>NC_142034.1:62625607-63919357 GCF_982192425.1 Myodes glareolus
AGTCATAGCAGCTCCTACTTTGTCCTTGCTGATCAGTGTGTGCTCTTGTGCCAGTACCATGCTGTTTTGATTATTGTAGTTTTGTAGTTACTTTTAAAATCAGGAGAATTATATCTTCCTAAATTGCATTTCATTTTCATATTGTCATGGCTCTTCTGGGTCTTTTGTGACACCATGGACATCTTCTTGTCTCCATTTCCCCAGCACTGGGAGTACAAACACACCCTACCCATGCCCGACTTTTTACATGGGTCCTTCTGCTTGTTCTGCAAACACACTATTGACTGGTTCTCTCTCTAGCCTCTAATTCCATAGGATTTTAAAATCAGCTTGCCAGTTTCCCCAAAGATGAAGATGAGTCTGGGGAACATGTCTTCCTGTGACATAGTCACTTCTCCTTAAGTCTTCTTGTCTGTGAGCTGGAATGTTTGCCCAGTCACTCAAACTTTTTGAATTTCAGCACTTTTTGTATGTTTTGGAGTGTAATTTTTATGCTATATTTGCTAGATGTATTCATTAACCTTTTATTCTTACCATTACAATTAGAATGCTCTCAGTCAGGCACAGACCTTTAATCCTGGCACTCTGGAGGCAGAGGCAGATGCATCTCTGTGAGTTCAAGGCCAGCCTGGCCTACAAAGTAAGATCCAGGACCGCTAGAGCTGTTACACAGAGAAGCCCTGTCTCAGGCAAAAAACAAACAAGCAAAACACCAAATTGTCTAGCTCTCGACTTCCTGTTCAGGTTACTCACTACAGGTGTGCAGAAATAAAAGTGATTTCTGTGTGTCGGTCTTGCAACCTGTGACCTTGCTGAGTGCACCCATTAGTCCCCATATCTATGTATAATTTCCCGTGATTTTCTAGACACAAGGTAATAGCATCCATGACAAGAGATAATTTTACTTCTTTTTAAATATTAATGCATGATATTATTTATTTCTCATATTTAATTGCCATGTTTAGCCCCTCCAGCACAATGCTGAGTTGAAGTGATAAAAAGAATCTTCGTTCCCGGACTTGGAGGAAAATATCCATCTTTACAGCACATGGTGCGAGCTATGGGCTTTCTGTAGATGTTTATTATCGTGTTGAGGGAATTCACTTCTATTTCTAGTTCTTTGAATGTTTTTAATCATGAAAAAAGGTTATATTTTGCTAAATTACTTTTCTCTTGTGATTAGAGAAATGATTGTTTTGCTTTCTAAAAACATTTATCTATTTATTTGTCACATTTATTTATTTAGTTAGTTATTTATTTTTAATAACTAAGGCACACACACACACATACACACTGATACCTGCCACAATGTGCTCGTGGAGGTCAGAAGACAATTTCTGGGTGTTGGTTCCTTCCCTGTAAGTCCCAGGGGGTGCTCTGACCACCAGGCTTTGTAGCAGATGCCTTCACCTGTTGAATTATTGCCCTTTCTGTCTTTTTAAAACCCTCTCTCACAGAGCATAGGCTGCCATAGTTTATAGTGTCTCTGTGACTCAACCAAGTCTTCCCTTTTTCTTGTCCTGATACAATGTGTTAAATTAATTCATCTTCATATAATGAACCAACCTTTCATTCCTGGGAGAAATCCTACTTGTTGATACTGTCAAAATCTTTTTTGTGTATTGCTGGATTTTGTTTGTATCTTTTGGGTTGAATGCAATACTTAATATTTAATGTTATATAACTGGGCATGGTGCTTTACAGCCCTCTGAAGACTGAGGCAGAAGGATCATGAGTACCAGAAGCCTGCACTGCAGTGTGAGACCCAAACCAAACAACAACAAACACTTAATGATATCATTGATGTATCTGATCAGTGTCTATAACTTTACCTACTTTTCAAGATGCCAACATGTTGTCTCTCTACTAACCTTTATGACTTTCTTTTGACTAATGCAAACAATATAAGATTTCAATCCATACACGCCTGCATACATACACACATGTGCATGCCTATGGAAGTCAGAAACCAAGTTGGATCTCTTCTTTCACCATGTGAGTCTCAGGGATCAAACAGGTTTGGCAGCAAGGCACCTCAAGCTTAACCTGCTGAGCTGTCTCACCGGCCTCTGCTTCTATATATATATATTTATATGTGAGACACAGTCTCTCTATGTAACCATGACTGTCCTGAGCTCACTATGTAGACCAGGCTGGCCTCAAACTCACAGAGATTCTCCTCCCCTGCCTCCTGATTGCTGGGATTAAAGGCATTCATCACCATACTTGACTTGCTTCTAAATCTTAACTTACCTAAATGGGCTTCTGATTTGTTTCTTTGCAACCAGTGACACCTAAAAATATTAACACTCAATAGTGCTTCCCTTTCCTTTTTGTGTGTATTGTTGTTTTTACTAATGTCACAAGCTCAGTGATACAATGTTGTCACCTTACTGTAGACATAGACTGCTCTTTCGTTTCCCAGCTGCCCAGACCCGATTAATTACACAGAAACTATATTAATTACAACACTCTTTGGCCAATAGCTTAGGCGTATTCCTAGCTAGCTCTTACAACTTAGATTAACCCATTTCTATTAATCTGTGTATCATCATGAGGCTATGGTTTACCAGTAAGGTTATGGCTTCCTCCTCCTTCAGTAGCTACATGGTGTCTCTTTGACTCCACCTACTCTCTCTCTATGTCTGTTCCGATTTCCCACTGACTTTACTCTGCTAAGTCATTGGCCTAAACAGCTTTATTCATCAACAAATAAAAGCAACACATATACAGGAGGACATCCCACATCATCTCCCCTTTTCTGTCTAAATGAAAAAGAGTTTTAACTTTAACATAGCAAAAGTACATATACAAAACAGTTATCAAGCAAAAATTATAGTTACAATATTTGGTCCATTTACTTTTGGCAAATTAAGAAAAATACTCTATCATCTATCCTATCTTTGTGAGCCTAAAGTTTTATATCTAATTTTTCCTTTATCATAACTAAGGAAAACTGCAACTATCTGCCATCAACTTTTCAAAGACCCCAGAAGAATATAATATTACCTAAGCAAGCAAGAAATGCATTGTAAGCAACTTCCAAGACTCTAGAATTGACAGAGACATCTAGTTCTTCTGTCACATTGGGACATCAATCTTCAAACTATAGGCCCGTAGTATCTGGCAAACTTTTCCATGAAGCAGGAAATTTGCAAGACTGTTTCACCTACATTGGCAGTTTGTCAGTCACTTTCTTCTGTGTTCTGTAGAAAGTCTGGCAGATACTTTCATGAAGCAGGAACTCTGAAGTACTGTCTTACCTTCTTTAGGCAACTTCAGCAGTCACTTTTCTGTGTGTCCTGCATATTCAGCTCATACAGCATACCATCAAGTAGATCAGCCAAGAGAAGTTTCTTATCCAAATGGCTAGCCTTGTCACACTGAAGGCAAATTCCTTAACAAGCTTCTTCAATTACCATCAATCTCTCTGAAATAATTGGTGCTGCCAAAAGCAGAAATGTTTCACTGTTGAGAAAAGTTTAACTTCTTTAAATCTTTTAAATGCCATATTCTGTAAGTCTTGAAGATTATCTATCTAACTGAAATATATCTCTGCATATCTAGAAAACTTAACTAACATGTCTAAATGTTTGATTATTATAGATGACTATTAATCTGTATTTTTTAAATTATACATTGCATTTCTAAATGAGTTTAAATAAGAGCAGAAATTTAAATACCTTAAATAAGAACAGAAATACATATACAAAGTATAACAAAATTGACCTTAAATTTGTATCAATAGACCAAGATCCATACCAATGCAAAGAGTTCATTTCTAGATTACATCCCCCTTATTTTTTTAGGAATTGACTATGACAATTAATCAGTTATAATAACTCTTTTAACATGAAAACCAACATCTATAAACAATCATTTTGAGAACTTGGGCATAATTTTTTCAAACTGCTTCCTGTTGTTTGCTGGGCAAAGTATTTTTAGGGTTCATGGAGACCTTTTGGGGGGTCCTGTACTACCAAACCACATTAGCCTGGGAGGAATCCAAAGGTTCTCATCTTCTGTGGAAACAAAAGCAGAAATCCTTTTCCAAAGTAATATATCCTTAGACTCAAATTTTGAAGTCAAGATAATTTTAAAATGTAATTAAATTTTAAATTTAAAATTTTAAAATTACCAAAAAATGTAATGGTTTAGTTTAGCAGTCCCCAAAATCGAATGTCTCTCTGCAGTCAAAAAAATTCAAAGAAAACAAAATAATATACATAATCCATACCCTTTGTGTGTTTTCCATCTTTACATGGTTTTTTTTACTCTATTAATTTTTAATATTAACTTTACTCTTTTAATCTATGTCTATCTGTACTCTTACTTTTTAAAACTATTTACTTCCTTTTATAACTGTCTGTATTCTTTTTCCTCTCTCTTCCAAGCCTACATACATTTTTAAAATACACTGTGACCCATTTATAGGTTAATTTCTGTCTGAATCTATCTTTATGGCATATCTGTAATCATTTTCTGACTAGGAGTGCCATTTTTTTTAATGCCAAGCAGGTGTGGCTAGAATCAGCTCTGCAGCCCTGACTGTTTGCTCCACCTTGTCCAACATGGCGGAGGTATGTTCACCACCTCTGCTAGCCATGCTCACCATCCCAGCTCCAGGGATGTAGTGGGTCTATGTCTCCATTAAGCAACTAGCAACTAACAGCATGCTGCTCACAAACCCCATTTAAGTGCTCAGCCTCCTCAAAGAATCAGAATTGTTTGTGCTGCCAGCATGAACCAGAAAGTCATATCTCAAAGAAGTCCTGCAATTTTTGCTGCTAATGCTGAATCAGAATGCCTTCTCTTAAAGGAGCCATACCTCTGCTCATTGCCAGCAAACAGAGTCTATCTGGAAAAAAAAAATGCAGCTACCAAGATACTGGGTTTGGCTTCCATTTTTTTGTGGGTCTAGAAGCCCCCCTTTTTTTTTCTTCTTAAGCTTTTTTAAGTCTTATGTAGATCGATGCCCCAGACCGTGGGTGCTATTTTATAGGCGGAGACTGCTCTTTGTTTTCTGGCCACCCAGACCCGAATAATCACACAGAAACTATATTACTGTCAACACTGTTTGGCCAATAGTTTAGGCATATTCCTAGCTAACTCTCACATCTTAAATTAATCCATTCCTATTAATCTGTATCATCATAAGGCTGTGGCCTACCAGTAAGGTTATGGCATCCTCCTCTGTTGGGAGCTACATGGTGTTTTTTTTGACTCCAACTACTTTCTATCTCTGTTCTGATTGCTTTTACTCTGCTAAGCCATTGGCTCAAACAGCTTTATTCATCAACAAATAAAAGCAACACATATACAGGACATCCCACATCACCTTACCATTGGTTTTCATTGCCTTCATTCTGTGTGGGTCTCCTCCTACCTACTCGCTTTGTGCTATTATTGACAAATAGATTAGGCTTCTGTATGTTCAAGACCCTACCTTGTGTGTGTGAATATATGTGACGTGACAATTGTTTCACTCACTGTGTACATCAGTTAGAAGAGGAGAGAAGAAAATAAATACATCTGTCTTAGTCACTGTTCTATTGCTGTGATAAAACACCATCACCAAGTGTATAAAAAAAGCATTTAATTTGACCTTATGGTTTTAGTGGGCTAGAGTCCATGATGACCGAGCAGAGGCATGGCAGCAGGAAGAGCTGAGCGCTCACATTTTGATCCACAAGTGGGAGGCGAAGAGTGAGAGACCAACCTGAAATGGCTGCAGTCTTTTGAAATCTCAAAGCCCACCCTTATGTTTGTTTTGTTTTGTTTTGTTTTTTCAAGACAGGGTTTCTCTATGTAGCGTTAATGTCTGTCCTGGAACTAGCTCTTGTTGACCAGACTGGCCTTGAACTCAAGGGATTCAACTAACTCTGCCTCTGAGTGCTGGGATTAAAGGCGTGCATCACCACTGCCCGACTAAAGCCCACCCGTATTGACACACCTCCTCCAATAGGGCCACACCTTGATCCTTCTCAAACAATTCCACCAACTGAGGACCAAGCATTTCAAATATATGAGCCCATGAAGGTCATTCTTATTCAAACCATATCAACCATCTTTTATGATCACCCTTTCTAGTGTCTTTAGTTTTATCTTTCTCCAACTCTATCACTGTCTGTCTACCTGAATTAAAGTTGTTGTCTGAGGTCACTTCTATCCTGAAGCGCTTCTCCGCTATTCTCCACAGACTAAATGTACTAGCAACAAATTCTCAATTTCTGTCGTTGTTCATCTGGAAAAGTCTTTATTTCATCTTCTTTTCTAAGAGACAGCTATTCTGTGTTAGATGTAGGGTTCTCAGCTGTCCTCCACCCCCCTAAGCAAAACACGCGGTCTTTCTGCCTGTTGTCCTTTATGATTTGTGCTGATGAGCCAGGTGTGAGTCTCTCTTTTTTTTGTTGTTGTTGTGGTTTTTGTTTTCTCAAGACAAGGTCTCTCTGTGTAACAGCTCTAGCTATCCTCAAACTCACAGAAATCGTCCTGCCTTTGCCTCCCAAGTGCTGGAATTAAAGTCTCTCAGATGTGAGTCTTACCAGGCTCCCTTGTAAACTGTTGGAGGAGTCTCTCATCTCCTCTGACTGACAGCATTTTCAACGTCATTTCTCTTTGTGGTTTGTGTTGTTCTTGGGCTTTGTTGTGATTCCCAGATATAGAAGATGCTGTTTCTCTGATTTATTTGGGAAGTTTTTTGCCATATTTCTTGACTATTCCCCCTTCTCCTTTCTCCACCCTTTCATCTGATGGATGACGTCTTCCAGAATGTCCCATATTTGTCTGAAGCTGTTGATATTTTTTCATTCATTTTTTGTTCTTTTTTTTTCAATACAGGGTTTCTTTGTAGCTTTGGAGCCTGCCCTGGAACTAGCTCTTGTAGACCAAGCTGACCTCGAACTCACAGAGATCTGCCTGTCTCTGCCTCCTGAGTGCTGGGATTAAAGGTGTGCGCCACCACGGCCCAGCTCATAGGTCTCTCTCTCTCTCTCTCTCTCTCTCTCTCTCTCTCTATTTCTCTCTCTCTCTCTCTCTGACTGTTTGCTGTCCATATGACTTTCTCTCCCTCTCTCTCTAACAGCTGTCCATTGGACTCTCCTTCTCTCTCTGACTACTGTCCATAGGACTGTGTGTGTGTGTGTGTGTGTGTGTGACTGCTATCCATAGGACTCTCTCTCTCTCTCTCTCTCTCTCTCTCTCTCTCTCTCTCTCTCTGTCTCTGTCTCTCTCTCCCTCTTTGACAACTGTCCATTGGACTCTCCCTCTCTCTCTGACTGCTGTCCATAGGACTCTCTCTCTCTCTCTCTGTCTCTCTCTCTTTCTCTCTCTGTAAAGCTGTCCATAGGACTCTCTGTGTGTGTGTGTGTGTGTGTGTGTATCTCTCTCTCTCTGTGAAGCTGTCCACAGGACTCTCTCTCTCTGTGTGTGTATCTCTCTCTCTCTGTGAAGCTGTCCACAGGATTTTCCCTCTCTCCCTGACTTCTGTCATCCATAAGTCTCTCTCCCCTCTCCCCTTCCCCCTCCCCCTCTCCCTCTCTCTCTCTCTCTCTCTCTCTCTCTCTGTGAAGCTGTCCACAGGACTCGGCACACACCACCGCTCCCGGCTCACCAGCCTATGCTTGCTCCACACGTTCTCCCTTCTGCTCGACCAGATCTACTTCCCAGGCATTCAAGTTGTGTTTTTCTTCCTGTACTTTCATCTCCACACTTCCCCTTTGTCTCTTCCACACAAGTCCTTCCCTTTCACTGATGTCCTCTATGTGACATGATGCCATCTTCACATGTTCCTTTACTTATTTATTCTTTGCTAAGAACCCTTCAGTTCCAGCAACATGCGCTGGGTCATGGCAGTCCCTGTCCCTGAAAAATTCAGCATTTGATCCATATCTGGACAGTTTCCGCTGTCTGTGTTTGGGTCATGCTTTCCTGTTGCTTTTGTGTGTTTTATAACTTTTTTTTGTTAGGAGTAATAATTCTAGGTACTTGTCACTTTCCCCAGGGCTTATTATATTATTTTCTTGTTTACTTATTTAGTGAGTGGATTATTTGTTTCTCGGCAGACACAACTTCGGGTAGACCCGCAGTGGCCCAGGATAAAGGTGATTTTTGGCAGGGTTACCCCGTCTCTTTCCCTGATTTAACAGCCCCCACACAGCTGTTAAGCCCCCACTAACTGCCATTTCTAGAATCCTCTGAGTCATAAACTATTCTGCAGATGAGTCAACTCTGCCCCTCTGAAGGAAGAGTGTGTGGGGGTCTCACTTGGGTGTTCGTTTTCCTCCTCCTCCTCCTCCTCCTTCCCCTCCCCCACCTCATCTCACTTCACATCCCCAGCCCCTTGGATGCAGGCAGTCTTGGGCTTAGAATGGTTTTCATGGGTTTTTCAACTTTACAGTATGTGAGACAGACTTTGAGTGTGGGCTTTGGATTCTTCCTGGGTTAGAGACCTACTGTCCAAAGCCCTCTTGGAGCTGCTGGGAGCTGCTCGCAGTCAGCTCCCAGTCAAGGTGAGCCCACCCACACACCTTCTGTTTCATCAGAATTTGCAAACAGTCAACGCTTCATTACAAACTAGTAGGGGTTAGATGATTCTGTCCAACGGTCTGCAAACATAAGTGTCTGAGCACATTTAAGGCAATTTAGGCGGATTTAATGCTTTTCTCCCATTTTAAACTTACCATGAGTTTGTCTGGTTAGGACACCATCGTAAGTTGAGAAGCACTTGTAGGTGATTATTCATTTTCTATTCATGATGACAATAATTCTCCAGGACTTTAAATGTGTACTTGTTCACGTTGGTTTTCCCCAGTTTTGGCGGGAAGCGGATCTGCAGAGGTCCTCATGGCGTCCTGCCCGACATGGACCTTGAAAGATTCCGGTTTTAGTCTTTCATTTGTTTGCTTGTTTACTGTTATAAACACAGCATTTCACTTCAAACCTGGCACATAATTTAGTCTTAAGAGCTCTCTGGGCGTGGGGGAGATGGTTCAATCAGTAAATGGCTGGCTGTACAAACATCAAGAACTTAGTTCAGAACTCACACAAAAACAGTTGTGCACAGGGGTACACACCCACAATTCCAGTGCCCAGGAGGATCCCCAGGAGCTGTGGGCTAGCTAGTCTAAATGACTTGTTGAGATCAGATTGTGGTAGCTAGCTAACACTGTCAGCTTGACAGGATGTTGAGTAACTTTGGTAATGGTCTCCGGGCTACTCCAAGGGATTTTCTAGGTTGGCTACATTGACGTAGTGGGGGAAAGAGTTGGAAGGATAAGTCTTTTCTACCAAAGGACTAGTCATGGGAATGGTACCTTCACAATGTGGCCACGTCATCTCCCCCTCCTTTGTTTACACAGAAGTCTTGTGACATGCTCGAAACTCTATGGGCCAGGACAGGAGACACTTTCCTCCAGTTCCTTCATTTTCTTAGCACCCATTTTATAAAATTAGTCAACCTTCCAACAACCAGTGGGGAAAAGACACAGTGCCCTCAAGGGCAGAAATCTAGCACATTTCCTGTTCAGTGTGCTTGCCACCAAACGAAGCAGTGCATGGTTCAGCGCTAGTAAATGCTGCCTTGCCACCTTACTTTCACTTTGCCCACGTGCTGTGGTATCAATGGCGTCCTCGGATCCCAGACTGACTTTTCGACAGATGGGGAAATCCACCATAACTGCTGGACCAAAGGCAAGAGAGAGAACTGAGTGCCAGCTCCCAGGGGCACTGCGGATGCCGTGTGACCAGCCACTGCTGCTCCTGTCACCAAACCTTCTCTGGCACGATGGACATTATCTGCTGGAACTGTGAGCCAAAACAAACTCTTCATTACGTTGATTGTATCAGTTGTTATTACATCAGCGAGACAGGTAATTATACACCCTACTCCAGAAACAAGGGAGAGACATTGAGAAAGTTACCAGGATTTGACCACTAGCCTCCGCATGTGTGCTCATGAATACCTGCGTGCACAAAACATGTATACATACAAACATGCACACACATTAAAGAAATCTCTGGCCTGCTAAGATGGCTTAGCGGGTATAAGTTGTGCCAGCACAAGCCTGATGACCTGAGTTTCATCCCCAGAACCCACAGAGGAAGGAGAGAACCAACTCCTGAAAACTGTCTGTAGCGTGGTTAATAAAAACACAGTGACAGATATTGGGGTTCAACCTGAAGGTCAGAAAAGCAAAATAGCCAGCCACTGACTCTTACCTCTACCTCAGTCCGAAATGGTGATCCTGCCTCCAGGAATCCTCAGGAAGATACTATCTGAGAGCTGTCTCCCCCCCCCCCCCCCCCGTGCTGGGATTAAAGGTGAGCACAACCAATGTCTGGTTTCTATGGCAAAGTAGTGTGGGTACTACGATTAAAGGTGTGTGTCACCACTGCCGTATATTACGACCAGTGGGGCTGTTTCACTCTCTGATCTTCAGGCAAGCTTTATTTATTAAAATGCAAATGAAATATCACTACAATTGTCCTCTGATCTCCATATACACGTTATGACACTCAGGTACCCCCAGTCACATACATGTCATACACACACACACACACACACACACACACACACACACACACACGTTTGTGTCTGTCATCACCCCACCCCCTCTGTCTTTTGTGTGCTTGGGATGAACTCTCCAGAGAGATCCCATGTTTCTGCCAACCTGGATGACAAAAGCCCCTCACGTGACCTGTGCTCTGCTCATCATCAAGTCTAGTGACTGCAGAGCTTCCAGCCTCATGAAGCAGCAGCCAGGGGAGCCCAGCTTCTACTGGGATGGAAGCTGAGTTGAATGTCCTTGCTCTGACCTCATGATACTCCCCTCTCACACAGCCCGTTCTGACTCAGAGCATCTTGGCTTCCTATGCTCTTGGCAACAACACAATGGCTCACCATACCAGGGAGCTATGTTCTACAGCTCTGGAGCCCTGGCTGTTTTTCTGGAAAGTTAAGGTGGGGGCAGTGCTGATCTGAGGAGTCCTGCCTCCTGCAGCCTCTAGCCACTCCTGAATTCCTCAGCTCCGCCACCACCTCGAGCTTCCAGCCAGCGCATCTGGATCCTGTCATCTCTCCTGTCCCGTGTCAGAGCTCCCTGTGAGGAGTGACACTCAGCACCAGAAGGCAAAGGCTGGGGAGTCTCAGAGGAAGCAGACAGGCTTCTAGCCAGAAAGAAAGCAAAGGAAACACGGGAGGAAAAGGAGCCCTTCACCTGTGACTCCTCCCCACTAAGAGTCAAGAGTTTATCACCATTGAGAACATTTGCTATGAGGATCGCCCAGAGAAACAACATTCTTTTTATGTAGAGATATTTCAAATAAGTATCTCAAATAGCAATGAATCATGATTATGTCAAAGTATGATATTTGTGTTACCCTCACTCCTTTACCAGTTACAAGCCTGTAGCTGCAAAAGATGTTTATAAATGAAATTATGAGGGGACTGGAGAGATGGCTCAGTGGTTAAGAGCATTGTCTGCTCTTTCAAAGGTCCTGAGTTCAATTCCCGGCAACCACATGGTGGCTCACAACCAACTGTAGTGACGTCTGGTGCCTTCTTCTGGCCTGCAGGCATATGTGGAGGCTGAACAATGTGTACATAATAAATAAATAAACCTTAAAAAAAAGAAAAAAGAAATTATGAATTCATTTACAGTCAAAACATACATCTTCATCCCTTGAAGCTAATATGAGAAGCATTCCCTCAGTTCTTATGTCCCATGGTTTGATTCTACCAGCCTGTATTTCTTTTCAGCACGACTCTGGAAAAACCTAGGATCTCATTTACAAGAGAGAGAGAGAGAGAGAGAGAGAGAGAGAGAGAGAGAGAGAGAGATCCAGTGGTGGTGGCGCACACCTTTAATCCCAGCACTCAGGAGGCAGAGGCAAGAGGCTCTCTGTGAGTTTGAGGGCAGCCTGGTCTACAGAGTGAGTTCCAGGCAAGCCTGAGCTATCTATCTTAAATAAAGAAAAATAAAATAAAATATTAACAGGGCATGAGGGTGCACATCTTTAATCCAAACACTCAGGGGGCAAAGGCAGGCAGATTCCTGAATTTGAGACCAACCTGGTCTACAAGTAGAGTTTCAGGACGGCCAGAGCTACATAGAGAAACCCTTTCTCGAAAACAAACAACAAACAATAATAAATAAAGAGAAAAGAAAAAGAGGAAATCCTTTCAACAGGGCTGGGGGTATAGTAGTTTAGTAGGTACAATGCTTGCCTGGCAAGCATGGAACTCTGGATTCCAGTCCCAGAACCACCTAACTGGGCAAGGTTGTATATGCCTGTTATCCCAGTAATCGGGAGGCAGAGATTGAAGATCATCCTCAGGTTCAAGGCTGGCTTGCATTTTCATGGACTACATGAAACTCTGTCTCAAAGAAAAAAAAGTAAGAAAGAAAGAAAGAAAGAAAGAAAGAAAGAAAGAAAGAAAGACAGAGACAGACAAAAGGGTCCAATTGAAGAGAGGTTGGGAATAAAAAGAAAGACAAAATGGAAGGAAGGAAGAAAAAAAGAAAAGAAAGAAGTAAGGAGAAAGGAAAGGAAAAAAAGGAAACAGAACCCTTTAAACAGTACTAACCTCAGAAGCCCATAAAATCATACGTGTGGCTACTGTTAAGACATTTAAGTGGGGTTTCTCTCCTGAGGAGCCCATACTCACATTTGTAGTGTGTACCCTTAGCACTCCTACACTGAGTTGGGAGGCAGGCAGGATAACGCCGGAAGCTCTCCAGTCAGCTAGTCTGGAGTGCACAGCACTGCTGCAAACAGGAAAGACCCTGCCTCAAAGGAGGCTGAAAGTGAGAAGCAATGCTCAGTTGTCCTCTGAGCTTCATGCACATTCTATGGTACATGTGTGTACCATCACACACACACACACACAGACACACAAATACATACACACACACATAAATACAAATACACACACGCAGATACACACATATACATACACACACAAATAATACACACATACCACAATACACACACACATACAACAACAACAACAACACTTTCACCAACAAACCTTTTCTTAACAGACTCCAGCTCTGCTTCACCCTGGCTGGGCCTGAAACCCTTTTCTGCTATGTAATCAGAACCCAACTCTCCCTGAGGGGAGGCCTCTGACCGGCTGGCTCCCCAGGCTGCTGAGGCACTGAGGAGCTGTGTCTCTGGCTCCTGCTCTAGCTGCTGCTGATATGTCTAGGTTCTTGTCACCCTCAGCAGGCAAAGGTGCTTGCCACCAAGTCTGACAACCTGAGCCTAGAACCCATGAGATAGAAAGAACCAACTCTTAAAGGTCATTCTCTGGGCCTCCACACAAGCACAAGTATGCCCATGTACAAACACGTGAGAAAAAAAAGTCTAAAAGGCCTCTTCAATCCAGTCATCATCTGAAGTGGAGAACTCACTGAGACCTTGAGTTGCCACCTGAGGCTGGAGAAGTTGGGAGATTGCTCTGCTAGGTCAGGAAATCAGCTGAGAATCTGGCCCCACACATAGCCTCCATGTGGTTTGAACCAGGATGACCCCTGTAGGTTCAAATATTTGAGTACTTGGGCCCCAGCTCACGGACCTGGAATGTTCGGGTCAGATGAGCCGGGAGAGCACAGGGCTGGAGTGGCTGATTAAAGCGACAATCTACAAATGGCAGTCAGGCCTCCAGTCACTCCATGCTTGTCATAAGCAAGAGACTCACACTAGAGAAAGTGTCACAGCCCGCTTCCTCTGGTTCCTTCATCACCGGAGCATGGCGGCGGAGAGTCAAGTGAGGCAGCAGAGCCTCCGGGGTGACTCATGTGGGAGGAGTCCCAGTGAAAGGCTGACTAGAAAGGGCTGTAGCTTTCTTCCTGTGGCTTTGAGAAAATGTCCTGACAAGAAGCAACCTAGGGGAGAAAGGGTTTGTTTCAGTGAAATTCCAGTTTACAGCACATCATTGCATGGAAGTTCCAGCAACAGAAGCCTGAGATGACTCTCATATCACATCCACATCAAGAAGACAGAATTAATTTATGAACACTTGTTTGCTTGCTTTCTTATGATTGGCTTGATCTCTACACTTTTTTTTTTTCACACCCGAGACACGATTTCTCTGTGGATCTTTGGTGCCTGTCCTGGATCTAGCTCTTGTAGACCAGGCTGGCCTGGAACTCACAGAGATCTGCCTGCCTCTGCCTCCCAAGTGCTGGGATTAAAGGCGTATGTTACCACCGCCTGACTGACTTCTATACTCTTACACAGTTTGAAACTCCCATCTTAGGGAATGGTACCCACCAATGGTGGGTTGGATCTTACATGACCACAGGCCAACCCAATACAATTTCTCACTGAGACTCTCTTCCCAGATAATTTTAAGTTGTGTCCAGTTGACAAAACCCCTCATTGCAAGCATCTTTATATGCTATGAGATGGAGGTAGGGCACTCAGATTGGCAACACCCCTGGTTCTGAGTCAGAGTTGGGAATGTGTAGGACTTTTCCCCTCCTCCTAAACAGGAAGTTCCCAGCAGTGGAACCTGGAGAAGAGAAAGATAAAACAACTGCCTGCTCTCACGCAAAGGACACAGCAGTTGTGTGGGCACCTAAGTCTTTGACAGCAGCCCCACTGAAGGACAAAAAACATAGGCTTTTGTGGGGCCATGTGCCAAGGACAGCTGTCCTCCAGGTACACCCAGGAAGGCCTGCGCTGTTGCCACTGTCTGTAAAATTGGAGCCAGAAGCCTTAGCTCTCACCAGAATACTACTCAAGCATCATGGAAGCACACAGGTATTTCTGACAACAAGGAGTTTCCTAGAATCTGGATGCAGAAAGGTCCCCAAAGGCTCACCTAACCACAGGGTAGCATTGCTGAGAGGTGATGACATGCTTAAGGGAGGGGCCTAAGGGAAAGTTTGGGTCCTGGGGTCTCACACTGTTGAGAAGGTAATAGGATTCTTGTCTCTTCTTGTTTATTTGCTTTCTGGCCATGAGGTGAGCAGTTTCACCATGAGCTACCTGCCATTACCATTTGGCCCCTCATCAGCGACCTGAGGGCAATGGGCCCAGCGGAATATGTGTGGGAACCTCCAAACCAGGAGCTATTGTTCAAGTTCCTTCTCAGGGCTGCAAGCCACCTCCACTTCTTCCCAAGGTTCAAGACAAGCAGGATTCACCCAAGGTTCACTCTGGGGAACCAATGGGGTTATTGAACTTCCTTACAGAACAAAAGTGAGGGGTTACCTACTGGGTATGAGTGGTCCTCCCTCACAAGGCCTTTACCCAGCAGGATGACGGCTTCCCCATAGCCACACAGATGGAGTCCCCCTTCCCTAGTTGGCGAACTAACGCCCCATACTGGCTTCTTCAAGGGCACCCATGTGTCTCTGAAATAAGTCTCCAAATCTCCACAACAGCCTTGTACTGACCGTGTGTAACAAAGCCTTTCTACACTGGTCGGGCAGAGTAGCAATCAGAAATCCTGAGCCACCATCTCCTAATGAATAGTGAGAGGACTGTGGGATAACCCTGGTGAAGCGTTTGGAAGTCCATCGTCATCTGTTTTGAGCTGTGTCAGGCGACCACAGAAGTTCACTACTCAGGAGACAGTAAAGTCAATCATAAGCAAGGTCTAACAGCATGGGAAGATTTTATCCATTAGTATTAACTTTTCCCTTGCAGACCCACAGCATGGAAAGCAGGCACTAACTTAGCCCTCCACAACCCTTAGTTGCTCTCTCTCTCTCTCTCTCTCTCTCTCTCAACCATTTCACTTCCACACCCTGGAGCTCTTCTATGGAACCTCCCTGTATTTCCCCAACCCCCGTGAGCTTGGTGGGGCTGGCTAGACAGCTCAGCTCTGCTCAAGGCTAATGGCAAATGAGATCTGGCTGTCCTCTCTGCACCTGCCGCTCAGACTGGTTTCTTGGGTCAGGGAGGCTCTGGGTGGCATTGTGGGTGTAGGGAAGGCTGTTGCCTCTCCACCCCACACGCCTTGCTGCTGGGAAAGGTCCCGGAGGCTGGGCAAACCATTTCCACCCATAGTATATCCTTTTTCAGGCGAGGAAAGGAGTCTGCTTGATCTGGAGGGATAACTGCCCACCCCTTGGGCAGCCTTGACCTTTTGCATCTGTGAGGAAACAACACAGATTTGTTGTTCCTCTTCTGGCTTTAAAGCCTTCCAGGGGTTCGTTAGCACAGAATCTGGTTTTCTGTCATTTTGTTTTCCCCTTAGGAATTTGAGCTTGACACAAATTTTGCCACATTTACCTTCAGGTAACAAAAGCGGACGTCTTCCTCTGCTCTACATTTCTCTTATCTCTAGGCGGCTCGCACTCTTTACATGCTGCTCTAAGTCCTCCAAAGTCCTCCTTAATCCCCAAAGCCTTTCCTACTCCACCAAAAGACTCAGCAAAGCCGCGAAAGCCCCGTGACAGTCTCCAGGTCTTTGCTAATCAAGTCTTCCTTGAGTCTCTGGTAAACTCCATCCTCTCAGGCCTTGTCACCCGGACATCATGCATTTCTCCGTCATACCTAGTTCCCTCGGTCATGCCTGTCCCTCCTCTGTTGTCCTCCAGCCCCCGATATCTATGGGAACCTCAACTGTTGATGACCAAGCATCTCTGATGGCTCCTATGAGCCAGTCCGTCAGGGACTGGCTGCACTTGGACCGCCTCAGGCTGTGCAGCTTGTGTCTCAGAGAGAGCCTATGCTGCAACACTCGCGTCGATCCTGTCTGCCCCACATCCCATAGCCTCGCAGGCCAGGCCCCGAGAGATTCTCTCATTGCTGTGTAAAGCTTTTCCCTAATTCCAGAAATTGCAGCATTGACTATTCTACTACCATGGCCTCTCACACTCGTGACCAGACCACTGAAAAGATCTGTGTGCTGCTTCTTGGATTTTCCTATTCTCTGTATCCAAGGTCAGACTCATGGGTATCTTTTGTTCCTTCTAGATAATCACTCCCACCCTCATCACTACCTGACTCCTCCCACGGGTTCCAGGTTTGGGGGTCCCACAGATGACTCTATATTACTGGTCTAATAATCTGTGTCCTCTTTCCCTTTAGGGCCCTTAGATGTAAACAAACAAACAAACAAACAAAACAAGAACAACAACAAAAGACCCAGCAGGCCAACGCCTCCATTTCTCTGTATCCGATCTACCTGCTAAGTGGAAGGCCAGGGCTGAAGCCAGGCAGCGTCATGCCCCCTTTCCCCTGCATTTCCTCCCTTACACCTGCAGTGTCCCCACACCCGGAGCTGCCACCATCTCAGATAGATCTCATATTACCCACCGCAGTGACTAGCCCTCACAGTTGCTGGCTGACACAGACACCCCGGTGTGCTCCTGCCAGCTTGTCTTGTCTGCTCTAGACGTTCAGGGGTTCTTAAAGCATCTCCGCATTTCCAGAGCAGACCCCACCCATGAAGCCCCACTCCGTAGCACTGGAAGAAGAGTCCATTCTGGGATTTCCCCCAACAGAAGCCACTGCCCAGGTGCCCCCATCTTAATTATATATCCCACTACTCTCTTCACCGTCCACAGCTCCCCGGCATGACTTAACTCTGGAACAGTGAGCTACAATGGAATTTTGTAACTTAATGAGAAAAGCGAGCAATACAGGAGGCCCTGCAGAGCCTTCCCTTATATTTTATAGCTAATTACTCTTGTCTCAAAGCTGGCGATGGAGAGTACCCAGAATTCACTTCTCTCTCATTATAGTTGGTCGTGGTGAGTTACCACAGCGAATATCCCTGTTGTCTTTTATCACAACTGTCCACGGGAAGGGGTACCACAGCTCTGTGCCCCCATTTTTGTTTTTGTTTTTTGAGATAGGGTTTCTCTGTGTAGCCTTGGCCATCCTGGAACTCTGTAAAAACTCTATAGACCAGGCTGGCCTCAAACTCAGAGATCCACCTGCCTCTGTCCCGCTTCAAGTGCTGGGATTAAGGGTGTGCACCACCACTGCCTGGCACGCACCACTTATACCTTATACTTCTCGTGGTGGTTTGACCAAGAGGTCCTTCAGGGCCTCGGGCATTTGAACACTTGTTCCCCAGCTGGTGACACTGTGCGGAGTCTTAGGAGTTGTGGCCTTGTTGGAGGAAGTGTGTCATTGGGGGTTTCTGTGAGGTTTCAAAGTCACATGCCATTCCCAGTTCATTCTTTGCTTGCTGTTCGTGGTTCAAGATGAGGGCTCACAACTGGTCCGGCCACCATGTCTGCCTACTGCCACGCTTCCCCACCATGAGGGTGATGGACTCTTAGCCCTCTGGAACTGTAAACTCCAAGTCAACCTTTCCTTTTGTAAGTCGCCTTGACCGGGCTGTTTTGTCACAGCAATAAGTAGCCAGTACAGAATTTGGTACCAGGAAGAGGCTATGACCTGACCATGCTAGTCTTTAGGGAAATATGGAACAAGGTTGGAAATTTGGACAAGAGAAGAAGTTGAATGCTGTAAGTGGGGACTGAAAGAACATCCTAGAAGAGCTTGGAAGGCCACAGTGTGGAGAGCGATGTGGACGGTGGAGGTCCGCTCAAGTGGGCTCAGAGGGGAGCGATATTAGCAACTGGGCTAGAGACCATTCTCGTGATATTTTGGCGAAAGAAAGAAAGAGAGAAAGAAAGTGGTTTTCTGCCTGTGCCCTAAAAAAAGGGGAGAGGGTTCTGTCCATACCCTAAGAACTTGCCTGAGGCTCAATTTAAAATAATGTAAAGGACAATTCCCTTGTCAGAGGAGATTTCAAGGCAGCCTAATATTGGCTCTGTCATGTGGTTAGTAACATTCTTATGCAGGTTTGTAACAAAAAAAAAAAGAGCAAATGGGACAGAAAGACACACAAGGTACAGCTTGAAGAGTAGAAGAGCAGGGGGGATGTCACGTCAGAGACACGGCTTGTGTGAAAGAAACAGGGAGGGTAAGGCTTGGGCTTCAGCAGAGATAAAGGGAGGGGGTGCCCTGGGGGGAGATCCCACCAGCTAGGCTCCCAGTGTGTGAAAATTCAGTCCCGAGGAGCTTCCTGCTCCTGCAAAGCAACAAGGGCGTGATCCCCGCCAAGGTGTTGGGAAGGCGGACTCTACCCAAGCCAGCAGCTGAGCGCGGGCTTGCCCAGTGCTTCCGGCTTTACATGAGGAAAAACACGGGAGTAAATTGGCTGTGGAATCTTCCTCCACAAGTGTGTGGCAGGGAGGTCTCTCCACGGAGGCCCTGAGAGGCCATTTCATGAAGTTTGAGACCCCAGGATGTTGACGGTGTCAGAGCCAGGAAACATCTGCCAAGGAGAGCTTCACCCAGGAAGTGAAACCAACCCAGGAGAAAAAAGGGTGTTGCAGGCGGCGAGGCTCTAAGGTGGAGCCTTCTAAGCCCTTGGGCATTGGACAAATTTACCACCAGAAGTTGGGGTTTATCCTCAGCTACTGTCAACAGCTGTGGCTACCCACAGAGCTGCACAAGGCTGGGCCCATTAATTTTCTATCATGGATGTGGGAGGGGCTCGTAAGGTGCCATTCCACTCCTCCTCAAGTATTATATAGGTAGTTAACAGTTGTTGAGTTTTTCTTCAATGGTACAGTCGCCCGTAAGTCGCCTACGCTCCTGTAAATTAGTCTTTGCCCACGCTACTGAAAGTAGCCCTAGTTAAACTCAACAATTCACCAAGCTGCTTGGGTGGAATTGCATGGGTGGTTGTGTGTTGTTTGCTACTGATGTCCTATTTTGGGTGAACAGATTTTGGAGTGAACGGGGTCTCTCTACATAGCCCTATCCTGGAACTCAATTTGTAGACCAGGATGGCCACCTACAGAGATCCCCCTGCCTCAGCCTTCCAAGTGCTGGGGTTAAAGGCATGTGCCACCTTGCCCAGCTCTTCTATTATATCTTATTTATTTATTTATTTATTATTGTTTTATGTGCATTGATGTTTTACCTGCAGGTATGTCCATTCAAGGGGGTCAGATCCCCTAGAATGGGGTTACAGACAGTTGTGAGCTGCCTTGTGTCCTCTGGAAGAGCCAGTCAGTGCTCTTAACCTCTAAGCCATCTCTCCAGTCCCCTTTTCTATTATATCTTATAGTTAACCGATTGTCATAGTTCATCGTGGAGGGAGTACCACAGTGCATCCCCTTATATCTTATAGCTAGTTGCTCTTTTATCATAGTCGGCTAGTGGGGTGTGTATCACAGAGACGTCCCTTACATCTTATAGTTAATTAATCTTTCTTCATGGTTCATAATGGGGGATACCACACAGCCTCCCTTATATCTTACAGCTAGTTTCTCTCTTATTGCATAGCTGGGGACGGCAGGTCACAGAGCCTTCCCTTACATGTGATTGAAGCTTATGTCGCACACAAGAGCACCCTCTGCTGGTGGCCAAGCTGCCAGCCGCTCCTTTGCTATTTTGACTGTTTCTGTTTCCGGTTGGCATCACACTTCTGAGACTGCCATCTTCCAAAAGCAGCTGGGTCATGAAGTCCAACAGAAAGCTCGGAAACAGCAACCCCATGTTACCAGGACTGGAACTGAATACTGAACTCATGACACATCTCACCAGAACCCAGAACTTACATTCACAGACCACAGTGCGGCCAGTGCTCCCAAAGTGAGAGGATTTGTAAGGATGATGTAAGAAGCCAGTGCTACTTATTGAAGTCTCATTTTTTGTTTGTTTGTTTTTTTCATGGTCACTGACACTAATCTCAATTTGGAACAGTTTAAAAACAAAATAAAGCACTTCAAGGTATTGCTGAGTTTCAGTGTATCTCAACTATAGAGGGATTCTTTAAAGTCACCCAGTTTGGTTTGCCTGCTTGTTTGAAATAAGGTCCCATATATAACTCAAGCTGACCCCAAACTCACTGATTCTCCTGATTCTGCATTTCTGGTGCTGGGGTGTGCAGGCTTCTGCTACAACACACAGCTCCTAAGTGTTAGAAATAATCTCCAAGGCAAACAAAGGAACATATTACAAGCAGCAAGAATAGCTTGGCAAGGCAGTTCTTTTCTGCAAAACGAGTGTGTCAGGACCCAAACCAGGGTAGCAACACACAGGGGCCAATGTGGCTTTGTTATGCCTGATGGGGGTGGAGACTGCATCTCATCCGATTGGTGGGAACTCAAGTTCACAATCTGATGCAATTGGCTACTCAGTACAAAAGGGAAGGGGAAGGTTCAGTAGATAGGAACCTTACCAGGCTAACAATCAGGCATTAAAACAACAAAACCCCCAAACAGACATCTCGCTTAAAGAACTGTATCAGCCCCTTTCTGTTGCTGTGACAAAACACTGTGACCAAGCAACCTATAGAAGGAAGGGTTTATTGGGCTCACAGTTCCAGAGGGCAAGAGTCCATCACCATCGTGGGAGTAGGCAGGCACGGTGATAGAGCAAGGACACTAAGACATTCTCACCCACACCACTGCGGGAAACTCACATTTCTGTGGCAAAGCAAAACAAAATCTCAAACCCAGGATTTAATCCCTCTATGTGTGTGTGTGTATGGGGGGGGGGGATGTTCATCAATAAAACAAATTTATTTTAACACTTTTATTTTTGAAATGGTGTAGAATGAATTATGGGTTGTGGCTCAGAATGTGAGTAGTTATTGTCACACTGGATCCTATAAGCTAAAGAAAGCTGGATAGCCAGGTGTGGTGGTGGGTGCTTATAATCGCAGAACTTGGAAGGCCAAGGCAGTGGATCATGATTTTGGACCATCCTGGGCTACACAGTCAGACCTTGTCCAAAAAGAGGGAAGTATTAACCTACATTCCTGTCATCTAAGTAGTGTCAGGTAGGTGGGGTGGCCCCTTTCCCAAAGCTATGGGTACTTTGCTCCCCTATCCTGGGACCTGATGCTAACAGAGAGCTGTATACAGCAGAAGGCAGGGGTGACCACATGCCCTGGCTCCTCCTTCCTGAATTCCTGGCTCCACACTGGAAACCAGGTACTCTTTGGGGTTCAGCTAGAGCAAGGGACAGCTGCAAATTGTACACTAAACACAGCCTTTCACATGGGCCAGGGATTTAGAGTGGGACCTCAGTGACATTAGAAACGGGGCTAGGCACTGTCCTACGGGTGTATGTGCTGGATAGTTTTATGTCAACTTCATACAAGCTAAAGTCATTTGACAGGAGGGAATATCAATTAAGAAAATATTTCCATAAGATCTGGTTTTAGGCAGCCTGGCAGTGGTGGGGTGGTGGTGCCTGCCTTTAATTCCAACACTCAGGAGGACAAGGCAGGAGGATCTCTGTGAGGTCAAGGCCAGCATGGTCTACAAAGTTCCAGGACAGGCAGCACAGAGAAACCCTGTTTCAGAAAAACCAAAACAAACAAACAAATAAAAATTGGGCTGTAGGCTGTAGAGAATTTTCTTAATTAGTGACCAATGGGGAGGGCACAGTCCATTATGGGTGGTGCCATCCCTGGGCTGGTGGTCCTGTGTTCTGTAAGACAACAAACCATGGGCTGGAGAGATTGGTTAGGGGTTATGAGCACTGGTTGCTCTTCCAGAGGTTCAGAGTTCGATTCCTAGCAACCACATGGTGACTGAGAACCATCTGTATTGGGATCTGATGCCTAGAAAGACAGAGTACTCATAAATAAGCAAATCTTTAAAAAGAAAGCCATGAAGAGCAAACCAGCAAGCAGCTCTCCTCAGTAACCACTGCATCTGCTCCTGCCTCCAGTTCCTTGCCCTGTTTGAGTTTCGGTCCTGACCTCCTTTGATGACGAACAGTGCTGTGGAAGTGTAAGCCAAATAAATCAAATAAACCTTTTCCTCCCCAACTCCCAACTTGTTTTGTTTTGTTTTGTTTTGTTTTTCAAGATGGGGTTTCTCTGTAGCTTTTTGGAACCTGTTCTGGAACTTGCTCTGTAGACCAGGCCAGCCTCAAGCTCACACAGAAATCCACCTGTCTCTGCCTCCTAAGTGCCGGAATTAATGGCATGCGCTACCCCTGCCTGGCTCCCAACTTGTTTTTTGGTTATGGTGTCTCATCACAGCAATAGACCCTGACTAAGGCAGCGTGTTTGTTTGTTATTCTGAAGTTTTAACCCTGATGGAGCAATGTAAAAAGCTAATAGATGACCAAGGTAATAGATGACTTAATAGGAGAATAAAATCCTTTTATCTTATACTAGTCTGCTAGTTTATTCAAATCTGGGCATACAGACCAGCCCAAGTTAAACTGGGGCTTTGTACCCTACCACCACACCCATACTGTTAGCAGCTGAGTGAGAACTATGTAAAAAAAAAAATCTGGAATACAATCATTTTAAAAGGTATGCTGTGGACTGGAGAGAGGGCTCAGCAGTTAAGAGCACTTGCTGCTCTTGCAGAGATCTGAGTTGGGCTCCTAGCACCTGTATCTGTAGGCTCACAGTCACCTGTAACACCAGGGGACTCGATGCCCTCCTCTGGCCTCTACAGGCACTTGCACTCAAATGCATACACACACACACACACACACACACTGAAAACAAAATATCTTTAGAAAAATACATTAGCAAGACATGGTGATATATGTCTTTAATTCCAGCACTCTAAAGACAGAGGCAGACAGATCTCTGAGTTCCTGGCCAGCCTGATCTATATAGCAAGTAACATGCTAGCCAGAAATACATAGTGAGATGCTCTCAAAACAAGAACAACAAAAAGAATCATTCCTGAGTGTGTAGGCCGTGCCTTGACTGAGGTAGTTTCTGCTCCAGGCCCTACCCTGTGGGTCATCTTCTATTACCAACCCCTCCCCACTGTAGAAGGCAAGGCCCTGGGGCAGAATGCCAAGCCTAGCAAAAAGATGAAACAAAATAAGAAAATAAGATTGTATTGAATTTGAATTTCAGGCAAACAAACTGAAGGAATAAAAGGAGATGAAGGAGGCCCAGAACACTGAGCCCTGACATCAGTGCTGAGAAGGCACAGAGCCAAAGGTCTTTGTTGGAGGTGTGACTGACTGTAAGATGGTGTAGCCACTTTGGAGTTTTACAATGCTAAACTGAATGTTTCTATGTCCTGAGATTAGCGGCTCCCTCTGTTTTGGGAGACAGGGATTTTATGGGGGTCAATTAGGGTAAATCAAAGCCGCAGGATGGATGGGATTAGTGCTCTCCTTTCTCCCCTTCCCATCCCTTCCCTGGTGCCTCCCTTCCTCTCCTTTTCCCATGGGAGGACTGTGGATCAGGCAGTAATCTCTAAGACAAAGCAGGAAACCTGCTTTGCTAGTCCTTTGACATTGGAAAGCTAGTACCCGGAACTGTTGTTTAACCTGCCCAGCGTGGGGTTTGCTATGGCAGTCCACAAAAGACAGGCAGATCATCGCTAACTAAACACACTCTACCATATGGTTCAGCGAGCTCAGTCCTTGGTATCTGCCCAAATGAGCTGGAAATGTATATCTACACTGAAAATGTATGCCCACACAAGAACCTGCACATCGATGTTTATAGCAGCTAGGTCCACATTTGCCAAGTGGAGGAACAACCAAGATGTCCACTAGAAAGAATATAAAGGAAAAAAAAACAAAACTGGTACATCCAGACAATGGGAATTATTCAGTGCTAACAAGAAATGAGCCAAGAAATGAGCATGCCAGGAGGATACATAAGGAAACCAATACACACATCGCCATGTGAAAGAAGCGATTCTAAAAGGCTGTATTTCAACAACACATATCCTGAAATATGAAATTACAGAGACAGTAACAAGATCAGTGGTCATCTGATCAGTACACAACCCACACATGGACATGTATTAAATGTCACACGATTCCTCAGATATCTATGATTTCTGTCTTTCAAAGAAAAATAGAAGTACATATATTTTAAAAGATCAGTAGTCACCAGAGGGTAGAGGGAGAGAGGAACAGGCAGAGACTTGTACCATAGTAGAATTAACTGCTCTGTGGGCTACTGCAGTGATGGACACCTGCCACTTTGCATCCACAGAATGTACTTCAGGAAAGAACCCTAACATAAACCATAATTATATTTAACAATTCCAGATTGTTCCTCAATTCTTTCCCGATGGGAAACATAAACAGCATTCCCCTTTCTCTTAAGGTGCCAATGACAATCTGAGGCACAATCCCATCAAAGTTCATTCTGGGGAACCAAAAAGTTTATTGGGCTTCCTTATAGAGCAGAGGTGAGGGTTGATTTAGAGGGTGTGGTTGCTCCTCCCCCAACAGGCCACACCTGGAAAGCCTTTACTCAGCAGGGATGAGGACTTCCCTCTAGCTGTATGGATAAGCCTCCTCCTCCTAGCGTTTCCTCAGCCGGGTATACTCTAGCCCCTCCCTGAAGCCATGTGCAATAAAGTGCAATCAAGAGTTACACACAACAGGCGGGAGGGAGTGGCTGGCTATCAGGTAAGAGGTTTGTGACCCTTCCCATCCCTCCACGAGGGGATGTAAAAAGTCTACAAGTCTAGCTGAGATATGCTTTTCCAAGCATAGCTGAACTCCCTAGGATGGTGGCCACTTGTCTTGGAGGACAGTTACTCACAATGCAGATAAAAGCACTTAAAGTGGCTCTTTCCTCCAGGTCTGACACGATCGAGGTACCACACCAAAGCAGAATAGCTGTGACGACTTGTAGGTGATCTCACAGGAGACGAGGCCAGATGACAGTCTCTCATGCAAGCAGGACTCACAAGGCTCCTCCTTCCCAGAATTTCAGTTGTTACGCATAATAAGGAAATAACTGGCTGACTGATTTTTTGTGTCTTTTTCTGTGTATTTTCTAAGAGTTTTAGATTTGGGGGCAGGGGTGGGGCCGACACAGAGGCCTTTGCTCACAGACATACAGTAGGGCAGTGGTTCCCAACCTGTGGATTGCAGCCCTTTTGGGAGGGGTCACATATCAGATATCCTATATATCAGATATTTACATTACAATTCATAACAGTAGCAAAATTACAGTTATGAAGTAGCAACGAAATAATTTTATGGTTGTGGGTCACCACAACATGAGGAACTGTGTTAAAGGGTCACAGCATTAGGAAGGTTGGGAACCCCTGCACTAGAGAAACCTGGTATGTGAAGTGTACAGGGTTGTTCCTTCAATGGAAGGAATGCAAAACCTGTTTTCCACCCAGAAGGCTGGAGTTGACATGCTTTCTAGCCTGGTGACCTTTGAGCCATCTGTGTAGCTGGAGACTCTGTAACAGACCCTCCCCCACCTCCCCCAGGTCCTCCCCTACCTGACCCTCCCCCACCAGAACCTTCTCATCAGCTTGTTTTTGTTGTTTTGTTTTTTTTAACACTTTCGAACTGCAACACTTTTTTTTTTAAAGGTTTTAATTTATTATATATACAGGGTTCTTCCTGCATGTATCCTGCATTACAGAAGAGGACACCAGATCTTATTACAGATGGTTGTGAGCCACCATGTGGTTGCTGGGAATTGAACACAGGACCTCTGGAAGAGCAGCCAGTGCTCTTTACCTCTGAGCCATCTCTCCAGCCCCCATCAGCTTGTTTTTCTCAGTCACTGTATAGAACCTATCTTTATGGAAGGTGCCTCATCTATTTTATGAAGAGTTTCAATGTAGCCACAGCTGTATGTCTCTTACTTTGCTCCCCAGAGAGGTTTAAGTTTGCTTGGTTATGCCGATGGGGCTCAGTTAATTGCTCATCCACCGCAAGGATAGTTTTCACCAGATTGTGCTGTTTAAATACGCCTCAAATAAACTCCTGAAGTTTGACCCAACATCGGCTACTGAGTTGTGTTGTGCTGAATGGCCTTCTTGTCTCCCGCAGTGTGTCACTTTGCCACCAAGGAGGTCACAGAGACCCCGCATGTGTGTACGTATGTGTGTCGAATATGTTTGTGTAGGAGGATGTACACACCCATGTGTGAGCATATGGAAGTCCAGCGTCTTACTTTATAACGCTCCACCTTATTTTTTGAATCAAGGTTTCCCATTGAGCCTGAAGCTCCAGTTTCTGCTAGACTGGCTGGGTAGCAAGCATCTGAGTTCTGCACCTCTTTGCCTCTCGCAGCGCTGGGACTATAGATACACACTGCCGCTCCAGGTTTTTTTAAAAATATACTTATTTTATTGTATGTGTTCGTATGTCCACCAAGTGCATGCAGGAGCCCATGAAGGTCAGAGGGGCATTGGATCCCCTCAAAATGGGGTTACAGACAGTTGTGAGCTGTCGTGTGGGTGCTGGAAACTGAGTGTCCTCTAAGAGCAGCCACCGCACTTAACTGTGGCCATGACTCCACCCCCTGGATTTTCACGCAGGCGCTTGAGATCCTCAGTCCTGTCCCCCACACTCGCACAGCAAGCGTATTACAAAGTCAATCCTCTCTCCAGCTCTGAGGTTTTATTGTGGTTGGACATTTGTTTTAGACTTGTTATGTCACGCCTAGCCCATTATGCGCCTTGAGGAAGAGGAGAGACATCACTTAGGGGTTCCACAGTTGGGTTTTTTGTTTTGTTTTGTTTTGTTTTTCATGACAGGGCTTCTCTGTCTAACAGTCCAAGCTGTCCTGGAACTCGCTTTGTAGACCAGGCTGGCTTCAAACTCACGGAGATCCGCCTGCCTCTGCCTCCCAAGTGGTGGGATTAAAGGCATGCACCACCATGCCCGGCTAGGTTTTAAAAGATTTTGATAATTCACCACATAAGTGTTACTGATCAATCAGGCTGCAGGGCAAGGACTAGGGAGCCTTGTTTCTTCTGATAGCCCTGAGCAGGGACAGAAGTGGGGTTTATAAGCACAAAAATAATATTTGTTGCCAAATTACAGTTTCAGTTTTCACCAGTCAGAAGTTAAAGATTAGGGACTTTCCTTGTGTTTCCCATCATTGTCAATTGACATACAATGCAAGCTTTTCAGTCCAACCAATCAGATTTATTTGTTCCTTCCATTGTTAGGAACAGCCATAATCAACATATTAAAGCTGATCCTTATATCAAGGCTTTCTCTGTCCTGCTAGACAGCTATCAAATAATGACATGGAGACTTATTAGTTATGAAGGCTCAGCCTATAACTTAGGCTAGTTCCTAACTAGTTCTGTTTTATTTTGGGTTTTTTTGTGTGTTTGTTTGCTTGCTTGCTTGTTTTTGTTTTTGTTTTGTTTTGTTTTTTGAGACAGAATTTCTGTGTAGCTTTGGTGCCTGTCCTAGAACTAGCTCTTATAGACCAAGCTGGCCTCGAACTCATGGAGTCCGCCCACCTCTACTTCCCAAACACTAGGATTAAAGGCGTGCGCCACTACTGCCTGGCTAGTTCTTATAACTTAAATTAACCGATTTCTGCTAATCTATGTCCTGTTATGTGGCTCGTGGCTGTTACTTCTCCTCCTGAGAGTCCTGCTTCTTCTGCCTCTGGCTGATGACTCCACCCTTCTTTCTTCCCAGTGTTCTCTGTGTCTGAAAATCCTACCTATTTGCCATTCAGTTTTTTATTAAACCAAACAGAATGACATATATTTACACAGCATGATCAAATATCTCACAACAGACCCTGTTGTCGGGGTCACAGGTGAGCCAGCCCTGATGGCCTGAGAGCAGGAGAGCTGACTGTCTTGCCTTGCCCCTCATATGCCTCCAACAGCAATTGGGAGAGGGGACCCTGCACCTTGCCTGGGCAAAACAGTAGAGTTGGCCCTGGCAATACCAGTGAGGGGAAGCCCAAAAGCAGAAGAACTGGCCCTGATCCTTGCTGCAGGCTGCATCAGGTGAGCTAGCCAAGGCAGTGCTGGAGGGCTTGCTTGGGATGAGGGAAAGTTAGCAAGCTGACCAAGTCAGCTATCACCCAGGCCCAGAATCAGGGCTATGGGGTGCCCCACCCCAACATCCACCTCATCTATGAAATGCTGAAGCATGTGAAGGGGATGAGCCTTCAGATCCAAAGCAGCATGATCTCCGTGACCCAGGACAACAGGAATCTAAGAGGAGCCCCAGTGAGAACCATTATCAGTTGAGTCAAACGGATGTCTTGTGGTAATGAACACTTTGCAGTAAAGATAACTAGATCAAAGGTAAACTGTGTGACTCAATGAGTCATACTACAGCCACTACGACACAATTCTTTTTATTTTTGTTTTGTTTCTTCGTTTTGTTTGTTTTGGGGGAGTTACAAGGGCAGAAGGGATGGGGAGATGAGTGGGATCAGAAGGCATGGTGTGAAATCCACAACGAATCAATAAAAGTTTAAAAAAAGAAAAAGGAACAGCTGTAATGTTCCTAGAGCACTAAAGACGCATAACGACTGTTTCTGTGGTTTAGGGAGGGGGTTGATTAGTCATTGGAGAGTTCTCAGCTCCCGTAGGTCTTGGGGACCTGAACTTTACTTCACCCTGAAGGTAAAATGGAGTCTGAAGTCAAAATGGCAGTACTCAGGCCAAGGTGCTTTTGCCTGTTTCTTTCTTTTTTCTTTTTTTTTTAAATATTTGTTTATTTATTTATTATGTATACAATATTCTGTCTGTGTGTATGCCTGCAGGCCAGAAGAGGGCACCAGACCCCATTACAGATGGTTGTGAGCCACCATGTGGTTGCTGGGAATCGAACTCAGGACCTTTGGAAGAGCAGGCTATGATCTCAACCACTGAGCCATCTCTCCAGCCCCCTTTTGCCTGTTTCTTTCAGTTAATTTTTTTTGTGTGAGTGTTTGCCTGCATGCATGGCCTAGAACCTGAAGAAGGCAGAAAAGGGGACTGGGCCCCTTGGAATTAGAATTACAATACAGGTGGTTGCGAGCCACAATGTGCATGCAAGAAACTGAACCCAGGTCCTCTGATCCCAGATCCTTTGAACCACTGAGCTGTCATTCCAGCCCCTGTTGTCACTTATTTATTTTGTTTTATTTATTTATTTGGTTTTTCGAGATAGGGTTTCTCGGTAGTTTTGGAGCCTGTCCTGGAACTAGCTCTTGTAGACCAGGCTGGTCTTGAACTCACAGCGATCCACCTGCCTCTGCCTCCCGCGTGCTAGGATTAAAGTGTGTGCCACCATCGCCCGGCTCCACATATTTATTTTAAAAGATCAGCTATGTACCCACACACAGAGACACACCCATACACACTATGGTGAGTTTTTCCCTGACAAGACAGTGTCCTCTGAGAACCTCAATTGAGAAAAAGCTTCCATCATACTGGCCAATAGGGAAGTCTGGGGGCGGGGATATTCTTCATTAATGATTGATGTGGGAGGGCCCAAGCTACATGGACAGTACCACTCCTGGGCTAGTGGTCATAGCAGCAAAAGAAAGCAGGCTGAGCAAGTCATGGGGAACAAGGCAGCAAGCAGTTTTCCTCTGTGGTCTCTGCTTCAGTTCCAGATCTCCCCATCCCCACCACCCCACTCCACCCCTCTCCCCATCCCCCACCACCTCACTCCACCCCTCTCCCCATTCCCCACCACCCCACTCCACCCCTCTCCCCATCCCCCACAACCCCACTCCACCCCTCTCCCCATCCCCCACCACCCCACTCACTCCACCCTGGATGAATGCCTGCCCTGGCTTAAGTCAGTGATGAAGTGTGACATGACAGTGTAAGCCAAATAAATCCTTTCTTCCCCAAGTTGCTTTTGGCCATGATGTTTAATCATAGCAACAGAAACCAAATTAAGACATGTATAATTAAAAATAAAAACAATGAAAAATAATAAGGTGGAGAGTGACTACGGAAAACACCCAACATTGACCTCTGGCCCTCACATGCTCTACACACAAACAAAATTTATTAACCAATTTTAATAAAGTCATATGACACTCCTCACATCCCTGAAATTTTAGGGTAACAATTTGTGTATTTATTTGTGCGTGTGGGAGTGTACTCCGAGAAAGAGACTGCAGGTGCAGAAGTCAGAGTCCCCTGTAGAGAGTAAGGACAGATGACCTCTTTCCTCTTCTCATTTTATTTCTTCTTGTTTGTTTTAGAGACAGGGTCACTCTATGTATATAAAGGAGGACAGCAAGTTCAGCCTGCCTCAGCCTCCTGAAGTGCTGAGATTAAAGGCATGCACCACTCTGCCTGACTCTTCAATCATGTCTGTCTGTCTTTATGTCTGGATGCCTGCCTGTTCATCCATCCATTCATCCATCCATCCATCCATCCATCCATCCATCGTGTGTGTGTGTGTGTGTGTGTGTGTGTGTGTGTGCACCGCGTGCATGCATTTGTGTGTGTATATGGTCAGAAGAAACCCTGGAGTCCTTTTTCTCCTTCTCCGAATCAAGCTTAGCTCATCATGCTTGGAGGCAAGCGGCTATCAAACCATCGCTCTATGCTGGCTTATTTTGCTAAGAGCATTTAAATCCCAGTACTTAAGAGGCAGAGGCAGGCGGATCTCTGGTCTACAAATCGAGCTCCAGGACAGAAAGGGCTGTTACACAGAGAAATCCTGTTTCCAAAAGCAAAAAGTTCTAGGAATGGAACCCAAAGCTGTACAAACGTTAAGGACGTTTAAACACCCCACTTTTCCTTTGTTTTTTTCTTTTCTTTCTGCCCAACTCTCTTTCTAATCTGTTCATCTTCATAATTACATCACCCTCAAGCACACGCTGAGTGAAAATTCTTTAAGTTCCTTTCACTAGGTAAAGAGTCCAATCTCTTCACAGGCTCAAGAACAAAGCTTGCTAGGTTGCGCTTACTTAGTCCACACCGGACTGTTTCACCCCGGTGGGAGTGCGGTGGGAAGCCACAAACTTATGGGATCCAGGGTCCAGCGCTTTCTCAGCGACGAGCAAACAGCACCATCGCCCTTCTGCCCTCTTGCGGCAGGCACCGTAGGCATTCCAGACTTCCCTCCTGCAGCAGCTCCAGATGTTCAGGCCACCAAGACTCAGCCCAATGCAGTCACTTAGCCACCCAAGCCGGGTTTCCTCAGACGCAGAGACCAGAAAGTATGGGGGTGGCTGCCGATAGCCGGGGTGTATATGTGCACTCGGGTATGTGTGTTCGCAGCTTTGCAGCCCATAGAGACCCAGTCTCCAGGCTCTCCAGTTTACCCCGCAGGCCCAGCCTACCTCACGTCAGTCCCCAAGCTCCGCGGACCAAGTTCCCCGGCAGAACCAGGTCCCAGTTTTCTGCACCCAGCTTCCCAAACTCCAAACCCAGCTCCCCAGTCCCACAAGTGGCCATCACTTCCAGTTTCTCTGCCCTCTAGCTCCCCAGTTCCTGACTCCCCAACTCCCTAGCTCCTATCCCCGGTGCATTTCAGCCCCGCAGCCCTCTAACACCCTTCTTCTAGCAATCGCCCCACTTCAGCCCCCACCCAACCCCAACCGGCAGGGCGCGGTCGCGAGGGAAGTGGGACAGGCACGGCCAGCTGGGGGCGCTTCTGTCTTACGGTTCTTGCAGTTCAGGAATTTTCCACCCCCGGAACTCCTAAATTATTCTACCATTAGCTGATTTTAAAAAAAAAAAGAAAAGAAAAGAAAAGGAAAGGAAAGGAAAGAGAGAGGGAGAGAGGGAGAGAGGGAGAGAGGGAGAGAGGGAGGGAGGGAGGGAGAGAGGGAGAGAGGGAGAGAGAGAGAGAGAGAAATGGATCTATTAAAAAGAGCTCTGATGGGTCAAGTTCACTTAGGTAACAATACAAAAATACTGCCAATCAAGACTGATGCCTAATGCTAAAGGAGCCTGGCCGCAGAGCCCAGGAAGCTTGCTCTCTTCCTAAGCCAAAAGTGCTTTGGTTTTGGGGGTCAAGCCTCTGTCACTGAACTGCACCCCAACCAACGATGGAAGTTTTCCGGGACTTAAATTCTAATTCAGATGCACAAAAAGATACACAACGGCTCCATAGTGAGACCCTGTTTCAAACAAAGCAAACAAAAGGGACACATATAAACGTAACACAATTTCACAGAACATTTCCCTTACTTTTACACTAGTTTGTTGTTCCTCATTGAGAAGTAGGCAGATGCAGTTGTGCTTGGTGGTTCTGTGCCTTTAATTCCAGCACTGGGAAAACAGAGGCATCTCTCTTTGAGTTCAAGACCAAACAGAGCTATATAATGAGACCTTGCCCCTCCCCCCAAAAAAAGGCACAACAAAAAGAAAGCAATGAAACACACGGTGGGGTTGAGGCTGTGTAGTAGGGACTCTTGCTTTCTACTTCTGAGCATGTTTAGATGTTGCTAATTAGATAGAAGTTAGCGTTTATTCTGGCATGGAAGCACACACTTGTACCCTTGTAACCCATCACCCAGGTGGCCATGGTGAGAAGACTGCTGCAGGCTCAAGGCCAGCCTGGGCTACACACTGAGTCTCTGTATCCGGTACATTGATTTTAGAGTTCACATAAGGAGGCACAATCAGTAGGAGACAAGGCAGCACTTGGGAGAGAAAGTTGTCCTCACACCATGATATAACTGGCAGACGGGACGAGCGTGAAGGAGGAGTTGCCCGGCTGGTGTGAGCATGTGCTTGTATACATGGGGTCCTTGGCTTCAGGCCCAGTTGCCCAGTGACCCCCAAAAAGGAAACTGCTTTCTCGTTAGTCAAGTCACTCCCAAGATGGCCACTGTCAGCACCCCCTTTCCATCTGCATGTGCACGCGCATGTATGTGCACACACCCACAGACCCCATTCCTATAGTAATAAATGCTAGAGTTTGGTCACTGTGCCGAAATAACCTGAAAAAATGCAACTTATGAAGAGGAAAAGTTAACTTTGGCTCACAGTTTCTGAGGGCCTGTGGTGGCAGAGTACATCACAGCCAGAGGTGGCTAAAACTGCTCATCCATGGCATCCAGGAAGCAAAGACACAGAGAGGGACTGAGGTTCCAATATTCCATTTAAGGTGGTGCCCCCAGTGTCCTAACTTTCTTCTAATGGACCCATTTCCCAAAGGTTCTAAACCTCCGGATAGCACTATAGTCTGGGAGCCTTCCACACATGGACTTTGGGGAGACATTCCAAGTCCAGAGTCACAGAAAGTGAAACTAACTATATATCCCCTAAAATCCCTGCTGACTGTACTTGTGGCTGTTTAGACTAATAGGGACCTATAAAAACCTCAGGGGAGCCAGGCAATGGCAGCAGACACTCATATTCCCAGCAATTGGTCAGTAGAGGTGGGTTGGGGTAAGGCATGTGTGTGTGTGTGTGTGTGTGTGTGCGCGTGCTCGTGTGTATTTCATCCTGGGCCACATAGATATAGTGAGAACAGCCTGGGATAAGCCTGTCTAAGAACAAACAAACAACAGAACATTCACAAACAAAACCCTCAAGATAATCGGTGGCTCTGGGAAAGAGCGTGTGCCACACTGGGAGGAGCAGGGCCAGCATACAAGGCAGAAACACCCCTGTGGGGACCACGGCGCCCAGTTCACAGCTCCGGCTGAGCTTCCAGCCAGCCGCTAACAAATGTTCCTCACCCACTCCCACCTCGAAAGCACAGGAACCCAATTAAACTTATTTTCACACAAACAATGAATAGTTTTTAATGTAAGTATGTGCCAAATTTCTGGAATGTTCCTGCTCATAAAAAAAAAAGCAAAACAAAAACCAGAAAATGAATTTCACTGTTTTCTAACTTAACTGAGTGCCCTAACTTGCTTTGCAGCCTTCAGCAAAGAGTTTCCTCTGGCTGCAGAGTACTCAGCCCAGGTGAAAGGCAAAGACCAGGGCTGCTCAGTCACTCTTGTGCTAGGGAGCAGTCCTGAGTGCTGGTCTCAGTGTGCTCCGGTGCCAGGCTGACAGCAGGGACTAGTCCCACATCAGTGTCCAGCTCTGTCCCCACTCCCTTCCTCCCTCCCTCCCTCCCTCCCTCCCTTCCTCCCTCCCTCCCTCCCTCTCTCCCTCCTTCCTTCCTTCCTTCCCTCCTTTCCTTTCTTCCCTCCTTCCTTCCTTCCCGCCCTCCTTCCCTCCCTCCCTCCATCCCTTCCTCCCTCCCTTCTTTTCTTCCTTCTGGTCTTCACTGGCCACTTCCCAAAAAAACTCCTTGCACCCAAATTCCCATCTTAGGATCTCTTCAAAAAGAACCCACTTTGAGAGGAGGAAGTGACCTTAGAAGCAGCAGTCAGGGCTCAGGTTCACTGAGCACTTTCTAGATGCATGTTTGGGGTGTAGTAACTCACTCCTTTCTAGCACCTTCTGCAGAATCATTCAACCCACTTTCCATGAGAAGAAACTGAAGCAGAGACCAAATGACTCAACATTTGCAGGATTCACAGCCAAGAGGAGGCAGGAGAGAGGAGGACAGGTCAGAGGTCCTGCTTCACTTTGGGGCATCACTGTCTGAATCATGCACCAGTTCGGAGCTATTATCCACAGTGGGGAACATTCTAGCACAGCCCTTGATGCCTACGCCCACATGGGGTGGCTGTGAGGCCCTACAGTGTAGATTTCCCTCACCACTGCCAAACAATTTGCCAAGTGGTTGCATAAGACAAGCAAATCTTTTTTCAGCTTTTACTTTATTTTTGTGGCACATCCTGAATACCTGTAAGCTTTTTGGGGGGTAGGGGCAGATTCTGACTACAAAGCCCAGGCTGTCGTAGGAGTGCTGGATAACAGGAATGCCCCACTGAGCCTGGCCGCAGTGCCTATAAACTATTTCCATTGCAGTGGCGTAGACTGTCTTTCCCGCAGGCTTCTGTTCTGACCTCACCTTCTTGGCAACTTGTCTTGTTATGTATTCTTCAGGTTGTATTCTTTTGCTTAAAGAAGGGCCTTGTTGCCAAGGGTGGTGCCACAGGCCTGTAATCCCAGCACCGAGGGAAGCTAAGGCAAGAGGCTGTTTGGGCAACATAGCAAGGCCCTTTCTCAGAAAAGCAACAAATTAAAAAAAAAAAAGACTTTGTATATTCAAGAAGCTTCACGCCGGGTGAACCCCAATAAACCTCTAAAGTGGCTGGTGGCTGTGACTGTGACCTTGTTCTGAGCAAAGATAGGGTTCACGGGAAAGTTCCTGCCACGCCCCTGCTGGCAGAGGTGGGCGGGGCAGAGTGTAGGTGGGAACAACTGGAAGTGGCAGGTTTCTGGCCCCTCTCAGTCGGCTGCCAGGTACACAGGTAGGGAAGTTTCGGGCCCTGAGGGAAAGGGTTTTTACCCCCATTCAGAGCCAGCGTGGAGTTTTGTGGTAATAAGCCTGCTGGGCAACGGGTGAGTGGAAACGGGTGAGCTTGTTTCTTTTAGAATGGCAAGGGCAGGAGTGGAGTGGGGGAGAAGCGGTCTGAGGAGGATGATTTAGAAGGAATCACAGCAATTCTGTTGAAGGCCTCGAGACTGTCTGAAGCCACCCCAGAGTTAGTGTGGACAGGCAACAAGCCTGAGAGTGCTGGGGTCACCAAGACTTCCAAAGCCAGAGAAAGGAGGCTGATGTCCTTACCTCTCCAGAGAGCGCCTGCACCCCCATCCCTCCCCCAGCACTTGCCCAGGACCACCAACAGATGCTATGCATTGGCTTAGCCTCTGAGTAGCCTCTGAGTCAGATAAATAGGAGGGAGCTAAGCAGTTCCAGCTGCTACCTAGCTCAGAGCTGTCCCTCAGGAGTTGTGGGACAAATATTTCCCACTTACAGAAAGAGGCAACAACTTTCCTGGGGTCACAAGAAAGAGAAGACAGGGGATTGGGCAGGGCAATGAAGGGCTGCCAGGCTGAACCCCAAAGAGAAAGTTGCAGGTGAGAGGTGGGCACGGAGTGAGGAGATTGCACACACAGAGGCTGCGCGGGGCTCAGTCGGAGGGAAGGCTGGCTTCCCCTTCAGATGGGTTTTAAACTATAGTCTGAAAACCCTGAGGTAGGTGACACTTGAGAAGGGGACAGGGTGGGGAGAGCGAATACAGAGAACACAAGATGTCCACAGGACTTAGGCAGTGGGTCACAGGCCTGTCACTTTAAGACCAGATAGGCCTTCCTCCCACCCCTTTCTGGTCTGTCCCTTGAGACAAGGCCTGCTGCTGCTCTGGCCCCTGTCACCTAAGAATGTAAGAGGAATTTGTTAGCAAATGTGTTTCATCATCTCCACTGCCCACTGCCCACTCCAAGACTGGTTTTGAACCATAACCAGGTTCTCTGCCCTGGGCAGAAACCGCACTAAAGTAAAGGGCTTCTGTCTGTTGTGCTCTCCCTGTCAGCTTCTACCTCCCTGGCCGGCTCTCTCTTCCACACTCTCCCCACCCCCACCTCTTCCCTCCACAGCAGCATGTCACCCTTTCACTTTAAGCTTGTCTTTAAACTACATTATGCTTGCTTTTTGTGTACCTGGTGTGTGTGTGTTTGCACCACGGTACATGTGTGGAGGGCAGAGGATCACTCGAAGGAGTCAGTTCTCACTCTACCACGCAGGTTCTGGAATTCAAACTCAGTCACTAGACTTGGTGGCAAGAGCCTTAACCCACTGCCATCTCCCACCCTGAACTGACTTTCTCAGTGTTTCCATAGTGCTCTCCCCGCTTGTGGCTCAGTCATGCTGCCACGGATGCGACATTCTGCCTGCATTATGCCCTCCCATCTCAATTGTGGAAAAGAATGTTAGTTCCAGGACAGACTCCAAAGCTACAGAGAAACCCTGTCTCAAAAAACCAAAAAAAAAAAAAGAAAGAAAAGAAAGAAAAAAAGAAAGAAAATAAAAGAAAAGAAACACCCAAACAAAGCAGAATTACCCTAACAAGGCATTTTATTTCCCAAAAGGGTGTGCCATCACTTAAACCAGGCTAATAAGCAGCACACATAGTGGCCAAGATGGCCTCTCTCTTACATCTCTGTAGGAAAAATTACTTTTCTATCAAGTATTATAAGACTTGTGTTTAGGATAAGGAATGAGAATTGTTTTGTCTCCCCACATTTTATTGGTTCTGTTGTTGTTTGTTTGCTGTTGTTATTTGCTGCTGTTGTTTTGAGACAGGCATCTCTCACGTTTTACGTTTCAATCGCACCACCCTGTAAAACCTGTTTTCACAAAGGCCCACTGCTCTGACGGCCTGGACCCTTTATGCTTTGGAGCAGTCCCCCTTCCTGTTGTGGAATATTAGTTGAAGATGTGTTACATCTGTTTATGCTGTGGAACGTTTGTTTAATGATGCAAAGACGTGCTGCATTCTGTTCTGTGGCATTTGTTTAACTCTATAAAGCTGCGCTACTTTGCCTGCCTAAAACACCCAATTGGTCTACTAAAGAGCTGAACAGCCAATAGCTAGGCAGAAGAAGGGTAAGAGGGGCTGCCCAGCAGAGAGACTAAATAGAAGGAGAAAAAAATGAAGGAGGAGGAGTGTGAAAAGGAGGAGGGGACACCAGGGGCCAGCCACACAGCCAACTAAGGAGTAAGAAGGAAAGAAAGGTATATAGAACAGAGGAAGGTAAAAAAGGCCAGAAACAAAACACAGATGGGGTAATTTAAGTTGAGAAAAGCTGGCTAGAAACAAGTCAAGCTAAGGCCAGGCATTCATAAGAATACATCAACGTGTATTTATTTGGTAGCTGGGTGGTGGGCCCCCTCAAAGAGCAGAAGAGTAGAAAGAAACAACTACACCTTCCTCCTTCATTTCCTGTGTAAGAATCTTTTCCGACTAGCCAATTGAGTAAGATTGTAAAGCTGAATCCTAGCCTATTGGGAAAAGACACAGCCAGCACCTGAGTTAGAATAGAAAACCAAGTGCACTTCCTGTCTGGGTGTCTTTGCCCTTCCCAAGGTCACCCTCATAAAGCATAAAGTCTGCCTTGTCCAGGCACTTCGGTTGGAATGGTGGTCTTCTCCTTGTTGAGCCTGAACTTGTTCCTCACATCCTAAGGCTAGGAGGAGCTTGCTGGTTCCTCATGGGCTGAGAATCCTCACAGTTGACTCCTAATCGGTTATCTGGAGAGCAGCACTAAGGAAAGGGAAAGGGAGCAGGGACGACCCCTCCGAGTCGGGATCCCCCAAAGCTGCAGGGTCTTTGCATCAACCGAGTGGCCCCAGGTGGGGAGGATAAAAAGTTCTACCTAAAGGTTTACAAGCTGGGGAAAGATTTATGAAATCTTGGCTTGTCAGGCTAGCCACCTTTGAAAGAAAAAGGAAAACTTTCTCATTATCTCCCCCTCTCTGTTATGCATTTTCGTTGTTTCCCCTTTGACCACAGCCAGCATTTGCCCACTTTCTGATATCTGTAGAGACACTAAGTGACTAGAGCTTATTTGGTGAAAGCAGACTGCGTGACCCTCTGGAGCAGACCTGAACACAGTGATCAATCATCTCATCTACCTCTTCAGCATGACTTCAGGTGAGCCCGCCTTTCTACAGGTGGCCCCTTGGCCAGGCAAGTTAAGTCTCCACCCAGGCCAGAGGTTCTATTTTCTTGACCAGAAGTTTTCTCTTAATAGCCCTTCGTTGCTACTTTATCATCTCTGAAGAGGTAACCCTGGGATCATTTAGGAGCCAGATCAGAGCCCCCCAAAACACTTTTGTCATCTCTGGTCTCTGGTAAGGGTCAAACTGCCAAGAAGCTTGTACCCAGGAGAGAAACTGGTTACTTTCTTTGGAGCCTTTTTGCCCCAGGCTGCCTCTCCAATCTTTACTTCCTATTTCCCCAGCTGTCATTACCATCTGGCATCTTCCAGCTGAACAGGGCATAAATTGGGTCTGGTAGTCAGGGTAGCACTCCAGTGGACTTATCTAAAGGACCCAGAAGTACCATCTATAGTTCCATTTATGATAACCATGTGTAGAGAAGAAGGGAAGTCCTTGACTGGTGCCTGGAAGGAGATGAAAGGGAGGAACAAAAGTAAGAGTCATTAGCATTATGAGCCCTAGACAGAGAGTGAGATAAAGGACACTTTTATTTATGTATTTTGTTTTATATATATATATATACATATATATGTATATATATAATTTCATTTTATGTATATGGGTATTTTGCCTGCATGCATGTGTACCATATGCATGACTGGAACTGGAGTTATAGAGAATTGTGAGCCTCCATGTGAGTGGTGGGAATTGAATCCGGGTCCTCTCCTCTAAAGGAGCAGCCAGTGGTCCCAGCTGCTGAGCCATTTCTCCAGACCTGAATCTATATTTTTAAAAAACTTTTTAAATTGAAAAACAAGTCTCTGATTGGTGGTGGTGACACATGTCTTTCATCCCAGCACTCAAGGGAGGCAGAGACAGACTCCAGACAGACTCCAGAACTACACAGAGAAACCCTGTCTCAAAAAGAAAGAAAGAGAAAAGAAAAACAAGTCATACAGTATATTTTGATCATGTTTTCTTCTTCCCCAGTTCCTCACAGATCCTACCCACCTCTCTATCCAACCAACTTTATATTCTCTATCTCTAAAATAAATAAAAACAACAAAAACACAGAAACACAATACAACCATAAAAATAAAAACCAAAATAAGCAAGTTAAAGAAAAACAAACAAACAAACAAAAGAAAAAAATCAAACAAAGCAAGATGAAACAATCTACAAAAATACAGTTGAGCTTGTTTTATGTTGGCTAACTACTAGGTATGGGGTTTGCCCTGAGGTGTGGATAATATACAGAGTGAGACTCTATTGGAGAAGACCGATAGCTCCTTAGTTAGGGGTGGGAGCCCATGTCCACTTCCCTTCTCAGTTCAGTGACCCTGTCTGACCTGAACTTGTGCAGTCTCTGAGTTCATACGTGCATCAGTTCTGTTGTTGAATGACAGTTTCCTTGGTCATCTACCACCTCTGGCTCTTATAATCTTTCTATTTCCTCTGCATAGCTCCCTGAGCCTTGAGGGAAGGGTTTGATGAGGGCATCCCATTTAGAACTGAGTGCTCCAAAATCTCTCACTCTCTGTACCCCGTCCAGTTGCAGATCTCTGTTGGTTCCATCTACTGCAAGAAGAAGCTTCTCTGACAAGATCTGAGTGGTGCACTGATCTGTGGGTGTAGCAAAGCTGTATTGGGTCATTTTAGTGCTGTGTTCTTGTCCTTTATGTCAACTTGACACAGCTAGAGTTATCTGAAAGGAGGGAATCTCAATTGAGAAAATGCCTCCATAAGATCTGGCTGTAGGCATTTTCTTAATTAGTGGTCAATGGGGAGGACCCATCCCGTTGTGGGTGGTGCCATTCATGAGTTGGTGGTCCTGGGTTCTAGAAGAGAACAGGCTGAGCAAGCCATGTGGAGCAAGTCAGTAAGTCTCACCCTCCTCCCCCATGGTCTCTGCATCAGCCCCTGTCTCTAGGTTCCTGACTTGTTTGTTGCTGACATGAGTGAGTTCCTGACATCACCTTTGGTGGTGAACCATGGTATAGAAGTATAAACCAAATAAACCCTTTTTCTCCCCAGCTTGTTTTTTGGTCATGATGTTTTATCACAGCACTAGAAACCCTAAGACCTTTAGCAGAACAATTGTATTAGGTTTTCCCCTAGGCCTATGACCTATCTAGGCTCATGTTCTTGACCACTTTAACAGTGTCGGTTATGAGTTCCATCTCATAGAGTGGGCCTCAAATCCAAGCAGAGAGTGGTGGGTTACTCCTCTAACATCTGTGCCACTTTTGCTCGCAGTGGCTCGAGTATGTCTCGCAGGCAGTAAAGAACGTTCAAAACAAAGTGCGTAAGATTCTTGATGGTCCCATCAGAATATCAATCTATTCATTCTCCCTCATTTTTCCTTTGGGCTCCAAGTCCAGTCTGCTTTCCGGCACCTTCGTAGCTATTGGAGTGGCTCAAATCAGTGTGAGAGCCCTCCCGGATGGTTTCTAGGGAGTGAGACGAGAAAGTTAGCCATCATTTAGTTTCTAGGTCAGAACAATAGTGGGCCTATTCATCTTGGCTGTAGGTAGGTGCTGCAGAGAACCAAGACCTGAAGTCTTATACCTGAGCAGCATTTTTTTAATCAAGAAGGAAATCATTAGTGAGAAATTGTTGTCACAATATCATCAAACATGGATTTAAGACTAATGTCTAGAGAGTGTGATGCCTTAGATTTCTAGAGAAATATAACAGTCATCTTCATCTTTGGTTATGCTTTCCTGATGAGTATTTAAGACTTCACGGAAGCCGGGCGGTGGGTGTGCATGCCTTTTATCCCAGCACTCGGGAGGCAGAGGCAGATGGATGTCTGTGAGTTCCAGGGCAGCCTGGTCTACAGAGCAAGTTCCAAGACAAGCTCCAAATTTACACAGAGAAACTCTGTCTCAGCAAAAAAGAAAAAAGAAAAAAAGACTTACACAGTTTTGTTCTGTGAAAGCCAGTTGAGAACCTAGTTTGCTTTCTGGGGTCCCTTGGCTTGAGAGGAACCTCCAGCACCTCTATCCTCCTTTTGCCTGTTGTCCCATCTATGTGAGGATAAGTCAAAAGCTGCCTTTGACCACAGCTTCATTTGGAAGCACCGAGAAGAGTTTTTCTTCTGTAGTGATTTCCTTCTTTGTAGACTGGATGCTGGTTAGAGTTCTCTGGGTAAGGGCTCCCTAACTTCCCTGAAAAATAAAACAAGGGGTTCCCCAGAGCTACAGGACATTTTTGAGAGATTCTCAGTAGTCACCTGGAATCTAGTTGAACTTGGAAAAAGTCAACTTTTTAATTCCTGTTGCTTTTTGAATTCCTCTGACCACATCAATATACGCCTCCATTTATGGTTATTGAACACCCAGAGTGTCAGCTACACCACTCTGGAGCATTTCCTTGCTGTGCAATATTTTGATAAAGCTGAGACAAAAGCCAACCAGAAACCCCAAAATGAAACAAGAACAACAAAAACAGACAAACAAAAAACAGGCTAAAATAGACTTTGATTAGCCATTTTGTTAAAATAAATTTGGATTTTTTTTGTCCTTGTAATTGTTATGAAGAGCAAACCAACAGCTTCATTGGTTTAAGTAGAAGTTTGACAACAGTGTGTTGAACTTAGATCGTAGAAAGTTTACTATCATCATATACAAAGTTTCATCTTTTACATACTTTATATAATTTGTTCAGATCTTTGTAACTTGCTTAAGTTTTCCATCTTTCTTTTCCATTGTGAAAAAAACATCTACTCATCTTAGTATTCACATAGACGTCCTTTTTTACTAAAAAAAAAAAATTCCTATTTTTCTTACTTACAGGGCATGGGTGAAGGGTTACTGAAGAACTGTGGGTGACCTTAAAATAGCAAGTCTTCTCCAGTTTGGATGATGCCTTGCCTCTAGCTGCTTAGGTGGCCTTCCCTCTTTCTAGTCTTTCCCAGCCTGGGGGCCAATGCAATTAAGGCAGAATTGCATACTACTGATTGGGAAGAGAGGCTGGACACACACCAGTAAGTATCCTTACTCTGTCCTTTTATACAACCAACAAACCCAGCAGACACATCTGGTCTAATGAAGATGGTGGTTGTTTGGCTTAAAGGATAGTTTTCTTCGATATCACATTAATAAAAGAAGACCAGGGTCGGAGAGATGGCCCAGTGGTTAAGAGCACTGGCTGCTCTCCCAAAGAACCTGGGTTCAATTCCCAGTACCTATGTGGCATCTCACAACTGTCTGTAGCTCTAGTTCCAGGGGATCCGACACTCTTACATAGATATACATACATGCAGGTAAAACACCAATGCACATAAAATAAAAAATAAATAAAAGAAGGCTAAATTCAAGTACAAACATAAGATAATGTCTCAAATTAGTATTACCTGTGCTCATACTTAAACTTTGGAATTTTGTGTCAAGGTAAAACACAAGGCAGTCAAAATCTTTTGGGGGGATGGGTTCCTGGAGAAGCTGCTCTGTGGTTAAGAGCGGTGCATATTATTCTTGCAGGGGACCTGACGGTCCATATCCGACGGTTCACAATGGCCTGTAACCCCAGCTCCAGAGGATCTGACACCCTCTTGTGGATTCTGAAGGCACCTGTACTCACACATGCAATATCCCCCACACAAACCACACATATATACATAATGTAAAATAGATTTTTCTAAAGTTTCCCCCTTTGTACAGTTCAGAGAATGATCTACTGCAGCTGTGCTGTGGATTTTGAGTGACTAGAGGGAGCTCACAGGAGAGAAGGAAAGCACCAGCATACAGTAGGACCATCAGGTTCCTGGTAAAAGATCCAGCAGAGCTCAACTAAGAAAGCCCTGCTAAAACCATGACGTCGGAGTTTACTATTGAGATACTTTTAGGCAGAGGACCCTCTCTATCCTCTCAATGGACTGGCCACAGTCTTTTGTATCATCACTAGCAGCAGCAGCAGCAGCAACTTGCTACCTGCAATCTAAAGAATATGAAGCAGAGAACACAATAGCATCCAAAAGAACCTGGGGAGGATAACATCTATCCATATCACTATAACTGGAAAGTGGTACCCAGGGCTCAGTGTAGCAGGAACAAAAGCAAACAAGACTAGAGCAAGGGAGTGTCAAGAAGGGAGAAAATAGTCTATCTCAATTAGAGAAAAAAATGGTCTCGGAGACACTGAGCAGAGAGGGAGCCGGCCTTAGGACCCAGTGGAGCCTGCGTCTCCAGCCTCCCACACAGGCAGCCGGATTCCTCTTTGCCTCTGGCTGTTGTAGCTCCTACTGGCAGCAACTTGTCTAGCACTTGGCTCCTGCAGCTGTGTGACTGGGCCATGAAAACCTGACTGGGAGTGACAGGAGTGTAGCAAAGACAGACACAGTAAAGCCAGGTTAAATGCTCAGTGAATTTGTTACATAATATCATCAACCAGGAGGCAGGTTACTAATCTCAGGAGGGTGTCGCTGTTGGAGAACAACCTGGGAGTAGGGGGCCAGTAGGGTGTGTCTGGAGGGGAACAACCGGGGCTGTGGTGTAATAATGCAGTCGTCTGAAACAGGGAAGCTAACTAAGGTCAACACTCTGTGCAAAGCGAGACGGTGAGTGCGAGGCCAGCCTGGTCTACAAGAGCTAGTTTCAGGACAGGCACCAAAGCTACAGAGAAACCTTGTCTCAAAAAAAGCCAAAAAAAAAAAAAAAACAAAAAAAAAAAACAAAAAAAACAAAACTTCGTGCAAGAGCTGTTTTAGCTAAAGATCAACCTTTAGTCAAGATCCATACTGCAGAGAGGAAGGCCTTGCCTTTCTTCTGACCCCGACCCATGGAAAGCCTTGCCATTTCCGTGAGTGCCAGACACTGGCATTCTTATTTATCTGTTTGTTTTTTTGTCTTTTCTAGACAGGGTTTCTCTGTGTATCCTTGACTGTCATGGAACTTGCTCTGTGGCCCAGGCTGGCCTCAAACTCACAGAGATCTGCCTACCTCTGCTCCCGAGTGCTGGGATCAAAGGCATGCGCCACCTGCCTGACCTGACATTGGCTTTTTTTTTTTTTTTGAGACAGGGTTTTTCTGTGGCTTTGGAGCCTGTCCCGGAACTAGCTCTTGCAAACCAGAGGTGGACTCAAACTCACAGAGATCCACCTGCCTCTGCCTCCCAAGTGCTGGGATTAAAGGTGTGTGCCACCACCGTCTGACTGACATTGGCACTCTTGATGTGTCTGTGTTCATGTGAACAGTACACATCCATGGGACTGGAGAGATGGCTCAGCAGTTAAGGGCACTGACTGCTCTTCCAGACAACAGGGTTCAATTCCCAGCACCCACATGGCAGCTCACAACCGTCTTTAACTCCAGGATCTGACACCCTCATACAGACATACATGCAGACAAAACACCAATGCACATAAAGTAAAAATAAATAAATAATTTTATTTTTGGTTGCTCTAGCCCTAAAAAAATATTCTTCTTTTTTATTTTTTATTATTTTTATTTTTTAAAGATTTGTTTATTAGTGATGTATACAGTGTCCTGTCTGCATGTATCCCTGCCCGCCAGAAGAGGGCACCAGATCTCATTACAGATGGTTGTGAGCCATCATGTGGTTGCTGGGAATTGAACTCGGGACCTCTGGAAGAGCAGCCAATGCTCTTAACTTCTGGGTCATCTCTCCAGCCCTTAAAATAATTATTTAAAAAAAAATTCACTCAGGCTTGTTTTCCATACCTGGTAATCTACCCTTTGGGTCTCGGTTCAGGTCTGTGCTTTCGCAGATCTGTGCCTACCCTGGCCCACTGTAAGTTCACACAGACTCCCCAGGTCTCACTATCTCACAGTGTCAGCTCCCACTGACACTTTGTAACCCCACTCCCACGAGTAGCTGGCTAGTGCTGGACCCACAAGGCTGGGAAAACTCTTTACTCCACACTAGAAGTCAATAAATATATCATACAAAACAAAGTGTCAAAAGTTAAAAAAAAAAGTCAGTGGAGATCTGATATTACTTACCTATTAGTCTGGTATAGAAAATACATCAAGTTGCTGGGTGGTAGTGCACACCTTTTATCCCAGGGGGGCAGAGGTAGGTGGACCTCTGTGAGTTAAAGGCCAGACTGGTCTACAGAGCGAGTTCCAGGACAACCAAGGCTACACAAAGGAACCCTGCCTAGAAACAAAATACAACAAAATTTAAAAAAAAAAAGCATCAAGTTAGTTAGTAGGCAATATAGCCCATGCTGGAGTTTCCTCTAGGTCTCCATTTCCTTGATTCTATTAGACATCCAGGAAAGTGAAAACTCAGAAGAGGGTGAACGTATGTAACTGAATGCCTGTGTCAGGGAATTCCGGGGGTATGGGAACTCGATGGTACTGGGAAGTGTTATGAGTGCTGTAATTTTGATATCGTGAACCAGGGTGGTGAAGATATTGAGACAGGCCCTCAATGTCTTCATGATGTCATTGTCAACAAGATGGCACCAAACCACATAATAACTTTTTTGCTTATTGTGAACTCAGTGCAACAATAAAATGAGGCCATCCCCTAATAGAGCACAGGTCCATGTGGGACCCGCACATCATAGAGATTAAATGTGGACAATGACTCTATTTTTTTTCAAATAAGCATTCATACTAGATTAGCATGACTCTAACAAAAGAAATTACTCTTGCATATGTAGTTACAAAATAGGAAAGTCAAGAAACAGAGGAAGGAATTTCATAGTCTCAAACCGAGGAGGTAGAGTCCATATGTCTGTCTTATCACGGTTGAAATGGGGAGCACCTGTCATGTCATCTGAAGCTTGTTGAGGTCTCCCCCTGGGCTCCTCAGTACAAACTCTTGATGGGAACGAAGGGATGGGGAGGTGTGCCAACCTCCCGTAGGTGGTGCTCTTACTCTGAGAGCATAGCTTGGATAGAGGTCAGATTGATTTGTGATCCTCTATGTTGGCTGGATTTTTAAGTTCCTTAGAAACCAATTTGTTGGGTGGTGATGGCGCACGCCTTTAATCCTAGCACTTGGGAGGCAGAGGGAGGCGGATCTCTGTGAGTTTGAGGCCAGCCTGGTCTACAAGAGCGAGTTCCAGGACAGCTAGGGCTGTTACATAGAGAAAGTCTGTCTCATAAAACAAAAAACAGAATTGTTAAAATATTTAACTCTAGTTTAAAACCTTAGTAGCATTGTGTGGCATTTTTATCTAGTTAGTAAGGGAAGACCTGGGCCACATGGTCTAAGGTAGTACTGGACTGACACATATTCTGTGTCTGTCTGCTCTCCTCCTTTCCCAAATCTGATCCAAAGTCTCCCAGTTCCTTAGAGGGAGAAGACATAGAGTTAAACTTATGTTTGGGGTGTCTCTTTAGAATTGTTCACTATGGGGCTGGAGAGATGGCTCAGAGGTTAAGAGCAATGGCTGATCTTCCAGAGATCCTGAGTTCAATTTCCAACAACCACATGGTGGCTCACAACCATCTATAATGAGATTTGGTGCCCTCTTCTGGCCTGCAGCATACATGCAGACAGAACTCTCTATACATAATTAATAAATTATGGGGGCAGAGGCAGGTATCTCTGTGAATTCAAAGCTACACTTCATAGCAAGTTTCAGACCAGCCAGGACCATATAATGAGACCCTGTCATTTTTTTCTCATTAGTTTTACTTTATGTGTATGAGTATTTGTCTGCATGTATATTTGTGCATCATGTATATTCCAGGTATGGCATCCTGAGGGACTGGAGTTAGAGAAGGTTGCGAGACCCCATTTGTGTTGTGTGATATTTTGATTGTTTTCTGACAAAGTTTGCTTCGAGTCAGAGGGCAGAACTAGACACTAGCTGGCCATAGAAATTTGGAGGATTATAGAAGGAAGGAAACAGGCATAACCCACAGCATGTATTTTCTAATTTTGCCAAAGACAAATGGACTAAATACTGTCACTGTAATTCTTACTTAATAACTGTTTTTGACATATATAATCTTACTATGTTTAAGTTAAAAACCTTTCTTTTTAGTTAGACAAAAGGGGGGGAATACTGTGGATATGCTCATTGTTAATAAAACACTGATTGGCTGATGGCCAGGCAAAAAGTCTAGGTGGGGTGATCAGACTGAAGATACTGGGGTGGGGTGATCAGACTGAGGATGCTGGGGTGGGGTGATCAGACTGAGGATGCTGGGGAAAGAAGGATGGAGTCAGGGAGATGCCAGCCAGCCTGTCAGGGAAACAAGGTGTCCTAGAGGACATGTAATGCCATGAGTCACATAGCAAAACTTAGATTAATAAAAATGGGTTAATTTAAATGCACGAGCTAGTTAGTAATAAGCCTGAGCTAATGGCCAAATATTTATAAATAATACTAAGTCTCTGTGTGGTAATTTGAAAGCAGCTGCAGGGACAGGAAAACTCTGCCTACACATGTGAGTACTGGGAATCAAAACCATGTCATCTGGAAGAACAGCCAGTGAGTGCTCTTAGCCTCTGACCCACTCTGCCAATTTTTTTTTTAAGGAAGGAGGAGAGGTTTGTTTTAGCTACAGTTTTAGGGCAGAAGGTTTGTTAAAACAGGGTATTCATCTCATGGCAGCCAGGTTGAGGGGCCCTAAGACATGAACCCGAAGACATCACTCCTCCAAACAGCATGCCTTTCATTGTTCTACTTTCTCCTATGAGGTCTATTTTTAAAAAAAATCTATCAATAGATAGCCAGAGACTTCACATCTACAAATGCCTTCACAGGCCCGTGAACAAATGTGCTGATTCCTTAAGTATCTCTGGTCAAACTGGCACTCACTATCACACCCAAACTGGAGGTCGTCAGAGGCCAACATTACCGGACCTTTTCTTGGTCTGAAGTTGATGTTCATATGAGTCTCAGAAAAAGACCAGTGCTTGCCACAGGGAGCAGGGCTATCAGAGTCTATCAGAGGTCTATCTCAGGTCTATCAGAGTCCTAAGTATTGTGTAAAAGTTTTCTCTAAGATTGAAACATTCCATCCTGCCGGGAAGCTCTTTAAGCAGGAAGATGAACAACTCAAATGATTTGGGAAGTTCCTGAAAATGATCAGATTCTTTAGACCTTCCCTCCTTGCCAGAATAGGCAGTAAACACTTGAGAGTTCCCCTCAGGAGCAAAGCTGTGCTAAGATCCAGACCAGATCGGCTGTTTGGAAGAGGTCTAGACCACGGTTCCTTGGAAAGGACACTTCTCGGCTGGTTGAGCTACCTACAGGCTGTGAGTTGTCGCTGGTAAGAGTTGGCCTTGGCAGTGCAGCTGGCTTTGATTCAGTTCTGCTTCTGGAAGTAACTCTTCACCCATATTCCTGTAAGTAACCCCAATAAAACTGTTTTGTTCCTCTGGGCAGTGGTGGTGCAGGCCTTTAATCCCAGCACTTAGGAGGCAGAGGCAGGCAGATCTCTGAGTTTGAGGCCACCCTGGTCTACAAAGTGAGTTCCAGGGTGGCCAGGGCTACACAGAGAAACCCTGTCTTGAAATCAAACAAACAAAAACCCTCACAGTGTTAGGGTCCTAGAGAAGCCCCCAAGAAAAGACCAACAGTCATGTATATAATAAACAAGAGTGTTTTATTAATATTAAAATAACTGTCAATATGTTGGGGTGGCAGATGGCAACCTCAAGAAAAGCCCACAAGCTCCTTTTAAACCAGGTTAGGGGAATTCCAGGGAGGAGAGATTAATCTGGGGACTGATTGGTGACTTTGAACAAACCGTTTATGGGCTGCTCTAGGATTGGTTGGTTCAGGGCTTTTCAGCTAAGGGTGGGAGAAGCTATCTTTAGCTCTTAAGCTTGCCCGAGGTTGTAGGGTGCCCTCTGATTGGTTGATTGGTTGCCCCGGGATGCGACTTTCCCAAGAACTGCTTGTTCAGCTCCAGCTGGTTCCAGTAAACTGAAACTAAGGCCTGGTCACTGGCAGAGGCTACTAGAAGCCAGTCATGGCTCTGGTCTGGCTCCCCAGCTCTCTCAATTGTTTCACCAAATCGGACTTTGGTGGTATCTGTACTTTGGCTGCTACATAGTCCCTGTCTGGGGTGAGTAGATAGATGTGTGTGTTGCATCTTCTCAGGAAAAGTTTTGTCACACAACAAAAGCCCTGAGGACATCAGTAGGTCACTGGTAAGATGGCCCGAGTTATGGAAAAGGCTGAGAGATCAGCCAGGTGCTGATCACTGTGGGCCACTTCTCCCTGGACCCTAGGGTACCCTTATAAGAAACGCAAGTAGGTGTTCGCTGGATGGTGTGCATAGTACAGAGTGCTGAGGATACAGCTTCCAGCTTCCATAGTGCTACTCTGTGCTGGCCTTAGCCATCTGACTGACTTTGGTCAATGAATGGTAACAGAAGATGTAATGAAGCTGCAAGCTCCAGTATGCTGACTTGGCAGGTGCTTTCTTGAGGTTCTTGAAGAAGGATGTCTCTCGGCCCAGCCATCAGCCCTTTATCCAGGCCCTAGAGTAAGATATATGGGACATCCACACCCCTCCATGCGGTCTGTGTTGAAGCCCTCCTGAAATAGAGGTACCCAGGCACACCAGCCAAGCCAGTGACTCTCAGTCGCCCTACAGAGAGAATTAAATAACTTGTGAGGTTTTTTTTTGGGGGGGGGGGGCCTGTTACATAGCAACATGGTAACCATGTTGGATACAAACTCCATATCATTTGAGCTCTTTTGGTTTTTCTTTATTTTTCAGCCAGTGTCTTGTCTGCTCTAGAATGTACTGTGTAGTCCAGACTGGCCTCAGACACATGACAGTCCTTCTGCTAGGTCCTTGTCCTCTTAAGTGCTAGTAATACAGGCATGTCTGACCGTGGCCGCACTCTTGAGCTCTTAGGTCTTGAAACCATGCTTATTGTAACATTGAGTTTTACTCTTTTTTCCTTTGTTTTGTTTCCTTCCCTTCTGTTTTTTAAGACAAGCTATGATGGTTTGAATGAGGATGGCTTCCCTTGACGCATAGACTTGAATACTTGATCCCCAGTTGGTGGCACTGTTTGGATAGGATTAGGAGTGTAAGAAAAGGGCCCAGGGAAAGAACACCCTGCCCTGAACTTGACCCCAAGCCCCAAACCAGGGTCAAAGGAAAAACACCCTGCCCCTGGTTTGACCTGTATCTCCTACAACTTGGAAATCCCCTTTCTGTGACTCAGTGTTATTAACCAATCAATAATCCCAACCCCCAACCATGCAGGAATTTTCCACTAGCTCACTGCACATGCTCCAAAAAAACTATAAAAGCCCTTCCCTCTACTCGACCCTCTGCTGTCTCTTCCGATTCAGAGGCAGCTGCCATTCTGTTCTCTCCAATAAATCTCTTTTGTGAGGTTTGTCCTGTGGTGTGACTTTGAGGCATTCCTTGGCTCCTGACTGCCAAGATGACCTTGTGCAGGGAAAACCCTTACAAGGAGGTGGAGTCTTGATGGAGAAGGTACGTCACTGTGGGTGGACGATGAGGTTTCAGTCCCAGTTAGTGCTCCCTCCCTCATGCTTGTGGATCAAGATGTACAATCTCAGCTGTTCCTGCCACCATCCTTTGCTCACCAAGGCCCACCATGGACTCTAAACCCTTGGAAACTGTAATCCCAATTAAATGTTTTCTTTTTTCTTTCTTTTCTTTTGGTTTTTTTGAGACAGGGTTTCTCTGTAGTTTTGGAGCCTGTCCCGGAACTAGCTCTTGTAGACCAGGCTGGCCTCGAACTCACAAAGATCCCCCTGCCTCTGCCTCCCGAGTGCTGGGATTAAAGGCGTGCACCACCACCGCCCGGCTGGTGTCTTGTTTACTTGAGCCAAGGTTTCTCTATGTAGCCCTGGCCTGGCCATCCTGGAACTCTTTCTGTAGACCAGGCTGGCCTCAGACTCAGAGATTCAGCTGCCTTTGCCTCCTGAGTTCTAGGATTAAAGGCATACACTCATATTGCCTGTCAAATATTTTCTTTTATACGTTGTCTTGAGCAAGGTGTTTTGTCACAATAGAAAGGTAAGATGGCTGAGCTGTGGTGGCACATGCCTTTGTTTCCAGAACTTGGGAGACAGAGATAGGTGGATCTCTGTGAGTTCAAAGCCAGCCTGGCCTACAGGTCCACAGAGGGAGTTCCAGGACAGGCACCAAAGCTACAGAGGAACCTGGTCTCAAAAAACAAAAGCAAAACAAACAAAAAAGAAAAGAAAAGAAAGACAAAAAGTAAGGTGGAAGCTGGGACTAGGAAGTGGCTTATTGCTATGTTAGACCTGCCCATGTGGCTTTTTTGAGGATGTGGAAGGCTTTGGAACTTTAGACTAGAATGTGGTTGAATGTTATAAGCAGGGTTTAATGGACCACCCTACTAGGAACTTGGAAAACTGCTAAGAGCAACATGAGCTGTGGAAGCCCAGTTCAAAGAGCTTCAGAGGGGAACACTATCAGCAAATTGGCTAGAGACCGTCCTTGTGATATTTTGGCAAAGAATGTGGCTGCCTTCTGCTCCTGTCCTAAGAATTAGCCTGAGACTAAATTGAAAAGTAATACGCTAATTTCCTGAGTGGGGGAGATTTTAAGACAGCCTAATGTTAACTGTGTTGTATGGTTATTAGTAACCACTCATATGCAGATCTATAATGAAAAAGAGCAAGCAGGGCAAAAAGAAATACAAAATGAAGAAAAAAGAGCATCAGGAAATTGAAACTTGAGCCAATGTTTGTGCCCAAAGCGTTAAGACCATCAAGAAGAGGCCTGATCCTCAGTGGAATATAAGGGAGGGGTGCCCTCCGGTCAGCTCCTCCCAGCTAAGCTTCCAGCTTGCAAAAGGCAAAGACCTCAGGGATTTTCTGCTCCTAATAGCGACAGCAAATGAAGACTGATGAAAATGTGATAGGGCAGGGCAGGCTGCATCCCATGTAAGCAGCTTCTTGTAAGACCTTCATCCCTTATTCTCAAAGAGAACAAGAAGGAATTTCCCAGCAGAGTATTTTAAAATAAAAAACCCCAGACTAGCTTCATGTTCCCAGAAAAGATAGTGCCCCCCCCCAAAGGGCGCCTGGCCACCTGGTGGAGACTGATAAAGATGTCCTGACCTTGCACCCATGCCAAACCCCCATGACAGCCCTGAAGGGCTTATAGTTTTACCTTTAAGATGGCTCAGGGGGCAGAGCGCCAGACCGCTCCACCGAGGACCCGAGTTCGTCAGGACAGTGAACCTGGAGGGGAAGAAAGACGTTTCATTCCCCAGTTGGGGCAAGGAACCCACCTCCACCCCCCTAACCCCCACCCCCTCTAACCCCCACCCCCGTCCCGAGCCATTTGGGGCCACCTCAGAGGCGGCCCTTTGGTTTGGTTTCGGAAACCTCCTTCGGGAAACAATCAGGAGCCATTCCTGTGTGTTTAATGGGCCCGTTTGGAGTGTATTTGGGTATCTTCCTCCACAGCGGGAGCAGGTGCCACCTTGTGTTTTATCCCAGGAACTTGTCAAAGTCTTTTTGTGTTTTGCTGTGGTAATTGTTGCTTTGGTTTTTTTCTCTCTTGACTTCTGTCTTCACCTCTCCTCTTCAGCAATGGGGAATACCCCCGTCAACACCCCTAAACTTAACTCTTGCTCACTGGCAGGGCATACAGGATACCACCAGCAATAACAGTGTAACTGTCAAAAAGAAGAAGTGGGTCACTCTTTATTCAGCTGAGTGGCCTACCTTCAATGTTGGGTGGCCAGCAAGCAGAACTTTTGATACAGCAACTATCCACTGGATGGAGGAGATCGTCTTCCGCCCCGGCTGAGTCCACCCTGACCAAGTCCCCTATATTATTACTTGGAGGGGGCTAATAGATAGGATAGGGGGACCCCTTCCTTGGATTGTACCATTCTTACTTCCACAGCAGACCAAGGCACTCAAATTTTGGCTGTTAAGACTAGAGTTCCCGCAGCAGGTAAAAAGGAGAATAGGATGAAGCCTGCTGCTGTATTCCAGGGGGGAACAGCAGAGACAGAGCTTTTCCTACCTCCCTATTTCCCCCAGTCTCCCCGAGCACGCCCCACGGCTTCTGTAGAGGAAGCCCCAGCCCCCCAACCGTCAGGGGCAGAAGTAAGAGAGCCACTGGCACTGTCTACTCAAAGCAGGAGAGCAGGAACCCACGCCCAGACTCTACGCCAGCCCTCCTGATGATTCAAGGAACCAACCCTTCCATTACTGGCCATTTGCTACCAGTGACTTACAAAATTGGAAGGCTCAGAATGCACCATTTTCCAAAGACCCCCAGGATTTGATTAACCTGTTGGATGCTGTTCTTTTACCCATTCCCCTATGTGGGATGATTGCTAGCAGTTGTTGGGGGTTCTCTTTACAACTGAAGAAAGAAGCAGAATCCTAGAGAATGCCCAGAAGCTGGTCCCAGGACCTACAGGCGCCCCTCTAGCGAACCCTTGGCTAGCCATGGCAGCCTTCCCAACAGCTGTCCTAACTGGGACTAACAGCACAACAGAAGGTAAGGAGAGTCTCCGAATCTACCACCAGGTTCTATTGGCAGGTCTCAAGGTCACCACACGCAGGCCTACTAATATGGCAAAATTTATGATGTAAAGCAGGGAAGAGATGAGAGCCCAACTGTGTACCTGGAAAGGTTGGTGGGAGCTATCCAACAATACTCCCCCTGCGACCCAGAGTCTGGGGAAGCACAGCAGACCCTTATCTTAGCCTATGTCAATCAAGAGGCACCAGATATTAAGAGAAAATTAACACTCATTAGAAAGACTAGGAGAGAGGGGCCTAAGAGACTTAGTGGCAGTGGCGGAAAAGGTTTACAATAAGAGAGAAACAGAGGACCAGAAAGAAGAGAGAAGGGAAAGAGAACATCGAGAAAGAGAGAAGAGAGACAAAAGAGACAAGAGAGGAACCTAACCAAAATATTGGATAGGCCGCAAGCTCAAATGGAAAAAGTACTACTCGTCGCTGAGGCGGGAGGACAGGAGGGAGGCCAACGATTCCAGCCTAAGTTAGGAAAGAATCAGTGCAGGTATTGTAAGGAAGAAGGACATTGGGCCAGAGAGTGCCTCAAAATAAGAAACAAAAGAGAAGCATTGACAGGATTGGGGGGAAAAAAAGTCAACTCCCATCCTGCTGCTTTGGAAGAAGACAGAGTGATTAGGGGAGATGGGGCTCACTCAGCCCCCTCCCCAAGCCTGGGGTAACCCTAAGAGTGGAGGGGAAACCTATCCAATTCATGGTGGATACAGGGGCAGAAAGTTCAGTATTTTTGACACCCGAGGGAACCCTGTCGGGGAAACAGACCTGGGTGCAAGGTGCGACAGACGCCAAACCTTATAAATGAACTACCCGAAGAACAGTGGACTTGAGAATGGGACGGGTAACCCATTCTTAGTCATTCCTGAGTGTCCACATCCCTTGCTGGGGCATGACCTGCTCACCAAAGTGAGAGCACAAATCCATTTTACCAATGCAAGCGCCCATATCAAACACCCAGATGGAAAGGCCATTGGAGTGTTTTTAACAATGCCTTTGGAGAAGGAGTACCAGCTCCACAAACAGAAATCTACCCCCAGCCCAGATATGGACACCTGGCTCTGAGAATTTCCAACAGTCTAGGCAGAGACGGGGGAATGGGGTTGGCCAAACACCGGCCTCCAATATATGTGGAATTGAAGGCTAATGCAGATCCTGTGAAAGTTCGCCAGTACCCCATGACTCTGGAGGCTGAAAAGGGAGTTACTCCCCACATAAGATGGCTTCTACGAGAGGTATTTTGTGACCCATTCAGTCCGCATGGAACACGTCCCTCCTGTCAGTTAAGAAACCGCACACCAACGATTATCGGCCTCTTCAGGACCTCAGAGAAGTCAACAAAAGGGTAATGGATACCCATCCCACTGGACCTAACCCGTATACCTTGCTGAGCAGGCTCCCACCCAAAAAGGGGTGGTATACAGTTCTTGATTTTAAAAGATGCTTCTTTTAAGTCTCCTGCTTGCCCCGAGTAGCCAGGGGTATTTTGCCTTTGAGTGGCACGATCCGGACATTGGAGTAAGTGGACAGCTGACCTGGACGAGGCTGCCGCAGGATTCAAGAACTCTCCTATCATATTTGATGAAACTTTTCATGAGGATTTGAGTGTATCGATCTCTACACTCTCATGTATCCCTTTTACAATATATAGGTGACGTATTAATAGCCACCAGGTCAGCGGAAGAATGCCTGAGTGGAACCAAAGACCTTTTAACAGCTCTGGGAACATAGGCTGTTGGGTATCAGCAAAGAAGGCCCAGATCTGCAGGAAGCAGGTGACTTACCTCGGATAGATACTAAAAGAAGGTATGAGATGGCTGTCTGAAGCCAGAAAAGAGACAGTGTTAAAAATAGCTGTGCCTAAGACAGTGAGACAAGTCAGAGAATTCCTAGGCTCTGCAGGATTTTGCAGACTTTGGATTCTAGGGTATACTGAAATTGCCTGCCCTCTCTACGAGGCCACAAAGGAGAAAAATTTAACTTGGAACTTGGAGAAACAGATGACTTTGGATACCATCAAGAAGAGACTATTGGAGGCCCCCACCCTAGACCTCCCTGATGTCAATAAACCCTTCCTCTTATATGTGGATGAAAATAAGGGAATAGCAAAGGGAGTATTGACTCAGACCATTGGACCATGGAAAAGGCCGGGTGCCTACTCATCTAAGAAACTGGACTCTGTGGCCGCTGGGTGGCCTCCGTGCTTATGCATCATTGTGGCCATGGCACTGCTGATCAAAGATGCTGATAAGCTGACTTTGGGACAAAATCTTGAGGTATGTACCCCACATGCTTTGGAATCTATCTTAAAGCAGCCTCCTGAGAGGTGGCTCAGTAATGCCAGAGTGACTCATTACCAAGCTCTGCTCTTAAACCCCAGCAGAATAACCTTTCAGACACTGACTACCCTGAACCCAGCTACCATGCTGCCTGACCCTGACCTAGAGGCTTCCCTCCATGACTGTGCTGAAATTCTAGCTCAGGCATGTTGCATTCAATCTGACCTTCGTGATGCACCCGACAGATACAGAAGAGACTTGGTTCACGGATGGGAGAAGTTTCGTGCAAGATGGGCACAGGTATGCGGGGGTCACAGTGACAATAGCCCACAGGGTAGTCTGGGCAGAGGCCCTGCCCACTGGTACTTCAGCTCAGAAGGCTGAACTGATAGCATTAACAAAAGCTTTACATCTAGAAAAAGACAAAAGAATCGACGTTTATACAGACAGCAGGTACGCAATTGTCACCTTGCATATCCATGGGGTGATTTACATGGAAAGGGGGCTGCTCACTGCAGAGGGAAAGACTATTATAAATAAACAGGAAATATTAGAATTGCTAGAAGCACTCTGGCTTCCAACGAAGCTAGCAGTAGTGCATTGCCCAGGACACTAGAAAGGAACAGATGCTATCTTGAGGGGAAACAATCTAGCAGACCAAAAAGCAAAGGAGGCAGCCCTGATCACAACTACAGGGACTCTACCCATACTAACTGATCCAGGTCCTCGTAGCTTGCCTCCCCAGTCGAACTATAATTCAGATGAAGAAACGTGGCTGCCCAGATAGGGGGAACCTATAAAAAAGATGGATGGTGGAGACTCCCAACAGGAAAGGTGCTCCTTCCAAGACTATTAGGGGAAGTACCTACTCCAAAGAATTCACCAAACCTCCCACTTGGGAACCCAAAAACTTAGAGAACTAATCTCTGAATCTCCACTAAAGATTCAGCAAGCAAACTGTCTTATTGACAAAATTGTAAGTGACTGCAAGGCATGCCAGTTGGTAAACTCCTATAAAACACAAGGAACAAGAGGTATCTGAATGAAAGGAGCTCTCCCAGGTACGTACTGGGAAGTGGACTTTACAGAAGTCAAGACAGGTAGATATGGATATAAATATTTGTTAGTCTTTATAGACACCTGTTCAGGATGGACTGAAGCTTATCCTACCAAACACAAGACTGCCTATGTGGTAGCTAAGAAATTACTTGAAGAGATCCTTCCCAGGTTTGGCTTCCACTCATGATAGGTTCAGACAATGGCCCTGCCTTCATCCCTCAGGTAAGCCAGGGAATAGCCACTGCACTGGGGACTGAATAGAAATTACATTGTGCGTACCGCTCTCAGAGTTCAGGACAGGTTGAGAGAATAAATCAAACCCTAAAAGAAACCCTTACCAAATGAGCCTTGGAGACTGGCAGTGATTGGGTGGTTCTCCTTCCCTATGCCTTGTTCAGGGTAAGAAATTCCCCATACCAGATGGGACTAACCCCTTTTGAGATAATGTATGGCCTACCCCCACCCTTTGTACCTAGCTTACAGTACGCTCTTAGACAAAAGAGAGAGCCGGTCACAGTCCTTACCCTTGCCATCCTGATGGGAACCAGCTTAGCAGGATTTGGGGACAGGAGCACCCTCCCTGTCACCCAACAGCGTTATTATGCGGATCTCTGCGTATCAATAGATGAGGACATTGAAAGAATAGAAGCCTCCATCACCCACCTGCAAGAATCTGTGTCTTCACTGGCAGAAGTGGTGCTGCAGAACAGAAGGGGCCTAGATTTACTATTCCTAAAACAAAAGGGGCTATGCGCAGCTTTGGGAGAAGAATGCTGCTTCTATATGGACCACTCAGGAATTATAAAAGGTTCCATAGCAAAAGTCCATGAAGGCCTAGCAAAAAGTAAAAGAGAACATGAAGTCAACCAGAGTTGATTTGAGGCCTGGTATTCCAAATCCTCTTAGTTCCACCCTCGTTTCGTCCCTAATAGGGCCTCTGTTGCTCTTCCTCCTAATATTCTCCTTTGGGCCCTACATTATTAATAGAATACTCCAATATATGAAACAAAGGTTGGGAACTATACAGCTTATGGTGCAACAGGGGTATATTCCACTCAGGCCTTATACAACTGAAATGTATGATAGTATCAGTAGGGCCGACGAAATATACTAACTATAGCAAGCAGGCTCATGATTGAGCCACCTTAGGACCAAGAGAAGAGGGGAATGTAAGATCCTCATCCCTTAGTTTCAAAGGAACGAGAAGGAATTTCCCAGAAGAGTGTTTTAAAATCAAAACCCCAGACTAGCTTCATGTTCCCAGAAAAGGTAGTGTCCCCCACCCCCCCCACACACACAAGGGCACCCAGCCACCTGGTGGAGACTGATAAAGATGTCCTGATTCAGTGACAGAGTGACCTTACTCTGAAGAAAAAAAAAAAAAAAACCAAGCTAACAAAACAGAATGGGAAAGAGCAAAAGCCTTGCAACGGTACCAACCCCCCACCCATGGCCCTGAAGGGCTTGTAGTTTTTACCTTTAAAAAGCTAACCCCAGCTGGTTAATCCCAGCACTTGAGAGGCAGAGGCAGGCAGATCTTTGTGAGTTCAAGGCCAGCCTGGTCTACAAGAGCCAGTTCCAGGACAGGCTCCAAAGCTACAGAGAAACCCTGTCTCGAAAAACCAAACAAAACAAAAAAGCTAGCCCCCACAGAGGGACTGTAACTCCTTCCTACCTCGCTATGAGGAGGGCAAGTGCTGGGGACGTGTTCCGTGCTTGCTAGCTCGTATTATGCTTACAATAACAATAAACCTTGCTTGTTACAGTCTGGACTTCTCTGGTTTTTGGTGGTCTCTCTGGGGGTCGTAATCTGGGCACAACATTTCTGACACTCACTTTGTAGACCAGGCTGGCGTCAAACTCTTGCTCCTCAGAGAATTAGAGGCTTGGGCCTCTATACCTGGCTTGAGTCAACTCTTTTTATTATTATTTATTTTATTTTTGAGTCAGTGTTTCTCTGTGCAGCTCTGGAGCCTGTCCTGGTATTCACTCTGTAGACCAGGCTGGTCTTGAACTTAGAGATTCACCTGCCTCTGAGTGCTGGCTCCAAGGCTGAATTTTTTTAAGTGAAAGCCAGAGAGTATGAGGGCCAAAGATTTTAAGCCACACAACACTGGCAGCAGCAAAATCACTGGCCAAGAACAGTTGTACACGCTGTCAACCAAGCTGAGCTTTGAATCTCTTAACAGCCAGGACAGAGAAAGATGAGCTACCTGCTCATGTGCTGGGAGCAGGAGGACCACGTGGGCTTTATCCCACAGGCCCCTTCACATTGCTGTGTCCTAGCACACACTGCTCCACTTTCCTCTTCCCCAGCAGACCACCTCCCTGGTTGTTACGTCCCCAGCACCTTGCCTCAGCTGCCACCGTCATAGGAGCATCCATTCATTCCACATCACCATTAGGCGAATGAATGAGGACACGAATTAACAGATGGACAGATGACTCAATGAATTAAAAAGTAAATGAATCAGCACGGAGAATGGGCCCGGGCATGGCTCGGTGGTGGAGCAGTTGCTCTCTTTGCATAAAGGCCCTGGTTCTACCCCAGCACCTCAAAGCAAAACAAAGCAACAGCACAAAGGAAAAAGAAAGTGTGAAGGGAAAAAATTAAATCAAATTCTCAGTATGTGCTGGGCCCTAAAAGACTGTAGATATGGTCCCTGCTTAGGAGGAACATGACCTTAACAGAGAAGGGAGATCCATACCCGGCCAGTCGTGACCCAAGATAATCAGTGCTCTGAGTCCCAAAGGCTGGGGCTGGAAAGATGGCTCAGCAGTTAAGAGCACTGACTGCTCTTCCAGAGGGCCTGGATTTGATCCCTAACACCTACATGGGCAGGGCAGCTAGCAACCATCTGTAGCTTCAGTATCAGATAGTCTGATGTCCTCTTCTGGCCACTGTGGGCACTGCATACATGTGGTGCACAGGCAAGCATGCTGGCCAACACCCATACACATAAAATAATTTAAAAAAAAATCCAAAAGGCCAGAAAGACCTAAGGAGTCTCCTAGTGCAAGAGGCCAGGGGAAGATTCTTGGAGGTTAAAATGAATGGGCAGCAAAGGGATTAGCAGGGGTTAAGAATACTGACTGCTCTTCCAGAGGACCCAGTTCCATTTCCAGCACCCACAAGGTGGCTCATTACATTCTGTAACTCAAGTTTGAAGAGATTCAATGCCTTCTTCTGGTCTCTTCCAGCACCAGGCGCCCACATGTAGGCAAAACTCATAGATATAGATATAAAGATATAGATATAACACCACCAGCAGCAACAAAGACACTTGGGAGGCACACTCCATAGCACTCTGGCCAGCTCTGAGAAGTGGGGCAGAAGGAATGGCACACAAACGACATCCTGAATTTGTCTCGCAGAGCTTGGTTCATATTCACTAATTACACTCTGCAAGGTTCTCCGTTAGAGGCCTATGCACTGGGAACAACCTGACTACAGTGACCTCCATGGGCAGGCAAAAGAACAGTATCTGTGTACAGATAAGGAATAATCTCAAGATATTTGGTTAGGTATTCTAATTGGGATGGAGGGGGCAAGCGCGTGGGTAATGTATAAGGCACGCTCTTAATTCAGTAGAAACAGGAGCGCTGGCAGTGCCGCTAAGTGGCTGAGGGCTTGCTTAGTGTGTGTAGACTCCTGCATATGTTCCTCAGCCTTGCAAAAATAAATACTAAACAATAAGGAGAAGTGATAGAAAATTGTCCATGTTAATGAACCCATGCATGTACAAAGAATGTCTTCCAAGGGACCGAAGAGATGGCTCGGCAGTCATGAGTACTTGCTGCTCCTGCAGAGAACCTGAATTTGGCTTCCAGCGCCAACGCTGGGTGGTTTACAACAGCCTATGACTCCAGTGTCTACTACAGTGTCATGGGATTCAGTGTCCTCCTAGCCTCCCAAGGCACCTGCATACATGTGGTGCATATACAGACGCTCGCCCATTCACATAAAACATTACCAGTAGGAAAACTAGGCACAGTGGCGCACACCTTTAATCCCAGCATTTAGGGGGCAGAGGCAGGTGGATCTCTGTGGGTTTTACAGTGGAGTTAAGAGGAGGCGGCCATGGGATTAGGTGACCAGGAAAGAGGGCCAGGCATGAGGGAAGAGTCGGGTTGTCCAAGTGAGACCAGGCTTCCCTTCCCTAAGAGCAACTAAAACAATTGCAGGCAGAGGTGTTGCTCAAGCCGAGGGAGGACAGGAAGGAGGTCGTGGAGTGGAGCCGCAGGTACCAGGGCTTGAAGTGGGGGGGGGGGGGGGCTGCCATATGTACAGTTGTTGATCCACTACAGCCCCAGCATGCCTGCGACACAGTCTGTGGCTCTCTTTGCCTGGGAGAGGCAGCAGCGGAAGTCCCTGTGGGTGGGTGGGGCTGTGGTAGCCCTGATGTGGTTTCTGTAGGGTTCCTGCGGTTCTAATCTGGGCACTGAGCCTGCCTTCTGTGGCTCCTACACCCACATAGTGCTCACTAGCCCATGTGTTGCTTCCTGTGGGTAGTCTGGGGCTGAGAGCCCCGAGTGACACCCTTCTCTTTGCGGAGACCCCACCCTTGGTCTCTTGTGAGGGTAGGACTGGCATCCTGCTTTACTGAGGGAGAAACATGGTTCAGAGAGGGACGATGACTGCTCCAGGGTCACACAGTTAGTAGGGCTGGGTCTGCCCAATGCTTGGAGATGCCTGGATTGTGCGATAACACTCTGTGTTTTCTTCATTCATTCATTCATTCATTCTTTCATTCATTCATTCACCATGAGAAGTTCACTTATTCAGGTACATTGACCCAAAGACTTCCAGCCAGGAGCTTGGGGGCTTTATTAAGAAGCTGGCTGGAGTCCCCATGCTTTTCTCAGGGCTCCCACATCAAAGAGTGACCTTTAGCTCAGACCACCATCCTTCTGATGCCCCCACAAAGCTGAGTGCCAGTTGTCTGCAGTTTGTTCAAGATCATCCTGCATGTTCCGTTGTGGACACCTCCCCGCCTTTTTCTGTTCCATCTGAGTTCTTTCTGAGATCACATCCAGGAGTTGGCCCTGAGGCCATTGTTTGAAGGCAGGCTCCCTAGTGCACCCAGTGAAGGCTGTCATCCATTCAGCCAGGCCTCTCTGCTGGTTGGGCTGCTCCCCTGAGCCTGGCCCTGGGAGGCCCTGAGAGCTTTAGTCCACAGACAGCTTTGCTGGTGGAGGAGGCCAGAGCGACAGGAACTTGCCACCCAGTGTGGTCGATGTGGGGCCAGAGCACCTGGTGGCAGAAACAGAGAATAATCTTGGTGTCCACAAAGGAACACACAAACAAAGTAGCTTAGCCAGGAAATTTCTTTCTGTATAAAAGGGAGCGCCAGAATTCCAACAGTGCCCGCCAGCACAAGGAGCAAGAGGAGCACTTGTTTTTGTTTTGTTGTTTGTTTGTTTGTTTGTTTGTTGCTAATGAAGGTGGTGACCATGTCTTTTTATGGGGGCGGGTCCTACCTCACAGTCTTTGAGGACTGGCTAGTTTAAAAAGAACCTGCGCAAAGGAAATGAAGGAAAGGGGGAAGGGGTCTTTGCTACAGACCATCAAACTTCAGGAATGCAGAAGGGCCTTTACTTCAACAAGAATTTTACCAGGTGGGGGAGACCAAAAGATTTCTATAAAAGTTTTCCTGCGTGACGGAGATTTATGGCATATTGGCCCTTAGTGGGCTAGGTACCTTTGACAGAACAACAAAACAGGCATTTCTCACACTGAAATCTGGTTCCTTTGGTGAGACGTGGCACTTCTTTGACTTTGAGGGCCTAGCAGGCATTTCCCACAGGATGGTAGCTAGGATAATGTCTCGCCTTTGGCATACAGAACGGCCTGAGGAGACCTGGGGTGGAAGGTCTCCTCCTTGAACTTGAGGTGAGGGTAAGGTGACTCTCAAAGTGTTGTGTAGCCACTGAACCTTTTTGAGCGAGGGCAGGATTTGATCTGAGGGAACATGCTTCCTCTGGGAAGGCATGAGGCTTAATAGTTTCCCTTCCCTCGACAGAGCCCCCGGAAAATGAGGTTAGCCCACCCGGACAACTAGAACAGTAGCCTTGTTGGTATGGAACTTGTGTGTCCTCCCTAGGTGTCCACAACCTAAAGAGCTCTCTAGATAGAGACATTGAGGGACTGCAGAAGTCAGTCAAGGCCTTGACACAGTTGGCCGGTAAAGCGCTGGGTTAGAGTCTGGGTTTCTTCAGTTTCGAGTCTGGTCTCCAAATTGCTCTTTAGAACAGGCCTCAGAATCTGCTTTTGCTAAGAAATGCTGACTTCCTACTTGGGCCCCCAGGGTGCCAAAACATGGGAGGCAAGTCTGGGTCTCCATCCTTGCTTCAGTCTCTCCTTTAACTCAGACTTCCATCTATCACTAATGGATGCCTCTCCGACCTGTCCTCATGTCCGGGCTAAAGGCAAGATAAGTCACTGCCATAAGTTGACGCTCCCTTGGGATTCCAAAAACAGCAGGGTGTCTCAGGACAGACTGTCCTCCGGATGAGGACAATGACCTAGGATGGAGAGACTTCACCCTGGAGAAGATCACCCTGAACCGGGTTAGTCCCATCCAGGGAAGGCAATGACGAGCAGACTAACAATTTACTGGATCACCTTGCAGGACCACAGCTGAGACGGTCAACCAGGCCACACCGTGAGCAGGCTCTTTAATTATGCACACCTTTTCCCTTCCAGTTCCTCCTCTGCTTTAACACAAGTCAGTACCCTGAAGATGAACTTAGGAAGGGCCCCTTTTTCTGTCCTATTCCCAACATGTCTCTTTAACTGGTGTATTGGCACAGAGAGCCAAGCCCAGCCTGTTGGAGCTGCCTGAGCCCAGGATTTTGCCTGAAAACTGTGGTTGTACGCTGGCCTGGACCTGCTCCTTAGAGTCTGGGGTGCTCCAAGTGACACCTCTCTTCCCTAACACAGCCAGGGCTTGAGGCAGAGAACACCCCAAATCATAGCTAGGGACAAGGCCAAGTATGTGGTTTCTCTGAGGGACTAAAAGCTGTCCTTCTGGGTCAGGGTGGAAGATGAGAAGGAATTCTGATTGTGCCACATACTGTGACAAGCCAGCTCCTCTATATTCTGCTTCCTGTTGGTATAGCAGAACACCGAGGACTGGAAAGCTACAAAGAACATAGATGTATTGGCTCATGGTTCTGGGGGCTGGGAAGTTCATGGTCACAGTGCCTTGTACTGCTTCAGCCAGTGCCAAAAGGCAGAGGACCCCAGGGTCTAAGGTAGAAGAGGCAAAGTGGGTGCTGCCTCACTCATTGTATGACAATCCCCCCCTCTCCCCTTCTCTTCTCCCTCTCCTTCCTTCCTCTCTCTCTCTCCCCTCTACTGTTGAGGGAGGTTCTATGACTCCCAGAGGATTAACCCCATCCCCTGATAGGCACTGTCCCCTTAGTGACCATTTTAGAAACATTACCCCTGAGGGGCCCATGGCAGTCAGATTTTAGAGTGGCTCACACAGGTGGGTAGCCTTGTGTGAACTGGGTTCATCCTAATCTTCACCTCTCTGGGCTGATTCAAAGATCAGGCAAAGCTGACAACAGAGTTCTCAGCATCTTTGGCACAAGGCCTGAGGAATGTGGAGGCTGTGAATGGAAACACCGTCTCTAGGTTTCTCTCTCCAGTTTATTGGCTGTCTTGTGACCTGAGGTGAGTGATGTCACTTTCCCATGACTCTGTTTTCTCCTTTGTTGCTCCGAAGCATGATGGCTTTGTCAAGTCCAAAAGAGACTAACTATGGTTGGTGCCTGTTAGCATACGAAGTGTCTGCTGGCCGCCAGGCTCTCTCGGTACCTGTGGCTCTCCTCAGCTCCCTACCCTAATCTTCTTCAACTCAGGGCTCCCCTTCTCCCAGCTTCCTATCCCTTTAGAACCCTGCCGTTTTGACCAAACACTCTCTTTGGCCCCTCTCTCTCTGTTCTCTCTTTCATTTTCCTCTCTCGCTCTCCCCCTCCTCTCTCACGGTCCAGTTCAGTCTTCTGGTTGTGTTTGGTCTACTATTTTCTCTCCCTGCTCTGGACTCTTCCAGATGCCTCTGGCTGTACTCTCCCTCCTAGCTACAATAAAACCCTTCCCCTCAACCATACCTTGGAGCGGTCATGTCCTCACTCTGTACAGACATGGGGAGTGCTAAGGAACATGGCTGCTGTAGTGGCCTCTGGGTGAACAATGTTGGCAGTCCTGGTTGCCACGCTGTGACCCCTCCCCCTTCCCATCCTTGGATCACTCCCTAGGCTGGTAATTTACACCTCCACATCACTGATGAACAGGGGTTTGCAGACTTCCTCTGGGTACAGGGTGTGGTAGGGGTGGTGTGGAGACTGGAACCCTAGCCAGATTGACTCAGACAGCGTGGCTGTGACTCAGGTTTTCAAGAACATGGTGTGTGGGGTGAGCTGAGGGGAAGTCCTGGCTCTGTTTCTCAGAAATAGAAGTCAGATCTGTATCCCTCATGGCTGGTGGCCAGGACTGGCAGAGTGAGAAGTTGGATGTGGCCAATTCCACAAAGCCCAGGGGAACTACTCTCCACATAGGCAGCTGGATTTCTGCCCGGGCTTCTAACCATTGCTTCACCATATCCTGATCTGGTTCTATGGACACTGCCTATCTTAGAGTTTGTATTGCTGTGACAGACACTATGACCATGGCAATTCTTATAAAGGAAAACATTTAACTGAGACTAACTTAAAGTTCAGAGGTGAAGTCCATTATCTTCATGGCGGTTGGCATGCAGGCATACATGTTACTGGAGAAGCTGAGAGTTCTGCATCTTGATCTGCAGGCAACAGGAAGTAAACTGAGTGCCACACTGTATGTAGCTTGAGCATAGGAGACCTCAGAGCCTACCCCCACAGTGACATATTTCCTCCAACAAGGCCACCCACTCCAACAAAGCCACACCTAATAGTGTCACTCCCTGTGGGAGCCATTTTCTTTCACACTACCACATTGCCCTAAGCTACCTGGAATGTACCTGGTCTTAGAGACTAAACTGGGTTAGGTCTGGTTAGTCCTTAGATGTAAGAATCAGCCTATGACATGCTGCCAGGGATAATGGAGGCTGGTTAAGCCAGGAGACTATTTTAGTGAATCTGTATCCTGAGGTCGGGCTGAAGGGAATGGGGACTGGGCATCAGGAATCTGAGCAAAGGGCAGAGGGAACAGCAAAGGACAGCAGGGGGAGATTCATATATAAAGCAGAGGAGTGTGGGGACAGTGAAGCTTTTTTTGCCATAAAACAGGTGGTGGGAATTTTTTTAAAAAGATGTATTTGGAGCTGGAGAGATGGCTCAGCTGTTAAGAACACTCACTGCTCTTGAAGAAGACCCAGGTTCTCATAGTATTTCACAAACATCCTTAATTCCAGTTCAAGGAATTTGATGACCTCTTCTGACCTTTTAGACAGTATATTGGAGTATACTGTCAGTATATATTACAGTATATTGGAGCTGGAGAGCTGGCTCAATGGCTAAGAGCACTGGCTGTTCTTCCAGAGGTCCTGAGTTCAATTCCTAGCAACCACATGGTGGTTCATAGCCATCTATAATGAGATATAATGTCCTCTTTTGGCATGCAGACATACATGTAGGCAGAACACTGTATACATAATAATTAAATAAATCTTTAAAAAAAACGATACTGAGCTGGGCCGTGGTGGCACATGCCTTTAATCCCAGCTCTTGGGAGGTAAAGGCAGGTGGATCTCTGTGAGTTCGAGGCCAGCCTGGTCTACCAGGGCTAGTTCCAGGACAGGTTCAAAGCTACAGAGAAACCCTGTCTTGAAACAACAACAACAACAACAACAACAAGATACTGAGCATGCATATTAAATATGCATGCATACAGTCAAAACACCCACGCATATAAGTTAAAATCAATACATCTAATATTTTTTGAAATTAAGAAATATGTGTTTATTTTTATTGGCAGAGGAGTGTGGGGACAGTGAAGCTTTTTTTGCCATAAAACAGGTGTTGGAGCCTAGAGAAGGGAGTCAGACCTCTGGAGCCAGAGTTATGGGTGGTTGTGACTGCCAGACGTGGGGACTGAAGATGAAATCCTCAGGTCTTCTGCAAGCATAGCAGCTCTGAAGTGTGGAGCTGAAGCTCTAGCACCTGTTGCTGGTTTTGAGACAGGATCTTGCTACTCCGTGGGTGTTGTGTAACAGTTTCCTTCAAGATTGAAATAGTCTGTTCTGCAGGGAAACTCTTTAAATAGCAGGCTAAACACCTCAGATCTCTTCCCGGAAGTCCCTGTAACTGAGCAGATTCACTAGGCCCCTCCCTGCCAGAGTAAATGATAAAAGCCAAGTCCCTCAGAAACAAAACAAGCTGCAAAGAAGACTCAACAGAATCAACACTTAGGTGTGAAGATTCTCAGTCTAGCAAAACTGTAAAAAAAAAAAAAAAAAGGCAGGACCAACTGAGGCATCTGAAAGGACACTCTTCCGCCTGCTGAGCTGTCCAGGCAGAGTGGACCTGTCCAGGTTCCCAGATTTGTGAGCTGTCACCATGCCGGAGTGGACCTCGGTAATGCAGCTGTCTTTGAGTAAGCAACCCCAATAAATCTCACTGGCTCACCAAATTGAACCTTGGTGGTGTTTCTGCTTTGGTCCATGTGGGTTCCTTTTCTGGGGTGAGTAGACAGATGTGTGTACCACATTTCCCCAGGAAATGTTTTCTCACACAACAGTTGCCCCATGAAACTCATTGGCCCACTAAATTGGATTTTGTAGCTATCTGTACTTTGGTCAGTTGTGATCCCTCTCTGAGGTGAGTAGATGTGTATGTTGCATCTTCCTAGGAAGTTTTGACAAACAACGGTAGGCTAGGCTCCTCCTCCTCCCTCAGCCTCTCAAGCACTAGGATTATGGGCATGTATAACCCTACCTAGCCCCAGGCTGTGGATTCCATACTGCCATGGCCCTTGTGGAGTAGGCTGTGTAGAACCATTTCCAGTACATGGTTTGAGCTTCTCAGCTCTACCACCCCTAGCCACGCTTGTGCAGACCTTGCTTCTGTTTCTGGGAAAGAGCCAAAGGCTTTCTCTCAGTTTACACGTGCATAAATGCATCATGAGCTTCACTTTCCTTACTATGGTTGGAGGCTCTGTCCCCAACTGATGGGATCACAGGAGCACCAGCTGCCATCCCCCAACCTACCACCAGCCTGGCATCTCACAAAGAACTCAGTTTCTAATGTCTCACTAGACAGGAGATGTAGCCCCGGTCTCCCCACATCCAGACACAACGTGTGGACCAGCTCCACGGGGGCATCTAGTCTCTCCTTTCTTGGCCCAACAAACACAAACACTCAGGAACTGCTGCGTTTGACCCAACAAACATACCCAGGCATTGCTGCCTATAACCAGGACTTCACAGAAGTCAGAACCACAAATAAACAAGAACTGTCCCACAGATTATAGCCTAAACAGGATGTCACCATCCAGGATGTCACCATCTGGAGAACTCATGTAAGCAGGATGAACATCCAGAAAAGGCCCCCAGGGACTCCTGACTCCCCCAACCCTGTTAGCCTTGGCCAGCCCAAACATGAGAAGGGTATGCGCAGGGTGGACCGTACACATGTGTGGTTGGAAATGGCGGGGCAGATATTTCAGGGGCCAAAGAGGCTTAAGAAACAGTGGTGTGAGATGCCTGAAGAACAGGGCCAGCCGATGAACCAGAAGGCAGTTCTGTCCCATGCTAGAGCTCTGTTTCCCCATCTGTGCAATGGGTAGCCACAGAGATGTGAAAGCGGGACTGGGTGGGGGCTGACAGGTGCCAGCTGGTTAACCTGTCCTTCTGCCTTTGCCTGGTATGTGTGTGGGAGGCTTGTGCTTAGCAGCCCAGATGGAGAGAATGGGGGTGCAACTTGTTGTGTTTCTGATCAGAGCCTCTCAGCTAAAGCACATTTATAAAAATTATTAGTGATCATTTCTGTATATTTTCAATTTACATTTCTTTTTTTTTCTTGTAAAGAAATGGGGTATGTAGCCAAAGATGACCTTGAACTCAGATTCCTGATTCTCTTGCCTCACCTCCCTTACTCACCCCCACCATTTTGGGAGGAGGGGGACAGAGTCTCTCTAGTCTGGCTGTCCTGACCCTCCCATAAAGAGAACTTCTAGAGTGCTGGGGTTAGAGGTGCCTCCTCCTGCCCCTTCCCACCTGACTCACTTTCCCCCTGTAAGAGACGGGGTTACAGGTATATACCACCACTCCAGATCTTCAATTCGAATTTCCTTTGGATTAAAGGAGAGAAGAAATGAAGAGGGAAGGAAGGGGGGAGAACAGAAAAGAACTTAGAATTGAGAGAAAGAGGCAAAAGAAAAAGAGTTGGGGGAGAGGTGGGGCTGTAGCTTGGCTATGGCGTGCTTCCCAGCATGCATGGTGCCTTGGGTTTGATCTCCTATGCTTCAAAAGCTGCTCCTGAACCTGTAATAGCAGCACTGGAGGCAGAGGCAAGCAGATTTCTGTGAGTCTGAGGCCAGCTTGGCTTACATAGTGAGATCTTGTCTCAAAAAGGCAAAAATGGATTAAACAAACAAAGAGCCATCAAGCACAAGGATTCTAGTTTAATCTCTGGCACTCATGTGGTAGACAGAACTGAGTTCCACACCTTGTTCGCTCACTTTCAGTCTGGTACCCGGGCATGGGTAAACACACACGCACATGCACACGCACATGCACACACGCATGTATGCGCAGAGGATGTGCACGGGGGATATTTCTCTGTGTGGCTAAGTTTGCATTTTCCTACTCTACGGGCCCTAGTCTTCTGTCCTCTTTCTGGATTGTTGCATCTTGACTTTTCAGTAGCTCTGACCTCCGCTCTCCTTCCTGAAGGCCCAGGGACAGACCTTGGGCCTCAGTACTGCACAGTAGCAGTGAGGGCAAAGGCAGCAGGAGAGCTGCCCTGCAGGTTCCCAGGTTTCCAGATCACCCTGCTGATGCTGAGCTCATGGCCTGGCTCTGAGCTGCTTGCTATGCATAGAGTCTAGCCTGGGCAGTCCTCTGCTACTCTGAATTAGCGGTTTATCCATCACTCAGCAGAGGCAGGAGGCAGTTCAAAGCTCAGAACGTCAGCAGTGCTGTGACTGGGCCTCCTAGGTGCCAGAAACTGTGTTTTCATGGAACCAGGATTGTTTCTAGATAGGGACAGTTTCCAATCGAGAAGGCTGGAAAGATGGAATAGCTTCTCCAGCCAACTCCATAGCTTTCACTTTTCCCACTGGTGACAAGGTGCAGCCACCCACCTGGCTCCTTCCTGCTTGGTCTGTGTGAGAACATTTTGGGCAAGGCTTGGTCTCGGGGTGGTGGTGGTGGCTTCTCATGCTTTTCTGGGGATCAGGATATGGGGCTAGTCTCAAAATAGCACTGCATAGTTGGGACAGCCCCAAAGGCCATACGACATTTCCTTGTATACCCAGCACTTTCAGATCTTAGGTGTAATAGGAGTCACCTGTCCAACAGGTAATGCAAATGAAACAGGGGTCTTCTATCAGTTTTACTGCTGATTAAAATGAGGCTCAGAAAACTGAGGAAGTAGATTGTGAAAACACTCTGACTTGACCCCTCACAGAACCCTGGCAGAAATCTCAGGACAGCAACATTGTGGCTGTTAGCTCTATTGAACAGGTTGGAAAGGATAGGCCCTGGGGAAGGCAACCTCAGCTGTTTAGAGGCGGGGCTAGGATTTGGAACACGGCATTGGAGAAGACCACACATCCAGAGAGCTCATGTCTTGATTTGGACATTTTGTTCCAAATGATCAGCTGATGCTGGCATAGCCTGTGATGCAGGCCAGGAGCCATCAGACTACTGGGGACAGTTCCCAGCTTGGTGGCGAGTCTTTTCTCTCTACAATGTTTTCTGAATACAAACAGGAAGTGATTTGTTACTGCATATAAAACACAGTTGGAAGGGCGGGGGTAAAAACCAACTAGATTCAAGCATGAACTCAGTGAGCATTCGGAGCTGATCCAGTCTCCAGAAGGCAGGGAGCAGAGGGTTAGCACAACACTGCGAGAGCTGCTTATTGTTTCTGTGCGTGATTAAACCACAGTTGGAGAAGGAAGATGTCAAGCAAAGTTCTTTGGTCTGGAGGAACAGAAATTGATTTTAGTTAACCAATGGGAGAGAGGAATATGTACTTTGCAAGACACGCCCCTGTCCAAACAGTGCATCCGATCCTCAGAGTCCACCTGTGTGTGGGCTACACATGTGTCTCTAACAACAGTATAGGAGAGGGGGAGAAAGAGAGGATTCTGTAGAAAGAAATGGAACAGCTCAGAGAATCTCAGGCAAGGCTGGGGAAGATTACCACCCCAGACTGCGCCAGCACCTCAGAAGTGAGACTTGACGGGCAGATTCTTTTTTTTTTTTTTTTTTTGCTTGTTTGAGAAGCAAATAATATTGTTTGAGAATAATAATTTCTCTGTTATTTAGTGTTATCCTGACGCTCACTATGTAGTGTAGACTATCCTTAGGCTTCCAGAGATCCATGTGCTTCTGCCTCTCACACTTGGCTGGCAAGTATATTCTTGATACAGTGGATAGATGTCACATTAACCCAGTGGAGAACACCCATGTGGGTAGGAGGTTGTCTGACAACACACAGGCTGTCTGTCTGTCTGTCTGTCACTGATGACTGGCACAAATCCTACCTTTGAGCCTGAGAACTCAGTGTAAGTTCTCGCCTAGCAGGATCCTGGAGATGACTATGGAACTGCTCCTCTCTCCTCCCCAGCAGGAGTTTCCAGACTCTTGACTACTCATTCAAAGAATCGAAAATAGGGCTTACACTGATCTACAAAAGAAGCAAGATCAGAAATGATCACACAGATTAAAAGAGGACTGTACTGACCAGACTGGTGGTGGGGCTCATGAGTGTAGTGAGTGAGTGTACTCAAGGGGCTTCCTCTTACGGAATTCAAGAGAAGGAGGAGTAAGGTGGTCAAAGACTGTAGTCTGTGTCTCTCTTTTCTTTGCTGTTCTCACTGAGCATGTTCCTTTCCATAATGAACCTGATTTTAATCATATGTGTGTTCAGTTACGCATATGTCTAAAATGGTAATGTGTTTAAAAAAAAAACCTAAAAGCCCTTGCAGTACGTATATCACAATCAGTTCAGGCCCAATAGGTCTTTCCATGTTTTGTACTGGATACATTGGGGGCATATTTGAGTAGAAACTGTCTAAGTTTGACTGTTGTTAGGGTGGGAAAACTTAGAATATTATTTATAGCAGAGTTTCTCAACATGTGAACCGAGACCCCTTTTGGGGTTGAACAACCTTTTCATAGGGTCACCTAAGACCATTGGAGAACACAGATATTTTCGTTATGATTCATTAGCAACATTACAGTTATGAAATGGCAACAAAAATAACTTTATGGTTGGGGGTCACTACAACATGAGGAACTGCATTAAAGGGTCACTACATTAGGAAGGTTGAGGACCACTGGTTTAGAGAGAGGTATACCTGTAGCCCAATGCAGGTGGGGGATTCATGCATTGTTTGGACAAGTCTGTGTGTGTGTGTGTGTGTGTGTGTGTGTGTGTGTGTGTGTGTGCATAGTACATGCAGGCAAAAGAGCTGGGCTGTCAAATGCTTTCCACAAGGAACTGGGACCTGGGATTGTATAAATCCGAACTGAGCAGAACTCCAGATTGCAACCCTGTTCCCTGTTCCCTGGCTCTCCTGCCTCAGTCAGTGCCCAGGGCCCACCCAACAACTCAGCTATGTTTTCTTCATCTGTCTTTTATTTTGAGACAAGGATTTACCAAAGTAGCCAGACAGATCTTGAGCTGGCCTTTCAAATGCTGGGATCCCAGGCCAGTACCATAAGGCTAGATTGGAACTATTCCCTGAAAAACTTGCCTTACAGACACATCTGTAAGGAGAGTGAAGACAAACTGGATCAAGACACATGCTCCGTGCAGCACTGCTTCTGGAAGGAGAATGCAAGGGGAACTGGTTTTTGTCCCATGGGACTTGTAACTACATGAAGGCACACACCACACATACACACACACCACACACACACACAGGGAAAGAGAGAGAGAGGCTCTCCTAGAGTTGCTGGGGTTTCTCAATTACATTCTGATGCGTTGTTGGCAACTTTTTCTGTGCAGGTGTTTTGTTTATTTTGTTTTCTGTTGTCTTCTTTTTGAGACAAGTTCTCGTTACCTGGCCCAAGATGGCCTGAAACTCCTAGGCTTAGGATTCCTCATAATCTCCACAGTAGTTAAGGCCACAGGGGCATGCCACGGTGTCCAGCTTTGTGTGTATATGTTTAAAAGAAAAACTTTAGCTTGGAATGATTTTATACCCAGCACAGGGAACCCTTTGTTACCCTCCTCTTCCCCATAATGACCTTATATTGCCATTGTCCTCTTGCTGTGCAGTATAAGAGACCAAACCTGTGCCTCAACCCATGTGAGGTAAGTGTTCTACCACTGAGCCCCAACCCCACCTACTATTGTCAACTTTGGGGGGATACCACTGCCCAAAACATAGAAATCATCTGCATTGTTGGTGTCCTCGTTTTCTGTGCTGGGATCTGACCACCATAGCACACAGTAGAGTGTCACTCTGTTTCTTAGACTCCTCCCCTCTGTGGTACTTTCTTAGTCTTATGTTTTGTGATCTAGATAGTTTTTGTTTTGTTTGCTTGTTTATGATAGGGTCTCAGTAGCCCTGACTGTCCTGGAATTCACTATGTAGACCAGGCTGACCTCAAATTCACAGAGAATTTCTTCTGCCTTCTGAGTGATGGGATTAAAGTTGTGTGCCACCACTCCTGGCTATGTTTTTGAGTCAAAGGTTTTGATGTTTAGCTCAGACTGACTTTGAATTTGGGATTCTTCTGCCTTCTTGTCCCAGTGTTGCCACTGTAGGCACGTACCACCACACTGGAGACCTTGACAGGTTGAAGACTTGGGCCCAAGCTGTCAGAGTCTCAGGCCTGTAATCCCTGCACTTGGGAAGCTCCCTGGACCCCTGGAGGGTCTAGCCACAGATAACCTCTCAGACTTCAAGTTTCTAAAGCATTTCCTCCTCTGCTTCTGCCCCTGAGGTAGAATGCAATCTCTATGATAGGAAGAATTTTATTTCCTTGTCACAGATAGGGAAGATAAGGCCCAGAGAAAGTTGGCGAACAAGAGGTTATATTTCTGGATTCCCCAGGTTGGGGTTCTTTTTTTTTTTTTTTATTCATTAAATATACATTGTTCTTCAGGCCAGAAGAGGGTACCAGATCTTACTACAGATGGTTGTGAGCCACCATGTGGTTGCTGGGAATTGAACTCAGGACCTTTGGAACAGCAGGCAGTGCTTTTAACCATTGAGCTATCTCTCCAACCCACCTGGGGTTCTTTTTAGGGAACAATTCTCAATTCTTTTTTTTTTTAATTTCCTATTATTTCCAGAAAGATTTTTTTTATTGTTATTTCCAGAAAGATTTTTTTTTTATTTTTTACGTGTGTGTGTGTGTGTCCGTCCATACCCCATGTTTGCCCTTGGAGGGCATTGGATCCCTGGATCTGGAATTAGAGGCTGCTGTGTGCTGTCAGAGTGGGTGCTGGGAACCAAACCCTGGTCCTCTGGAAGAACAGCAAGTGCTCTGAACTGCTGAGCCTTTTCTCCAACCCTCTCTTCAGTTATCTCAGTGCTCTGGGTAGAGCTCGGGGCACTCAGTGCTTTAGGCGGGTCCTCCAGGGCTGAGCTTGGCCCACTAGACCTGGAACCATGACCTTGAGCCTAGTGTTCAAATCTTTGGAAACTGGGAATGGTGGCTTTCACTTGTAATCCCAGCACCTAAGAGAGGAGTCCTGCCACAAGTTTGAGCTAAGCCCGATCTATACCGTGAGTTTAGTGTGGGCTATAAAGTGAGGCCCTTCACCAAAAATAGTAACAACGAACCCTTTGGTGAAGTCACTGGGTTTACAGCATTCCCTGTCCTCAGACTCTCACTCTTTCCCATGCTCGCAGAGAAATCCGGGGTGCAGGGGGTCGTGATCGTGATTTTCCTGTTCTGTAAAACAGAAATGTCACTACTGACCCCAAAGTATTGTCACGAAGATGACTTAAGAGAAGATGACTTTAAGAGAAGGAACTGGGGGGGGGGGGGTAGTGTGCTTCCAAATGGGGTTGGGAAATGAGGACTGGCTTGGGCTCACAAAGGAATGTCACCTCTGACCTGGCACCTAATAGGGAGGGCCTCCCCCACCTCCTCAGCATTGCCCAATCTTGTGCTTCCAATCACTTCCTATCCCTGAGGGTAGCAAGTCACACCTTTATCTGTGTCCAGTTCTCTTCCCAAAGCCTGCCGCAGGCTAGCAGGACTTCTCCGCAGGGAATATGGTGCTTCCTGCCAAGGGTGACCTACGACTCAGTTCCCGCCCTGGTCCCACACAGCAGAAGGGAGAGAACTGACTCCCACACATTGTCCTCTGACCTCCAAGTGTAGACCCCACCACCACCACACAAACAAATAAATGTAATTTATTTGGAAAATGTCAAGTTGTTATCAGGTGTCAGGTCACGGCTGCTCAGTGCTGTGGCATCTGGCCACAGCTAATTCAATTTATTTGTTAACCTTTGTTTTTGTTTGTTTAGAGAGGTTCTCAGGCTGGCCATGAATTCAAGATCTTTCCGGCTCAGCTTCCCAGTGTAGGATTAAAGCCCTGGGCCATCATGCCTGGCTTTCTAATTTAATTAAAAATATCTATTTATTTGAGCCAGGTGGTGGTGGTACAAGCCTTTAATCCCAGCCCTTGGGAGGCAGAGGCAGGTGGATCTCTATGAATTCAAGGCCAGGCTGGTCTACAAAAAAGTTCCAGGATAGCCAGGGCTATTACACAGAGAAATACTGTCATGAGAAACCAAAACACCGAAAAGCATTTATTTGTATGTATGTAAGCAAAATGTACCAAATGTACACATGGTTTAGAAGAAAGTGCCTGATTCCCTGGAACTGGAGTTACAGATGGTTGTTAGTCAACAAGTGGGTACTGGGAACTGAACCTGGGTCCTTTGCTGAAGCAGCAAGTGGTCTTAACTGCTGAGCCCTCTCTTCCTCCCAAGAAAGGTAAACTTTAAAAACTCTATTTATCTTTCATTCATGTAAATCTAGTGGCTTGAGACATGGCTAAGGGCACTTGTTCCTGCAGTGGACCTGGATCTGATTCCCAGCACCTACATGATAACTCACAGCAGTCTATAACTCCAGTTCCATGTGATCTGATGCCTTCTTCCGGCCTCTGTAGTTGCCAGCAGTGCACATGGCACACACATACATGCAGCCAAAATCTCATAAATATAAATATATATATTTAAATTCACCTTCTTAGTTATTGATGCATATCAGGTGTGTCCTAAAGACTCTTGGGCTTTTCAAAAAAAAAAAAAAGTGATGGTATAATCATCTGTCCTGACCCTTTAAGAGACAAGCCCTGCACCTATGTTTACTGTTAAATCTTATAATTGTCTGTTCATTGCATCTCATTCCATACTATGAAAAAAGAAATCTCATGTTTTAAATTGGTCTGTACTTTTAAGTCTCTTAATCCAACCCTCATTTAAAATATATTAACCTGTTCTCTACTATTGTCAGTTCTGCCGTTAACCTTCTATTGCAAGCAGTTTTTTCTTCTTTCTGTCTTTTTACGAGTGTAAATCGTACTCCTTAAATTGAAAGCCAGCACAGCCAAGCTAGGATTCCAGCTTTCCAGGCATATTCTTTTTTTTTTTTTTTTTTTGGGTTTTCAAGACAGGGTTTCTCTGTAACTTTGGAGCCTGTCCTGAAACTAGCTCTTGTCACCCAGGCTGGCTTTGAACTCACAGAGGTCCACCTCCCTCTGCCTCCCGAGTGCTGGGATTAAAGGCATGTGCCACCACCGCCTGGCTCTTTTTTACTTTTTTTTTTTTTGGTCTCCAGGCAGATTCTATACTGTAGTTATACCTCAACTGCTCAGAAATCTGGGAAATATGGCATTTAAATATCTAATTATTAAAAGACTTTTCATAACAAAAAGAGGCAGGTTGGCTCCTAGCAGCAGAACTATTTCCTCCAAAGAAGATAGAAGACAAATGGACACAAAAACAACCTCCATCCACAATTTGTTTCAACTGCTAAGCGCTGACCACTGGGAGAAACTGCCTTTCATCTGAACTAAAGATCTTCAGACAGTGAACAGAATTGCTAGAATCGATAGCCTACCTGCTCAGGTCAAGGCAGGCTTGTCTTCCTACAGATTTCTTAGCCCACAGGATCTTCTGGAGCCTGGCAGGCCCTGCTTTAAACAGCAAAAGAAAAATACGACCCTCAGTGGTTGTGGAAGACCCTGAGTAGTAGCTCTAGGTGTCAACCAAGTAAGTTTTCTGTCGTTTTCTAATCAATAACTCAAGTAAAATCCTTCTCCAAGATCTCTGATACAGTTTGACAGTTGAGAGGTTTTGTCAGTTTAAAAGAACAACCTCATCAAACAAATTTCAGTAAAACACAAATGCAAGTTATTAAGGTGTATACCTGCAAATTATGTATGTGTATGTGTGAGGACAAATACAAGTTATCAAATTTCTCTCTCATGTTGCTTTCATAGTCTTAAAAATACTTTTATTCTGATATAAATATGCTATTGTTTAAAACTTAAGTATATTTTCAGCTGTGCAGCGGTGGCACAGGCTTTTAATCCCAGCACTTGGGAGGCAGAGGCAGGAGGATCTCTGTGTGTTCGAGGACAGCCTGGTCTACAAGAACTAGTTCCAGGTCAGCCACCAAAGCTACAGAGAAATCTTGTCTCAACCCCCCCCCCAAAAAAAACAAAACAAAACAAAATAAAAACTTATATTTTCACAAACCCAAAAAATTCTTGTGAGTTTCAGGAAGCCGAATTGAAGGATTCACCTTAAACAGGTCAGATTAACCCTTCTCAATTTCCCGGTTCTAATTTTTTTTTTTCCTGAGCTTAACTTTGCCCTCTGCTCTGCCAATACCTTAAGCAGGTGTAAGAGACACCAGACATTTTCATACCACAAACACTGGACAGGAACAAAGAGACCAGCTACCCAGGATGTGACCAGCACCCAGCCTTCTTAGGTTTTCCCCAAGACGGTGCCCTCAAATAAGCAGGAAGCAGTCTTGAGAATATGCTGTCCCAATTCCTTTAACCTGTTGTGTTTAACCTCAAGCCTTTTTATTATAAAAAAAGAGATGGGAATGTAAAGGTCTGTCCTGTCCCTTTAAAAGACAAGCCCCACCCACTCTCTCCCACTTCTACTGAGGAAAGCTGATCTGCCTTCCACTTCCAGCCTGAGCTCCTTCCTTTGGGGTCTCTCTCTCTCTCCGTTCTCCCTACTTCTCCCCCCTCCTCTCTCTTTTCCCTTCTCCCCTTTCCCTTTCCCCTCCATAACCCACTAAATAAATACCCACTTTCTCTGCATGGCATGCCTAATAGGTTTCTGTCTCTCACCCACTGTGTGGCTCCCTGCCTAGGATCAGCTGCCTTTGAGGTCCGTGGTAATTTCATGCCTGCTGCCCACTGCCACCACTTGGGGACCTGCGGTGTTTTAGTTTTACCATAACAGGTGATATTATTATATTTTAAATTCAAAGGTAAGTAGCCTACCAAGAACCAGAATTCCATAAATCTCCCCTACCTTATTAAACTTTTATGCAAAGGTATGTAAGTCTATTAGCATCCCTTATCTTGTAAAATTTGTATGCAAAACTCCCACCTCCATTCCAGGAGCTTGATGACCCCTTTCCTCCTTCCTGCCTTCCCTTTGTTCTTTTAAAATTTGTCAGTCTGAAACACTGTGATATTAGGCACCAGCCAATGGGGGGAAAGTAACAGTAATATTGAATGAGAAACTAAAGCCTGGTTTGGTTTGTCACATTCCTCTTTTAAAAGAGAAATTGGAGTGTTAGACAGAGAAATAAAAACAAAGCAAAACAAAACAAAGACACAGATACAAAAACAAAACACAGATAGGGAACATTCCCCTCACTGAAAAAAATTTATGCAGTGGTGATGCACGACTTTAAAATCTTCGCACGCAGGAGGCAGAGACAGGTGGATCTCTGTGAGTTCAAGGCCAGCTTGGTCTACAGAGTTCTAGGACAGTCACCAAAACTATGGAGAAACCCTGTCTCAAAACAAAGCAAAATAAAAAAAAACCCCAAAAAACTAGGATAATGGCTGGGAGCACTTGTCTAGATCTACAAGAGTCTGGACTCAATCACCAGCATTCCCCAACGTCCAAAAATCAGACAATGATTTAGACAGTAATGTCCTCTATGCCTGGGTATGCATCAGTAGAGATTTTATAGTTCGCTGTGAGACAGGATAGAAAGGCAGAAGAAATGAGCCCCTCATTCAAAAATCTGGTAGATACCCATCCCCAGTACAGGCTAGTTGCTAAGCATGGTGATAAGGCTTTTAATCTCAGTACTTGGGATGCAGAGGCAAAAGCAGGCAGATCTCCAGGTTTGAGGTCAGTCTGGTCCATATAGTTGAATGAAAAAATGAAATAAAAGGAGGAGGACGTAAGTACTCCTGAAGTGTGGAGATTTTTATTGTAGATATAAGGAAGAAAGCAGGCAGAGGGGAGAGTACAGTCTGAACATGGTTGGCAGACTTAACCAGACCATGAGAGGAGAGATGGAGAGGGGGAGCAAGAGAGGGCTGTGGACCAATGGAGGTGGCCAAGGCCAAAAGGCCAAGAGACCATAGTAAAAATGGCCGCATGATATAGGAATCAAGCTAGTAGGGAAGGGGTAGGAGCAGAAGCCCAGCCCCTGGGAGGGAGAGGCTTAGGGTAGGGGGTGGGGTGAGAAGTGCTTGAAGGAGCCACAGATCCCGAGTGATGCTGGGGAAACTGGCCAACATCAGATCTGATATATTAATAGGCAACTCAGCCATTTATCTTGGGTTTTTGAGACCCAATACTAGTGAGTTCCAGGCCAGCCAAGGATGATGTAATGAGAACCTTCTCAAAACAAGACACTTCTTAACAAACTCCAACTCTGCTTCACATTGACCCCCCCACCCCTTCAAGTTATTTTTCTGGGTTCAGAGTTAACAGTGATGGAGGGGCTCTGTTCTGGCAACTAGAGCAATCGGAGACATTCCTTCATCCCCTACTCCCCCCCACCCCCTGCAACTCTGTGTAGCCGTGTGTAAGCCCTGACTATCCTGGAACTCTGTAGACCAGGCTGGTATCAAATATACAGAGATCCTTTTGTCTCTGCCTCCTGAGTGCTGGGATTAAAGGCTGCATCACTACTGCCTGACTTGTTTTGATTTTTTTTCAAGACAGGGTTTCTCTGTGTAGCCTTGGCTGTCCTGGAACTTATTCTGTAGACCAGGCTGGATCAAAGGGGTATTCCACGACTGCCCAGCCAGTTGGAATTTATTAAACAAGATATCTATCTATATCTATATTGATATCGATCGATATCTATATCTATCTTTAATATATATATCATACACACACATATATACATTTATGTGTGTATACGTACACACACATGTATATATAACCTTGGTTGTCTTAGAATTAGCTCTGTAGTCCAGGCTGACCTTGAACTCACAGAGATCCACTGTCTCTGCCTCCTGAGTGCTGGGATCAAAGGTATGAGCTACCACCTAGCTTCTTAAAAGCGATTTTAAAAAGATTTATTTTTAATTACGTGTGTGTGTGTATAAAGTATAAATAAATAAAATAAAATTTGTATAAATAAATACAAATTTCATTTGTATTTTAATAAATTAAGCTTGCCTGAAGGTCAGAGAGTAAAACAGCTGCACTAATCAGTCTTATAGACCAGGCAGTGGTGACACACACCTTTAATCCCAGTATACACACTAGTTTGTCATAGAAACCAGTTGGTAGTGGTGCATGCTTTTAATCTCAGCCCTAGAGAGGAATATAAAATGGGAGAACACAGCTCTCACAGTCTCATTCTGAGATTCCTGGAGGCAGTATTGCCATTTGAACCCCAATTTCTATTTCTGGGTTTTTTATTAATTGTGCTATATGTGTGCATGTGAATGAAGGTGTCTGCAAAGGCCAGAGGTGTAGGACCCCACAGAGGTGGTCGTTTGTGTCTGATGTGCATTCTTAACCACTAATACAGCTTTCTACCCTCTGAAAGAGATTTTAATTCAGTTTTTAAATATGAGGTTAAAAGAAAAAGACACTTAGTGAGGACACAAGACATGCCTGACAGCTTAGATTTGGGCATCTGTAAGATGTAAGTAGATTGTTTTTTACAATAGTCTTATGTTCCCTTTTCGTCTGTTTTGAAGCATTTGTCTTCAAAAGTTGCTAAGGACATGGTGGTGACACACACCTTTAATTTCAGTCCTTGGGAGGCAGAAGCAGGTAGATCTCTGTGAGTTTGAGGCCAGCCTGGTCTACAAAGTGAGTTCCAAGACAGCCAAAGCTGTCACACAGAGAATTTCTGTCTCAAGAAACAAAAACAAAACAAAATAAAACAAAAGTAGCTAAGGAATATGAATGAAATCTTACGGTGGTTCCTGAGGAGTATCAGATAGGATTATAATTGATAAGGTAAATTCTAGATCACTGTGAGGCAGGAAGTTAGGTTATCTTCCTACGTTTGGGAGAAGTAGGACCTTACTCAAGGTCATGTACACCCAAGCTTTTGAATTCTTTCCTCCCTGCTCTCATCCTTCCTTCTTTCCTGCCTGCCTGCTTTCCTGTCTTCCAATCTTATGAGACAAGGTCTTGTGAAGTAGCCCTGATGGCCTGGATCTCATTACCTAGACTAGGCTGACATCAGACTCACAGAGATTCACCTGCTTTTGCTTCCCAAGTGCTGGGATTAAAGGCATGAGCCACCACCACCCAGTCTTATTTGACATTTGTATTGAAAATATTTTTTTTATAAAATAAGTACTTTACCCTATATAGTGACCCTTCACAGCAAATGTTATTTTTCTTAATTGTGGTGGAAATCTTCGTTTTCAGTTGGCGAAAGGTTTCATCCACACTCTGGAGTGAGGCTCTTTCCCCCGTATTCTCAGGATTTTCCCTTTTTCTCTCAAGTCTCAGCTTCACCTCTGTGGGAACCCCTGAAGAGAATCTTAAGGTTGTTTCAGACTGAGTGTGGGCTGTCTCCACCCTTGCCCCGCTGTCCCTGTCAGTCTGGAGTTGTAAAAGGGCAGAATGTCATCATTTTAATGCAGACTTTTTTTGTCCTCTAAGTTCCATTCTCCATAATGTTGTTGGTATTTGGTAAGTGACACCCCGAAGTGTGACATTTGACATGCCCAATACTTTGAACTGAAGGATATTAGAAAGGTGTCATGGCAAGGTATCTTTCTGATCCTTTCCTGGCCTTCTTTCTCCTACTTTCTGTCATCCTCCCAGGCAAGTCATAGAAACTAGAATTCCTCTCCACTAAAGCCAGCCATAAATCCTAGACAAACCTCCTCCGACGAGTTGACCAGAGAGAATGTCTCTGACCTAGCCTGTAGGTCACTAGATCTTCGAAAGAGGCTCTGCAAGTTATCTAGAAAGGTGTGTGAACGAGAGGTTCAGAATTTGAACAGAGCCGGGGAGTGGTGGTGCAAGCCTTTAATCCTAGCATTCAGGAGGCAGAGGCAGGCGGATCTCTGTGAGTTCGAGGCCAGACTGGTCTACAGAGCGAGTTCCAGGAGAGGCTCCAAAACTACACAGAGAAACCTTGTCTCTACAAAACAAAAAACAAAAAACAAAACAAAAAAAAATAAATTTGAACAGCAAGCCTCTCTGGGCTTTCTTCTTAGGGCCACCCCCTTATATCTAATTATAGCTCTTCACGGCTGCTCGTTCTTCATCAAATGGAAGCTTATAAAGCATACAGGTAGACCGTTTTCTCTGGGTTCTTCGCGTCTTCTCTGTTGAAGGGAGCCTGCCACATAAACGATCAAACAAGCTTTATCCACCCCCCCCCCTTAACTGGTCTTTTGTTATAGGACACTTTGCGGTTACCTTGTGATAGGGAGGAGAGGGATCACAAACACATCTTTCCCTACCGGATGGACCAGTTCAAAGTGGAACTAGTTCTCATGGCAAAGCAGGTACATAATATATGATTCATTTATCAATCAATCCAGGGAGACACATAGTAGTAGATTATGGGGAGGGGCTTCCAGTATCCAGAGCTTTCTCAAGTTGGACTTTCAAGAGGAGAGAAAAGTGACCATGTGAGCTTGCAAACATGTTGGGGTAGCCCCAACTTTATTATATTTTGGGCAGAGAAAAGGACTCTATATTCTCTACCCTTTTTTCTTTTCCTTTTTCCCCCTTTTTCTTCTTCTTCTTCTTCTTCTTCTTCTTCTTCTTCTTCTTCTTCTTCTTCTTCTTCTTCTTCTTCTTCTTCTTCTTCTTCTTTTTGAGACAGGGTTTCTCTGTGTATCCCCAGCTGTCCAGCTGTCCTGGAACTTATTCCATAGACCAGGCTGACCTCAAATTTAGGGATCATTCTGCCTCTGCCTCCCTCCCAAGTACTGGGATTAAAAGTATGTGTCACTACTGCCTGGTGATTCCCTGCTTTTGACATGTGAATTCTTTTTCTTTTTAATTTCCATGCGGAGTCTTTAATCGCGAAGATGAATTTATTGATCAGAGGAGTACAAGGACCTGTGAATTGCCCTTCAGCGATCAAAGGCAGAATGAGATTTCTGGGCACAGACTGGCAACAGAAGGAGTGCCCTAGTTGGGCAGTGGTGGCACACACCCTTAATCCCAGTGTTGGAGGCCAACCTGGTCTACAGAGCAAGTTCCAGGACAACTGGGGCTACACAGAGAAGCCCTGTCTCAAAAAGTAAAACAAAAAAGTAGTCCTCTCTGCCCTCCTCTTGAGGCCTGATTCATGTCCTAGCCCCTGTTGTGAGGGCTCTCTGCTATCTTTGAGTTCTAGCCTCCAGTTCTGGCTCTTCTGAGAACCTCCCTCAGGGAAGGCAGGGCCCCGTTTGCCTCCTTGTGTGAGGGACTCGGCTCTGTTCTCCCGCCTGTCTTTGTATGCAGCTCATAGTTTGGCAGGCAACTTTCCTTACCAAGTGGAAGAAGCGCTTCACATGGCTTTGTTGGGTGCGTAAGAGCCGGACTGCAGGCCTGCAATTGGGGTTTGCCAAATCGCAGGGTTCTGGTGAGGCGCGGGAGACTGGGGTTGTAGATTCCACTTGTTTAGTTTGTTCAGTTACTTGGGCCGCCTACTAGAAGTTCTGGACTCAATATTTTTATTGAAATATAATGCACACATGGAAAAACACACAAATCTGAAGTATGCATAAGTGGATCCTCATGAAGTGAACACATTTGCAGCTAAATAAATCAACCCTGTCAGGCCTCCTTCCGGTCATTGCTTCACACAATATTTTTCACGACCAAGTGGAAAGACTAAGTTGTGGTTCTGAGAAGGCTGTGGGCTTGCCTGGTTCAAGGGAGGAGTGTGGATTGAGGGTTATAGTGTGTATGCCTTCGGGAATTGTTGAGGTTGGGGGATGCGGAGGGTTCTGATTTAGGGCTGCATAAATTTGCTTGGGTTTGTGTGATAGCAGGAGCTATTTAAGAGGAGGCCTTAGGGGCATATTGTGGGCGGGGCGGACAGGATCGGAGGCGGGGCCTAGAGACTAGGAAGGGCGGAGCCAGTGGCTACGGGGCGGGGCTTAGGGGCTCGGAGGGGAGGGGCTTGCGCGCGCGCGCTCGCCGCCGGCGCGCCCCCTCTCGGCCGCCATGTTGGCTGGCGTGTGGGTGTCAAACGCTGCACGGGCTCGGGTCGCTCCCGCCTCTCCAGCGTTGCCGGCGGCTGCAGCCTTGCACTCGCGCGGGCCGGGAACGGAGGTGAGCCGAGACGCGCGGGACTTGGGGCGGGGGTAGCTCGGGAGCCGGGGTGGGGCGGGGCGCGGACCTTCCTTCTCTCCAGTGCGTGGACGCCCCTAGAACACCGGCTTCCCCGTCGCTGGCCGGGGCGTGCACCGTGCGGCCAGCCGGACCCCACCCGGCTGGACGGCTCGCCCAGGCTCCGCCCCACCTGAGCCCGCTCTGGGCTGGGAGGACGCCCGCCTCCCTCCCGGCTGGGGCGCCTGTCCTTGCTTCACACCTCAGCTCCGTAGCCTTCAGTTTGGAGCAACCCCGCCCCTCCCCGGAGTGTGCGCTTCCCCGGCTCTCCCCCCTCGTCCCGGATCAGAGCCGGCTGGCCTCCTTCAGGGGGTCCGGGGAGGGGTCCCCCTTACCCACGTCCTTCTCGCCTCGGGGAACTAGGTTCCCCTACCCGGCCCCCACTCCACAGCACAGCGGGGACGGGGGCGGCGGAGCCAGGCTCCAGCTGCCTTTTGTTCCGCGTGGGATGGCAGAGACCCGGCGGCCCTGTTGGGCGAGTCAGGGTGGGCGAACCGCGCGTGGGGCCGGCCTCTTCCGGGAGACCCCCGTTCTCCGGTGTGCCGGCTCCCTCGGAGCGCGAGCCGAGCGCGTTGGGAGAGGCAGGCCATTCCTGGAGGAGTCCCGGCCAACAGGTTTTTTGTTTGCAACCTGAAGTTGGCCCAATGGCTTTGCAGGGGAGCCGGCCGCCAGAGCTCCCCAGAAACCCCGGCCGGTTTCAGGCCGTTCCTCGGTCTCGGGCCTCAGTCCCTCCAGCGGCCTCTTCACTTTAGTACTGCCTTGGGATGCGTTTGAAGTCTTGTGTTTCAGAAACGATGGGATTTAGCCATTCTTGTGATTTTGACAAGGGGAACTGAGGCCCAAAGATGCGTTAGTTTGCCCAAGGTCATCCAGTCAGAGGGTGTCAGTGTCACAGCTGGAAGCCCCATCTCCAGGGCACTCCACAGCTCTTAAGGATTTCTTTAAAGGTGTGCTGAGGATTCCTCCAAATTGCTTGCCTGTTATTTTTAACATTGACACAAGAAAATGGGCAGGGAAAGGTGAAAAAGACACGTGAATCCTTCATTTGCACACCTCAGAAAATAACCTGTGAAAGAAGGGACCGAAATGATTGAATAAGGTGAATTTCTATGATCGACGTCCCCCTTACATTACGTAATATAATGAAGACTTAGCGGGAACTTTGCGGTCCTGTAACTCCAGATAGACAGCGATAGCGGTAGATACTGGCGCCACACCGCAGTGATCGCTGTGCGTTGTAATTAAGCTTTCCATCTATTTTTCGTTGGTAATGAAGCTCTCATCTGTATTTAAATGAGCATGGGAGGAACTGCAGTTTGCTTCTGAAGGGTGTTACTAATGATTGTGTTGGAAGCACCTGTAGGTCTCATCTTTGATTTTTACGTGTGTTTGCTTTTGTTCTGTTTTGTGACAGGTTCTAGTCCTGTCTGTGGTGGTCCAGTTTGGCCTTGAGTGCACAGTGACCTGCCTGCCTCTGTCTCGTGGGTGGAGGGATTAAAGGGGTGGGCCACGGATTCAGGATGCTTTTTGTGTTTTTAAAGTTTGTTTTTCTAGTTTTAAAGTTAGGCTAATTATCTGTGTTTGTCTGCCTGGGCTCTTGTTTTGTAAACATTAGTTGCAAAGTCCTGTACCACGTGGGCTGCTGTATCAGGAGCAACTTTGTGGGGTGTTTGGATTTCCGAACTCTGAGTTGGAAGGATTGGGGGCTCTGTTGAGATCGCTCTTCCTTGAAGGGTGTGTGGTGCCAGACATCTGAGTTACAAAGAAATGTGAAACTTTAAAAAAAAAATTGTGTGTGTGTGTCGGGGGGGGGGGGGAGGGCTGTGCACCTGTGCCTGTAGGTACCCCCTGAGTGCAGAAGAGGGTGTCTGATCTCCTGGAGCTGGAGTTATATTTGGTTGTGAGCTGCATCTGTGGTTCTTTGAAAGAACTGTATGTGCTCTTAAACATTGAGCATTCTCTCCAGCCCATATATTTGAAACTTCGAAGTGACTATACCTGGCGTGGTGTTTACAGTCTTGAAAAGCGGCCCATCCTTTACAGAAACCCGCTGTTGAAATATGGCTGCCTGTTATGTAATCTTTCATAATCAGGAGTGGATTTCCCAAGAGTGGAGATTCTGATAAGAGTCCTGTGAAAGTAGCTGAAAAGTTTTGGAGAAACTTTCAATGGCTTGTTTTTCTGGAAATGAGAGGAACTTCGTTTTTAATTTCATTAGTAGTGGTAATTTCAATTTGTTGTGGACTAAAACATGGGAAGAATGAATTTCATTCAATTGCACTGATTGTAGAGCTTCCTTTCTTGTTGACAGGGTGTGATTGACTGGTTTGAGCCCCTAGTGACCCTGAGTGCTGAATTCAGAGCATTTTTTTTTCCCCAGAGAGCCTCACTGTGTTATCTAGGTTGGCATGGAATTTGATTCTCCTGCCTCACCCGCTCCAGGACTGTAGTACCATGCATAGCCTTTGTTCTGCTGGTCTTTGAATTTAAATGTATATTTGTATTTAAGCAAACTTAATGTCAAGCCTTGGCCAGCTACCAGTGTCTGGGCCCTTCTTCCTCTACTTTCCCAGCCTCCCCACCACACACAGTCTGTTACTCTGGCCATTTTGAGACTGTGACATCTTTGAGGCCAGTGGTTGCCCTGTCTTTCTTTACTTTTCCAAGGCCCAGTTCAGCCTGTGGCTTACAACAGTGTTCAGTAAAGGTCTGTAATAAGTAGTCCTTTGGCCAGGCCAGGACAAAGTCTTTTGATTCTGTACCATAGGCTCCACTGTTTAACTTTGCTCTGGCATAAACCACTACTGTTGGCCCAGCTGTATCGTGAAATTACTGTTCAGCTGGTTTCTTTTTTTCTTTTTCTTTTTTTTTCCTGCAGTGTTGGAAATTGAACTTACAGCCTCACACATGCTAGGCAAAGCAGTCTACCACGGAGTTATATTCCCAACCCTTCACTTGAAGTCAGGCAGTGGATATGTAGCTTTGGCTGGCCTGGAATGCAGTATATAGACCAGTTGGCTTGATACTGGGATTAAAGGCATTTGCACCATGACCAGCTAGCTTTCTTAGTTAAAAAAGAGATTTATATTATTGTTTATCATTTTATTACTTGCGTGTGTTTCTGTGTGTATGTGGGTGCAGCGCTCTCAGAGACTAGAGGGGTGTGGGATACTCAGGACCTGGAGTTGGGGCAGCTGTGAGCTTCTGACATGGGTACTGATCTTGGATCCTCTGAAAAAACAGCGCATGCTCTTAATTTAGTCATCTCTTCAACCCCAAGATTCTTTTTTAGGGGGGAGTGGGCTTGATTTCTCTGTAGTCCTTACTGTCCTGTAGATCAGGCTGGTCTTGAACTCACAGATCCACCTGCCTCTACCTCCCAAGTACTGAGATTGAAGGTGTGTGCACCATGCCTGGCCTGGAATTTTCTTAATTTGTTTATAGTGCCTAAAAGTCGAAACTTAGAAAAACAAGTATAAAAAACCAAAATCTGTGTGTATTCAACCACTTTATCTAGAGGTGTGTTTATCATACCTGTTCTCAGTCTGATGATTGAGAAAGTTCAGGTCCTGAATCTTGGAAGCTCAGCCTGGCATTGGTTGCACACGCCTTTAATCCCAGCACTTGGGAGGCAGAAGCAGGTGGATCTCTGAGTTGGAGGGTTACCTGGTCTACAGAGTGAGTTCCAGGACAGTCATGACTGTTACACAGAGAAACCCTGTCTCAAAAAACCAACCCCCCCCAAAAAAAAACCCCAAACCTAACAACTCAAAGCTCTTTCAGCAGCCTTTAAAACAGAACCACTTTCATCAGAGTGTAGGACTGGGATTAACAACCCTGTGTCAGTGGAAATACTGAGATCTACTAGGTTAAGCTCAGGGCTCAGCTGGTATTTCGCTTGTTTGATCTAGTAGGTTAAGCTTAGGACTCAGGTAGCTGGTATTCATGCTGGTTTGTGAGTCCCATTCCTGGGTTCCCTGTACTCTAGCTATTCTAGTAAAAAGTCCCATAGAGGAGGAATTCCTTGAAAGGCTGGGAATTGTGGATGAGTTAAAGTTCCTGGCTTTCCTTCTCCCAACCTTGGGATCTGTGGAAGTACTGTGATTTGAATGTCAGTATTTGAATGGGCTATATATCTTTATATGGTAGGTGTTTTATTTAGTTGTTTTATTTTATTTTATTTTTAAAGCATGCTTCTTTGAGCCAGGTCTGTACTTCTCTAGAGTGCACTGGATTCTTCTGGTGACTCTCTCAGCACTGTTGGGTCCTGGGTTCAGAAAAGAAAGGCCTTTTCCTGGTTCCTCTCCTATGAGCCTAGCCCAGGCAGTGTGCATTTAAGTGTGCATCTAAGGGTGTTCTAGAGAAAGAACGGGTAACTCTAGTTCTCTCTCTGTTCAAAGTAGTACAAGGAGTTAGTTGGTCCTTAGGGACTCTGGCTTTTGGTCTTGTAACTCAGCTGACAAATGGAATTGGGAGAAACAAGCTCTTCCTGAGGGATGACTGGCCATCTAGGGCTAATGCATGATGTGAATTTAAAAGCATTTATAATTAATCACTTCTGAATTCAGGCAGCATCCTTCTTCTGCTCTCACCCTTCTTTGGTAATGTCATTGTCACATTGCTCTCATAGTGCCTCAGAGAACCTAATGGCATACTGTGGGTGCCGCAGCCTCGTGGCAGATTGCTTTGGAGTTGGGCATGGGGTCTAAAGAGCCTTCTGGCTGGGTGGGGTGGGGCCCGTCCAGGCCTGTCCATCATTGAGCTTTGATTTGCTCTACCCCTAAAATGAGACCAACAAGGACTACTTCATGGAAAAGACATCAGCTCTCTAATTTGCTGTGCATCAGGATTCCCTAGAGGATTGGTTTCAGCTGGTTGCCAGGCTCCACCCCAGAGTTTCCAATTTAGTAGATAAATCCTGACAACACTTTTTGTGTTTTTTTTTCTTCCCTCTTTGTGATAGGGTCTTGTGTAGCCTAGGGTGACTTAAATTTGCTATGTAATTAAAAATTATTTTGAATTTATTACTCCTACTCTCTAAATGCTGGAATTATAGGCATGTGCCACCATGCTCCATTTCATGTGGTGCTAGGAATGGAACCCAGCAGGCTTTGAGTATGCTAGATGAAACACTATCACTGAACTGCATTATACATAGCCTTGAGAAATGTACATTCAAGTTTTTTTAAAAGTAAGTTTTATTATTAATTTTGTTGTGCTTTTTGAGACAGGGTTTCATCGTGTAGTCATGACTGGCTTGGAACTAGGCTGGCCTCTGCCTCCTGAGTGGGTTACCATGCTCAGCTATTACTATTTTCTTAAAAGCAAGTGTGTGTGTGTGCTATGTATATATATACATTTTAATTTATAATTGTTTTCTGTCTTGTGTTTGTGTGTGTGCTATGTAGGTGACCACAGTAGCCAGAATAGGCCATTGAATCCCATGGAACTGGAGTTATAGGTGGTTATGTGTAGTGGTATAGTATTTGTATTTTAATAAATCTTGCCTGAAGACCAGAGGCAAAGCTAAAGCCAGTAGAGGTCAGGTAATGGTGACACACACCTTTAATCCCAGGATTTGGGTGACAGGTAGATGGATCTCTGTGAGTTAAAGGACACGCTAGGCTATACTGATCAGTGCAGAAACAAATCCAGGTGGTGGTGGCCTACACCTTTAATCCCAGTACTAGGGAGTCACACAACTTTAATCCCAGCACTAGATGAAATATAAATGGGAGTAGAGAGAGGCTGTCTGTTTAGTTTACAGTCGCCCAGTCTTGGTAGAGTTAAGACTTCTCTAGAGACTTGGCTGTTTTGCTTTTCTGATTTTCGGGTTGAACCCCAATTCCTGTCTCTGGATTTTATTATTCGTGCTACAGTTATGAGCTATCAAATATGGGATCCAAACTCTCAGATCCTTTGGGGAGAGCATCAGGTGGTAACCTGCTAAGCCGTCTCTGCAGTCTCTGTCTATCTGTCTGTCTGTCTGTCTGTCTGTCTGTGTGCACACACAGTAGTGTGTGTGTGTGTGTATGTGTGTAGATCAGAGGACAACTTGTGGGAGTCAGTTTTCTTTTACCATGTGGGATCCAGGGCTACAACTCAGGTTGTCAGGCTTGGTGGTAAGTGGTTTTACCTCCTGAGTCAGCTGAGAGAATATTCATTTTTAACCAGTGTCTGTATGCTACTGATGTCCGTATGGGAACTAGTCTTTGGAATCCTGGCCTGAGGACGGAGAGAGAAGGCCTGTGAGGTGTCTAGCACCAATTGATTATGCAGAAGAAACACAAAATGTTTCTAAATATTGCTATGAAGATGGCGGCGTGGTATTTGGAAAGGAATTTGGGTTCTCTGAGCTCTGTTTTTTGTTTTTTTTCTGGTCATGATTTAGACTATGGCCACAGGCATTTTCCATATGTGAGTTAGTTGGATCATTTTCTTTAAAAAGACGGTTATGTGAGACGGCAGTGACCTACAGGATGGCAGTAAATTCTTGATCCTGTTGGAAAAGCAGGTTCATCATCCCTACATGGCTGGCATGGTGCTGTTTAGGCCTTACAGGAATGCAGCTTGAGAGGTTGTTGTTGGTCTTCTGGGCAGAACCCCTCAGGGTCATTAGCCATCAGTCGAGGTGTTATTCAGATTGGTGTTTAGAGTTCAGATTGGTGTTTAGAGTTTGAGAAAAAAAATTTTTTCCTCTTACCGCCATTTCTCTTGGTTTTTTAAAAAAACCTAACACTCAGAAGGGTTTGGCAACCTGTACCAGGCTTCTCAGTGAGTGGTATGTGGAGTGTGTGTTGTCTATGATATGTTTTGAGGGGTGCTGGGGTGAATGCATGTGGTGTCTGTTGGGAGTGCATATGGAGGCCTTTTCAGGTGTCTGTTGTGCTATGCCTTGTCTTGGGAAGGGATCTTTTAACTGAACAGGCAACTTGTCATTTTGACTGGGCTGGCTGGCCAGTGAATTCTTGAAGTCTTCCTTTCTTCTCCCACCAATGCTGGGTTGCAGGCATGTGCTATGCTCAGCTTTTTTTTTCTTGTTTTTTTGAGGCAGGGCTTCTTTGTAGTTTTGGATCCTGTCCTGGAACTAGCTCTAGCTCCCATTGACCAGATTGGCCTTGAACTCACAGAGATCCAGATCCACCTGCCTCTGCCTCCCAAGTGCTGGGATTAAAGGTGTGTACCATCACCACCACCTGACATGCTCACCTTTTTTTAAAAATATTTTTTATGGTTTATTTAACTTTCTTTTTTTATGTGCATTGGTGTGAAGGTGTCAGATCCCCTTCAACTGGATCTTCAGACAGTTGTGAGCTGCCATGTGGGTGCTGGAAATTGAAACTGGGTCCTCTGGAAGAGCAGTCAGTGCTCTTAACCACTGAGCCATCTCTCTAACCCCACATGCTCACCTTTTTATATGGGATTTAAGTTCTCATGCTCATAGAGTATGCGTTCTTATCCTCTGAGCCATCTCTCCACCTGATATTTTACAGCCGCTGTGTAAAACTCAGAACCATATTGTTTTCTTTCCCTCACCCTGAGTTGTGCTGTGTGTTTCTTTGACCTTGCTATTCCCTCATAACGGTCCTAAGAGTGGCATTTCACTGATTTTGTGCCCTCAGTTTGGGAGAGTGAGCTTGGCGGTGTGCTTGAATTCAGTCTGACACTGGTCTGATTTCGAAATTTTATGAAGTCATTTCTGTAACAATAGCTCACCTTCCCACACCACTCAGGAAAACTATACTACCCTCTGAAGAGCAGCCAAGAGGGACGGAGGTATGAACATTTGAAAGACAGTTTGTGTCAGTAGGCAGGATATTTGAAGTTTGGGGTCAGATTGATGGGTGAAAATGAAGTGTTTTTTGCTGGCACACTTAGTCTGACCAAGTGGACAAAGTAAACATTTGTGAGAAAATTAGAAGTCAACAGTGTGTGAACTGTGATTTTTATTTTTGTCAGGAGGCTAAGAATATAGAATAAGGGTCTGGAACGATATCTCAGTGGTTACCAGAGGGCCCAGGTTCAATTCCCAGCACCCACATGGCAGCTTACAACTGTCTGTAACTCCTTTTCTAGGGGAATCTGACATTCTCACACATGCATTCTTTTACATGCAGGCAAAACACCAGTGCACTTAAAATAAAAATAAATTATTAAAACAAAGATTCTAAACCAGGTGGTGGTGGTCTTTAATCCCATGCTTTTAATCCCAGCACCCGGGAGGCAGAGGCAGGCGAATCTCTGTCAGTACAAGTCCAGCCTGGTCTACAGAGCAAGTTTCAGGACAGCTAGGGCTGTTACACAGAGAAACCCTGTCTTGAGAAACCCTGTCTCACAAAACAAAACAACAAGTAGAATAAAAAAACATAGAAGAATCAGAGAGAAGGTAGGGTTGCTGGGCCTTGGAGAACAAGGAACATTATAAAGTAAACGGGAAGGCATTTCACACGGGGGCAACAGGGTTGGATTCCTCAGGTAGGCTTGGGTGTGGTGCCCAGTGTATACATCTTTGATGTGTGCTTTGTTGCATCTGTGTTGCTGGGGAGGGCACTTTGTGACTGAAGAGTTTGGATTTGATGTCCCGGGAGCTCTTATTCCTGGTACACCTACAAATCATGAAATCTGGAAAGGTATTTTTTGTTTTTAATGTATTTGATGGGGACTTTTTCCCAGGCTAGTCAGGGAGGGACCAATGATTTTTACAAGTGCTCAGACAATTCTAATTCTGCTGATAGAGCGTATCAGGCCCTGGAAGATTCCAGGAAATGGGAGTTTGAGAGAAGAGCAAGCCTAGGTTAAAGGAGGTGTGAGTAGCAAGCCCTGAACTCTCTTAGTCACTGGGAATGGGCTACAGAGAAATGGTGGGGCAAATGGAGAAAGAAGTGGGTAGTTTAGTAAGGGTAAAGAAAGTAAGAGCTGGTGGAGGGAGAGGTTGTGATCTGTTGGGTAATCCTTTCCACCTGAGCCCCAGGCAAGGAGCAGGTAGAGCTGGTTCTTATCTCTTCATCAGGGGTTCCTTCTCATACTCCAGATTGTTTTAATGATTTCAGCAGGCAGTATTTGCAAAATTTATTTATTTTGTATTAGGGATGTTTTGCCTGCTTCTATATTTATATGCCTTGTGCTTGCCTGGTGCTGTTGGAGGCCAGAAGAGGGCGTCAGATCCCTGGAGCTGTCATCTGGGTGGTGGGACTTGAACTTGGGTACCCTGGAAGGGCAACCAGTTCTCTTAACCACTGAACCACCTCTCCAGGCCCAATATTTGCATTTTTAAGTAAAGTCTTATTATATATAACTTAGATTGACCTAAAACTTGTGAACTTGTGATCCTCTTGCCTCAGCCTTGAAAGTGCAGGGTTTAAAGGTGTGTGCTATCATGCTCAGCTAAATCATATATATTTTTAAAAATTTGTGTTCATTGGTGTGTTTACCTGCATGTATGTCTGTATGAGAGTGCCAAGTATCCTAGAACTGGAGTTACAGACAGTTGTGAGCTGCCGTGTGGGTGCTGGGAACTGAACCCAAGTTCTCTGGAAGAGTGGCCAGTGCTACCTCTCCAGCCATCAAATCATATATTTTTAAAAGTAAGTTTATTCAAGACAGTTGTACTAAAGAGTTTATAACTTTGATATTTAATGTTACTAGTCACAAATAACAAGTGAGGTTTTTACCTAATGTATTTAATGCATGTCATATCTTACGGTGTTTGAACAAAAAAATAGTTAAATTTTTGCCCTATTTGATGCTTATTACACACATGTGCTATGTTTCCTGGTCTGGGATTCATGCGTGAGTGAATAAAATTTAAGTCCCTGCCTGCATGTCTTTGAGTCTGTAGATGTTGATTCTTGATAGAGTGAGAAATAATGTTGACCCTGGGTATGTCAGCAGGTAGGTAGAAAAGTGAAAAAGTATTGTTAGACATTGGTGGAATCCAGGGTCAGAGAAAGCGTCATAGGAAACAAGCCCTCTGGAAGTTGAATCTTGGTATGGAGTTAATGGGGATAGGGGAAATGAACAGAGCCAATGGTGTTGTGTTGTGCACGGGCTGGAGAGGAAAAGGAAGACCTAGGCAGGCCTGGCAGAAACTGGATAAGATTGGACTGGTGTTTCAGTCTTCTGGTGTTGTGATGAGTGGTCAGCACTGTAGGTCCTCCAACCCTTCCTTACCTGAACAGCTCTCTCTGCCAAAAGCAACAGAACTTACTTGAAATGGGTTGCTGTATTAAGATCAGCCAAAGGGCCATCTTGCTACAGGTGCTGGGTTGCCCAGTGGCAACAGGGCTCCAGGGCCTGAGGCTTCTCCTAGAACACCTGACAGGGGCACTCTGTTTAGTGACAGTGGGGAGGGTGGGGCTAAAAGAGTTCTTGCCCTACCCTGTTTTCCAGGCCAGTTTCCCAGGGCCAAAATTATCGATAGTTTCTCATGCGCAGGTGCTGACATGACATGAATAGTGGAACCAGAATGCCCACACTTAGAACAGTTGTGTTTTCTAGAAATCCCTGGAGAATTTTATGGCTATGTGGTGAAGATAAGGAACTTTCTGGTAAGCTTGAGATAAGTGTCCCCCCTAGAGACACATTGTCCCTGACTGGGTGCAGGGTATCAGGGAGATGAGATGATCCTGGCCTGAAGTTCTTGGTATGAACAAGAGGAAAGCTGTTGGGTAGGATTGAACCGCAGCTTCATCTGGCATGGTTCTATGTGTGGTGTTTCTTTTGGGTGCTGTCTCAGTTTGCTGCTTGTCCTGGGGGTTCAGGCCACAGTGTTGGTCCTGATGTGGATTGAGGAAGCCAAGGAGGAGAACCCACTTCCTTATCTTTACTGGCTTTTAGACCTTCCGTATTTCTTTGCTCATGGCTCTGTCTCAGCCAGCTGTGATTGTTCTGAGCATCTCCCAGCATCAGTGTGGCACTGCCTCACCTGCTTCCTATCTCCACTCAAGGACCTTTGACCCACTGGGTGCTTCAGTGTCTTCCCTATCTAGAGTTAGGGGAGAATGCTGCCTCTTTACACTGTAATCTAGCACGTTCACAGGTTCTTGGACTAGGCTGTGGATACCTTTGGGATTGGCCTTTGGGAGGCCATTAGCTGTCCATTATAGTTGCCAACATCAAAATCAGATCCTGTGCAGCTTTCCGCACTTGCAGCTTCATGGACAAATCAGAACACTTAGCAGTTGGAGGCTGCACTGTTGCTTGGCAACAATGGGTCAGAGCCAGTGTGGGCGCCATCTCTAGATGGGGCTTGTGAGTGCCAGTTCTCTATAGGCCCCAGCTCTCCCATGGTGCCCACTCATTTTCTTTCTCTGCTTGTTCTCCCACTCTGGGAACACGAAGACTTATCAGGTCCAGTTTTGACAGTGTTCTCTGGGGTGGCTGAGCTTGTCACCACCTCCTTGTTTTAGCTCATTTCGCACTTTACCTCATTTCCTGTCCTTCGGCGCTTGTCCCAAAGTCTCTCCTCCTGTTTCTACCTGGCACCCATTGTTCCACGTCCTCCTGACCCAAAGCCCTGTGTTCTGTACTATCTCTGATACTACATTTTAGGTGATATTGTTTGTGCTGTGACTCTTTGTTTCCCACCCCCCACTCCCCCTTTTGGCACCTAACTGTAGTCTGTAGTATATTCTGGTACCTTTCTCTGGGTGTCATTCTTGGAGTTCATGAAAAGCGAGTCCTTATAAGGTACTTCTGGAGCTGTTTCCATCAGAAGTCAAAAAATACACAAGCCTGTGGTCAGACATCTTGGTGCCAAGCACTCTCCTAGATACAGGGAATGTGACAGGAAACTAGTAGACTGCCTTCGTTGTAAAGACTAGCTCTAAAGAGGAAGGCAGAGAACCAAGAGAATGGACAATGACAGTATCAGGGTGCTCCTGCCTGTGGGGGTGGAGCCTGCTTCCTTTAGTCTCCAGGCTGGAGGTCCCATCTGCTTACATTGTTTTTGAAGGGCTGTTTCTGGAGCTCTTGTTAAAAGCATTTCCGGCAAAGATCCCCTCGTGTCCACACATTGCCTGAACCTAGTTGATAACTGAAATTTCAACAGGCCTCTAGCTACTTCCTTGTACTCCTGCTTGGCAGTGTGAACTGGAACCCTGATTTTCTTCTGAAGGGCCTCCTATAGAGGGACATGCGTTAAGTAACTCCTGGCTCAGGGTGGGGACATTTGGCAAGAGCCCTTGGCATTTGACAGCTAAGGGCACTTGGTGCTTTTATCTATTTAGAATATAATCCAGAAACTTCGTTACAAACTTGGTTTCATTATGGAGGATTCAGTTAAATGAAAACAGCATAATTTAGTGAAACTCATCAGCTTCAGCATTTTAAATCTAGATTTTTCCAGTGAATTACTCTAAAGCAAACCCCAAACTTTATTGGTAATGGCTTAGATTTATATTTTTAATGGAATTGGACTTTCCACAAAAAGGTGAAGACTGACCACTGTCCTTTTTATTTGAGACAGGTCTTATTCTGTAACCCAGGCTTGCCTGTGACTCAGTGATTCTCCAAACTCTCAGCTTGGACTTATAAATGTGAACAACCATACCCAGCTTCCATTATGGGCTCATTTAATTCTTATCCCTTTCCCAGGGTGTCTGTCCTGTGTAACCCTGGCTGTCCTGTAGACCAGGCTGATCTTGAACTCAGAGATCCACCTACCTCGGCCTCCCAAGTGCTGCGCCTTCAATTCTGGGCTGCGAATTCTTATTTATCTATTTATTTTGTTTTGCTTTGTTTCTCTATGTAGTCCTGGCTGTCTTATAACTCAATATGTATATATCAGATTGGCCTCGAATTCATAGAGATTGACCTTTTTTGGTGTCGGTAGTCCTGAGATTAAAGGCATATGCTCATGGCCAGCTCTGTTTATTATTACTATTATAGATTTTATTTTATTTTATTGTGTGTATGGGTATTTTGCTTGAATATATGTCTGCATCACAGTGCCCCTGGAAGCCAGAAGAGGGTGTCACTTCAGTCCCAGACAGTTGTGAGCTGGCTGAATCTGGGTCCTATGGAAGAAAATCTAGTGCTCTTAGCCACTAAGCCATTATTCTAGCCACTTTTTTTTTTAAAAAAAATTAATTTTGAGACAGGGTCTTACAATGGTAGCTCTGGCTGGCCCAGAACTCAAAACATTCATTGACCTTCCTCTGTGTCTTGTTGGCAAATGGCTTTAATTCCAGCACCCAGGAATGAGAGGTAGGCAGGATCTGAGAGTTCAGGGATAGCCTGGTGTACATAGTGAGTCCAGGCCTAGAGAGCCTAGACTCTATAGAGAGACCCTATCTCAAAATAGCCATAAAAATAAATTTTTTTGTAAGTTATATGCCACCATGCCTAGCTAATGCTGCATTTATTTTTTAATCTTTTTTAAAAATCTTTTTTTGAGACAGGGTTTCTTTGTGTAGCTCTGGAATTTCTGGTGCTTACTTCTTAGACTAGGCTGGCCTCAAACTCAGAGATCCTTGCAATGATGAAAGGTGTATGCCACCATACCTTGCTCTAATGCAGAGTTTTATAAAACTCAGAGATCCTTGCAATGATGAAAGGTGTATGCCACCATACCTTGCTCTAATGCAGAGTTTTATATGCTCCATGTTCAAAGCTGACTTTTCCAGTTGTGAAATAATGACTATACAAAAATACTGATTTGGGTTGAATTTTGTTATCACTTCTATTAAGGCAAAACATTAATAAGAGTTGCTATTTTAATTTTGCTACTAAAAAGTATTGATAAAATTTATCAAATTTACCATTATAACCATGTTAGACTGGGGTAGATGCTTGCTTGTGTAATCACTGATCTGTTTTTTAACTCTGGTTTGCCTGATTCAGACATTCCCTGTGCCTACCATCTTTTACCATGTGGTCTTCTGGTTGGCTTCTTTCCAGGTTTTTTTTTTTATGTTGTAGTATGGATCAGCACTTTATTCCTTATTGTTATTGAGTAATCTATGGGTAGATGACAACTTGTTTACCTTCATTTAAGATTTTAATTTTGGCTATTGTAAATAGTTGCTATTTTAATTTAACTACATGTTGCTTAATTTGAAATGTGGTGATAGGATACATGGATCAAGAAGAAAGTGTTACTTGAGAGGGTAGGAGTGGTTTGTTTCTGTTTGTTTTCAACACACACATTTTGAGGGAACTTATGTCTGAAGTGCAGCATGCCTAATACAAATGCATGGCAGTGCATGATTCAGGCCTCTTTGGGCTGTTTGTTAGCTAGGAACTGCTGAGGATGCTGTTCCTCTGTGGAAAGCCTCCCCTTTTTGCTCAAGCCACAGCTGTGGGGTTGGGATGAGTACAGGACCTTAGTCCTGGGGTGGAGGACATGTAGTCTGAGACTTTGCTTTGCTCTTGCATTTTTTGGGGGACAGGCTTGTGTTTTCATGAGACCCCTTGATGGAAAGGTTTGCATTCTTAGGTACCAAGGTGGTGCAATCACAAAAATTTGAATTCAGGCAGGGGTGGTGGTGGCACATGCCTTTAATCCCAGCACACAGGAGGCAGAGGCAGGCAGATTTCTGTGAGTTTGGGGCCAGCCTGGTCTACAAGAGCTAGTTCCAGGACAGGTTCCACAGCTATAGATAAATCCTGCCTCAAAAAAACAGAAAACAAAGACATGAATTCAGATCACCAGCATCTAGGGAAAGGCTGAGTGTGACAACAGGTGCCCATAACCTGGTACTGGGTACATAGAGACAAGTGGATCCTGGGGGCTCCCTGGCCAGCCCATCTAGCCAAAACAGTGAGTTCTGGGTTCACTGAGAGACCATTTCAAAAAACAAAAAAGGTGATGGAAGACACCTTACATCAACCTTTGGACTCCACACGGGCACACATGTATGAAGAGTCCCACGTGCACAACACACAGGAATACACACGCCACAAGCCAAGTGCACGAGGAGGACAGCACCCCAGAGTCTGGTTTGGCAGGCTGGGAGAGAAACTGATGTCTGCATTGCTGTTATCTTCCCTGGTGAGGCTGAAGCAACTAGTCTGCAGACCACTCAGTGTGGGTGTTTTGGTTTTATTTTAGTTTCTCTCTCTTGTTTGCTTGTCTGTCTGTCTGTCTGTCTGTCTGTCTGTCTATGTAGCTATCTATCTATTTTTGACACAGGGTTTCTCTGTGTAGCCCTGGTTGTCCTGGAACTCACTCTGTGCACCACTACCACCTGACAGCTTTCTTTTTTCTTGTGGTGGAGGACTGACCCAGGGCTGTATGTTGTTACCTCCAAGTTGGCATCACTGAGCTCCACCCCCATCCCAGGAATCACTTTGTAGATTTGTAGAGCAGACTGACCTTGAACTCACTGAGATCCACCTCCCTCTGCCTCCCAAGTTCTGGGATTAAAGGCGCATGCCCCCACTGCCTGAGCCCTTTCCTTTCTCTCTCTCTCTCTCTCTCTCTCTCTGTCTGTCTCTGTCTCTCCCTCCCGCCCTCCCTGTCTCCCTCCCTCCCCCTCTCCTTCCTTCCTTCTCAAGATTTATTGTATATATAGTGTTCTGCCTGCAGATAAAAGGGGACACCAAATCTCATTACAGATGGGTGTGAACCATCTCTCCAGCCCCCCTTTCTTTTTTTTTTTAAAGATTTTATTTATTATGTATACAGTATTCTGCCTGGATGTATGCCTGTGTGCCAGAAGAGTACACCAGATGTCATTACAGATAAGTGTGAGCCATTATGTGGTTGCTGGGAATTGAACTCAGGACCTCCAGAAGAGCAGTTAGTGCTCTTAATCTTTGAGCCATCATCTCTCCAGACCCATTCTCTTTTCTTTAAAGAGAAATAAATTATCAAAGAAAACACTTTGTTGAACTAAAAAAAAAAAACTATATTGGTATAAGAGAAAGCAAGGAGTATAATTAACTGTAACCTGACAATTAAGTAGATGATAAACTTGGAAGAAAGAAAAGTGTATATATATGTTTAAACAACCTCCCAATTCTTTTCCTTTCTACCAAAACCCCAGGTTATTGTTTTTATTTAGTTCTTTTTTTTCTTTTCTTTTTTTTAATTTTAGATAGACAGGTTATCTTTGAATACTTCAGAGATCTACAGAATACGGCATTTAAGATGTTTTTAGTAATATAGGCTCTTTTTTTTGAAAGTAATTTTATTAAATTATAAAAGTTTCCATTTCCGCCCCTCTTCCCAACGCCCTCCCACTCCCCCCACTCCCTCTCCTCCTCCCTCTTCGTCCCTTAGGGCAGTCAGGGTTTCCTGCCCTGTGGGAAGTTCAAGTTCCTCCCCCCTCCCTCCAGGTCCAGGAAGGTGAGTATCCAAACAGACTGGATCCCCAAAATCCAGTATATGCAGAGGAAACAAGTCCCAGTGTCATAGTCAATGGCTTTTCAGAAAGACTTCGGGCCAGCCACATTCAGAGAATCCGGCCAAATTCCGAGAATCTGGTTAGATCACGTCCTCGTTCAGTCCCAGTCCAACTGGCCTTGGTAAACTCTCATTAGATCAGTCCCCTTGTATCAGTGGGTGATAGCATCCCTCGCAGTCCTGATTTCCTTTTTCATGTTCTTCCTCCTTCTGCTCCTCATTTGGACCTTGGGGGACTCAGTCCGGTGCTCCAATGTGGGTCTCCGTCTGTATCGCCGTCCTTCGCCAGATGAAGGATCTGGATGGGAGCTGGGATGGCAGGCGGGAGAGGGTAGCCAGCATTGCAGGGCGACCTGGGCGTCTATGGGGTCGGGGAACGCCCAAGCTCCTCCTCACCGGGACCCTGCCATGGCCCGAAGCAAACTCACCCCTCCGATGGCCCTCTGCTAGAAGTCAGGGCCCCTGCTTGTCAGAAATCGTTCTTTTTTTTCTTATCTCTAAGTTAGGGTCTCTCTACAATCTGATCAGTTTTCGAAGACCAAAGTCAGCAGACTGAAAGAGACTTCATTCATTCTGTACTCAGTGTATTTTTTTCCCAGTCCCCTTTCCCTCACCTCTCTCTGCCTCTTTTCTCTCCCTCTATCCCTACCCACCCTACCCCTTCCGTTACTATACTAGAGATTGAACCCAGGGCCTTGTGCATAGCAGATAACCACTCTTCTTCATAACTGAGCTATGCACCTAGCTCAAGGTATTGTTTTCTGTACAAAGTCACCTAAGATTTTTAAGGAGGTAGGGGCTGGATCTTCCTATATAGGGACATACCTGACATTCCCATAATGAAACATACAAGAGAAAAGTGTATCTAACATCTGCAGTCATCATTTTAAGTGCCAAAGAGCTTTCAGGATGACTGGGCGTGTCTGTTTTTTAGCAAACCTGGGTCAGATAAAAAGAGGATGGTCTTTGTAATAAAAACCTAAGTGAAACAAGCAAGACTTGTTTCAGCTTTTCCCTGGTCTCTCAGTCATAGCATTTCTTGGTCCAAGGTTTGGGACAGGACTCTGATTTTGCGTGTCTTAGAACCCTCAGTTGGATAAGGTTAGTCAGATTGTCTGTATGGCTAGCTCTTTGACATAGTGGTGAGTAGTAGGGACGGTGTCAGAGCAGTTGTGGCCTCCTGGTTGGTGTGTGGCTGATGGGGAGGAAGTTTTGTGTTTGTGACCTGACTTGGGAAAGAGGATCCTGGTTTCCATGACTTGCCCTGGGAAAGGGACAGCAGACAGGCAGTTAGGAGAAAGTCAGATGGCTCTTCTGTGGTTGTCCACTGCCCTTCAGTTCAAAGTGCAAAGCATGCCCCCAACAGTGATCATCAGAGAAATTTGGAAGTACATACTGTAAGGAAGGCTGAAGGTCTGTCAACTGTGACTACTGTTAACTGAGTTCTTTCCGGCTTATTCTGTCAGTCAGTTTATTACCACCACCCTCCCACTCTCCTACCCTTGGGGTCCTGGTGGCTCACTGTCTGTGAGGAGACCTGCATTGCTTTCCCTTTTTCTAGGAGAGCTGATGAATGCTCCATCACTCCCTTGTTGTGGGGTTAGCAAGCCCTGAGAGGCTTGGGGCAGACAGGAGAAAGTCTTTGTGAGACACAGAGGACTTGGCAGCCACCTTGAAGTATTGTGGTAGGAGGAATGAGCAGCAGTTTGGGGTGTTGTGGTACTGTTGCTAACTGTAGGTGTAGAGGAAGAGCAGCAGGGTGGGAAGAGTAAGGCAGGATTGCAGAAGCAAACTGTTGGCATTGCTGCAAGCTTGTTGGAGGCTTTCAGAATGTGGTACACTGGCTCTTTGGGCAAGGTTACTTACTGAATAGTCACTGGGCCTCGTTTTTTTCTGTCTCCATGGTATAAAGGAAAAGGTTACTTGCCACATACTACCTAGTGCATCCAGAGACTTTCCAGTCCCAAGTAAGAGCAGCATTGGATCAGAAATATCTTCTCTGGGTATGTGCTCTCCCTTTGGTAGGTGGGATTGGCTTGATGACAGAGGTTGATCCTTTCTACTCAGTCTACTACATTTTTTTTTTCAAACCCGAGTCCCCAGAAGAAAACAGGCCTGTTGCTTAGGAAATGTGTTTGCCTGAGGCCAACTGTGGTGCAAGCAGGGAGCTGGAGCAGGCTCTGGGCCAACCAGGCTACTTCATGACATTCTGTGCTGTGCCTAGTCATTTCCTTCTGGGGACCTTGGCTTTCATTCTGCACGTGGATAGATCAGAGTTGCGTGAATTCCTGTGAATAGCCTTTGTGGTGGGAAAATTCTGGATTTATCTAATGCAGTGGTGCTAGATCACCGGGTTAGTCACAGAGCCACCCCCAGTGTAGAGATGCTGATCTTCCCCAAGACTGACCACAAGGAAGGTGGCAGGCGCCTGTGGACCATGTGTCCAGCAAAAAGTACATTTGGACTATTTTGTTAGAATACAAAAGCTATAACAAAAGATTTATAGACGTTTATTTAGAAAAAAAATCAGTTTAGAGCTCAAAAAGAGGAACTAAATATCCCCCTTAGCTGGAAAGCTAAGTCTGTGATGACCCTCTGACCGCTGAGGCCCTCGGAAACAGTTTGGAATAGTTTGGCTGAGATTTTCTCTTTCTGTTGGAAGTATGATTTTGATGTGGCTTGTGGTGGCTGAGAACAGTGGCTTGATGATGTGCTATCCTGTGAGCCTTAGGCCACTTAGTTGTGTGTAGTAATCTAGGGGAAAGCTAAGGAGTGCCTGAGGTGGGGATGACTTTGCATCTGTAGATCAGCACTTGGTGTAGCAGCCCCTCCCCGTCTGCTCAAAGGAAGGATAAGCTGGTTGTCCTTGCTCTCTTATCTGTTCCTTGTGTGTTGTGTCTGCGGAGGTTTGGAGAGGGAGGCAGTGTTTGGTCTTCATCCTCAGTTTAGTGCCCAGGTCTGATAGAGGTAATAGGAATAGAAGTCTGATGTAACCTTGTACTGGTGCACAGACCTGCTTAGAATGTACACTGGGTAGAGTTTGTACATAGGGCTACAGGTGGGTCTACCAGAGGGAAGACCTAGGCTATTGTGGACTGTGGGGAAGCCACTGAATGTGAAGCTGGGAGGACTTGGAGGGGAGCCTCACCAAGAGAGGGACAGACTTAGGAAGGCCTGGGTTCCTTGCCCTAGATGGTTATTGTTGGTGCCTAGCTCCCTCCTCACTGCAGGGTGCACAGATCACAATGGGGTCTGGGCTGGCATCTAGGTTTGTTGGTTAAAGATTTTGATATGACTTGGCCTTTCTTTTTTTAATTAAAAAAAATAGAGTCAGGTGGTGGTGGTGCAGGCCTTTAGTCCCAGCACTCAGGAGGCAGGGGCAGGTAGATCTGAGTTCACGGCCAGCCTCATCTACAGAGCAAGTTCCAGGACAGCCAGGGCTACACAGAGAAACTCTGTCTTGAAAACAAACAAACAAAGGATAGGAGTTTTAATTTTTTTAATGAAATGTTCAGTTCTAAAATGAAAGGTTATTAAAATACATCAGGAGGCTGGTGAGATAGCACATAAGTTGTCCTCTGACTTCTATATATGCACTGTGCCGTGTGTGCCCGCCAAATAAGTAAATAAATGTCATTAAAAAAGTATACTTTAGAAAGTATTTCCCTGGGGCTGGAGAGACAGCTCAGAAGTTAAGAACCATGGCTGCTCTTCCAGAGGTCCTGAGTTCAATTCCCAGCAACCACATGGTGGTTCACAACCATCTATAGTGAGATCTGGTGTCTTCTGGTGTGCAGGCACATGAAGGAGAAACCTTGTATACATAATAAATAAATATTTAAAAAAGCCGGGTGATGGTAGTGCACACCTTTAATCCTAGCACCCGGGAGACAGAGGTAGGTGGGTCTCAGAGTTTGAGGCCTGTCTGGTCTACAAAGCAAGTTTCAGGACAGCCAGAGCTAAACAGTGAAACCCTGTCTTGATAAACCAAGGGGGAAGTGGGAGAATTTCCTTTTACTCCTGATCACCTGTGTTCTGCCTGCCATTTTTCTTGGTAACTACTTGGTAGTATAGTACCCTTCCAGTAGTGTCCATGTAAATATAGCATGGTTGTGTGGGTTTTTTCTTCCTTTTTTTTTTTTTTTTGAGACAGAGCTCACTGAATAGCCCTGGTTGCCTTCGCTTGTCGCTTGTCTCTGCCTCCTGAATGTTGGGATTAAAAATATGTTTCACTAAACCCAGCTCTTTTCCCCCTTCTTATTTGATAAAGATAGCATATTGTCTATAAACCTCAACATTGTAATTTTCTCTCTCTCCTTTTTGAATTTTTTTTTTTTTTGCTTGCTATTTTTTTGGGGGACAGTGTCTCACTATGTAGTCCTTGGATAGCCTGGAACTCACAGAGATGAGATAGGATCAGGTGTGTGTGTGTGTGTGTGTGTGTGTGTGTGTGTGTGTGTGCATGCTTGCACATTCGCACACTCCTGGGGATTTGCTGATGTGCTTGCTCATGTGTTTAGGGAGACTAGAGGTCAGCACCTTGTGTCTTTCACTTTCTACCTTATTTATTTAATTATTATTATTATTACATTTATTGATTGTATCTGTGGAGGTCAGAAGACAACTTAGGAGTTACTTCTCTTTTTGTCCTGTGTAGGTTCTAGGGATTTAACTAGAAAATCAAGCATGGTGGTAGGCATCTTTACCTACTGAGACTTTCGACAGATCACCCAGTTTTTCTCCCGAGTGTCCACATTGCCTTTCCACCAGCAGTGTAGCTGTTATTTCCCCCACAGCCTTGCCAGCCTCAGGTGTAGTCGCATGTTTCGATTCCTGCCAACCTAATAAGTGTAAACATTATCCCAATATAGTTTAATTTGCATTTTTATGAAATTGAGCTTATCATACTATCACATGTTAAGGACTGTGTGTATATATTTTTAATTTTTAAAGATTTATTTTTTCTTTTTGTTGTTTTTGGAGGCAGGGTCTCACTATACTAGCTGCCCTGGAACTCACTGTATATAAACCAGACTGGCTCAAACTCAACAAAGGTTTGTTTGCCTCTGTTTCCAAAGTGCTGGGATTAAAGGAGTGAGCTGCTATGTGTGGCTAAGATTTATTTTTTTTATTGTGTACATATGTGTGTCTGGAGTCCAGAAGAGGCCGTTAGGCATTGGAGTTCCTTGGAGCTGGAGTTAAACGTGGTTGTGGGTCACCTGATATGAGTGTAGGGAATTGACTCTTGGTCCTTTGGAAGAAAAGCCAGTGTTCTTACCGCTGAATCATCTCTCCAGACTCTTGGATTTCTGATCCTAACACTTCCACCATACCCAGTTTTATGCTTCGTGCATGCTAGGTAGATACTACCAATTAAGCCATTTCTCTAGCCCTTTAGTTTCTCTATTTGTGGGTCATAGGCTGGTTGTATTATGAGTTGTAGAACTTGATCAGAACTGAACTGGAGTTGAGGTCTGGTGGTCCCATATGTGGCTTATTAGTGAGCACAGTGCCTCCCTCATCAGCTCTGACTCCATTTAGTTCATTAAGTGCTTCCCCAGCAGAGTCTCAGACCCAGTGCTTGGGTCTTCTTGAGTCAGCTCTGGGCACATAGTGCTTAGCACTCAGGTAGGTAGTAGACACTGACCTAAGTACATGTGAACAGCAGGAGAGGAGCTGTGGCTTTGCTGTAGACTGTTGAGGTCTTGGGTTCTCTTGGGAGGCATATGAAGACATTTCAGGACAACCAGTTCTCATAGTCTTGTTCTCCCCAGCATGACTCAAAGGAGAGAGGCAGCTGGAGTGAGAGAGGCCAATGTGCAGCCATCCACATTTTGTGGACAAGTCAGCTGTTCTTTGTTGGCCTCACTGCTGAAGTTTCTAAAGCAGAGTGGGTTATATCTGGGCACAGGAAGAAGCCATTGGGCATGTAGATCTGCATAACTTGCAGTTGTCAGTGCTGGAAATGCACCCCTAGATTATTATTTTTCCAAGCAAAGTGGGACAATCGCAGTCTAAACACTGAATAGAAACATTTGGCCAGTGAATATAAAACCAAAAGGAAAATAACAACTTTGATTTCCTTTTGATACTTTGTTTTGACATTTGGCAGCATACTTCTAATCTTTTAAGAATTAAAAAAATTATGGTATGCAAACTTCTGTTTGTTTATGCTTGTTAAATTTAGTGTGAAATAGACTAAAAAAATTCTCCTGTTCCATGTTAGCCTGCTGTTTTGCTTTTCTTCTGGAGGGGTATGGTGAAGGGACAGAAGAGGCCAATCAGAATCCTTCAGGGTGCTGGGGATTCCTATAGCAGAAGCAAGTGCTGTTAGCCTTTCTCGCCATAACTCCCAAGCCCTAATTTTACTGATGCTTGAGGACTGGTCCCATTTTATAAATTAATTTCCTGGTGGTGACTAGTGGTGGGTAGATAGTAATCTTGAGTTGTTTTAAAGCTGAAACAATATCTTTATATCATGGTAGGCTTTTTTGTTTTGTTTTTGAGACAAGATCTGTATATCTGAGACTAGATTGGCCTGGAGTTCAATATGTAGAGCAGATTGGCCTTGCACTCACAACATTACTACATAGACCTCTTGAGTGATGGGATTATAGATGTGTACAGACACCCAGTTTTTTGGTTTTGTTTTTGATAGACACACTTTATACTCAGGGTGAGCTTTTAATGGGCCTTGCTTTGGAAATGGTGAGGGTCTGAAGGGTTGTGAGTTCATAGTAGGGAGGATGGGAAGAGTTTGAGTACGCAGACTGGATCCATGACCTTGAGGTGTCACCCATTCTTGTAGTAGATGTGTACCAGGCAGTTGGCCAGGGTTGGTTTGAATCAATGTGGAGATTGTTCCCTAACAATCTCAGTTCTGGAATTGCAGGAGGAAAAAGGGAGGGTGCGACAGTACTGGAAGTCTAGGCAAGTTCCTGGATCCTTGGCTGAGGCCTTGGCTTCGGCAGGTGGTAGATGCCAGGCAGGGAATCCCTGGCAGCATTGGGGCTGTCAGTTCTGCTGTGGGATGGATGTGCAGTTGCATGTGTACAGAGCACCTACACTGTTCTTGAGGGTCCTTAGTAGAAGGCAGATCTCCATGTCTTGCTGTGTGTAAACAAAGTGTGTCCCTCTGCACTCTGTATCCAGGTGCCTTACTCTCTCTTTGTCCTGCCTTGTTCCTCCCAGGTGAACATGTTGACCCCCAGGCTCCTCCCTTGCCTCTCCCAGTGCCAATTGCCGCTTGCTACCTCTGTTTTCAGGCCTGTCATTCCTAGTGAATGATGTAGAAACTATGCTTCTGCTTCCTCTGAGGCCTCTCCTTGTTTATTTGCTGTTAGGGGCCTTGGACCTTACCACATATGGTTTATTGGAAGTCTTTCCCCACCATTTTGATGGTTTCCCTGCCTTTTCTCACTTCTTGCCCCACCCAGCTCTTCTCATTGTGGCATTCAAGTGGTGTCCTGTCTTCATTCTTCCCACTTGGCCTCTGTCTATATTCCCTGATGAAAATTTCAGAAATACCATTCTGACTAAACCAAACAAACCCAGCTTTAGTACCGTTGTCTTTGGCAGTATTTCCTAAAATACTTTCAGTGTTACGCAATTCAGTGGTAGTTTTAATAGTTCTTTATCTTAAAAATGCACTTGTACTTGGGTTCCTCAGAGGTAAATAGTCAATATAGGGACCAAGCAGTGCTACCAGAAGGGAGAAAACATAGATAGATGTTCATAGCAGCATTATTCATAGTAGCCTCAAATGTTGATCAGCTGGTGAATAGATAACAAAACGTGGTACGTCCATGTAACAGCGAGTCACTGAATCATAAAATAGAATGGTTAACTGATGCAACATGGATGAGTCTTTACTTTTTGGGGAGATGAGGTATCTGTAGTCTTGGCTGTTGTAAAACTTGTGGTATAGACCAGGCTGGACTTAAATTCACAGAGATCCTTCTGCCTCTGTCTCCCAAGTGCTGAGATTAAAGGTGTGTGTTACTACACCTGACTGCACTAGTCTTGAAAATAGAATGCTGAATGAAAAAAAAACAGACACAAAAGGCCATATGTTGTCTAATTTCATTTATATCTATGAAATAAAGAACCAGAAATAAGCAAATACATAGAGACAGGAAAGAGAATCGTAGTTGCTAGGTACTCTGGAGGGAGCAGAGAGCAATGACAAGTAATGAATCCAGGAGATTTGAGGAAGAGAAAATTGATCTGAAATTATGTAGTTTTGCCTGCACTAATTATAAAGAATCTAGAAACAAAACTGAATTTTGTGTTTTAGGGTGGTAAGTTTTCTCCTGTGTGAGTCATATCAATAAAAACACTACCTTTCCATACCATAGTGATAACTGATTTCATTTATGTTGTTACTTAAAATGAACATCTTAAAGCAAGTTATTTAGTAAAGAAAATCACAGCTAGAGAGATGGCTCGGTGGTTAAGAGTACTTGCTGCAGAGGACGTGACTTCAGTTCCTAGCATCCACATGGCAGCCCAGAACTGTCTGTAACTTTAGTTTCAAGTTACCTGATATCCTTTCTAACCTCTGAGAACAGTAGGTATGTGTGTGGTACAGATATGTACATGTAGGCAAACATGTCTACATATAAAAAAACCTTTTAAAATATCAAATATTAAGTAGTAATAGGTTTTCATTCCTAAGAGGGCCCAATGTAGGTAAGACTCATTGTTAGCAATTGGCACTATTGGGGGGGAAATGACAAGTGTCTTGAAGGTGAATATCAGGCTGGTAAACCTGTGCTGGCTAGCCTGCTTGGTGGGGGCGCTGGGGGCCTGTTTTGTGGCATGCTAGTATGCTGGCTGGCCAGCCTGCTTCCTCCACCACCGTCTCCATGCCTTGCCAACGCTCCCTTCTTTTTCCATGAGACTTGGCTCAGTCTCCTTTCTCCTGGGCAGGGCCACAATGGGGTACTTGAAGCCCTGCCTGCTTGTCTGCTCACCAGTTGTCTGGAGTACCCACTTACTTGTTGTTGTTGTGTGTTGTCTTGTGTGGGGATGCTGCCCTCAACCCAGAAAAAAAGGCGTATCTTACATGTTCAGAAATCCCTTGTATTTAGTGGCCTGTAGAAGGTGTCTGTCATTTACTATTAACTGAAAGTAGTTTAAAATACAGTGTAAAAAGCACTTTTACCTTAGGAATGAACAGTTCTGGGAACGTGCCTCTATAAGGTTCAGCATAGATGTGCCTTGAGACACATGTATGCTACAGTGCTATGCAGAGACAGAAGTGGAGTGTGTACACCCGCTGCTGCATGATGTTAGACTCACAAATTGCTTGAAGGTGGTTGAGCTGTACCTTGTATGGAATGATAGGGATGAAATTCGGACACAAATAAGTGGTTGTTTAGGCTTTCAAATGCTGTTATAAGAAAGTCAAAGAGGGACTAGACACATTCACGGTGGGGGCCGCTCACATGTATAGTCTAAACTACTGAAGAATCTAGCTTGAGCACAGACATTTGAGATTAGTCTCAGTGACAAAGTACACCCTACCCTTTCCCTCCCAAGATAGGGTTTTTCTATATAGCCTGGCTGTCCTGGAACTTACTCTGTAGGTCAGGCTGACCTCAAATATACAGAGATTAAAGGCATGGGCCACCACCACTGGGCTCTTTTTTTTCTTTTTTAAGTATATTTATCAAGATAGTTCAGCTGTTAAAGGCTACACAACAAGCCTGATAATCTGGAGGCCATGTAATGGTAGAAGGAGAGAAACAACTCCAAAAAGTTGTCCTTTGACCTCCATATGTGCCTTGCGTGTGTGCCTATACACTCATGCATACAAATAAGTAAGTAAATAGCAAGAGGCTGAAGACGCAGACCCCAAGCTGTTTGCTTTAAGGTGGAGAAGTGAGTAGGGAAGCGGGTCCTCCTTTGATCTATCCTTCAGCCCTTGTGGGCCGTGGTGCTCCAGGGCTCACTTGCTTTGTGTTGTACACCTGGTTTGCCTATAATCTCTTGTTCATACCCAGCATACCTAATAGAACATTATGTAATCAAAAAAAAAAAAAGCAGCCAGAAGACATGGGTGCTTGTTCTCTCCTTTTCTGGGCCTACCAGTGCTGTTATTTGAGAGTAAGGAAGACAGACCGTGTATGATGTCATAAATCTCTAATGCCAGCACTCAGAAGGCAGAGGCAGATCTCTTCTGTTTGAGGCCAGTCTGTTCTACATAGTAAGACCCTGTCTCTAGAAGAATAAAAAAAAAAAAATTAAGGGTCCATGTGATGGCTAAGCAAGTAAGATGCATTTGTCCCCAGCTCTGACAGTCTGAAATCTTGGAACTAGTTGGTGGAAGGAGAGAGAACTGACACTTAAAATTGTCCTTTGAACTAGACACAGACACAGATGCATACGCACGCACGCCAGCGTATCAGTCATGTGCTGAACAGTAATGGACTACCAGGACGGGAAGTTTACCTTCCAGTATCTGGAAGCTTCCTGTTTTTCTGTGATGTTTAGATGACTACAGACCAACTCAGCTGAGGCACTGGAACTGACGGAACAGGGTCTCAGGAATAAGTGGGTAAGGAGTCAGCAAATGACATACACAAAACTCAAAGGAATTGCATCTGAATGCGTCTTTATTAGGCATGAGGCTCATCCTTTATACAGAAATGATTGCTTAACAGCATGTATTGTTTTTTCATGTGATACAGATTATTAGAATCATTACATCAGATACATGAGAAAAGATATTTTTATCAGACAGATGTCGCTGGTGTGAGTCTGCAGTTGGTCATGCTAGACATGGCTTGGCATTAGTTTTGATATATCTTTATCTAGGCTATAAGGGCAAACAGTTGTGGTTAACAGTCACACAGTCTCCAGTCTTTTTTATATTTCTGCAATCTATACAGAAGAACTTCTTCTTTCCTTCTCCATAATTCTGACTCCTTTTCAAACCTTCCCCAAAACCAATCTCAAGATGTTACAGGCATTTCTCTCTCTCTTCTGTCCTTATCCCATTTTTGTTAAATCTATCTTAATTGCTTAATTAAGCTTGCCTTTTGTTCTTCATTTACTAAGCACCAGATTAAACCTGGAAACCTTTTGGCCTTGAATATTAACCCATCTTCTTCCATTAGCATCATATCCTCCTGTATGTGGCAATGTCTCATCAGTAGACTCTGGAAACTTAAACATACTATCTTCCCTTCCAGAAGAAACCAGACTATATTCCTTAGAACATAAATAGGTAATGCCAAAAATGCAAGAGCTCCAAAGTAGGAAGCACAGCATCTTCCTTGAAGCTTGTGCCATAGCCTACGTGAGAGATCATGCAGACTCTGCAGGAGGTGGCGTGACAACAAAGGCCACTTTATAGGAGCCATGTGTATGTCTCAGGTCCTCACCATCCATGTGAGTGCTTTAGTGGAAGATAATCACAACAGCCAAAGAATTGTTTCCTAAGGATGTAAGTGTAGGGGGAAATATCTGTGTATTTTAAAACTATGATCTCAGTGGATAGCATCCCGATCTCAGACTCAGGATGTTCTTGCAGGTTGGTGCTGCCATGGCTGTCTTGGAAAAAAAGAAAACACATTCTTGGTTGTGTTTAGAGTGTGTGGTGGTCTGAGACCCAGCTGTGTTGTAGTCTGACCTGATGTGCTTCAGAGGAAGGTGTTTTCTGAAGAGGGGCAGAGTTTTTCCAGTGCTAAATGCACTGGGTGGATCTGGGAATTCCTGGTCCTCATCCTGTCTAGGCAGGAAACAGTTGCTTACCAGCCACAGCCTCCAAAACACCTAGACAGGAGGACTGTCTTTCCTGTCCTACAGTTCATATTCAACAGGAGAAAGTTCTAAGACTCTTGAGTGGTAGATTTGTCTTAAGCCATAAAGAAAGATGAGACCAGAAAGCCAGGCATGGGGAGAGGGGGGAGGCAGAGGCAGGTGGATCTCTTGAGTTTGAAGTCAGCCTGATCTACAGAATTTGGTCTACAGAGTTCTAGGACAGCCAGGGCTACACAGAGGAATGCTGTCTTAGAAGAGGGTGTGTGTGTGTGGGAGGACAAGAAACCTGAGATTTTATACTACTGGTGGTAGTATAGTTTGTGGCTAATTATTTACCCTTTTTTCCCTTTTTAAATTTATTATGTATACAATGTTCTGTCTGCATGTATGCATGCCCACCAGAAGAGGGCACCAGATCTCATAGATGTTTGTGAGCCACCTTGTGGTTGCTGGGAATTGAACTCAGGACCTTTGGAAGAGCAGCCAGTGCTCTTAACCTCCGAGCCATCTCTCCAGTCCCTATTTACTCTTTTTATGAGTTGGCTTCCTCTCCATTTTTCATGGAGGTGAGATAATTCCCTCATACAGGATTATGAAGATTAAAGGGTAGATACCTACAGTGCCTTGGAACAGCTCCTGGTGGGTAGTAAGTGCTCATATCTTCTGCTTAGTCCTTCTGCTTTCTAGAACACTGCTAGTTTTGTTGACTGCCCCTTTAGAGAGCAGTCAGGATGAAGAGTGTTCCAGACTGTGTCTGGGAAGAAATATTTCCAGATTGCCTCTCTCTTCCTTTGAGGAGAAATTTCCAGGTCTCCTGCCGAGTGTTCTAAGGATATGCTCCTTGTGACACACATGTCTATGGCCCAAGGGAGGGAAGAGTTCTTTGGATACTTGTCATTTGCTAGCTGCATTCAGCAGCAACTGGCATTGCTTTTGTTAGCTAGAGAAGCTAGAACTTCATTGCCTTTAGGCCACATATCAAGAAGTAGATTCTATTGTGGGAGGAAAAACTGTCTGGCTGAACCAGTGCATGTTGCCCAGACTGAGCAGCCAGCAGTACAGCCAAGTGTAGGCTAGGAATGTACAGAGTGACTGCAGGTCCAGACCCTGAGACAGGGTGTAGCTGGTGTTTGACTTTGGGCATTGCAGCAGTTCAGAGGGACCAAACAGAGTGAGGGAGAAGCAGAAGGTGGGAGCACTGTGTCAGTGCCAGCTTGGGGTGCCTGAGTCTGCAGAGTACTGTAAACATTCTAGACTTTCTTTTGATGTCTTTGTTGGTCACTAACTGAGATTGAGGTACCAGGTGCTGTACTAGAAGGCACTGAGAGACAGTGTTGTAGAGACAGGTGGGGCTCTGTCATCACTGTGGGTAGAGGAGGGGATGGGGTCAGCAGTCTGGGAACAAGACATTGGCAAATGATGCTGAGCATGTGGTGCATACATTGAGTCAGGCAGATCTCGAGATCTCGAGTTCGAGGCCAACCTGGCCTACAAATTGAATTCCAGGACAACCAGGGTTACAGCGAAACCCTGTCTCAAAACCAAAGAGAGGGTTAGTGTGGCAGGGCGGGGGGATGTCAAGTTGAAGAGGGGCCTACCAGAATGCCTTTTGGTTTTTTGAGGGAGCCCTATTCAGCTAACATTTAAATGATAGGGAGCGAGTCCAGTGGGAACTGAGAAGGATGAAGATGGTTGAGGAAACAGTTAATGGAGCCTGCCTAGCAGGGAGGTTTCTCTGGATGACAAGGTATTGTTTAGTGATTGAGGAAAGGGCTGGAAGAAGAGGGAGTATTACACACAGGTAGCACCAGAATAGCCACCTGCAGACCTGAAGTTCCCCAGAGCGCTTCGTTTTGAATGGTTTCTTCAGGTCATTTAAGCTCGGTGAGGAGAGTCCCCGCCCTGTCTCTGCCTCTTGCTCTAAGTGCTGCTGAAGTGGGGCACATAGCCAACTGCGGGCTTGGGATGCCAGCCACCAGTGCCAGCAGCCTGTAGAAGTAACTCCCTAGGCACCCACAGGAATTTATTCCTTCCTCACAGCATTCTGGGCAGAGGCTAAGCTGACCCCAAGAAGTACTAGTTTCAGGGTTGCAGGGAGCTAAGCACTCATTTTTCTTAATTGGGCAGACACCCACTACCTTTGGGAAAGGTATGAAATCACTGAAGGGCTAGAAGCCACTGTGACATGTGGCTGAGAGTTCTACTTCTTACCCATATTGCTTCCTCATTCTGGCTCCTCAGGAGATGCCCGCAGCTAAAGACTAGCACCAACCAGTCACCAACAAGGTCTAAATTAAGCACAAAAGCATGGGAACTTAAGACTTTCCCAGGCTGGTCTGCATTTCCTCAAGCGTCTTGACTTGGCGATTGTGGAAGTATGAATATTGGTCATGTACAGCCTTACCCGTAGGTGAAGAGGCTGGTCCAAGTGTGTATGGTTTGGGCAGTTGTCCCTGGCCCATAGCATGCTACAAATGGAGAGTTTGTGATTATATTCTTGGAGGAATTCCATCCTGCCTCTCTGTCCCTCCTCCTCCTCCCCGTATAGGGTTTCTCTGTGTAGCCTTGCCTGTCCCGGAATCTACTTGGTATACTGGGCTGGCCTGGAGGAGTGAGGTTTTGAGTGCTACTCTTTGTGCTTATAGAAGGCAGAAATCCGCTGTTTGCCCCACAGGGAGCCTCTGGACTAACAGAAAGATATATTGCTTAGCCAAAGGTTTAGCAGAGAGCATCTGGTTTAATCCCATTGTGTTAGGGTCAAGAACTATTGGTCTTTAGCCTTCTTGGAGCTGTTGGGCCAGTGCAGCCTTCAGCCTTGGTCTCTTATTTCCCTGCTTCTTCTCTTGGCTCTCCATCACGCCATCTGGCGTGCCTTTTTACATGATTTTAATAACACTGCCCATGATTTGGTTATTTGCAAAACTACTCTTGAATCTAGGGAGGTAGATAGGCCTGAGATATAAAAGAATTTGTTTCTTGTTGAGGCTTGTTTATGGGGCCATTTTTTGCAGGGGTCAGGGTGTTTTATCCTTTACTCCAGTGGGAGGCACAGCTCATCATATTCATCCGCTGGATCAACAGCAACAGCTCCAGCCAGGTCTCTGGACCCAGTTCATGATTGTGTAAGTTCTGTCCACTAAGCTCTCTTCCTAAAGGCTAAGCAGAGCCTGCTATTGAAGAGGGGGATAAAAAGGCTTCATGTATATGTTTGTTTTGGGTTTCTGCTTTTTGAAGAGTTATGGACATGGAAGTCACAGGAGGCAGTGTGGTGCCTGTCTGCTCTTTTTGTTAGATCCTCAGGGATGCTGTCTGTTTCTTGTGGGAGGACCTCCTGCCTGCCTGAAGTATGATGCTGAGCCACATGGGGCTTGGTTCTTCCTGCTCAGTCAGTTCTCCATGCTGGTATAGGTGGACTGATAACCTTTGGTTTTATGAAGGGAAATTTAGAATGCTGCCCCACCATCAACCAGCCCAGACATATCTGTCCTCCCCCTGGACCATTTAAAGTTAGGAATGTAAAGGTTTCCTGAAGCCCACCTTCATACCATGGATGTAACATTTGGCCTTTTTAGCAAGGAAATTACTAGAATGAAGGTTGGTAGGTTCTTTTAGGGAAGAGGATATTTCTTTGTGGCTAAATTTCACTTTTGTGTGTGTGTGTGTTGTGAGAGGAATAAAGAACTTTCCCTTTTTACTTGTTTCCTCTGTGCAGCAGCAGTTTATGAGACTTTAAGTTAAAGCTAGCCTGACTGAGGCAGAGCCACAATAGCCCTTTCTCTTCAGACTAAAATGATCACTGTTGAAAAGAATATGGCACTGTCCATATTGTTCTGACTGGGCTGTTGTCCTCTGGAGGGCCTGCTTGGCTCCGTCACATGAACTGTGTGGTCTCAGCACCCTCCTTGTAGGGACACCATGGTACTTGTCTCTGAAGAAGACATAGGTTTTTTTCCTCTTATGGACTCCCTATACAGGAGATAGCCAGTTAATTAAGGATCACCAGTTACACCTCTTTCCTGTTTCTGTACCTCACATGGCCATTGCTACACTGTCTTCCCTTCAGTGTATCTTCTGCTCCCCAGTTTCTACTTTAAGATTTTGAATAGGTTTCCAGGAACTTCTGGAAGATAGGCTATATGGACCACATTGTCATGATACTGGTGGAAATGTAGGCACACCCACTTCACAGGCTGTCAGATGCTTTAGAGAGATGAAGTATGTGTAAAGTCACAGAAGGCTGCTAGGCCCCGGTTTGAATTTTCATCTGAGGCAAGGCTTCTCAATCTAGAAATTAGATTGTGCCTGGATTGCCAGGGTCATTGTGGAATGACCTGTGCCTGCTAGGTTTGGGGAGGGAGTGGGGAGGGAGTGTTGACAGATAGGTGTTAGGTGTGTCCCTCAGTAGGTATGGGTTCTTGATGATAGTAACCCACAGAGCTATTTTGGTGTCAACTGATGGTAGAGGGTCTTCTGACTGTTTTTATTTATTTATTTATTTATTTATTTATTTATTTATTTATTTATTTATTTATTTAATGTTATGGGTATTTTGCCTGCATGTATGTATGTGTAACATGTATGGTGTCCATGGAGGCCAGAAGGGATATCTAAGCCCCTGGAACTGGAGTTGCACACAGGTGGTTTTGGGTCACCGTGTGTGCTGGGGCCTCTGGAACAGCTAGCGCTCCTAACTGCTCAGCCGTCACCCCAGCCCCTATTTTTGACAGGTCCCTTGCTGGACTGCTTAGAGTTAAGCAGTTCTAGGTTGGAAGGCATTTCCTTACCCAGCCGCACAAATACACACGTTTTTATGGGATTATTTTTGCTTCCAGATACATCATTCTAACCTTGGAGTTTTTATTCAGGGTTTTTTTTTTTTTTTTAAACTCCCACTGTCACTTTAATTCTGACTAGTTTTCAAACATGTCAGACTCCACCTTCCCAGTCTCCACAGATGTAGTGATATAGTGGTTATTTTGTTTCCTGTCAGGCCATTTGCAAAAGTAGGTAGCCCCCACTTTTGTTGACTGTGCTGCATTCTTGGGGAATACTGAGTTCTCTTGATGTCAGCCTGGGGTTATGGGCTGAGAGTCTAGTGTGGCTCTAAGCTAGGCTTCTATTTGAGGCCCCGCTCAGGCTTTCCCTTTGTGTGTTCTCAGGTGTTGCTTACAACAATGTGCCCCACTGTAGAGTACAAAGTACTTCTGATGCAGCTGAGCAGTCGGCACGGCAGACCCAGGGATTCACATGACGTCTTGACTTGTGCCCACCTTTACTTAAAGGATAATGACTTTTGTTTCAGCCTCTAAAATTTTCTTTCCTTTGATTTGACATAGTACAAGAAACAAACAAAAGTGCTTTTTGCAAATTTCTTAGATACTGACTCAGTATTTAAAAAATAAAGAACATCAATGCCTCCTTGTTTACTCTTGTGTCTTCTGTCTTTGATTGCCTCTGGTCCTGGCCTTGTCATGGCTTCCAGAAGTTTAGTACCATTCTTGGTTTTCTGCTAGTTTGAAGTCCTATTCAGAGATCTCCAGATAGTTCATTCTGGTTTCCAGTGCCCTGATTGTCCCCACTTCTGTCTCTGTCCTCCTTTTGTCCACTTTCCAAAAAATACTGATAACTTTCCAAAGTAGTTGGGGATGCTTGCTTCACATGTAAAGCTTACATAGTTCAGTTCCAGGGTAGAAAGTAAGTAGTAATCAGCCAAGTGTGATAGCATACGTAATTTGGGAGGCTGAGGCAGGGGAATTGTGATCTTGAGAACAATTTGGACTTAACAAGATTGCCTGTCTGTGTAGAAAAGGGTATGCATATCCTTCCGTTACTTACAAGATAGTGCTGGAGCCTTTAAAACTCCCATAGTCTAAACACTTTTTTTTTTTTTTTGCCCTTTTTGCTTTCTTTCCTCAATTAGTTTAAATCTTATTATGTAGCCTAGGCTGGTCTCAGACACTCAAATCTCTGCTTCTTAGCTTCCTTAGTAACTTCAGTCCCATTTCTCCCCATGCCCCCATTTCTTTCTTTGTATTGAATGAGAGCTAGAACCCAGGGTGGGTTAAGTAACCTGTGCCACTGAACTTTAGCCTCAGGCCTGAAGTTCGTATTGCTCATGGTATGACTCTCCAGAACAGCTGGTGAGTTCAGCTTTGCTGTGGGTTGGAATTTTATCCATTTGGTTTGGTTATAATTGGTTATTTCACATGCTTGAGAAACTTCTTTAAAGATTTATTTATTTGTTATTTAATGTTTTTTGAAATAGGGGCTCACTGTGCAACTCTTGACTGTCCTGGGAGTCAGTCTGTGGACCAGACTGGCCTCTAGCTCAGAAATCTCCCTGCCTCTGCCTCCCCAAGTGCTGGTATTGAAGGTGTAAGCTGCTGCCATCTAACTTAAAGATTTATTTTTTTATTGTTTTGCCCATGTGTGTGTGTATGTATGGTGTATGTATATGTGTGTATGCGCGCATACCCCCCCCCATACACACACATGACATGTCTGGTACCTACAGAGACTAGAAGAGGCCTTCAGGTTCCCTGGGTTGCCATGTGGATCCTGGAAATTAGACCTGGGTCCTATTAAACCTGGGTCCTCTTAAGTATAGGCTAGGCATGTTTGCTGGGTCCCAAATCAAGTGACACACCTCAGAGTTCCAGACATTAAGTGTATCTGAACAGTACTACTGACTTTGACACAGCTGGTTAAGCTGAGAAATGCTCATTGAAAATCAGAGGTTTCTTTTTTTTCTTTTGTGAGGACTATCCCTTCTCCTGCAGTTTTTCACATTGTGAGTGAGAAACCTAATTAAATCAGATGTACAGTCACTCTGATTTTATAGTCACAGAGATTGTCTTCTGATAAGTTTTAGTGATTCATGAGAGTTGACCAGATGGTAGAGAGGCAGAACATGCCGGCTGTCAGAAAAAGCCTGTGCTGTGGCCTCAGGCAGAGACAGACTCCTCAGCATATTTGAATGAGCATAGAAAGCACCTGGAGCTTTGAGATGTTTTCTTCTTACTCCCTGTTGCTGCATGCTCTGTGTCTCCTTTTCGTTTGCCTGTTTTTGATGTGCCCATTGCCTGTTTGCGTCTTGGAGAAGGAAGCTAGGAATGTCTGGTGCTTTCAGAGAGTGGAAGGTCCATGCAGATGCCAGGTTCTGGGCTGCATGAGGATGTGTAGGGAGGAGGGTCCTAGTCTGTTGCAGTAGCCAGCCAACCATAAGACTCTATAACGCGTGTTTGACATCTGTCATGGCAAGAACCATCTCTTAGACAACAGGCCACGGGGACTGAGCGACTGTAGCAGGACTAGTCAGAGCCTTTGCTCCCCTTCAGTTTTCAGTTGTCCCGGGACTCTTCTGGGTTTAGGTTTCTAACAGCCTTAGCTGTCCTGGAACTAGCTCCTATAGACCAGACTGACCTCAGACTCAGAGATCCACCTGCCTTTGCCTCCTGAATGCTGGGATTAAAGGGGGTTTAGGTTTTTTTATTTTTATTTTTTTAATCTCACCAATGAGGAAACTATCTCCTGCTTAGTTGTGACCTTGAGGACAGGAATACTGTTTCTAAGTGGTTTCATTCATTGTTTATTCCATGTTGGGTACAGTGCTAGATGCTGGGTGGTCACTGGGAATGGGGTAGCTGGTGGTCACTGTATTCTAGGACCAGTGCCTCATGATGGAGTTGTGGACCTTGCTCTAGCTCTTTCCGGTCTGGAGGAGGAAAGGAGATGAGTGTGGTTGGAGCCTGTGACTTTAGCTCTGGATCTCTGCTTCTTCTCTGAGATGAGGGGTTATGCTTGAAACAGGGGTTCACATGCTTGGCTCCTGAAAGCTGGGGTAGGTGGGTAATGGGAGGTAGAGGTGTTGTAGGTTGTTAGCTTTGCTCTAGAAGAGCAGTCAGCGCTTCACTAATTCACACTTAGGGTCACAGAGAGATGGTTCTTAAGGAGAATTTTTCAGGCAGTTAGGGGCTTGTGAGCCAAAACCCAATTTCAAAGGCATGGACAAGCACTTTAGTCTTAAGGTATTCTTGAAACGAAACTTTCTTGCCCCACATGTAAAAAACTCTCAGGACTGGATGACAGTGCATCTCAGTGGTGAGGTGCATGTAGCCCAGAGTTCAGTATCCAGCACCAAAGAACATCTTCCTCAATACCTTGACTTTTCTACATTTGACTTTTGGTTGGTAGTGAAACATATAGTCTGCAAAGTAACCACTCCACTTAAAGCCTTAAGAGATGGAACAATGTCATCATGCTTGCTTAAGGTTTAAACTTGAGTTTAAGGTTTATTTAGCATGTGTCATTTAGCTTTGAAAGCAGGATGGATGCATTGCATCCGTGGAACTGGGGTGTGTTTTCTCACACAGTTTGTGTTGGACTCTCATCGCCAGTTCTTATCAAAGCAACGTGTTTTCTTTTTCTTTCTAGGGCATGGCTTGCAGCTTCTGGGACCTGAGGATTTGGAGGAGGAAATGACTGTTGAACATCTTTCTGTTCCCGCTGCATTACGACACTGAAGCTCTTCCTAGAGTGCAGACTCAGGGGAAAGAAAAGTTTCTCTTGAAGGGCTTTACATTTCTGACAAAAGATAAAAATGACAACTTCATCTATCAGACGGCAGATGAAAAACATTGTGAACAATTATTCAGAGGCTGAAATCAAAGTTCGGGAAGCCACCTCCAATGACCCGTGGGGCCCATCTAGCTCTCTGATGACCGAGATTGCTGACCTGACCTACAATGTAGTGGCCTTTTCGGAGATCATGAGCATGGTTTGGAAGCGGCTTAATGACCATGGCAAGAACTGGCGGCATGTGTACAAGGCCCTGACACTACTGGACTACCTTATCAAAACTGGTTCGGAGCGGGTAGCCCAGCAGTGCCGTGAGAACATCTTTGCCATTCAGACTCTAAAGGACTTCCAGTACATTGACCGTGATGGCAAAGATCAGGGTATCAATGTACGAGAGAAATCAAAGCAGCTGGTTGCTCTCCTCAAAGATGAGGAGCGATTAAAGACTGAGAGGGTCCAGGCTCTCAAAACCAAAGAGCGCATGGCTCAGGTGGCCACTGGTGTGGGCAGCAACCAGATTACCTTCGGCCGTGGCTCAAGCCAGCCCAACCTTTCTACTAGCTACTCGGAGCAAGAGTATGGCAAGGCTGGGGGTTCACCGGCCTCCTACCATGGCTGTGAGTAGCTAAAGTACCCCACCTTTGCTCAAGCTTTGAGTGGTAGATGCTGGGGTTGAGAAAGCAGTGGCTGTCACAAGGTTCCACTCTGTCCTCAGTTCTCAGCTTCTGACAACTCAGGTGACAGTTTCTTTGATCTAGATTGAGTTAGTCACAAAGGGGCTTTTGGTCCCCAGGCTGCTCTGTGGGTCTTAGGCAACGTTGTGCCCATGCTTCTTAGGTTCTTGGGAGAAAGTGGGCTTTATGGCCAGCCTCACCAGACTTTTTTTTTTTTTTTTTTGGGTCCAAGAATGTCTGTCAGCAAAGCAATTGTCCTGACCTGTAGGGAGCCAAATACCTTGTAGCCAGGAGGAAACAAACTTGCGCTTCTGAATCTTAGACTCAGTGTCTTTCCACTGAGCTGCAGGTCTCTGAAATGGCTTGATATTTACCATTATGGTTCATTATTCAGAGTGTTGAGGATGGATGTCTCTGTTTCACCTATAGAGGAACACTCCATAGCTCAGCATCAGCAAGACATCGTCACATGTGGAAAAGAGTCTCTGGAATTGGATTTGGTTGCATGGCTGGGTCTGCACTGCACAGGACTGATGTATGTTCTGATTGTATTGTATGTGATGGATCACTTTGGATCTTTGTCCTACATTGAGAAGAGATTTCAGGGAGAGGAAATGGTATTTGGTTCCTGATCCAACTGGACTCCTGGGCTCTGCCAGGAAGTGATCCAAGGCACAATGTTCATTCTCTGTTCTTAGGGCTGGGCAGCCACTGAGGACCCTGAACTCGAGAATGGTGGCTCAGGTAGTCCTTGTATGCATAAGCTTTATCTTCTGGCAGCAAAAACAGGTTTCCAAAACAATACCTTTGGAATTAGTATATAATAATGTCAGCATAACAGAACCTTTTTTGTTTTTGTTTTCTGAGAGTGGGTTTCCCTATGTAGTCAGGCTGGCTGCAAACTTGCTGTCTTCTGCAACCTCCAGAGTGCTGGGTGACAGGTATGTGTTATATGCATGACTTCTATGGCAGAACACGTTTCGTTCTTAATAGTTTTGCTACTTGCCAGCACTTTCTGCTTTTGTATGTTAGGTTTCAGTCTGATTTTGAACCACTGTTAGAATTTTGAAAAATGTATTATTTGAGCAATTTGCATATCAAAGTCAAGCTTCCTGCCTCTAGGAATTCTAAGTTATTAGCATTGGAGCAGGTTAGCATTTTCTTGTTGTATTTATGGTTATTGTATTTTTTTTTTGAGTTTGAGTTGCTTTCCCTAAGTAATGATGACTTATGAGATCACTTATACCCAAAGATAACCTTAAATCTCCTGAAATCTCCCTAGATTAAGTTCTACACTATTAGAGGAGAATTGTTTTATTTTCCTCAAGAACCTTCCTGTGGAGGAAACAAAGTGGCTAGAACCACCATAGTTGTTGAACAGGGTAGAACAAGATATAGGAACAAGATGGGAGTGTGGGAACCTGGTTGCTTCATCAGGTTCTTAAGCCATGCCTGAGTTCTTTAGCCATAGACCCTGCCTGGCTTCTAAGATTCTAATGCTCTAGCTCTGAATGCTCCTGTTTTCTCGACTTTGCTCCTGAGCTGCAATCCAGGGATAGAAGGTGGCAACAGGCTCTTCATTACTTCTAAGCACAGGGGACTGACTGCCTGGATAAGGCAGGACCCTGCGTGGCCTTGGCCTGTGTCCCCTGTGTGCTGCTGCACAGCCTCTAATGGTGTGTCTCTTTTTGTGTATGTGTGTGTGTGTCCCTGCCCAACAGCACCAGAGGCCTCGCTGTGCCCCCAGCACCGCACAGGGGCCATGCTGGGTCAGAGTGAGGAGCTGCAGCCACTGAGCCAGCGCCACCCCTGCCTGCCGCACCTGGGGCTAGCCTCCCGTCCAAATGGCGACTGGGCCCAGCCCTGCCTCACTTGTGACCGCGCAGCCCGAGGTGGGACAGCGGTTTGCTTTTCTTCCTAGAAATGCCATGCAGCTTGCTGAGGGTGGGACTTGTCATACCAGTACAGCCAACTCTCTACCTGTCTCCTGCTGGACCTCCTGTCTAGCTTCTAGTCCTGGACTCCTTTCTGCCTCTCTTTCCTGGAGCTTGCTGCCCTGTTCTCCCCTGCTCACAGTCATATTCCACTTGTTTGAAGGGGAGCTACTTAGTGGGTAGGCATGGGCAATGTCCCTATCTTCCCTATATCCCTTTTCTACAGAGGGTGATCTGCTGCCTGCCAGGCCACTGGTGGCAGTAGACCCAGGTGCTTGGCTTTTTGAGATAGAAATGTGTGCTTTCAGTTTCTGAAAGCTAGTAGCTGACCCTCGGTGACCACTGGAAGCCATCATTCCCAGTGTAGAAGTAGACACCTTGTAGAGCATCCAGTGGGATTATTTTTGCTTTCCAGTGGACTGTTATTGTTGCTGAAATCCCCATTGCCACAATAAACAGAGAGTTAGCTGTACTGTCAATTCTAGGTCACTGTGTTTGAAGAGACTGTATTCAATGGGTAACTAAAAATGGGGCTTCTCTTTTGCCTAATTAATAATGCATCTTGGTCAGAACTACACTGTTGCAGGTTAAACTGAAACAGATTTTCACTGTTGCTCACAAGAAAATGCTCTCAGTCTAATCTCCCTTTGGTCATAAATGGGTTCCCCACTTGAGAAGAAAGCTTTCTCTTCTATTCTTGCCCAAGGGACACCAACAGCAAGCCTTTGTACAATGTTCCTGATAAGGTGGCTAGCCTCTATTCAGCCCTGGAGACAGTTCCTGTTCATTCATGCCTCATTAATATTACAGCTTGTTTAACTTGGGTATTTGTGTGATCACTATATTTAGTTCTGGAATATTTTCCATTGTGTCCTGTCTTCCAAGAATTTGTATGGGGTGCTAGTTTTTTCTGACATTTGAAAAAGTAAGGAGGACCAGCTTTGCACAGTAACTGATGCCAAGGTCAGAAACTTGTCTGGAGGGGCTTCCCAGTGACATGGAATTGCATACTCATTTCTTTGCCATCACTCACTTAGGATCTATTCTGGCAGGTCCTCCTAGAGCTCCATGGAGCTTCCTCTCCTTTTCCTCTGCCCTAGGCTGTGACTCAGGTGAGTGTTTGTGAGGGGTTGCACGTAGGGCCCTAGACCCTGCCCTGCACAGCTGTCCTGATTCATGGTAGGTAGCACGATAGTGCTTGAGGTTAGCTTTCTTTCACAAGCCTATTGTCTTTTCCCCTTTTCTGCTCACTTATCAAATTTGTAGATAAGACCTTGGAAATCTCTCAAGTTCTGTCCTTTACCTCATCCATGACTTGTGTTCAGTGCTAGCTTCTGTTTGATTTTCTTGACCTCAACCTCTTTATTTCCACCCACCCTTCATATTTGTAAACTCTGGTTCTGGTCCCCTTGTAGGATCTTTTCTGATTATCCCTGACCTTTTGACATTCTTGAGAGGTCCTGGGAGAGTCTGGATAGAGCAAAAATGAGTTGACCTGGAGGGATTGTAGGACAGGGCCTTCCTAACTCCAGATAGAAATTCTTAATACGGTCACTGTGCTGACCTTGTTGTAGAACTGCCGTCTGTATTAAAAAAAAAGACTTTTAGCTTTTGCACAATGAGGAAGGGATCAGTGGTCAGGCCCCTAACCTGAGACACTTGAAAAGGGTTGGGAGAATTCCGCTGGCTGGAGGTAGGCAGATCCTTTCAGGAGCATTTCTGCCTCACTAGGCTGGAGATGCTGGGACTGGTAGAGATGAGCCAAGAAGACTAATTGGAGGCCTGAATCTCACTGAGGTGGAAAGGAGACAAGGGCAGCTTTGAGGCCTCAGAACTCAGTATCTAGGAATCAGGGACTAGGATTATGGGTATAGCAGTCTAGGAATTGCTTGTCAAAGTGCAGTGCAAGAGGGGTGGAGTACTGGATGGAGAGGCAGTTGGTTCTGTCTCAGTGCTTCTAGCTGTGCACTATTAGCATTCCTTGATGCTCATATTCATAAAAACACTGTTCCTCAACTAAGGCTGGGCCTCTGCCTGTCTCTGTTGACCACCTTCACCTGCCTAGGTATGCAGTTTGTGCTTGAGACTGCTCTGATGTCAACAGAAGCCGAGTAGTCCAGAGGAGTCTCTCAGGCTCAGAAGGTTGGAATTTGCTCCAGATCATGGAGGTGACAGCCATCTTGGATTGGAGTGCAGATGTGAGGAATCCTCTTGTTGGCCTACCTGAGGCCCTGATCACTGTGTATTGTGGGACTTGCCAAGCTACAGCTGTGAAGAGATTGAGCAGGTTGTTGGGGCGTGGTGAGAATCTGCATCAATGGGGTGGCCAAGGGGCACAGAAGAAAGAATGAATCCTTTATTGAAGGCCAAGGCCTGGAGAAGGAAGATGACTGTTGTCTGGTCTGATAGTGTCAGCTTAAGGTTAGCCAACGTTCCTCTTGCCTCCAGTCTCTCCTGCTTGTTCTGGTGCCCAGTCCACTGGTGTCATGGGTTACTTTGCTGATCACCTGAATCAGCTTCTGGAGCCAGAGCTTCTGCTGTATCCTAATAAAAGCCAGGAAGCAGTTCCTTGGTGCTTGGTTTCTTGAGGAAAGTTGAACTACCAGAGTTCCTGTTCTTTAAAAGGAAGGAAGGGAGGAAGGAGAGGAAAGCAGATGAGGAGGTTGCTGCCTCAGAGAAACCAAAGTGTTGATGTTGGGCTTTGTCCTGGCTGGGTGCTGTTACTCACCTCATCTCAGAATGACAAGATATACCTCCTGTCTAGAAGAGGCCTTTAGCACCCCAATTGTGACTCCCTAGGGAAGTTCCAAGGAAATGTCAGGGATTCTTGAGCGTCAGCGATCTGTGCAGACTGCCCTCCTATACCATGGCAGGCTTACCAGGTGATTATGTCCTTTTCATGTCTTTGCTGGGCTTGTTTCACAGAGGATTTGAGTTGGCTTACAAAACACATGCAGTGCCACAGGATTAGCTGGATTCTAGAAGGCAGTGGGACAAAGGGAAAGCAAGAGTGAGACATACACAGTTCTAGAGATGGATCCAAATTTCCCTTTGAACAGCCTAGCCACTGACACCAAATTGGGCAATTTCTTTTTGGTTTCTGAACAAGAATCAAGGATCCAAAGGAGGTAAAAAGAAAGCCAGGTGCTTACTGTGCCTGTGCGGGTAGGAGGGCAGGGCTTGGGAGTAGCTGCCCCAGACGCTGCACCACCCAGTAAGAATGACACCCTGTAGCTACCTATGGCTGTCACCACACAGTTGCCAACCCTGGCAAATTGCAGACTGTCTTTTCACTCTCAGTGGCCTAGCAGGAGTGCAAAGGGAGTCCACAGTCTTTTGAGGCCAGTATGGTCATTGAGTTTTCCCCACAGTAGATTTTGGGTGTGGGTATATGTAAGTCAGATGACTAAGGAGACTGGTCAGATACATTCAGTCAGATACTTCATGAATGTAAGTAAACCTTAGTTGTTTTTTGGTTTTAATTGGGATATAAGGGGCAGGAAGATCAGGGGTTCAAGGCCATTTTTGGCCACATAGCTAGGTAGAGGTTATCCTGAGCTACATGAGACCCTGTCTCAAATAAAACTCAAACTCACAAAGGTTGAGTTATGGAGCGGTGTGACTTGTGTTACTTTTTCTCTTCTCCCTGTTTTTTAAAATGGCTTTTCCCAGCTTTTAAAATGGCTGTGCAATTTTTAACATACTTTTCCCTTTCCTTTTTGTTTCAGTAGTAAGTTATAAATACTTATTCTACTTTTCAAAGTTCATCAAAAAACTTCCAAAATATTTCATCTTCATTCTTCAGGGATTATTCATGAACAGGGTAGGTCACCATGTCATACCTTAAATCCCAGTGCTCTCTTGTACTTCTTGTGGGCCTCAAAAGCCCACAGTCTTCTTCTTTTTCAGTGCTGCAGGTATTGTGGCCTCTGGACAGACACAGCAGGGTCTCAGCAGCTTCTTCCTCTGAGTCTCAGGAAGGGCAGACTTGTGGTCTCTACAACCCTCATGTGTACAGTGAAAGCAGTAATTGGTGCCTGGGCCAAGCTCCCAAGTGTTAGCTAACCTGCGCTGTCCACACCCACTTCCACAGTCATTCTCCATCTATTGTGTAATCACACCCACTCTCTTTCGGTCAAAGTTCCCCCATATCCTCTACGTTCCCTTCTACCAAGTCCCCTCTTCCTCCCAACTCTACAGGTCCTACTTCTTGGAGGTGGGACATGACACATTGGGTGATTTTTAGCTAGAGCTGTCTGAATGAGCATGATTTTTTTTAAAAAAAAAAACAAAAACGTGTGCTTTAAATATTTTATACATGTATGTGTATATCTGAGTACATGTATATGCACCACATTCATGGCTGGTGTCAGCATAGGTTAGAAGAGGCATCAGATCCCCTAGAAATGCAGTTATAGTTGGTTGTGAGTCGTCACATGGGTTCTGGGAATCAAACCTGGATCCTGGAAGAGCTGCCTGTGTTTTTAACTGCTGCACTATTTCTTTAGCCCCTATCCCTTACCCCTTTATAAACAGAGACCCATGTAGCTCAGACTGGCCTCAAACTCAGTGTGTAGCCAAGGATAACCTTGAACTTCTGATCCTCCTGCCTCTACTTCTCAAGTTGTAGAGTTACAGTCATGCGCCTAGTTTTTGTGGTGCCAGGGTTCAAATTGTGGGTTTACTTCACACCAGGTAAGCTCCCTACCAAACCAAACCCATGTCCAGGAACTTTTAAATGGCCCCAATTGTCCCAAAGCCTGACCCATGATTGACTACACCTCAAGACAGAAATCCTGTCAGTGGTGTGTGAGCATGCTGCCAGGCTGCAAAGCAGCTCTGGATTGGATTTCGTGTCTCACTTCACTTGACTGTGTATTTCTTCCTCTGATGGCCTGTGTCAAGGCCATTTAGAGAGTTAGAGACAGTAGGTGGTCACTCTCCTCCTTTCAGGCCATCTTTTTCCCATGACCTCTCCTGTAGTAAGTAACTAGTGGGTGTGATGTGGGCCCAAGTAAGTCATTCTGCTCAGTTTTCATTATACAAGTGGTGTGTGTCTTTTTCTGATAGTTTCAGAATGAAGACAAGAGTGTCTGCAGCCCTGCTGCTGGTAGGTAGCTGTTGCTTTGTTCATATACTCTTCCTGAATTTTTTCCCGAATATTTCAGTCTTTTCAAATCATTCTATATATGCAACTTCATGGCAGCTTCCATCTCATGATATCTTAACAGAAGCATTTCTCTGGGTTCTCACACAAGCCTGTGAGTATTTTAACAGCTGTACACATCATAGTTGTGCCTGGTTATTCTTTTTTTAATTTTTAATTTTTTTCTGGTTTTTCAATACAGGGTTTCTCTGTAGCTTTGGAGCCTGTCCTGGAACTAGCTCTTGTGGCTGGCCTCAAACTCACAGAGATCTGCCTGTCTCTGCTGGGATTAAAGGTGTGCATCGACACCACCTGGCTGTGCCTGGTTGCCCTTAGGATTGGATCCAGAATCACTTGAAAGATTTGCTTGCAGTAGTTGTGTATCAATTGACAGTCATGCTGCTGCAAGACAGCCCGGTATTGTTTGTGATACTCGTGTCAATGAGAATGCCGGGAAAGCATTGTTTTAGTGTATCCATCAGGGAACAATGACAAGAAAGTTTGTACATCTTTCCCCTCAGAGGATTTTCAATATAAGGTTGGTATTCGCAGATGTAAAGGCTGGAGACACAAGACTGACTTTGTCTGCCTAAGGATTCCTATTTTAAGCTGGTATGGTAGTATACACCTTTGATTCTAGTACTTGGGAGGCAGAAGCAGGCACAGGTGGATCTCTCTGAGTTCTGGGACAGCCAAGACTACATAGAGAGGCCTGTCTCAAAACAAAACAAGAAAAGATTCCTCCTATCTTAGTCACTGTTCCCACCAGGCTAATTCAGCCATTTTCTGTGACAGGAGGCTGTACCTGAGGGCATTTTGGGAGCCTCCAGGTTGTGAAACTCTTACCATGACTGGCAGCAAACAGGTCTTTGAATAGAACTGAAAATCAGGGTCCACATCCACCAAGGACAGCCAGCCTGACCATGTGAACAGACCTGAATTCCATCACCACATTGTGTACTATGCGGATAATAGAGAATTATGGACTAACTGTTCATGAGCACATGCCTCGTTTAGAGCGTTTGCTCGTCTGTTCTGTTTTTATTGTGTTGAAACAGAACAGGCCATACTGACCCGTAACTGAAGTGCAGTCAAGGCTGTCCTTCAGCAGCTCTTCCTGGCCATCACCTTAACCTTCCCCTACCACCCTACCCTCAGTGTTGAGATTTAGGCATGTGATACTGTGCAGCGCTTCATCTACTCATTTTTGTTTTTGTTGAGACGGGGCTCTTAGTAGCCCAGACTGGTGTCTAACTTAAGATGTAGCCATTGCAGATCTTGGATTCCCAGGGCTTAGAGTACAGGTATATCACCATAGCTGGCTTCATCTGGAGCTCAAGTTGGGGCACCCTGGTCTGCTCAAGTTAGGAAGAACTCCATGGCTTCCTGTGGGGGCCAACTTTCAGGGGCCAGAAAAGAACCTTTGAGTGTTCTGCTGTCTATCACTCTTCACTTTATCCTCTCGAGACAGGTGTCTCATTGAGTCTGAAACTATGCTGGCAGCCAGCAAGTCAGTGATCCTATCTCCTTTGCCTCCCCACCTTCAGTGTTGGGTTTACCTGAGAGTACAGCTATACCATCTCTGTATGTGAATAATGAGGACTTGAACTCAGATCCTCGTGTGTGCTCGGCAAGCATTGTTTAATTCTCAGGGAGAGACTTTGAGAGAAGTGTCTACTTTTCCTTGGGTCTCTGTAAGTTGTGAGCCTTCAGATGCTCAGAGTAGGGCCAGGTTAGTTGGTCAGAAGGGTTCATTCAGGCCTGGCTCACAGGAACATCTGTGTTCCCTGTCATGCGCCTGGCACAAAAGTCTCTTTGTGGGGATGAGATGCCATCACGAGGCCAGAGTGTCTCTGCTCGAATCGTTTCTCTAAGTAAGCCAAGGCTTGCTGTGCATACTCAGCTGATTGTGCAGATGGATGGTGGCTGTGATTTCTGCCACCTGTGGAACTGAGAGCAGTGCGTTCATTTATGAAACCACAGTATCCTTTAATACCCCCTGTCTTGGCGTTCCACACTGATGTCGAAAGGCGTATCTGTAGTGCAGGCTTTGAATCATTCTCACTGCCTTGGTGGTGGTCACAGTAGTATGTTCTGTTTGCATTTGAAGCCAGTCTGGCCTCAGAGTTGTGTCCTACAGTCCTGAAAACCTGAGATGCCTCTTTGCTGCGTGCAGCAAGTCTGCCTGGAACCTCAACCATTTTTTTCCTGACCCAGTGGATCTCCTGTGACTTGATGGTGCAGGATAAGGCTCATTTTCTGAGCACTCCATGCCAATGTGTCCTTCGTGTTTATTCCTTCCGGATTCCCATTTGATTGTAAACAGGATGTCAGTGCTGTCTCTGATCTCAGCAGGGTTTGTGACCCCCCCCCCTCCCACTTCACAGTAGGCTCCTATTCTAGCAGTTTGTACAAAGAAGCCACACCAAGTAGGCAGGAATCCCCCCAGGTCTGCCCTGTAGAGAACTCTCCTCTCTGTCTCACTGCCTTTATTCCCTCCAGTCTGGTTTGGGCAGTAGAGACCTGAGTGTTCTGATTGGTTGATATTAGTGAGGTTGGAAACAAATCAACCAAAAGTGTACTTTTAAAAAGTATATTATTAAATCTAATCATGAAAATAGATTTGGAGTTGTTTCATTACTGTACACTTGTATTCTAAAGAGCTCCTGTGAAAAGTATAATTGGGGTAATGTGTTAGGATGGGATTAGGAAGGACTTTGTCATTACAGCTTTTGTTTTACCTACTCAAGACAGGAGACGTGAGCCAATTGTTTGCTTACAACACCAGCAACACCACCACCACAATAAATGATTCCAAATTAAGTCTTCTATGTGCTGTGGCCTGGATCTGGCTGACCATCTAGAAACCACCTTTGTCAGGTGTTATTTCTGACCTCTTAACTTCTGCCAAAAGGCAACTCCTAGGAACCAAGTTTAGACTAAAGATGCAGAAGCAATGTTGCGGCCTCAAACTCACAGAGATCCGCTTGCCTCTGCCTCCCAAGTACTGGGATTAAAGGCGTGTGCCATCACTGCCCTGGAAGAAGGAAGTTATTAGTACAGATTAGAACGTTTAAAAACAGTTGTCCCAAACTATGAAATTGACTTGTCCATCTTTCTGTGTACCAACCCACCTATCCATCTATGCATGTAGCCATTCACTGAATAAATGTTTATTGGCCTGAGGGTGAGGACAGACTACTCTGTGGGTCTCAGTGCAGAAGCTATGTAGTTGGCAAGCAGAGGAGGAGAGTGTGCTCAGCTACACAGAAACCCAGAGAAAAGCTAAGCCAGGAACCATCAGATGTAGTGTCTCCATCAGTAGGTAGACCTCCGTCTGCAGATTTTATGGAAGCCGAGAGTGTGCAGAGGAGGGAGCACAGTGTGCAGAGCAGTATACTCTGCAGAGGAGGGTGCGCAGTGTGCGTAAGAGGGCTTGCAGTGTGCAGAGGGTACGCATTTAGGCTCATGCTCTCTCATACTCAGGTAAATCTAATCCTGTTGCATTTCAACTGCTGATGTGAAAATCCTTGAGTTAGTATGAATGTAGACTTCGTGGTTTGGGGTTTGTTATCTCATCTAGACTCCGCCACCTCACCCCTTCAATAAAAATAGTCTTTACAGGAGTCCCTTGTCAGTGTTAACTAGCTAGCTACTTGAATAAAACACACCTGTGAACAGTATTACACAAGCACTCAAGGTCTATACAGAACTGTGTGGGCTCCATTTTCTTAAACATGTTTTCCATATGGTGTTTTGATTGGAGCCATTGGTCCCTGGGCTCTTTTACACGATTGAAGGCTGTTCCAGAACTCTTGTCTCAGGTCTCTGTTTTATGTGGTTCATTTCTCTGGAGCAGAGATCTACTGTGAAGACTGAGATTTGATCCTCCTGAGGCATGACCTGCAACCAAGGTTTCATGTGTCTTCTGTGGGCATGCAGCCATGTTTGACTGGCACTTGATTTTAATTCTGAAATACCTGTAGCTAGATTCTATCTGAAATGCCTGTAGCTCTTCCTGGGCCACGTGGGTTTGAGATTCGAATGGAATAATTGTTTTGTGTTAGGATGAGGTGGACAGACCTGTCTTTTCATGTGGTGTCTTGCCCCCCTACCCAACAGCTACTTCCCCACGAGTGTCTTCAGAGCTGGAGCAGGCTCGACCACAGACGAGTGGAGAAGAGGAGCTGCAACTGCAGCTGGCACTTGCCATGAGCAGAGAGGTGGCAGAACAGGTCAGTGCTTGTTTGGTCATGCCCATGGGGTCCTCACCCTGGTGCTCCTGGGGGGAGGAGTATGGCTCCCAGAGAGGATGACACACACAGCCCTGTCTTTAAGGCACTTACTTGATGAGTTCGGTCTTGTTGCCACAGTGTATTCTCATCTCCTAGACCAGGCAGAGCTATATCTAGGAAAGGTTTTCATGGAGGTCAGTGTCCAGAGAAACATCTAACCCTTAGTGCCTCCTAGAAGTTCCAGTGGAGGCTTAGCATCCAGTTTCTCCTGAGGGAGCTCTGTGCTTCCTTGAGGTGCCAGCATACAATGGGCAGGACAGGCCTGGGTTGGGGGCAGTGGGTAGGTGGGGTGGACCTGGTCCCTGCCAAGGCAGGATACCCTGTGGCAGATGTGTGGAGAAGGCTAGAAGGCTTGAAGGGAAGCTCCAGGAAAGAGTGCATGTGGGCATGGTAAAAACAGCATAGATTTTTTTTTTTTTTAAATAGTGTGTGGTGTCAGATGGAACCCAAACTCTTTGTAAGGAAGTGCTCTGATATTGAGCCTGTGTGTGCTTTTGTTCCCCTCTATACCTTGTTTATAATAAGCATGCATTATTTTAAAATGGAGTAGCGAAAGGGGCAATTCAAACACCTTTAGACAGTGTCCCTTTGCTTTCAGTCATCAGAAAGCGTGCAGACAGCCAGAGGCAGCAAGGTACACCCCTCGTATGGAGAGAAGAATGTTGGGTGTTAAATGTGAACACAGAGAGGTTTGGCCGGCATAGTTGGTATGTCTGTAACAGCAACAATGGGCAGCTTTGGTCATGGCCTCTGCCCCCTGTAGAGAACTTGTAGCCCTTAATTAAATCTGCCCTCTGCCTGCGTGGAAGCTCATGGCTCCAGGGGATCAAGGTGCCTAGGAGGTCTCACTGCAAGTTTTTGGGATGGGTGGATGGCGTTAGCCTTTTAAGCTAAAACCTAAGAGTGTGTTTTAATCACTTAAATGTTAGGGCAGGTCCGTCTTTTTGCAAGTGACTCTGCCTTAAATAATTAGGATGAATTGTTTCTACTAGAAACCATACAGCTGGTCAGTTGTTCAGGGAGTGTCCACTGTGGGGATTGGAATGATGTGTGATTTTTATCATTCCTAATTCTTTCCTGGTTGTCAGATTTGTGTTTTGTAAGGATTCGCTGCTTTTACTTTTGTGGATGAATGGTTTGCCTGCATGCATGTATGTGCACCACATACGTGCCTGTTGGGTCCCTTGGAACTGGAGTTACAGATGGTTGTGAGCCACCATGTGGGTGCTGAATATTGATCCTGGGTCCTCTGCAGGAGCAAGTACTCTTAATTGTTGAGCCATCTCTGCAGCCCCTAGAAACTATTTTAGATAAAGTATTTTGTTTCCCCATTTTGATGGTGCCTGAGTGTTGCTGGTATGACCTCAGGCAGCCTCTGAAGGAGGACCCTCTGGGAATGGAAAGCCATTGTTTCCAGCTGAACTATATTCTCCCTTGAAATGCCACATGATGCAGGGCCTTTCCTGTTGCTGGCCAGTGTGGCCCTGTGCCCTGCTGTGTTGCTGTCAACATTACCCTCAGCCTCAAGCTCCATTGTCCCACTCCAGGAAGAACGCCTCAGGCGGGGTGATGACCTCAGATTGCAGATGGCTCTGGAAGAAAGCCGGAGAGACACAGTTAAAGTTCCAAAAAAGAAAGAGATGAAAGCTTGCTGCAAGGTAAATATATGAAGTTGTTCTAGGGTGATGTTTCAGGTACCCCTGGACATACAGTAGGTGGGACATGTGGTAGGATGCCAGCCTTGACCGTGAACCCGTGGTGTGCTGAACACCAGGGAGAACACAGTTTAAACACACAGCAGCCAAGAGAGGACACTCGATGCACCTGTTAAATGAGAATGGCAGTAGCAGTGTGTGTCTCACAGTGGCACTGGGGACAATCCTTTGCCCAGAGAAGCCACTGGTTGTACAAGTGTCACCCCCCCCCCCCGTCCTCCAACTCCTCTACTTTGCTAGGCTGTGACACCAGAATGTGGCTCTCTTTTGACAAACTTGCTACTGTCCAGTCAGAGAGATTGTCCTCAGACCATGATTCCTAATGACAATGTTGTGGAAACAGGAAGGGTAGGAAGCTGGGGTGGGGAGCGAGTGCCCTCCCTCAGGATGGATACTGAGTGCTAGTGGTCAGGAAACCAAGGCAGGTGAAAAGGGATGATTATGGGTGATCACAGTCTGGGCCATCATCAGCATTATCCTGAGAGAGTTTGGGAGCTCTGAGAGCCTTAAAACTTGTGGGCATATGGCGAGCAATAAGTACTTTGGTGTTTGGATCCCTGGCTTCCCTGGGAAGCAGGAACTCTAGTGGAGCCTTAGGGTTGGAGCAGCTCAGTTTCCAAGTCCTTCAGGACTTCCGCCCAGAAGGCCTGTGTTGTGGTAAGAACTAATATTTATGCTTAGTATGTGAATATTTGCTATGACTGTAACCAAGTAAAACCATTCCTTCTGTTTGTCTTAACAGCCGGGCTCCCACTCACAGCAGACTACTTTGTTGGATTTAATGGATGCCCTCCCCAGCTCATGCCCTGTTACCCAGAAAACTGAACCCTGGGGCCCAGGGGCCTCTGCTAACCAAACCAACCCCTGGGGTGGAACAGCAGCTCCTGCGAACATTTCTGACCCCTGGCCATCATTTGGTAAATAGCTTGTTGTTGCTTTCCTAGGCTTGCCTGCTTGATGGAGAGGCGCTCTCAGTTGCGCTCGCTCTTTCCCTCTCTCCTTCCTTCCTTCCCTCCTTCCCTCTCTTCCTCCCTCCCGCTCCTCTGGCTGGGTTCCTGTGGGAGTTCAGGTTGATCTGACTCTCAACAGTGATACTGAGCAGGAGCTCATCCTCCTGGGGCACAGAGAAGCAGTGTTCATTTGCTGTTTTGACTGATTTTCTGCTTTGGGAGAAGGAAAGCTGGCTTCCTTACTGCCTCATCCTGGCACCAGAAATGACTTGTCCCTGCTCTAGGGCATACTTCAGTTCTTAGAATTGCACCGAGCTCAAGCTCAAGTAGATATAATATACACATAGAGAGAAACCTAAAGTGAGCTGGAAATGAGATATGCTTACCCCATCACCACTAACAAAGTTTTGCTTATTAGGAAATGTGAGAGAATTTGTAGTCAGATTAGAAACAAAAGCATGGCAGAATTGATTTAGTATGGTGACATTCCTGGCATATGAAACTTCTTAATTGCTGGTAGGGAGCATGGCCTTTTAGTTTTTATGCTTCTGGCCTGGTTCTCTGAGCCCTGTTGGACATGCCTGTGATGTATGTATTTTGTGGCATCTTGTCTGTTCTCTTGTAGTTTTTGTTTCCGTAAACTGGACCTTCTTTTGTACTCAGCTCAGTTTTCAGGATGTTTGTTGAAGTATACCAAGTGCCAGACTTTGTCCTGCCATGTGAAGATCATGGGACACACAATTAATAAATGGTTTCTGTCCTTGGCAGGATAGAGATAGCTGGTAGCAGTGCTGTGTGACCCAGGCTTTGGTGAGGGCCTGTGAGGTCACAACATGAGGTGAGCACCTTAAGTGGTTGCCAGCAAGAGCACAGTGTTTTGTAGAAGAAAGTGTCCTATGTCAGAAGGCATAGGAGTCCTGCAGTGGGAATGAATCCAGACACAGGTTTGTACATTGTGATATGGGCAGTTGGTAAGAAAAGAAGGTGAAAGGGCAGGAGTGTTTGTATTTGGTCTGATGGTGGAGAGATCTGATCTGATGCTTAAAAAAGGAATCCCACACTAGCTCAGAACTAAGAAATAGACAGGCATTTATTACAAAGACAGGCATTTATTACAAATTTATTATTTGTAAAAACTTACAAATCAGGATTCTCTGCTTGAATGATGAAGGAATCCAAAACCAAACCAAACCCAAGAAATGGTCCCCAGCAGGCGCAGAGAGAGAGAGGGGGGCCCCCCCGGACGCATTCTGGTAAATAGTCTATCAGGCCATGCCCCAGAAGGCGGGTAGTTACTAGTTGTAAATCATCCCGTAGCACCTCCCCCCTTTATTTAAATAAGAGAGTTCTAAACCTACTACAAAATCATATACAATAAGAACAAATATCCTATTTTAACTAGCTTAAGTCTTGGCCAAGTCATGAGAGGAAAGTAACTACATTTATCTAGTCTTTAACCCCATCGAAGATCCGAGAAGGGAAATAATGTTACCTGAATAATTAGGAAGTGCAATCAAACAACTTCCAAAACATGCAACAAATCACAGAGACAACTGGCTACCTGGGCAATCACCCAAAGTCACATTTACAACGTTGAAGCAACCAACTTTGGCTAAGGCCTAGAATAAGTGACAGATTATTTTTAAAAGCAAGAAAATTTTCAAAATCGTTTAACCCTGTCTTGGCAAGATTTGACAGTCCTGCTTATCCATTTTTGGTTGCTATGTATTTTGTCAGTGGTTGAGGTATGGGTCGTTTCTTGTCCAAATGCTGGTTTAGCCAAGAAGAAAACAAGCTCCCAGTGGAGTGTCTTTGGTGCTCAGCATTCTCTCTGGAATAGATTGGTGTTGCCAGGAGCGATTGTGTCTCACTACTACAGAACTCTATGTTAAATTAAGTGCCATTTTCTACAGCTCTTTGAAAAGGTTGAAGATTATACAGAATATAATTTCTATGTATCTAAAGAATCTGATAAGTCTAACTATAAATATGACAAACATAGATGACTATTGATCTACAATTCTTAATACCTATCTAACTTAAAGACTAAGACAATAAACAACTGTGCAATAAATGAGGACAGTAACCTCCAAATGTAAACAATGTATAAATATCTTGATCAGAGGTAGAAATGTACACTGCAATATGGTAAATATCTATATATCAATACATAAACAATATATAAGTATCTTAATCAGAGGTAGAAATGTACACTGCGATATGGAAAATATATATTAATACATAAGCAGTTTATAAGTATCTTAGTCATAAATGGAAATGTACATTGCTATAAGGTAAAAATATATCAATACATAAAAATGTTTTAGACAGAGAAGCATGCATGCATATACTATTTAATATAATTTAACTTTGTATCCATATACAAGAATCTACACCAATGTAATTGTCTATAAACAATAAGTCACAAATACCAATCTATTATCCCATCATCCAGCCCCCTCCCCTTTTTGCATTGGTCCAAAAGGTGTGTCAGCCTCAGGTGCCCTTTGACATACTGCTGGCCATAGTGATCACATGGAACCTGCCCCCTTTCTGGGGCCAGGTAATGATTATCTGAGTTCTCATTCTCTGGAGATCAGGAAACTTGTGGTTGTACTCTTGAAGAATAGAGTGTCGGCTGGGCCCCAAGGGATAATAGCCCTTCCCCCAAATCAGAAACACAGTCTCTTCGTCAAATGACAATTCTTGAAGTCCAGCTAAAGAATTCCTGGTGGGTGGGATCAGGGTCACTTCTGGGAGCTGCACCAGGAAGCATGAAGTAGGACATGGCCTTTTGGGGACAGGTACCAAGTACCATATACTCTCTTGGGATGTGCCTACTCTTTAAATGGAGACGAAATCACCATTCTGACGGTTTTAAACTGGAGTATTTTAAAAAAAAAACAAAACAATAAAAACCACACATTCATAGAACTATGTAATTGTTGTTACGAGGTAGGACATTTCCATTATCCAGAAAGAACCTGTACTCAACTCCTAGCCGCCGACCTACTATTCTGCCTTTTGTTCCTGTAAAGACTTTGTTGTAGAAAGATCACGTGAACAAAGTCACATTGCTGTAGCCTTCATTTGTTAGAAGTTTGTCTACAATGTGGCAGCAGTTTATTTAGTCCTTTTCTGGACAGAAATCTCCCCTGTGTGTGTGGTAGTCATTCACACAGGACCCTTCCTGATGTACATTTGCATTGTGTTTAGTTTCTGGCCATTATGACTTTAATTTTTCTACTAATGTTTAAATATTGGTGAGGGTTAAAACAATTCTGAACATAGGTGGTGCTCACAGATAGCTGTCTAAGGGCTGAACCTTGTGATGTCCCTCTGTGTGCTTGTTCACTCTCTTCATAATAGTATTTCATGAACTTTATTTCTGAGTTTTGCTTATTGGTAAACGTGAGAGAAATTTTAGTCACATTTGAAACGTGAGCATGGCAGACTTGGTTTACTCTGGGTGACATTCCTGACACATGCAGTTTCTTGAACTGGAGGAATACACAGCCCCCCCCCCAAAAAAAAAAGCCCAGAAAGGTTATTCCTCTCTCCAGGGTCACAGAGCTAGTTAGAGAAGGTACATTCCGGATTTCTGGAAAGTTGTACAGCCTGGTAAGTTCCAGAAAGTGTGTCTTTCCAGTTGTTGATAAAATCTTAGCTATCCACTTTTTTTCTTCACTGACATTGTTTAACCTAAGTGAGGTCACATTGTATATAGTTACACACAGGCACACACAATTTTCCAACCTGTGCTGTGTATGTGCCTGGGTACTATTGGAAATCAGCTCACATGGTACTCATTGACCCTGTGTGGCTGGGCTGCTATACTACCTCAGCAGCTTTGTGTCCTGTGAAGGTGCTTTTGAAAAATTATGTGACAGGGTGGTAGTCACACCAGCTTCAACACCAGCTCTTGAGAGGCAGAGGCAGACAGACCTCTATGAGTTCAAGGCCAGCCTGGTCTACAGGTGAGTTCCAGGACAGGTGCCAAAAGTTTCACAGAGAAACCCTGTCTTCAAAAAACAAACAAACAAAGAAACAAAAAAGATAAAAAGAAAGAAAAGTACTGTTTAGAACCTTTCCCCAGCTATCTGACCCAGTCAGGTGCTTTCCTTCTTGTTCCTTGAACTGACTCCAGAACAGGCGTGTGGCGCATAGGGGTTTACTGCTTAGCCTCTGCTAAAACCCAAGTGCAGAGCCACTCTCAGTCCCAGGGTACTCATAATTATTACAGCCTCTTCCCAGCACAGAGCAGCTCTGCATGAAAGGAATGCTTTTCTGAAAGCCACCATTTGTAGTGGTTCCGTTATTACCAGTTCTTTCCAAACAGCACTGGGGACTGCTGAGCCAAGTGGCCTTGGGAGGAAATGCTAAGAGCCCAGAGGAGGGAAGTTGGAGCCTGCCAGGTCAGCGGGGGCACTTCCTCCTCTCTTTTAGACACACAAAGCTGCCACCTGGTCTGAAGAGGCCTCACAGCCTGGCAATTCAGAAGTCCTTGGCTGACTTGTCCCCCTTACTGTCTACCCACCCACCCGAGCCAAGGCCAGGACTGAGCCTAACTTCCGCCTGGCGGTAGCAGGTGTGCTCTGGCTTCTTGATGACCCCTGTATGCCTGTGACTGCCGGCTGTACACATGAATATTCATCTAGCCACTGAACTCCCGTGAATGGATCTACAGAGGAAGCGGAAACTGCTGTCTTTCTGAACTTGGTTCTATTCTCCTTTCTTACTCATTTGAGCTTTAAATGAGCCTTTATTTATGAGTGTGTGACATGGCAGGATCTACTGATGCCAGGCCCTGATGGTATAGAAGGGCCTTGTAATGGCCTCACTGCCCTATCTATCCCCAGAGGAGCCCTAGCCTCCCTGGGGGCAGTTGGGCTAGACCATATCTGTTTTCCTGTGGGTGAGTGGGGCACTATAATTGCACAGCGATTGAAGCAATCTGTACTGACTACAGGACTGCCTACTTGTGTCTGTGGTGCCTATTCCTTTGGCACTAAATTCAGCCCTTCAGCTTGCAAGAGTCCCAGATACATATACCTAGGACCCCAGTGTCACTTGCAGAATGGAAACTCAACTGCTCATTTGGGCTCAACAGTCTGTCCCTGTTGGTCTATGTCATCTGGGATTGGCACAGGTTTGAACTGAGCATGCTTTTTATTCCCTGTCCAGAGCCCTGAGTTTGATTACTGGCTGTGCATGTTCATGCTGCTGGCTCAGGAGAGCATAGCAGTGTTTTAGGGTTGCAAAATCCAGGATGTCCAGGCTGGTGCAGGGGTAGCTAGGGAAAGCTTGGCTTAGATGGAGGTGTAGGCAGCCTGACCCTGCACACACCTGATTGTCTTTGTATTGTGTCTTATTCTGCCTGAGAAACTCCTCTTCCAAAAATATATTTCATTTTTGTTTGTGTATGCTACAAGTGTAGCATACACTTGTGCTGATAGAAGCCAGAAGAAAGCATTGGCTCCCCTAAAGCTGGAAGTACAGATTGTTGTGAGCCACCTGATGTGGGTTCTGGGAACTAAACTCCATCGTCTGAGAGAACATCAAGCACCCCTAATCACTGAGCTAGCACTCCAGCCCCACTCCTGCTTCTTCTTAAAGACATAGCTTGGGTGTCTCTACCTACAGAGGTGTGGTGTTGTTCTCAGTACCCCCCTTGCCCCCTGTTCTGACTCTTGACTGCCTATTGTTGTCAAGTTGTTACAATCACTTGTTTCTTCTTACAGACAGGAACCATCCTGGGACTTGACTGGAGGAATGCTGAGCAAATTGTTAGGGTAGAGGAATGCACTATGCAGGATGCCTTGGCTGTGTGCCCAAGCTAGGTGACTCTTGTATGAGAGGGGCTTGGACAGGGCTCTGAGTGTATCAGGAGCTCAGATTTGCACGCATCCTGACTCCTTATTTGTCTCACAAGGGACCTATTAGATGTCTGTACTAGATCTTCCCCAGAATCTGTGTGCTTAGGGAGATAGTGTGACAAAGTTCCCCAAGGCCTTTCTAGAGATAGGTGTGGTGGACAGCCATGGTCACATACCCTGCCTCCCAAGCGCCCCACTTGGGATGCTCCTTGTGTGGACTCAATGCAGCAATGAGAGTGGCTCTTCATGGCTGTACTTGTAGCCCTTGGTCTTGTTGTTCCCTCTAGTCCTGGATTAGCCACAGTGTCAGGATGGTCTATAATGGGAAGCAGCTCCAGCCCTGCATGTGGAGACAGAGCACACGCACTTACCAGAGGCATTCACCTTCAGTTATAAGCGAGGCCAGTGTATGAGCGCCCGGTAATGGACTTTCAGCAGGTTTGGTGGGGGATGGTATTAAAGCGACAGGATGGGGACTGTGCGGTATTGTCTGAGGCAGTTAGGATTTGATTTAGCAGGTGGCTTCAGAAAGTGAGAACTTGATGGCTGCCTTTACGCCGGTGTGACATGCTGGCTCAAGAAGTGTCATAATCATGCATACTCAGACCTGTTTTGATACGTTGTCTACCTGTGGCCTACCTCCATCGCCAGGAGCTCAAGGCTGTGTTCTCTTGCAAGTCCAGAGGCTCCCTAGAAGGCTCACTGTGTGTTCTGTCCTACAGTCTGGACATGAATAAGCTCACTCTGCAGCTCCTGCATGACTTACTTAGCCCATGAGGATTCTCCCTGATGGTCAGGCAGTATCTGACTAAGGGAGTGGGTGAGGGGAAAACTTCCATGGATCATTAAGGCTTTCCTTGTGGGAGAAAAGGGCAGTGGGAGTTGGAAATGATAGGGTGTGTCTCCGTATGTAGGCAAATAGAGCAGCAGTCTTCTGAGAGACTCAGATACTCAGCATGGTCAGGGACTACAGGACCGTGAAGTCTCCTCGGCCTGTGTCCCTCAGTTACAGCTAGCTGAGAGGTGTGGGCCTTGCAATGGGCATTCCTTGTATGGTCCTGTAAGCAGGGAGGGAACAGGAAAGCATGTAATGTCCCTAGGGCTTCCATGACATTGGTCCTGGGATCTGTGTGTCATCACACCACAGCTTTTCTGGCTTTCTGCCCAGCCTTCTCCCCGGCAAACCATTTTTGCCATGTCACTCTCCAGTCAGGACAGAGCCATAACCTGATCTAAGGGCTTAGTCCCTGCAGTGTGAGTCCAACTGAGGCCAGGTTCGCAATCCTGGCAAGCATCATACAGACAGAAGAGGACCTGGAAGTGTAGTTCCAGACCCATAGGGAAAGGACAGAGGTTTTGGAAGCCTGATGATTCTGGGGTAGCAGCAGCAAAAGTGGAAAAGTCCAAATAGGAGTTGGCAGGCTATAAGGACAGGAAAAATGTCATATTTTTGGGGAGGGGGGTGGGTTTGGTTTTGAAGCATGGTTTCTCTGTGTAGTCTTGACTGTCCTGGAACTCACAGAGATCCATCCGCATGCCTCTGCCTCCTGAGTGTTGGGATTAAAGGTGCGTGCCACCACCGACTAGCTTGGGAGTGCTTCTTGATAATGGGTGTCAGTTAGCTCCCAGTGTTTGGGTATATCACTGCAGCAAGCCTGGGGAGAAGTAAAGGCTACATTCACTCCTACCTCTCTATCCTGGGGCACTATACTAGCCCGTAGCCTAGTCAGACCAGAAGTTAGAGAGCCATGGGGTTAGTACCTCTAATATCATAGTAGGCCCTAAGTTATCAAACCCTTTATTTTAGACCTTTGCAGGCATAAAGCCATGTGGTAGAAAGACTAATGGTGGGGTCATCTTTAATACCTGTGGATTATACTACCTCACAGGAGTGGTGGGATAGACCTGAGGAGAAGGGCACAAGGGGGCATGGTGGTCCGGGGGAATGGAGTCCTTTTCAGAGCTCAGAACAGTTTATGGCTTTCTAAGATTGACAAATCCTTGCTGTTCTTCTCTGATACCTGACACATCCTCGTTGTCACAGCCTTGTTAACTATCTCCCCACTCCACCCCATTCCACCCCACTCCCATTGACTAGAGTTGGGGCTAGAGTTGTTCACCCTTCTATGATAGGAAATTCAGTCCAGGAAAACAAAACAAAACAAAAAACCAATCCTGGTTAGATGGGTAGTTTTGGTAAATGGTCTAAAAAAAGGTAAATGGAGGATTCCAGAGTGACTAGGGCATAGAACAGGAAGGGCAGAAGACAGGTTCAGTGGGGCCTGAGACAGAAGGCGGGAAGTTTCTCTGTGTCTGAGGAACCTAGGAATCAATGTGGCCAGGCTAGGCATGGAGGCTGTCACTTACATTTCTTTGGGGCTTATGAAGAGTTCGTGTCTGAAGATAATGGCCAAGAGAAAGTCGGTGCTGAGGTCTAAGAAGCAGAGGATTGCTAGCGCACCTTGTCCAAGTAGCCCGTGTGAGCAAAGGAAGACTGTCCAGGCGAAGAGCTGGCCAGTGATGGTGGTGAGCACAGTAGAACAAGCTTCAGTGAGCATGAGAAACCCTGTTAGACCTAACGGCATTGCTAGAAAGTTTCCTGAGGATAATTGTGGAAACAAGATGTTTGAAATTCAGAAGCAACTCCCAAGTCCACAGAAGTCTAGAGCTTTATATTCAGTGGCGTACACTTCAAAGGGGGAGGGGGGCTACATCTTGTGGTAGAACACAGTGAGAACTGCCAGGGTTTATAGGTAAATTCTAGTAGCACTCAGAAACAGTTTTTTTTTATCCAGAGTCCTTCAAGGAACAGAAAATAAGAATTTCTACTCGGTTTCCAGAGACTGGGCAACCTTGACACCAAATTAGACAGAGAGAGTACAGTGTGGGTTCAACTATTTTAGGCCAGGGCCGCTTATGAATATGGATGTATTGGAAAGAAATGTAAACCAGGAAAGTGTTTTAAAAGATAGAGTATATTACGGAAATTCCTCGGTGAGAACCAAATCCTTAGAAACTGGCCCTACTGAAGTGTAAAGCAAATGTACAATCACTTCGATAGAAGCAGAGACGGCTTTTCTTCGGAGTTTTGTTTTGTTTTGTTTTGCAGTCTTAGAATAATGGGGAAATGCCCACAACGCTTGTGTCTTCTTCTAAATGGAGGCAGTCTGGGGCTGGGGAAATAGATGCCTTGGTAAAGTATTTGCTGGTCAGTTTTGGGACAAGCCTCCCACACATGCTTACTTAAAGCCAGGCATAGTGGTTCACGCCTGTAATCCAGCCTCAGCGGAGCAGGGAGGTAGAGGTCCTTCTTGGAGCTGATTATTCAGCCTATCTGAATTGGTGAGCTCCACTCTTCAGTGAGAGACCCTGTCTCAAAAAATAAGGTAAAGAGCAATTGAAGAAGAAAGCAAATGTCAGACTCAAATAAATTAAATAAACAAGCAAATAACTTTAAATGGAGGGAAGCCTGTAAGCTAACTAAATACTTAGATGTCAGAAGTTTGTTTTTGTGAGGTCAAGGGCAAGACAAGATGCCAGTGACCTGTCCCACTACATTGTAAGTGGTTCTAGCCAGTGCCATGGGTTGACAGAAAAATGCCGAAGACATTAGCATTTTACAGATACTTAAAACTTTTACAGATAAATTGGATTAAGAATTAATAGAACTATCAGAATCCGTTTTTTTTCCTTTCATTCTTTTTCTTTCTTTTTGTTCTTTGAGGCATGGTCTCTCCCTACGTAGTCCTGCTTTTCCTACAACTCATTGTGTAGACCAGGCTCCTCCTTGAACTCACAGATATTCATCTGCCTCCCATGCGTTGGGATTAAAGATGTGTATCAATGTGCTAGCAAAGAATCAATACTTTCAACACCTTGTATTTACTACAATTTAGAGTTCAAAAAGATTGCTAGATACAGGCATGTACACAGTTTTTTTTTTTTAAAAAAAAAAACACTCCCAGCATTGATACTAAATTCCTTAGAGTAAACCATACAGTGTTATATAAATTCTAAATAAGAATGATTGAATTTTCATTTTGATTTGAAAAACTCCCTATTACTGTGATGATTCTTCCCAAATTATTCAGGAATTCAGTGCAGGTTTGGTCAAAGTTCTACCACACTTTGTTTTTGTTTGCTGTGGGGCAGGGGTTTGTTATATCCCAGGTTGACTTCAAACTTGAGGTCTTCCTGCCTCTACCCAGCTCTGAGAGTTGAAGAATGTGTACACAGTTTCCCTGATCTCTCTATTAACATAGCTAAATAATTTATGATCAATATGGAAAAGCAAGAGCCAGGGACAGCCAGACTCATGCTGGGATTTGCCGTACCAGTTAGAAAGAATCATCATTCCCAGTACTTAGAGTAGAAACTAAAGGAACAGAAATTATAGGCCAATCAGGGTGGTGGTGCATGACTTTAATCCCAGCACTGGGAGACAGAGGCGGGTGGACCTCTGAGTTCCAGGCTAGCCTGGTCTTCAGGAGTGAATTCCAGGGCAGCCAGAGCTACACCAAGAAACCCTGTCTCGATACCCCCCCCCCAAAAAAAATCCCAGTCTTGTTGGCATGGTGTCGCACCCTCTGGGTAGCTGCCTCAGTTGTCAGGGCACAGACTTGTATGCCACTGTATGTTCTGTCCTCACCCCATTTGTCTAGAACTTTCTGAACTTACTTGTGAGTTTTTATTTGTTTTTATTATTGCAATGTTTGTACCATTTTTGTGTCTATGCCTGAGGAGGCAAGAGGATGTCAAATTCTCTGGAACTGGACTTATAGACTAATGTGAGCATGCTGTTGTGAGTGCTGAGAACCAAACCCTGGTTCTCAGCATAAGCAGTGGAAACTCCTTAACACTCTCTAGCTGCTGTTTGAATTTTGACTCTGACTTCTGCAGGTACTAAGCCAGCTGCCTCTGTGGACCCATGGGGAGTGCCTACCACAGTCAGCACACAGTCTGCCCCTAAGAACCCAGACCCCTGGGCAGCCTCACAGCAGCCTGCCTCCAGTGCTGGGAAAACAGCAGATGCCTGGGGACCTGCCAAGCCTGGCTCTGCCTCAGGTGATCACTTTGTTCAGCCTGGTCCCTGCAACTCCACCACTTCTCCCTCTCCCTGGTACACTGGCAGTAGCTAGCTGACTGACCATTTCTATTCCCATTGGGTCCCAAGCAAGGACTTCTCCTTGGGCTGGAGGCTGGTCTTGCATCTCCCTTGGGGTACTTCCCACAGACTTTATCCCAGTGTCCAGGACCTACCACACTCTGACCCTTATTACATTTGTCATAGGATGGTGGGGTGGAAGCAGTGGTAGGTACTCATGTTCCCTGATCCCACCTGTTGCTTCCCAGTCCAAGTGACTGATGGCTTGGCCCTGAGTTTACACTATGAGTTGGGGTGGGTTCTTGGGAGGAGCCGCCATGGCCTGTGTTGACTCACTATCCCCATGCAAATTTAGTACCTGTTGTGCTGGGGAGTGGAAAGAGATGCCCTCAATCACCAGCTTATATGTCCCCTCAGGGTCCTTTGAACTCTTCAATAATTTCAATGGTACAGCTAAAGATGACTTTTCTGAATTTGACAACCTTCGAACTTCAAAAAAGCCAGGTAGGTTAAAGATGGTTTCTATATAGCATTTTGTGCATTTGACCACCTGTCTGATTTGAAAAGGAACAAGCTTTTTAACTTTGTGTGCCTATGTCTGTGTCTGTCTGTCTGTCCTTCTGTCTTTTGGGAGGTGGTTCTTTCCTGTCATCTCAGTATGAGCTTCCAACAAATTCTGCTCTTTCTGCCTCTTGTCTGCTTTTGGAATGCTGGGATTATAGATGTGAGCCCTCATCTGACTTTTTTATGTGGGTTCTTAGGATTGAACTCAGAGCTTCAGGCTTATGCAGCAAATGCTTTTACCTGTGGAGATATCTCACCGGCTCTATAGTTTGCTTGCACCTTATTATCAAGAATTCAGAAAGGAAATTTAGAAAATGAATGTAAACAAGTGTATGTCTATGCTTTGCCATCAGCCTAATTTTTTTTGAGGATTATACTATGTATACTTGTATGAATCTTGCTTTTCCACTTACCATTTTTAAGTTACATTTATTTATTCATTTATTTAGTAGTTTTATGTGTGTACACACTGTTTACAATAGTATGCCTGTGGGGGTGAGAAGATAGCTTGCTTTATCCTTGTCTTGCAGCTGAATCAGGGGCCTCGGTACCACCCCAGGACAGCAGAACCACAAGTCCTGACCTCTTTGAGTCTCAACCCCTGACTTCTGCCTCAAGCAAGCCTAGCAGTGCCCGGAAAACACCTGAGTCCTTCCTGGGCCCCAATGCAGCCTTGGTGAACCTGGACTCCCTGGTGACCAAACCTGCTCCACCAGCCCAGTCCCTCAATCCCTTTCTGGCACCAGGTAAGCATGTGCTGGGCTTCATCAACTGCTGTACTGTCTAAGATTGGCCTCTGCCTCTTTTTTCCCTCTCAGGGACTGATGACCTGTGGTTGGGAAGGGTTGGAGCCCTCAGGAACTTCACACTGCTGTGAAGTTCCCACAAACCTGGTGGGGTGGGTGTAGATGCTGTTTAAAGCGGGGTAAGTTAGGAAATGAATCGTCCTCTTCCTGTAGGAGAGCACTATGTAGAAGCTGTCTGAAAACTGCGTCTGCAGGGATACTCTTATTAGTGCTAGCTTGAGGTCTAGCAGAAGCTGGTTTCTGTGCTGTGTCTATCCCATGTATAGGAAAAGCAGCACCTTAGCAATTTAGCATGTGCTGCTCCTCAAGGCAGAAGGGCTTTTGCCATAGTGCCTAGCATAGCATTCTGCACAGCATGTTCCAGGTTCTGCACTGCCAGAGGACAGACCCAGCCACTTGACCCAGTACTTGTGGTCCCCATGGCCTGGCTCTGCACTCTGACCTCCAAGCCCATTTCTACCCTCTTCGATTCCCATGTGCATTGCACTCCCAGCTATATGGAGCCAAATAACAATCCTCAAGGTTTCAGCAGTCCCCTCCCTTACCTCCAGACTGTGACATTTCCCACTCAACCCTGCTTGTACATCCCCCCTTTCCACATCCCCTCATCTGAACTCTTCATCTAGCCTGTCCTCCTGCCCTTGCTCTGCATAGCCTTCACCTCTTCGACATCCCAATAGTGTCAGCGCTGACCTGGCTCTGTGTCTCAGGGATTAGAGAATTTTAGTTCTCTAAACAGCCCCCAGCAAAGGAGTATGATCTTTAGAATCTAGAAGTTGAAGTTTGGGGCCTGGGAGAAGATACAGGATCTGTGGAATTTCTAGGTTCCACCCCTACCTTGAGGGTCCTAATGGATGAAGGCATGGTATCTAGAGAAAAGTTGTCCTGTGGGTGGAGCTGAACAGGACCAGAGCCCTCAGCTCATCTGGGCCCGTTCCTGCCCCAGAGACTCTTGTCCCCAATGCAGTGGACCTTGCCTACAAACCTGTGATAGCCATGGCCAAATTGAGGAATTTTTGCAGACATAGTGGACTCAGGTCATTCCGGGCTATGTGGGTAGACTTGACTCTGCCACTCCTGAGCAGGGGCTGCAGATCACCCTTGTCTTTTGTGACCCTGGTAGAAGTACACTCGTCAGAGTGGGTCAGAGGACGGCAACTTTCTCTTGTCATGGTGACTCATGCCGCCCCTTCTTGAGCAGGCCATGTTGGTGAGTGGAGCTTAACAAGCTCAGAGACTTACTGACAACAGCATCATGTGTCCTGGAAATACCCACCAGTTATTTCACTTACAGAAGAGCCTTTTGGTTGAGGGAAGTTTAGAGAAGCTGGGTAAGACTCAGTAGCAGGCCCTTCTCAAGCCTTCATGGTGCCGAAGTGTACATCCCAGGACGCTGCATGGCCTTTCTCAGGCACCTGTAGTCACAACTGGCAGACAGAATGAGGGAGCTGGGCAGCTGACCACAGCCTGGGTACTCACCCTTCAGAGGAACTGGAATACTCAAGCCTGTGTGCTCCTGGCTCTGCCTTGTTTATCTCTGTGGCCCTGGACAGGTCCCATACTCCTCAGAGCTATAGTCTTCTTGGCCTCAGCAGTCTGGAGATGTTTGCCAATGCTGGTGTCTCCTGTGGAGTCTGCCCTCCAGATCAGTGTTGAAGTGCTGTGTGTGTGTGTGTGTGTGTGTGAGAGAGAGAGAGAGAGAGAGAGAGAGACCGACAGACCGACCTGTCCCGAGGGGATGGTGCCTTCCAATGACTCACCTTGTGTTCTCCTTGCTCTTTTATCAGGTGCTGCCACCCCAACCCCTGTCAACCCCTTCCAGGTCAACCAGCCCCAGCCGCTGACACTGAATCAGCTTCGGGGGAGCCCTGTCCTTGGGAGCAGTGCATCCTTTGGGTCTGGTCCAGGGATAGAGCCTGTGGCCCCTGTGACCTCAGTAGCCCCACACTCAACATTGGGAGCCAGTGGCTCTTCATTAACACCACTAGGCCCTACAGCAATGAACATGGTAGGCAGTGTGGGCATTCCCCCATCAGCAGCTCAGGCCACGGGCACAACCAACCCTTTCCTTCTCTAGTGCCCAAGCTGGTACTTGCCTGAGTGAACACCCAGAGTGCTGAGCCCAAGGAGGTCAAGTGGGAACTCACTCTGATTTGTGTAATGGCTGAGAATATGGTGGTAGGGGTGTTAGAGCTTCAGGTCCAGCTTCCTGGTGAAAGGGTGGTTGTTATAGTCCAGACTTTCAGGCTAGAGTATGGGTGGGATGGCCTCCCTGTTCTAGCCGGGCCCCTGTGTCTCTTCCTAAGTGCTCAGCTCTGACTGTGCTCCACTGAGGTCTTGAACAAAGAGGTCACAAAGAGGTGTTATCAGTGTTGCCCAAGATTCTGGGATGCTGTCTAGCCCAGGACTTGGGACAGTTACATTGTGTGCCCCACCTCCCAGCAGTCCTCAGGGTGTGGACAAGGTGAAGCTCTGGCCCCACTCCACACTGACTGTTGGAAAGTGGTTCTGCATATTTTACTTTCCTTAGACTCGTAGGAGTCTAAGATAAACACTAGTGTGGGGCTTTAAGCTGACCAGAGCACAGCCCTGCCCCGTGGCTCTGTGCTTGTGCACGTTTGCACATTTTGTTGAGTACAGTTTCATATTTGAGTTTGCAGAATTATCTAATAGTCTTTTTTTGGCTAATATTTTTATAATGTGGTTCTTATTTAACTGTCTAGTTTTGATAGAATTGACCAAGTCTGGCTGAATTAAGGTCTTGGCACGTATTATTTTAGTGGTCTAATTTCTCTTATTTATGGTTTTAACTGTAAGAAAACTTTAAAAGAAGAGATATTTGGATGACAAAAACATGCCTTATGGAAAACTAAGCAAATTCTTTATAGGAAAAAAAATTCCAGAATTTGATTACACAGAAAGAATTTTATTAAAACAAAACAAAAACTTCCAACAGTAACAAAAACCTGCAGCCTCCAGTTGCCTTTTTCCTTTCTTCAGCTCTTTTGATGAATTACCAAATCAGTTGATCCTTCAGCCTTTTGCCTAGATCCTGAGAGGCTTTTTTGCTACTAGTTTATTGACATCTTAAGGAAAAACAAACACGCATGATTGTGACTTGCCAGTTTTTATTGACTACTTCCTTTCTTTGTACCTGGCGCACAGGGATTGCCAGGAACTTCTGTTTACTGCACACCAGAAGTGTGACTGGCTGCCCCATCATCATGCTCAGGTTAATGAGATTGTGTGAAAATGGGGGTGGCTGTGCACTTCTGGGCCCATAGGTCACCAGGGATGGTCCCCAAGCTGAGTTAGGACAGGGACTGACTCTGATGTGTGCTGCCAGCTCCACTCAGACTGTTGACCAGGAAGTAATCATATCTTATGTTGGAGATGAAAAAGAATGTTCACATGGCGTCCATTTTTAACAGACGCGCACTGATGCTATATTCTCTGCCGACCTCCTGAATCCTCACTCTACTCACTGCTAAGGAAAGTATTAAATCCTGTATTAGAGACCACAGACTTGCTTTTCCTCAGAGAAAGGATTGCCCCTTCTTGGTCCTGGCAGTTTGTGTGGCTGGTCTTTCTGCCCTGTCTCACTATATGAACTTCTTACTTCAAGGGCGCCCAAACTAGCCCCTCTCTGCATCCAGGGAAAGTTTTGGTCCTCAGCATCTACATGGTTGACTGAGTGGTTCCTACTTGAGGAGGACTGCACTCAAGCTCCTCCTGAGTCTGAGAGCCCACATGCTGCTCCTAGGCCCCACAAACTAAAGTCCCTTCCTAATTACATGCTCCTCCCAGGACTAGATGTCTACGGGTGGGCTTGGGCTCTGCTGTTCAGGAAGGCTGATGACTGGGCTCCTGCTTGGGAGAGGTGGAGGCTTTATGGGACAGGGGAGACAGGGCAATGTTTCAGATGGCACTTCCTTCGGATTGGATATGCCAGGTCCAGATCTGCCTACTGAGGGCCGGTGATTCTGCTGCAGAAGATGAGAGTCCTTCTGACTGAGGCCCCACCTCAATAGCCACTGGGTTCCCTCCTCCCACAGGATATCCAGCGCATGCCCCTGTTACCCACTGCACTGATCATGAAGCCACTGGCCACTGCCATGTGTGTTGCACACGTGCCACCATGCCCTTCCTGACGGACACCCTAGGGAAGTTATCCAGCTGTTCCTCAGTCCCGGGGCTGGTGGTTGGTTTTGGATTTGTGTTGACTGTTGATACTTATTTACTGTATAAATATAATTTATCATTTGTATCATGATGTGGTTTCTGGCTGTGTCCTTTTCCTATGCTGTCTTTACCCATCGAATGTGACAAGATGGCAGAACTGGCTAGGGACGCAGCTTGGTCTGCAGTCAGGCTACCACCCTTACCTAGTGCCTGAGCCTCAGGTCAGCTATTGGTGGACATTGCTATGGCCTGTCTGAAGGCTGTGCTGGGCAAACATTGGCCCAAGTCCATTGCCCAGGTGGCTTTCAGTTCTGAGACCAGCTTTCAGTGTGCTTCAGTGGTTTCCCAATCACTCCTGTCTTAGGTTATTTTTGCTCTGATGAAACACCATGACCAAAAAGCAACTCAGGGTTTGAAGGGTTTATTTGGTTTATGCTTCCGCATTAAATTAAAAAAAAGAAATACAAAGGAAAGGACATGATTACTCCTAAGTTTATTATAGCCATGTGGGAGAGCATGGGCAGAGGCAGGGACATCTGGGAGAGTCCAGAGTGGACATGGCCAGGCTGTGCTGGGCCATGTGTGGGGAGAGGGAAGGAATGGGAGAGAGGAGAGTCAGGAGGCCAAAGGTACAAGAGGAGGAGGGTAACCAAAACGTCTGGATTATTTGGGCAAGGGTCTCTGGGGGGAAAGGCAGCCCACCCCTGGGCTGGAGACTTCAGGGTAGAGGGTGGGGTATTCTATAATCCATACCCTGTAACTGGTAGAGACTGAGGGATGCTGGGAGAACCTGGCAGCCAGGTCTGCTTTAATATGTTAAATAGGCACTTCTGCCTTTTCTCCTGGGTTTGAAATTTAGCACACATCACTTACTGTTGATCAATCTCACCCCCACTGCCAGGGTTTCTCTTTGTAGCCCTGGTCATCCTGCAACTCTGTAGACCTCAAAAGAAATCAGACCTGCTTGCCTCTGCCTTCCAAGTGTTGGGCCTGGCATTCACAGTTCATTATTAAAGGAAGCCCTAGTAGGAACCTGGAGGCAGGAGCTACTGCAGAGGTCATAGAGGAGCACTGTTTACCCGTTTGCTTAGCCTGTTCTCATAGAGCTCAGGACTAGCAACCCAAGGATAGTGCCGCCCATAGTGAGCTGGGCTCTCCCTCATCTGTCACTAATTAAGAAAATGTCCTACAGCCCCGCCCACAGCCTGAACTTATGAAGACACCTCCCCGCCACCCCCACCCCCCGTTGAGGCCTCCTCACAAGAATCTCATGTCAGATCCACACAAAATCAGCCAGCATACTTTATTTCACATCTCTCCCCAGAAATGCTGTGTCATAGGAGGTTCCGTCTGTCAGTGTCTGCATAGTAGAAAACAGGCTTGGTTAGCGGGTTACTAGTTATTGTTAGAGCTAGTCCTGTGGGCACCAAGGCCTGTCTTACCTCTTAGAACAAGAGGTTGTGTAGGCCCTTTGTGTGTTCAGCCAAGAATCTAGGGTTTCTGGGGCCAGAGTCTTCTCCATTAAGGCAGACTTCCTGCACAGGGTGAGGGATGCTACTGTTAATAAGTAGTGTGGGAGGAGCTGAAGACAGCACTAGGGCCCCAGGAAACTGTCCAGCACAGGAGGGGCCTAGGATGGCCTCAAGCTCTGCTCTGCAGGTGGCCTCTCTTCTGAGCAGATGGGAGCCAGCTTTCTACTGCCAGCTGGGACTTGTTCTGGGTCCTGTGGTGGTATACTGGCTGGTTTTCTGTCAACTTGACGCAAGCTTGAGAGTCATTGGAAGAGCAGGGAGCTTCAACTGAGAAAAATGCCCCATAGGATTGGGCGTTAGGCAGGCCTGTAGGGGCATTTTCTTACTTGGTAATCGGTAGGTGAGGGCCACCTTTGGGTAGTACCATCACTGGGTTGTTGGTCCTGGGTGCTGTAAGAAAGGCTGAGCAAGCCAGTAAGCAGCACCCCTCTATGACCTCTGCTCCCAGGTTCCTGCCCAGACTTCTTTCAGTGATGGACTGTGATGTAGAATTCTAAGCTCTTTGCTTTTGTCAGTTCCATGAACACATACTGCTTCTCACCCCACGGCCACCCCCACCTCTGAAGCAGGGCTTCTCTGTGTGACAGCCCTGACAGTCCTGAGCTCAATCTGTAGACAGATCCTCCTGCCTCTACCTCTCAAGTACTGGGATTAAAGGTGAGTGCCATCACAGCTAGCTTTTCATTTGTTCTTTGCTACATGACTAGGCCTTTATGGTTAAATTTAACTCAGTTTTTTGAGTTTAGAGTTCTCTTACTAATCTTTTTTCTTTAATTGTGTATGAGTATTTTTGAATGTGTGTCTACGCTATGTGCATGTCTGCTACCCTTGGAGGCCAGAAGATCTGGTGTTGGATCTCCGCAGACTGCAGTTACAGCTATGAGCCACCAGGAATCAAATCCTGGTCCTCTAGAAGAGCAGCCAGTGCTCTCTGCTGAGCTGTCTCCCCAGTCCTTTCCTGATTTTATGATGCTAATTTTTTAGCTTTCTTTGTTCCCGTTCATTTCTGTGTTTGCACACTGGCCTGTGCTTCCCTAAAGGTTGCTTTTCTGGGACATCCTCCCCTCCTCCCACAGAGCTGTCGGTCCAGCCACAGACCCTCCCTTGAGCTCCGTCAGTGGCTCTTTGCTGTGTGTTCTGCACTCTCCTGCCGCCCTGGCGGTATAGTCTGTACCATAGACAGTCATTTCTGGTTTGTAATCACAGCATAAACTCAGTCCTTGTAATAGTTTCTGGGTCAAGTGTGTATGCAGGAATAAGTTCCCTGCATCCATAATAACCCCCCCCCCAAATACCCAGCAGGGATGTCCTTGCAGCACCCCTTCTGACTAGGATCTAACACCAGATGGTTCCCTCATCACGCTTCCTTCAGCGTGGGCCTCTAAGGGCTTCATGGACAAGAGCAAGGGCCACTCTGGGGGTTCCTATATGGTGAACAACCATGCAGCATTTTGTAAGCTTCCCAGTGGGACACAAGAATTCTAGATGTAGTCTACTAGTTTGACCATGAAAAGTGAACAGTCTGTAAACACAGCTGTGTGACAGTGGAGGGTAAACCTGGGTTTCACGTATCTTAAGAGTCACATGTCACTGGGTGGTGATGGTGCACACTGAATTTTAGCATATGGGAGGCAGAGAAAGGCACATCTCTTGAGTTCAAGGCCAGCGTAATCTACAGAGCAAGTTCCAGGTCAGCCAAAGCTATACAGAGAAACACTGTCACAGGGAAAACAAAACAAAAACAACAGAAAAAAATACAAAAAGGTCTCATGGCTGGTGCCTCCTACATTTCAGACACACTCTAGCCATTAACCTCCAAAGTCTTCCACTGCATGGTCTCTCATCTTGACTGGCAGGCACACCAGAGGCTCTGAGGTGAAGGTACCTTTCTGTGCCTTAATTGGGATTGGGGGTGTGCATTCATTGAAACTGATCATACAGCACAGATTTGTGTGTATTTTGTTGGATATAAACGTTCACTTGAAAGATGAATAACTAGTACAGAACTCTGGCTAATAATATGCATGCTGCACTCCACAGCCTGTGATCTGCTAAGCACAGGTGGACTGGAGAGGACGGATGGACCAATGGAAAATGCAAGTACAGTCTCTGTTCTTTGGTGTCCTGGGTGGCTAGAACCCTACCAGGGCACCAGAATGTGAGGACACTCGAATGCCCTGAAAAAATGGTGTAATGTTTGCATAGTGCTTACTCCATGAAGACGTGGTGACTTCTGTACTTGAAGTCATCTCTAGATGACTGGTAATACCAAACACAATGAAAATGATACTCTATTGTTATGATCAAGGGGTGGGGACAAGAGTCTGCACATTTCTGTAAATGTTTGGTTTGTGGCCCTGGAGCCTTAGTTTGTGGAACCTGCAGACACTAAATCCTGACCGCAGGAAAATGTCTACAATTTTTAGATGGTGGGTTTGTTACTTTTTACAGAAAAGTTGTAAAGTCATTTCAACTTTTCTGTGGTTAAATAGCTTGATAGTGTCGAAGAAAGGGGCAGGTGCACACAAGAGGGCAGGCTAAAGTTAAAGCTTTTGGCAGATGAACCCATGGTATCTGAGGTGGAAAAAGGCTAAGTGGCATAGGTGTCGGGCAAGAGACCTGCAAATGAAATAGGTTTAGATGCAGAAGGACATATTAGGGGCTCCCGAACCAAGAGCTTAGTGACGGCTGAAACAAGTGAGCTTGAGGAAGGGACTGCTCATTGTGAATGTGACATTGGGGAAAAGGCAGTGCAGGGTTTTTGTGATATGGCGTTTACAAGGTAACAAACATCTCCAGGGTAAGAGGAGGCACTTGAGATGGGGAGTATAGGTGTGCTGATGGTCTAAAGATAGGTGGGCATGTGGGAATGGCCTGAGGAACACTCAGGAACTTTGGGCAGAGTGAGGTTCCCCAGGGTATGATGGTGAATTAAGAGATCACTGTGGCAGGTGAGATTCTGCTGAGCTAGTATAAAGGAAGGAACCAGAAGGTGGAGTATGTACAAAGGACACCCATGAGTGCTAATGAGCAGACAGGACACTGGGGCTGCAGGAGGTCCTGGATGGCAAAAAGGCGGCCACATGAGGGAAGTACTGAGAGAGATGCTTGGGTGATGCAGATGTCAACATCCCTACAACTATGGAGGTTATGTATGGAAAAGGCTACCCACAAGAACAGCTGGAGGAAACCGAGTATCCAGAACAAGCTCTTTTGGTGTGGGTTGATGGCTTAGACCTTGGGACGCCGTCTGGAAGTGGTGATGTGCAAAGAAACAAACACTATCTGGAAAGCTGAAGTGGACCTGGTTGAGAGGATGGAGCTACAAAGACAGGGCTGCTTCAGAAGGCAGGAGGAGCATGCCATTCAGGGAATTTTGCTGACAGATCAAGTTGCAAAAGCCCAGCTAAGGTGTGTGTGTGGAGGGGGGGGGGTGCATGTGTGTAAAAGGCAGTTTGGACCAGGTGGGCGCTCAGAGTGTGTAACTCATACGTGTAGGAGTGTGGCTGGTGGTTTGAAGACATGGTGAAGGCCTTGTTCAGCATGTCTGTTGGACAGCAAAGGCCAGATGCAGCAGCCTCAGTAACATGCTAGGTCTCCAACCTGCATGCATGGGGAAACTGGAGGCCCACTTGCCCTCCCACAGATACCAGGGTGCTGGGCTGTGGGGCCTGCCAGAAAGTTGCGCTGATTGGCACAGCCTCCTGCCTGGGATGTTTCTTGCCCTAGCAGGATGTTTCCTCAGGCTCCTAGCAGTGCACTAGAGGTCGGGTGGACGTGGGAGATAGGAAGGGAAGATGGAAGGCAAGTGCTCCCTCCCCAGGACACTTCTTGTAGATTATGCTAACAATATGGTGGACAGCCATAGTGTCAGCCATGAAACAAGAGACTTAACCTCCTGATGTGAAAGAAGACATGTTTTAGAGATGAGTATTGAGGACCTCGGAAGGGTCTCAGCTCTGAACAAGTCAGTTAGCAATCCTGGGGAGGCTAACTCCTCACTCCAGCATGGCATCACATCCTTCTGGGGCATGTCCTGGGAGGTTGAGCCCCACGCCTGTTCCTGTAGGGGAGGTGCTAATGAAGAAAGCAAGAAATCCAGGCCCCAGAATTTCTGAAAAAAATGTGAAACTTTATTATAGAAAACTATCTTCAGCTCTCCAACTTCCCAGTCAGGCTGCTTGAGTCCTTGATTATCTGTGGGCTATGGGGTCTCCGAGCCACAGTGGTGGACAGAAAGGCTGATGCTTTTATTGTGGGTTGCCCTGTGGCAGGCTGGGACCAAGGACTCCTTGTGTGTCCATAGGCCCAGTGTCATAGCCGAGCTTCTTCATGTCTTTGGTTACCACATTGAAGAGGAGGGTGACAAATCCCTGAGAGCGGACACGGGTCACTGGAGACATGAGGTGAGCATTAGCTGGGTTTGTCAGGGATGGACACAGCAAACTATCTGCTGAAGCCCTTGTGTAGGAGGTATTGTAGAAAATTCTCTGGGTGGCTTGTATATTACCAGGTTCCAGTTGTCTGACAGCTCCCTGGCCTTTACCCATCACCTCATCCCTTCAGCTAGGATTGGGAACATCAGTTTTACCTTCTCGGCCTTCACCCTGGGCCACCACCTTGGGGTCTGTGTACTCTGGCCGCCGTCCCATGAACCAGCTGAGGACATAGGAAAACACCAGTGAGGAACACCTGGAACTTGCTGGCCTCAGACACTGAACAGGAGTGCTTCTGGCATCCTCTTAAGTGTAGGACAACCTTTTGCCTATCTGGAGGCCAGGTGGGGTGCCAGGAGATGTCCCCTGTTTGGGTCTATGGCCAACAGTCCTGGCAATGCTTTTGCCAGGTGCTCCAGGAAGTGCCCAGCCCGCCCAGGCAAGTCTTGTGGGTTTGCATCACCAAGCACAACCTGACCCCATGGGCACCCCACAAAAAAAGCAGATGGGTCAGGAGAGGAGAAGCAGGACAACAGTGTGACCCTTAGCCTCCTCGGGAGAGAACCCAATCTCAAGAAGTGCCAGACTCAGCTCCCCAAACTGCCTCGTATGGGATTCAGAACAAGTCCCACCCTGTCACTGAACCTGTTTGTCTACAGTAAGAGATAATCGCACCTACCTCATAGGACAAAAGAAGTGAAGGCTACCACAGAACGTTACCTTTGGGAGAATCTGGTCTTGGAAGGCTCTAGGTAACAAGTCACCTGATGTTTAAAGTCTCAGCTAGCTAGGGGTGTCATTCAGGCCCCCAGGCTCTGACTGGAAACTCAGAAGCACTTTTTACAAATGTCCAGTAACCCACATAGGCCACAATTCCAATGCACCCTGACTTCAGAGCTTGGGCACTCAGGCCTCTGAGACACATCGACAGCATGTACAGGCCCAGGATTAGCCGAAGCACAGCAACCAGGACCAACTCAGACTTTGTGGGACCACTCCACCAGCATTCCTGTTTGCCTGTGGAGGTAGGGTTCTGTCTTTTCCCTGGGCACTTTGCAGCAGGTTTGAAAGGTAACCGTGACTACACATCCACCACCCGTAACTATGCTGAGGGCATGGCTGGATCCCTGGGCTCCCAGGCTAGACCTCAGCAGCCTTACTGGACTGCTAGGCAGGGCAGGGGGTCCTGAGGAAACAACAGTACGCAGTGCTTTTCAGATAACCTAAGGGGGAGCAGGGTCCCTGAAGTTATACATTCCAGAAGACACTGGCCGTGTGCGTGTGTATATATATACACCTCTTCCTGCTTTCCCATCAGAGCAAAGCTCTAACTATTCACCTCAGTACTGAGGAGTCCCAGAGAGAATCTCTGGCAATAAAGGCACATCCCACCCTCGCTGGGTCCCAGTTTTCTTCTAAATCTACATTTGGTTTTCTCGTCTGAGACAGACTGTTCGGGGAGAATATTCCAGGCAAGGACTGCGGCGGCAGAGCAGAACCTAGTGGGCCCAAAAAATCCAAGGCCAGGCAAATGGGAAGCAAGAAAGAGGCTGCTGGCATTCTGGCTCAAGTGACTCCTCAATGAAGAGGGTGTGCCAAGGCAGTTTCCAGCAGCGACACCACCCTACGGGCTTTGCAAAGACTGGGGTGGAGGGAGGGGCTGCAGTGGCTGACTAACAGCTCTAAGGATACTGGGCAGGGACATTGGGAAGGTGGCCTTGTTTGTGAGGAGGGTCTATGTGGGAGTTACTAAGGTTGCTGCCAGGTAGGAATTATCCTGGGTTATCCAGGCAGGCATAGGCAAGGTGCTCCAGTCTGTCCTACAGCTCAGAACCCTTTTTTCAGCCCTTTCAAAAATGGGTCCAGGCCTCTTCTCCAGGGCTATAAGACTCTGGCCAGGTCCCTCTCTCTGCCTGATACTAGCTGACAAGAGGCTGCTCACTGGCTGCTGCCTGGGAACAGGGTGACCCATCACTTGCCTTTCATCCTCGTCAACCTAATGGGAAACAGAGGTGACAGGCAGCCATCTGGGCTAGCAGGCCCTTCAAACCCCTACTTGGATGTGGCAAAGGCCTTTCCTCTGGGCCATCTCCAAGGCTCTTATTCTGTTCTCTGGGACCTTTTTGATGCTGTATCCTCGCTCCTCCTTGCACCCCTACTCCCCACCCCCAATCCCTCACACTTGCTGGCAGCAGCAACTTTCTGGCTGCTCCTAACTCTTCAGTTTTCCTAAGGGACTTCAAGAGCTCTCAGGGCCATGTGTGTGGAACATGGTTCCCGGATTCTTCATGGCTGCTACTTGACTCTGCTCTTGTTCCTACCTAAAGTCGCTCCCCAGGGGTACCCATGACAAGTTTGCCTCATGCTGCTGCAGCCTGATAAACATGTCCACGTGACAAAGACGGACAGAGCACAGAAGAGAACCTCATAGCCTTAAGCTTCCAGAAAGTGGTCAGGGAAGCCCAAGGATTTGGCAGTGCCCCTGCCTACATTCCTGTTTCCACCTGTCTTTAAGTGCTGCCTGTGAAGACCTGGGAGGTTTCCAGGTGCTGGCCAGTTGGTTACCCATTAGCTCAAGGGCAGCAAGGCTGCAAGCGGAAGACCCACCTTGTGAACTTCTGCAGAGTAGACGTAGACTCCGGCACAAACATGGGGATGGTCCTCTTGTGCCTGAAACATGTTTTCACACAGATGTGCTGAGGAAGGGTCCTGGCCCTGTGGAAACCTTCCCAGGCCAGGGTGCAAGCCTGTACGGATGAAGGTGTGCGGCTGCACACAGGACCTGCTCTTTTTAAACCCACTTCCATTCCTCTCCAGTAGCACAGGCATCCTACCTACGTGTGTCTCTTCCCAGGTGCAGACTACACCCAGGCTGCTTGGGCCCCTGAATATCTTGCCCAAGTCCAAGGAAGGGACAGTGGCCAGAAAGCCTGCTGTCTAAACATGCTGTCCCCAAGGTTTGCCTGCCCAGTAAGGGGCAGACTGGGCACCTACCGTCCAGGAGAGAAGGGTACATGCACCACTCCGTAGCCTCGAACCACATCGTTCCCAAATACATCTGGTCCATATACACTGAGCACGATCTGTGGCCCTTGGGAAGGACAAGGTTGGCATGTGGGAAAATGGGTGGGGGCTCAGCACATAATGGGCCTGGCTGAGGTCTGGAGCAGGGACTCAGGATGCTGGCCAAGGCCCTGGGAAACCTGTCCACACCCAGGGCTTCTGTCCTCCTGCTCCTTTCTGGGCCTCTGCTGGTGTCCTGGAAGCACTCTCCATACCTCTGCTCACAGCTGGGGAGAGCCAAGACATTGGGTAGACACAGGAAGTCCTTTGGAGGCTCCGTGCCAATCCTGGGCCCCTGCTTTCTTCCTTTCTGATGGATAGAGTCTTCCCAAGCTACGACACTATGTGGGAGGGGCTTGTTCCTAGGGTTCTGAGAGCCTTCCAAGTATTTCTCCCTAACATACTGATGTTTACATATGCTTCCTCATCACGTGCAGCCAGGGCAGCCAGGCCTCCACCTCCTAGGTGTCTGACCTCTGGGCAGAGCAGATTGCTGCAACTCCAGATGACGGGGGAGGCCTGGAAGCTGGCTCTGTGGTTACTGCTGAATCGCCTCAGACAAGTTTCCCAACTTTTTTGCCCTCAGCTTTCTTGTGTCTAAAAGCTTTGGAATAGTACCAAACATGAGGAGCTCAGTAAAGGGTAACGAAATCTGTGTCCTTCCCACTACTACTCTGCTACCAAAAGTAACCTGGGAGTTACTCGGTTCGTATTTAGTGATTTGCCCATTCTCAACACCAAATACTGATCACCACAGCTGTACCGCAGTCAGCTGTGAGGAGTGAGGGCCCACGGGCTGCTCCTCCTTGGAGAACTGCTGCAGTGAGTCAGATCACTCACATACAGACTCGTGTACCATCCCTGAACACTGCTGGGTGTGCGCTCAGGAAGGGACTCGCGCAGACAGGCGGGTCCTGTTCACTTTCACAGGTTCACATTACACTCCTCTCCATGGGAGCTTCCCCCAGCGGTGTTCTCTGCGCTGCCGCCACACTACACACTTGGCAGCCTTAGCAGATCAGCATTAACCTGGCCTGCTCAGTCTCCGTGGCTTTGCTAGCTTGGCGAGGGCTTGGCTGTAGGATGAGGAGGAGCCTTTGGCCGGAACAAACAAGGGCTCAGAAGAGTGTCCCATGCCACCAGCACAGGACGAGCAGGTACTGGAGCTGACTGGAGCACTAGGCAATGGGGGGTTGAGCAACCTGGGGTCAGACCCTCCAGCTAGGTGGCCACAGCACTGTACACCAGACTCTGTGTGCAAATGGCAGTCAACAAAACAGGCAGATGCTGAGTACATCAAAACCAAGACGCTGGCAGTGGCCACCTGAAGGAGGAGAGTGGTGGGAGGTGCAGCAGAGGCCCCGCCCCTCCCATCAGGGCCCAGACTCACAGCCATAGGGGTTGGTACTTTTAAAGGTGACATCGATAGGGAAGTTCCACACCAGCGCTTGCCGTACATCTTGGCTCTTGGATGCTATCTGTGAGATCCCCTCCTCCAGGCCCTGTATAAACATTGACAGAGACAGCTGGTCTCAGTTCCAGGTATCATGCCCCTTCCACTTATGTAGGAAGACCATTTCAGTTCTTTCTGCATGGCTTGTTCTCACTTTTCTTTAAGATAGTTACCCCAAAGTGCCTTGGTCTAGAGTCTGTCCTCCCTGTTACCTGTATACTCTACTCCTGATGCACTGTCCTCTTCCTCCTCTTCATCCCTGACTAACAGACTAGAGTGTGTCCTACTTATTGTATTGGTTTCCTCTACAAGATCATCTGCTCCACAAAGATGGGGGCATCTGGCAGGCACTGGTCACTCCCAGAGGACTCAGTAATAGTTATTAAAAACTGTTGGGTCTGTGAGATGACTCGGTGGGTAAAAGCACGTACTGCGCAAGCCTGACAGCCTGAGAGAGTTCCATCCCAGAACCACGGAGAACAAACAGATAAACAGCCCTGGTGTGGCGGTATCAAAGCAGCTGGAGACGGGGGAATGGCAGGTGATGCTCTTGGAGTACAAAACACAGCAGCAAGAAACAAGAGTCTCTGCCTTAAAACAAGGTGGGAGATGAGAACCAGTTCCAGAAAAGTTGTCCTCTGTCCCCAACGTGTGTGCTATAGCGTGTGTGTGCATGTGCTGTACACACAAAATAAAATTGTTTTTAAAATTCATTTTATAGCCAGGAGGTGGTGGCACACACCTTTAATCCCAGCACTCAGGAGGCAGAGGCAGAAGGATCTCTGTGAGTTTGAGGCCAGCCTGGTCTACTAGCGAGTTCCAGGACAGTCAGGGCTATACAATGAAACCCTGTTTCAAAAACCCTTGCCCCAAATTTTCACTTTACTGAGTTTTGCTTGTTTGCAAGTCTGTGTCTATGTGCCCGGTGTCTATGGAGGCCAGAAGAATGCATCAGATCCCCTGGGATTAGAGTTAAAGATTATTGTGAGTCATGTGGGTGCTCTGCAAGAATATGCACTCAACTGCTCAGTCATCTCTCCAGCTCCAGGGGATCTGACCTCTGACCTCCCCAGCCACCTGCATTCACACCCATACACATATACATTTAAAATCAAATAAATCTCTAATAAATACTGAAGCATCTTTTTAAAAATATTAGTCCCATTAGAGAAAAAGAAAACAAACAGAAAAGTATTAACATGTCTGTGGTACAAATGAAGAAGCCCAGGCTCAAAGAAGTTGGGATTCCACATTTTTTATTTTCCCATTTGTTTGTATATGTAGCCCAGGTTAACCTTGAACTCTCAGAGATGCTCCTGCCTCAGCCTCTGTGCTGGACTGCAGGCACACAAACCATGTTTGGCTAGCTTCCGCTTTTGAAACTACCATGAGGGTTCAGTGAGCGCTGTGAGAGCAGAAAGGCATGGCGGGGCAGTGGTCTGCACAGCCCCTTCCTGCGGTGAAAGACTGCCCTCAAACCCCTGAGGCGATTCTTCAATCTCTGCTGTCTGAGGAGGGGCCAGCTTTGGGGAGGAGGGGTTATTGGCTGATGGTGTTCACAGCCACTGGTAGGCAGTGTTCCAGGGTCTGGTAGCTTATGCTGCCATTTGTCCCTCTTGGCTGCCACCAGCAGACTCCAAGAATTTTATCAGTGAACCTAGTAGTGGCTGTATTCTGTAAACTAGCTTTGCCAGGAACAAACTCATGTTTGGGTCCTCTCTGACCTTAGTGTCTTGTCCACCTCTTGGGTCTGGGATAGAAGGGCATGACAGATACTTCAGGAATCACTAAAGCTCCAAGCAGGGGAAGCCCATGAGTTCAACTTACCGCTGTGGGGGCCCAGTCCTGGCCGTACACAAAGCAGTACTTGCAGTAGAGGTCATCGTACTCTGGAAACTGAGAGAAAAGCACGCAGGATTCTGTTTAGGGAATGCAAATTGAGCCCACACATTAGCCAGGCAGATGCAGTGGGTAGGAATTAGGCGCATGAGGCACCTGGGATGGAAGGTGTGGATTTCAGCAGGGCAGGGGACAGAAATGAGGAAGTAAGGGTTAGTCCCAGACTGCCCACCTCGTAGGCTGTTTTGTGTGTCTTTCTGTCTGTGTTTCCCAGTCCACTGTCTGGCAGGCCCCTTGCCCATCCTTCAGAATTCACGCTCAGGGAGCCCGTTCTTCACTCCTTATCTGGTTAAGGATCATTGCTTGGCTCCCTTTGCCTTCTGCATTTCTGCATCCAGGTACCCAATGCCTGTGTCTGCTAACCCTCTCTGACTGAGGAAAGAACAGGTTTTATGCCTTTGTGTGTCCCCAGTGCAGGGCACAAATTAGATCTACAGGAACCATGCTGATGTGGAAACCAGGAAGCTACAGTTCTATGGGGAGAACTGAAGGCCTGGGAGAAGGGAGGACCCAGAGCAAAAGACGGAGAGACGAGGCTAGAGTACTCAGTCCAGTTGGGCAGCCTTCCATTGGATAGAATAAAACGGGAGGACGCAGCCAGTACTGATCAATCAGGAAGGCAGGTAAACCTACTGAACCTCGGGCCTGGCAGAATGTCACTTAGTCAAACCTCAGAATAAGTGGGAATAATGAGCATTTTCAACAAGCAACCCATAAGAATAATGTACTCAAGTGCTGAGAGTCAGATGCAGATTGGAATCCCACTTGGTCACTGCCTTCTGGTAAGTTTTCCTAGCTGTTAGGAGCGTCAACGGAGCCCTCACTCTCATTAGTCCCAGCCCATCACTCAACCAAGTAGACAGGATCCAAGCTGGAGGTCATAGAGTGATTTTGGTACCAGCTCAAGGTCTCGAGGGTTGGACCCAGAAATCTGGCGCCAATGTTTTCAAACGCTGGTTCTCCTTCCAGCTAATTGAGAGGATGAGAGCAATGACTTGGCTCTCTAGAAAATGAGGGAAGAATCCGGGGAGGGGAACGGGCCGGCCCCGGGCGGGGTGCACGGCAGCTCACCTGGGCACTCTCCACCTGCCCGTTGACCATGAGCAGGAAGACGCTGGGACTCGCAGCAGCCATCGCACCGCTGGGCCGGGAGACCTGCGTAGGCCGCGCGCCGTTGCCAGGAGGCTCCTGGGTTGCCTTGGAAACAGATGGTAAGCCATCTGGGACAAATTTCTCAGCGGCGGCGTTTGTTCAAGAATTAGAGTGCGCAGGCGCAGTGAAATTGACGGCCGTGGGGATCATCTCCTTTGCGCTGCGTGAAACTAATCTCCAAGGCCGGGTCCTGGGACCCGTGGGGACTGTGACTCCACTAGCTTGGTCATGCTTGAAGCTCGCAGGCTGGAGAGCTGGGTGATGAGAAGCAGCTGCGGGACTCTGACCCGCGGAAAGTCACGTGCTAGAGTTACCTCTGGCCAGAAGGTGGCGCTGTGGCCGCACCCAGAGTGGCCCAGCAGGCATAGCCTAGCGCCCCGCCCCAGGTGAAGGGTGTGCCCTTCAGGCCTTTGCAGCTCTTGTCTTCGAAACCCTGAGAATCCTCCTGTCCAAGCCCCCGCTCCTGCATGTGAAGCTGGGGTCCACGGAAAGTCAGCAGTCCACGTACCAGTCACCCGTTTTTAGAATCACTAGCAGCTCAGGGGTGTTAGAGCTCCGTCCCAGGCCACTAGTAGACACAGCTATCATCACTTGGCTCCAACCGTACTTATTCTCATCATTGTCTAATCCAAGGAGGCTTAATGCTAGCCTAGACTTTGCCTCTAGATTCCGTGTGTCCTCGACGCCAAGCCCATTGTAAACACTTGGGAACTACTTTTTGAATGAATAATTGAGTACATCTCCGTTTTCTGGTGGGAGAGGGTAATTTGGCCACATTCATTGCAGTAGTTTAGGCGTTACATGCAGAACTTTATAAGTAACGATTAGAGACCACATCAAGTATTGGAGAGCCTGGAAAAATGAATACAAAGAGGTGCACACTTCAGGGAACCCAGTCTGAAGTGTGGGGTCCAGGCCATGACACCAGCTGCTAGCTTGGGAGGCTCTCGGGGGTTTCCACAGCCACAGAAGAGGGAAGGTGTGTGCTCACAGATTTCCCCATGGGCTAGTGTAGAAAAATCTTTAGAATAGCGTCAAGTCACATAAGCAGAGCCTCTAAGTGGCTTTCCCCTTGCTGGTGGCTGCCACCTGCTGGTCTCAACTGGAAGAGTTGGACAGTCACAGGCTTTTGATTGAGCCATGATCAGAGAAGCGGGCACTCTCAAACCCCAAATTATTCATTAGATAAGGCTTTTGCGTCCTAAACCAATGGGTGAGAAATTTGAGAAGGGGCTGTGCTGGCTAGTTTCATGTCAACTTTGCACAAGTTATAGTCGTCTCTGTGGAGTGAACCCGGACTGAGAAAATGCCTCCTTAAGATCTGACTGTGTGCAAGCCTTTTTCTTTATTCCCTTTTCTTAATTAGGAGGCTAAAAGGGCCAGCCAAAGAAAGCCACACAGGCTCTGACAGCAGAGCCAGCCCAAAAAATCCACCCTGGCTCTGAAATCAGAGCCAGTGAAAGAAACATACCTGAGACCTGACCTGAGCCAGTGAAATACATACTTTAGCCGTGAACCCAGAACCAAAGAAACATGTCCTGACTCTAAAACCAGTGCTAAGGAAACACTTTGTCCCCAGAATCAGAGTCAGTGAAAGAAACATGCCCTGGCGCCCAAACTAGAGTCAAAAAGGTCAGTAAAAGAAACACAGTTTGGCTCTGAAATCAGACATCTCTGCCCCTGACCAACGAAACTAACCAATCCCTGAGTGGGTAAAAACTACCAATCCCTCGTCCCCCTGGTAAAACTCCACCCCTTAGCTAAGAAGCCCTATATAAGCCCTGCTCCTTTTCAGTTTGGGGCTGCTTTTCTTCCACCCTGGTAGGGGCAGTCACTCTCCTGGAATCTTCCCTCCAAATAAATCTCTTGAGTGAGGTTTGCATGAAGACCTTCTTTTGCTGGAGCAGAGCTAAACTGTAACACTTTTGCTAGGGAAACTTTCCCATAGCAGGGCTGAGTTGTTACAACTTTGCTGGGGAAGTCAGAAGCAGAATGGAGTGGAACAGGACTGTAACACTTTTGCTGGGAAGCCTTCCCCTAGCAGAGCAGAGTTGTTACACTCTGAAGAGCCAGCACCAAGTTGTAACAACTTCGCTGGAAAGGCCCCTCCTGTCAGAGCAGAGCTGTCATTTTGGGGAAGCCTTCCCTAGAGCCAGACTCTAAGCTGCTTACTGTGGTCTGTGCTATGCCCTGGCTCCCGACTGCCAGAACACTTCCCCTCAAGCTGGAACACTCACTCTTTCTTGGCTCCAAACTGCCAAGATTCCTTTCCTTCTGAGCTGTGACACCTCCAGGGAGAGCCCAGCCCATGTTGGGTGTGGCCACCTGGGTTGGTGGTCCTGGGTTCTATAAGAAACCAGGTGGAGCGACCCATGGGGAGCAAGCCAGAAAGCAGCACTCCTCTATGGACTCTGCAGCAGCTCCTGCTTCCAGATTCTGAGTTCCTGTCCTGATGTCTTTGATGATGAGTCATGGTATGAAGCCAAATAAACCCTTTCTTCCTTAACTTGTTTGGTCATGGTGTTTCGTCACAGCAATAGAAATCTTAACTAAGACATGTTAGTTCCAGGATAATGGGGTATTACTCTAACAGACATGACCATGTTTTGGGGGAGGATTGTGGAAGGATTTTGAAACTTTGGACTAGAAAAGCCATTGAGTGTCGAGAGGTCAGTGAGCTGTTCTGTAGGAATTTGGTGGTAGATAAGAATGTTGAGAGCACTGGGCAGTGGTAGTGCATGCATTTAGTCCCAGCATTTAGGAGGCAGAGGCAGGTGAATCTCTGAGCTGGAGGCCAGCCTGGTCTACAGAGTGAGTTCCAGGACAGCCAGAGCTACACAGAAAAGCCCTGATGCCATCCTCATGACATGATGAAGCTGGAGGCCTCCACTGATAGGGCCACCCATTGGTAACTTCCAGTCCCAATGCTGTGACTGCATTAAATTCTGATCTTTATAAACTGCTTGTCTTGGAGCTAGAGAGATGGCTCAGTGGTTAAGAGCATTGGCTGCTCTTCCAGAGGACCTGTGTTGAATTCCCAGCACCCATATGGCAGCTTCCAACTGCAACTCCAGTTCCAGGGGATCTGACACCCTCCCACAGACATACATGAATGCAAATCAACAATCAATGTTTATAAAATAAATGGATAAATCATTAAAATAATAAAGTGCCAGTCTTGAGACTGATACAAGCCCTACATGTAGAACACCAGGCAAGGTGATGATACATGTACATAGCTACCACCAAGTCTTCAGTGGGTCTCACTGTGTACAATGCTAGACACAAGATGAATCCTCCAGCTGCGTCTTCATCCATCTGGCCTTGAGATTACCCCCATCCACACAGGCAACTGGAAGCTGGAGGCAGTCACTTTCTATGTGCTGTTCTTGAGCCACAATATTCTCCCCTGCTGGTCTCAGGGCTAACTCCTGTCCTGCAGGAAGACTGAAGGTGACTCTAAGAATAAAGCCCCCATCAAGCCACACTGCCTTGGTGCAGGCCCTGAGCAGCAGCCCCAGAGCCTCCACCCATCACCTTCCCACCAAGTTGGCCACGGGGTCCACCACGGAATTCCACTCTTTTGTTTGTGAGTCATCCACTCAGTGTCTGTTCTTGGCTGCTTCCTGATAGGTCCTGATTGGCTTTCTGTCTACAGAGGAAGGAGACCTTGTTGTGGTACTCTCCTTGGTGAGATGAGCATAAACATCTGTCCACCCAGACAAAGCAGCAGTTCTTCCCAGGCCGACCTTGGCAAATAACTGAGTTTCTTGGGCTTACGGGGGGGGGGGGGGAGGGCAGGCGATGGGTACCTACAGGAGTGTGGGTGACCCAAAAGCAGCTGGGCCACTGTAACGGCCCAGCCCATCATAAACCTTGAGGAAAATGAATTAGAGAGTTTCATTTTAACTAATCTTCAACTTCTTATATACTCCCACATCCTTCAAGATAACTTGCTGTGAAGGGTGGGGCAGGAGAAAGGGAAAGCTGGAATCGCAGGTGTACACAGTGATTCTCTTCCCCTACACCTTCTATTGGGACTTTCAACAACTCCATTACTGCTACCGCTACTGTTGTTACCTCGACGTCCTGACTACTGGGCCAAGGTTATCTCAACTCCGGGCGAGGATGGGGTGGCCATGTTATAGTACAGGAGAAAGGAGCCACACTACAGCAGGCCAGCGGCACAATTCTGAGATCTGCTCAGAGCGCCCCAGGAGGCATTTGCTTGTGTGACAACAGAGGTGGTTCTCCTCTCCTTGCGCCTGCATTCGGCAGGAGTGTGAACATGGTGTCAAGAATGCAGCAGCCATGTGTTCAGATAGGCAAAATTGGGGGGGGGGGGGTGACAGCAAAGTGGGAAGAGAGCCTTAGTCCCTGACAAGCTCTATTAATTGTGTTAGATTTCTGAGGCAGGGTAAAGAGACAGGAGGAGAGAGACCAGATTCTTTTTGTTGGGGGAGGTTCGAGACAAGGTTTCTCTGTAGCTTTGGAGCCTGTCCTGGAACTAGTTCTTGTAGACCAGGCTGGCCTCGAACTCACAGAGATCCACCTGCCTCTGCCTCCTGAGTGCTGGGATTAAAGATGTGTGCCACCACCGCCTGGGGAGATCTGATTCTTTTTTTTTTCCATCTTTACGTGGCTTTATTTTTTTAATACATTTTTTAATTGATATTTATTGAGCTCTACATTTTTCTCTGCTCCCCTCCCTGCCTCTCCCCTCACCCCTTCAATCCTCCCCCAAGGTCTCCATGTTCTCAATTTACTCAGGAGATCTTGTCTTTTTATACTTTCTACTTCCCATGTAGATTAGATCTATGTACGTCTCTCTTAGTGTCCTCATTGTTGTCTAAATTCTCTGGGATTGTGGTCTGTAGGCTGGCTTTCTTTGCTTTATGTTTAAAAACCATCTATGACTGAGTACATGTGATAATTGTCTTTCTGTGTCTGGGTTATCTCACTCAAAATAATGTTTTCTAGCTCCATCCATTTTCCTGCAAAATTCAAAATTCAAGATGTCATTATTTTTTTCTGCTGTGTAGTACTTTATTGTGTAAATGTACCACATTTTCCTTATTCATTCTTCAGTCAAGGGGCATTTAGGTTGTTTCCAGGTTCTGGCTATGACAAACAAAGCTGCTAAGAACATAGTTGAACACATGTCCTTGTGGCACAATTGAACATCCTTTGGATATATACCCAAAAGTGGTATTACTGGGTCTTGAGGAAGGTTGTTTCCTAATTTTCTGAGAAATCGCCACACTGACATCCAAAGGGTTGTACCAGCTTGCATTCTCACCAGCAATGCAGAAGTGTTCCCTTTTCCCCACAACCTCTCCAGCATAAGTTGTCATCAGTGTTTTTGATCTTGACCATTCTTACAGGTGTAAGATGAAATCTCAGAGTTGTTTTGATTTGGATTTTTCTGATGACTAAGGATGTTGAACATTTCCTTAAGTGTCTTTCAGCCATTTTAGATTTCTCTGTTGAGAATTCTCTGTTTAGGTCTGTACTCTATTTTTTTAATTGGATTATGTGTTCTTTTGGTGTCCAATTTCTTGAGTTCTTTGTATATTTTGGAGATCAGACCTCTGTCTGATGTGGAGTTAGTGAAGATCTTTTCCCATTCTGTAGGCTGTTGTTTATCTTGTTGACTGTGTCCTTTGCTTTACAGAAGCTTTTCAGTTTCAGGAGGTCCCATTTATTAATTGTTTCTCTCAGTGTCTGTGCTGCTGGGGTTCTATTTAGGAAGTGGTTCCCTGTGCCAATGCGTTCAAGTGTACTTCCCACTTTCTCTTCTATGAGGTTCAGTGTGGCTGACTTTATGTTGAGGTCTTTGATCCATTTGGACTTGAGTTTTGTGCATGGTGATAGATATGGGTCTATTTTCATTCTTCTACATGTTGATATCCAGTTATGCCAGCACTGCTTGTTAAATATGCTCGCTCTTTTTCCATTTGAATATATATATATATATATATATATGTATATTTTGCTTCTTTATCAAAGATCAGGTGTTCGAAAATGTGTGGAGTGTGGATTGATTGATATCCGGGTCTTCTATTCGGTTCCATTGGTCTTCCTGTCTTTTCTTATGCCAGTACCAAACTGTTTTCAGTACTGTAGCTCTGTAGTAGAGTTTGAAGTCAGGGATTGTGATGCCTCCAGAAGTTCTTTTATTGTACAGGATTGTTTGGACTATCCTGAGTTTTTTGCTTTTCCATATGAAGTTGAGTACCGGAGGCCTGATTCTTATCTCAACAGACAGAACTGTTGATTTCAAATATCACTGGACACTCTCCCGAAGGAAAAGGGATGCCTGCATAGGAAGAAAGCGGGGTGGGACCCTTTATAGGGCTAGGGGAAGGACTTGGAAATGAGGAGATTGCTGCAGCCGTGTGGGGCTACCTTTGAGTCTGCAGTGTCTTTTCCCAAAATTGTTTGTCCAAGGGGAGACAGACTGTCCCACAGACATTCCTTTCTGGGCTGACTGATAACACCTGAGCAAGGCCATTGTAATCTCACAGGACCCCATTTGACAACTGGGGCACTCTACCAGAGCAGCTGGGCCAGCAAAGTCCTTCACCTTTTTCTTATCTTTATATAGTTCCATCAAAGTTATTTATTTTTTAATGAATGTTATGTGTATATGAGTACAGACATATGCATTTCACATGTGGAAATCAGAGAACAACTTGGAAATTGGTTCTCCCTTGCCACCTTATGGGATCTGAGGCTAGAATCCAGGCCTGTGGGCAAACGCCTCTATTGCCGAGCCGTTTTGTGATCAGCCGTGGACTTCTCTTCTCTCTTCTGCTCTCTTTCTGTTTGTACTTTATTTTTATTTAGAGATATTACTATGTAGTCAGACTTGCTGTATAGACCAGACTGGCCTCAAACTTACGAGATCCTCCTGCCTCTGCCTCCTGAGTATTGGAAGGCATGCAACATCATTTTGGGCCCAGTCTTATGACAATCTTCCAATCTACTGTGTAAGTCATGGTTGGTGGGTTCTGTTTGCAGCCAGATGCAGTCCCAGCTGACCCTCTCAGGTGCAGGGTGGGAGAACCGCAGTCCTGGATAGCCCCTCCCTCACACCACCTCTAAGGCCTGAGACGCTGCTCTCCATCATTCGCATTGTTTGAATTGCAGCTGGAGTCAGAATTTAGACCAAGGTCCCATTTTCAGTCTTGACTGGTTCTTTCCCACATGACAGGCAACAGGACATTTATGTAGCCAGTTAAGAGAGAGGCTGATAGGGTGGGGACTGGCCAAAGCACAGCTAAGAGGTTTACAGTTCAGGCCTTGCCTTTATGGCTGGGTCATAGTGGGTGGTGGTTCTTTTGGTCCTAAACTCTTCTCCCTAACCTGTTGTGAACTAAAGTGCACTGTATAAAGATTCTACAGGCTGGGTGATGGGTTAGAATGTCTGTGCTTATGGAGAGCTGGGAGGTAGGTCCTGAGCCATTATCTCAGGCTAGCCTTGAAACTTAACAACCATTCACGGTCCACTGACCCAAAGGTTAAGAGTATTATTAGAAGACTCCGGAAGTCGACAGCAGAGACTTCTCTGCTCAACCTGTGGGATTTGATCCCTTTTGGGGAGTCAAACAGCCCTTTAACGGGGGTCGCATATCAGATATTTACATTGCTATAAAAACTTCAGCGAAGTGTTACATTAGAACACAGTATTTGGGTAACCTACATCTGGGCCTGGGCCGTGCTCACTCACATTTGGTTCTAGAATAAACTCTTATTCTGAGGTAAGAGCTGTGTTTCATACCAAAGGATCCCTGGATCACTGGAAAAGTCAGCTGGATCAGCACCAGGTGCAAGCACAGAACCCCTGTGCCCAAGCATTGGTTACTGTCTTCTTGAGTGGTAGTGGTGGTGAATTCTTTTTGGGGCTCAGACACCTCCAGGGTTTGGTTGGTGGCTTGATGATATATATATTGGTTGAGACAAGGTTTCTCTGTACCTTTGGCTGTCCTGGAACCCGCTCTGTAGACCAGGCTGGCCTCGAACTCATAGAGATCTGCCTGCCTCTGTCTCCCTAGTGCTGAGATTAAAGGTGTGTGCCACTACTAAATGGTGTGTGTGTGTGTGTGTGTGTGTGTGTGTGTGTGTGTGTGTATGCATGTAGAGGGGTTAGTGTATGTTTGAACACTCATGGAAGCAAGAAGAGGATGTCAGATCCCCTGAAGCTGGAGTTACAGGCATCTGTGAGCTGGGAACAGAACTCCAGTCCTCTGGAAGAGCAGCCAATGCTCTTAACTGCTACATCATCTCTTGGATCCCCCTGGTTCCTTTTTATCTGACTGAAGATCTTATTTTGATACTGTTTTGGTTTCTGAGCATTTGGTTTTAAGGTATCCACTTTTATTTCAGTCATTCTATTTACGTTTTTGTTTTGTTTTCTGGTATTTGGTTTGTTAGTTTCATTTTTGACTTATTGTGTAGTTACTTGTTTTAGCTACTTTCCTTGTTGCTGCAACAAAAGTCCTGAAGCAAAGCAACCTCAAGGACTTATGCCATCATAGTAGCAGGTCCCTGGCAGGGGCTGGAAGCAGTTAGTCACACTGTACCCACAGGCAGGAAGCAGTTAGTCACACTGTACCCAAAGGCAGGAAGCAGTTAGTCACACTGTACCCACAGGCAGGAAGCAGTTAGTCACACTGTACCCACAGGCAGGAAGCAGTTAGTCACACTGTACCCACAGGCAGGAAGCAGTTAGTCACACTGTACCCAAAGGCAGGAAGCAGTTAGTCACACTGTACCCACAGGCAGGAAGCAGTTAGTCACACTGTACCCACAGGCAGGAAGCAGTTAGTCACACTGTACCCACAGGCAGGAAGCAGTTAGTCACACTGTACCCACAGGCAGGAAGCAGTTAGTCACACTGTACCCACAGGCAGGAAGCAGTTAGTCACACTGTACCCACAGGCAGGAAGCAGTTAGTCACACTGTACCCACAGGCAGGAAGCAGTTAGTCACACTGTACCCACAGGCAGGAAGCAGTTAGTCACACTGTACCCACAGGCAGGAAGCAGTTAGTCACACTGTATCCACAGGCAGGAAGCAGTTAGTCACACTGTATCCATAGGCAGGAAGCAGTTAGTCACACTGTACCCACAGGCAGGAAGCAGTTAGTCACACTGTATCCATAGGCAGGAAGCAGGGAATGATGAACATGCAGAATCAGCAAACGTTCTCCTTTATGTGCAGCCCAGCTGGGACCCAAGCCCAGGAAATGCTGTTGCCTTTTTGGGGGTGAATTTTTCCTTTTCAATGAATCTAACCTAGACAATCCTTCATAGATGGTCAGAGGCTAATTTAATCTAGATAATCCCTTATTGCAACTGGAGGCTGTCTCTTAAGCGATGGTAGGTCCTGTCAGTTGACAATCAACATTACCCATCACACTTAGCATGCCAACTTAAGGTGTATGTGTGTAAGTATAAACGTCTTAAAGATGATTTTGACTGCTAGTCCGTCTTTTTTTTGAAAAACAGGTTTTTTAAAAGTTATTTTCTTAGCCAATCCTAGGTAAGATTTAACTCTAAAGGTTTGGGACTAGAAGAAAAAATCATTTTAAAATCTGTTTGATCGGCCAGCCTGGTCTACAAGAGCTAGTTCCAGGACAGGCTCCAAAGCCACAGAGAAACCCTGTCTTGAAAAAAAAAAAAAAATCTGTTTGATCTGCTTAAACGCCTACAGAGCCAACTTACAGCTTACAGATGATCCCTGTGTATTTATTTAATTATAAATATAATTTAGATTTAGTTCCTCTTTGACAATACATTTGGAACAACCATTTATCTCTGAGGTTTCAGCTTTTCTGTAAAGGTAAGCAGGCAAGCGAGCTCAAAGAAAGGGAGACAGATACAAACTGAAGACACACATGCCAACCCTGTATCCTGGCATTTGGTAGGCCCAGGTGGAAACAACATTTCTAAATGCGTGTTACAGTAAGACTTAAATCTTTAACAAGTGGTTCAGATTTGTGGATAAGAAAAAGATGTCTCCCATGACTTGTACTGTCTTATGAAAATAGAGATCAATGGCCCCTGGAGCCTTGTCTTAAATGCTCAGTCTCAGGAAGGACAAACAGTGTTGTCAATCCTATCCTTAAGATTGGAGCTATCTCCTTGAACTCTACTCAAGAGACTCCTCACAATGGCCCAGAAGACAAGTGTCTGGTTCCCTTTCTACTGTTGTGATAAAAACACCATGGCCAACACAAGTTATAAAAGAAAGCATTAATTTGTAGATCATGATTGCAGAGTTAGAGTCCACAATCGGGAATCCCGGTGGGTAGCATGGTGCAGGATGTAGGCATGGTGCTGGGAGCAGCAGCTGAGAGCTCACATCTCGAGCCACAAACAAAGGCAGAGAGAGAGACGGACAGACAGACAGACAGAACTGGGAATGGCATGGACTTTAAAACTTCAAAGCCCACGCTGTGACACACCTCCTCTAACAAGGCCACACCTCCAGATTCCTCCTAAACAGTCCACCAACTTAGGGACCAAGAATTCAAATTTATGAGCCTGTAAGGGTTATTCTCATTAAACCATCATAATTCCAACTTTAACTCTAAAAGGTCCCATTTCTCCCTGGGGGCGGGGGTAGTGATTCATATTCCCTCCACTGCCCTCTCTCAAAATTCATACACCGTGTTTCTGTCCACAGTGTCTATTCTTGATTTTGAGACTTTACATTAATTCTGTTTGAGAAACACTTTCATTCCTGTGTCAGGGCATGTTCTAGATGTGACACACTGACAGAAGGGCAGAGCATTGGAAGAACAGCAATCTCCAGGGTTGCAGGCTATCTCCCACTGGGAGCCGCTGCAGCTAAGTGTCCAGTCAGGAAGCACCCTGGTCTCAAGTATCAGAAAAGCTGGCAGGGCAAGGCTGGGAGTAAATTGGATTCACTACCAGAGAGATGGCAAGCAACCTTGAACCTCTACTATGAAGTTTATTGCTCATTGGCACCCCAGTGGGTTCCTCTTGCTGAGAATGTGTCTCGGGGAACATTTCCGTGTCAGTCACCTAAGTAGGAACTTCACTCCCCAGGTACGTTTTCCATGGTGCCATTCTCTGAACTTGCACTTTCCTACCTACCCCGTCCACACCCCACTGGGGAGGGCCTGTCATTAAGCCCTCCTCCTCCTTCTCCATTGCCTCCAGCCTCTCCTTACCACACGCCCCCAAGCTGTTTGCCGGCCAGAAGCATATTTCAGAACCACAGCTCAAAAGGGCCATTTTCCTACACAGACTTCCCAGTGACTTCCTGCAGCCTAAGCTGGGAATTCTGAACTAAATGCCCCACTGGCCAACCAGGAAACGGAAGCCAAGAGAGGTGAGCTTTGTATATTGCTACATTTATAATCTTCATTACCCACTCCCAATATGCTTGGGCTGACTTTTGTTTTAAAAATTATGGTTTTAAAAACCATAATCCTCTCAGCCAGTTCCTTTTCCTGGCTTTTATAAGATGCAGAACACGGAGGTTCAAGCACCAAAGTGACAGTATTCACTGAGCCTGGGCTTGGAGGTGCGGGTGGTGGAGGCAGTGGTGAACTGAAGAAACCGCATCCATCAGTGGTGGGGTTGCAGCCCATCGCTGCTGTGTGGAATGCTGGGCAGGCAGTGACAGATCAGACTGTAGGAAGGGAAACTCCCCATCCGAAACACAGGCAAATCATTTTCAACCGGAAAACCACTGCCTGAGTTACTCTCCCACACTCCCAGTGATGTCTGTACCAGGATGGCTCCTGAGGCTAAGAATCTGGCGCTCTCCAGTAAAACAAGAGCTCCAGTCCTCTCTCAGCACTGCCGCTTCAGGGCATCTCTCCTGCAGATCTGTGTGGGGTGCACAGGGACGACCTGCTCATCTAATCACTGCAGCACTGCTTGAACAGAAGGACGTTTCAACCAAAGTCAAACTGTAGGGTCTCCGCTGAACATGCTGAATTTAAGATAAAAGGTACATCAGCTCCCTAAAGTAACCCATCTGCATACTCTCCACCTTCTTTCCCAGGCCCTGGGCAACCCTGAACGGTGATTCTGTGGATTTGCCTACTCTGGAGATGCTGTGAAAATGGAGACACGTAGCCAAGTCGTGGTGGCGCACGCCTTTAATCCCAGAGTTCAAGATCAGCCTGGTCTCGAGTGAGTTCCAGGACAGCCAGGGCTACATAGAGAAGTCTTGCATAGGAAAAAAAAAAGTCATGTACCTGCTCTTTTTCACTTAGCACCATGTTTTAAAGGTCTGTCCGCAGTGTATTATGTATTAATACGCCAATTATTTTAGTTACTTTAGTATTTTTGAGGCAGGGTTTCACCTAGCTTGGAACTCACTCTGTTGATCAGACTGACCTCAAACTCACAGAGATCCATATCTGCCTCTGCTCCCCAAGTTGGGATTAAAGGCGTGTGCCACTATATTCAGCTTTAAAAAATATTTCTACATAATTTTTCTTCTTCTTTTTCCTTTTTGTCTGCTCATCAGTTGATTGGCATTTGAGTTTCTAATATTTTGGTATTGTGAATGAATATTCATAAGGCCTGTGTGCTGGTTTCTGCACAGACATAGGCCTTCAGTTCTAGGTATATAGAGAGCAGAACTGCTGGGATTCTGCTTAGGGCTCTGTCTGACTTGTATTGCGCATGCTTCAGAGGCAGAAAGGTTGTCTGCCTCATTACCTGGGAAAAGGCCACCAAAGAACCTCAGGGACAGCATGCCCATTTTTTACAAATACAATTTACTAATTAATGATCTATGAAAATCTTTTAAAAGCATTTGGCCTGTCAAGAAAATTAGAAGTAAATCTATAGCTAGCGTCTATGATTACATGTCTATACACCTCCTAGATGTGTATTTGTCCTGGAGCTTACCCAACATACCTAATAGTTTTTTTCTATTGCTATTTATTTTTCTCATATGTGTGTGCATACCAATGCATGTATATGCAGAGGCCAGAGGTTGACACTGGGTGCATTCCTCTATCGCCTGCCACCTAATTTCTGAAATAGGGTCTCTTCCTGAACCCGGAGCTCACCAGTTTGGCTACACTGTGTAGAGAGCCTCTGGTAGTCCCCCTAGAACTGAGCGTTATGCTAGGGCAGCTATGCTGGGCTTGTTATATGGGTGCTGAGGATCAGAACACAGCACCTTACCGACGGAACTGTCTCTCCAGCTCCCTCCTCAACATGAATGGGAGTTGTAAAACAAAATATAATCACTACTTTTATATTTTGAGGTACATGTCGTAATGAAGCTCTTGAACCCCTAAGTATGGACAATGAGTTAACAACAGTCATAAACCCCCCAAATCTGTCCTAGAAACGAAAGGGGCTTATTAACTGTTTTGAGACAGAGGTTCACCATGTAAGCCATGGCTGACCTGGAAAACTCAGTTATAGACCAGGCTAGTCCTGAACTCGAGATTTCGCCAGCCTCTACCTCTCCAGGGCTGGGACTAAGGGCGTGAGCCACAAAGCTTAGCTTTAAAAATAAAATAAAATAAATGGAACACATGGGTGTATTAAGTTAATGAAAATGTACTGAAACTTTCTGCATGTATTTTGATACAAAGTACAAAAGGCAGGACAACATAAACACCTGCGTATGCTTACCAAAATTCATTTCTGGCCGGGACCCAACCTTCAGCTTTCAGTTGAGACTGCGTAATAAATGTCAAGCGGGCACTCACACTTTACTGAATTTCATCCCAGTTTCTCCCTCCACATTTTTCTGGTCTCTTTGGGAAACCCTGACCTCTCTGGAGTGGGCCCCACTAGAACTGCCTACCGAGAACGTTTCCAACTCTCGGTTAACAGCGTTCACTTTGGCCGTCTCCTAATGGAGACGTGGGATGGCGTGGAAATAAACAATACGGTGCTGGTTCTGTCGCGGTCCAGGGGGCGTGTGCATCCAGGCCACGGACTGGAGCCTGGGTCAGCGGCGCTCTAGAATATCGAGGATTTGGGTCTCTGTGGTCACTACTTAGAGACCAGATGACCAGAACTTCCGGCGCCAGAAGAGTACAATGCAAATCCTCTAGAAGATGAGTCTAAGAAGGAAGAGGAGCCCAAAGGAAAGATGGGGGTGTGCGGAGCCTGTTGCCTAGGTAACAGCACCCCTTCATCATATCTCCGCCCCTTCGGGCGTGTGGAGACAGTACGCCCTGACGTACAGACGAACCTGGTGGGGCTTTGCCCTCCCTTCTCCCAGCGCCTGAGGCTGCTGGCACGCATGCGTCAGAGCGTTGCGGGGCTGCGCACGCACCGCCGAGGTGCGCGCATCACCCCTTGGGCGTCTCCCGCCGCGAGCTGGACAGCTGAGAACGCGCGCGCGCGCGTGCGTGCAAGACAAGGGCGCGGCTTCCTCGTCCGGTGGATCCTGATTGGATAGAATAAAATGAAGGGGTGGGATCTCCGTGGGGACCGCTCAACGATTGGCCAGCGACTGGAGGAGCGTGGTCCTGGGGCGGCCGGCGGGGTGGTCTGGCCCGGCGCGCGCGAGGCTGAGGTGATGGCTGCGGTCCTTGATAAGTAAGCGAGTCCAGAGGAACACTCGTCGCTGGGTTGGCAAGACCCGGGAACCCTCAGTCCCCGTAGAGGCGTGGCGGTGAGGTGCCGGTGGGTCGGTGAGTGCGGTCCCGGGAGCCCCAGGGCCCCGCCCCTCCCTTTCTTCCGGGGCCGCGCCGCGCCCCCTTGAGCCCCTACTCCCGGCCACTGGGTTCGCCGCGCCAGCCGACCCCTCTCGCCTGCTGCGCAGGTCCTGCCTCCTAGCCCACAGAGGGGAAACTGAGGCCCTCGGGGCGGTCTTCTCACCCGCGACTCCACTCACACCATGGCTGAACCGCTGAAGGAAGAGGACGGCGAAGACGGCTCTGGGGAGCCCCCTGGGCGGGTGAAGACAGAGCCCGTCCACACCACGGCTTCTGTCGTGGCCAAGAACCTGGCCCTGCTCAAAGCCCGCTCCTTCGACGTGACCTTTGACGTGGGGGACGAGTACGAGATCATCGAGACCATAGGCAATGGGGCCTATGGGGTGGTGTCCTCGGCGCGCCGCCGCCTCACGGGTGAGCTGGCTTCCTGAGGCCCAGCATGTGTGGACTGCTTTCCAGAGGCGGTGAGGAACCCGCACGGTCCCGGGAGGATCAGCTGCGCCGGGGATTCTGGTTCCACTCACCACTTACTGACTAGGTGCCAGCTCCCCGTTAGGTACCCTTCCCAAGAACCCAGCATCTCCCAGTCAGCATCGTTCTCCTTAGGAAAATGAGATCCCTGTAAGCCAGAATAGAGAGGTGCCCCTTGGTGTCCAGAAAACTATCTTTGAGAGCCAGAGATTGGCACAGTGGCTTGGTTGAGGAACGGGGAAGATCTGGGATGGAGAGAATATGGTGAGGCGGGAAAGGGAGCTCAGGTGGTACAGTCAAGACCACACTAACTAGCAGTGCCTCCTTCGTGTGTGAGCTGTTAGTACCTGCCTCCTGTGTAGTTGTGATGTTAAAATTTGATGTTACACACAGGGTCTTGCACATAGTAGAGATGTACCTGTTGTTCTTTGAGTTCTAGAAGGGCAGTGCCGGAAGGGGCCTGCAGCTGCTGCAGGGTACCTCCTGGTATATATGTGCCTTTTCCCTGCTCTTCAGGCCAGCAGGTGGCCATCAAGAAGATACCCAATGCTTTTGACGTGGTGACCAATGCCAAACGGACCCTCAGGGAACTGAAGATCCTCAAACACTTCAAGCACGACAATATCATCGCCATCAAGGACATCCTGAGGCCAACTGTGCCCTATGGAGAGTTCAAATCTGTGTAAGGAGTGGGATGGGGTAGTGAGACACTGTCGGGACCAGGTTAGAAGTCTGGAAGGGCCGCTGAACCTAATGTGAGACAGGCTGGGAGAAGTCCCATGATTCCAGGGCCAGTCTTCCTGTATGACATTAGTAGGGACAATTCTTGTTTCTCAAGAAGAGTGCAAGGGCTGGGGATTTAGCGCAGTATGAGACTGATGAGCATCTTTGAGGTTTTAGGTTGACTCTTCTGTACTGGGGAAAAAAAGAGAGAGGATCTATAGTTCTTTATTTGTGCATGCCAGCTTTGGCTGTATTGTAAGTTCAAGGCTAGCCTGGACTAAATGAGACCCTATCTCAAATGACAAAGCAAAGCCAAACAACAGGAGAGTGAGAGAAACAGAACAGGTCCAAATTTTATAAGGTAGCCGACACAGGACCTTGTAGTGTCATGACACCTTCCTGTTCTGATGGCAGACATAACTAATTGATCACAAAATACTTTCTTAAAAATAGAAAATTGACAGACTTTCACGATTTCATCCACAGCTCCCAGTAACTGCTGGCAAACAATAACTCCGAAACTAACTGTGCTGGCCAAGCCTGGTATAATTAAACACCTTCTTAAAAGAAACCTAACAGGGAAATTAGGTCCATGGAGAAAATGATCTGGCAAAAAGTAGTGGATAAGTTGAGGCTGGAGCATTGGCTCAGTGGTTAAGAGCAGTTGCTTCTCTTGCAGAAGACCTGGGTTCAGTTCCCAGTGTCTGCATGGAGGCTCACAGACATTTGTAACTCCAGTTCCAGGGACTCAGACTCCCTCTTTTGGCCTCTGCGGGCATCAATTGCTTATCTAGTATACATGTATACATGCAGAGAAACATACATGAAATTTTAAAAATCTTTTCTAAAAAGCTGTAGAAAAGTCTGGAACCTGATGCCATTCTTTCATACCATGCTGCTAATCCTTTGGGGTTTCAACGTAAGGTCATAATCTCTAGAACTGGGAGGGCAGGTGAGGATGGGGCTTGTTTGTAGTGTGAAGAGGCCAGTTCACACCTGTCTCGCCATTTCCAGCTATGTGGTACTGGACCTCATGGAGAGCGACCTTCACCAGATCATCCACTCCTCACAGCCACTCACACTGGAGCACGTGCGCTACTTCTTGTACCAGCTGCTTCGGGGCCTCAAGTACATGCACTCTGCCCAAGTCATCCACCGTGACCTTAAACCCTCCAACCTTCTGGTGAATGAGAACTGCGAGCTCAAGATTGGTGACTTCGGAATGGCCCGTGGCCTGTGTACCTCCCCTGCCGAACACCAGTACTTCATGACTGAGTACGTGGCCACTCGCTGGTACCGTGCCCCTGAACTCATGCTTTCCCTGCATGAGTACACACAGGCTATTGACCTCTGGTCTGTGGGCTGCATCTTTGGGGAGATGCTGGCTCGGCGACAGCTCTTCCCCGGCAAAAACTATGTGCACCAGTTACAGCTGATCATGATGGTGTTGGGAACCCCATCGCCAGCTGTGATTCAGGCTGTGGGGGCTGAAAGGGTGCGGGCCTATATCCAGAGCCTGCCACCACGGCAGCCTGTGCCCTGGGAAACGGTATACCCAGGTGCTGACCGCCAGGCCCTCTCATTGCTGGGCCGCATGTTGCGATTTGAACCCAGTGCCCGGATCTCAGCTGCTGCTGCCCTTCGTCACCCCTTCCTGGCTAAGTACCACGACCCTGATGATGAGCCTGATTGTGCCCCACCTTTTGACTTTGCTTTTGACCGTGAAGCCCTTACCAGGGAACGCATTAAGGAGGCCATTGTGGCTGAGATTGAGGACTTCCATGCCCGACGGGAGGGCATCCGCCAACAGATCCGCTTCCAGCCTTCTCTGCAGCCTGTGGCTAGTGAACCTGTGTGTCCAGATGTTGAGATGCCCAGTCCCTGGGCTCCCAGTGGAGACTGTGCCATGGAGTCACCTCCTCCAGCACCACCACCATGCTCTGGCCCTGCGCCTGACACTGTTGATCTGACTCTGCAGCCTGCACCCCCAGCCAGTGAGCTTGCCCCACCAAAAAAAGAGGGTGCCATCTCTGACAATACCAAAGCAGCCCTCAAAGCTGCCCTGCTCAAGTCCCTGAGGAGCCGGCTCAGAGGTACTTCGTGGGGCTAGCAGCTGGCTGGGGAGTGGAGTGGTAGACAAAGACCCTTGGACGGGATTGTAAGCCCTTACCTTTCCCTTGTCCAACTGCCCTGCAGATGGCCCCAGTGCACCCTTGGAGGCACCTGAACCTCGAAAGCCTGTGACAGCTCAGGAACGCCAGCGAGAGCGAGAAGAGAAGCGTAGAAGGCGGCAAGAGAGAGCCAAGGAGCGGGAGAAGCGACGACAAGAGCGGGAGCGCAAGGAAAGGGGAGCTGGTGCCTTGGGGGGCCCCTCTACTGACCCTCTGGCTGGACTGGTGCTTAGTGACAATGACCGGAGTCTTCTAGAGCGGTGGACTCGCATGGCTCGGCCTCCTGCCCCAACCCCAGCCCCAGCCCCAGCCCCAGCCCCAGTCCCAGTGCCATCCCCTGCCCAATCCACGAATCCTCCCACTGGCCCTGTATCCCAGTCCACTGGTCCTCCTCTACAGCCTGCAGGCTCTATTCCTGGTCCTGCCTCCCAGCCCGTTTGCCCACCCCCTGGCCACGCTCCCCAGCCTTCTGGCCCTCCTGGACCTGTCCCTGCCCCACTCCAAACTGCCCCTTCCACAAGCCTTCTGGCCTCTCAGTCACTTGTGCCAACTGGTGGGTTGCCTGGCTCCAATGCCCCAGAAGTTATGCCTTACTTCCCATCTGGCCCACCACCTCCAGATCCTGGGGGAGCCCCTCAGCCTTCTACATCAGAGTCACCTGATGTCAACCTGGTGACCCAGCAACTGTCCAAGTCTCAGGTGAGGAGAGACAAAGGCCCAGGATACCTTGATCTGGGTCCTGGCAGGTGGGTTTGGGTTGTCCATTTTGGGTGAAATGATGTAACAAAGGCAGCCTGCCCATTGCTCATGAAGAGAGTGTGGGAGATACAGACTTTGCTTGGAAAGTGTCTGGCTTGGAGACGGCTCCATTCCCTTGCACTAGTACTTTATTTCGAGATAGCATTCATGTTCTAGAATATCTGGTTAGAGTGGTTAGTAATAGCAAACTGTGCCCTGCTGACCTTAATTTGTCCTTCCTGGCACCTGTGTTATAATCTGTTATTGTCCCTGCAGGTGGAGGACCCCCTGCCTCCTGTGTTCTCAGGCACTCCAAAGGGCAGTGGGGCTGGCTATGGTGTTGGCTTTGACCTGGAGGAATTTTTAAACCAATCGTTCGATATGGGTGTGGCTGATGGGCCACAGGATGGGTAAGATGGTTGGACTGAGCTCCTGGAACGGGGCTATGGCAGGGTCCTTGGATGGCTGCCCAGCTGGCTCTGGCTGAGAGCACCCATCTTAATTCCTTTTCCTTGCAGCCAGGCAGACTCAGCTTCACTCTCAGCCTCCCTCCTTGCTGACTGGCTTGAGGGCCACGGCATGAACCCCGCTGACATCGAGTCTCTACAGCGAGAGATCCAGATGGATTCCCCAATGCTGCTGGCCGACCTGCCTGACCTCCAGGAGCCCTGACACCCACAGCTTGTGCCTTGCTGCCAGGAGAGACCCAGCTTCAAGGTCCAGGGATGCAATCCAGAGACCTGCAGCCTTGGCACTGGCAGGTGAGGCTCAGCTTGAGTTACTCTGCAGGTTCATCTCAGACCCACCTTTCAGCCTTAAGCAGCCATCTGAGCCACCACCGAGCCATAACAGGATTGGGAGACTCTACTCCCCCCTGAGCAGTCTTCTTCAGTATTGTATTTTTATTGTTGTAATATGCATTTGTTTTGCCATCAAAATAAGGTCTGTGAAATACAAGGTTTCCTTTAACCTGACTGTGTGTCATTTCTGGAGTTGGGATAAGAATACCAGCAGTAGGTATATAAAGAAGAGCCAGGTGCCCGTATTATTTGGGGTCAAGTAAATGTTTGTCCACAAAGCGAGTCCATCAGCTCCTGAAGGTTTATTGAGACCTCCACTTCCCACCCACTCCCAGTCCCACAGATTGTTCTTTGCCACCTTTCATGACAATCGCTGGGCAAGCAGGGGACCTAGTTAACATGCCATCTTGCCAGTGGCTACTTCAGGGTCGGTGAGTTGTTGCTGTGGTGAATATTGATTTGGCATCGAACTTTGAAGAACTAGGAAGCAAGTAGGTTTGGGCTCCATGGTGCTCACTATAAGGGAGTAAGTTGGAGAGGGGGAGACCGAGAGCAGGAAGTGGGGTAGTGGGAGCGCTGGCTGGCGAGTGCCATATGTGCTGCATTACTCTGTCTAGAGTAGCCTCTAACAGGTGGGTCTGCGATAAGGAGACGGCCTGAGGTGGAGTGCGAAGGAGTGTGAACACTGGCAGCCAGCAGGTAGCTTATGGCTTTCAGCTGTCTGGAAGGAGTAGGAGCAACTTGGAGTTTTTGTAGAGTTCTGCTAGACGAGGCTGGAATGGCTGGGCCACAGAAAGGCCTGCTGGGCTGCTGACAGCCTAGCCTCAGGAAGGCAGCAGGGCCTGGCTTAGGAATGGCTACCCCAGACATGGGACAGGGATTTGTCAGGGCATTGCTGGTGCTCAGAAAGCAGCAGAAGCAGTGTCTTATGGGTGCAGCGTGGAGACTTGGGACTTCCAGGGGAGAGATAGGGCCTGCCTGGGCCAGCCCCTCAGGCCCGACGAATTTTCATCTCAGTGCGCTTGAGGGAGTAGTAGAAGCCTTTCCACTGGGCCCAGTTGATACCGTTGGCATAAGAGAGGTGGGAGCCACCCAAGTAGAAGCCATTGAGATTGGCAAAATGGCAGCTTCTGAACCAGAAGGCTCCTGAGGAGAGGGCTGCACAGTTCTGCACGAAGAGGTCCTGGTCTCTGTCGAAGGTGGAGAACTTCTGGCCACTGTGGTAGGACAGGGAGTCACCTGGCAGGAGGGAGAAAGAGCTGCTGAGGCCAGGAGCAGAGCCTGTGCTGGCAGACTGTGAGTGACAGCAGTTGATGAATGACACTGAGGGACAGCATCATGTGGCATCCTGCTGGGATGGAGGCACCCTCCCTGAGCCACAAAGAGAAACAGCTGTTCTGCAGAGCTGCCTGGAGCAGGGCCACCTGGAGCAGGGCCAGGGCGGCCAGCGTTCCCTAGGGCTCTGGTTCAGGTGACTGGAGTTGGTCTGGAGAGAGCCCAGAAGGGTTGAAGGAGGGGCATTAAGGAACCAATGGGGCAGGGCGATTCCTATGTTATTTGCTCCCTCTCCCGCTGCCACTGCCCCTGCCCCTGAAGAAGCTGATAGAGGTACCTGCCCCGCCATCCTCAAAGCCAGCCACGTAGAGGGTATAGCCGTCCTCCTCAGCACTGACTGCGTTGGGGGAGATGGAGAAGTCAATATACTTGGCATAGGCTGTGTTGTTCTCAAAATCTTCCAAGTCCACTCGCAGCTCGTACTTCTGCTTCAGTGTCAGGAGGTGCAGGTTCTGCAGCCCTAGGGAAGGGGAGCGGCTGGTCAGCAAAGACTTGGCTGAGGGGCAGCCCCTACCCCGTGGCCCCACCTTACCCAGCCAGTACTCCCCGTCAGCGCGGCCAAAGCCCAGCTTGTAGTCGTTCCAGCCCCGAAAGAAACTCACTGAGCCGTTGAATCTTTTCTGGAAAACCTAGAGGCAAGAGGACAAGGGACTGGATGATGGAGATTCAGTACCCCCACGGACTCTGCCCTGTCCTGCCCTGCCCTGCCCACCAGGCCTGGCATTGCCAGTTTAGTAAGGACTTGAGTGAGTATTGGGGAGCTGCTGGAGCAAAACACACTGACTCCTGGCCTCTCCCTGACCATCTGCTGAAAAGGGGTCCCTGTCTGGTCTCTTGTCCACTGAGAGACAGGAAGGGGAAAAGATATAAGGGGGAGTTGGGGGCCAGGGACAGCTTAGTGGCAAAACACCAAACTAGCATGGCATGGTAAAAAGGGAGTAGGGGGATCTAGAATACATGGCTGTGAGCTCTGGCACTGTATGGCCCAAGCCAAACAACGCCACTTCTCTAGGTCCGCAGCTCCTCATTTGGGAAAGGTACCCACCTAACAGGACCACTGTGAGGACAGCATGCATTAACCCTCAAGCACGGAAGTGTTAGCAGCCCTGCTTCCAGTCCCCATAAAGATGAGGAGCCCAGTTTGCAGAGGTGACGCTCAGGATCATGCCGCTGCCTGAACCACGCCTGGCGGAGGCCCCTTTGCCTACTTACCGTCCACTTGCCACCCTCAGTTGTCATGTCACAAAAGACAGGCACTGGCACACTGGGGCCAGATGGGTAGATGAGGTACACACCATCTGTCTGGTAGCCCTGAGCGTAGATATCATCACAGTCCAGGGGTTGCGGAAGGCAGGCCTTCTCCAGAGCTGAGAGGGACAGTGTGGGGACAGCAAGGAGAAAGACTAAGACATAAAGGACACCTCAGGGCCCCTGTTTTTCTCCAGGGCTAAGGGACCTTGTCATGAGAAATCAAGATTTCTCTAGGGGCCACTGCCAATTTGTAGAGGAGGGAACAGTCCTGCAGAGCCTGGCTTACAATGGCTCACATGAATGGGTCTACTCACCATCTCCCCGGATCCCGGAGGCCTGGGGGGCACAGGGAGGCGTAGAGAGCAGCAGCAGCAGCAATGGCAGAGCTGGGAGAGCCTGGTGGAGGGAGACGACTGAGTGTAGCCCCCAGCACGGGTCAGACACCTTCCAGCTCCCCCCACGCTTCCCCCGCCCTGCTGACACCGTGCCCTCTTGTCTACTTTTTCCTTCTCTGCTGTCTGGGAAATGCTCGGTATCCCCAGAGCTTAAGTTCCGAGAGATCCCTGCTATGCTCTTCGGCCTACTCTCTGGCAAGTGGCTTGTCTCCACAATGGTCCTGATCCCTCAGACCAGTACCTTCATGCTGTCAGCTCAGTTCAGAGAGGCAGGCTGTCTGGGGCCCCAGACTGCAACCGCCCACAGTTATGTGTTGGGTCTGAGCCCACAGACCCAGCTCCGCCCCTGGAACTGCAGAATGCCTCCCCTCCCCAACCCCAATAGCCAGCCCCCAGCATCAACTTACACTGTCAGGGGCCAGGGGACCACCTGGGTCTCATTAGGGCTGTCAGGGAAGCAGTGTGGACCAGACATTAACTCCTTAACAGCTGCGATTGCTCTCTAGACCCCATTCTGCCTCCCTCCCTGCTGGACTTGTGGGCCCCTTGGCAAGCCCAGCTAGCCTCTGCCCACCCCCTGCTTCCTGATAGGCCCTCTGCAGATGTCTGCTTCTCCCCCATTCCTGTCTAGTCTGTTTAAGCAGTCATTTGGGGGTGGGTAGGGGTCAAGGTGTCCTTGGGCCCAAGAGAGAGGGGTCCCTACTTGGGAAGGCTAGGTAGGGTAGGCAGCTCCAAAGTTCCTGATGTGGGAGCTGCCTGGCCTGGTAGGAGACAGGACCAACAGGGGCCAACAGGGGCCAGCAGGGGCCAACAGGGGCCAGGCAGTCTTTTGGCAAGCCTGGGACATTTCTGAGCCATGAGCACAAAGCTGCAGGCGGCCAGCAGTTCTGTCTGCCTCAACTGGAGCCAGGGCCCTCTCCAACTCCTTTCTGGCCCCCTCCCCTGCTGGGTGTCTATACTCCCACCCTCCCCTCTCCCACAGTTCCCTGGCCCATCTGGATTGCTTTTGTTTCTTCCAGCTCTGCCCCTCCTCTCTTCCAAGACCATCTGTTCTTGGGGCTGCCCGCTCAGCCAGTTTCTTCTTTTCTGTCCTGCCTGAGCCCATGCCCCCAGCATGCCTGGTTTCTGTGTTCCTCCTGCCATCCTTACCACGCAGCCTCTCCTGTTGGTCTGTCTTTTCTTCCATCCCCTGCATGCTGTTGTCCCAGGTGCCTGGTCTGCATTCCTGTTTAGCCCTCCATTGCTTCAAGGCTGAGGCCAACATTCCCCCCTGGGACATGAAAGGAGCTTTCAGTCTGTCTCAGCCTCCCTTCAAGATCTTGCTGCTTGAGACTCAAGCTATGTCTAGCTACCCAGACTTCTGGCTAGCAGGTTCCTGGCCCTTTGCCTGGGTTGCTCCCTTTGGCGCCCACCAGTCTTTCTTCTCACCATGAGTGCTAGTGGGTGACATCCATGTCTCCCATTTTTGCACACTCAGCACCCACCACAAAGCCCATACATGTGTATTTACAAAGGACGTGTTTTTTGAGCATTTGTGTTATACAATTTGTTGGCTGTCAGGGATGCAAAATCAGCCCCTGGAGTGGCCAACATGTTTTGGACAATGAACCAGAAACGAAACTGATGCCTCAAAAGGACACAAATTAGACAGGCAAGCATGTGAGACGTCCAGAGCAAACAGATAGCTCTGACTTAGGTCCTCTCCTGGACCCAGAAAGAGTTCCGTGGGGCCTGCTTGACAAGGTGTGTGGCTGCTAGCTGGAGACCTCTCTCTATGTGGTTGTGTTGAGCCCTGGGGCTTCCAGAGCTAGCTGCCAAGTGTTGAAACCCATGTGCCACCATCTGGGAAGTTGGGATGACTTGGGCAGATTCCTCTGTGCCTCAGTTTCTTCCTCCATGGAATGAAGACGATCATATCTACTCCGTGGAGGCGTAAGGGTTCAAGTACCACAAAGCAAATTCCAGGAACAGTGCCCACACCTACTTGTCAAGTGAAGACGTCTTAACCCAATTACACTCAAGTTTATTTGAGTGATTGTAAACAAAACAGAACAAAGCAACATGAAAGTGATTTGTGAACTGGGCAGTCCAAGGCAGACTCAGACAACTCCCAGGAACAATAGGCTCTGACAGCCCTTATAGGAAACAAGTGTGTGCAGACTGCTTAATTGGTTACAGCTTAGTTGGGTAATTGGTTTCTGAGCCGCCTGCAGTTAACTGAAGTCAGGTTCAGTGCAGGAGCTGAAGCTGAACCGGTGGCCTCCCAGGAACACTATCTGGTGCACTGTAGTAATGATTTAGCCCAGATTAGCTCATCATCATCATAAACATCATGATTGTTCTCAGATGAGTGGGTCGTATTCAACAGTTTTCACCCTTGTCTGTGGAAGACAGAGTTGGCCACTCCGCGCTAGTCATTCTTATGTTAGTCCAGATTCTTAGCTGGCTCCCTGTCCAGTCTCCCTTGTGGCTGGGTGAGGTCACATGCCTGAATTTTGGCCAATAAGATGCAAAAGGAAGATAAGTGGCTGTCCATTTTTCTTTCTGCTTCTCTGAAGACAATGACTGCTGCCTCGGACATGGGACTGGGGCCTCATGGCCAGGGTGGGGGTGGGCAATAGAAGCATAGTCTATTGTGGAGTGGGTGGAGGCCAGGCCTGCACTGCCCTACCCTAATCCTTATGTGGAAGAGAAACTTTCATCTGGTTTAAGACTCTGGGTTGTTCCTGTAAGACAGCTGTATCTAATCCTAATATCTAGCAATATTAGCACAAAGCTACAGGAATAAAATAATGGGGGGAGGGGGGAAAGTCATCATAACAAAAAAAAAAGCATGTCCGAAGTTGAGAGTGACTTTTGAGATTATAACGTAGGATCAGAAACAAGGAAACGAGTCACCACAATTTCATCTTTTTAAGAAATCTGTAGATTTTTTCTGAAGATGATGTGCACTCGTGGTGTCCAGGCAGGCTCTCCGCTGGCAGGTGTCCTTCCACACAGATGCTAAGCATTAGCTCTAGGCATTAGTTTAGTGCCTCGGAAAGAAGTTTGAAAGCACATACGAGGAGTCGGTACCCTTCCTCTGAAGATACTGCCTGAAGAGCTACCAGCCACTGGCAGGCTACACATGCCGCAGGAGATGTCCCAAGTCCATGCCCACATGTGCAGCACTAACTGGACTCAGTGATTACTAACGACAGCTTAAAAAACAAAGATGACATGAAGTTGGGAGACGGTCGGGGCACACAGAGGAGAGCGGAAGCGAGGATGCAGTGGGTAGGCATGGTCAATACATATTGTATGAATGTATAAAACTTTCAACTAGTAAAATCTTTGAAATAAAAACATGAAATGGAACTGGGTGTGATGATGGTCCAGGCCTTTAATCCCAGAACTCGGGAGGCAGAGGCACACAGATCTTTGTGAGTTTGAGGTTAGCCTGGTCTACAAGGTGAGTTCCAGGACAGCTAGGGCTACACAGAGAAACCCGGTCTCAAAAAACAAAACAAAAAAGAAAAAAAGAAAAACAAACAAAACATGAAATGGAACTGGAGAGCTAACTCAGCGATTAAGAGCACTAGCTGCTCTTCCAGAGGACCCAGGTTCAATTCCCTGCACCCATATGGCAGCTCCCGACTGTAACTCCTGTTCCAGGGATTCTGATGCTCTCTCTCTGGCCTCCGTGGGCACCAGGCACACACAATGGAGCACAGATAAACATGCAGGCAAAACACCTACATATATCAAAATAATAAGAATAAAGGAGTTAACCACTACACCTCTCAATTAGAAACAAATCAAAAAAGAAATGTCCAAAAAATTATTCCAGCTGGGTGGTGGTGGTGCATGCTTTTAATCCCAGCATTCAGGAGGTAGAGGCAACTTTGTGAGTTCGAGACCAGCCTGGTCTACAAGAGCTAGTTCCAGGACAGGATCCAAAACTACATAGAAACCCTGTCTCGGAAAAAAAAATTACTCCAGCTCATCAAAGGCTGTGTAATTTGGACATCACTGTGTTGCCTGCTTAGTGTATATTCTAGTTAGGTTACTATTGCATGATGAAACGCCCTGACCAACACAAAATTATAACAGAAAACATTTAATTGGGAACTTGTTTACAGTTTCAGAAGGTATCTTAGTACGGTACTGGCATCTCCAAAATGCTGGGTTCTTCTGCTGCAACTGGGCTACACTTTCACCAATAGCCTCTCATATGATCTCTTCGTAGTGCCAAGCCTCAACTCCTTTGCATGACCCATTCAGTCCTGGGCCTTCAACTGCCACTGAAGCTGCACCTTCACCAATGGCCTCGCCTGACCTCTCACAGTGCCAAGCCTCATGCCTTCAAAACCAGTACCACTTGGGTGACTCTCGCACATTACCAGATCCAATTGCTGGCACAAGGCACAACCTCAGCCACCTCTGGAACACAGCTTCTCTGTGCTCTCAGGAAACATGTCCCATAAGGTTTCACCTCAGTGATGCTGGTGGGCTCTTAATCACCGCTGATTTCTTAGCTCCAGCCGACCATCAAGCGTCCCAGCAAAGCAAAGTTTCACTTTGGCAGTTCTAGTGTCTTGTTAATCACAGCTGGTTCTTCAGCTGACCAGAACCACAGGATCTTAATTCAAAATAGCAAATGGCCCTGGAAATCTTTAAACTTCCTTCTGAAACGTCACAAGCCAGGCTCCATCTTCCACACTGCTCTCAACATCATTGTCTTCCCAGTTCCCATAAGACATTCCAAAGCGCTCTCCACACTCAGTGGTTATTCTAGCCCACGAAGTTCGAGAGTTCTTCCACAACCCTCCCCAAAACATGTCCAGGTCTGTCACCATGTTGGTAATACCCCTACTACGCTTGCACCAATTTGTTTTAGGATTTCCACTGCTGCACCAAAACACCACGACCAAAACCAGCTTATTTGCTTTATATTTCCAGATCATAGTCCACTCTTGGAGGATGTCAGAGCAGGAACTCAAGCAAGGCTGGAACCTGGAGGCAGGAGCTGGTGCAGAGGTCATGGAGGAGAGCTGATTATTGGCTTGCTCAGTTTGCTTTCTTATAAAACTCAGGACCACCAGCCCAGGGATGGCACCACCCACAGTGGGCTGGGCCCTCCCACATTGATCACTAATTGAGAAAATGCTTTATAGCTGGATCTCATGGAAGCCTTTTCTGAACCTCATGAGGGTCCTTCCTTTCGGATGACTCTAGCTCAAGTCAAGTTGACACACAAAACCAGCCAGTACGAAGGTTAGTCCATGTCCATCATGATGGAGACTGTGACAGCAGGCAGGCATGGCAATGAAGTAGTGGCTGGGAGCTTACATCCAGATCTTCAGGCAGCAGACAGACAGAGAAAGTGAGGAGGGGGCTGGCATGGGCTTTTGAAACCTCAAAACCCACCCTAATAGCACACCTGCTCCAACAAGGCCACACTTCCTAATCCTCCTAAACAGTCCACCAACTTGGAACCAAACATTCAAATATATGAGCCAGTGGGGGGCCCTTTTCATTCAAACCACCACAACACAGCAGACCTATTCTCAAGTTTTTTTAAGGGAGTGGAGGGGGGTTCGCTCCTAACTAGGTTGGAGGCTGACTTACCCAGGCATCCTTCTAGTTCCATACAGGCACATGCCATCAGTGTAACAGAAGTGTGATGTCCTGGGGGACATCACTTTGGGGGAAAATGACTTGGGAAGCAGAAGTGTTTTCATTTTGTGCAACCCCCACGTGCCGATTCTTCCTCTTATCTCTGAGCTTCGGAGTCCTTTTCTCAAAGTCTTTGCCTGTACCTTACAGTGTTTCCTCCTAGTAACTTCAGTCTTGGATTTCACATCAAGGCCTTTGCTGTATTTTGCACTGATTTTTGTACAGAATGGAGGAGTACTATGGCTTCCTTCTTCTCATGTGGGTAGCCAGTCTTCCCAGCACCATATACTGTGAAGCATCTTTGTCAGAATTAAGTGGCCGTAGCTGTGTGGGTTTATTTCAGGGTCCTCTGCTTTATTCCTTTAGTCTGCAAGCCGGATTTTTGCTGGTGTATGTTGCTTTCCTTACTGTGGCTCTAGTATACTTTGAAATCAAGTATTTTGATACTTCCAGTATTGTTCTTTTTGCTGAGGGTTGCTTTTGTCTTTTGCGGTCCTTTGTTTCCCTTATATTTTAGGATTTTTTTTTCTATTTCTATGAAGAATCTAATTGGAATTTTTGTGGGGGCTGTACTGATTCTGTAGCTCCCTTTCCGTGATATTGCCATTTAGACAATATTACTTCTGCTGGTCCATGAGTTTGAGAGCTTTTTCCATGTCTGAATGTCTTCTATTTTGTTAGTGTTTTTAAGTTTTCACTGTAGAAATATTTCACCTATTTAGTTAGGTTTATTTTTAGGTATTTTTAAAAGATTAATGTGAATGGAATTGTTGTTTTTCTGTTGCCTTTCTCAGCATGTTATTGGACTTCTGTGTGTGTGTGTGTGCATGTGTGTTTGTGCGTGCATTCACCTGAGCTTGTAATATGGAGGCCAGGGGTTCTTTAAAGTCTTCCTCATCTCTCCCCATCTGTCTCTGTCCCTTCCATGAAACCTCTTGCATGTGGTTACAGATTCATGTCACCACACCCAGCTACTGCACGGATGCTGGGGATCTGTGCTCAGGTCCTCATGCTTGTGCAGCGGGGACTTTACCCACTGAGCCGTCTCCCCAGTCCAAGCTACACACACACACACACACACACACACACACACACACACTGATTTTTGTGTAACTTGCTACTTTGCTGAAATGTAGTTACCAAATCTAAGAGTTTTCTGATGGAGTCTTAGGGTTTTTAGCTTTGTTTTGCGTTTGTTTTTCTTTTTTTGAGACAGGGTTTCTCTGTATAACTGCCTAGTCTGTTCTGGAACTCAGTCTGTAGACCAGACTGGCCTTGAACTCACAGATCCTCCTGCCTCTACCTCCCTCCCAAATTCTGGGACAAAAATCCTGTGTCACCACGCCTGACTGCCTTAGGGTCTCTTAAGTAAGGATCATATTGTTTGTAGATAGAGAAACATTGGCTTTTTCTTTTCATGTTTGGATTGCTTTTACTTTTTCTCTTTTCTTTCATCTTGTCTTGACTAAGACTTCAAGTACTATGTTCTATAGATTACAAAGATTCTGCAAAGAAAAACAGAGTGAAAAGAGAGTTTACAGTATGGGTGCGGGAATCTCTCCACCAGCTATATACATGACAAGTTATTAATATCTAGAATATACAAAGGACTAAAAATTAAATACCAAAAAACCCAGTATGAACAATGAATGGACAAATGGAATGAGCAGACGGTTAGTTCCCTAGTGATGAAGTATAGTACCCAGTAACTATATGAAAAGATAGTCTTAGATACTGTCTCATCCCAACCTGAATGGCCGTCCTTAAAAACAAAGCAAGCAAGCAAGCAAGCAAGCAAACAAAAACCAACAAAAACAATAACAAATGTTGGTGAGGATTCTGGGCAAAAGGGAACAGTATGGCCACTATGGAAATCAGCATGGAGGTTCCTCAAGAAACTAAAGTCAAAATCATCATACAGTCCAGCTACACTGCTTCTGGGAATATTCCCAAAGGGATTGACTTCCACATACTACGGAAATACCTACAGATCCATGTTTATTCCTGCTTTGCTCTCAGTATCCAAGTTGAGCCCTCTGGCTCGGCATCCTTCCATAGATGAATGGATGAAGAAAATGTGTTTCATATTCGCACAATGGAGTGTTGTTCGGGCATTAAATAGGACAGAGTTATGTCATTTGCCAGAAAATGGATGGAAGATAATCATATTAAATAAAATAAGTCAGAATCAAGAAGGCAATTATTGCATGCTTTCTCTCCTGTGTAGAACCTAGATCGTATACCATGGAAGTGTTTGGGAAGAGGAGGGGACTAGCAGAAGAGGGGGAGGGGGATGGAGTGGGAACAGAGGCGAGCACAGTCCACGGAGCACTTGGAGGGGACACTCTGAAACCTATTGCTTTGCTCAGTGAACACTCACAGAACTTTGAAGGTTAAATCCATCCTTAGGGTGTGGGGACGCCTGCCATTTCGGGGCCTAGCACTCTGACTGGCTGGTGCTGGCCTTGCAGTGCAGTGTTACATCACCCTGGCTGGACGACTACAGACCCCCAGCTTTGTTCTTGGTCCTCCTGTCTGCTTTACTCTGTCTGTTATTTTTTTGTGAAAGACCCCAACTCATATGCATGCAGACATTTTGAAGAAAGCTTCTGGGTCTCAAACCCGAGTGTCTTTGAGTGTCCTAAGAATGTTCTATTGCTGAGGGAAGGCCTCAGCTCTGAGGAGCTTTTTTTTTTCTTTTGATATAGGGTCTCACTATGTAGCTCTTGATGTCCTAGAACTTGCTCTGTAGACCAGGCTGGTCTTGAACTCACAGAGATTCACTTGCCCCTGTCTCCTGAGTGCTGAGATTAAAGGTATGCACTACCATGTCCAGCTTCTGAGAAGGTTTTTTAAATTAAAAAAAATTATTATTGCTGGACACGGTGGCACACGCCTTTAATCCCAGAACTCGGGAGGCAGAGGCAGGCAGATCTCTGTGAGTTTGAGACCTGTCTGGTCTACAGAGTAAGTTCCAGGAAAACCAGGGCTGTTACACAGAGAAACCCTGTCTAGAAAAACAAAAACAAAAGCAAAAATTGTTATTTTATTTTATGTGTATGGGTGTTTTGCTTGCGTGTATGTCGTGCATCTTGTGTGCGTAATGCCCACAGAGGCCAGAAGAGGGTTTAGTAGAATATTAATAGGGCCGTTGCACCTGGCATTTACTCTGGCATGATGGTCACTTAGGCCTTGGAATTATCTCATAAACGCCAGTGATTGTCAGCTGAGATTTATGAAGTTGCTCTTTCTTGGGAATTTTAGGACCTTATTAGCTTAACCTCAGTCATAAGACTTTCATGTCAATTCTTATAAAGATGGTGTTTGCTTAATAATGGTTTCTTAAGACAACTAACCCCTCCTTCAGGTAAGACACTTCAGTATGCGGGAACTGATTTGCTGAATGGCCTTTTATATATCAATGAGCAGGGCTTCTGCAAAGCTCCTGGTCAGCCAGTCCATGAAGGCTGATTCCCTCTGCTGCTTTTACTAAGCCTGAATTATGTTTTGAAAGTGGCCCTCTTTCAACTGACCCACACACAATAGAACACAGACAATGTCGGGTGTTATGGGTGGTTGTGAGCAGCCATGTGGGTGCTGGGAATGGAACTGGTTCTTCCAGAAGAACAACCAGTGCTCTTAACTGTTGAGCCATCTCTCCAGCTGCAGGGCTTTGTATCAGCGTTCCTATTATGTTTAAACTGGAACTTTCTTTTCTTACGGGTGGCAGGCCCCATTCTGACTCTTTCGGTAAGTCTTTGCTGGGACTTGGGACCTGCTGGGAGGAGCTGAGGCCACTCCAGATCTGGGAAGCCCCCAGACATCTTAATTGCTGGTGTGCCTTTCTTCATGGCTCCACCCCATGGATAGGAGCTTCACTGGGATTTAGAGGAAACCAGGAGAATGACTTGAGGACACTCTTCTGCTGGGGTCCCTACAGGCTGATGTAGGCTGTGACAGAGTCACAAGTGTAATAGAATGGCGTCACTCTCCTGGGGACATGGGTCCTTCCATTAAATGCTGCTCACCTTGTTCTGATTTGAGAGCCGAGGGGACCTGAACTGATATTGGGATGGTGAGCCCCGATATGGGCACACAAAATTGTCCACTAATGTCCTCTGAAGAACTGGTACTAGTTGTACCATAATGGTGTGTAGGTACCAAGGTCTTTTTCCCTTCTTCCTGGCGATTTGCAGGGCTGTTTGACCTCTGGCTCCCTGGAGATTCTGCACTAGCACTGGCTTGAGGGGATAGTTTAGGAAGAATTTGGCTCTCTTTTGTTATGGTGATTCCACCTGTAATCAAGGTTCTAGCAGTGGGCCCCACACGCCTGGCCCCTCCCAGCTGATTCTGCCGGGCACCTGTAATCTCCTTCTCCTGCTCCTGATGGGAGGAGGCCATGCCTTTTTGAACCCTCTTGCCCACTGGTATAAATACCCGACTTGAGTTTAATAAAGTGGCCATTTACTCTTTGGTAAGTGAGCAAGGTCTCTTTTGTGTGTGTCTATTTAAACCCTCAGGACAATCGTCCATTCTCGTGGGCCCGAGTTCGGGAAAGCGCGCGCCTGGATCGGGTGTGAGTATCCACAGAAAAGGCAGGCGCCTACAATGGTGCTAAGCCCTGATGGGTTAAGTAACTTCTGAGGGCTCCCTGCTTTCCTGCATACCATTTTGATGGTATCTTCTCTAGGCAGGATGCTTCCTGTGGTCCTGTGTCTGCTGCTGCCGTCTTCCTTGGTCCATGCTCCATCCTGTTCCGTACAGGTGCTGGGATGTATGGAGGGAATAGCTAGGTCCCGGTGACCGACAGAGGGTACTGGCAGAGATGGAGGAGAGGTGGTGTGGGTAATTTCTTCCTGGCTCCTGACCTCCCAGGCACAGCACTGGGAGCAGTAGGTGTGCCCTTCACCCATACAGCTCAGTCATGACCCCAGTCACTCACTCCAGTAACCTTGTGTCCTTCCCCAACTCTAGCAACCTGTACCTGAAGGGACTCTAGCCGGCCCAAGCATGTTAAACATGGATCCAGCAGGCCTTGCCCTTTCCCTTATTCCCTCTGCCTTGCTAAAAACTGTTAGATGACATTCCTAAAGCTGGTCACCAAGGTCTATTCCCTTACTTGGTCCCTTCCTCCTCAAGCTGACTACCAAGGTCCAGCTATCAAAGTATTGAAGTCCAACAGTCCAAAGCCCCCTTTTGGCTACCCTGACTAATATAACACCTCATCCCTAACATGGGGTTTCCCGTTGTACCTGTATAACCTTCCCTGTCCCTATAGGTCACATCTGTCTCCTCTCCATCCAGAGGCAGCTCTTTGTTCCCTACTCCAAATTCCCTTCCTCCTCTCCCTTGTTCTTTCCCCCTTCTCCCTTGTCCTCTCTCGTCTTCTTATCTCTTACTCCCCACCCTTTGTCCCTCTGGGGCAAATAAATCTCATTTGTGCTGTGAACTTGGTCTTGGGGTGTCTTGTGTCAAGTACCAATCCCTTAAATATCAGTAATGGCTTTCAACTGCACTAGACCCAGGATGGCATAATATCAATGCTGGTTTTATTAACACATGTCAACAGTGCCTTTATAAATTCTCTTTAAAAAAGTATAACCAAGGCACAGCCCCTTTAATCCCAACACTTGGGAGGCAGGGGCAAGGGCAGGGGCGGGTGGATCTCTAAATTTGGAGCCAGGTAGTATTAAAACTAAAATCCTGTCCAAAAAAAAAAAAAAAGAAAAAGAAAAAGAAAAAGAGAAAGAAAGAAAGAGAGAGAGAAAGAAAACATAAAGCCAAAATTATGGTCAAACAACACGATAATAAGGCCTCTCTGACACCTCATGTCAACTTCTGTCAGTCACTCTGTCATTTAGTTTGAGATCTTCCTGTTTCTAGGTATAAGAAGCCCTCTCTGGTTGAAATCTGAACATTTAGTGTTATGCTATAAGGAAATGCATTTTATTTAAACCCATGTTAGTTGGCTTCCTCTTATGTCCTTGTCACTGAGGAAGGTGGTGGCACTGCTTTCCTTCTGCCAGACAAGGGTAAAAATCCATGCTCCTCATTCTGCTGGATTCCTGCTGGGTTTGGCTGGTGGGTAAAGTGTACATTTTACATGAATGGCAGCAGGGGAAGGAAATGATGGTCATTGGGCAGCTCCATGCTTGGCTTCACTGACACCCCAAATGGGGCATATTTGAAAGTCCTTGTCCCTGCCCGTTGAGGGGCGTGGTTGGGTGGGGCGATGGGCCTCTCTGTGACAGCGACCGTTAAGAGGTTTCTGCTTGCCAGACCTCCCCAGCTAGAGAGAAACAGTTTCTCCCTTTTGCAGGGTGTGTTCTGGTGGTCCCATTGTTGAGCTTTTGATTCCAAAGGGATGAGTCCATCACAGTCGGGAGGCATGGGAGCCGCCCAGCATGTTGCCCAGAGCAGAGTTCACATCCTCAATTGCAGACATAAAACAGAGAAAGTGGAACGGAAGCAGGGAGGGAGTATAAATGCTCAAAGCCCACATCACCCACCCCTAGTGATGCCCTTCCTCCATCTATGCCCCCACTCTCAAACAGCACCACCAACTGGGGACTAAGTGTTCGGATATCTGTCTGAATGCGCTAGCAGACATTATCATAACTTACCTCATACTGTTCTCCAGTATCTGGCCTGAGGAGGAGTGGGACAAAGACTGAGGAGTTTGCATCAGGCCCATCCTAGGACTCTGAACTTCCTGGCCCTCTTTCTCTCTTCCTTTGGAGTCTTTATATGTTTGTTTTACACATGATGTCCAAGGTCATCATTGTTGTGTGTAGATCTATGGTATTCTACTGTGTGTATAGTGTTTTTATTTTTGTGTGTGTGCGCCTGTATTATGTATGTGGCACATTGTGTGTACAAGTAATATATTGAGTTAGTGTACTTTTAAGTGGTATGATGCAGATATGGTGTACGCGTGTATAGTATATGTTGTGTGTTGTGTAGTGTGGGCATGGCATATTGTGTGTGGTATGTGGCCAACAAGCTGTTGAGATGGGGTTATAGGCATATGCAGCCATGACTAAGGTTTTGCATGGGTGCTAGGGATTTGAACTCAGGTCCTCACGCTTGCAGAGCAAGTGCTCTTACCCACTGAGCCACCTCCCCAGTCAGATGTCATTAGCTCGTGGAATAAGGAAATTCATCGCTCCACCTTCCCACACGTGCCAACCCTTTAAGCCATCACGAAATGGTGTGACTTAAACATAGTGCTGTGTACCAGGCCTTCCATACATGTGCACCCAGGAATCACTCCCAGAGAAAAGTCCACCAGGTTCCCTGTTCCAGAAGAGATACATTTTCATTTTCATTTCTAAAAAAATCCAACTGGCTGCAAATAGGTTGGTGAATGGCTGGGGAGGAAGTGGTGGCCAGGGCTGTCAGGCTCCCTTTTCCAGTCCCCAGGGAGAGTGGCCTAGACCCTGTGGGTCACATCCGAATTTGCACAGGCATCTTCGCTTCTGCGCGCCTCCTCTGTGGCCCTGGTGCCGTCAGCTGCAGTGGATCGGCTGGGCCAGATGCAGGTAGGGAAGCCCCACTCTGCTGTCAGCCCCACTACTGGAAACAGAAGCACATTAGAAGACTTTGGCATCCCCCTTTCTGACCTCTGGAGTCAAGAGCTCATTTCTGGTTGCCCAACCTCATTTTACAACGACTCTACATTGGCTTCACCAACAAGCGTGCTGCTGTATGGATTGCGGCAATTGCTGGGCCTGTTTTGCGGTGCATTGTCATGGACTAGGAGGCCATGGAGGAGTAGAGCGATTGGCTGGGGGTCAGAGAAACAGGAAGGAAAAACATTACATGTGAGCACAGAAGGGAGGGAGATAGGAGGAGAGAGGGAGCACGGGATGGAGGAAGGGGGGTGGGCAGGCGATCCACTGCATTAGAGGTCAGGTGGCCTTGGCTGGGAGTGATAGGCATTGCCTCAGTTCCCCCCTGTAAAATGGAGCCAATATCCCTACCTTTGGAGGAGTTGGGTGATGTTAGAGATTCTTGTCTGAAGGATTCAGCATATTAGGAGGAATCTCGTGAATATATACGACAAATAATGCCTGCCTAACAACTATAGAAACTGACTTCCTTGTCTTCATAAGCCCGTTCCTCAAGGCCCTACTTGAGGGCTCAGCTTTTCCCTTGACAAGAGGAAGGAGGCCATGGGGAGGGGTCTGAGAGTCAAGGCCAGGCTCACTGGTGCTGGGGAGGTCTGGGCACAGGGAGGTGGGAGGACCACATTTGCCCTCCAGGCTGTGAACAGCACCTTTTTGCATCCCGATTGTGCTCAATTCTCTGCAGTCCTGCGATGGCCGTTTTACTCTAAGGAAACAGCTTGAGCCAGGGAAGTGGCTCCACCCAGTGAGGTGACAGAACAGTATCTGAACAGAGGCCAGTCTAGTGCCAATGCCTGGTGCTGCCAGAAACCCACACGTCCTGCTGGTCTGACTTGTGTAGGAGAGCACAGGCCAGCTGGTCAAAGGAGAGCCGTGCACAGAGTTCTGGAGCACAGCCAGCTCGCAGCTCTGTTCCTGTCTGTTTGGACCTCAGACCGGCTGTATCCAGTCTCCTCTCACTCCTGAAGGGGTCTCGGGGGCCTGGGTCCAGCTGGGAAGTGTAGGGTTGTTGCAGTCCAGGGACCAGAAGGCCATGTTTCTCAACTTCCTGCCTGTTTGGACTTCCCCGACAGAGTGGATGTGGGCAGTATGGGAGTTGGCATGGGACTGGTACTGAGGAAGGGAGCCATCTGGAGCCAAGCTTCCACTTCAGCTTGGGGGTCGAGACGGTCTGTGAGGACGGTTGACTGCCAGTAGCCAGGAACCCCGCCCCATCCCCACTCTCTGTGGTGGGCCAGTACGGAGATCCAAAAGGATGCTTAATTTATCTTCTGCTTCTCCACTGTCACCGCCTTCTTCCTTCCCTGCTGTCTCCAATACCATTTATGCCCATCCCACTCAGCCTCTGCTTTCCTACCCCACGACTGGGCTTCTGGACTTAATAGCCATCTATGGAGGTGGTAGAGCATGTCTGAATTTTGTCTTCCCTGGTTTCTTAAAACTTCGGCAAATGTTTATTGGGTCCCCTGAGTCTGACTCTTTTTAATTTTTTTTTCCAAACACAGAAACAGAATGTCCAAATTCTGTTTTTTTTTTTTTAAAGAAAACAAACTGTCTTTTTTTTTTATTATACATACTAATACAAGTTCCCATTCCCTCCCCTTCTCCCATTCCCTCCATTTACCCCACCCCCACCCCATGCCCCATCCACTCCTCAGAGAGGGTAGGGCACACTGCTTTGGGGAAGACCCAAGGACCTTCCTACTATATCTAGGCTGAGCAAGGTATCCATCCAAAGAAAACAGGTTTCAGTTCCCAAAAAGCCAGTACAAGCAGTAGGGATAAATCCTGGTGCCACTGCCCAGTGGCCCCTCAGTCTGCCCCAGCCATGCAACTGCCAACCACATTCAGAGGGACTAGTTTGGTCCTATGCTTGTTCCTTCCCAGTCCGGCTGGTGTTGGTGAGCTCCCATTAGTTCAGGTAGACTGTTTCAGTGGGTGTAGAGTCTGACCGTCATAGCTGCCAAAAGTTCCACATGGGGCAGGGAAGATGGTTCAGTGGTCATGAGCACTGTCTTCCAGAAGACAGCACCCACATCAGGCCTTACCTGTAACTCCAGCTCTGGGGGGACACAGCACACTAGTCCAGCCTCGACAAGCACCTGTGAACATGTGGTGCATACTCACACAGCATGTGTGTAAGTTTTTAGTTGCATGTGAAGTCCCACATAAGAAACTGCCGGCATGGAGGCAAGTGCTGGTGTTAGCTCTAGGGAGCAGGGGAAACACTTTAACTCAGGAGCGCAAGGCCAACCTGGGCAGCTTCGGGAGCTCCTCTGACATAGTACCTTTTCTTGGCTGCGACACAATACCTGACAAGTCAACTTAAGGGACAGAAAGTCTGTTTTGGTTTGTGGGTGAAGGGAGTACTTCCATCTTGACAGGGAAGGCATGGTGGCTCTGTGTTCGCCCTCAGCGGACTAGCAAGCAGCAATGCTAAGACCTGTATGGCTCTGAGGTCGATCTGACTGGGATGAAGGGAATGGAGAACCACAGACGCAGGAGCAGAAAAGCTGGGACTGGGTGGACCATATGCTCTGATGTGTGTATTAGGTGAGGGGACCAAAGCAAAAACACATACAACGAGGAGCACGTGACGACCCTGCAGAAGGATGGCCTTCATAAGTCACGGAAAGAACACAGAACGCGGAAGAAACTAAGAATGTTAGCATCTGGATCTCTTACTGAAGCTAGCCCGTGGTGCTCTGTTGTAGCAGCCTAATCAGGCCTAGGCAGGTCCTGTCCTAAAGCAATTAGAAGTTTTCATTGCCAATAAAGTCTTTGTTGCTTAAGACATGTATTTTAAACTAAAAAATGCTTATTAGCGTCTGTGCTAATAAGATGTTTCACTACTTGTAAGAATGACTTACAGGAGGAAGGTCCACACTTTCAGAGGGAGACGGGTTCCATGTCTCCAGGGCCTTGATGAGGCAGGCCAGCAGGAAGGGGCTGGAGCAGGTTACAGCTCCTAAGGCCCCACCAGTGACCCACTTCCTCCAGCGTGGCCCGGCCTTCACAGTTCTAATGCATTCCACCAATGGAGGAAACCTCTGCCGAGGTCAGGGCCTTTGTGTCTCTGCAAGCACCCTCGCACACGTCCAGAGCTGTGCTTTACAAACCTAGACATCTCTTGGTCCAGTCCAGCTTTGAAATCAGCCCAAGTCCTCAGTATCTATAATCCTGTTTTGGCATAATGCCAAAAGTTTCTCAACTTGGAAGGATGGTGTCTGTCCCTCTTCCGTGTCTGCCCTTTAAACACGGATCCACTGTGAGTGCTGTCATCTCCAGGGCCTTCGCTGAGCAGAGACTAGAGTGTCAGCTGGTGTTGTGTGTCTCTGCGGCCTGGGCTGTGACTGCTTCAGTAAGGAACCTGGGCTGGCCTTAAGGGGAGCTGCCCTATATCCACACTATGTGATACAGCAATAGCCCTTCAGTTCTGTGTTTTGTTATGTTTTACAAGACAGGGTTTCTCTGTAGTCCTAGCTGTCCTGGAACTCACTCTGTAGACCAGGCTGGCCTTGAACTCACAGAGTTCTGCCTACCTCTGCCTCCTGAGTGGTGAAATTAAAGGCGTGCGCCACCACTGCCTGGTGCCCTTTACTTCTAACCAAGACAGGCCTCTGAGGGGTCCACCAACTAACAATAACTCTTCCCAATTATCCACAGGTTTATGGTATCTGCTTATTTATAAGTAGACACTTGGGAGGTTCTACATTTTCCTTTTAATAAAAAAAAGCTAAAATTCTTCTTTTGGTTGGCACGGTGGATAGAACATCTTAAAGTGCCAGAACAAGCTAGAAATGCTGAATGAAACAGAAGAACCACCTTTACCATTAGTGACTGACCACTGGAGCCCTGGCTTGAGAACTTGGCTCTGTTCCTTGACGGTGCATCATGAGAAGGGGAATCCAAAACAAGAAGCGTCCCCTCCAGCTGCTGGCCGTGGGCATTCTGTGATGGTCAAGAGCACAAACTGAGGTCACATTCTCTTCTGTTAGAGCAGCATGGGGACTTGCGCTTGTTTGTACCAGGTTTCTATTGCTGTGGCTCCCTAGGCCGGACTCTCACCTTTCTCTAGTCAGCTCTGAATTCTGGAACAAGGCTCAGTGCCTGGCATCTGAACGAGGGGTTTCCTGGGCTTCTCAGCACGGGCCTTTGCTGGCTAAACTCCCTTGCACAGGGCCTTTGAATTCCTGGGGCGGGGCGTCAGAAGATCCAGTTACAACACGTTTAGTTTAAAGATGGAATTCGCTTCTATTTGCAGTTCTAAAAATCAGGCGACACTTCATTTTCATAAACGGGACTGAGTTTTTTGTTTTTTTGTTTTTTGGTTTGTTTTTTTTTTTTTTTTGATGAGCTAAGCAGATGAGGTTGGCTTCATAGGCAGGAAAAGGCTGAAACAAAACCAAAAAATGGGTTGGTTTTCTCAAGTTAATAAGCTGTAGAGGCTGAAGCAGAGGGTCTTTGTTACAGGGGCTGTTACCCCTCCTGACTTATCTGAAGGTGCATGAACCTCTTAGCTCATAGGGACTCTCTCACCAGTGACTCCATTTTGTTTTGATCCGTTTGGGCTGACTGCGGAGTCCCCGCAGATGGCTTCTTTAATTCTTATTGGTGTCGCCTAAGCTTGGTCCATAAAAGCAAAGGGGAAAACAGGGCAGGAACTAGAAGGTTCTCTACAGTAGGCTTGGGGACTGGGTCCCCTGGCAGCACTCAGAACACATGAAAGATGTTGGAGAAGGTGTAGGAGGCAGGCAAAGGTGTGATGTGGGCCTCAGCACGTAAGAGGGCAGCAGAGTTTTCCTTCGGGGCTGCCACCGAGAGGTGAGGTTTGTTCAGCTCTGGGAGCCTCAGTGTCCTTTTGGAAGCCGTCAGGTTGTGGGAATCAATTGACGCCCTGGCTTCCATGACAACACACTGAGAACCTTACAATGCTAGGCACATGTTGCATCATTAGCTATTATTATTAGTGGTGATTTATTTATTTTAGAAAGGCCTGTGTCGTTCTGAGAAGGAATCTGGATGGGGTGGGGGGTGCTCAGACCTTTACTCCCTGGCTGATAGAGGCCTCTGGAAACTGGTCAGCAGTGCCTGGGGTGCGGCCAGGAGACAGGCATGGTGCCTCAGCTCCTGTGGTGCTAGGCTTTAGTGTAAACGTCCTACCAGTTAGAACCACCTGAACAGAGCCATGGCAGACAATGACTTGCCTTTTGCTTGCCTGACCTCTCTGAGTTGTTAACCCTGTTGCTGCTGCTGCTTCCTTCACTGTTATCAGAACCAGTGGTTCTAGGTTCCCATTACTGGCTAAGGACTAGTAACTCCAGGAACCTCCCTGGTTTTCAGCACCAGGTTGGGTCCATTGAGGTACCCAACTTAAAGACTGAACAACCACTGGGTTCTTAGGCTCTCACGTGTGAGACAATTTGCTGCTACTATTTTAAGAAACTGATTTGGTAATTTTTTATTAATTATATACTTACATTTGTAATGTAAATATATATGACATATATTCTTATATTCATCCTATCGGTTCTGTTCCTTTGAGAACCCTCACTAATCCATCACCCCCACTGCTGATTGCTCCTCTCATTCCCCAAGTCTGAGCACTGTCGTTGAAACCAGATACTTGCTTGTAACCAAAGGCCTCCTGTGGATTCCTTTGTGAGAAACGTGACAGAGTTGATAACTGCCTTTCCCGAGTCACTAAGGTTCGGGACATTTATTCTGCGACCTGGAATGAACCATTCTAGGGACTGTTCTGTGGCAAGGCTGGGGATAGATGGAACTGTCTAGGAAGTTGAAACCTAGACACACGAGAGAGAGAGAGAGAGAGAGAGAGAGAGAGAGAGAGAGAGAGAGAGAGAGAGAGAAGAATTTTACACTATGCCAGTTTTACCTTGATTTTCCTCTTTTAAAACTGAACATGCCAGCCAGTGCATCAGTCCCCTGAGGGACTGCATCCCCAGGCCCCAATCTCTGGTCTCTGATCCTGGCTCTTGTTCAGTTTCTCTAAGACCCATTCCTTCTGTCTTTAGGCCCAGCTATTCAGCCTGGCCTCTGCTTCTGTGCATACATGGAAGCCTGGCCTGACCCAGCCTTGGGGAGGATCAGACTGGCTGAGGTCAGGGAGGGTTGCAGGTATTAGTACTATAGTCATTGATCTAAATTTGGAGGATACCCCAAATTTCCATGCTCTTTTGTCCTAAGACAAACTTTTCCAGGGATACATGATAAGGTAATAAAAACAGACAATTTACCGAGAAAGCCCCTCCCAAGAATGGGAGAGGGTTAATGAACTGGCCAAAGTCCAGGCTCTGGTTCCTGACCTTCACAGGTCATTTATTCAACACCCACTTCCTCCATGTTTGAAAATCCTAGGCTTTGCACCAACACGCTCTGTTTGCTGTGTGTGGCCCAGGTAAGCAAGGGTTTGTAGTCCTCCTCTGCTATTATGTTGACAGTGCTGTCTAGCGCTATCTCCACATTCCTATTTTCTTGCCACACTAGGAATGGGGTCTGCTGCTCCTTGTATGCCTGGGCATGAAAGTAACCTTTGGAAATCAATAGCAAGGCGGTTAGAGGTTCTTCAGCCTCCCCTGCTGGGGATTCTGTGGAAGAGTATATCGGCAGATCAATGGAACCAAGGAATGCTGCAAAGACCACGCCATGCAACAGATCTCACACAAGAGACTTATTAAGGCAGAGACAGAGAAGAGACACAGGGGAGTGAGAGACAGAGCGAGAGAGCAGGCTGTGGTAGCGGTGACTTTTTAAAGTGTACACATGCTGCATTTGGTGGCTGGGGATGATGCAGCTACTGGCTCTGACTCACTGAAGGCAGGCTGGCGGAGCACCTGCTTCCGAACATTCCTCCCGCTTGTTATAAAAGGTGAGGGAATAGGAAGGGGCGGCGATGAGGCAGGAGTGGGGGTGCTGTGCTCTTTGGACTGCTTCCTGTTGTCTGGTGGTGTCAACAACTTTGGGGACAAAAGAAAGCTGAGATGCTGGCCAAGTTCTGGAAGAGCAGATTGCTTCACTTGCTGTCCAGGCTCTGCGAGACCATTTGGTGTACCAGGAATTCTAGTTGTTCTTAATAAAAACCCTGAGTCAGATATTAGGGGGTGAAAGCTGAGAGATCAGAGAAGCAGTGCAGCCAGCCACTAGAGAGACCTTTTGTCTCTACCAATGCTCAGGCCAAAGGGGCGATTGATTCCTGTCTCTGTGAATCCTTAGACTGCATGCTCAGACTGACTGCCTCAGAGTGACTGTATCCTCAGACTGACTGTATCCTCAGACTGCATGCTCAAATTGACTGTATCCTCAGACTGACTGCCTCAGAGTGACTGTATCCTCTGACTGGCTGTATCCTCAGACTGCATGCTCAAACTGACTGTATCCTCAGACTGACTGTATCCTCTGACTGACTGTATCCTCTGAATGACCACCTCAGAGTGACTGTATCCTCTGACTGGCTGTATCCTCAGACTGCATGCTCAAACTGACTGTATCCTCAGACTGACTGTATCCTCTGACTGACTGTATCCTCTGAATGACCACCTCAGAGTGACTGTATCCTCAGACTGACCGCCTCAGAGTGCTACTAAACTCTTGTCTTCTCCCATCTTATATTCCTCTCTCTGCCCAGTTATATCCCATCCTGTCTCCACCTCCTTAGTGTTGGGATTAAAGGTGTGTGACTTCCATGTACTGGGATTAAAGGTGTGTGCCACCACTGCCTAGCCTCTAGTGGCTTAGCTCTGAAAACTGATCTTCAGGCAAGTTTTATTTGTTAAACAAAATAGCACTACAGTTTGGGGCTAGGGACATGAAGGTAGCAGTTGGAACAGTTTATGAGGCTGGACCACCCGGGGCTAGTCACTTTGAAGCTGTCTGAGATACAGATTTTGTGGGAACACCTGGAGCTGGCACGGGAGCAGTCTGCAGTTGACTTGAAATCTGTTGGGACAGATAGACTAGGGGGAGTAGTTTAAAGGAAAAATTTTATCCAGGGAATAGGAGAGAGAGAGAGAGAGAGAGAGAGAGAGAGAGAGAGAGAGAGAGAGAGAGAGATCCCACCCTCAGGAATAGGCAGGTGGGGAATGTGTCGTTGATTGATAGTATTTACCTGGACTCCATTTTGTCAGTGAGAGGTGGATTCAAGTCGATGCCCTGAAGCTTACAAGAATTTTTAAGTTTATAAAAATAGGCAAAATTTCAGACATATTAGTATTGCCAATGTTTGTAATCTGTACTGAAATCCACATTGTCGAAAAGGCTGTAGATTCATGCTTTTGAGTCACAGTAGAAGCTTGTGGACCCCAAATGATTTTGGGTTAAGAGCATTAACACTTGGGGCTGGGGAGATGGCTCAGTGGTTAAGAGCACTGGCTGCTCTTCCAGAGGTCCTGAGTTCAATTCCCAGCAACTATATGGTAGCTCACAACCATCTGTAATGAGATGACCTCTGGTGACTTCTTTGGGCAGAACACTGTGTATTTGAGAAATGGATAACTCTTTAAAAAATTATTTAAAAAAGAGTATTAACGCTCTTTCTTCTTTCCAGAAGACTGGATGTATACAGATTAGACAGATGTTTTTAGCGCAGTGAGAAGCATTTTTTTTTTCTTGGTGTTTTGAGACAGGGTTTCTCTGTAGCTTTGGAGCCTGTCCTGGAACAAGCTCTTGTAGACCAGGCTGACTTTGAACTCACAGAGATCAGCCTGCCTCTGCCTCCCAAGTGCTGGGATTAAAGGCGTGCGTCACCACCACCCTATGAGAAGCACTTTTAAGTCTATCCTTAGTAGACAACTGAAGGAAATTTAAGTCTTGAGCTTGTGACTACAATGAGAGTCAGCAGCACTTAGAGTGAGATCAACAGCTTATCAGAACTCCACCGGTTAAAGCTAAAACTGAACTTTTGAAATTTTAATATAACAATAGCATAGACAGGGAAAGAAATCTAGAACAGTTTTCATTTATATATATATATATATATATATATATATATATTAACTCACTTTCTTATACCTTTACAAGCTACATTTACACACCTTAAAACACCTTAGACCATTATAACTTAAGATTTCACACCCTCAGACCTTTATAACTTGCATTTGCACATCATTTTTTAATTTTTGTTTTATGTGCATTGGTGTTCTGCCTGCATATGTCTATATGAGGGTGTTGGATCCACTGAAACTGGAATTACAGGCAGTTGTGAGGTGCCATGTGGGTGCTGGGAATTGAACCCAGGTTGTCTGGAAGAGCATCCAGTGCTCTTAACTGCTGAGCCATCTCTCCAGTCCCTGCACTTACACATCTTAAAACATTTTCTTAGACTCACAACTTAAGCTTTTGTATCCTCAGACCTTATATAAACCTTACACATTTTTTCTATCTAATTATGTACCATGAGACACAGGTGGTTGATTCCTGAGACCGGTTACTGTAAAGCCAGTTCCTTTAAACAAAGGAAAGGTAAAAGTTTACATTGAAATTTTTTGTGAGCTTAACTCTTTTTAGAATCTAGTAGCAAGGTAAATTGTGTCTAGACCTACTAGTAGCTCTAGGAAAGTGAGGCCTGAGGACTGATTTTTACATATGAAGAGAACTGAGAAGGCAGCTGAAGCCTTGGTTGCTGCTGTTAAACTGGCAAAGCTATCACTAGCCTGATTGTCAACACCATCAGAGGTTCGAGAAGCATAAATTTCACCTGAGTAAGCAGCAAGTATATGCTGTGGAATAATGTTCTTATACACTGTAAAGATTTGTCACTTGTATTAGTTTAATAAAATTTTGATTGGTCAGTAGCCAGGTAGGGAGTATAGGAAGGGCAACCAGACTAAGAGAATTCTGAGAAAAGGCAAGGCAGAGAGGCAGTCACCACCCAGACACAGAGGAAGCAAGACGAGAATACCTCACTGAGAAAAGGTACCAAGTCACGTGGCTAAACATAGATAAGAATTATGGGTTAATTTAAGTTGTAAGGGTTAGTTAGTTAAGGGTTGTTTAAAGGAACTGGCTTTACAGTAACCGGTCTCAGGAATCAACCACCTGTGTCTCATGGTACATAATTAGATAGTTAATAATAAGCCTGAGCTAATAAACCAAACAGTTTATAATTAATATAAGCCTCTGTGTGTTCCTTTGTAACTGAATGGCTGTGGGACCAGGTGGGACAGAAACTTTGGTCTAAAAATGGTGCCCAACATGGGACTTGAAGCCACAACCCTGAGATTAAGAGTCACATGCAAAATTATCAAGATTTGATTATCAAGATTTGATTTGAACTGGAGAGCAACTCTTAATTAGAAGAGATGATAGGTCAATCAAACGGCATGGCCATTTAATCTAAACTAACCTATAAAACTAACAAATGCTTTTCATTTGATTAGATATAACTTGCCAAAGGAGAATCTCCCAAAAATTAGGGTTGGAGGAGGGTTTTGTTTCTGTTTTTTCAGGAGAATAAAGATATCCAGCTATTAGACTAATGAATGTAGGTCAACGAGGAATACTCATGATAATCCTTTGCTGTCGGGGAAACTCTGTGAGGGGCCTCTGACAGGCCCCTATACTAGATCTGACTCAGTCATTTCCTGCCACCAGAAAGGAAACTCCTTTCCAGAGCAATTGAAGAACCTAATCCCTATTATAAGAAACCATACTGCTCTAGATAATAGAACAGCTATAGAAGAGAAAATAAAAAATTTAGGAGAAACCATAAAGTGAGTATTTTGACAAACTTCTATAAATGAATAAAGACAAAAATTAAGAATATGAATAAATGACATTGTCATTGAAGGTCTGGTAGACATAGGTGTAGATGTAGCAATAATTTTATCAGAATCTTGGCATTCAAATTGGCCTCTTTAGGATGTAAATTTTCAGTTTTTAGGGATTGGAACTTTATCTCAGGTAAAGCAGAGAGTGAGATGGGTCAAATATATAGGCCAGAAGGACAGAGTTGTCTTGGCTGTCCTGGAACTCACTCTGTAGACCAGGATGGCTTTGAACTCATAGAGATCCACCTGCATCTGCCTCCTGAGTGCTGTCTAGCCTACTGATTCTTTTATAGTGCACCTTTATAGAATATTACAGGGTTTTTTTAAGGTTTTTTTTTTTTTCGAGACAGGGTTTCTCTGTAGCTTTGGTACAACATAATCTTAAGAGCAGAACACAGAGAAATCAGAGATAAAAGATTTTTAAGAGTGGAGCAGGTTTAGATGTAGGCCATTTGGGGATCAGTTGTTAAAATCTGTGAGAATTTGGAAATCAGGCTCACCAATTATTTTGGTCATTGATCTGTACTGCGGCCAGGCTGTCATAATAAAATCTGTATTTGTGGAAGAAGAGAGAGGGTGGCGAAGCAGAAGACTGTGTGGGTGTGTTCCTATAAGCTCTAAGAGGGAGCTGAGAGCCAAACTGGGACTGCAGGCTGGAGTCAGAGACAGCCAGGGGAAATGTCTTTAGGAGAGAGACCCATCAGGTGTAGAAGGCCAGAGCCAAGAGAGAAAATTGCCTACATGGTGGGAGCACCAAGGATGTGGAAACTGGCTCCAGGAGCCAGAGAGACAGTTATGGCATAGGACAAAGAGAGGAATGGTTAAGGGACAAGGAGGAACCACCAGGAACTGGTGGTACATGCCTTTAATCCCAGCGCTCAGGAGGCAGAGACAAGTGGATTGCTGTGAGTTCAAGGCCAACTTGGTCTACAAGAGCTAGTTCCAGGACAGATTCCAAAGCTACAGAGAAACCTTATCTCAACACCCGCCCCCCCCCCCCCCCCCCCGGCCTGAGAAGCACGTAGGTGCTCAGGTGGAGGGCACAGCAGGCTGGAAAGAAGCGGCAGTTGAAGAATTGGACTCCAGAACGTGGAATCAAATTTTGTGGGTGGTAGAAACAAGAAACGCACGACAGGAACAGATGACCCATACGCGCCTGAGGAGAGTGTGGGAACCTGCAGCCGGCCTGCTCCTTTGCCTTCTCTGCTTCTGCCAGGTTAGGCTCCAGCTCCCACTTTGCAGTGAGCTTACAGATCCGTCAACCATAACTTAAAAACAGTGTGTGTGTGGGAGATGAGACAAAAGCAAACAGGGCTTGAAGCAGAGAAAAAAAGAAATAGAGAATTTGACATCCTTCTCCGTCCCTGTGTCCCCTCCCCCCATTGCTTGCACTCTAAAAGCAAATACATTTGGAGTTCCCATGGGTGAGGAAGAGGGAAAGGCCCAAGGCCAGAAGCTCAAGGTGTCTCCAGGACAGGGGGGTGGGGGGCTGAACAAGGAAGATACAACTGCTCAGTGGATTGTCACCATGCTGCACAGGGGTCAGGGGCTTAGCCTGGCTGAGCCCAAGGAGACTCAGCGCCTGGTACTAGGACTTTCAAATGAAGTCAAAAGGTGAAAACTGAACTAAAAAGATGGAGCCTCACCCACGTGATAGGGCCAGTGAGGGGCCAACCTTAGCCTTAAAGGCCACGGTGCGGGTACCTTCACCTCCAAGAATACCAGAGAGGTGCTGGCCACTCCCTTGGATCCAGGGAAGTGTTTATGCCAACCAAAGGGAAAATTTACCAAATGCCACTGTTGGATGGGGTGCCCAGCAATTGGTGATCCAGAAAGTGTGTCTGTTGTAGGTGGACTGGAGATCAGACATAGGGTTCCACTGTGGCTTAGACCCCCCCAAGGAGGGAGTGCATAGGCACCAATATATTCTACCAATGTTAAGGTTTCAGCCAAAAAGTACCTGAGCGGTATTTGGGTGGAAGCCTCACCGCAGCCCCTGGCATCAATATACCCAGAGTCTGGAATGTTTGGGTAGAAAGTTCCATCCCAAGCCCCCTCCCCTAGGGTTGCCTCAGTACAGACCCCACCTCTGAGAAAGCTGTCAAACGATGACCCCGCCCAAGAGATGCTCAAGACCATTCCCAGAGGGTATTTAACTTGTACCCCAGAGAACAAACGTGGTTTTCCTGTCTTTTTTTCCTGTCTCCTCTCTGTGGGGCTGGAAGGCCACCAGGCAGCACTGGTAGCCATTAAGCTTGGGCTTTTTCTAATTCGGTTTGATTTGGTCTGATTCAGATTATTGCATCAGTGCAGAGGTTTATCGGGGTGAAGAAACTTTTCAAGAGGATCAACTGGGGCCAAGGAATGCCACAAAGGTCATACCACACAGCAGATCTCAGGCAAGAGATATATTTGGGGGTCTGAGGGATAGAGACAAACACCACACACACACCAGGCCGTGGCGGTGGAGACTTTGAAAAAGGTCCTCACGTTGTGTTTGGCAGCTGATGATAATGTGGCCGCTCGTGCTGAGTCACTGAAGGCAGGCTGATTCCTAACATCCCTGCACCTAATAGCACCCAGAAGCTGTTGGCATAACAGGACAATAGGCCTCTTAGACTCTGCAAAGAGGACAGTGCCACAGGCAGAGGGATGCATGTGACCCCATTCTTCTCGATAATCTGTGCTTGTGTGTGTGTGTGTATTTGTGTGTGATGTGTGTGTGTGTGTTCATGCATGGATTCATGTGTGTGCATACAGGCATGTACATCCCATGTCATACATGAGAGATTCAGCCATTTCTTTTTTAAAAATTCAAAAAGTTCCTTGATTTCTTTATGTGTATGTGTTTGACTTTATATTGATTTATATTGTGTGTCCTGGGACTGGAGTTATGGACTGCTGTCCACCACTGTGGGAGTGCCGGAAGACAAACGCAGGTCCTCCGCAGGAGCAACAAGTGCTCCTAATGTCTCTCCAGCCCTCCTTTCTCTTCCTGCTAACAGGCCTAAGGACTGTGTGTCTGCTGCGCACCCTGCCCTCACCTCCAGTCTCGTTTGTTAGTTCTTTGTTAGATGAGCTTGTTTGACCAGGTGTAACCAGCTTCCTGCAATTACTGAAATGCTTAAACATATAAACATGGATAATTTTCCATTCTCCCTCTGTCTTTTTTTTTTTTTACGCCACTTTCTGGATTAGTCAGTTGGGAGTAGACTCTAGGGCTGAATCTTAGGCAGTGAGGAGCAGCCAGCTAGCTGTTCCTTACATTAGGGATAAAAGACAGAGGCCATCTAGGCAATGTGGACTGCAACTTGCTAGCCTGGTTTGGGTCATGGCTCACCCTTTTTTATGAAAAGCAATGGCCTTACCTGATACTTTCACTTTGTTCGTGTGTTCCTTTGTGTGACACTGAGATTCTTCTTTTCCATCAAGAGGCAGAAGACAACTTGGATGTCAGTCCCTGCCTTCTACTGTGGTTGGAGGAGGGCAGGCTGCTTGTTGGTTCCTGGCCACCCGGCTAGCTTAGACCCGAAATAATCACATAGAAACTCTATTAATTAAATCACGGCTTGGCCCATTAGCTCTAGCTTCTTATTGGCTAACTCTTATTAATTTAACCCATTTCTATTAATCTGTATATCACCACAAGGTTGTGGCCTACTGTCAAAGTTTCAGCACGTCTATCCCTGGCATCAGCTCCATGGTGTCTCCCCGACTCCATCCTCTTCTTCCCAGCTTAGTTTTTCCCGCCTAACCTAAATTCTGTCTTGCTATAGGTCCGAAGCAGTTTCTTTATTCATTAATGGTAATCACAGCACACAGAGGGGACTCCCACATCATTCTACCTCACACCTCACTTTCGGACAGGATCTGTTGTTTTGTTTCGTTTTGTTTTCCCCTGCATATGCTAGGTTAGCCGGCCTGCTAGTTGGCCCACAGGTTTCTGGGGCGCTCCTGTCTCTGAGTCCATCTCGCTCATAGGAGTGCTGGGATTACATATGTTTGCACTAGGCACCTGACTTTTATATGGACTTGAACTCAAGTCTTCATATTTGCACAACAAGCAGTTTTAGCCACGGAGCCTTGAGTCTCACAAGTGTAGACCACATATTAACTAAGCCTGCTTCCTCACAATGCAAGTTATTGTCCTCCTTTGCAAACCTTTGCTTTCTCTGGCAGGGCGGAAGTTCCTTCAGATTCCCCCACTATGCGACTTCTTCCGGTATTAATCAATCTCTTGCTTGAAGGATGATTTTGACTACTATTCCTCTTTCTCAAATGTCTTTCCCTTCTTACTGAAATCCAGCAACCATTGCCAAAGCCCAGGAGAGAGAAATCACAGTGGGGTGGGACGTTCACTTAGGTTTTAAGCCTAAAGTAGGTCAGAGATTGAGTCTTACTTCATTGGCTGGACTTTTACCTCACAGTTTGATGCAGTTGTTGACGGGATACCGCTCTGGGCAGCTAGCCGTCTTCCTTTCTCTGGCCAGGGAAGTGTCTTAAGCTCTTGAGCCGATTTCGGGTTTTCTCCACCATGTACATTTTACAGTGCCCAATAGTGGCAAAGTCCCATCAGTCTTGCTAATGCCTGCGACAAAGCCTGCAAGGCTCTTTAGTGTCCTTGCCTGTTCTCTTCCTTGAATACGGGCAAAACTGCCCTGTTTTCTTAGTTGCCCTGTCGGAGGGGTCACAGGAGTGCTGACAGTCTCCCTTTCCATGCGTTACGGATGCTACCTCACCCACAGACCACTGGTCCTAGGATGCACGCTGTTAGGTTTCTGAGGCAGCAGAAAGAGACCCACGGCAGAGAGGCCAGAGTCTGACCTCAACAGATGGAACTGTGTTTATTAGCACACACTGTGAGGGGCAGCCTCTCTCCCTCAGCAAACCGAGGGCTCTGCCAAGAAAAGAAGCTGACTGCAACTCTTTGTAGGTGTGCGGTGAGGGGCTTGGGAGTGAGGAGATTGCTGCAGCCGTAGCCCACACTTCTCTCCAGCAGTCTCTCTTTCCTGAAACGGTTTGCCCAAGTGAGACAGACTGTCTTGGGAGAGAGGCTGTCTCAATAGACATTCCTGTTTTACACTGACCAAAGGCTGAGCAAGGTCAACTATAATCTCACAGGAACCTGCGGAGGAAGTCTGCACTGTGACACCCCCAGACCATGTTCATAAAGACAACCTTGAATCAGAGAGTGGAGCCGGTGACTAGTTGACAAGAATCAGTCATAGAGAATACGGAGGACCCAGGATATGGATAGAGAGGCACAGGAAGGCGTAGGAAGGGACTTGGATATTGTGGGATTTTTGGAGTTCCTTTTGGGTCTGGAAAGTGTGGGGAGAAGATCAGCCTCCACTGCTTCTTTGATCAGGTTTTCACCCCAATATCTGACTTCCGAGTCTTTATTGGTAATAGAACATGGATAATCTCAACAGGAAGCCTGTTTTACAACTGAGATGCTATTGCACAGTCACCAAACGGCTTTCTTACATTCTGAATCTTTGCCGTTGGTTAAGTGTAGAAAGGGGCTGCGGGCAGGCCTGCTTTTCATCCTGCCCGGCTCCCGCACAGCTAGCTTAGTCCCAGAAATAACAACACACAAATTGTATTCATTTAAGCACTGCCTGGCCCATTATCTCTAGAGAGTTAGTTACTGACTAACTCTCATATCTTAATATTAACCCATTTCTAATAATCTGTAGCACCACGAGGTGGTGGCTTACCGGAAAATATTCAGCATGTCTGACCTGGTGGCTGGCTCCATGGCGTCTGGCTCATAGCCCTCTTCCCAACATTTTGTTCTGTTTACTCCGCCTACCTAATTTTCTGTCCTATCAAGGGGCCAAGGCAGTCTCTTTATTGACCAATGAAAATAACACAATAGACAGATAACCCTCCTCCATCAGTTAAGTCTCCTTGTGAAATGCTCTTCTGAGGCATTCTGACTGCTGCTCCTTGCTCATCACCCCCAACAGCAGTTAGGGTGACCTCTGAGAGTGGGGAGAGGGATGAAGAACTAGAGTTAGCCAGACTCCCTGGAAGGCAGACAGACAGGGAGAGGGGCCTTGAGTAGATAATAAAGATGGTGAACTTCCAAGATGGCTGGCTTCTTCCTCACCCTCCTGACCCAAGATAAAAGCCTGACATCTTAAAACAAAGGCCGTGCAGACTTTCCCCCCTACTAGTAGAGCCTCTACTGACGGGATTGCTTAACAAGTTCGAGACCGGATCAGGACACGTTTACACAACAGTTGTGGATCAACCATCTACCTGGTCATCCTTCAAACTGACCAACTCTAAGTTAGGGGAGGAAAACCCTTCAAAGACTTAAACATTCCCAGACCTCAGTGAGAGGCTGGGCTTCAGCTTCCTAACTTCCCTCTCTGCTCTCTGAAGGTCTTTATCTCCAATGTGTTATGGTCAAGGAGGCCTCAGAACCTCCACTCAACCGTCCCCCAGAACTCCTGCTCCCCCAAACACAGACCATTGCTATACTCTTGTTTGCACACCATGGCCAAATGGTGGACTCTATTGTCGAAGACACCATACATTTTGGTTGTAAAATATAGAGGAATCAACCTAGAGTTGATTGGGACTAACTTCCTGCTGGCTGCCTTTCAAGGAAGGGCTCATTCCTGGGGAGCGAAGGATATTGGTGGTTTTACCTATTGCTGGACGCAGTCACGCTGACCTGACAGGCAAGATGTGCCCACCGATGCAAGAGTGACATGAACATTACGGGGTAACCAGTCACTTTCTTACTGTATTTGAGACTTTCTTTACAGAAGGGAGTTCATACCTGATACTGTAATCCTGTTCCAAAGCTCAAAGCTAGGGAGGCCATCGGCCCTTAGTAAAAAGGAACTGACCATTGTCATTTGCTAAATGGAAATGTTATCAAACTGCTTTCTAAATCTTTATGTTTGGACACAGACAGTGTTGCTCCCGCCTCCATTTGAGAAGGCTTTCTTTGCAGTCGACCGCAGTTAATGGAGAGATTCGCGGCAGAGAGTAAGCGACTGTGGCTTGCTCAGCCTTAAATGGGACGTCTATGTCAACCCCTGGCCTCCCCTCTGCTCTAAAGAATGCAAGGGCTGTAGAGGAGGCGTGCCCTGTGGTGCTGTCTTCTGGATGCAGACACGACCTGACTGACCACTCATGGGCTCTCAGCAGCTGTGGTTCTGTGCAGATTTGCACACCAAAGGCCAGGCAACATTCCAGCACAGCCTGGGAAGGGACTCAGGAAGCTCTGCCCCCAACCTGAGCTGCTCTTGGCAATGGACAGCTGCTGGTGGGGGCGAGTCACATTTCTCCTGGAGTGTGGCCTCTGGTAGGGTGCCCATACCCCAGTGGGCTGTCTCACACCTGTGTGCATGGGGGACGAGCTAAGTGGACTCAGTGGGTGTCAAAGAAAAGAAAGAGGACATGGGGGTGAAAGGGGAACTTGTTTGGAAGGGGTCCAGGGAAGAGGTGTGTGTGTGTGTAGTGGATTTTTTTCTGTCTGTCTATCTATCTATCTATCTATCAATCAATCAATCAATCTATTATCTATCTATCTATCTATCTATCTATCTATCTATCTATCTATCTATCTATCTATCTGGGTTTTTCAAGACAGGGTTTCTCTGTAACTTTGGAGCCTATCCTGGAACTCGCTCTGTAGACTGGGCTGGCCTTGAACTCACAGAGATCCAGCTGTCTCTGCCTTCCAAGTGCTGGGATTATAGGGTGCGACACCACTACCTAACTATTTTTTTTTCCTTAGTTTTTCTGAGACAGGGTTTCTCTGCGTAGCTCTGACTGTTCTGTAACTCACTTTGCAAACCAGGCTGACCTCAAACTCACAAAGATCCACTTGTTTCTGCCTCCCAAGTGCTAGGGCCACCACCACCTGGCTTGGAGTGGGATTTTATAAAAACATGTATATATACATGTATCCAAGGGTCAAAAACTAAATATAATTTGTTTTTATTTTTATTTTTTAAGAAAGGTCTTGAGGTGGCTCTTCACAAGTTTGCAGCAGAAAAAAAAAAAAAGCTCCTGGAGGGGAAAGAAAAAAAATCATTTCCCACCCACCAAGAGATTTACAGAGCCCCAGATGATGAGGAAGATGGTAAGCTAGCAGGCACCAGCGACATACCCTGGGAGAGGGTGGCAAGATGCACTGGGTCACATGGAACACAGCGGTATCATGCTGCTCGGCACATAGAGAATGCTCAGTCAATGTAGGTAATAGGATTGAATGGACCAATAGCTTCTCTGGTCTGCCCTGGTTGCACACGTTCCTGTTTTCCTACACTCCTCCCTCTGCCCACCGTGCTCCGGGCTCTGAAGACCCCAGCTGTTCCTATAGGGTCAAGGCTGTCCTGGGCTCCATCAGGAGCCACTTCCTGCTGTGCCAGGTGCATCCACGTGGCCTCACGTTCTCTGTTCCCCCTCCTCCTCCCTGTCCTTATCTTTCCTTTTCGTCTCCATGGAGATTCACCGCCTCGGCTTGCCTGCATCCCAGACTCTGCCAGAGATTCTGAGCTGGGCTGGGTTCATCTCTCCTCTCAAGCCCTGGTACCCGCAGCCCTGTCTCCTCCCCCTGAGGGTGAATCCACCCTCCTTTACAGTCTCTTTTTTTTTTTTTCCCCTGACCAGCTCATTTATTCTCCAGCGCTGACAGCTAGGCAGAGCCTCGGAGGAGCCCATCCCCCTGCTCCACCCTCCACCTGCTCCGCTAGCCCTCTGGGTGAAAGGCTGTCCTACCGGCAAAAATCTCGGTGGTCTTCCTCTCTGAACATCGGACCCTCTGCCATTCCAGCCTCCCATGCCGAGGCCCGCTCTGTCAGTCACTGCTTTTTGTCATCGGCTCGGCAAACGGGCAAGTCTTGAAAGCCCTAAGACCTGGGAAGGAGAGTTGGGGGGTGGGAAGAAGCCACCCGGGAGGGGGAAGGGTGGCGGGGTGGAAGGACCCTGGAAACCCGGCTGGAAGACGGGGTCTGGATTCTGCTCTAAATATGTTCCCTCCCCCCTCCTAGGAGAGCAAACGAAGCTTCATGGGAAACAGCAGCAACAGTTGGTGAGCCACGGGGCCTTCTGGGCTGGGATTGGTGCAGTGGGTCTGGCAGGTCAGCTGGCAAAGCTGGTCCAGGAGCACGGATCTCTGCAGTCCAGGCAGACTCCTTTGCCGAGCACTCTGCAGGGCTCTTCCCCAGGGAAGAAGTGCAAGGCTGGATGGGCCAGACTGTGCAGGGAGGGAACAGGACAAGCAGGTGGGTGCTACAGATGCTCAGCTTGGAGAGCACACGGAATCCTCCGAGAACCTGACCATCTGTTCAGCTGCAGAATGGCTGCCTGGGTGCCAGGAAGCTACCGCCCTCTCCTGACTATCCTAGCAGCTGGGGTTATAGTCTGTTCCCCCTTGAGGAAGACCTGCAGCAAGAAGGCTGGTGTTCCATGGGGAGATTAGGTAGTCATCATGAATGTCTGCCTCCAACCCCAGCCAGGGCACTCACTCCCAGTCTCTTCTTTGGACCTAACCCATGGTTGCATGGCTGGCATGGGCAGAGCCAGGATTCCTTGAGGGTTGCTCTTGGGGGCACTCTCCCCTCTGTTCTGTTGTTCTCAGTTAGGATGGCCAGGACACAGGGAACAAGGAAGTGAGGAATGGGTAGAGCCCATCCTCCAGGTGGCCCTAGGAAGCTGAGATGGCATAGAGGGACTTTCATCCCTAAAGTGTCCACCCTCCAAACCCTGTACCCAACAAGCATCCAACTTTCAGATGATGCTATACCATTCAGGTCCCATGCATCATTCCCCAAGCTGGAGCTGGGCCTGGGACACCGTCCCTCCCCACCCCGGGAGCCGCCTACCTGCTCCATCTGTCTGGAAAGGCTTCGAGAACCCATCTCACTGGACTGTGGCCATGACTTCTGCATTCGGTGCTTCAGCACACATCGCATCCCAGGCTGTGAACCACCATGCTGCCCTGAGTGCCGGAAAATCTGCAAGCAAAAGAAGGGCCTCCGCAGTCTAGGGGAGAGGATGAAGCTCCTGCCACAACGACCGCTGCCCCCTGCGCTGCAGGTGAGAGACTTGATCTCTGCACTCAGAGATCTCTGATTAGACTCAAGGTGGGGGATTAGCTTTGACCCTATCCTAAACTGTCAGGAACAGACGCAGAGTTCCAGGCTGGACACACTCCCAACTTGGGGTCGGTCTCATTTGGGATGCTCAGGGGACCCTTCTCTGTCCCACCCAGGAGACCTGTGCTGTGAGGGCAGAGCGGCTGCTATTGGTGCGTATCAATGCCTCTGGAGGCCTCATCCTCAGAATGGGGGCCATAAACCGCTGCCTGAAGCATCCATTGGCCAGGGACACACCTGTCTGTTTACTTGCTGTACTGGGAGAGCAGCACTCAGGAAAGTCCTTCCTCCTGGACCACTTGCTCAGAGGTTTACCAAACCTGGTGAGGGCAGGGCTGGCAGGAAAATGCAGGGAGGCAAAGCGAGAGCCCCAGGCTGGCTCTGGGAGGGAAACATCTCTGGGGATGCAGACTGGACCACCTGATACCTTCTCCATCTTCAGGAATCTGGTGACAATGGCAGGCCCAGGACAGAGGGGTCTCTGCCTGGGATCAGATGGGGTGCCAATGGCCTTACTAGGGGCATTTGGATGTGGAGTCACCCCTTCCTGCTCGGAAAAGAAGGGAAGAAGGTAAGGGAGAGAAGCAGAGGAAAGTTAGCATGAATCCAGAAGAGAAATTGACTGGAGGGTTCAGGATGGAGGGATGGAGGAGAGAGAGAAGGAAGAGAGGAATGAGAAGGACATCTCCGGGGTAAGGACAAAGAAAGGGGTTGAGCAGAGCAAGGCAGGCCTAACCCTCGGTCTGTGTCCTCAATAGGTAGCTGTGTTCTTAGTGGACACAGGAGATGTCATGAGCCCGGAACTGAGCAGGGAGACAAGGATCAAGCTCTGTGCTCTCACCATGATGCTCAGCTCCTACCAAGTAAGAGAGGTGCTTGGGTGGGGTGGCCATCTGCTTCCTCAGAACTGAGAACTTGGAAGATTTGGGTGTCTGAGGTTCTGGAAGGTTCTTCTGGAAGGAGAAAGATGTTCCTAGTGAAGGTGGGCAGGTGGGTTGTTCTAATGGTGGAACGATGGGCCTCAAGGACAGCTGGAGGCCCACAGAACCACAAAACTCTCCAAGTCTGCCGGAAGAGGGCTTGTAGCTAGTCATGCTAGACGGGGCTTGTGTTCTGGGATAAGGGCCGCTCAGGAGTCCCTCGCGGAGCCCTTTCTACTTCTGCAAATCTTCTTGCATTTTCCTGTTTTCCTTCATTCCAGATCCTGAACACCTCCCAAGAGCTGAAGGACACAGACCTTGGCTATCTAGAGGTAAGGTAGTTTCTGGTATTGAAGCCATCACCTCCACACACCCCGAGCACAAGGTCAGGAGGGCTGGACCGAAGGGAGCTAACTCACGCCTTCCCATTCCGGCTTAGAATTGTATGACACTCGAACTGGCTTAGGACAGACGGTTGAGCATGAGGTGCCTGGTTTGGGGAAGAGGCAGGAGACTCTTCAAACTCGAAGCAGGAAACTTGGCTCCTCTAGTGGTCCAGGGTGACTAGATAGAAGACTTAGGGGGCAGACTGTAGCCCTTGGAGTAACTCAGCCCCAAAACTCTTTGTACCCATTCCCAGATGTTCGTTCACGTGGCTGAGGTGATGGGCAAACATTATGGAATGGTGCCAATCCAGGTGAGACACCTGTTTCTAGACTTGTCAGTCCAGGGACTGCCAATCCCAGCTCCTGGTGTCGGGACCCTTTTTCTCTTCCAGCATCTGGACCTCTTAGTTCGCGACTCTTCCCATCACAATAAGTCAGGGCAGGGGCACGTGGGTGACATACTCCAGGTAAGCGGTACAGAGGGAAAAGGCCGATGCCAGGGCAGCAGGTGAGGGAGGCTGGGGGGAGCTGTCCCAGAAGTGTGCTTACAGGTGGAGGCTGCTCCCTTGGCTCAGCTCTCCACAATCCATCCCTCAGAAGCTGTCCGGCAAATACCCCAAGGTCCAGGAGCTGCTCCTAGGGAAACGGGCCCGCTGTTACCTCTTGCCTACTCCTGAGAGGCAGTGGTCAAGCAAAGGTCAAGCAAGCCCAAGAGGCAGTAAGTGTTCCAGAGGTGGAGATCTCTCTGGCATTGCCTCCCAGACTTGGCCCAGTCTTTCCCTGGCCCAGGCTCCTCAGTCTGAGGAATCTCTTTTTCAGACACAGAAGATGACTTCTCTCACCTCTTCCGGGCCTACATCTCAGATGTGCTGAGCACAGCACCTCAGCATGCTAAGAGCCGCTGCCAGGGGTACTGGAGCGAGGGGCGTGCCATAGCCAGGGGGGACAGACGCCTGCTCACAGGGCAGCAGCTAGCACAGGAGATCAAGGTGTGCAAGCTTCCCAGGGAGTCTGGCCTCAGCAGGCAGGCACCTGCCCTTCCTGACCTGGCTGTGATGTCTCTGTAGAACCTCTCAGGTTGGATGGGGAAGACCGGGCCCAGTTTCAGTTCTCCAGATGAGGTAAGGAGTCCCTCACCTTGGGGAGGGTGGGGTCAGGGAGGATGATCTCAGGTAAGGGTCTGAATGTTCTGGGAGTGGAGATGAAGAACCTGGAGTATCCCTGGCTGAGGAGGAAAGAAGGAAGCAGCCTGGGTTTTCCCACGGACAGATGGCTGCTCAGCTCCATGACCTGAGGAAAGTGGAAGCTGCCAAGAAGGAGTTTGAAGAGTATGTGAGGCAGCAGGTGAGCCCCAGGGGTGGCAGGGGCAGCTGTACCAGAGGGACTGCCTGGGTACTCAGGTGAATCACCGCCTTTCTTTCCCACTGCCATAGGACATAGCCACTAAGCGCATCTTCTCTGCACTCCGAGTCCTGCCCGACACCATGCGGAACCTCCTCTCTACCCAGAAGGACGCCATCTTGGCCCGCCATGGTGTGGCCTTGTTGTGCAAGGAGAGAGAGCAGACCTTGGAGGCCCTGGAAGCTGAGCTGCAGGCGGAGGCCAAGGCCTTCATGGACTCCTACACAATGCGCTTCTGTGGCCACCTGGCCGCAGTGGGGGGTGCTGTAGGTGCTGGGCTCATGGGCCTGGCAGGGGGTGTGGTGGGTGCAGGCATGGCAGCTGCAGCATTGGCTGCTGAAGCAGGGATGGTGGCAGCTGGGGCAGCGGTGGGGGCCACCGGGGCTGCTGTAGTTGGGGGTGGTGTGGGTGCTGGCCTGGCTGCCACTGTGGGCTGCATGGAGAAGGAGGAAGATGAGCGGGTACAAGGAGGGGACCGAGAGCCTCTTCTCCAGGAAGAATAACAACAAGACGATGTTGAAGGATGAAGGATGAAAGAGGAAAGGTGTGGTCACGCCAGGGTTTCAGAGGGGACCACATGTATGCTGGCCCTGTTGAATGCCCCCTGTCATTCACTGGCTGAGCTGGGGGTTTAATCTGAGTCCAAGGACCTGGGGAGGCTTTCTGGCCAAGAGGCCATGCTTGGAGTGCAGTAATGTGAGGCCTGTTTCTGACTGTGAATAATTGGTACTCACTGGAGCCCAGAATCTCCATCATAAATAAGGTTCCACCTCCCCCACCCCACTCCAGTTGATTTCCCTGGAGGGCCCTGGCCTGGAAGTTTATCCCGGGATCCAGAGCCCTGTCTTTTTACAGTTGGGACAGGCTCCATAATGGCTGACTTTGGAGCTGGGGGCCCTGATAGGGAGAAAGAGGAGGAACCACAGGACAGGGATGGTATGACAGACTAAGGTATTACCCCGGAGTAGTGACTTGTTCTCAAAACTGCTCCAGGACAGGCATGGCCAGCCTCCCTGCTCTTCAGCTGGGCGTCCAGATGTGTGTCCTGAGCTGCCCCGTACCCCAGTCTCCTGCAGTCCTCCTGGGCCTGTGCCCTGTGCCAAGTCCATTTGGATGGATCAAGGGAGATTAAATGCCAAAGAACCACACCTCTGATTGCAGTCTGTGCTAAAGCAGTCGACCAGGCTCTGCCAATGTCTGGTAAAGGAAAGTGCAGGAAATGAGTTCCGTTCTTAAGCACGGCCCCTCTCCCGGGAACTGTGGGGTCTCTGTGCCACACTGTAAGACCTCCTGGATGTAGCTCTCTGAACAAGCCCCCAGAGAGCTTGGAGGTTGAAAATTTCTAAGGAGACCTCTGGGCTATTGCACTGTAAAGGATGTTGGGCAGATGGCCCTTTATTTTATATAAAAATAAAATGTGTGTGTGTGTGTGTGTGTGTGTGTGTGTTTGTGATTGGCAGTTTCTCAGTACATTACTGAAACAAGAATTTGGCCTCCAGAGGAGTCTGGTGTAGGAGAGATGGCAAGGGGTTCCATTATCAGGGCATGGTAGTGGGGCAGGGACACTGAAATTCAAAGTGATCTGAGGAGTATCATGCCCTGGTTTTGCGGAGGCAGGAGGTTTTGGCCAAGGGCCAAGTGCACAGCCACCTTTGCAGGCTTATTCACAAGGGCTTTGAGGCTGATCCTTTTGTTGGTCCCCAGAGAAGCAGATTCTGCTGCTCTATCAATGGGGAGCCGGCATCTGTTCAGCAGAAGACAAAAAGGAGGCTTGACAGGGAGACCTTGGCCAGACTGGAAAAAGGAGAAGCCAGGATCCATTGTGCAGGGCTGGCCAGTGGGTGAAACTGGATTTCCCCCCACCTCAGTTGCACCTCCAATCTCAGAATTGCAGCATGCTCCCTCTGTCTAAACCCCACATTTCACAGATGCAAACCCAAAACAGAGTCTCAAGTAAGACTGCCCAGCTGCCTTGTGGAGAAGCAAGGACCCTGATATCCAGGCTGGCGTTAATACACAGACATTGGAAGGTGTGCTGTTCAGGGCTCTGCTGAAATCAAGATGTTCCTTTTTTTTTTTTCTGGATGTTTCTGCTGCCGTGTCCAGCTTGGAGAAATTTTGAGGGGCAGCAGAGGACATGGTCTAGGACTTGTAGACAAAATACACAACGTAGACAAATTACAGAGCTGGGAAGGAGGGTGGGTAGGGTAAGGGCAAATGAGGGTGCCCCATTTGGGAAACTGGGCCTTGCATGGGGACAAGGTCTAGACAGTGTGTGGTGTTTGTGGAGAAAGGCTTTCTGGGAGCATCACAGGGTCCATCCACTGTCATCTGGTAGACACATGAGCTGCAAAGCCTTCCAGAGACTGGGGTGGCCGGCTCAGGACACAAGGGCCTCTGAGGACTGAGAGGGTGGTGTTGTGTAGTTAGGATCCCCCTCCCACAGGAACTTGGAGGAAACTCCAAGGTCAACCTCTTTGTTCTCACTGAACAGATGGGAGACGTTGGCTCAGCTAGAGAAGATTCTGTAGGAAAATGAATATTCCATGATATTTGTCGTGTGTCTTCTATCTTTCAAATCATTCCCAAACATCTTCCCATTAAGCTAGAAAACCATCAATATGAACAATATACATTTATATAGAGGGGGACACAGAAACCCAGAGGAGTGACATGTCTCAGTATCAGTTAAAACAACCAGTGACTGACAAATTAGGACGGGAACCCAAGATCTCTGATGTCAGATCCCTTATTCTACAGAGGCTCCACCCTTACAAGTCTCTTCAGAGAGCCAGACAACCTTACGATTCTGCCCCCAGTTAGGTGGCTTCTGATGGTGTGATTCCATTTCTTCATTCCTATTGTAAAATACCCAAAGCCAAGCATGTTATCAAGAGAAGTTTATTTAGCTCACCATTTTGGAGATCCAAGAGTATGTGCCGGTATCAGCTTGACTCAGGTGAAAATCTTGTGGTGCTTGGCATAGCATGGGAAGAGTGTGTGTAAGAAGGAGTTCTCATACACCAAGACAGGAAGCCCCCTGCTCCACAGAGGGGAGGTATTCATAAGAACTACACTAACTCCCACTGGAGGGTTGGATCCCTAGTGACCTGACCTAGGCTCCATCCCATAAAAGTCTAATGAGGACCAAGTGTCCCATTAATGAGCCCTAAGATACCTCTAAGCAACACCCCAAACTAGTGCTGGGCTTTCAGCGTTGGTCCTGGGATCCACCAGACTGGAACCCAGGTCTCTTGTCACAGGTCTCTGAGTTAGAGATGGCTGTCATGCTTTGCAGCCCCTTAATTCTGAACTCCCCTAGTGTTGAAGATGGCAGGTTCACAAGATGCAAGGGGCCAAGCGTCCTGAAGCCCCTTGCCCCAAGCAGCAGCCCCATCCCACTGACCTGCAGGAAGCCACACCAGGAGCCAGAATAAAATTTGACTGCATAGAGTGAGTGAGACACCGAGCTGATCTGTTGTTGTGGTGCTGCTTTCCTAACCGATTCCCAGAGCTGTGCTCTTTGAAATGGGTTGTGGCTATAGGAACCGCTGACCAGCATCGGTTGGTGGTGAGCAATAAGGAAACACAGCTGGGCTCGAGTCGTGACAAACCGTTTGCCAACTGCCCACCTATAAACACTTGGAATCTGGAACTTGTATGTTTGAGGAAGAAGTTTTTAAAACATGAAGTTCTCTTGCCAACCCAGAATATTCTCTCCACCAATATTCTTTCCACGCATTCAATACACAGGCCTGATCCCGTGTAATCTGGTAAAAATGTTACAGAAACAAAAAGAAATCCCAGCCATGTTGCGCTTCTGTTTCTGTGGCCAGTGCATGAACAGACCAGCGGAGAGGGAAAGAATGGCTTTGCTTATGGTTTAAGAGGGCCTGGTTCATCGTCACTTGGTCCTATGTGCTGGGCAGAGAGTCCACGGTGACAGGAGCCCGATGTGCATGACAGCTGTTTACTTAATGGGCAACTAAATCAAGAAAAGAAGACACTGTCTATTGCTGGCTTTTTCTTTTCCCATGTTATTATATCTGGAACCTTAGCCCACGGGATTGTCCATCCACATTTAGAGTGGGTCTTTCTCCTCACTTAATACTCCTGACTGGCTTGCCAAGAAGTAGGGAGGGACTATGGCTGCTCCTCGACTTCTCTGTTGTTTAGGTTTTATTCTGATTTTTTGACTCCTGGCTTTTATTGATAAGATTAATTAGATTTGTGCTTCATCTGGTGTCCCACATTGGGTGCCATATGAAGACAGAGCTTTCCTATTCTGGAAGCTGCTTCCAAAGTATCACACAGAGGCTTATATTAATTGTAAATGCTCAGCTGATAGCTCCACTAGCTAACTCTTACACTTAAATTAACCCATAATTTATATCTAAGTTTAGTCATGTAATTTGGTATGTTTTCTCAGTACAGCATTCTCATCTTGCTTCTCTGCATTTGCCGGCGACTGTCTGGCTCCACCCTTTTCCTTCCCATCATTTGTAGTTTGGGAGCCCCGCCTATACTTCCTGCCTGGCTACTGGCCAATCAGCATTTTATTAAACCAATTTGAGTGACAAATCTTTACAGTATACAAGAGGATTGTCCTACAGCACTGAAAGACCTTTACAGACACATTTGGAGATGTGCTTTATGTCTTCTGGCTGACTCTAAACTAGCTGAGTTGACGAAGATGGTTAGCCATCACACACTCATCTATATGGCCAGGCAGATGCAGCCTATGGCCCAGGCGTGCTCATGGATGAGGCGTGAGAACCCGGCAGCATCATTCACCATGTGTGTTTTCACAGCTTCCCCAAGTTAACCCGATAAGCAGCTGCCAGAGCACCCAGCTGAAATGCCCTGGTGATAGGGTGGTGGGGTGCTGGAATCACATGGCTCCAGGACAGAAAGACAGTCCTGGGTAGGCGGTTTATTTAACCTTCCAAATGAGTCCTTCAGTTGTCAGAGCTTTGTGTATCTGTATGACGAACTATGTGGTTCAACTTGCCCTTTGTTTCCAAACCCACGCTTGTCTGTCCCTGTCCCTAACAAGGACTGTACCTAGCAAGTCCTACATACCATATCTGTCCTGGGAATGCTGTAGGGACTTGTCAGGGTGAGTACAGGCTTCTGGGACCCAAGGCTGGTAGTGCAGAAAAACAAAGCAGTGTTAGAAAGTAGCATACTTAGTAAAGTGTGGGTCTGAAAGTAATTGAAATCACTAATTTAAGCTAGACAAGTCAGAATTTGGGCCAATGTCCCCAAAGGCCCACGTGTTAAAGGTTTGTTTCATGGTATTATCGAAAGAACTTTAAGGCATGGGACCTAGTGGGAGGAAGTTAGGTCTTTGAGATGTGCCATTGAAGGGGATACTGGGACCCCAGCTTCTCGCTTTACTTCCCTGCCACTGTGACGTGAGAAGCTTGCACAGGTGCCTTGACATACTGCCGCACTACAGGCCCAAAAGCAGTGGGGCTAACCTCGCGTGGAAGCCTCTGAAACCGGGAGCCCAAATGAACCTTTCTTCTTTATGAGTTGATTGTTTCAAGTTGTAATGGTAATGAAAACCGATTAACACCGGCCACCAAAGGCTATCTATGGCAATGACAGTGGGTGTGTTAGAATGGCCCAATATCAGTCTAGAAAATACAGGGCTGAAGTCCTTGTGGGAACCCCACTCCAGTCCTCCTGGGGAGCTGGCTTGTGTGGAAGGCATGAGCTCACTTGGGTTGCTCTTTTCCTTTGATGGTCACATCAGAACACTTACAGGAGCCCTCCCTGTGTTGGGACAGCCTGCTTTTCCTCCAAGATACCTAACTGTACCCAAAATCTCTGGATTGGTTGATGGGGTGGTGGGCTCCCGAGGAGGTTGTTTCTCGGTCCTTTAGAACACTGAGCATGATACGAGAGAACTGGGCTAACCAGGGCAAAGGACATGGACTCAAACCATCTTCATAGCCTGTCAGGCAAGCAGTCAAAGGAGAGTGCAGTGCTTGCCTCTCATCTTCAGCAAGGCTTCGTGGAGTGTTAGCATCCCTCCCAGAAAGAGCGCCGGATAGACCCGTGGAGTCTGATTCATCTGATCTACGTACGCAGAGGATGGTGTGTGTGTGTGTGTGTGTGTGTGTGTGTGTGTGTGTTTGTGTGCAGGATTACCCAGCACGACCTGCCTCATTCCTGAGTGACAGTGCTCACAGGCCACCTGGGCATCCTATGCATCACAAGAGGACCCCATCTCTTTCCTTACCTTCCATAGCTTCAGTGGAATCCACCTATCCCCAGGTTCTCTGCAAAGCTGATGGAGAAAAACCTTTTGTAGCAGCTTGTGCTAAGAACCCCTGCATGTCAGGAGCCCTGCTGACAGGCACCGGGTCTCTTATAATTGTCACTGGTCGGGGAGAGGGGTATTCAGAAAGGATCTCACTCTTTAGCCAAGCTGGACTGGAATTTGCTGTGTAGTTCAGGCTTGCTTTGAGCTCTTGGCAGTCTTCCTTCTTTGGCCTCCCAAATGCTGAGATTAAAGACATGAGTCCCCATGCCTGACCTTTAACACATATGCCACCTGCCCAACATGGTGGGGACCAGTGAGGGTGCTTTGAAAGCCCTCCTAGGATGATCTGGGCATGGTGCAGAGGGGGTGGCTACAGATGGCTCAACTGAGGTCTCCCGGAGCTCTTCTCGGTCCACTAGTTCGTTTCCTTTGTGAGGAAGATGAACCAAAGTTACTTGTCACATTAGAAGTGGGGTTTTAAGTGCAAGGGCTGCCCTACCCTTTAGAAATGTCCTTGTTTTGCCCAGGTGAATTGTAAAAGCTGTGAGCTGAGAGGCCCTGAGTGGCTTTTATTTTCGGAGACATTTTAGTTCCCTCAAAGCCTAGTAAACCTCTATTTCCCGACTTTTTTTCTGTTGCATGATAGACCCATACAGGCGTTTATCAGTGTGCAGATTTTGTCAGTGGATAGAGGGATGGGAGATGGGGGCACAGCTGTTTTGTCTCCCATAACAGCTTGAGAGCTGGGAATTGAACCTGTGTCCTCTACAGGAACAGCCAGTGCTCTTAACTGCTGAGTCATTGCTACAGCACCTAAATTAAAGATTTTAACTGATGGTTATTTATGATTCAGGCATGATAAGGAATGAGGCAATTCCTTATTCTATAAATTGCTTCAACCTTTGAAGCTTTGTTCTTCTTTTTTCCTCATTCTTTATCCTCTTTGTGTGAATTTTTCAATCCACAAACAGGGTCACTTGCCCTTTCTTCTGCTGGTTCAAATCTGAGTTGTACTCGTTCCAATTTCAGTTACTGGACTTGTGTGTGTGTGTGTGTGTGTGTGTGTGTGTGTGTGTGTGTGTGTGTGTGTTCTGAGACTGGAGCTCATTGTTTGGGCTAGACTGGCTGGCAATCCCCAGAGATCTGCCTGCCTCCTCTCCAGTACTGGAATTATGTGTACACACCACCACATCTGACTTCCACGCAGGATGAGGGAACCAGTCCCAGGCTGTCACGTGGACACAGCAAGTACTTTACCCTCTGAGTTCTCTCTCTAGTTCCCACACACAGTTTTTAATGTTCATATTTTTCTAGTCATGGCTTTGCCTGGGTTTAGTACACCCTACTGGGAGGCAATTTGCTAGCACCCAGTGCCAGCTTTGCCCCCCTTAGTTCCTAAAGGCTACCTCTTTTCCTTGTATCCTCCACTTTGGGATAAAAAAATAATCTTTTCAGCAAACTGCTGGACCAATCAGCTCTCTGTAGGTGAAGAATGCAGAGAAGGGAGAGCTAAAAGTTGCTCCTGAACCCCAGTGTGAATGTGACATCCATGTGTCTGAATCCTTATAATGACCATGGTCTGAAAACCCTGGGCCAGCTGTGGCCTACCGTGAAGAGCGCGCTTCACAGTGATTCGTGTGTTCACACAGTACAGAGTTCTGAAATTCTCAACCCTAAGATGTTTTACTTCAGATTTTAAGTAGAAAAACAATTCAAATTGGAATTTCAAAAGCTTTTTTTTCTAGAAATAATTATTTATATTTAACTTTTAGTAATCCCTTCCAGTTATTGATGTGTTCTCAGTAGAGCCAACTTGAATGATTATTTTTTTAAAATCCTTGGCTGACTGAGTTTGTGTGCAGTGCCTGCCACGCTCCGTTCCAGGCCTCGGCTTCTCATCTTGACTCATATGCCACTTTAGCGAACGATGCTGCAGATCTCCGGTATCCTTTATGGAACTAGCGTCTGAGACAGCCTCACGTTGCGTTCACGAGCTTCATGTGGTTGCTGTCCCAGATCTGGGCTTCGGTGTTGGCGATGAGCAGTGGGATGCCCCGTTTTATTTCTTACTTTTCTCATTGCCATGACAAAATAGCAGGCAGAAGCAGCCTTGTGGAAGAGGTTTCTTTGGGCTCCTGATTTCAGTCTGCCATTGTGGGAAGGTAGAGAGGAGGTCACGGTGGCTGTAGTAGGTGGCAGAGGTGCCTCACATTTTGACAAATCAGGAAACAGAGCTGGGATCCAAAATAGGGCCAGGTTATGATCCTTCGTGTCTCACTTCTGCTGTGGCCCACTTCCCCAGGCGGTGCCTTTCACCCAAGAGTTCTACAGCCCCTCAGCCAGCACAGCTGTCCGTCACGCCTGAGGCCCTTTTACCCATGGAACCGTCCTGCAAGCCTGACAAAATGAAGTTTAAAGATTCACTCGGTCTCTGTTGCATTTGCATAAATTATGAGCAAAGCAATTGTATCGGGTCATATTACACATCAAAATAGCCAGACTGCGCCCTAGCAATTTATGTTCTTATCATTAGCGATTGGGGGTTTGGCCTCCCAACGCCCATTGGTAGAAGCAAGTATGCTGTGTCAGAGAGTGCAGCGGAGAAGAGCAAAGATGGCCCTACGAGAGTTAAGTGCACACATTCACAGCTCATAAGAGGAAGGACACACAGGCATATCATTTCCATCTTCCTGTTGCAATGGCTTTGATTATGTAATGCTGAGCTTGTTTCTTGTGACAGTTTTTGACTGGAGCTATTTGCCATCTGTGAAAGGCCAGCTCTGTTCTTCCTGGTTTTATCTGCTGCATGGAATACCAATGTCTGCCCTTTCTCATCCACCAGCTATGTTCTTGTATTTAGAGTGTGTGTGTGTGTGTGTGTGTTTTTGTAGGCAATTTATATTTCAATCTGGATTTTTTAAAAAAAATCCATTCATCTACTCTATGCTTTTTGATTACAGTTTAATCTACTTACATCTCAAGCAAGCATTATGTGTTATATACATAACTTAATGGTAGAGTGCTGTTCTAGCATGCCCAAGGTTCTGGGTCCAATCACACACACTTAAACAATAGGGAAGATTTTTTCTATTTAATTGTTTTCTGCATCTTGTACAGTTATCATTGTTCCTCCTTTCCTCTTTTCTGCCTTCAGGCTTTGATGTTTTTTCTCCCTTTGAAACATGGCCTCACTACGTAGCCTTGACTAGCCTCAAACTCAAACTGCCTCTGCCTCCTGAGTGCTGGGATGAAAGGCGTGTGCTACCGTGTCTGCCCTGATGTGTTTTTCAGTGACAGTTTGATTCATATCCTTTTTCTTTTCAGTATCTTCTATAGGTATTTCTTTGAAGTTTCCATGATGATTGAGGAGGAATATCTTCTATTTATAACAATGACTTTAAATGGATAACTTAATTGTATTTTAAAAATGTGCTCCTTTGTATTTCCTACACGCTCAGTTATGAGTGGCACAGATCACATCCTTCCATGCGCTTGTACCCACTGACAGTTTTGTAACTATGGTTACTGTGTTCTTCTGTCTCTTAAATCCTACGTGAGAATGAAAGCTTGTTTAGCTGTGCGGTTACCGTGCTGCGGGAGTCTGCACTTGTCTGTGTACCCACTTTTAGTGGCAAGCTTTCTCTTTTCATCTTTTTGTGTTGTTCTCCAACAGACTTTGATCTCAGCTCGAATACTTTCGTATACCAGGACTTGCCAAGCAGGCGGTGGTGATGGTGCCCAGCTTTGTCTGTATGGGACAGGCCCTCCTCCTCTCTTTCTCTGGATCAGGCTGGCCTCCACCTCCAGATCCCCCTCCCTCCACCCACCAAGGACTGGAATAGCAGGTGTGTACCCCTACACCTTTTTCTCTTCTGCTTTTGAAAGTCTCGTGTGGTGCAGTATTCTGGGTGGAACCTTATTTTCCCCACACAGTGTTCTGGGCAGAGCTCCATTTCCGACGCAGCAGCTTGACGCTGTCACCCACTTCCTTCTGACCTGTGATGTTTCTGCTCAGACACTGGATAGAACCCAAGTGGAGCTCTCTGGTCTCTGATGGTCGCTGGATCTGTGCTGCTTTTTATTTTTTTGTTCTTTGTTTTGGAATTTTAAAAGTTTCTTTGTGTCTAGTGTGACTTCCCTCAAGTTATTCTGGGTGAAGTCTATTTTCTCTTTCTCCCCTCCTCCCCTTCCCTTCCCTTCCCATTCTATCCCTTCCCTACCCTTCCCTTCCCTTCCCTTCCCTACCCTTCCCTTCCCTTTTCTTTCTTTTTGTTTTTCTGAGACAGGATCTCACTATGTAGCTCTGGTTGTCCTAGAACTCACTATGTAGACCTGGCTGACCTCAAACTCACAGAGATCAGCCTGCCTCTGCCTCCTGAGTGCTGGGATTAATGGTATGAGCTACGATGCCAGACTCCTGGGTGGGGTCTTTTGATTTTGAACTTGTATGTCCATTTCTTTTGTTGTATTTGGGGAGTTTTCAGCTACTATTTCTCCCGGGAAGGGTTCTCTCACCTTTCCGTCTAATGGAAATCTCATCATCGTGTGTGTTGATAAACTTGATGGTCCCCCCCCCCGGTAAGTTCTTTAGACTTCCTTTGTTATTTCATCTCTCCTTTCCAACTAGATGATTTCAAGTGACCTGTGTTGACTCTTCTGCTTGACCATGCATGATGCGAACCCCACAGTGCCCCCACTCGGTTATAGCGTCCTTCCCTTTCAGAGCTAATCTGCCTTTTCTCAATGCTTTTCTGTTTGTTGACATTCTCCTTTTGTCCTGGCCTGCTTTCCAGGTTCCACTGAGCTGTCTGCTTGTGTTCTTGTGAAAAATTGTTGTACTTCTTTAGGATAATTTACTTTGAATATTTTATCAGGCTGTTTATAGATTAATCTTTCTTTGGGATTGGCTTCTGGATTCACTTTGTTTCTTCCAAAAGGGCCATGATTCTATGAACTTGTATGCGTGTGCATATGTGTCCACATGTGCACAGCCGTGGGCTCATGTGCCTTCTGGTTTCTTTCTTTGTTCTCTTTTCTTTTTGCTAAGTTTTAAGTTCGCTTTGAGAAAACAGCCACCTTTCTCAGTCTTCATCGACCAGCTTTACACAGAGGTGATCTTTGCCAATGAGTCTTCTAGAATTTCTAGGGGCCTCTGAAATCTTTGGGGAGCAGAGGTAAGCTTCTCTCATTTCCCCATGTTTTCACATGTGTGTTTCTTGCTTTGGTTGAGAATTGCCCAGCAGGGTAGTAGAACACGCTCCTGGGTATATTTCTGAGGGACTTGGAACGGTGAAGGGCAGGAACCTACCTACATCCAAAATGATGATGACGATGATGACGATGATGAGGAGGAAGAGGCAGTGTCCAGGCATCCCCTCCTCTCTGCTGCACACCCCCATGAGGGAGCAGCCTTGTTCTACTCTGTCCATTCCGTGCTGATGCTCTGCTTTGTCGTGGTGCATGAACAACGGAGCCAGACTGCCATGGAATAAAATGCTCGAAACCGTGCACTGAAAGCAAGTGCTTCTTTCTTCCCAACCATTTCTCTCCTTCAGTGACAAGAACTAGCACAGCGTGCACTCATTCAGTTAGAGCGGTCGGATGATTTCTTTTTCCAGAGCTGGCCCCCCCCCTCTCTCAATTGAAACATTTTTCCATACAATATATTTTAATCGTATTTTTCCTTTCCTGCAATTTCTTCCAGATCCTTCCCACCTCCTTTTCCACCCAACTCTATGTTCTTTTCTCCTCTCTCTTTAAAAACAAACAAATGTACAAAACAAAAGCAAACAATAAGAAACACCCCAAAATGCCCAGAAAGCCACAAAATCAACAAGCAAAAGACTAATAAGACAAGACAAAACAAACAAAACCCCCACTGTTAGAATTTGTTGTTAGCAGAAGGTACCTTGACAGGTTGGAGGTAAGGTGTGCTGCAGAGAGATCAGACCACAAAACAGATCTCACAGAAGAGGTTTATTGGGGGAGAGGAGAACAAAAGTCCATCATGAAGTACGGACATGAGAGAGAGAGAGACAGACAGACAGACAGATAGACAGAGATTTGGGGTGGCGGGGACCTTTTAAAGGGTTGGCGACCAGGGATGACATGGTTGCTGAGTTGCTGAGTCCCTGAGGGGCAGGCTGGTGGAGCACCTGATTTCTCACACCCATCACCAACAAAAAACAAACAAAACAAAATGAGACCAGAAACAAAGTCTACAAAAGCACCTCTGAGTTTGTTTTGCATTGGCCAACTACTCCTGGGCACGGGGACTGCCCTGAGTCAATATACCCAGTGAGATTCCCTTGGAGAAAGCTAATTTTCCCTTTGTTAGCAGTTGTCAATTGCAAACAGCCTCTTGGTTAGGGCAGGAGCCTGGGTCCACTTCCCCCACCAGTGCTGTGACCTGTGTGGGTCTTGTGTCTGCTGCCACAGTCTCTGTGAGTTCACATGTGCATCTGTCCTGTTGTGTCTGGGAAACACTGTTTTCTCTGGAGTCTTCCAACCCATCTGGCTCTTGCAATCTTTCCTCCTCCTCTTCTGCCTAGATCCCTGAGCAGCTGGCATTTCAGGCTTCTGGTTTGCATTGTTTCACTGTAGGTTCTATGGAGCTGTACTGCAGGCTCTATGGTGCTGTACTGCAGCTTCTGTGGCCAGGTTCTATGGCACCACACTGCAGGTTTTATGGTGCCACACCTCAGGTTCCATGGTGCTGTACTGCAGGGTCTATGGAGCTCTGCCACAGGTTCTGTGGTGCTGTGCCGCAGGCTCTATGGCATCGCACTGCAGGTCCTATGGCGCTCTGCTGCAGGTTCAGTGGCGCCGCACTGCAGGTTCCATGACGTTGCACTGCAGGTTCTGTGGTACAGTAGCAAGCCACCTCTCTCTCTTCTGCTCTCAGCAGTTCATGAGCAAATATCAGCTTCCTTCAGATGCCAAGCCCCGGGTCAGCTCTGCACACATCTATCTACCATCCATGTTCCACGAGTAGGCGCTCTGGTGGTACAGTGAGAACTCATCCCTGCTGTAAAGGACCCACAGACTTCCAAATTATACCTATTTAATTAATGCTCTTAGATGAATTCAAAACCAGTCTTTTGTGTATCACCCTACCTGACCCCACCCCCTCCCCAAGGAGAAGCCACAAATTCAAGTGAGCAGTGTCAGCAGGGTGTTTGTGGATAATGTTTTATTCCTCTATAGAAGAAAACAGGCTGTTTGTGGACATGCTTATTCCTCTATAGAAGAATAAAGGCTGGGGTCTCCTATGCTGTCATCTTGTTAATTCACCCCATTAGGTACAAAGGAAAACCCCAAGCATTCCAAAAGAACATGCCTACTGACTATGCCCAAGATGGCATCCTAGGCTCAGCCTGGGCTGGATGCTGGCAGGAAAAACAGAAAAACTGCTGGTGGATTCTTTCAGCATCCCTTAGGAACCTGTGAAACAGTTTCTGTCAGAGTTACTGGGAATTCAAGGTCAGCGTGGGCCAGAGAGCCTGTCGATAAAACTAAAACAACCCAAACAGTGGATTATATTATACAATCCTATTTTCATTTTTTAAGGTTTTGGTTGTGATGTTATGCACGAGCCCTTCCCTCTTGCCGAGATTCCAGTGCATGCTGCGGCATTGCTAGCTGCAGGTGTTGGGTGATTGACGGATCTCAATTACTCATTCAGCCTGCTAACTAAGTCCCGCAGGAGATCAATAGCAGCTTCCACCTGCCCCTCCTCCCAGCACATTCTCTTCTCTATGCACTGACCTTCCCCACCTCAGAAATGGAGTAAAGCAGCCTCTGTCCTTTGGTCATTATATTATTTCATATTTCTCAGGGGTTCTCTGCACCACACGGGTCAGCATTTCTTTCTTGTTTACATCTGTGTGGATCCCACAGAATGCATACACCGCTGCAGTTTGAATGAATGCTTGAGTTACTTCTGCCTCTGGGCTATTGTGAATAAAGCTGTAATAAACACGATTTTTGCAAATATCTCCTCTAGATTCTAATTTCAGTTCCTTTAAATAAGTGCTCAGAAGTAGGGTTTCTGGACCATATGGTAGTTCTATTTTTATTTTTTCAGGAGACTCAATATGCTATTCTATAGCAACTGTATTCTCTTTCTTTTCAGCCCACAGTGTGCAAGGGCTCTATCTTCACATTTTCACCAACTCTTGATGTCTTTGTATGCATATAACACCCACATGTGGATCAATAACTCATTTTGACTTGCGTTTCCTGATGGCTAGTGATGCTGAGCATCCTTTCACGAACCCCCTGACCTTTGAACAGCATCTCTAGAGAGATCTACCTGTTTGGCTGTGTTTGTTTTTGCTTTTGAGGATAGTGAGTTCTATCCAGGTTGTGGATGTGAAACCTTCGTTTTCTCCCATTCTGGAGGTCACATTTCTAGCTGCTGACTGTTCCTGTCACTGTTCTGAAGTGTTGTACTTTGACAAGGTCCCGTGTGTCTGTTTTTCACTTTGTTTCTCGTGCTTTGTCACATTAAGACCTCACTGCCCAGGGCTGGGTGGTGGTGGCTCACGCCTTTAATCCCAGTACTTGGGAGGCAGAGGCAGGCGGATCTCTGTGAGTTTGAGGCCAGCCTGGACTACAAGAGCTAGTGCCAGGAAGCTACAGAGAAACCCTGTCTCGGAAAACCAAGCAAACAAAATATTCACTGCCCATTCCGACACCATGAAGCATTTCTGCTTCCTTCTCTTTGAGTCTTAATATCTTGAATCAAATGGCGTTGACTTTTGTGTGTGGTGTAGGATGGAAGTTCACCGTCATTATTTTCCATGTTTGACATCTAGTTTTCCAAGCCGCATTGTTGAAGAGACCTTCCTTTCTGCATTACTGACATCTTGCCAAGGATCAGATGCTTATTTGTGGGTGTATTTCAAGATTTTGTCCTGTCCTATTGGCCGATACCACATCATTTCATGTGACAGCTGGGGACTGCTCTCTCCTGGTATTTGGCATTGAACCTGGGGTCTTGATTTCCCTAAACAGGCACTCTACCAGCAAGCTACAATTTTGGCGAGACCCTTCTTTTACACATTTATTTATTTAGTATTTATGTGAGTGATCATCACAGGCATGTTATACATGGAAGTCAATACTTTCCTTCTTCCATGTGTGTATCAGGGATTCAACTCAGGTCTTCAGACTTGAAAGCAGATATCTTTACCCACTGAGCCAACTCACATCCACCTTTTATTTATTTATTTTTTACTTTTTTATCTTAAGACAGAGGTGCTAAGTTGACTAAGCTGGTCTTGAGCTTGCAATCTTCCTGCCTCTTTCCTCCCAGGTAGCTAAAATTTCAGGCCAAAGCCACTAGGTCCAAGTTGTATTTATATTTTTCAAGTCAGGAAATGTGACTCTGATTTTCACAGAGTATCCTCTGACCTCCACCACACATATGTTATGGCACATATGTATGTGCGTCAGCATGTTTGTGCCACGGGGGTGACACATACTAAGCGAATTAAATCGGTCACAAAAGAAAGGCCTGTGACTCACTTGGGCAGCTCCCCCGCATAGCAAATGGCAGTTAGTGCATGGCACCCTGCTTTGTAAAGACTGTGAAGGCTAAACATGACCACTCCCGGCCAGTCTGGAACCTTCTGTGGACAGAAACCTACTCCCAGTGACCTCACCCTCTGCTGCTCTGGGAAGGGAGTCAACTTGAAATGAGCTACTTTCGCCTCTCTGACCTCTGGAGTAGGTAGAGGTTTTCCTGTGTGGGTGATTCTCAGAGTCACCAACGCTATATCTGGTGACCGATCTCTGATATGGTCTGTGTTCATCTCCCCTGGCTGATAAGGTTCCCGAGAAGGCGGTTCATGACAGCGAGGCCCTCTAGAGCAGCGGTTCTCAACTTCCTAACACTGCGACCCGTGAACGCAGATCCTCATGTTGTGGTGACCCCAACCATGCGATTATTTTCGATGCCACCTCGTAGGTGTAACTTTGCTACTGCTGAATTGGCTGATATTCAGCTGATCTTAGGTGACCCCTGCGAAGAGGTTGTTTGACCTCCTAACCCTCTGGAAAGGAGTCATGACCCACAAGTTGAGAAACACTGCTTTAGGAGGATTTAGGCAGGTAGAGGTTGCTTAGAGGATGCCTCAAATGCCCCACGTTCCCTGAGTGCCCACAGTATAAAGGAATCCACACAACGAGGTGCTGTGTGTGATGCGTGTGATGTGCCATCTCTTGCCCTTGACAGCTATCAGGAGCATCCTTCTTCCAGGGCACAGGCTTGTTATACCCAGTGCTTCTTTACAGATGTAAATTACTTTCTCAAAGGCTTTTTTTTTTTTTTTTTTTTTTTTTTTTTAGCGCTGCTCTCAAAATATCCCTTTTACCATTGCCAGAAAAGACAGCAGCAGAGTGTTCCAGTCTCCTGCAGTCATGCAGTCATGAGATCCTGGCTCCGGAGCCCACACGAGCTTCCTGCACATTTGCTCGTTTGCTCGTGGATTCCCTGGCTCTCCCAGCCTTCGCTGGCTTCCCCCAGCTTTCCCACCTGTCTTTCGTGCTTAGTTTCATTTTGGTTCAGTATCTGTGCTTTGAAAGGATAAAGAGTTCACAGGTGACCTCAATGCACTTGGCACCGGAACCCGTACCTGCAGCCGCTGGCGTCCGTCCACAGTGATGCAGACGTGTGGACACTTTTGTCTCAGTAGTGAAGTTAAACTGGGGCAGACAGAGTGAGCCTTTCAGTTAAAAGGGAAAGGGGGTGCGGGAGAAAAGGGACAGCACTGTTAAGCGAGATCTAGGCTGTCCCAAATCAGGGCATGGAATTGGTCCTTTCTTTGGTTGCTGGACAGGTGCGAGGGCTGGTGAGTTCTGCTAATGATAAAGGCGGTGAGTGCGTGCATGTGTGTGTGCACGTGTGTGTGCACGTGTGTGTGTGTGTGTATGTGTGTGTGTGTGTGTGTGTGTGTGTGTGAGAGAGAGAGAGAGAGAGAGAGAGAGAGAGAGAGAGAGAGAGAGAACATGTACATGTGCATGCATCCATGAGTTTGATAAGGGAATGTGTGTGCCCTGACACAGGTGTGAGTTCAGAGGCCGACACTCGAGGACTGGCATTTTGCCTGCATGTATATGTATGTGGGGGTGTGTGTGAGGATGCTAGATCCCCTGGGACTGGAGCTACAGGTAGTTGTGAACTGCCATGCGAGTGCTGGAAATCAAACCCAGGTCCTCTGGAAGAACAGCCAGTGCTCTTAACCATTGAGCCATCTCTCCGGCCCTGGCACCTGAGGTTTTACACTTGTTTGAGGCAGGGCCTTGGTTCTTTTGATGACCCACAGCTCCTGGGGAGTCTCCTGTTTCCATGCCGCCCCCTCTATGCCCCGTGGGAAGCCAGGACTACACTATCCAGCCTTTTTTGTGCTTCTGGGAATTCTAACTCGGGTCTTCACACTCACCTGCAAGTTCTTTGACTGTGGGACCTCAGTCTCCAGCCATGGGGGTGGCGTTGTAAAAGAAGTTTCCTTCTTATATGTGAAGAAATGTTTTTCCCATGTAAGATACAGAGCTGAGGCCGGTTTGCCTTTGGGGACCTGTGGCACCACCTCGCCCCTGTTTGGTTTTCGTCCTCGTGCTGAGAGTAGAAGGTTTTAAGGGACAGATCCACTCACACCACCACCTAAAAAGACTGGGGCTTAGTTCTGCGGGTAGCGAGGTATTGAAGCCTCCGAGGCTCTCTCCATCTCTTGTCCCCACAGGTGACCTTGCTCTACCTTAGTAGGACAGAGACAACAGACTCGTTGCACCGCAAAGTAGGATGGGAGCAAAGAGGCATTGTTCATAGCGTTCTGCCCCGGGTTGTGCTTCTCTCTGGCTCGATGGCAGTCATTTAAACACGGGAAATGGGACACTGAAGTGAAAGCTCAGCTCTAATAAAAGGACAGGCATGGTGATGAGGACAAATTGTCCACTCTTCCAGCTGCATTTAAGAGAAAAAAGTATTAAAATTTGTACAACTCTATCCTGGACAATTTATCAATAGTGAACAAATTCTGAGATGGTGTATTCTGTGTTTTAATACAGAATTTCTTTTTTTTTTTAACGATTTATTTATTATATATACAGTGTTCTGTCTGTCTGTATGCCTGTGTGCCAGAAGAGGGCACTAGATCTCAATGCAGATGGTTGTGAGCCATCATGTGGTTGCTGAGAATTGACCTTGGGACCTCTGGAAGAACAGCCAGTGCTCTTAACTGCTGAACCATCTCTCCAGCCCCCTAATATAGGATTTCTAAGGTGGACACTCGCAGGGCTAGACTTCCAGGGAGACTGGACCACCCCCAACCCTAAGAGCACAGTATTAGGAAAATGAATGTGGCTTAGAGATGGAGTGAGTGCTTAGCAGTGTGTGTATGAGGAGGGGGAGGGGTGTCTCCCACCCCCAGTTTGTAGAAGAAAAGGAAGTTGGAGCAGGAGAGATGGCTCAGCAGTTAAGACCACTGGCTGCTCTTGGCAGAAGCCTTGGGCTCAATTTCCAGCACCCACATGATGGCTCGCAACTGTCAGTACTTTCAGTCCTAGGGGATCTTGGGTTACTTCCCAGACATGGGAAGGCCGGATGTCATTACAGTGTGCTAGAGAGCGTGGAGGACATAGTGGGCTGTACTGCCAGGGCCTCTGACTTGCACCCATTCTGTATTTTTGAGGCAATGCAGAGGAGGTCGGGAATACTCCAAGTTGAGCCTGTTTGACTTGGGAGAAGAACACCCAATAGCAGGTTCCCTGGGAACGTCCTGGACAGAGGACCATCATTTGTACCATGACCCTGCTCAATGGTGTAAGTCCCCAGAGTCCAGGCACACCGGCCACAGGGGACTAGAAAGGACAATGGCGTTAGAGAACCACATGGCCCTAACTCTATCCTGAAGTCAGAGAAGCCTCAGGAGGGGGAGATGTTGGGTATTTCTCGGGCCAGCTCAAATATCTGCATGCCTTCCAGCCTAAGTGAGAACAGAGGCTGCGCAGATGGACCCTGGAGGAAGCTTCACGACCTGTGCATCTGGCCTTAGGGTCAGCCAGGGAACCTGTGATTCTGTGGGGAGAAGGCAGAGCCCCAGTGAACACTGGAGGCCTTGCAAGGGGCACTGGATACGTATACTCCTTCTGTGCACTTCCTCCTCCACTGGAACATGTGGATGGCCATGGGTCCCTGGAACGGTTTGCCCCAGGGAGCAGCCAGCACAGCCGCTCTTCTCCTACAGTACTGACAGCGGCCCTGCCTCTCACAGCCGGTAAGCAGAGGGGGGGGGGGGGGGTTCCTCACTAGCGCAAGCTCACACGTGCTCCTTTGCTCAGCTGCTCTTGTGCAGTCTGTGCAGTTGGAGGTGTCCTAGCTTGCCTTCTACTGCGTGATAAAGACCACAGCCACAAGCAGTTTAAGGAGGAAAACATTTATTTGGCAAACTTGTCCTGATCCCACAGTGAAGAGACACTAGCCCACTCGAACATGTGGCTCTGGCAGGCCTTGCCCTTCTCCCCCATTCCCTCTGCCTTGCTAAAAACCCTCAGATTACATTCCTACAGCCAGACACTAAGGTCTCTTCCCTTATTTGGCCACTTCCTCCTCCTGAGGCCGACTACCAAAGTCCAGCAATCAGAAGCCCCCTTTGGTCTGCTTAATTAACATTTCCAATTAAAATTAAGCCCTTCATTCTAACACGGGCTTTCCCCTTTTCTTTATAAACCGTTTGCCTATGTGCTATGAGTGTCCCCCTCTATCCAGAGGGATATCCCTGCGGGACAAATGCCCCTTCCTCCTTTCCCTTGTCTCCTTCCCCTTCTCCCTTGTCCCCTAGCTCCTTTACCAAAGTATCCTAGCCCATTCTAACAGAGACCTCCCCTTCTCCTCTTAAGAATCACATCTGAAAGGAAGGTCCCTTGCTGCTGTTTTCTGCCTGAGTCAGAAAGCAGCCACTTTAACTTTTCTTCCCTGCTTAATAAAGGATCTTTCTGTGAAAACAGGTGTTTGGGTGTGATTTGTGCCTAATCTGGAGTCCTCAGAGGAAATCCCCACTGTTTGGGGGTCTCCTCACACAGTCCTTCACTGAGGGAAACCAGGGCAGGAGCTCAAATAGGGCTAGCAACCTGGAGCTGGGAATTGAAGCAAAGACCGCGAGAAACGCTGCTCACTGGCTTGCTTCCAGGCTTCTTATACAGCCCAGGTCCACCTACCCAGGTATGGCAGCTGCCATAGTGGGCTTGACCCACTCACATCAGTCATCAATGAAGAAAATGCCCTATAGACTTGTCTACAGGCCGATCTGATGGAGGCAGTTCCTCCGTTGAGATTCCCTCTTCCCAGATACTAATAGGTGTGTGTCAAGCTAATGGAAAAACTGACCAGCACACAGCCATTTCCTTTCCGGATGCTCCGAATGAAGTCGCCGTGCACACCCTCGTGCATGTCATTAATGGAGGTGAATGGACAAAACAACATAAGGAGACCGCGGGCTTTCAGTCAGTCATCTCTCTAGGCCTCAAGGATCCGTGGCAGAACCTGTGCAGGGTCATATGACCAGGCTATGCAGTTAGGAAACAAGTCTGGGTCGCCTGCTGTCGCTCTTTTGCTCCACCCACATAGAAAACACAGGCCACGGGACAAAGACCTCAGGGCGTCTAAGCAGCTGGCCATGGGCAGGTTGAGCAGCTGAGCATGGCGCCCTCTAGCGTTACAGTCTGGTTCAGGCTTCAGGTGCCTGGAACAAATAACATCGCTCATTCTGAGGTCTGAAATCCTTAGGACGTATCTTTGGAACACTTCTGTTGAAGCAGTTTCTGTTTTCTGGATCTTTAAAACCTTTTTATTACTTTCATTTCATTCCATTTATTTTATTTTTATGAGGCTGAGACTTGCATAGCCCAGCATGACCTTGAACTTGCTTTGTAGCTGAGGGTGAACTTGAACTCTTGAGCCTCCTGTCTCCACCTCCCGAGCTTCAGAATTACAGACTTGGGCTTCCACACTCGGCTCCTTTATCCTCCATTAGCAGCCCCACCCACTCTAGTCTCTCCTGGCACCGCCCTCCTCCTGCTTCGGCTCCACTCTGGTTCAGCAGCCTCTTTCCGCTGTCAAGCAGTGGGCCGCCTTGTTGCTTTTTCATCTCGGCCCGATGACTGCTCAGCTGCCGCTGCCACCTCTACCATCGCCACTGCTCTCTGTGGTCTCTTTGGCTTCTTTGTGTTACCACCTCGGTTCCCATTGCAGAAGTCAAGTGAAGATCACTTATGGGGTCTTTGGAGGAAGTTGGGTGTCTCCCTGCCAACTCACTGGATGAACTAGGTTATATAGCCTAAGAAGGATGTTAGGGCCAATCACAGCTGTTTGTTTGGGCCAATCACATCCTGACTCTTAGGCTAGTCTCGGCAGCCCCTCTGCCAGACCTCCAAGGGAAGAACCCTCCCTCTGGCCAAGGTGGAAATAGTCGCAGGGTCGCAGGGTTATTTAGACATCGATTTGGGTTGCGATGATGAAACGCTGGGAAGAGTTGTTTCAAACAGTGAGGGTGGGCTGTGCCTTTGGGGCAAGGACAGTCAGTTATGGTTGCCAGATCATTTTCTCAAGGTGTCCCTGCAGTGTTCCAGATGGCTGGTGCTAGCATAAGGGTAGCCTGCCAGTCTGCTTGACCTCTGGTCCTTTGGCTCAAGGCAGCCATTCCAGCCAGGGAGAGCCAGACAGTTGCTGATTAGGGAGTCAAAGCCCTATCCGCAACTCGCTGCTTATTTACAGGAGAACGAGCATCCGAAGGAGCGCTCACAATATAAACTTAACTCACCACTGATGTGAACAGTGATTTTAAGGGTGTTTACAGCCTGCCCAGTGCCCACAAACAGAGAGACTCCCACCCGCTAGGCTGTCTCTACTCTTCCGAGCTCTCTGATCTTGACTATCAGTGGCCTGGGCAGAGTTAGGGCCGTGGACTTCTTATCCCATCATCTTGGGTCCCAATATTTCATTTATAGTCCTGTGATTAACTCCAAGCCTAAAGGGCTGAGGGAAGGGAATGGTTTTATTCTCAAATCCCAAATCAGGTTTGCCTGTCCACAGTGTAGAAAACTCCACATGCTGGACAGGGATGCACCCAGTGGGGGAAATCTGATGGGTGTGACTGGAACGAGATCAGCCTCCCTTCCCCAGAGAGCTCATCTGTGGGTCATAGGAGGGAAAGAGGAGGGAAAGGAAGAGTTTTGCAAACAATCACGGTTTTCAGACTTTTCAGTGCAGTGGGCTACTGAGTTAGCTTCCTAGCCATCTGAGTCACCACTGGTACTTTCTCTGCTTGTTCAACGGAAATAAGGTGCTCCGTATTTGAAACCTTGGGCTAGCAAGTGATCAAAGCTCCGTCTCTCCAAGGAAAAATCCCGAATTACTCCATTACGTGTGCTCAGTGTATCAACTGCTGACAGGACCACTCCACGGTGTGGTTAGAGGAAGGTTTTTATTGTAGATATGAGAAAGAGAGGACAGCAAGAGGCATCTGGAGGAGTCCAGAGCAGAGAAAGAAGGAAGTACACTGAACATGGCCCAACAGGATGGAGATGGCCAGGGCTATCTGCAAGAGCGGGGAGAAGAGCAGGGGCAGAGAACCCACGAGAGCAGCAGGGGCAGAGCACTGAGAGCTCACGGGGAAGGGGTACCTAAGGGGAGGGGCGTCCACGAGCTGGAGGGAGGAGGTGAGAAGGGGAGGATACTAGTGTGGGCTTTAAAGTGTGTAACAGAGCTCTGATCCTGAGGGAGCCTGGAGGCCAGCATGTGATTTGATGTGCTGAAAGGTGCCTCAGGTATACGTCCCTTCTGCCAGAGCTAAGGGAAATGACTCCTTACCCCTTTTGGTAGAGGGAAACCAGCTCCCCAAGTTCCCGAGGAATGCTTTTTTTTTTTTTTTTAAATCTAACTCCCAGAGAGTCTCCTATAGCCCAGGTTGCACTCATTTCAGAGTCCACAGAATTTCAGTTTCCTTTGGAGCTGACACTCAGTTACATGTCAGGCTTCCCTTCAGCTCAGCTCAGGCTATGAGCAGGACAGAGAAGCAATGAGGTTAAATTCCTGACTTGCTGTGTAAACAACAGGCCCCTTCCCAAGTCTCCAGTTCCCGTAAGCACATGAAGGGAGCTAATACCATCGGAGGCTCTGGGGACTGTCAGGCTGCAGTGGCTGTCCCTCTGTTCCTGCAGTCACTCATGGCCCTGTGCACCAATGAATTTTGGTCATATTCACTACCCCATGCTTCCTCCTAACTCCCTCAATTCACCCCGACATCTCCCAACTTTCTGCATGCATGTGCGTGTGTGTGTGTGTGCGCGCGCATACACACACACACACACACACACACACACTATTTTGTGGAGTTCATTTTGTGCCGTCCATACACTCTTGTTCAGGGCCATCCATTGGTTGACCAGGAGCCACACCCTTAAACAGACTCTCCGTCCCCCCAAAACCACCAGCTGCCAACAGTACCTCAGCTAGAGGTGGAGGCTGATGAGCTGTCCCTCTCCATGCTAGAATGCTGATTGGCTTGATCTTGTGCAGCCACAACTGCTGTGTGAATGGGTGCAGCAGTCCTGCCCAAAGACACTGTTTCTCTGCTGTCCTCCCCAGTCTGTGGCTCTTACAGACTTTCAGTCCCCTGAGCCTTGGCGGGAGGGTCATATAGATGTTCTAGGTGTTGCTGAGCCCTGGCGGGAGGGTCATACAGATGTTCTAGGTGTTGCTGAGCCCTGGCGGGAGGGTCATACAGATGTTCTGTGTGTGGCGGAGTGCTCCACAGTCACTTACTCTCTACACTGTGATTAGCTGTGAGCTTTGTATTAACTTCCACCCAGTGCAAGAATTTCTCTGCTGAGGTCTGAGAACTGCACTGTGGGTATAGAGATGTGAATCGAGAGGGCAGTTGAACACTGTGTCCCATTAGCAAAATCATAGTAGGTTCACCACTATGAATTGAACCCTGGTCCTAACCCACTGATCCATCTCTTCTGCTTCATTAGTAAATAGTCCCTAGAGAAAAATAAATGTTGGGACAGAGCCTGTAAAACATCCGTTACCCTGTGATCCCAGGACCGGTTTGCCTTTTTCAGTTTTACACAAGAGTATCAGTTCCTCCAAACCATTGTGCTGTCTGTCTGTCTGTCCCCCTTCTCCCTATGTGTGTAGGTTCTCACAGAGGCCAAAGGTGTCTGATCCTCATGACTACAGAGCTGGAGGTACAGGTAGCTGTTAGCTGCTGGGCATGCATACAGAGTCCTTTGCAACTGCTGAGCAATCTCTCCAGCCTTGTTTTCCTTTTCTTGAAAAATCCTTCTCCATTTTAATATTTTTCTGTGTGATCCTGGTAAAATCTTGGGATTTTGGTGAGTGCCCTGGGGTCTCAGAGCACGCTTTTAAAGTTGGGGTGTGAAGGGTGGGAGCCAGGCCGCTCACTTGCTTTGTCCCTGGTCATGGACACAGGGCTGCGGGTCCTGCGGGCACTGCTACATTCGCGGATCTTCCCGGGCCCTGCGCACTCATTGGCACGCCCCAGTTTTCCTTATGTCTTCCAGGATGCACAGCAGGGCGACAGGGACGCAGGGCGGCAGGGACGCATGGCGACAGGGACGCAGACGCAGACGGACCTCTGACTCACCACTTCCATGAATGAGGCCACCTATAGACTCAGAATGCTTCCTCCCCGCTAGTTAATTTGGGTCCCCACTTTTAGTGCATTATTCCCCAACTGCTCTCAGTTTTCCCCATCCATTTAGCATAGACAGTCTTACTCCAAAAGTATGGAGAGAATTTTCCAGAAAAAAACACACTGCCTTGAACACTGGATACAAAGAAAACAGCCTCTCCCATCTGAACTTTTAACCTGACAATTTAAAACTCAAAAAACAAAATACAAAGCTATTCAGATAATACAAAGATATTCACTGAGTCCAGCAGATGAATTCTTGAAGTGTTGTAAATTTTATTTTATGTGTGTGCACAAGCCACAAGCATGCCTGAGTTAATGGACCATGTGCGTGCAATACCCAAGGACACCAGAAGGGGACAAAAGAGCCCCTGGAACTGGAGTCAGCCCTGCGTCAGCTGCCAAACGAGGGTGCTTGGAACGGAACCCAGGTTCTCTGGAGGGGCAGCCAGTGCTCTTAACTACTGAGATATTTTCCAGGACCAGGTTTGTTTGTTTGTTTATTTATTATGTATTTTTAAAAGCTTCTTATGAAAGAAAACGCTTTTAATTAAGGTAAAAGGAATTCCTTTAGATATGCTCTGAGTTGGAGGCCAGCTTGGTCTACAGAGTGAGTTCCAGGACAGACGGGGCTACATAGAGAAATTTTGGACGGGACTACATAGAGAAATCCTGTTTCAAAAACAAAAGACTATTCCTGAAAAAAGGAATCTATAGCAACCCAGAGAGACCAGAAGAGGGCATCAGATCCCCGGGAACTGAAGTTACAGATGGTTGTGAGCCACCCACAGGAAATACTTTATGTAGGAAGAAAATCATCATTAAAAATCTATTTATCTGTATCTCATGTTAAATTTCATAGTTTGATGAAGTATTTTTTTTATCCTAGGCCCCGTGAATGTTGTTTTGTGTAAGCAACATTTTAAGGTTTTATGAAATGTTCAATAGATCCAAAGATATCATTTAATAGATTTTAAGATGGTAAGAGTTCCTCAGTTTATGAGTGTGTATTTATCAAGCCTTTCAAAATATCCAAAAACACATGCTAATGGTGCTGGTTAGGTATTTGCCCTTCGTGAAAATTTGGATACTTTGTGTGCTATCTCTGCACTAGCATACGTACGGGCCACAATCGGGACGAAGAAACAGCACCGAGAAATACTAGTGTTTCTGTCTTACGACTGTTCCGCGTATTGTCCTTTTCTTAAAGAAATGTTTATTTAATAAAACTGTGCGCCTTTCCTGCTTGTGCATCTAGCCGTTCTCTTGGGCATCGCCCAGTTTCTTCCTAGGGGAAAGGGGACTAAAAACCAGAGCCGGCGCTCGAGTGCCCGCCTGGTCCCCGCCATCCCGGACCGACCGCCCCGGGCCCGGTGTCCCTGAGCTCCATCACCCCGGACCGGCCGCTCCGGGCCCGGTGTCCCTGATCTCCGTCACTCCGGACCGGCCGCCCCAGGCCCGGTGCCCGCCTGGTCTCCTCACCCCAGCCCCGCCGCCCCGTGCCCTCCGCAGAGGCGGCCGCCATCTTATAGGGCGGGTCCAGTGGCCTCCCAGCCGCTGGCAGTCGAGTCCCCTGGTCCCACAGTCCCCGGCTCCCGAGCATCCCTCAAATCCTCCACGGTGTCCCCTCGCTCGTGAGTGTCCCCCGCGGATCGCCGCGAGAGACTGAGGAAGAAGAGCCAAACGTTCGTCGCTGCCTGGCGACCGGGCAGCCTCCGCGCGGCGGTTCTGGCCGGCGCCGCGGGATTCTGAACCCCTCCCCTGCATCTGTGAGCGCCGATGCTCCATCCCGAACCTCTGAACCCAGGAGCGAGCCGGTGGAGCGAGGCCTTTAGCGACGCAGAGTCCCTTTCTGACTGTGACCTCGTGGCGCAATGGTAGCGCGTCTGACTCCAGATCAGAAGGTTGCGTGTTCAAGTCACGTCGGGGTCAGCCTGCTTTTTCTTTTTTCATTCGCCAACAAGAATAAAGTACAGCAAATCCTTAAAGACTATGTAGGATTAGTAGCGGATTAAACCGTTCTTCTTACACCGTGAAAGACAAGCACAACTTTTTCTCTTCCTTGAGATCGTGAACGCCCGAATGCTCGGGAAAGCGATGACTCCCGATGACCGACAGGAGGCGCTGCAACAGGAGCAGCTGAATCGAGGTGGGACCTTGGGAAAGGTGTGCGCTATCAATGCTGAACCGTGTTTGCCTTGAGTTTCATTTTCTCTTGAATCTCTCGATGATCATCTCTCTGGAGGTCATGTCTTCAACATCTGTGCTCCATCCTAATCCCTATAAGTCTAGTTACAACCATTAGACCTGGATGTTTTTTGTTAATAGCTTTGTTTTCATTCTCTTCTTCCCCCACAAGATTGATGCAGAAAATAAAAGTATGCTGCATCAAAATTATAGACATGAAATTGAAATTGAGTTCTTTTATGTAAAATGCTTATAACCAGAACTGTTTCAGATTTTTATAAAAACTTTCGAAATGTAGGCTGTCTTAGGGTTACTATTGCTGTGATGAAACACCATGACCAAAGCAATTTGGAGAGGAAAGGGTTTAGTTCACTCAGAGTTCCATGCAACAGTTCAATCAAAAGCCCTGGGGGTAGGAACTCAATGAGGGCAGGAACTTGGAGGCAGGAGCTGATGCTGAGGCCACAGGGGTGCTGCTCACTGGCTTGGTCTCATGACTTATTCAACCTGCTGTCTTATAGAACACCTGCCCAGGGTGTCTCAGCCACAACAGGTCAGGCCCTCCTCCATCCATCACTAAGAAATTGTCCTCAGCCTGGCCTACTGCCTGTCCCCATGCAGGCATTTTCTCTATTGAGGCCCCCTCCTCTCGGATGCCTCTAACTTGTGTCAAGACGACATAAAACTAGCCAGGACATTGGTATACATGTAATTACATATTTTTAAATTGAAACTCAAATTCAAATATAGGATCCACTTATGTTTCATATATAATCGCCATGTCCACCTGGCCTGTGAAGCCAAGGTGTAGAATTTTGGGGCTGACCTAGGCATGTCACTGGTCAAAAGGTTTTGGGATTTGAAGCATTTTGGATTTCCAGGTTAGAAAGAGTCAAGCTGTAAGTCCAGTTGGTACTGAAATACGTATCTGAACTTAGAAGTGTGAATGACGACTCTTTGTGATGGCAGGAATGGAATCCTAGATCTTGGGAGGATAAGGCGGGAACTGCAAGCTCAAGGCTAGCCTCGGCTACATATCAAGACCTCGTTTCAAGAAAAGGGGTGGATAAGTGCAAAAATATAACTCCTACTGAAAGTATAATTAAATGTGAAGCTCCTCAGCTTCTATTCTGATCGCCAATTCTAAATGCTCATTGAGTTCTATCAGTCTGATTAATTTTGCTATATGATGTTTTTATTTATTTGCAACTTTTTCAAAATAATGAAGTTTACCATAAAAAGGATTATACACATCAACCCTAGCACAGTGTATCACGTCAGGAGAATGAGGAAGAAGAGACTGTGGTGTGTGCAAATGCTCTTTCTCACCAAAAGGATGTAGTCTTCATGGGGTCATAAAAAGTGATTTCTGGGGCTGGAGAGATGGTTCAGCTGTTAACAGCACCGGCTGCTCTTCCAGAGGACCAGAGTTCTGTTCAGGTCTCAGCTCTCACACTGCTGCTCACAACTCTCTGTAACTTCAGTTCTGATGGTTTCAACACCCTCACACATGCATACACGCAGGCAAAACACCAGTGCACATAAAATAAAAATAAATAAGTAGTTTAAAAAATAAGTAAAATAAAAGATAGCTTTGAATATGACTCACTCGACCTGTCTGGTATTGACAGAGGCTTACAGAGGTGGAGATAAATTCCCTCTGAATGAGATATCATCCTCACATCACATCGTCTAGCTTTCTCATACAGAAGGTCTCAGACGAAACTTACTCATGATGAAATTTAAAAGACAAGAATATTAATGGGGCTGAGGAGGTGGCTCCCTCGGCAGCGTGCTTGTGTGGCCTGCATGACACCCTGGCTTCTGTTCCCAGCCAGGATTAAACTGGGTGTGGTGGATTCCTAGCACAAAGATTGAACTGAGAACTTTCGAAGATCAAAGGAGACAGAAAATTTGAGCAACTGTTGAGATCATGAAAATAGAATGAAAAAAAAATCTAAGCCTAAATTAAATAGCTTCTCTGAGGAAGATGATAAAAGAGAACAGGGGAGGGGCAGCATTCAAGGAAGACAATAGAGAGCTGAGATGGTAGTTTGTTGCTTTCAGGCCTGACAACATAGAAGACCCTACTCTGAAGAGGTCCATGTATCTTAAGCCTGATAAAAGACACCTATCCCCACATTCTGTGGTTTGCATGAGAAATGTCCCCAACAGATTCACGCATTTGAACACTTGGTCCCCAGTTGGTGGTACTATCTGGGGAGGTTTTAGAACCTTTCGGAAGTATGTCACTTGTGTGGGCTTTAGGGTTTTATAGTCTGGCCTCACTTCCTGTTCTCTCTCTCTCTCTCTCTCTCTCTCTCTCTCTCTCTCTCTCTCTCTCTCTCTCTCCCCTCCCCCTCTCGGCCTCCTGTCTGTGGATGAAATTGATCACTGTGCTTCTGACTGCCAGGCTGGCCTCATGCTCCTGTTGCGATGCCTCCCCTGTCATGACGGACTGTGTTCCCTCTGGACCTCTCCGCTCAAACAGACCTCCCCTCCTCGAAGTCGCTATTACTTGACATTTTATCACAGCACCAGAAACACAACAAGACACCATGTAGTTGGCACGGTTCAATAAAGAAGTATTTTTAAAACATTGCAGATTATCTATAAAAAACACGCACACTATAATTTGACTGAAACAGAATGATTTCAGCAGCAGCAGAAATGGGAACCAGGGAAGCTGTTCTCACAATTCCTAAATGCTCAAGGAGAACAATTGCCAGCCCAGAACCAGTTTGACTGGGAGGGTGGCGCATCCCTTTAATCCCAGCACTCAGAGGCAGAGGAAGGTGAATCTCTGTGAGTGCAAGGCCAGCCTGGTCTATTGAGCGAGTTCCAGGACAGCCAAGCCTATTACACAGAAAAACACTGTCTTGAACACCCCTCCTCCAAAATAAAATAGAGACATTTGAAAACAAATACACCTACCACACCCCTCCAAGAGGGACTGCAATGGACCTGCTTCAAGAAGAAGGAAGATCTACAGAAGGTCTGACTGCTGAAGGACTGGTGAGCAAAGGAAATGCAGACTCCATTAGTTGAAAACAAACAAGTGAAATACTGACGGAGAATAGCATGCAATCAAGAACAAACATAACTTAGAAGTAAAGACGTGCGAGAGAGTATATTTATCAGGAGAAGACTAGACTCTTTGCTGGGCTTAGATCACATCAAGTGTGTCAAAAGTAGGACATTCACATCGTAGAGATAAGGACTGGAATGTTCCTCAGTTGGTAAAGTGTTTGCCCAGCACGCACCAAGCCTGTGGTTTATTCCCTACACACACACACACACACACACACACACACACACAAACACACACACACACGAATAGACGCAGCATTTGTAACTGATTGGTAATTGATTGGCTGACAAAACAGTTAAAGTTCTTGATAACCATGCCAGAGGCAATCCTCAAGAGTTACTCCTTGGGTGTTGTTTGCTTTCTATTTTGGGTTTATGATATTTTTGTCACAATTTTGCTTATTATTTTGTGTGTCTGTGTCACACACAAGTGAATATTGGGGATTCATAGGCAACATTCCAAGACATATTTGGGCATAAATTTTTTTTCCAAGATGGGTTCCTGTGGTAGCAAGCACACCCCTGTATTAATGAATATTCATAATATTCATGACAGGAACACAGTCGCATTAAGGACCCCAATGCCCTCAAATCCTTCCCCCGGCTCTAGTGTGGATGTTGACAGTGTGTGCACAAAGTACCAACTACAGCTTCTCCCTCCTTGATAACCCTGGTAGGCACTTATGTTTACTTATGGAGCCATGGTTACCTGATGTGGTCAGTCAGGGAATCAAAACCAGGCACAGGCTGGAGGAGACACAGCAAGACTGAGGCTGTGACATGTTTACTGCAAGCAATCAGACTTTTATACCTTATCAGAAACAGAATACAGTGGCGATTTCCAGGATCAAATACAGTTGTAGTTGCCAGGATACAATACAAGCTATACAAGGTACACAAGATTAATGTCTAAGACCAATTGTCCTGACAAATTTTTTATATGCTTCATTGATATTTATAAGGGAACATATAGAGAAATGCAAAGTAGCCTGAACGCTTCACTGCCTGAGGGTGCCTTGGTTTCTCAAGAACCGAAAGGCACCCTGTGCTCCAGGAACTACAGACTCTAATCTGTAAAACCTATGACACCTGCCTCTCAAGGCAGCTAGGCCAGGCCAACTTCCTGATTCCCCACAGACTATAGTCTGAGCCTGTGCCCCTGCAGAGATCCCCAACTGAGATTAGCTGATCCACCTCCTCCTTCGGCTGTGTATAATAAATATGCTGAGCTTCCCTGATGCTGGTGTCTCAATCAAGGAGCACAGCACAACCAATCCCAGCTTCTCTGTATGTGCATCTGTCATTTCTCCATTCTCCGCTGCTCCAGTCAGATCAGCCCCCCTCCCCCCACTACTGCCCAACATCCAGGTTGCAGCGGGGTCTCCTGGACTTCTAGGCTGAAGCCCTCTCTGCCTTCTCAACAGCTGTGCTCACAGGCTCCTGTCTCTGAGCCTAGCCGAGTTTTGGGCAGAGAGCAAGTGCAGACTCACTATGCAGCCCCAGGAAACCCAAGCAGTCAGAAAACCTTGATGAGACAGGAAGAGAACAGTCTTGATCTACAACAAGCAGCTCAGTTATAAGTACCTGCAGGAAGCCTTGAGCGAGTGATGTCCTGGGTGCTGTGTGTAGTTGATATGAGCACAGCCATGTCAAGGACCTTAGCCTCAGACCCATGGGAAAATGGCAAAATCTTCCCTCTGGGATGCAGCTCAGGGGGGTGGCAAAACCTTCTCTGTGCAGACGCTGACAGAGTGTGCAGAAAGTATCTACTGTAGCTTTCTCCTCCGTGGCGCTCCCCATAGCTGCTCCTAACTGAGATGAGCTAAACCTGCCTGCTTGTTGGGCTGTATATACTAACTCTGCTGCTGTGTATTTGTTTGCAGCAACCCCCTAGCTCCCTGTTCTTCTGTACGCAGTAACCGTGTCTCTCTGATGAAGCCTCAGAGTGCCCAGTTCACCTGATCCCAGTTCCCTGTGTGTTTGTCTTTTCTTCATTCCCTTGCTGCCCCAGTCAGGCCCAAGTCCTCAGCGCTGTGCAAGTATGTAAGTGACGTAGAACAGGACATGCTCAGGTGATGTGCCAGAAGAGGAAGGAGCCCAGAGAGAGGCCATGTAGACAGAGACCTCCTCTGTGGGACCCTGGGCAGGGCACTGTGTCTGGCTTCTGCATACCATCGGTGGCCTCCTGTCCCTGGCCTAATACCCTGCCTTCCGACTGTGATATCTATTGTGTGATAATCTTTTTGTACACTGTGAAGACGTGTCTCTCCCAAGCGCCTCTGACTGGTTGAATAAGAAGCTGAATGGCCAATAACTAGGCAGGAGGGGATAGGTGGGACTTCTGAGCAGAGTAAGAGTTAGTCGAATGTCCAGTATCGGGCAGAGGTAATGAGCCATGTGTCAGAGTGTAGATTAATATAAATGGGTTAATTAAAGTTATAAGAGCTAGTTGGGAACAAGCCTAAGCTAAGGCCAAGCTTTCATAATTAATAGGAAGTCTCTATGTCATTATTTGGGAACTGGAGGTCCAAAGACAGTCTGACAATACTTGGTGGCCAACACATGGCACGTATATCCACATAGGGCCTGAGAAAGCTGAAAAAATAAGGTTCCAAACACAGAGCTGGACATGGCTTCCCAGTAACCGAAGTCTCTCAGGCAGTCCTGGGGCTCACAGCATACAGAGGCGTGGCTCCTTTAAGAGGGCCTGCTATGCAGCTGAGCACTTGAACACTTGGCACTAGGTAGAAATGCCGGCCACAGCTTGGGCCCACCAACTTCCCAGAGCTGGGGCAGATAAATGCGGTTCCTGGCTGGATGGTGGTGGTGCACTCCTCAATTCCAGCACTTGGGAGACAGAGGCAGGCAGATTTCTGTGAGTTTGAGGCCAGCCTGATCTACAGAGTGAGTTCCAGGACAGCCAGGGCTACACAGAGAAACTCTGTCTCAAAAAAACCAAAACAACAACAGCAAAAATGTGGCTCCTGGCAGTGCCAGCGGGCATGAGTCTGGGCTCTCATAGAAAGGCAAACAGAGCTTCTAGCTCTAAAGTCTAGAACCAGTAGAGTAGCCTGCTGAATCCACTGGAAGTGGGGGTGGAGCCGCGTGGTGGGTGGCCTGGCCATTTAAGGTTCGGCTCAGGAAGTCAGAGAAGGCTGCAGGCATGCAGAAAGTCAGGTCCAGACGGGGGGGGGGGGGGGGGGGGGGGGGGGGGGGGGGGAGACACACCTCTGAACGTGTACCACGTGCTTGAAAATGTACTTAGACGCTGAAGAAAGAAAAGAAAATGAGTATCGGTAGTCACCGAAAAAAATTAAAAAATAGCAAAATAAGATAATTTGAAAAAGAGTAAAGTGGTATAAAAAGAATAAGCCACATAAGGATGAGAAACGTTATAAAGCAGGGAGTCTGGATCTTATGTAGTGCTTTATTAACTTTAAAATTTTTAAATGCTAATGAGTAAAAATACAACAGCTACTAAGAGACATTGGATTATGGAAACTGCTGAATTAAACCAGCCTATATATTTTAAAGATGTCTTAACTTCAAATTCTGACTTCAGAATGAAAGTCAGGAAATGGGTTGTGTTGGGTGGTGTTGTCTATTTTCTTTTTTGAGGGGCCCGCCACCCGGCTCCCAAATAAATCACACACGGAGGCTTATTCTTAGTTATGAATGCCCAACCTTAGCTTGGCTTGTTTCTTGCCAGCTTTTCTTAACTTATCCTGATTCTTTCCTTTACTTCTGGGTTTTTTTCCTTTTCTTACCTCTGTATGTCTTACTTTCATTCTTATTCCATGTCGGGTCAAGTGGCTACCCCTGATGATCCCCCCCTGTTCTCTAGTTGCTCCCCCTTTTCCTTGTTTCTCCTCTGTTTATCTTTCTGCCTGCCAGCCCCGCTTATCTTTGCTCCTGCCTAACTTTTGGCCGTTCCGGTCTTTATTAGGACCATCAAGTATTTTAGACAGGCAAAGAATCATAGCTTCACAGAGTTGAACAAATGCAGCAGAAACAAAAGTCATGCACCTTAAAATAATATTCCCTAACAGTTGGGGGAGAGATTTGTTTCCACAGGAAATGAAAAGCTGTGGATTCCATCAAAATTTAAAAAGGACGGATTTGATTGAGGGAAACCTTAAAATCTTGGCTGCAGACATGAAGGAAGAAACCAAGAAAACACACAAGACAGGTGACATATGTGCTGATTCCTCTACATGGGAACAGCTCTGAGACTCGATGAGACATGGTGAATCTTGTTGGCTGCAGAGTCCTCATGACTTATGCCATCCTTTCATATGGCATGGATGAAGATTTATAGTACAGTTTGGTTATACAGTCCAAATGGACTTATAAAGTCGACAGATGCCTTTTACGTCAGACATAGAACAGAAAATCATCTTTAGCTAATTTGTACACGCCACACATTCCATACTGTGTTAATACAGATATGTATGTTATCTTCAAAAGTTTGTATATTTTCAGAACAAAAGGACTAGACACAAATGAAAATAAGTAGTCCAGGTAACCCAGCCTCTCAGAATGCCTCTATTGCAGCTCCTCAAAAGTCTGCATCCAGAACAACTTCAAAGCTGCTGAGATGGTCCAGGCTCACAGACTACTCTCCTAAGGACTTTTGTTTAAACCTTGTACTTTCCCATCACATGAAGACTGGACAATAAACAACAGTTAGCTCTCCCAGGACTTGACCATTACCCCAATTTTCAGAGGGTTCCCTAAAGATGCTGCATCCCAAGACAACAGGAAGTAATTTAAGAACACAATGCCCACATTCCTGAAAGATGGGATGGGTGGGTTTTTGATCATTTGGTGAGTTATGGATGTTTGCCATTGTTTGGGGGGTTTGGTTGCAAGTTGCTATTGGTCAGGGTCAGGGAAGAAATTAAGCAAAGGAGGTTAGATTCAGGAAACCCCTTCTGAAAATAAAAAAAGGGGGGATATAGGAATGATAGGATGCAAGGGAAGATTATTGAATCTACTTTTAAACAAAAAACCAACTACTTTTCTGAAATATTTTACATTGGTATAGATTTTTGTATATTGATACAAATTTAAGGTTATTTTTGTTACAACATCCTGTGATGTATTGTACCTATGAAGCCCATTTAAAATTGCAAAGTCCTAGTCCTTGAAGACTAGATAATTAAGATGACAATCACACTTGTAGTCATGTTAGGTATGTTTTCAAGGTCAAACAGAGATATATTTTAGATACATAGGTGGTCTCTAAACCCTTCAGAGATCTACAGAATAAGGCATTTAAGATGTTTTAATAACACAAGGCTTTTCATGACAATGAGATACATCTGCTCCTGGCAGCACAAATCTATTTCAGGGAAGAACCTCCATATTGAATTTGCTTTCATTGTGGCAAAGTTAGTCACTGGGCAAAAAATTGCCCTTGTCTTGACTGTTGATAGTATGCTGCTCAAGTTGGACAAGCAGGACACAAAAGAAGATGACTACCATGCTTTGCCAAGACAAGCTGGGCCAGTTCTTCAAAACTCCTGCTTCATAAGAAAATTTGTCAGATATTCTAGGCCTGTAGGCTGAAGATGGATGCCCCAATGTTGATGAGGAACCTTGGGTGGTTGTCCAAGCATTCAGCTAGCTGTCTCTATAATTTCTATAGTTTTGGAAATTGTTTGTTCTGTACCTCCCGTTTCCTCAGGTAATATTTTATCCTTCTTGGGTCTCTGATTGGGGTTGAAGATAATTAGATAGAAGAGAATTAAAGTTTTGCCATTTTCTTTGTTAAAATATTTTTAAAAACTCACAAAAGAGAAGTAAAGTTTATAAAGATTGAGAGACATAAAAGCTTAAGTTGTTCATTTAAAAAAATTTGAAAAATGTGTAGACCAGCTAGCCTTGAACTCATGACCCTCCTGCTTCTGCCTCTTTCAACAAATCTTACCCACATTACCCACCACAACTGGCCTAAAACATGTTTTAAGATCTAAAAAGATATTTTTAGGTTGGTAATACAAGTTATGATAGAAGGTGGTTTAGGTAAAAATCTTTGAACTCAACAAGATAGGATAGATAATAGAATACTTCTCCAAATATAATTCTTACTTGGTAATTCTTCTTACTATATATAGTTTTATTGTATTAGAGTTAAAACCTTTCCTTTTTATTTAGACAAAAGGGAAAAATGTTGTAGGATAATCTTTTGTACACTGAGATGATGTGTCTCTGCCAAGGTATTTTCTGATTGGCTTAAAGAGCTGTATGGCCAATGGCTAGGCAGGAGGGCATAGGCAGGACTTCCAGGCAGAGATAGGAACTCTGGGAAGAAGAAAGGCAGAATTCACCAGAAAGACATGGAGTAAATTGAACATACAGTATGCAGGAGAGGTAATGAGCCATGCAGCAGAGCATAGATTACTATAAATGGGTTAATTTAAGTTCTAAGGGCTAATTGAGAATAGGCCTAAGCTAAGGCCAAGCTCTCATAATTAATAAGAAGTCTCTGTGTCATTATTTGGGAAATGGCAGTCCATGGATAGCCCTCCTTTTGTATCTAGCCCAGTGTGTAACTTGATCAAGTAGCACTTCTGTGGATGGTTGGTGTCATCTGTGCCCGCTGGCTCCCGTGGGGCCCTGTGGAGTGGCAGTGAGTGGAAGAACGTTAATGTAGGATGGGTACAAGGCTTGTGGCAGTGTGGTGTCAGCTCTAGCTCAGAGATTTGCAGAGCCTGGGCCCTAGCCCACACCTACCCATGAAGCTGGCTTCTCAGCTGGGTTTGACAGCAAGAAGCAGCCTTCAGGGTTGGTGTTGGGCAGAGATTATGGGTCAGCATTCTATTTTTGTGCCTGGCCTGGCCATTCTCCATTTCTATATTTACTCTCTTAGAGGATATTCCCAACTGCTTACTTCCAGGGTCCCTGCCAACTGTGGCCTTAATGGAGGCACAGAAGTCACCCTCCCCACTGGTCACTCTTGTCTCACGCTGCTGATAGGGAACCTGTCTTTCAAAGCCAAATCCAGTGTCAAAGAAATGCTGGGAGAAAAAGGTGTCGCTTCCCATTTCCCTCAGATCCTGAGAGTCAATAAAATTGTTCCCTTCACTTACCCCAGTTTCCTGATTTTTCTGCAGAAGAGACGGGTATGAATTTTGGTACTGGTGGGACCTTTGAGGTAGGTCATGACCATTTCCTGTCACTCTCACTCCAGAGAGACATAACAGTGTGCTCTGGAGGAGGGACTGTGTCTGTGGGCTCAAGTCTGTGTGTATACCACCCAGGAGGCAGGGCAAAAGCAGCAGCCAGGACCGGGAGGCTGCTCAGTTTCGAGCCTTCTGAACTGGCTATGCAGACAGAGAACTCGGCAGTAGCTCACCTCAGTCTCTGTGACCGGCAGCTGTCTTATGGAGACGTTAGACCTGGGGGAGTTGCATGGCTACACCTGAAGTTTTAGGGCAGAAGCCCCGGCTCTGGCTAGCCCCAGTGGGCTAGGCTCAGGCTCCATCCTGAAAGGAGACATGATGTGATGAAAACAGCAGACAGGAATCTCATCCATATGACCAGCCAGGAAGAAGAGACGAAGTGATCGTGTGGTCTCAGGTCCGTCTTGTGGAACAGTTAAGGCTGAGGTCTTGCTGATGGTTGTTTTACTACTCATTCTGCAAGGGGGGTCCGAGGAAGTCCTTATTGCTTGAGAGGCGCTCCGTCCTCAGGAGGTGGATGCACCTGTTGCCTGGTGCAGCCTCACCCTTTGGGATAACTGCCCTCACAGGGAGAGTGGGCTGTCATGGAAGGCTCTGCTCTTCATCTGGGGTCTGCAACAGGATTGTGACTGAAGCTCAGCTCTCCTATCTTTGTGCCCTCAGGCCGGAAGGGGTGAGATAGGTTAATCACCCCTAGTTTCTAGCCTGATTAACAAGCGCATGTGCAGTCAGGAGATACAAAGTTCAGAAGGTATGCAATGAAGACAGAGGGGTCGGCCTTTCCTCCCGCTTTTAGGGACTCCGTGGGCCAAGTGAAGGGGCAATGCTTCAAACAGGAGCAGCTTCTAAGCAGTTGTCTATACAGCCAGCTCCAAGAGTGAGAGAAGGGGCCAGGCTCACATCCTTGAGGTGCTTTCCTCCAGGAGAGAAAATTCTCTAAGACAAATATCAGAAAGAAACCGAGTGACTGCTCCTCTCTCCAGGGTGAACTGACAGGGCCTGAGAACAGAGACAAAGGGACTGAGAGGAACCTAGATGGCTAATTTACAGCACATACAGCAGGTTATAGAACTAGATAGGAGGTGGTGTTTGCAAGAACTAAACTGAAGGGCAGAAGCTCACACACTGCCATACTCGGCAGGCAAGAGATATGTCCAAATGTGGCTGCCTCTGAGCCCCAGGGGGCAGACTTGTTTGGTTGACTCTTGTGTATGCTTTCTCATTTTTCTCCTGGAGATGATGAAGAATGGAGGGTGGGTGTGCCGCCTGCAGAGTGGATGGCTCCTTTCTAAGCTTAGCTGCCGCCTCTGATTTATTTGTGACCCTGGACAACTTCTTTACGTTTGCACTGCCTGACTTCCTGTCTGTATTATGGACATAATAATGTTTCCAACCTCACGGGACCAATGGGAGAGCACACTGACCATGTTTGTGGAGAGCGCTTTGAGTGAGGCTTGTGTAAGCTGACAGCAGAGATTCGCCCAGCCATCTTTGCCATTCTAAGGCCACTGCCATTTCCAAAGCTAGGATCCTCACTTGGTCAATTAGTAACAGAAGGTTCCATACACCCACAATATACACCCAATATACATACATACATACATACATACATACATACATACATTCATACTGTTCAATACATCCACAACTCACATATATAATATGTACATACACACGCATACATATATACATATAGACATACTTACTATTCCACACATCCACAACATACATATATACATGTTCCATATGCCCCAACACACATCCATAACATACATACACACTCAGGCACACATACATATATACTATTCCATATACCCCAACACACATACACACATACATACATACATGTTCCATACATCCCCCAAACACATGCATACATAATGTTTCATACTTCTCCATTGTGTATTAAGAATGAGATTTAGTGTTGCATGTCTGTAGTACCAGCTACTTGGTAAGTTGAGGCAGGAGGATTGTTTGAGTACAGGGGTTTGAGATCAGTGTAGGGAAAACAGATATAGTCGAGATTCTGTCTCAAAAATCAGCGAATAGGAAGGCTGGCAAGGCTCAGTGGATAAAGGCACCTACCATCAAGACTGGCAACCTGAGGACCTATAAGGTGGGAGAAGAGAACCATGCCCTCCAGTCGTCCTCTGACCTCTATATGCACACACACACACACACACACAAGTAAATAAATGTAATACAGTTTTAACATAAACCAAACAATCCCCCCCAATGACAAAAACTAAACAAATAAAATCCTAGAAATGAAAAATACGTCCTCGAGAGATGGAAGACCATGGTGAGTTCAAGGTCAGTCTGAGCTACATAAAATCCAGTCTCAAATAAACACATAAGATAAAGAGCACTCAGAAATTGAGACTGAGAAGAGACTGAGAATGCCCCGCTGTCAGCACGACGTCCTGTGCTGTACATGGATCCTTCAGACCCACAGCAGATTAAGGTCCCAAGACCATGGCAGGCAGCCTGGCTCTCATCAGGCGAGGTTTTGATCACAGCTAGAAGAATACATTGAGAGAAGATAGTATTTTTAGCATCTTGTCCCCCGCCAGCACTGGACTATTTCAGAAGGTGTCAGGGGAGTATCTAAGAGTCAGAGGATAGGATGAAGGCTGTGATGTGTTCTCTAAGTGTAGCAAAGCTCACAAGAGCTGCAGTTACCCACAGTGGGCCTGCCTGAGACTGGTCCTGCCAACAAAGCGCCACGAAAGGAGAAGAGACTCATGGGGCCCACCCCTTACTGCTGAACTACTGGTTATTGATAAATTCCGGGAGAGGAAGAACCATCATCTTCAGTGGTGTACGGACTGCTGAGTTCAGCAGACTCCTACTGATAGCTCCTGACCCACGATCACATTCTTGGTTTGTGACTCAGTGGGTCACAAAACAAACACATGAACACAAGAAAGGTATGTTTGAGGAAGAGGAGGAAGAACAAAGGAGAAGTAGCAGTAGAAAGACAGGGTAGAGCAGAATGTCCTTGTGTCTTGTCTACTGTGTGCCAAATTGTCCAAGAACAAATTTAACCAACTTTAAAAAAGTGTAGATTCCTTTCACGTAAAAATGCAGTCTACCAGCAGAGGGCGCAAGTGGCATATGCCAAAGTAGGCAAGGCTTGGCGCATCACCCCTACTTACTAGAGTAGCCAACCCAGGCTAGCCTTGAGCCATGGCAATGCTCCTGCCTCAGACTCCTGAGTGCTAGGATTACAGGCATGAACTACTACACCCAGCTTGTCCCTCTGCCCTTATATGTTGTGCTCTCTTTCCATCAAAAACGTTGGTTTGGGGTTAGAGAGATGACCCAGCCGCTCAGCAGTTCTGCAGTTCAGAACCCTTACTGCGCTTCCACTCTATCAGGGGACCTGAGTTTGGTTCTCAGCACCCAGGTCAGGTGTCTCACAACTGCCTGCTCCAGGGGGACTCTGAGGGCTCTGACTCTGTGTACATCTGTACTCACGTGCACACAACCACATACATGTGCACATGCACAAAGTGAAACACGATAGAAATAAACCTTAACAATGAATTTGGCTTAGCAATCATGCCCCCCCCTTGCTAATGCCAGCATCCCTTCTGGTTCTGAGGCATATTCAGTCTCTTCAAATGGCTTTTTCTTTAGGTTTGCCTTGTCGTTTTCTTGGAGAAGTGATTGTGCTGTGGAGGACAGAAGTGTTGTGTGATATGGGAGCCATGAACAGACAGTAGGGCACTCATGACAGCTTCAAGCTTGCAGCCAGATCTAGCTTGGTGAGCCAATGAATTGGTTGGGGGCCAAGTTTGGCTTGAAGAGCACCCGTTGTTCTTGCAGGGGACCTGGGTTCGGTTCTCTGCACCACACGGCAGGTTATAACCATCTGTAACTCCGGGTCCAGGGATCTGATGCCCTCTTCTGACCTCCCCTGTCACCAGGCATGTAGAAGGCGCACACTTGCAGGCAAAATGCTCACATGTAAAATAAACAAACCTTAAAAAAAGTTGCTGGAGTTTGATTTTTGCTTTTCACTTAGGATTAAACAGTGACTTCTAAGTTCCATGTCCCTAGGAACCAGAAGACAAAGACCCCACATGCACTCTCCTCTACCTGCCCACTTGACAGCCTGCCCACATGACAGCCTGCCCACATGACAGCCTGCCCACATGACAGCCTGCCCTTCATTCTCATGTGTGAGAGGAGGATGCTGACCAGCTTGAAGGCCTTGCTAGCACACAGGCTCCAGCCCCCGTCCCCAGTGAGAGGCTAGGAGGGGAAGGGAGCTCCCCTGCTCCACCACTATGCACAAGCTGGGTTTCAACCATTTAAGTCTAATTTTAGTTGATAACCAGTTTGTGGAATCCATGTTGCTAGCATTTCGTGCACACATGTACTTGACTGGATTTTGTCACTTTACCCTGTGTGTGTGTCTCCGGGAAAGTGCCTCATCTTTAAGGCCTTTGTCCTATGCGGATGGAAATGGAAATTCTGTCTACTTAAGCCCAACATCCAGAAGTCCCACGTGGTATAGCAAACCTTCATAAAGCCGCCTAAGTGCACCATGTATGCTTAGAACAGTTCATTACAGAATAGAAAACACATATACAGAATAGTGAACACACAGATGCCAGTGTTAGAAGCTTGGTCCCAGATCCCTATGGTCCCTGGCTTCATCCTGTAGAGAGACCTGGGGGGTTGGGGAGGCGGGGCCTAGAAGAAGGTCCCTGGTCACTGGCTGTGTGACTTTGAAGGGAATTGTGAGACCCCATCTCTTTTGTATTACACACGGCTGGCTCATGACATTTCACCTCGGAACCCAGTGCTAGCTAAACAGGGACTGGAACTATTAAATCCACAAGTCTCAAGTGTTTTTAAGACAGTGTTTTATTTATTTAACATCTTTAAAAAATATTTATTTATTTATTATGTATACAGCATTCCTTCCATGTATGCCTGCAGGCCAGAAGAGGGAGCCAAACCTCATTACAGATGGTTGTGAGCCTTCATATGGTTACTGGGAATTGAACTCAGAACCTTTGGAAGAGCCATCTCTCCAGCCCCCTTATTTAACATTTTTTTAATCTTTGTGTGTGTGTGTATATGTGCGTATGCTGCATGTGTGGGTGTGTGTTCACACTTGTGAATTCTGGTGCATGTGTGACATACCTAGAACGTGGAGTTCAGGGGAGCACTGGGGGGTCCGTCCTCATCTTCCAACTTGTCTTTGACAGGGTCTCTTGTCTATGGCTTTGTACACCTATTGAGACGGTTCTTGAGTGTTTGGGAATTCTCTGGCTCCACCCCCAATCTTCTGGCTCCACCCCCATTCTTCTGGCCCCATCCCCATTCTTCTGGCTCCACCTCCAGTCTCTCTGCAGGAGTGCTGGGATACAGGGGGCACCTCCACAGCCTGCTTTAAGCTTTACAGAGGTTCTGGGAATCCGCTTCACACAGGTCCTCACCATTGTACGGAAAGCGCTTTCCCCCCTGAGCCTTCTCCTCCGTCCTGGCGCCTTTTTGCAGTGACAGAAGTAAATGGGTACAATAGGAAGCTTAGCTTTAGACGCGGCAGAGTTTGGGAGACTCTAGCAAGTCGGCTACTATGCTTGTGATGGTCTGAGTCCGAGGACCTGGAATTGAAGGCACAGGTGAAGGTGACACATGAAAAAAATCTCACCACTCCAGCGGCTGAAGAAGCAGGATGCTTTCTAGACCAGCCTGGATACACGGGAGTGGGGTGGGGTAGGCAGGGTGGGGGGATGGGGGCTGGATGGGGGGTGAGGGAGTACAAGTACAATACGTGTAGTCAAAAGGCAGACTCGGGAAGAAGGGGAGGAAAAACCCACTCTCATGCAAAATCTAGTGGAAGATCTAAATTCTAACCATGAAGGTAATATCATATATCCACGAAGAAGAAACAATGCAACCTAAGTAAGAGAGTCAGGAAGAAGAGGTCTCAGAAGGTTGTGGCTGTACTTCTGTTGGGGACCATGACTGACGGTAGAATGCTACCAAGTTGGTAAAGGGCACATGGCAACCACCACGGTGTGGAGGCACCTGCAACTCAAGCACTTTGGACCCTGAGATAAAAGAAACAGACAAGTAGACAGCATAACAGGGCTTCTGAGGGGAACCAGCTGCAGCACCAGAGATGGCTGAGGGGGACTCTGAGAAGAGGAATCAGAGCCCTAGGGGTGTAAGTGTGGCTGGTTTCTTATCTCAGCTTTCTGAGGACGGGGAAGGTTCACAGCACAAGTCTGCAACCAGTCTGGGAAGCGGTGGGAACCAGATGTGTGGTCACCAATACCCACGCTCATGTGAACTCACTTCCCCAGGTAAGAAATTCCAGCACCCAACAATCAGAGCTAGAGACTCCCAGGCAGTCCTCGAGGTGTCTGTGGGAGTACAGGGAGCTACGGGCTCTGTGGCAGAGCACTGGCTGGTCTAGATTCTAGCCTATCATTCTCATGGTGCTAGGGCCACAACCCAAAGAAATTGGAATATTCCTGTATACTTTTGAGATTCGGTGCCAAAAGTCCACTCAACTTTTATAATTTGGACATCTGGGAATGTGTCGAGACCTGCACTGTAGAGCAGAGGGCCCAGCGCTGGAGCAGAGAGTGGCCCTGCAGACTGTTTGATTGGCTGCCACCTGGGTGAGCTTCTGGAAGCAATTTGGCTTGACAGTCACTGGTCCTGTTTTCCACCTTGTCTGTGTGGATTCTTTCTCTGTCTAACTTTGGAGATCTGTTTCTCGGGCAAGTGTGGTTTTATTACTTTGTTTTTATTTGTTTGTTTTGTTTCTCTGACTGGTCTGGAATTCTATATATGGAACAGGTTGCTTTCCAACTCCTAGAAACTTGCCTGCTTTTACTTCCCCAGGGCTAGGACTGAAGGCATACCCTGTCATGCCCAGCTGGAATGTGTTGGATAAAAGCCAACAAATTAGGTTCAACCACCTGTCCCCAAACGATGACTAAAGAATTTCTCAATAGTGAAAGAAGATATTGACTGAAGTTCAGGCTTAAACGGAGCATGAGAGGTGTGGGCAGGTCTTGGAGTGGTCCTGTCCATCACTGACCCATCACGGTCTCTCTTCTCATCTGCCCTGGGGCTGGTCTGATAAAGCCAGCCAGTTCCTCCTCTGGCTGGAATCCAGCTTCAGGCTTTCCTCCCTGCAACCCAGTATGAGATTCCTGGGGAAATCTTATTTCTTTGAGGTCCCTCGTCTCTGGTCTGACAGCTGGAAGGAGGGCACAGCTGTCTCTTTCAGAGTATCTCTCTTCCCATCAGGTTTGGGCTGTATAGATTGATATGTTTCCCTGTCTACGAGTGTGCAGTGGACCATTCCAGGATCTCTGGTGGGCAGGGGGTACCAGGTACAAGGGGTTTAGCTTGTCTACTCCGGGATCCTCAGGGACACCGCGGTTTGGTTTTCGTTCTTTCTGTGTTAGCATCAGGTCTTGCCATCTGTGTGAAACGTGTTTTTCTCTCCCTGAAGCCGAAAGCCATACTTTGGTGCCTGTAGATCAAGGTGGGCATGTGAGTTTGCAAAGCTGCCTCTCTTTTTGTGTGCATCAAGGAAAAACCTTCCACTCTGCCTGAGATTAGAGATTTGTTCTGTCTGAGAGGCCTGCTTCTTCCTGTTTCTCTCCATTTTGTGTGTGTGAATCTCCTGACTTCGCCTCCTCCTGATGTCAGCCTCTCCTGGGGCTCGGAGCGTGGTAGGTATAGGCACATGGCTAGGCATGGCATAAAGCCAAGGGTGGAGTAAGAGCCCTTCCTGTCTAAGATTCTTTCTTAGAAACAAGGAAACCTGTCCCAGAAATATTTTTTTTGCCGATTAAATATTTGTGGTTAAAATCGGGCTCTATCTATAAATTCCCACACAGGCCCTGATGGAGAAAATAGGATCATGGTAACTAGCTACAGCAAATGACTTGGTGTGAAAAGAATATTGGGGAATTAACTATTGAAGCCACCATGTTTCCTGGAATAAAAGGGGAATGAGAGGAGCCTTTAAGACTTGTCATCTGATACACAAAATTAGGGGACACTGATGTACAGTGAATATGGCGGTAAACAAAGATTCAGAAAGTATGTATCATTTAACATTCTATGGAGACAGTCAATGAAATCAACGGAGATGAAGGACCAGGAAGCTGAAGACAGAATGGGGACACAATGAGAGTGTGCTGCAGAGTAACGCCCACCAAAGACAGTCGGATCCCCAGAGCCTATGACTGGGTTACCCTACATGGCGACAGGCACAGGTAGATGTGATCAACTTAAAATCCTGAGCTGTACCAATCACCTTGGATTGTTACATGGGCTCAGAAGAATTGTGAGGGCCCTCAGGAGGGCAAAAGGGTCACTGTCAGAAAAAGGAGATGAAGTGGCAGAACCGAGGTCAGAGTGTATTTTCCATGATCGATTGCTACAACAAAATACTCGATGCTGGAGGATGTACAACAACAACAACAACAACAACAACAACAACAACAAAGATGTATTTAGCTCAAAGTTCGGGAGATTCAAGAACACAGCACCAGCATCTGGTCAGACCTGGTGGGTGCTTTTTGGCTACACTGTCACATAGCAAATGGCATCAGGATGAGAAGGCAATGCTACAGGGAGATGTGGTGTGGCACGCGACAAGCCAGAGGGATTGGGGCAGGCTTGCTCTATACAGAGCCTGCGGTAGTGGGGACTAACAGGGTTCCTAGTGGGACTATGACTCTCTTCTGGGAGTTACACTCCAATGACTTAATTAGCCAGCCCGAGACCATCTCTCCCTTCCCTTCCTTTCCCTTCCCTTCCCTTCCCTTCCCTTCCCTTCCCTTCCCTTCCCTTCCCTTCCCTTCCCTTCCCTTCCCTTCCCTTCCCTTCCCTTCCCTTCCCTTCCCTCCCTCCCTTTCTTTCTTTCTTTTCTTAAATGTATTTATTTACTTTACACCCCAGCTGCAGTTTCCTCTCCCTCCTTGGGACCACCTCTTAAAGGTTCTGTCTTTGGAAGACTACCACCTGGAGGCCTGAGCTTCCAACACATGATCTTGGGAGACATACTGAAGCCACACACTAGCTGGTAACTTCAGAAGACAGAAAACTTTCTATTTTTTTAAAAACCAATTTCCTTCTTAATTTTTATTTTAATTAATTATTTTTGGCTTTTTGTGACAGTATCCCTTTTTGGTCCAGGTTGACCTGAAATTTGTGGCAGTCCTCTTGCCTCGGCTTGCCACGTTCTCGATTACAGGCATGAACAGGCCATGCCCAGCTTCTTGCTTAAGAGACAGGGACTTCACTGCCTACACTGGGCCTGAGCTCCTAGGCCACTGAGCTTCCTGCTACAGGCTTCTGGATACTAGGGTTACAGACACATATTCTCATATCCAGGTGGCTTTGGTTCTTTTAATCCCAAATGAGATGAAAAACTGGCAACAGTGAAACATCCAGAACATTCCATGGCAGACACAGGTGACAACCACCGCTCTCCACCCCTCTGCAACTTAAAACTTCAAATTACCCTAAGAAAATACAAATTCTGTGCTGGTTTTATGTGGAGAGACCTTGAATTTTCTAGGGCTGTTTTGCTTTGTTTTGTTTTTAACTGTCCATGCCAGCAGGGCGGTGTGTCACCTCCGGGAGCTGGATTAATACGGACACACTATTACCAAGGCTGTGAATTCATGTTTCCTTAGTTCTTACGAATGTCCTTTTCCTGTCCCAAGAAAGGCTTGTGACACCACTGCCTGGTGCTGAAATAAAATAAATCCTAAAAATAAAATTATTAAAAAAAAAAATCCGGAACACAAGCCAATGGGATGTATTTTATGGTCGATCATAGCACAAGGAACTGCAAGGATTACTGGCTGTCACCGGAAGCCGACAGTGGTGTGCCCCAGAGTTTCTCCTGAGTCCCCAAGAAGGAACTTTCTCTGCCATCTCCCTGATTTCAGGCTTTTGGCCTGAAGTGTCAAAGAATATAATTCTGTCGTCTGAAGCCTCCAAATCTGTGGCGTGCTGTCTCAGAAGTCCCAGGTTCCAAGGCAGGCATGTGCTGCCCCGCTCCTCCTGATGTTGCCCCCCATCTTCTTTGGCTGAAGCCCTGTGTGTCAGATTTCTCTGCTGTGAAGGTGTCATTTCTCCTTTCTGTGCTGTAGAACGGAGCCCAGGTCACGTTTAAGAAGCAAGGCTCAGAGGTTTTATCTCTTGTGTCAGATATTTATTTTAAAAATGTTTTCATGTTAATGTTATCACCACATGAGAGACTTGCACTTAGAGCTTTCTTAAGCCTTCTTATGAATTCTATTTTTTCCTGATGCTGGGGATGGAACTGATGGACTCCCCTCGTGCTAAACAGGCACTGGCAGTGGAGCTATCCTGCCAGATCCCTTTATTAAAGCCATTAGCCTTTTCCCAGTTGTTTCTTTGGATAGCCTTGAATTATAAATGCAAGCAGTGACTTGATCTCTTCCTTCCTAACATTTACACATCACATGTATGCTTCATGTACATCTGTGGGGGTTTCCTGAAGCTCCCCAAAGAGCAGCGGTGGCTGTTTCCCTCAGAGCCTGCTGGGGTGGTCATGTCTAAAGCTCTGACCTTTGTTTGCCATGAGAAGGAGCTGCTATAACAGCCGGGCGGCCCGGAGGTGGCACTCGCCCAGCTGCGTATCACCAAAATAACAGGCAGGGAGGCATCCAAGCGCTCTGGGATCAGTGCTGTCTGGAGATTCACGGTCCACATTCTCATCATCATTCACCAAACTCAGAAAGTTCCACGAACACCTGGATCTGTGCCCAAGAAGACTCATGTCTCACACCAATGCCTCAGTGAGCCAGAGGACACCCCCGAAGACCAAAATGTTGGAAGCTGTGAACCCCCCCAGGTCCCGAATTTCTGGTAAATAACTTGTAATGCTTGCAGCTGCCCTGAACAAGAGACCCTCAGGAGTTCCTGATGGCAGGGGAGTGGTTTCTGGTGGGTTTGGCTGGGGCGTGGCTATCAGTTAAGAGTCTCTATGTAAGCGGCTCTGGTACAAACTAAGTGGGGGGGCATTCCTGTTTCAAGGATTCTGGCATCAAGGATGACCCATGTCTCTGTCTCTCTGTCTGTGAGTCTTTGTATGTTTCCATCTCCAGCCCCTTGCCCAGCTCATGAACTGTATAACGGCACATAGAGCGCAGACGGGCATGGTGCGTCGCAGAGAAACAGCTGTAGAATTCACTGTCAGGGACTGTGCAGCAGGACATTGGTAAAATGAGGGTAGGGTGGGAATAAACCCCAAGAATATGGAAGGGGCATCTTAGTGCCCAGCCTGGGCTTCTGACTTAGAGACCCCCATTTTCTCTGAGAAGCTGCTTCTCTGCTCCACACATGCAGTCCTGGTGGGGAAACCCCAGTTTTGGACACCACCTAAACCCTAGGTACAGAGCTTGGAGTGTAGTTCAGGTGTAAGCAGACTCAAGACCCCGATTTCCTGGACCAGGTGATTGTTCTAAAAGTAGGCAAGAAATCTAAGGAGGGCCAATCCCCTCCTCTCTCTCATTTTGTGCTAATGGAATCAGAAGAGAAGGGAGAGGGTCTTAGTAGTTGACCTATAGGGTAGGAGGATGAGACTGGAGACTGTCTTTCCCTGCACAGGGACCAAGGGGAGAGTCCCAGATGGTGTGTAAGGGCAGGGAAAAAACACTAATGGTCTGGATTGTTTGTGTGCTGGTCTGAATAAGAATGCCTCCCCCCACAGGCTCATATATTTGAATGCTTAGTCATCAGGAAGTGGCACTCCTTGAGAAGGATTGGGGGTGTGGCCTCGTTGGAGGAAGTATGTCACTGAGGGTGGGCTTTGAGGTTTCAAAAGCCCAAGCCAGTCCCAGAGTCTCTCTCTCTCTCTTCCAGCTGCCAGTGGATCTGGATATAGAACTCACAGCTATCTTTCTAACACCATGTCTGCCTCTGTGCCACCATGTTCCCCACCATAATGATGATGGACCAAACCTCTGAAACTCTAAGGCAGTTCCAATTAAATGCTTTCCTTTGTAAGAGTTACCATGGTCATGGTGTCTCTTCACAGCAATAGAACACTGACTCAGATGGTTTGTTGTTCTTCATGGTACTGGAACTAGGATCTCACACATGCTAGGCAAGTATTCTACTCCCAGCCACATTGATCGTGTATTAAAATCTTGGATTCTTCATGGTTGTAGCTCAGTGACAGGGCTTATGTTCAACATGTGTGAGGCTGGGGGTGGGTTATATCCCCAATACTGAAAACCAAACCCCGAATCTGGATGCCAAACTTCCTGGTTAACTGAGTGGTGAGGTTGGGGTATTCAGTGTCTCTCATGGGCTTTTATGTTGAAAACTTGGTCTCCTCCTGGTGGCCTCATTTTGGAAGGTGCTAGAAACTAGGCTAACTGCAGAAAGGGGGGGTCACACAGGCATGTCCTTGAAGGGTATTTTGTCTGTTTACTTCCTGGCTGTCAGGAGGCAAGAAACGTAGTTCCTCTACATTCTTTCTATGCAATGCTTGGACAAGGTTGGAGCCTTCTGAGGCCACGAACCAAACAAAAACCATCCCTTGCTTTGGTTACCTTTGGGTCATTCTGTCAGAGCAGCTTGAAGCTAACAGTGAGCTAAGACATTTGCCATGCACGGTCACCTGCCACAGAAGGGCCTCTAGCACCTCACAGGAATCCTTTGACTTCGACCTAACTCCTGTGAGGTAATCCTTGCCTGCAGTGAGTGGTGAGGGAGATGCATCTTGAGTCTAAAGATGAGGAGAGCCAGGTTCTGGGTGGCAAGTTTGTATTTTCTCCGGGTTGCTGGTGTTCCTTGAACCTGTCTATTCCTGCCACAGTGTCTGTTGTCTCTTTAGACTGATGACCATCCAAGAGCAGGGAACACTTCTGTGGCTTGCTTTTCTTTCCTGGAAGACGCTATATTCTTTAATGAAACAACTATCAAGAGGGAAAAAAATTGTAGAGTTCAAACCTCTAACAGAGTATGTGCTAAGCTGACCACAGACTGCTCAGCAGAGACATTGGACACCCACGACTGCCTGATCCGACCTTTGACTCAGGACTCTAAGTCTTTCCAAGCCTCTAATTTCTGAACCCGCCCCTGGACAGCGATAGAGACTGGAAGGTCGCTCCCGTGAACTTTTCGTTCACTTACAGCACTTCTGCAAACTTCTCAATCCGGAGTTTGTTCGCCAGCCTTTGGAGGCGCGTGGACCTCGGGGTTGCAGGGGCAAGGGGTGCGTCCAAGGTCACAGAGACTGGGACTCATCCAGCCAGCGCTGGGCGGGCTTGCGGGAGGCGGCGGAGGGCGGGGACTGGAATCCGCCAGACCTGTGGATCCCCCTGCCGCGTCTGAGTCAGGGCAGCGCGAAGGCCACATGGAGCTCCCAGAGGAGCCTGCTCCCGAGCCGGGAGGTGCGGACACCGTGTCCGAGCGCCGTGGGCTGAGCGTGCTGCTGTCCGGCTTCCAAAAGGAACTGCGGGCGCTCCTGGTCCTGGCGGGTCCTGCGGTGAGTCAGGTGGCCTCGGTTGCAGGCCGATCCCCGAGGACTGGGAGTCCAGTAACCCAAGTTGCCGCGTCTGACTTCGTGGGTTGGGGACTGGGAGAGCCGGCAGCGGGCCACAGCTGCGCCAATGTGGAGAGCCTGGTGCGCCTCCGCGTGCGCCCTGAAGCCAGAGGTTCCTGAAAGTGGGGACATTCAGACTTGGTTTCTTTGCAAACAAGCGGTGAAGCCTGGGAGGTCGGGCATCTATAGAATTAGCCCCGGGGCAGAGTCGTGGAGCCGGAAAGTGAACTGTCACCTTGGAATTAGGTTTTCGAAATTATTTGGAATCTAGATCCAATGTTTGACGCAGAGGCATGTTGTGCTAGCTCCTCTCCCACCAAGCACTGTGTTCAAAACCCAAGTTCCTAATGCAGTTCTCTTTGAGGTGGAGTGCTCTCATCCGTGGGGTTGGTTTTACTCATTAGGCGAGGCCTCTTTCATTGCTGTCTCTTAGAAGCAATGTGGGTTTTAAGACCACAGAACCACATCACATGTGCTCTTATTCCTGTTCTCTGCCAGTTTGGGGTTTTTCAGCTCTCAAGGGAGAGAAAACCCTTTCTCTGGCTAAAAGAATCTGCCAGTGTGTGTCTGAGTGAATGTTCTATTGATCAAGAGGCAGTCATTTCAGCACCTTGGCGCTCCAGAGCGCCGGCACGTGTGACCTCTTGGAATGGCGACCCCATTCTTGGATATGTTGGCTCACACAGTAGGGTGTGGGGTGTGGAGTTGCAGGTCCTCCAGAGACAGAGTAGCTCACAGCCCTCTGCGGACAAGCGCATCTGGTGTTTGGTCTCCAGCCCTGGAATTCAGTTCCCTGATTGGATCTTCCCAGGTGTGTTAGGGAACAGCCTGGGAACACAGGGCAGTTCCACCCTCTCCTCTCCAGTGACTGAAGAGCCGCTATCTTTGCCTCAACTTAATCTAACTGAGGGGCTGTCAGACTTTCTAAGAGCCTAGTGTGGTAGCGGTGGCAAGAAATCTTAGTACTTTTGGGAAGACTGGGGCAGAAGGGTCGATCGTCCACGAGTTCAAGGTCATCCTGGGCTACGGAGTGAGCTGCTGCTTCAAAAATCCCAAAAGGAAAAGAGAGAGGCAGTGTCCGAAGCTCCTGCCCTCTTCTGGTCACCTGATCCCCAGCACTAGGCTGACAGAAGGGAACTGGCTCCTTTTCCTGCATGGGAGCATGAATGTATACATGTATGCCATTGGTTTCTTACCAACACAATGCATATTTATTGAAGGGGGGGGGAGGAAAGGAAGGAAGGAAGGAAGGAAGGAAGGAAGGAAAGAAGGAAGGAAGAGACACTAAAACCAACAGAATAAAAAAAGGGAAATCTCAGATTGTAGGAGCAGCCAGGTGACCTGGTGACTGCTTTGCAAGAGTGCCATCAAGATTGCTTTCCCAATCAGCTTAGTCTCTTGTGATTGAGTATGGAGCCCTTCTTGGTTCCTGCACCTCGGTGCCCAGATGCTGGGCATCCCGTTTCCCGAGGACTGTATTGTCTACTGCCCTATCCTCCCAGGCTCCACTGTAGACAGGTAGGGTGGCTGAGCTAACCTCCGAGCATCTGCCCCTCTTTCTCTCTCTTTACATTTATTTATTCATTTATTGTGTGCGTTGGGGGGGATACAACTGGTAGAATCCAGAGGACAACTTACAAGAGTTAATTTTCTCCTTCCGTCGTGTGGCTCTCAGGCACTGAGCTCAGGCAACCGCTTGGCTTGGGAGGAAATGGCTGGGCCATCTCACAGGCTGGCAGGGTTTTCACTTTCTCATTCACTGACTCTCCTCCAGAGCTCTTCCTAAAATGCTCACTGTAGAGCAACTGCAGACCTTTGCACATGTGTGTGAAACAAAGCAGTGCGAACTGTGCTTAGGCCCTGACTCAGCTGTGCAGTCTGGCCCTTGTGTTGACATCATATGTCACCTTATTTTCACCTTTCTACCCAGCCTGCATCTGTTCAGAGGCCTGGCCTCAACCTTCTTTCTTCAGGTTCACTGCCCTTCTCCTCTGCCTGGAAAGTTCTTCAAGTTGTTTTGAGTTTAACTTGACACCTCCTGGAATTTTCTTCAACTTCTTCACCTTAGCCCAGCTTCTGGGCACTGACACAAACTTTCCGCTTCAATAGAGAAAGTGTTAGGGCCGTGGAGACATCGCTGTTATCACACACTGGTCCAGGGGAATCACTGCACCACGGTCATGGAGACATCATTGCTACCACACACTGGTCCAGGGGAATCACTGCACTAGAGCCAAGGAGACATTGCTGTTACCACACACTGGTCCAGGGGAATCACTGCACCAGGGTCATGGAGACATCATTGCTACCACACACTGGTCCAGGGGAATCACTGCACTAGAGCCAAGGAGACATTGCTGTTACCACACACTGGTCCAGGGGAATCCCTGCATCAGGATCATGGAGGAGATATCACTATTACTACACACTGGTATGGCTGGTTGTTTGTCACGTGACTCTGGAGACATCATTATTCAAGAGAACAAGCTGCTGTTTCCATAAGGATTACTCCTACATTTAGTGGTGGGAACACTCCAGTTTCCATGACGAGGTAACCTCGTCACGAGTGATCTCTCTGTGGGGCTCTGTTGTTCTTGGATCCCAGATGACTGATGGATTAGAACATGACAGCCTTGGGGGCTGGAGCAGGGTGTTATGGAAGCTGACAGTGAGATGTCTTGGTTGTCCTTCATTCTTCAAGGGAGTCACACGGGTTAAGGAGCCAGAACTCTGTAAGTCGTTAACACACCTGTCTGTAGGGCAGGCAGGAATCTAGTTCCAATCAAGAGACACAGACACAAGTGAAGGCTGAGATGCCACCCTGCTTTTTGTGACTTAAGGTCCCCTGTGGGGAGGTCAGTGCCTTTCAGTTCTCTGTGCAGAAGTGCTCAGCAGCGTTATTACACCTTCTGCATCTTTTCTGTCTGTACTATGGCTTCCAAGGTTGGGCGGCAGAGGGAACTCAGACTGGGGACTCCAGAGCTGGAATTCCGAATGCGCTGTGTGCTTCAGGAATACTGTTGTAGTCTAATTGAGTCAGGTGACTCTGGGCTAAGCTTCCTTGTGTGTACGGGAAGAATGTCCCCAGGTGATGGCTGTGCTGACATGTTGTTGCTGAGAGTGGACTTGCAGACCATTGTGGGAGGGGATGAGCCAGGCCCTTCTACAGTTCCTTCACAGTCCACTGAGCAGGCAGTTACTGGTTCTACCTCCAAGCGCCAGGCCCCAGGCACACCCCACCCCCTTTCTCCTATCTTAAGTTGCAAGGCATGAAGGGTCTTGCTACCAGGTTTCTCTATTGTGACATGCTGAAAAAGGAGCAATATCCCTGGATGAGAAGGAAGGAAAGAAGTGCACATCCCCCTCCCCATGGAGCTGCACCCTGCCCCTACGCTGCTAAACTGCTGCCTCTATGCTGTCTAAACCATGCCCACTTCAGTTCACACAACAGCCACTGAGCTTTATGGGAGGACCAGTCTAAGCAATACCCCTTTCAACAGCATAACTCCAAAAGCTCTCAGGGATTCCCAAAGTAGGACTGTTGGCCGCATGCATGTTTGCATGGCCCAGAGATAGAGAAAATACAGAAATGCGAATTCCTCAGCCCCACAGACCTCCCAAATCAATATGTTTAGGTGGGCCAGGGAATATTTATTTATTTATTTATTTTTTTATTGAGACGGTTTCTCTGTGTAACAGTTCTAGCTGTCCTGGAACTAGTTCTGTAGATCAGGTTGGCCTCGAACTCACGGAGATCTGCCTGCCTCTGCCTCCTGAGTGCTGGGATTAATGGCGTGCGCCACCACTGCCTGGCAGAACATTTTGAATTTCTGCAGATGACTTACATCTGTGGCCAAGTGCTCACACAAAACCTTGTCACCAAGGGCTGAGAAACCAATAAACTTCTGCTCCAGAGTGCTGCTCCTGCAGGTACTGGCTACGTTCAGTACCAACCCGGGTAGTGAGCAAACTTGTTGACATGCTGCCAGCAGAACCGCAGCAGCCTCCTGAGGAGACGGTTAACTGGCCTGGCCTCGGAAAGTGCATCCCACATGAATTATCCCAACTTAGCTCAAATTCTTGGACTTTTGTGTCAGAGACACAGCATTGTGGAGGAAGTCATAACCATCTTTGGGATGTGGGACACAAGGGCCTAGTAACTGAGGATGTATTTGCCCTCACAGCAGAGCCATCCTAGAACTAGAGAATTAGGCGTCCTCAATAAAACAGGCGCTCTTCATGTGAAGTCCTAGAGTCCCCTGCTGTCCAGCTGGGTGATCTCACTTGTGCCTTAACCCCTGTGTTAGTTCTATTTCATTTTGATAAAACACCAAGACCAAGACAATTCACAGAAGAAAGGGTTGATCGCGGTTTATGGCTCCAGAGGGCTGAGTCCATAATCGTTAGCTCGAAGTACCAAAGCCTTCCACTTTCTTCTAGGGAACGCGGTCAGGTTCTTTACAGCAGCGGCCCACTCCTTGGTACCAACTTCTGTATTAGTTACTTTTTTGTGATTGTGGTAAACACCGTGGCCATATAAAATACTTGAGGAGGAAAAGGTTTATTTCCGCTTGTACTTCCATATCATAGTCCAGCGTTGAAGGAGTCAGGGCTGGAGCTCAAGCAGGAACCTGGAGGCAGAGCCTGAAGCAGAAACCATTGAGGAACACTGCTACTGTCTTGTTCTCATGGGTTGCCCAACCTGCTTTCTTATAGCACCTGGTACCACCAACCCATGGATGTCACTGCCCATAGTGAACTGGGCCTCCCATATCAACTGTCAATCAAGAAAAGACCCCACAGGCCAATCTGGAGGGGGCATTTCTCAATAGAATAATTTTCTCTTTTCAAATGAGTTTATCTTGTATCAAATTGACCTAAAACTAGCCAGCACACGCATCATATGCTATAGTGAAATCATGTGTTTGTTCCCATGGGTCAACAATGTCCATGTTTCTTTCTCCGGGGAACTGGATGGGCAGCACCATGTTCTCCCGTGCAGTAGGGCGGTGGGTGCTCATCCTGACCCCTGCTCTCCTCTCTTTCCAGTTCTTGGCCCAGTTGATGATGTTCCTGATCAGCTTCATAAGCTCCGTATTCTGTGGTCACCTGGGCAAGCTAGAGCTGGACGCGGTCACACTGGCAATCGCGGTACGTGTAAGACTTTCCACAGAGGCTTACAGAGCTGCCGGCTGTGGCCTCCTGCTGCTGTGGCAAACGACCACTCTGGCTCTTTGCAGGATATACTCCTGTTCTGCTTAGCCCCTCCTTGTCTTGCCCTACCCCTTCTTACCTGGTCTCTAGGCAAAACCTCTCCCACTGAGCAACACCACAATTCCTTATTTGAAAATCTGAGGCAGTATAGTAGTATATGCAGGAAAGCCTCAAGCAGGTTTCTATTGGCTGTGGCCTTATGACAAGCCAGCTTTTACAGCAGGCTGAGCTCAGCTTTTGTCCCAGGGAACCTGCTACAGATTCAGTTCAGCGAGGCAGCTGCATGAGGCCCCTTCGATGCTACTTCCCGGTTCTAGGGAAGACAGTGAGCTGGTGAAGAAGTCTCCAGCAGGCACCGGCTTTAACTGTGCATTTGCTTCTGTGTCATTCTTGCGATTTAGGGGCTTGACTCCGGCCATGCTGGAGAAATGACCCTTGTCTGAAATGCAGACCGGAAGGGTCTCAAGTTCCTCTGGGCATTTCAGAATACTGACACTTTACCCAGAGGAGCATACTTAATCTGAAACTCCAAAATCCGACCTGAGATGCTATGACTTGTCATCGATGCTGAAGTTTCAGGTCTCTGAACATTTTGGATTGTGGAGTTTTGCGTTAGAGATGCTCAACAGGCCCTCATCTCTAGTGGGTAGACTCACCCCAAACTGCTACTGTGTTACACCGTGTTCCTTTAGGAGCTGCTCTGAAGCTGGGGACCGAGACAGCTAAGACTTCAAAAGGTGGTGCTACTGTCGCCGGTCTGAGATTTGGGTGTCCCTCCCTGAGCTTTTGCATGTCATTCTAGCTGACCCAAGTGGTCCGAGCAGGTGCTCTAGAAGGGGGTCAGCCACACCGTGGTCCTGACCTGCAGCAACAGAGAATGGGCCTCCGTGAACTCATTCTCTGTTTCCTTCCAGATTATCAACATCACCGGCATTTCAGTGGGACATGGCTTATCTTCTGCGTGTGACACCCTCATCTCCCAGGTAAAAGGAAGTACGCGTTCTCCGTGACTCCACACATCTTTCCTTTGGTGTAGGTGGAGGAGCTCACAACAAGAGGAAGAGCCATGTGCACACAGATGAGGCTCTCAGAGCAGCCAGCCCCTGATACCCTTGGCCAGCCATAGGCTTGGGTTTCCAAGGCTGTCTTTGAAGTGTGGCTAGGGTTCTTTCAGCCCTAGCGAAAAGTGCTGCTCTGCGTGATTGCCTTTGATCCAGCAGGGAACCTGTGTAAAAGTCCCTCCTATAACTTTCACGTTGGAATTTGGTGTGGTCCTGGGCATCTCTAATGGAGTCTGCATCAGGGTCATCTGGTGGGCTTGCCAAAGCGCAGGTCACTGGGTCCTGCCCAGGGCTGTGGGTGAATGTTCAGCATCCTCCAGGGGCGTGGTATTCCAGCTTGCATAGGATGCTTTTTGACTAGGATGGGTTACATCTGGATAGACCCATTCTAAGTGGAAAATCTTAAGATGAAAACCCATTGACTCTCCCTCACCTAGTGGACATCCTGGCTCAGCGGCATGGAACACAGCTTGGTTCCCCCATGATCCATAATTGAGTGGGAGCTACGGCTCCTCCTCATGACCCACAGTTCAGTGCTGCCCAGCCCTGAATGAGAGGATCACACCCCACACCACTAACCTGGGGAAGGATCCAAAATAAAACCTTAAGGTTGGTTTCCACCAGGCGTGCATTTCTTTGCACCAACTTGGAGTTGAAAAGTTAAGCCAGTCCATCTTAAGCAGAGGGTCATTGGTACTTGGCAGTCCCCCTGGTGTATGTTCCCCTCTATAGCTGATCTGAAGTTCCCACATAGATGTTACTGGACAGAAAGCTGAGAGTCACCAGCACCCTCTGGCTTCTGTAGGTCGGTAGGAGCTGATGCCCCACACTGCGGCCCTTGGCCCAAGTCATGCTTTAGTAGGTCTGGAGTCAGGTCCAAAAATCTGCATTTCTGACAAGCTTCCAGGCGATGCAAACTTGACTGCAGACTAGAACCGCATGGGACCTTTGAGATGTCTTTGCCGCTCATTTTTGTGGTGCTGTGCAGTGCAGCCAGCCCGGCTCTCAATCAGCCACATAGTCTTTCCCTAGAGAGACTAGCTAAGTCGCCTGCTTTCTTATGAGGCATGGCGGAAGGTTCTGAGTGACAGCCGGGCTGCACCTTCTGTTTAACGGGTTTGTTTGCCTGTGCTCCCCAGACATTTGGGAGCCAGAACTTGAAGCACGTGGGGGTCATCCTGCAGAGGGGAACACTCATCCTGCTCCTCTGTTGCTTCCCCTGCTGGGCACTCTTCATCAACACAGAGCACATTCTGCTGCTTTTCAGACAGGACCCAGATGTGTCCAGGTAAGGTTGGGGGCAGGGAATCTACCTCTGTAGAAAGATTATACTCAGCCTCCAGGTGACAGAGGCCAGGGAATCACACCAAGATAAGCTTAAACTGGTCTTGGCTTGTCCTTCCCAGGCAATGATGCCTTCTATATTTGACTTGTGAGACCTGGATACCCTCTTAATACTGGCTTTTAGGGTCGAGAATTTGTGTGGAATTGCACTCAAGAACATCTTTGAATTGGGATGGCAGTCTGTGGCTTGTTAATACTTAGTGATTTCTGACCATTGTTGGTATTAAAATCACCTTGGTACTATGAATAATTCTCTTAGCCTCCAGTCACCACCCCCAAGTTCTTAACTGGTACAGGTGAGGCCAGAGGCATCAGTAACTTTCAGATCTTCCATGTGTGAGCTGCCATGTTTAAGATCAACTGACTTAATCGATTAATACTTTTGAAAAGCACTTGCCACATGCCAGTGGTTCTGAACACACAGGCATTTGACAATAGTTGAAGACATGCCTGGATATCCCATTGGGTAGAGGGACTTGGAGCCAGGAAGGCTGAGAGACAGCTTGTGGTGCCCTGAGCAGCTTCCGTAGATGAGGACTGCCCAGCTGCAGTGTGAGGCTCAGAATCCCTGCCTGAGAGCTTTAGACTGGAAGAAGCAGGAAGCTGAACCAGGGTGCAAGTGGTGGACTTTGTATAGTTTTCCATTTGCTACAACAGCCAAAGTCCATTCATTTAGGAAGACCCAAGAATGCACCAACAGTGCCCACTGTTTTGTTTTGTCTCTTCTCGGGAGAGGTGGCCTCTGTCATCATTTTCGCTATTTTCTATTGTGTAGGCTCACCCAGACCTATGTCATGATCTTCATCCCAGCGCTTCCTGTGAGTTTTCAAGGGGTCAGAGACCCCATTCTTGGGTCCTTGGGTAAAAAGTGGCTAGGATGTCATGAACTTGGTCTGATGTAATTCTCACATGTGACATTGGCTCATCATAGAAGAGTGCTTTTAATTGTGTCCCCCTAAGGACACACCAGCATTTGTCTCTCAAAGAACAGAAGAAACTCCAGGATGGGGATCATTGTTTTGATTTCTGGTTCCTGACATACCCTTGGGGCATCCAGCAGAAGAGTCCAGAATGTGTCTTTAAGGGGTAAAGTCTTGTCCGTCTCAGATCCTCCAAGAGCATCACTAGGACCTTTAGACAGTTGTGTGTTAATGTTTAATAACAAGTTGTAGATGGTCAATGAACTGGCAAAGCTAAGTTTATTCAGTTGGATAGAGGGGCTGGATGTTTGCTGGGACTGCCACATACGGGGGGTTTAAACAGCAGGAATGCATTTCCTCACAGTTCTGAAGGCTGTAAGTCTAAGATCACCGTGTGGGCCTCAGTGGTTTCCCTGCGACCACTATCCTTGGCTCACAGGTGTACCCTGTTGTTCCCATGTAACATGGTTGTATCTGGGGTTGGAGAGATGGCTCAGCAGTTAAGAGTGCTGTCTGTTCTTCCAGAGGACCTGACTTCAATTCTGAGTACCCACAACTGTCTATAATTCCACAAAAGGGGATCTGACACCTTCATACAGACATTCATGCAAGCAAAATATCAATGCATGTAAAATAAGAATAAATAAATCATTAAAAACTGTGTTAAACACACCAACCCTATTAGATTAGAGCCCCACTCCAGTGTCCTCATTTTGATTTAATTACCCTCTAAATCCAGTTGCCTATGGGCCTAGGACTTCTGTATGTAAATTTGAAGGACTCAGTCTGCCCTAATGGTAGCTATTTGCCCTCCTAATTGTCATTGTACTTCTTAGTTCATCATAAAATGTTTTCTTTTTCTCTTTATCTTTATATTCTGGGGGATGGAGCCCAGTGCCTTGCATGCTAAATGAGTTCTCTGTCCCTGAGCTATACCCTCAGCCTTACCCCATAAAACCATTTACATGTGACATTGTTTCGTTATCCCACCAAATAAGATGAGAGCTGGGCTATACTAGGGTGTCAGTGTACACCCTAGGAGACCATACTTCCTCCTGCCAGACAGGGAGTGGGGGTGCACCTCTCTTGTTGCTGGGATAGCCAACAGAAGCAACTTAGAAAAGGACTTGATTGTAGCTCATAGTCCCACGATGGTGTGACTGGCTCCTATTAGTGACCCCAGGAGCCCAAGAACGCTTGCTTATAGCTAATGCCCCCGTTCCTGCCCCAGGAAGCAGGAGTTCAGGTCTGTAATGGGGTCAGGCAAGACCCATGACCCTATATTTCCCACATGTTCCACAACTTCTCCAAAGCAGCCTGTCTACCTGAGGACCACATGCTTGCACACATGAACCATAAGTGATACCCCATATTACACTGTTTGGCTTATGTTCATTCCCACAGAAGCCTTGTGAAGCCCCTAGACCACAGACACCGCTTGCCCAGGTTAAATGAGGGTTTGTAGAGTGGAGAACAGCTAGGGTGGCTGTGGGACAAGCCTGCTATGGTACCCAGATCCCTGATGGATGCTCCTAATCCTGTCCTCTTGTTCTCTTGTAGGCAGCCTTTCTCTATACATTACAAGTTAAATACTTGCTCAACCAGGTAATGTGGACTACCCTCTTTCTTTTGGGGGTGGGCTGATAGAATTGGGGAGACCAGGGTGGAGGGAACTGGCCTGCTTGAGAGTCATTGCAAGATGCTCTCAGGCTTGTGCACACAGGACTTTGATGTGGAGAGATCTCTTAAGTACCATCAAGAAGTGAATGAAGCATTATTCTTGGCTTTGAAAAATGATATCCAGTTCTTTCTTGGAAATATTGCCATTGGCAATGCTAAGGCTAGCTTCTCTGTGTTCTTTGGCTCCTTACCGGTACAAGCCTGTCTGCTCTGTAGAGGGCTGAGGGTCACCGTGGCTTGGCTATGTCTAGGGCACCCACGCCTCTTCTCCGTTTGTCTGAAGGCTCCTACGTTCTGGGGCAGAGGGTATAAAAGCTTGCAGTGATAACAGAGAATAGTCAAGACTCTTCAAACATGGCTAACGGCAATGGCCAGAGGCTCTGGGAATGGTGGCCTTGACTTGGTGGGAGTGGATTTTTATGAGGACGGTGTGTAATATAGGGTTGTGGACTTTCTTCTAGAAAAATCCAAGTAAAGGAGGAACTGGCCACAGATACCCATCACACAGGCAGGCTTCCTCTGGCATCTTTAGTAGAGAGGTGTGAAGGAGGGATAGGAAGAGGCAGGGAAGTTTCCACTTACTGGACACTTTATTAACGTTACAGGTAGGTACTTGAACTAGTCGAACACAGGCGATATAAACAGCATTTCTGCTTGTTCTCCAGGTCCTCCCTTCTCTGTCTAGACTCTTGTATGAGCAAGGTAGAATCCTCTGCACTAGGCAGGAGCGCTGAGTGTGGGCAGACTGCTACAGCCAAGAAGACACAGCACACAGTGGCTTAAGAGGAGCAGGCTGGCTGGTCTGCTAGGGCAGTGTGTTGTATTGACTGGTGATTGGGTTGGTAGAAAACAAACTAATTTCTTGTGCGGAGATGAGAATTTTGAAAATGGTGGGCTGAAAATGGCCTAATAAGAAGAAATAATTGCCCCGAAGGAGCAGTACCCATGGTGATGGGTGAGCTCTGGAGACTGGGCAGTGTTTCAGTTGAAGCAGTTGTTTGGAGGAATATACTCCCCTGGAAGAGGGCAGAAGTTAGAGGAGAGCAGAGGAAAGACAGGGAACATGGAGACCTGCAGCAGAGAGTGAGAGGAACTGGGCAAGGAAGTGGACAACTCTGGGCCTCCTTGGCCCTCCATGAGAAAGGCGCCTGCTTCCTACATGTCTCCAGGTGTCACATATATCCCCACGGCTCCCACACCCATCTCTCAGCTCCCGGCATCTTGCCAGCTGCCTTGAAGCAATGTGGGGGAGCATGTCGCACATGGAACTTCATTTTGGCCTGCAGCCTCCTCCCCACTTTATTCAGTCGGCGGCCTCTGTTCTTTCTCCTTCTACTCTGTCCGTCTTAGGCCCCTTCGTTAGGGTTTCTATTGCTGTGAAGAGACATTATAGCCATGGCAACTCTTACAAAGGAAAGTATTTAGTTGGGGCTGGCTCACAGTTTCAGAGGTTTAGTTCTTTATTATCATGGTGGTACACGGGCAGACATGGTGCTGGACAGGTAGCTGAGGGTTCTACAACTGGACCTGCAGGCAGCAGGAAGAACAATAACACACTGGCTAGGCTTGAGCATCTGAGACTTCAAAGCCCACCCATAGTGACGCACTTCCTCCAACAAAGCCACACCCACTCCAACAAGGCCGTATTTCCTAATAGTGCTGCTCCCTATGGACTTATGGGGACCGTTTTTATCCAAACCACCACACCTGGGCCCCCCAAAATGCAGGCTGGCTGCTTTTCTGCACCAGAGGTGTAAATCTGACTCCCCTCCATGAAACTCTGCAGGGGCTCACATGGCGCTCACTTGAGCTGTCACTCGTGAGCCCTCGTCCTGTCAGCTGGAGACCACCGGAGACAACTGCAGCCATATTTCGTTCTTTTATGCACTGAGGGCCCAGAGGTGTCAGGTGGTCTCACCAGACAATGGGGAAGCGCAAGGGCAAGGCTCCGTAGAAGCAGGTGTGGTGTATCGCAGGCCTGCCTGTGATCTCAGTGTGACCTTCAGAGCCATGGAGGGGTGCTGCTTAGTGCCCTGCTCGCCAGGACTCAGCCTTCTTTCTTATAGAACCAAAACACCTGCCCACAGGTGGTACCACCCGCAGTGGGCTGAGCCCTCCCATATCGGCCATCAGTCAGGAAAATACTCCACAGACATGCCCACAGGCCAGTACGACGGGCAGTGCTTCAACTGAGGCTTCCTTCCAGCTAGCTTTAGTTTGTGTAAGCTCAAACAAACAAACAAATTGCCTGGCAGTGGTGGTACACGCCTTTAATCCCAGCACTCAGGAGGCAGAGGCAGGTGGATCTCTGTGAATTCAACTTGGTCTACAAGAGCTAGTTCTGGGACAGGCCCCAAAGCAACAGAGAAACCCTGTCTCAAACAAACAAACAAACAAACAAACACTAACCAGAATCCAGGATGACTTTGAACTCCAGGTCTTCCTGTCCCCATTCCCCCCCCCCCCCCATGCTGCCACACAGGTCCCGCTTCTCTCCAAGCCTGCATGGATGTCTGTGCACCACTTGTATGCCTGGTGCCAGGGGAGGCCAGAAGAGGGCATTGGATCCCCCAAAATGGGAGTTACAGGTGGTTATGAGCTACTTTGTAGGCACTGGGATTTGAACCTGTGTCTTCTGGAAGAGCGGCCTATGCTTCTACCTGTTGAGCCATCTCACAAGTCCCTCATCTTAATGTGAGGCAGGAAGCAGGGAGGACATTCTTCCCGCTGCTCCTCCTTCTCAGAGTCAGCCATGAAGGAATCCACTTTCCATTTCAAAAGAAACAGTTTCACAAGATCCTTGGTCCAGCTTCTGGATTTCAGTTTTGGTGGAGAAAGCACTGTTTATCTCCAACCTCTCGCAAATGCCACCTTCCACTCTTGCTAATTCCTGCCAGTCTGTGCACAGCAGAGAGGACCTCTGAGTTCTTTCCACTTCCTTTTGTCTTCTCACCTCCTACCAATTGCGGTCAGAGCTCTCTCTTACAGCAAAGAGGAGGACCCAGAGGGGAGGGGAGAATGGGAAGGTGAGAGGTATCCTCGACTGACCAACCGCTCCTGTTAAACCCAAGTCCCCTGATGTTCCACATGTAAAGGTATCTCCTCGTTCCAGGGCATTGTTCTGCCACAGATAGTGACCGGATTCGCAGCCAACCTTATCAACGCCCTGGCCAACTATCTATTCCTCCATCAGCTGCATCTTGGGGTGATGTGAGTTGGGCTTCCTCTTGGGCGGGGAGGGGGAGACTGCATTAGCCTTCTTCAGGGAAAAGAGGGCAGTTTAGCCGCTGTGGGTGTGGCCCAGGGCCTTCTTAGGTGCATTGGAAAGTGCTATCAGAGTGTAGGGGATGCTGCCCCAAGCCGGATAACCTCAGGGCCTGTGGTGGAGGAGGGCACAGTGAGGGGTCCATGGCTCCCCAACTCCCCCAAGCCAGAACGGAGAGGGGGGAGCACAGTGTCCACCCACAGTTGCTGGTCTTCCCAGGGGTTCAGCGATAGCCAACACCATCTCCCAATTTGCCCTGGCCATCCTCCTGTTCCTCTACATCCTCTGGAGAAAACTGCATCAAGACACATGGGGAGGTAAAGACTTCCTTTCGATTGGGCTGTGGCTTTTGCCCAAAAGTTAGACATGTTGGAAACCCACCTGTTGTACCTGCAGGGTGGTCCTGGGAGTGTCTGCACGACTGGGCCTCCTTCCTGCAACTGGCCGTCCCTAGCATGCTCATGCTGTGCATTGAGTGGTGGGCCTATGAGATAGGCAGCTTCCTGAGCGGTGCGTACGCAGACGGGAGAACCGGTGGGAACTGGCTGGCGGGAACGGTCTGGCTGGGGCGAGGCTGATATCAGCTGCCGTCTTTCCCAGGTATCCTCGGCATGGTGGAGCTGGGAGCCCAGTCCATCACCTATGAATTGGCTCTCATTGTGTACATGGTAAGTGCTCAAGACCCATTGTTTGGCCGTGGTGGAAGCGTCCTGTTGTCTATCCTGAGAGTCCCACAAAGAGCAAAAGGCATTGGTGGCACTCAGTAATACTGTATAAGATGTTCCTGGACATAAAACGTCACCCTGCAGCAGGGACTAGTGATAGGGACATGTAATCCCAGTTGCTCAGAGGGTGAAACAGGGGAGTCACAAGCTCAAGGCTGGACTTCACTAAGGAATAAGATAATTTCTCAAAATAAAAAATAAAATCGGTGGGAGTAGCTCAGTGCTAGAGTGGTTGCCTAGTACTCATGAGGCCCTGAGTTCGATTCCTGTCCCCTTCCCCCACAAAGTCATCTTTATGACTTTATGCCTGGTATGGTCAGTTCTCCCTGTAAGCTGAAGGGGGTGGGGTGGGCAGAAACTCCAAAAGATCTGCTAATTCTGTCTCTGGCCCAGTTCAGATCTAAAGGAGTTGACTCTGTTCCCATACTGCCCCAGTGCAATGCCCTGGGAGTAGAGTGGTATGGAATGGGTGTCTGATCACCAAGGTCAGCTATGTGCTAATTCCACGTCTGAACACACTGTGCCTGCCGTGTATGTTTATGGGGGGACTCAGAAGGGTGGGAGACGGGGACTTGGACAGCTGTCTGCACACCGTGTTCACAGAGGCGGTCCTGGCTGTAGTTACGCTGCCTGGGTGTCTGCCCATCAGTGGAGGGATGGGTGGACCAAGTACGTACATGCTCATGGTGGAATGTTCCTCACCCTTCAAAGTGGAGGAGATTCTGACGTGCTAGAAAATACATTGTTAAAGGCTTTCCCATCACTTTGTGGGTCAACGTGAAACTCTGAAGGGCTCTCATTTATGCGTGCACCGCTTCAGACAGAAAGCTGAAGAAGGGACTAGGGTGTGATGCTGTAATAGAGTACAGCCAGCGTACTTGAGACTCATGCCCAGCACCGTGCAAAAAAAAAAAAAAAATGAACTTTTTTAAACAGAGAGAAAGGGCATTTATAGTTTGGAGAAGGACTCAGCCAGCTGACATTCTACCCTCCATTGTTTGTATTTAATGGGCATACACACTTCTTCGGGTTTAGTTTATATTTAATTCCCCTAGGTATCCAAGCATGCTAGGTCAATTCTTCTACTTCTACTCCTTGGGGGAATATATTTTTATTTTTACTGCCTGTGGAAGATGTTTTTAACCTGTACTTCACGTTTTTATATTTTATTTACATCTCATATTTTAGTAATTTAATTAAGTACTTTTTTCAAGGCTTGAAGGCCAGGAGCCCATTATCTCTAAGCCAGCCTTCCACTGCCCAATGTTTAATTCATACTATTGTAATAAGATCAACAGCACCTCAGGATACCTCCTGGAGCAAATATCTTTATATGATTTCCGATTCTTTTTCTTGTCTGAAGAAAACAAACAAAAGATAAATGTTTACACTGCTGGGCAGTGGTAGTGGACACCTTTAATCCCAGCACTCGTGGAGGCAGAGGCAGGGGGTTCTCTGTAAGTTCCAGGAAAGCCAGGGCTGTTACACCAAGAAATCTTGACTGGGAAAAAAAAACCATAAAAAGATCAATGCTTATAAGTCTCTATATGTGCTCTTCGCAATCTGTCCTCTTCTCTCTATGGGTACACAAAAGCATGTCTGTATTTCTCCCCAGTTAAAAAAAAGCTGTACCCCTTCTCTATAGATGCACCAGCTGCTCCCAGCGCTGCATTTAGAGGCTCCCTGGCGGTCTGCCATCACTTGTTCTGTGATGTTCTCAGTAACTTTCCCCTCTGGCATACAGGAGACACATCCTGTTAATGTCCTTTAATCATTAATGTCCTTTCATTGGGAACAGGGTCTTGGCCTTTTTTTGTCCCTCTTGACTGCGACATTTCCCCTCAAAGTGCTACGGTTGTTTCATCCTAAGCCCAGACTCTCCATTTGAGGAGGGAATTCTATGAGAAATGGTGTTGAGTCCTTCTCAGGACACTGTACCAGGAGACGCACCATACGGGCATTAACTAGGGGTATGTGGTTAAATGGTTGCCGATAGCTTTCTTTACGTCACATTCCTGTCTCTCCATCTCTGTGAAGAAATTGTTAGGAAATCGGCTTGATACTGTAGTGATGACCTTGAAGGGGGGGAAGCCAATCTCTCATTTCTTCACTGTTCCTTATTCTGTGTTTTAGATTTTCCTAAACCCTCACCAAAGTTATCCCAACCTGCAACATAACATTCATGCTCAAATGAATGATTTGTCTTTTAAAAGTTATCATTAGTGATTCAAGTGGTAAACGTATAGATATTAACGGAAAATCTTTATTGGATATTCACTATGTGTGAGACTCTATTCTAAGTTGGTGACCTTGTGAGCTCTGTAAAGTCTCCATTATTAGAGTCTTTGTACAGACAGAATGAAACATCAGAGGTTCAGCAATGGGCTGAGTGTCGCGTGGGTAATAAGCACAAATGTGTCAGGATCCAGGCAGTTTGGCCTCAGAACCCCCACCCTAGTTACAAGGCAATGCCCCTGCCTGGGATTTTCTTTAGTAACATTTCTGCTTTGTAAATGGAATCTCTCTGTCTTTCAAAACAGACACTAGAGTGGACCCTGGCCAAGCCCGTCCTGTATACTGTTCCCCTGTGTCCCAGAGGGCAAATGTGGTGGCGTGGGGTCCTCCCTCCTGTGGCAGAGGCTGGAAACCCTGCAGAAAAGCCTAATTTATTTTGAGAATCCTAACTTGGAGACAGAGGTTCCTCATTAGCCCAGAGCTTCTAGCGAGGCCTCAGAGATATAAAAGTCTTCAGAGCCCGTAAAGTCTTCAGAGCCTGTAGGACCGTTTTAGCCCTCACGGTGTGAAGCACAGGCTGAGTCTGTCTGTGGTGTCAATGCACAGTCTTACTGTATTTTCTTTCCTTTTAGATTCCTGCAGGCTTCAGTGTGGCGGCCAACGTCCGGGTGGGAAATGCGTTGGGTGCTGGAAACATTGAACAGGCCAAGAAGTCCTCAGCTGTTTCCTTGATAGTCACAGGTGCTTACACCCTTAGCCCGAGGCTCCTGGTGCATGCAGGCTGTGTATGGAGCCCCTGACTCCCCACTTTCTGTCACCTCCCTGTTCACTGTGCCCTTTCTTCTGCTTTATGCCCAGAGCTCTTTGCTGTGACCTTCTGTGTCCTGATGATAAGCTGTAAGGATCTTGTGGGCTACATTTTCACTACCGACCGGTGAGTGCTGGGATTGTCTTGACATGTGGGATCTATGATAAAAAAAAAAAAAAAAGATTGGGCGGATGTATCACGATGGGCGGCTCCCCAGAATAGCTGCATCTTGGTGTGGTGTGGTGTTCTGAGTCTTTTACAAGATCAGAAACCTCACTGATTTTTCTTGAAAAGAACCTGATTACAGAGATAGAGAAAGCAATTTGTAATATGAATCGCAAGTTAGTTGGGATTGGTGGTGACAGTATGCTTTCAATGGACACGATAGTTATGAATTCTTAAAAATTGCTTTAAATTGATTTTAGTGTGTGTGTGTGTGTGTGTGTGTGTGTGTGTGTGTGTGTAAGGGAGGGGGGAGGGAATGGAAGCCAGAGGACAACTTGCAGGAGGCAATTCTCCCCTTCTACCATGTGGGTTTCGAGGATTGAACTCAGGCCACCAGGCTTGCGCCATCTCAAGAACCCTCCTGTATTTTTTCCTGTTTTACAGTCTTTCACAACACTGTTTACATTTGCAGACAGAGTTTGCGTTGGTTGTTTAGTGGTAGAATTCTTGCCTGCCACGTTGACAGGTTGGTTGGACATTCTATTCCCTTAATTTAAAAAGATGCTTCAGAATCTGAAAGAATTTGAGTACCATCATACTATAAATGCATTTGTCAGCTCAGGATTCACAATACTAAGTGGGATAAAACAACTTAAAATAGATTGATGCTAGCCAAGCGCTGGGGAGAGCTAGCTCTGAGAGCTTGTATCTCAGAGCTCCCAAAAGCTTTAAGATGCCAACCAAGAGCTGCCCCTGGCCCAGCAAGGATCAGGTCTGAGCCACGTTACAGCTCTGCACACCTCCAGAGCAGTAACTCTATGGGGCAGTGAATGATCTTGGCATGTAGGGGCTCAAGACTGGGAGAAATCAGGTCCTTCTGAAGTGTGGGGGGGTGGAGTCTTGGAGGCCAGGGCAAGAACAAGTCCCCTGCCTACAGTTGCAGGTGGAGTCCCGGAGGCTAGCCCAACTGAGCTCCTGCCAAGAAGGCCTCTCTCTCAGGTGAGTCTGTCCCAGTGACTCCCGAAGGCAGTTGTCTCTTCTTCCTCCATTGAATTCCAATGGCCTCTGTACTTGTAAGCCCAAATGCGTAGGGTACTGACTGTGACTGGCTGAATGTCGGTATGAAAATAGGGTCAATAACAGAAGTAACTGAAGAAGAGTGGTCAAACCTGTAGAGGTGGGAAAGAACCCTGAGCCCACCAAAGGTGCTGGAGTTCACAATCAGGTGGGCAGGTCTGTCTCCATAGATACTTGTTAAATAGCCCAACCACTCTGGAGTTCCCCAAAGGAACTTCTTCCTCTTCTTCCACCTCTTCTTCTTCTTCTTCTTCTTCTTCTTCTTCTTCTTCTTCTTCTTCTTCTTCTTCTTCTTCTTCCTTCCTTCCTTCCTTCCTTCCTTCCTTCCTTCCTTTCTTTCTTTCTTTCTTTCTTTCCTCCTACCTTCCCCCTCTCTGGTTTTTTTTTTTTTTAGACAGGGTTTCTCTGTAGCTTTGGAGCCTGTCCTGGAACTAGCTCTTGTAGACCAGGCTGGCCTCAAACTCACAGAGATCTGCCTGTCTCTGCCTCCCAAGTGCTGGGATTAAAGGAGTGTGCCACCATCGCCCGGCTACCTAGGTGCCTCAGATCTGCCAAACTGTCTGGTTTTTAGAGTTTTAGAATCTATTTGTCACAGAGATTAAAGATAAAACATCTCATCAGTGACTGATTTAGAGATCATGACACTGAACTGATGGCCGAAGAGACAAACAAACGCATTCTGCGCTCTGCAGGGTTTCTTCCTCCTCAGGAAGGCGAGCTGGATGTTCTTACTGTATGGAAATGTCGTAGAGGCACTTGATGTTTGGGATTCCTTTGTCAGTAGTCACAAATTGCAAACTGGCTTTTCCTTTGTGGATTCAGAAAGTGAAAGCGTCTATTCGGAATAGACATGGCTGCCTCAGTTTCCTCCTCGCCTGCTTCTCTTTTGTCTCTGGGTGGTAGGCTGATGGTTCCTTTCACAGACTACTCACTTCAGGGCGGGGAGCAAGGCGACCATAAATAGCTCTGTTTTTCTTTCTCAAAGGATGGACATGGAATCAGATTGGGGGTTGGGCCAGGCTCAGAGGTATGTGAGACTTCTTGTGGATTTCAGGTTGGAGTAGGCCTAGTGACCCAGGTTGGCCTGGAGACCATGCGGCCGGGTGGTCCAACAGGAGCTGGCACTGTACTGCCCACTGGGGGCTGTCAGAGTAGAGACAGCCCAGCAAGCCGTCCTCTCCCCATCTAGGAATTTGGGGTGTAAAGCCTCTGAAGAAAGAACTGGAACAATCCTCTAAGCTTCTGGAGGAGAGGATCGTGCTACTTGGGCCAGTATGGGGTCACCCTGGGGATTCTCTTTAAAAAGGCATCCAGCCAGGTCAGTTTCAAGAACTCGGGTTAGGCCCCGCTCCCTGCTGAAGGAGTGGCCGGAGGAAGCCAACAAGAAGCTTCAAGAGATAGGCAAAGGACAGACCCTGGTGCAGGCCCACAAGAAAGAGCAAAGCATTGGGAACCAAGTGAGAGGGAACCTGAAGGCCTCACGCTCCTACGGCAGACCACCCTTACCTAGGAACTTGCCTAGAGAAGGGTGAGGTTCTGGGAGGTTCTGTGACCCTCACCAGCAGGGCAAACAATCCAGCATTGACTATTCCCAAAGAAAGGAGTTAGGCCACAGAGTCTCTTTTCCTAGGGGCCCTGTATCCTTTCTTCTGTTCCCAGAACCCTGTTTTGGTACCCCAGGCTGCGGGAGCCTCCACTTTACCATGCTCAGCTCTTTAGTCCCTCTTGTTGCTCTGAGCTCTTCCGCACATCCAGTCTGAGGGGCCGGCCCTGCCTAGGGATGGGGCAGAGGGGAGAAGGTCTGGGTGAGGCAGGGAATAGAGCTTGGAGTGTATCCGACCAGCAGGCGGATCAGGCTCTTCATTTACTGAGCAGTGATTGGAAGCACGAGGGTGGGGCCGGGAGGGTGGGAGAAGGTGGTTGGCAGGAAAACGAAGCTCAGCGATGCTCTTGATTTTGAGTCCATATCACTCATCACTCCGTTCTTAAATAAAGAAACCTGGACACAGTGAAAGAAGAAAAAATGCATTTAGGGGTTGGAGAGATGGCTCAGCAGTTAAGAGTGCTGGCTTCCAGAGGCCTTAGGTTCAGTTCCCAGCAGTCACCTAGCTGCTCACAACCATCTGGAACTCTAGTTCAGAGAATCTTAGGTCCTCTTCTGGCCTCCAAGGGCACACCAGTTACACATGTGCTACACAGACACGTGTGTGCCGGCAATACCTGTGCACAAAGAATAATAATGAGCAACTAAAACTACATTTGATTATTGTGTTTTCATATATGTATATAGTATGCTTCGATCATATTCACCTCCCCTCCCCTGCACCTTTAATCACATACAGCATATTCTTCCTATGTATACAAGGTTTGCTGTAGCGCATTGCTCGGCCTACTGTTCCCTCAGCGACTCTGTGACATGCATGCACCATGTCCCTCAATCCCATCGTTTTCTCTCGTGTTGGATTTCATATCATTTTGCTTGTCAGGCCCTAGGAGCAGCAATCTGCAACAGAAAGACAGACAGACAGACAGACCCAGTCCCTGAGTAGCAAGCTAAGCCATCTAGGTTTGGGTGACCTCATTCTGTGATGTCACATAGTGATGAAATTGGATAAGAAGGCATTTCTCGGATTGTATCTCTGCCATTCTGTGTGCAAGGCTAACTTAAACTGGCAGAATAAATGAAACAGGTGAAATCCTGCCTCACATGAAGAGAGCACAAAGAGAAGGGTAAACCTAATCGATCTCCTGGTGGGACACAGCCCAGGCTCTGGTGCCCTCCTTCTCCCCTCCCTCTGCCCCTGTACCCAGCCAAGCATATGGTCCCAGTGGCAGTTCTGTAACTCTCACCAGAAGGGCATTTGAAAGCAAGTTTCTCTTACTTCTTACAAGGGAATCATTTTCAGTCTTTTCTAGGGTAAATTTTGCAGCTGATAGGCAGGGAGACACACACAAACATGGTCATTCAAAAAAAAAATCCTAAGAGATTAGTTCTCACAATCTCTTTTTGTAAGGAAAAATTAAAACTTAGAAGAACAAAGTCAGGCACAGTTTCACATGCCTGTAATTCCCCCACTCAGGATACTGAGGCAGGAGGATAACAGGCTTCAGGTTAGCCTGGGCTACATAGTGAGGCCCTGTGTCAATAAACAGAATAAAATAAGGACAATAAAAAAAACACAAAAAAGAAGTAATTCTCTAGAAAATAGTTGATCAAAATTTGCTCTAGAAAAGACTAAAGATCTAAATAAAGTGGTCCCCTTGTAAGAAAGGGAACTTGTTTGAAAATGCCAAAAAAAGGAATCACTGAATCACTGATTCCAGAAGATTCCAAGGGAGAAAGTTTTCAAATTATTAAAATATAGATCTTCCTAATGATGTTTAATCTTTCAAAGCACAGAAAAGGAAACTGGATTTCTTGTGAAGCAAATGGGTCGCCAGAGCACCCGAATCTGATGGTATACACACACACACACACACACACACATGAAACCAGGCTGTTCCCAGTCACCAAAACTGATTTAAAAACCACAAATCGGGCTGGAGATACAGCTCAGTGCTTTATAAACGTGAAACCCTGGTTTGACTTGACCTTTAGTCCTGCAAAAATGAGTTACTTATCTATTTAAAAATCCAAGGAAAGCGCCTGGGTGTGTGGCTCAGTGGGAGGGCGTATATTTAGTACGTGCATCGCCTCTCCCCCTGACCCCAAGATAGGAAAGAAAGAAAATAAATTAAAATTCAAGACGATACTTTAGTAAACAGGTTCAAGCAGCTCCGCACTGAAAGTTCATTTCGGTGCACTAGAAGAGAGACTGTCAGGGAGAAAAAGTGGAGCAGGCATCACGAGGAGGGCACGTGTGTGTGCCAGGGGAATCTCTCATAGCCGTTTGTGTTTGCTTCTATTCTCATAAGCATCCAGCAAACACAGGAGTGGTAAGAATATGGGGACAGGGCAGTCATGGTGTGGCCCGGGAGACAGTGGCCATCGGACCTGTTTGCATATACTTCTCATTCAACACTTTAACAAACAGCTGTGTCCCTGTGCTGGCTTGCGGGAAGAAAGCAACCACCCAATCCTATGCTGGATTCCTTACTCATTCGCTCAGCAAATATTCAATCTAGACAGTTTTTTTTTTTGTCCCAATCAGTGCCTCTGAGGGTGCTTCTCCTGGTAGCATTTCTTTTCTTTCCCTTAATGTGCAGGCATTAAAATTCAAATCCGTAGCATTAAGGGTAGATCCCATTTCTAGAAATGAGAACCCCAGAATACTTTTGGGAGTCTTACCAAACTTGCTTGACTGGGAAGATCATTTATTGTTTGATGGTGCCAGGGCCAAAGGCAGGCCTCACGCATGCTAGGCAGATGCTCTGCTGTGAAGCCGCACTCCATGCAGACAGCACGTGTGTGCTTGCTCTGTCATGTGTCACTCAGACAGCTCTTGAGATGTGCGTTCAAGATCTGCCTCAGGGACTGGGTTAGCAGGAGGGCGGCAGTGTGATCCCAGCTTTGTTTTCAGTGGGTAGATGGGTACTAAATCTTTTCATTGGTTTATATTGACTAAAAGCCATGAACTAAATTAGGAAATTGGTTTCTGATGTGTATCACACAGCAGTAGACTCGTCCCCACTTGTCACCCCTGGTGTGAGTTCACCGAGGCAGCTAGACAAAGAGCCCAAGCCTTGTTGAGCTAGGGTACATGTGGGGCCTCCTCTCCTGGGGTCCATGCCCTTTGATACTTTTTTCTTTTTTATGCTTTTGGATGTTTGCCTGCACATGTGTCTGTGTGCTGCATACATGTCTGGTGCCCATGGAAACCAGAAGAAGCTCTTGAACCCGTTGGAACTGGAGTCAGAGGCAGTTGTAACCTGTCGTGTGGGTGCTGGGAATTGAACCTGGATCCTCTGCAAGAACAAGTGCGCTTAACCACTGAGCCCTCTCTCCGGCCCTTCCTTTCTCGCTAATTACCTTGTACTCTGTTTTCCCCGACAGAGACATCGTGGCCTTGGTGGCGCAAGTGGTCCCCATTTATGCTGTGTCCCACCTCTTTGAAAGTCTTGCTGTGAGTATCTAGCCTGACTTCCCTGCCCACTTCCACGGTCTCCATCAGCGATTTCTTCTGATTACACTAAATTTCAAGTGGGAAGAAGGGCCAGAGTGGTCTAGGGGCTACTGTTGATTGTTATCATGGCCGCTTCTACAAAGCATTATCGCAAAGTCATGTTCAAGTCTGAGGACCACAGGAGAGGCTCTCTAGGCTTGCGAGGTGGGGTCTTTAGCAGAACCAGCTGTGTTCACACTGATGGATGTCCCCTGCCCACAGTGTACCTGTGGTGGTGTGCTGAGGGGCACGGGAAACCAGAAGGTTGGAGCCATCGTTAACGCCATCGGGTATTACGTGATTGGCCTCCCCATCGGGATTGCACTGATGTTCGCAGCCAAGCTGGGCGTGATAGGTAAGCCTGCCTGTGGGAAGACAGGCCAGCTGTCCACAGACCCAAGGGGTGATGGCCAGGTACACGGAAACGTCACTGCTTACCCTGACTCCCCTACACTCCTGTATCTCGTCAGAGCGTGAGTGCGTGCGCAGGCGGGGGTGAAAAGTGGCCGTGAGTCCAGAGCTGCCTGGTCACTCCCCTCTTGTCATGTGTCACTTGCCCATGTGTCAACACTGGAACACAGTAAAGTGTCCTTTCTATTCTCCTGCTGGATCAGCCAGTCCTTAGGACTTGATGACCAGGGTCTCTGAAGCACTAGAAAGCATGTTGTAATGTAGATCTTGCCTTGTTCCTTTAATGAGGGTCCATAGTACTGTGAAGCCCCTGGTATGATAACACAGTACCGAGGCCTTATTCTGCTATATTGAGGGGTTTGGGGTGATGTGGGGCAAGCCCTGGTTAAGATGATTGGGGGTGGACACAGAACTTCCTGGACCAGCACCCCGTGTACTCAGAGGGCAGGGCTGGTGGTGGGCTCCTTGTCACCTTTGCCCCCTTCTGCAGCCTCTATTCCCCCCCTGCTGTCGTCATCCATGTATCTCACATGTCCCTGCAGAGGGACACATGGGAGGAATGTAGAGCGAGGGATGGTGGGGCAGACTCCTCTGGATGACCTTGGAGCTGAACCCACATCTCCGAAATGACCAGGGTTCATCTTCTTCTAATTTTTTTTTTTTTTTTTTTAAAGTAGGGAAATAGATAACTGTCCAGCTTTGGTTTCTAAGATAATAACTGAGAATGCATTGGCAATGAATAAATGGTTAGATGAAAACCCAACTGTTGTCTTTGGGGTAAAGGAATGACGGATTTACGCATGGTTTGTTTGAGTCCATCAGTATGTGGTGGGCTCGGAGGAGCCCAGGAGTCATCCGATAGCTGCCGCGGATTTCCAGTCCCATGTAGTTAACTATGTCACTCCTTTTTCTCAAGTTCAATAATATTTTAATTAAAAATATTGGAGTTGTTCAAGAAGGAGAGTGCCAGAGCTCCGTGGCGATGAAGGCACAGATAATGTTTGGCCGAGTTTCTGGCACTGTTTATGGCTTGGATCTGCCGATGACAGAGCCAATGGAAACACCGAAGGAGTCTAGTTTTTGGAATAGTATTTTTATTTAACACAATGCTTCTAAAATATTATTACTGTAACATGCAATCAGTACAAAATACTAAGGAGACACTTCATAGTCTCTTTCATATTTTTATTAATATTATTTTAATCGATAAACACAATTATGAGCATTTATGGAGTACAAAGTTGCTGTTTTGCTGTATGCAGACAACGTGACCTGTTTATGTTAAGTCATTAGGTTACCCATCTTCCTGTGACGTCATCGTTTATAGTGAATGCTGCATCTGGAATTCACTCTTTTTTTTTAGACAGTTTGATTATATAACTTTGGCTAGGCTGGAACTCCCTCTGTAGACCAGGCTGGCTCTAATCTCACAGAGATCCACTTGCCTCTGTCTCCAGAGTACAGGGATTCAGGACATACATCAGCACATCCAACTATGTTCAACTTTGCTTTGTTGTTGCTGTTTTTTTCTTGTCTTTATTTTAGGAAGCGGCTTCCTTTGTAGTCCAAGCAGGCCTTAAACATGAGATCCTCCTGTTTAGCCTCCCAAGTGCTGGGATTACAGGTGTGTGTCCCCATGTCTGGCTGAGTTAAACTTTAGAAAGGAACCAACTTTAAATGTAGACATATCCATATCCCAAGGCTGTATTTGGCCCTTTTAACTCTTCTACGAAGTGCTGTGGGCAAAGTGGAGGTAACTAGGAATTCTTGGAGAGAAATGATGGGACCCTGGGGAGGTGAGGGCTGTGGGAGAGCATGTACTTGGTCCTTCTAATGGCTTCTTAGGTGGAAGTGCCATATATGTTGGCCTCACCCTTCATGTCGCCACCATGAGGGTGTGCGGTGTGTCCAAGAGGTTCCTGGAAGCTCCTTGAAGGCTGCGGGCTCCCACAGGCAGAGCAACTAATCAGACCAGCTATCAGCTATCAGCTTCCCCCAGCGGTTTTCAGACACACATTCCTGGCCCTGCCCAGAGGGTTCTGATAATCACTCTGTATCTGTTAATAGGCATTATGATATTCGTGGAAATAGTTCATAACTCAGATTACAGCTAGAGCTAGCTGGGTATTTCTGTCAAAAATCTTTGGAATGAGCTTTGTAGTTTCTCTGTAGGAACTGGGTGATTGAAGCAAGAAGCCTTTCTTACTCCATCCTGGGACTGACTGGTCGTCACTGACTTTACTCTTGTGAAGAGCAGACTAATCGATCATTCTTGATAAATGAGATGTGGGGCAGTTGGCACCAAGGAGTGGAGCTGTCAACCTGACCAGAGTAGAGATAAGCCTTTGAACCAAGACTGGGGTTTATGCTCAGCCCTTCTGTGGATCTGATCGGAGAGCAAAGTCTATGCATTCGGATCCTGTTATGCGAGGGACTCGGCCCCTCCCCCTCTTTGTCTTGGCAGAGAGCTGAAAGGCAAGTAGAGGAGTTGGGAGAGCATCATGGAGGAGGAGGGTGGTTCAGGTGTGTCCTGACTGAAAGCAGCCGAAAAGACGTGGCCTTGTGTGTTTGCTTAAGGTTTCATATTTGACTATGGTCTAGATGAGTGAGATTGTCAGTTGCTGGTCACAGTCACCGTTTAGCTTTCTAGTGGTCGTAACCTGGCTCTCTGCAAGGGCAGCTTCTAGCAGGCAGGCTTCCTGGGCTGTGTCATGGGGCCGAGCTCCCCTTCCAGGCTGGTTGCTGCAGCAATGGGTTCCAGAGCTGGAGTCTCATGTGCTGTGCTATGCGACTGATTGTGTGCTCGGCGCTTCCTGAGTGGCAGAGCTTTGGTTCTGCTGCTTGTTCACTGTGGACAAACGGCTCATCACCTGTGGTTCCTCATACCCCCCTCCTCCATGCAAGTTTATTAGATAGCCTCACCAGGACCTCGGGATCTGCTCTGTGTGCTCCCCAATCCTTCCTACAGTGTAACCCATGGTGGGAGCAAAGTTTGTATCTAAACAAAGTTAGGTTTGAAGGTTGAGCAGAATTCTCTGGGGGATTTTTAAGATTGGTGATTTCTGCCAGGTGTGGTGGCATACATCTTTAGTCTCAGCACTGGGGAGGCAGAGGCAAGCGGGTCTTTGTAAGTCTGAGGTCAGTCTGACCTACAGAGTGAATACCAGGCCAGCCAGGGCTACAGAGTGAGTCCCTGTCTCAAACAAAACAAACAATGATAAAAGATGGGTGGATTCTGGTTTAATCCCCTCTACTACTCCACACATCTCCATATCCATGTAAGGCAGGAGCAGGGTCTTACAGGCAGAGTTTGGGAATGTAGAGGTTGATTTCTAAGATGGTCCTTTCCAATGAGATGTAGTTCAGTACGGAATGCGTGCCAGGCACATACGAGGCCCTGGGTTCCATCCCCAGTAGTCTGTTTCCCTTTTAGTTATCAAGAATGTACATAAACTTTAGGGATTTTTAAATTATATTTTAATTTTTTTGAGATTATTATTATATCATTTCTCCTTCCAGGGATGTTTTTAATGAGAAGTTTGGTGTTCTGTTTTGCTACCTTTTTTAGCTGACAGCCACACATAATAATTAATTTCAAAATCAAAAGCCTCTACAAGAAACATCCAAACTAAAAATGAAATATTTAATCTCACTTATTGGCCATAGAAATGTTAGTTTTAGTTGACAAGATGGCCCAGCAGGTAAAGTGCCTTCCACACAACTGGTGTTTGAATCCCCAGAGCCCAGGTAAAAAGCTGGCTGGGTATAAAACTAAGTAATACCAGTATAGGGAGGCAAAGTCAGGGAAACCCCCAGAATAAGCTGCGTAGTCGGATTGCCAGAACAGTGAGCTCTGGATTCAGTGAGAGACGCAGCTCACTATTTAAGGTGGAGGGAGCCCCTGCCTCATTATATAAGGTGGAGGGAGCCCCTGCCTCATTATATAAGGTGGAGAGAGCCCCTGCCTCATTATATAAGGTGGAGATAGCCCCTGTCTCATTATATAAGTGGAAAGCAATCAAGGAAGATGCCTGACATCAACCTCAAGCCTCCACAATTATGCAAACACATGCATGTGTACCTTCCCCACATGTCCACACACATGCAAACACACACACACATGCAAACACACACACACATGTGTAGGCCACATACATACATATGCAAATTAAGAAGTTACTCTCCTCTTTTGAGGAGCACAAAGCAGTGATTTTTCTGAAAAAGTATTTTCTTACATCTGGCCCATTTCTTAATATCCTGTCACCATAAGCAAAAAGGACCCAAATAGCCTCCTCAAGCTGTTGCGCTGACGTTGTGAATCATGGTAGGTGGTCTCAGCGAGTGCTGGTCTCTTCAGGTCTCTAGCCCACTGTGGGCTCTGTCTTGCCCACGGAAGCTGGCTTAGTATGGCCATTGTCTCCTTGAGCTAACCTGTCAAACATCTCCCCGCACAGGTCTGTGGTCAGGGATCATCATCTGCACTGTCTGTCAGGTTGTATGTTTCCTGGCTTTTATTGCTCGGCTCAATTGGAAACTCGCCTGTCAACAGGTAAGCGTCCTCATTGCTCCCTAGTCTTTCTGAAGATGCCAAGCCAGACCGGATGTGGCGTGCATTCCTTTAGTTATGGAGGTTTTTTTTTTTCTTATGCTATTTTTATGCTTTTCTTGTTATTATTGGGCTTGTGTTGCTTTAATAGGGATTTGAGGTGAAGGGCTTCATGATCCTGGCCCTGTTCATTCCCCTGCATTTGCTTAGTGAGTAGGAAAACAGGATTCCATTTCAGGTCTCTTGCCGGGAAAAGCCAATTCAGGAGAAGAATTGGAACTGGAGAGACTTTCTCCAAATTCGTGTGTGTGTGTGTGTGTGTGTGTGTGTGTGTGTGTGTGTATGAAGACACTGTCAATGTGAGGTCTGGAAATAGGGTGCAGAAGCGGCAACGGAAGTAAGAAGATGAAGAGGGGCGAATCCTTAGCGACCTTGGTTGGTCTCCCCCTCAGATTAGCCTACTCCCCTCCCACTCTTGGAACCCATTCAGTTTTGGAAGAGAGTCCCACAGTGACCCAGCGAAGCTTCAGCTCACATGTCAGTTCAGGGACATGGCTTCTAAACCAGGTGGCCGTGTTTCCAACATTACCTGCTGATACCTCGACTTAACTTGGAGTGTCACGTACTGTTCTAGGCTCAAGTACATGCCAATCTGAAGGTAAATGTGGCCATGAATGGGAATTCTGCTGTCTCTCAGGAGCTGGCTCACCCAGGTATGCTACAACTCAGCTCTGGGGTAGACCTGGCCCTACAGGACTGGAGGGGTTTGTGGGACACATCTGGGTTAGCTACTGTGTGTTCTCACGGAAGCAGGGCACTAAAGTTTTGGAAGCAGATGTCAAGTTCCACCCACTTGGAGATAAACTGACCTCCGTTTATTCCCTTTGATTTCACACATTAACACACTGTTATGGCTAGGTCAAACGTCTTCAGCCCTCTGCTAATACTTGGTACTTCCACAAGCCTTCCACAGGTATTTCTTTTCTTTTAAAAAGTGTGTTGAAAATTCTTGGACCACACACCCTGAGACTTGCGGGAGGCGGGGACATCTTTAAATCCTGCATGCAGCCCGTGAGGGCTTCGATCCCAGACACAGGGAGGTTTAGCAGGCCCATCCTCACCGGGTGCTGCTTAGTCCTGAGCCACATGTCCTACACACGGAGCCATCAGGGCAAAGCCAGCCCTGCCCCCCAGGGTCCCAGCGTGCTCTGAGAACTTTCCTTGGCATCATTAGTTCTCTGCTACCTTCAAGATGCTCTTTTTAATTCATTTTATCCTGATTTAACAATTATTTTGAGAGGAAGGGCTAGTTTGTGAAATCTGGGACATAATGACACTTAGCCTGTCTTGTTACTGTGAGGCTTGTTTTAGGAACTGGCAGACACAGCCAAAGTATTTTGTAGATGTGACCTGATATTGTTCAATTTTAAAAGTTTGCTTAGCTTTGTTTCATTGACACAAGATCTATGTAGCTCAGGCTAGCCTTGAATTGGCATTTAGGTGGGGATGACCTTGACGTTCTGACCCTCCTGCCTCTACTTCCTAAACTGGCACTACAGGTGTGCACCACCGTGGCTGGTAAACCTGTATTATGATGTTCCAAATTATTTTGTCAGGACTCTGAGCCATTGTAACAGTCTTAGCACAGGTGGAAAACCCCTAATCTGAAACATTCTGACAGCCAAACCCCTGGAATATGAAATACTTCTGTTTCCAGGCATTTCAGCTACGGTATACTCAATCACTTACGAACCCTTACACTTTTCAAGAAAGCTGATGCCCATCTTCTTAGGCTGCTAGATAATCTGCCTTTATTTCTCTCTTGGAAAATTTCTAATGTGTTTCCCTGTTAGTTGTCTCATTCCACAAGGTCATGAGACGTGAGTCTTTGTGTGAGTCATTATATTGCTTGGTACTCAGTGGGTCCTTGGGGATGACAAGTCCCATATTCAGTTCTGTGAATGCCTTGAGTCCTGTCTTAGTTTATCTGTCCTCCATCTGTCTTATCTTCAGTATGAAATGCCTAGTAGGTTGGTCTCGGGCCCCTTGAAAAGCCTGAGCCTGGGAAGCTCTCTGGCTCCCCACGCTGGCTGGGTTTGTGGAGTGAAGAGAGGCCTTCAGAGATAATGGACTAAACATGGGGCTGTTGTCAGCATTGTTAGGGGTCATAGCCTGGGCCCCCACAGCCCTGCAGCCCCCACAGCCCTACCCCAGGCTCCACCCCTGTCCTCAAGGGACCAGCTGAAGAGATAAGTAATGCTGGGAAGCAGAGAGACGGCATTAGTATTTATTGTAGCCACGCTGGAAAGAGGAACAACTAAAATGGTCCAGCGACACCTCTCCCCTTCACCTTCAGGGTCCTGACATGAGGTTTAGGTTCAAGCAGAGGGCATAAGGAATGCCTTGATGTGCAGTCCTGGTGAGACCTGTCACTGACAGTCTTGCTGTCAGGACTGTGAAATCTCTATGGGAGGCAAGCTCCTCTCTGAGTGGCGCCAGGCCTCGGCCTTCTCCTTCTCTTAGCTTGAGATTTCTGGGGAAATGCCAATATCTTGGGAATCATTGTTGTACTAGTCTGGTGGCTGAAGGAAGGGGCACAAGTGTCTCTTTGAGTGATCTTCACCTCTACATGGATGATTCCAGAGTCGTTTCTTGATAAAGTACAAAGCCAGTAAGCCCAACCCAGAGATAAGAGCAAAGAGTGTCCTGGAAATCCCTCCCTCAGCAGTACTGGGGTTGGAATTTGGGTTTTTAATCACAATAAACAGAAACAGGGAATTGAATCTTAGTTGGTTCTGTTCAACATGCTGGAAGACCTGGGAAGCCTGGGGGAGACCCACCTACCTATATCTTCTCTTACTAGCCTGTTTACAGAGAATAGGGAACAGCTGTGTCTTAGGGTTTCTGTTGCTGTGAACAGACACCATGGCTATGGCAGCTCTTATACAGGAAACATTTAATTGGGGGTTGGCTTGCAGTTCAGAGATTCAGTCCATTATTGTCATGGCAGGAAGCATGGTAGAGTTCAGATAGACATGGTACTGGAGGGGCTGAGAGTTTTGCATCTGGATTTTCAGACAGCAGGAAGGGAGAGAGAGCCACTGGGCCTAACCTGAGCTTCTGGAACCTCAGTGACATGCTTCCTCCAACAAGGCGCTCACCTCCTAATGGTGTCACTGCCTATGAGCCCCTGGGGGCCACTTTCCATTCAAACCACCATGTTCCACTCTCTGGCCCCCATAGGTTTGTGACTGTATCATAATGCAGAAATGATTCAGTCCAACTTCAAAAGTCCCCATAGTCTATCACAGTCTCAACTCTGTTTAAAAGTCCAAGGTCCAAGATCTCTTCTGAGACTCATTGTCTTAACTGTAATCTCCTGTAAGATCAAAACAGAAAAGCAGATCACATACTTCCAACATACAACAGCACAGGTTATACATTAGTGTTCCAAAGGGAGAGGAAGGGAACATAGTGACGAACTATTCAAACCACAAGAGGCAATAAATAATTTTAGAGTTTAGTCTAGGCCCCCTGGCCAGGTGTTTGGCCTTGTCTCTGAGATTCCGTAGCAGGGGAGGGTGGCCAAGGTCACCGAAGCTTGCATTTCTCCAGAACCAATTTGGAGGACAGTCAGATTGAAAGTTAACTCCGAACAAATAAACCATTAGCAGTGCATGCTTGCAAGCTGCTGACAGCATACACTCATACACCCTAGAGAATGGGGTGCAAATGTGGTCTTGTAAGTTATATTTATGACTACAAAATGAAACACAAATGTACCGTATTTGTCCCCTGTGAGCATCTCCTGGAACAAAAGCAGTAAAAAGATTAAATTGGAGTCACTTATGCCTATTCCTATGGGAGAGACTTAGCACAGGTCAAGGCAGGGACACTTCTGAGCATGCACAAACCATGCCTTGCATGGACAAAATGGTGCACAGGAACTTCTGGACAGAGAGTGCCAGTATAATGAGACTGTAGCAGGCAAAGTGCGAGTCAGGCAGAAGAGTAAGTCAGAGTGGCTTGACAATTTTGATGGCTTTGTTATGGTTTTCTCTGCAGGGCCTTATCTGAAACAAATGACAACTTGATGGGACATTAATAGTTATTTAACGAGATAGGAGCAGATGCACAGCCCTAAGATCTCTTACCTAACAGTTAACAATTGTTTGTTTGTTTATTTATTTATTTAGCTATCTATCACAACAACTGTTTCTTGAATCAACCCTCTTCTAGAAATAATCACAAATAATAACCACCATTTGTATATATGAAAATAAAAGTCCTTCCACACTGCTCACTAAGATCCTCCCCCCAACCCCACAGTTGGTCCGGAAAGCCGTGGAGAAATTATGATGACGGATCTCGAAAAGAAAGATGAGACTCAGCTGGACCAGCAGATGAACCAGCAACAAGTTTTGCCTGTCCACCCGAAGGCCAGCAATGAACTGTCTGGGAAACAACTGGTCCTAAGGCGAGGGCTCCTGCTCCTCGGAGTCGTTGCAGTCTTGGTGGGGGGGATTTTAGTGAGAGTGTATGTCAGAGTTGAGTGACGTGGAAGAACAAGAGATCAAGCCACATAGTTGCTCCCCGGTTTATGAGATTAACACCTGACTGGTCTATCACACACTGAAAATATGACATCAGGATGGGGGAATTGCTGTGACCAACAAACACATGCTTAGTGTGTTCAGGGCCCTCTAACAAGTAAGCTTTCTCTCTCTCTTTTTCTCTAATACACACAGACCTGCATAGAGAAAAAGAGAGACAGAGAGACTGAGAGTCACAGACACATACCACACAGATGGAGAATCACAAACACATGACACACACACACAGACAGAGAGATGGAGAGTCACAGACAACAGAGAGAGACAGAGAGTTGGAGAGTCTCTCTTTCTCACACAGAGAGTCACAGACACAACACACACAGAGATGGAGAGACAGAGAGTCACAGATAGACAGCACACACACAGCACACACACAGACAGAGAGACAGAGAGTCACAGACACACAACACACACACACAGCACATACACACAGACAGAGAAATGGAGAGTCACAGACATATAACACACCGAGATGGAGAGATGGAGAGTCTGTCTCTCCACACACAGAGAGATAGCCACAGACATACAACACACACACACACAAAACACACACACAGAGACAGAGAGTCACAGACACACAACACACACACAGACAGACAGATGGAGAGTCTCTCTCACACATATACACATATACACACATACACACATACACACACACATGGAGAGAGAAAGGGGGACATGCACTGTGAGTGGACAATGTATGTAATACACTTAACCTACCAAGCACCAGTGTGAAAATTCTGTACGAGCTAGAATGTTGATTTTTTTCACCCCTGAGGCTGCAGGACCACCTGGGGGGCTGTAGCGCGCTGTCACTGTCCCACATCTCTAAAGGATGGTGTCATACTTTGTGAACCCAGGAAAAGATCCCAGTTCAAAATAGTCTCTGGTAAACGCGTGCCACTTTTGCACCAATGTAAAGTTGAGCCCTTGGAAAGTGAAAGTCTGGGACCACATGCGACTTTGAATTTACAGACAATGCATAGACCTGGCAGTGGTCAGTCATTTGAGCTAGCATGATTCAAATGTGCTCGTGGGTTTTATGAACTGAGAATTCAAGATGTTTTTCTAATAAAGACTAAGGTGAACACCATATTGTGGCCTAAGACAATATGGGGAAGATGATGGTGAAATATTAGTCCATCCACCACTATAAAGTGTGGACTTCCTATTTCTTCTGCCTATTGATGTCTAAGACAGAAACCTATGTTTGAACTCCTACATTCTTACCATGTGACTTCTATTAAATACATTTTATGTCTCTGGGTTGTAGATTATTATTTTGTGAGCAAATATCATCAGAGCAAACTCAGATCTCCTGCCAGGGTGTAGTCAGGGAGGTCTCTGGAGCTGCAGAGCAGTGAAGAAAATTCCCGGTGGTGGCCAGAGGATGGAGCGTTAACAAATAAGCCCAACTCTTTTAGCCTCTAAAGGGTTAAGGACACACTGATAACTTCGCAAACTTTCAAAGATCAAAAAATGAACAAAATTAGGAAATGCACCTATGGTGAGGAAAACCGGTTCAATTTATTCGGGTTTTTTTTTTTTTTTTTTGTGATTGGGGTTGGAACTCGGGGTCCTCTATAGGCAAGCGTTCCTCACGGAGGTACTCAGCCCTTCATCGGTTGGATTTAGTTGGACCACCTAAAGCATCCCTCAGAGATTTTTGGGGGGGGGGTTGGTTTTTTTGAGACAGGGTTTCTCTGTGTAACAGCCCTAGCTGATCTGGAACCAACTCTTAAAGACAAGACTGGGCTCGAAATCATAGAGATCTGCCTGCATCTGTCTCCCTGAGTGCTGGGATTAAAGTCGTGCGCCGCCACCACCCTGTGAGATTCATTCTTGCTGGGTAAATAAGATTACATTTTCCAGCCACCCAGGTCGAAGCTTGCCCTGCACCCTGCGTTCGGTGACGGTTGAACTTGGACGCGTCGCCCGGGGCGGGGTGGCGCGTGGGGCGGGTCCCGCGCGGCTGACCTGGCCCCGCAGTGGCCACTCCGCCCTTGGCTCCACGTGCTGGTCCCGCCTGCATCAGAACCTGCAACATGGAGCCCGCCGAGGACAGCTTGGGCACGGCCATCCGGCTTCCGGAGCCACCCGACGTCCCGCAGTGGCGCAGCCCCTGGGGCCCGCGGGGAGCGCTGTCCCCCGACGTGCGGCGGGAGGCGGCTGCGCTGGCGGCGCTTGCGGGCCCGGTGGTGAGTCGGACCCCGAGCTGCAGGCGCGGGGTGGCCCCAGGAGGGCCGAGGGTGACCGCCTTTCTGCTCCTCGCAGTTCCTGGCGCAGCTGATGATCTTTCTCATCAGCATCGTCAGTTCCATCTTCTGCGGACACCTGGGCAAAGTCGAGCTGGACGCCGTGACACTCGCTGTTTCCGTAGGTGTTATTAACTTTGTTTGGGCTGATGACGTGGGTAAAGCCTCCGGAGTAAAGCTTTAACGTGTTTTTATTTGTGTTTTTATTTGTTTGCTGGAGATGAACGCAGGGCTGTGTGTGTGTATGTGCGAGTGCGCGCGTGCTCGGCACACCTCCAACCTCAAGCCTCAGAATTAGAAGTGCAGGGACTGGGTCTGACCCACCATTACCATGATGATCTTCCGATTTGGGAAGAGAATCTGAGCAGATCTCACAGGCACTGTGGAAGGAGTGTCCCAAGCAGAGGCATGGTGCACAGCTACCCTAGAAGAATGCCACACCCTCCCCCGCCTTCTGAAACCAAACCACCAAAGCTATTAGTTCATTAAGATTCCACTATTTGTCTTGTAATGTGTCTTTCTTAGCATCACACGTCCTTAGAAGTCTTTCTCCATCTGATAAGGGAAGGAAAAGCTGCTTTGCTCCCATTTGGTCTGCTCTTTCAGATGTCAGGAAAAGTCCTCCTGGTGATGGAAAACTGGGTCCTCCCCTATTTCAGAAAACGTTCCTTCTACCACCCCCCACCCCCACCCCTCAGGATGTTGGAATGCAACAATGGAGGCCTGCAGTTTCTCTGTGAGCATCATGGCAGAGGACCTGGCTATGAAGAGTCTCTGTATAGGTCTATTACTGTATTGGCAGAATCAATGCTCTGTCTGTCTGTCTGTCTGTCTGTCTGTCTGTCTGTCTCTCTCTCTCTCTCTCTCTCTCTCTCTCTGTGTGTGTGTGTGTGTCTGTGTGTGTGTCCCCAGTGTCTTCTCCAGGGAAGATGAGCTTGCCACTGAGAAGCACTGGACAATGTCGACAGTGTCCTGGTCATTTAGTGTGAACAGTGTTGACAGGTGACCTTTAGAGACCTGGTGTTTTCCCAGCCAGGAAGCTCCGTTTTGGGCATCCCATCCCATCCTGTGCTTTTTCCTCGTATCCAGTCAGCCACCTCAATCCCTGCAGCCTCTTTTCTCTCCCACCCTTTGGTGTTTCGGGGTGTGGCTTGACCACTCTCATCTACCTCACTGACTCCAACTCTCCTGCAGTCTCCTTCCAGTAGGAAAGAATGCTTGGCCTCACATTTCTGGGTTCTCCTCAGCCCCTTGCCCTCCAGCCCTGTCAGGTCCTCACCCATCCTGCCTGCTCTTGACCTAGGGAGTCCTTCTACCAGGAGGCCTTAACCTTCGACTGCTTCTGAGACCCTGCTGGGTTCCTGGCCCAACACTAAGCTGGGAGCTCACCCTCCTCTCCTTCCTCTTTCCCATCCTTTGGGATCCAGCATGCACCTTCCACCACACTCTGGAACCTTGCTTTCTCCTCCAAGCCCGTCTTCTGCTCATCCCCACTCTTGGCAGTAAACACGTCCCGGGGTTTCTGTGAACATATCCCACCACCTCTGCCTTCTCTCCCCTTACTCTCTTCACCAGAGTCTGCACTCAGTCTTGCCTCCTGCAGTCAGATCTCCCCTCTCCCACTGACTGCCAATTCACCTGTACTGGGCGGTTTTGTGTGTCAGCTTGACACCACCTGGAGTCGTCAAAGAAAGGGCCCTCAGCTGAGGAGATGCCTCCTTGAGATCTAGCCGTAAGGCATTTTCTCATTTAGTGATCAAAGGTGGATGGTGCCATCCTTGGGCTCTATAAGAAAGTGGGCTGAGCAAAGCCAGGGAAGTAAGTCAGTAAGCAGAGCCCCTCTGTGGTCTCTACATCAGCTCCTGCTTCCGGGATCCTGCCCTGTTTTGAGTTCCTGTTCTGCCTTCCTTTGGTGATGAGCAGCAATGTGGAAGTGTAATCCTAACAAATCCTTTCCTCCCCGACTTGCTCCTTGGCCATGGTGTTTGGTCGCAGCAATAGTAACCCTAACTAAGACATCACTGACTCTGCCCATGGCTGTCAGGAGAGTTCACCTTTGTGCTCACCACCATGTCCTCCCCCCTCTGGCCGTCCTTCAGGCTGCCACTCCTAGGAACTGCCCACAGTGTCTCAGCACGCCCTTGGCTTGACTACGGCCTCTGATAGTTGCCCTTTTTAAAATTTCTCTGCTTCCCACTTTCTATTTCATTTAAATCAGTTGGTAGCTAATGCCACAGTGAGCAGTCAAATCCCGGACCTGGCACATGCCAGGCAAGCACTCCACCACGGAGCTGTACCCCCAGCCCTCTTCTTTCTCTTCTAAATGCCCTCTGTGTCTCTCAAGTCAGTGCCTCCATCCTTGACAAGGGCTTCCAGTTCTTGTGATGGTTTGCAAAGGGGACCTGCTGGAGACCAGAGGTGAAGCCAAACCAGAACTTGCTGCAGCCGCATCTCCCAGGTTACTGGGAGTTTTCTATTCTGTCTTTGTAGGGGAAAGGATTAAACCCTGAGCCTTACACTTGCACCGTCAGGCCCCTCACCTTACTCCCTCTCCATCCATCAGCTGCCTATGTTTCTTAGAGCCACCCCACCCCATTTCTTCTGCATCCCATATTACTCTCCTGTGAAGGCTTCAGTTTTTCTGCCTCCTGAGGCTTGGGGGTGTGTGTCCTGAGAGCCTTTCTGGTATCCCCAGGAAGACTGAGGTCTTGGCTATGGTCACTAGAGCCTTGCATTCTTTTCTTGGAGGAGCGAGTGTGAGTCCTGCCACAGGTCTGGCTCAACTAAATGTTTTGGAGTCCTGCAGCTTTGCTGTCCTGCCTGCACTCACCAGGCATCCCCTTCTTGTCTCTTCCTGCTGTCCCCCAGCCTCATCTGGCTGGACATTTTCATCCCCTGCTTTGGTGAGGCTTTCAAGCCTTAAAGTTTTGTGTCTGCATCGCATCATGAGGCTTTTTGTTATTTTCCTTGTTTCATTAAAATTATTTTAAGATGTATCTTTTGGGTGAAAACAAACTAAAATAGTGTGTGTGTGTGTGTGTGTGTGTGTGTGTGTGTGTGTTGCTGTTGTTTTTGGGCAGTTTCCTTTCCTCTCCCTGTTGATAACTCCAGAGTTTTTGGTGTAAAAACAACAGGATCAAGCACAGCCCACAGTGAGATGGGAGGCTTGGCGGTGGCCGTGGGAGGGCTGGTGTGTTCCACAGCAGGGCTTTCTGCAGATAAGGTCCTGAGGAGGGAGAGCCACTGTCAGTCCTTTGTAAATGGGTCAAGGAGATGTGTTCCTTTCAATGGATGCCAACTTGTAACTAACTGTTGGGAAGATGGGGGACTCAATGGCACCACGATCAGATATGTTAACTTTTATACATTTCATTTTTGAGACAGGCTCTTGCTCAGTAATCCAGGTTGGCCTTGAACTCTCAATATTTTTACCTCCATCGAAATTACAGGCCTAGTAATTTTTGTCTCATCTTTTATTATAATGTTATCCATGGTAAGAGAGAGCTCTAACTTAGCTCAGTCTGGTAGAAACTTGAACAAACGTGAGCTAAAAAGGGTGACTCGCATTCTAAGCCAGCAAAGGCAGTTAGTGTACCACAATAACAGCAGCAACAACAGCAACAACAAAACCAAACACAACAGAACAAAGACCCTCTCGTGTGTGACTTTAAAAAAACAAACAGAATATTTTATAAAGTGAGGTACCCCCCCCCCTTGCTTTTCCTTGATTGGTTCGTAGTAGTGTGTACCTTGCATCTGGGTCCTCGTTGTGCCCTGAGGCCCTGGGTTCCATGTCTGGTAGGATAATTTTAGGGCACTCCACATGTGACCTGCTATTGACCTCTTGGGGCTAGGGAGTGTAGATTCCCAGATGTCTTGGTCCATTACTACAATCTCAAAGTATTGGGTCCTGCATAGAGAAAAGGTTTCTTTAGCTCACACTTCAGGACATTAGGAGTGCGGCACCAGCTTCTGCTGAACCCTGCTGGGGGCCTCTTTGCTCCATCATCACATGCAGACGGTGTCATGGCTCATGAGAGGAGCAAGCAGTCACAGGGCAGGAAGCAAGAGCGATTCTGGTACCTGGCTGGCTCTCCTTACAATTCATTCTCCCAGGAACAAATTAGGTCCCAGGAGAACTTTATTTATTTATTTCTGAGATGGTCTCATTGAAGCCCAGCCTAACCTCAAATTTGCTATGCAGTAAAGGGTAGCCCCGAGCCTCTGCTCCTCCTGCCTCCACCTCTCGAGGGCGGGGGTTACAGGCACATGTTAGCATGCCCAGCTCATGAAGTGCTAGATTTTACATTCTAGGATAACACTCTATGTAGTGAGGAGGCCACTAGTTAGGTCCCAGCCACTGAGCCCCGAAATAATCACACAAAAACTGTATTATTTAAATCACTGCTTGGCTCATTAGCTCTAGCTTCTTATTGGCTAACCCTTATATCTTAATTTAACCCATTTTTATTAATCTGTGCATCACCACGAGGTTGTGGCCTACCAGCAAAGTTTTAGCACGTCTGTCTCTGGTGGCAGCTCCATGGTTTCTCCCTGACTCTGCCTCCTTTCTTCCAGCATTCAGTTTAGTTTTCCCCATCTTGCTCTGTTTCTCTATAGCTCTACTATAGGTCCAAAGCAGTTTATTTATTAACCAATGAAATCCACAGCATATAGAAGAGAATCCCACATTAATTCTGTCTACTGAGCTACATCTTCTGCCCCCTGTGAGAACTGTATTAGCCCCCTCTGAGGCTGGCATCCCAGTGACTTATTCACCCTCCATTAAATGCCATTTCTTGAAGGCCCCACTACCTCCCAAGTACATCATACAAAGGACCAAACTTTCAGCACATACACCATTGAGGACCACATTTCATTGGGTCTTGGTAAGCAAAGCGGTTAATTTTCCTGACGTTGACATCAGCTGCTACATGTGAGAACCAGGATGAAGAAGTGTACTGCACTTTCCTCTCTTCTCTGCTGGCCTGAACAACAGCACTCTCAGCCCCACCCCTCAACCTAAGGGCTAATCTCTGGGTAGTGGGGAGAGGATGAGATCTGCTTGAGAGGGTGGCATAAACCCAATCCTTACCAGACTTCTAAAGCCTTTGGTCTGCAGTCAGACTTCCCAGCTTTGGGTCACACCAAGTCACCTAGTTTACTATATAGTAGATATATAGTAAGTTTTCTGTTGCCCAGGCTACACCTAAAACGGGAAACTATAACGCTATGTACATGTGACTTAGGACAATGCTTGGCACACAGTATATGTTCAATAAACACTGGGTGTTCTCTCTGTGTGTGTGCACATGTTTGTAGGTGCAGCACCCCTGCATGTGCATTCGGAGTACAGAGGAGAAGGTGGGTGATCTGCTTGCTCCCTCTCCCTTACTCTTTTGAGGCAGAGTTTCTTACCAAGACTGGAGAATTATTTCAGCTGGGCTGGAGGGTCGGTGAGCTCCAGGGTCTGCTTGTCTCCATAGCACCCCTGCCTCACACACCAAGTCCTGGAGCTGCAGGTGCATGCAGCTTTTACAGGGGTCCTGGGGATCCAGATCCCAGTTCTCATGCTCACATAGCAAGCACTACTACCACTGAGCTCTCTGCCAAGTCTGGATTTTTAAATAGGTACTTTTCTTTCTTCTGCATGTGTGCGTGCGCTCATTCAACACCCTAACCCTGTTACTTTTGCATGCATATCCTCTGGCAGATGAGGTACATGGCCTTAGACAATAGAAAATCTTTCTGTCTATTTTTTAAAGGTGGGTGGTTTGGGTGAGACTGGTCTTGAGCTCCAGTGATTCTTCCGCCTCCATTCTCCGAGGTGTGGGGACCACAGGACATGCCACGGTGCCTGGCTTTACTTTCCTAACACAGATGCTCTTACATGCTATATTAAGAAAACCTAGGCTTGCTGGGTACAGTGATACTCACCTTTAATCCCAACACTTGTTCGTAAGAGGCAGGAAGATCTCTGTGAGTTTGAGGCTAGCCTGGTCTACAGAGGGAGTTCCAAGCCAGCCAGGGCTACATAGAGAAACCCTGTCTCAAAAGGACAACAAAAGTAGTCTTTAAGCTCCCCTGGTTGGCCTAGGGTGGCTGTGGCCCTTGGTTAGAAAAGGCATTTTTGTTTGATAAGCCTCAAGGATCCATGTGGCCATCTGAACCCCAGGAGCCTGGGTATTCGTGTGGGCGTGCATGCTCTCTGAAAATGAGCTGTTGAGCTGGGTGCAGTGGTTCAGGCCTTTAATCCCAGCACTTGGGAGGCAGAAGCAGGCAGATATCAGTGAGTTCAATATCAACATGATGTATGTAGTGAACTTCAGGACAGGGAGAGTTACATGGCGAGACCCTGAGGATGGGGTGGGGTGTGGGGAACAACAGCAACAATAAAAAAGCAAAAACAAAAACCAACTAAGTAAAAAAAGGCTACACAAGGTAGGTGGCATACGCCTTTAATTCCAACACCGAGGAGACAGAGGTAGGTGGATCTCTGTGGGTTCAAGGGCAACCTGGTCTACGCGGAGAGTTCTAGGACAGCCAGAGCTAAATAAGGAGACCTTGTCTTATAAAACCAAAAGGAGTTGCGGAGGCCCCTTGACTCTCTGCAGCCCCTGTCTGCTGCACTCGGCCTGCTTCTTTCCCTGCAGGTTGTGAATGTCACCGGGATTTCAGTCGGAACTGGCTTGGCCTCAGCTTGTGACACACTGATGTCCCAGGTGAGAACCTCGTTGCTCACATGGATTCTTGGCAGTTGCCTAGGGAACCTCACGCTGGGATTTGGCAGCCCTTTGTGTATGTACTGCACAGTTAGATTTACTAAATCATGTGACCAACAGCTAACTCAGCTGTGACTCTCATGAGGCTTCGTTTGTGACGAAGTGGTGGCACATGCCTTTAGTCCCAGCACTCGGGAGGCAGAGGCAGGCGGATCTCTGTGAGTTCGAGGCCAGCCTGGTCTACAAGAGCTAGTTCCAGGACAGGCTCCAAAACCACAGAGAAACCCTGTCTCAAAAAACAAAACAAAACGAAAAAATTAAGTGGTCTTTGCACTCCAGGTCCTCACCCAGCACTGGGCTCCGTCCCCATCACTGCCCTTTCTGTCACTGCTCCTTCCACTGGGCTTAGCCTTTGCTGGGTCTCCTTGGGGCTTCTCCAATAAAATCGTCAAGTGAACACAAAGCCACCCTTAACTACTGGGCAACCTCAGCGCAGCGGGTCTATTACTTTCTCCACACCCCTATTCTGTGCCTGTCTCCTTCCCAAAGCTTCATTCTGCTCCTCCATGCTCCTTGTGAACAGCCCCAGTTCCCAAGAGCAGGGAACAATTGTCCTAGAGCATATACAACCACAGTGGCAGTTGGCTGTCAGGGACCTGGCAGCTGTCCCCTGCATCTCCCCCATCACCTTCCTCCTGCCCGGTCCCTTGGGCAGTGCTGCAGGGAACATGGTTGTCAGAGCTGCTGGACCTGCTGGAAGTGGGAGGCCGCGGTCCCCATGTTTGCTGAAACATTGTTTTTCCAAGTCCTTTGGAGGCAGGAACCTGAGGCGCGTGGGGGTCATACTCCAAAGGGGCATCCTCATCTTGTTGCTCTGCTGCTTCCCCTGCTGGGCCATCTTCCTCAACACGGAGCACCTGCTCCTGCTCCTGAGGCAGAACCCGGAAGTCGCCAGGTGAGCACTGACTCAGAGTCCCTGGTCAGCAGGAAGCGGCCGACATTCTCAGCTCATTCGCTGGTTGTGAGCACTTGGAACCAGAAGCTGTGGCTGTGGCCACAGAGTAACACACAGGGCCAAGGCAGCACACACTGATGCACTGGGCGGTCCTTCATGTCCATCAGTTTTTTCCCATAGGGAGTCCAACACACAGCTGTCTTCACTGTTGTGTTTTATCAAATTTAACAGTCTAGTGGGGTCGCTATCCTGGGCTTGGTTCTTTTCCAAAGGTTTCTGCATCACATTGTGCTCAACTTGTAACAAGTTTTCCTGCCAGGTCATCCCCTGCTCAACCTTCTCCACACTGAAAAGTGTCTGCCCCCCTTCCCCCAACTTAATGACCCACTCTGCAGCCTTTGGATGCTGCTGGTGCAGAGTACAGAAAACTGCTTTGACCTGGTGTCTTCCAAACAAGTGTTTAGTTTTAATTTTTAGAAGATTACCCCTGAGCTGGACCTGAAGGTAGAGTGACCAGAAACCTCTTCACTGTTGCCTGAAAGCTGTCTTTTTTGTTCTAGGCTAGCCCAGGTTTATGTGATGATTTGCATCCCTGCTCTTCCTGTAAGTTTCCCAACTGCTGTGCTTCTTTATTAGTGTGTAATCATAGAAATACTAATAACAATAATATTAATTAAGTGATGAGTTCCACTGGGACATTTTCATACATGTGCACAATGTACTTTGATCATACACATTTTCCTTTTCCCTTCTCTACCTGGTTCCCGTGATCCTTTTCAGCTTCCCCTGTTCTAACCCCCGCTTCTCAAGTCACATATGAGAGAAAGTAGGTAATAATTGTCCTTCAGAGTCTGGCTTTTTACCTAAACGAGGAGCATAAGTTCCGATCATTTTCCTAAAGATGACATGACAGAATAGTAGTCCATTGTCTTATGTGGGCCTCATTTCCTCTATCTATTTGCCCATTTATGGCCACCAAAACTAAAATTCCATAAAGTGTGATGGCTAATCTCAATGGTTAACTTGATGTGATCTAGAATTGCTTGGGAGACCAGCCTCAGTAATACCTTTGGGGGATCATCTTTATGAGGTTGATTTGAAAGGCCCATCCTCTGTGGGCAGCACCAGGCCTATTCACTATGGGTGGCACCATTCCTTTTCTGGGTTCTCGGACTGCACACAAGGAGAAAGCCAGTTAAGCACAAGCATGCATCTCTCAATGTGTCTTGACTGTGGATGTGACATGACCAGCAGCCTCAGGCTCCTGTAACCAAGGACTTCTGCCGTGATGGACTGTGCTCTTGAATCGTGAGCCAAATGAACCCTTTCAGCTGGGCAGTGGTGGCGCACACCTATAATCCCAGCACTTAGGAGGCAGAGATGGGAGGATCTCTGTGAATTCAAGGCCAGCCTGGTCTACAGGGCAAGTTTCAGGACAGCCAGGATGACACAGAGAAACCTGTCTCAAAAAACCAACCAACCAATCAACCAACCAACAAACAAAACCCCTTCCTCTTACATTATCTTTAATTACATTTTAAAAATTTTGTCCCAGTGGGGTTCAGGTCCCAAAGAAGAGGTGTGGAGTTGGTGAGGGAAGGAGACTGACTTGATCTGAGGGTGAATCAGGATGGCTGCCCATTTATTGAAAATAGGCCACACCTTATATACTCTCTAATTGCACTGTAGTTTAACCACAAGCAGTACTGAAAGCAGACTTCATGATTCCAGGATGAAAGCCGTCATAAGCGTCATTACAGCATTTCCCTTGAAGCAAAAAAACTAAGTTTAGCAAGAATCTAAATGTCTATTGTCCTCTAAGACTCAGAACCCCACCAGGTGCCTTCTTACACTTCCTCCTGTAAGGTCCCAGCCTCTGTGGTCAGAAGGTGCCAGTCCCGAGAAACCAACTCATTCTTCCAGGGGCAGGACCTAGTGTTTGTACCATGCAGCACAGCAGGCATTGAGCTGTTTCCTAACTGCATTCCTTTGGAGAGGGAGTGAAGTGTCCCGCTGATGCCATCAAAAAGTAGCCATGGAACTCCTGGGCAGGGCGACGCTGTCTGCGACCTGCATCCAGAAGGCTGAGGTTGAAGGATACAACATTTTGAGCCAGGCTGAGCTACATAGAAGACAGTTTTAAAAAAGAGGATCCACAGCATAAGGAATCAGCAACAGCAGTGTTGCTGTGACAAATAAGAGGGATTGGAAGGCATGAGAAACCACACCCTGAGCTGCTTTACGGCTCCCCAGCACCCGAGTAGCCCTGACCCAGCCGGGGCTCCTCATCATGGCATGGCACACGTGTGGAGACCAGAGGATGACATGTCCCAATCAGTATCTCCTTCCCCCGTGTGGGTCCTGGGGAGCCTGGCACCCAGATCCTTGTACACAGTATCCCTGAGGATCATGCTCACACCCAAGCCCTTACACTAGGGCACTGGGACTGAGCTTCCCGTCTTCTGGGGGCCCAGCCTGGCTTCACAGCTGCAGTTGGGAGGCTTCTAGCCAAAGATGGCTACAGGCCATGGCTTCTGCCTCACCCCCTCTTCAGACAGTCAAAGTTGGTGGGGCATTTGCTTCAGCCACTTAGAATCCACTCTTCTCTGCTCTTCAGGAAGTGAATCTTTCAGTCACTCATTCTGGTATTTGTTTAGGGTGAATTTGGTTTTCTGAATTTTGATGTCCAAGAATCAGAAAGAGAATATTCTTAAAAAAAAAAAAAAACAGAGTAGGGCTGAGAGATGGCTCAGTGTGCTTTTTCAGAGGTCCTGAGTTCAATTCCCAACAACCACATGGTGGCTCACAACCATCTGTATTGAGATCTGGTACCCTCTTCTGGCCTGCAGGCAGACCACTGTATACATAGTAAATAAATAGATCTTAACCCACCTGCCCCCACAAAAAACCAGAGTAGACAACGATAGCATAGAAGACCCAGAAATATTTTTGTGCAAAGCCTTTTGATCCTTGACAAGGGTGTCAGAACTCACACTGGATGAAGGGTGGCCTCTCTGGTGAGTGGTCCGAGAAAGGCAACTCTCCACATGTAGAGGAATCAAATAGATCCGTATCTCTCATCCAGCACTGAAATCGGTTCGGGAACTGAGTGCACGAGGAAGACACTGCAAGCCAGCACAGGTAAGGGCTCTCTAAACAGCAGACAAGAGCAAAGGAAAGAACCCCAAGGCTCAACAAACGGGACAAGTGAAATTTCAAAGCCTCCAATCCGCAGTGGAAATAGTCATCAGTGGCAGCCCACAGACGGGGAGCAAGTTCTGGCCAATCGCACATCCAACATTCAAATATCTCTCACATCAAAATGGGCTAGTGGACTAAATAAAGGAAGAAATAAAAGTAGTCATTATCTTTAGTTATCAGATAAACACAAATTAAAACTGCCTTGGCATTTTATGTGAACGCAGCGAGACTAGATTTCATCAAAAAACCTAATGACAACAAATGCTGGTGAGGATGTGGGAGCATAAACCGGCCTGGTTGCCATGGAGATCAGCAGGGAAGCTCCTCAAAAAGCTAAAACTGTATTTACTCCAAGATCCCACTCTACCACTGTGGTTATATAACTGAAGGACACCAGCATGTAACAGGCATGCTTGTATATCTATACTTCATTGCTGCCAAGATATGAAACGAGCCTGAATTTCCATCAACAAATGAGTGGATAAAAAGGTATACATGTACACAGTGGAATTTCATTTAACTATGAAGAAAAGTGGAATTATGGGATAGAGGAGATGAGCACTTGCTGCTAATCCTGAACTGAGTGCAATACCCAGAGACTCAGGATGGAAGAGAACCAACTCCTGCCAAGTGTTCTCGGATTTCTACCTGTGTGCTCTGGCACAAGCACGCACGCACACACACACACACACACACACAAATAAAACAGATAAATATAAAAAGGAAACGAAAATGAATAGAACTGGAGACCATTTATTAAGTGAAGTAGCTACCAGACTCAGAGAAACAAATATTGCATCTTTTTTCTCTTTTGCAGAATGTAGATTTACAACTGTGTTTGTGTGTGTATATATGTGTGTATATACATGTGTGTGTTGTGTGTGTGTGTGTATGACACAGAGGTAGAAAGGGCACCATGAGAGCGAGGAGAGAAAGACAGGGAGGTGGAATGCATACCATCAAGACAGAAGATGAATCTGTGGGAGGAAGGGGAGCAGGGCTGGATGAGGGAATAAGAATGAAGTGCATTGATATGTATAGGGAATGCCAAGTGAAGCCCATTCTCTTTTTGGACAGCATACAGGCCAAAGCCTTAATAAAAAATTTCAGAACTTGACGTGTGTGAAAATGCTGTAATAAAATCCACTATTGTATAAAATTAACATTCAAGAGAAACTGAGCTGGGGCTTAGTGGCAGACATTTCGCTGAGTGCAAAGCCCTGGGTTTGATCCACAGAAATGTCAAAACAACAGCAAAACCAGGAACAAAGTAAGCTCTCCTGTTTTCTGTTTCATCTTCCAGGCGGCGTTCCTATTCCAGCTGCAGACACGGTATTTGCAGAGTCAGGTATTCTTTTGTGTTTTTACTGCACACTACTGTGGGAAATGTGGAGTCAATGTTTTAAAGGGATTTTCTGTAGTAATTTTCACCTCGTTTCTCTTTATTCATCTCTGATACATTCACATACTTGGGCAACATGAGCCCAACAAGATGGCTGCCGTGTGGACTCGTCTGTTTGATTCCTCTTACTTTTTCTTGGGTCCCTCTGCGGCCTTCACACCTAACCCTTCCCTACTCTTGCAGCTGACTGCTGGCTTTGCATCTGACCTGGGGACCTGGCCCCAGTTTTGATATTGACTGGGAGGGTCTAGGGTTTCTACAGCGACACTTATAAGTGTGGGTAGGACACTGTGTGCTGCACCCAGGGCGGAAGGGAAACTGAAGGAGGAGAGAGCCAGAAGTGGGTGGGTAGAAACTGGTTCCCTCTTTAGTTAGTGTCCTGTCCCTGGCTACCTCCAGGCAGCTTGCTAGCCTTTAACTATAAAGGTCTCGTCCCTAAGCCAGAGGAAATTTCTCTGCTTTGACAGCCATCAATTCTGTTTGATTGCTGGGAGAGGTTTAATGTGAAGAAAGGGTTTATTTGAGTACCGAAGTGGAGGCAGCATAAACGATAGGAATGTGCATTGTCAGGCACGGTGGTTGCACGCCTTTAATTCCAACACTAGGTGTGCTCTGTGAGTTCAAGGCCAGCCTGGTCTTTATAAGGAGCAGCCCCTAGGGATGGACATCCCCCCCCCCCTTGCTCTGAAGCAAGTATTTCTGGCAGCTGTGCTTGTGAGAAGATCCTTGAACCCAGGTCTGGGCCCCAACACCCCCAAAGCCTGTGTGTTCATCCCAAAACCATACCCTTTTCCTTGTTGCTGTGAAGAAACTGGACAGGTTTTTGCAGACATCCACCGCAGGCTTCATCAAGGGAGGGGACTTGTTTGACTGTTGCCGTTCCTGGCTTTTCTACTAGCCTGGGATGACTTCACCGCCACCTATTTAACTATGAGTTCGCTTGACAGCCTAGCCAACTCGCTTTTGAAAATAGTAATGTTTTCCTATTTGTTTGGGAACTTTAGGGCATCATTATGCCGCAAGTTATCGTTGGGATCGCAGCAAATGTTGTCAACGTGGGAATGAATGCCTTCTTGCTGTTCGCTTTGGACCTCGGAGTGGTGTGAGTGGAAACCCGTTCATTCAACAAAGACTGCCCCTTGCCCTAGGGCTGGGGATATGCCAGTGAAGCGGGGAATGTGGACAGGTAAGCAGGCACCTAGCACTGTGAGCTCCGGTGCTCTGCATGGCAGGTAGGCTGGTGAGAGCTGACCCGTGGGCCCACAGGGCAGCAGCTAGCTCATGTTACTGGGATAGCAGGGAGCCTTGGATGGCGATCTGGAGGCTTCTGTGGTTGGAGCGGTATTAGTCCCAATCAGCAAGCTGCTGCCACCTGGAGGCTGAGGTGGGTGACAAGCAGAGGCCTGAAGGGCTTCTCCCAGGGCCTCTGAATTTTAAGTGGCTGAGCCAAATTCCTTCTTGAAGCTTGAAGTGATGAGGGCCCCATAAAGAAATAAATAAGTTAAGGGTACCCCAATAGTGTCCCGATGGCCCTTCCTCACAGAAGAGGATGCTCTAATACCCTAGTCCAGAGCTAACCTGCATATGTGATGAGAGAGTCACCCCAGCAAATGAAGACTGAACTCCAGAATTTGGGCATGCTTCAAGGCACTATGTTCTTTGGCTAGTGGGTCATGACTGTTACCCATATATATGTAACAACAATTAAAGATAAGGAGACCATAAATTTGAACGAGAGCAGGGAGTGGGTGGAGGAAGGCAAGGTAAGGGTGGGAAGCTATACACACACACACACACACACACACACACACACACACATGAAGTTAATATGTTAGGAATTAAAGAGAAAAAAAACAAAAGAGTAGAAAATATGAGTTGTGTCAACTGCTGAATATCTTCGCCCTGATTCTTGGTTTCCATTCACATGTTAATGTGGGCTCTGAATATCAATGAAACCATGGCAGCCCTCATTAAAGAGTAACATGGGCAGGAATGCAGTTTAGGGGGAGAGAGCTTGCCTAGCATGTACAAGGCCTGGTACCCATACTTTTTTTCCTCATGTAAGATGAAGGAGGTTGTATCAGTCAGTTTCCTGGAAGAAGGAGGAGGAGGATGGGAGGAGAAGGGGGAGGAGGAAGGGAGGAGTAGAAAGAAGAAGAAAAGAAGAAGAGAGGGAGGGAAAGAGAGAACAGGCACACACTACGAAAAAGGACTTCTGGGATGGACTTATATGCTAAGAGCTGGGTAGTCTAACAGTGGCCATATACACATTGAAGAGCCAAGACGTTAGAGGCCTCAGCTGTCCCAAACTGGCACTGAAGGCCTGGAAGCTCCTGCAGAGCCAGTGGTAGCAGGCCCAGGTTGAAAGTCCGAGGAAGCCTGACTTAGTGAGGGTTCCTGTGGCTGTGAGGAAACACCATGGCCAAAGCAGCTTGCGAGAACAGGGCTTCTTTTACTTACACCTTGACATCACGTCATGGAGGAAAGTCAGAGTCAGAGCTATGCAGAGGCTGTGGAGAGCACTGCTTATGGCTGGCTCAGCCTGCTGTCTTATACCACCCAGGGCCACTTGCCCAGGGGTGGCACCGCCCACAGTGAGCTGGCCCCTCAGGCACCAGTCACTAATCAAGGCGACCTCCCATAGGTTGTTTACAGGACAGTCTTGGAGGCATTTTCTCACTGAAGAGTCCCTCTTCTCAGATGTGTCTAGGTTTGTGTCAAGTTGACAAAAGTCAACCAACAAGAGACTGGAGTCACATGTCAGCGGGTGGTGACAACATCAATAAACACTTTCATCTCAAAAGGAAAGGGGCTTGCAGACGTTGGAATGTTCCTTCCTCTGACTTCTTTGTGTCTGGACCACCAGCTTGCTGGGTGGTGTGGCCCACATTTGGGGTGGATCTCCCCTCAATTACTGCCTCCTATGTCCACCTCTAGGCATGTCCCACAGACAGATAGAGGTGTTTTTTTAAAAAATTATTCTTAGACATCTTTTAATACAGCTAAGTTGACAACCTACGACAACTGTCATCCAGGCATTGGTCAGAACATAGAGAGGGCCCATAAGGGAAGGGGAGGACCAGTGGCCCAGGATCCCCTGTGAAGGGTGCCGAAGAGGCAGAGTCTTGGACTTTTCCTAAAGAGATATGCCCAGGAGAGTTAGGAAAAGGAGGAGCTGATACAGGGTGGGCTACTAAACAATCATGTGTGACGCTCAGACAAGAGCATGCGAAGGGAAAGTAATCAAGACGGCTGAGAGCGGCACTGCGCAGGCCCAGCATGTGTGTGTGGGGTGGGAAGCGGCACTGCGCAGGCCCAGTATGTGTGTGTGGGGTGGGAAGCGGCACTGCGCAGGCCCAGCATGTGCGTGGGGGTGGGAAGACGGCTCCCACTGGTGATGCCCAGTGCTCTGTTGATGGAAAACAAACCCGCTCTAATCCTGAGCAATAAAACCATGGCTTGGATGAGCCCTTGAGCAGAGGCGCTGGCTGGTGCCTTGTGGGATGGCAATACAGCTTCAAGCCCTTTGGTGCATCTCCATCTCCGTGGAGTCAAACAAGCCTTTCACACATGGATTCAGCCAACACACGAAAAGAAGCCGGCACAGACACTGCAAGCTCACTGCCAGCCAAAGCTTGTCAGAGGCCGTCTGTGGGCTTGTGTTTGGGAGGACACACTCGAGCTAACCCTCACCTTTTCTCCTGCAGAGGGTCAGCCTGGGCCAATACCACCTCCCAGTTTTTCCTGTCTGCCCTGCTTTTCCTCTATGTGTGGTGGAAGAGGATCCACGTTCACACCTGGGGAGGTATGTGACCCTCCTCGTTCACACCTGGGGAGGTAGATGACCCTCCTCATTCACACCTGGAGAGGTAGGTGACCCTCCTCGTTCACACCTGGGGAGATGCGTGACCTGCTCAATGAAGGTTCCCAGGCGCAGCTCTGACTTTTGAATTTCTTTCCCTCGTAGAAGTTGGTCTTTTATTTTTACCTTCTAGGAAATATCAAAATATAGAAAGCATTTGTTACTGAAAATGCAGAAGTTACTAGGGACAGTGTGACTTTGTGTTTGTGTGGTTACCAAAATAACCTTCTTTTGTTTATAGAACATGGTGGTAGATACTCGATTTTAAGGTGCATTTTAAATATAAAAAATATTATATTTTTAATATTTAATGAATTAAAACTACTAACATGAGATCCTGTTTCTGGAAAAGCATGCTATCCAACTGAAGGGCAGTTAGATTAGTGTCGTATCAACTTAAGAGAACAGACTGTTCTCTGACCAGCCAGGGCCACTCACAGCTAACTGAGGAGCCCAGAATCTTTGAGTAGACACCCACAGGCTTAACTGGATTTGTTCTTTGATTTTCCTTCCTTCCTTCCTTCTTTCTTTCCTTCTTTCTTTCCTTCCTTCCTTCCTTCCTTCCTTCCTTCCTTCCTTTCATTTTTTCTTCAGCTTTACTGAGGCAAAGTTGATAAAACCTGTACATATTTAAGGTGTGACTGTGGCTGTGACTTTTACTGTGGTAGTTTGTTTTGTTTTATGGTGCTGAGGATGGGACCCAGGGTCTCGTATATACCAGGCAAGTATGCCACTACCGACCTGCATCCCTACTGCCTTTTTTAAAAAAGTTTTTATTTTTAAAGTCTTGCTAGTTGCCCAGAGTAGCTTCAAGTTTGTGAGGCCCCCCTCCCCGTCTCAGCCTTCCTAATAGCTGGGATTACAGGTACATACTTCTGGGACAGCCCACGGTGATGTTTGGGATTACAGGTACACACCTCTGGGATAGCCCACCATGATGTTTGGATTACAGGTACACACCTCTGGGACAGCTCACCGTGATGTTTGGGATTACAGGTACACACCTCTGGGACAGCCCACCATGATGTTTGGGATTACAGGTACACACCTCTGGGACAGCCCACCATGATGTTTGGATTACAGGTACATACCTCTGGGACAGCTCACCGTGATGTTTGGGATTACAGGTACACACCTCTGGGACAGCCCACCGTGATGTTTGGGATTACAGGTACACAGCTCTGTGATGTTTGGGATTACAGGTACACACCTCTGGGACAGCTCACCGTGATGTTTGGGATTACAGGTACACAGCTCTGTGATATTTGGGATTACAGGTACACACCTCTGGGACAGCCTACCCTTATGTCTGGGATTACAGGTACACACCTCTGGGACAGCGTACCGTTATGTCTGGGATTACAGGTACGCATCTCTGGGACAGCTCACCATGAGATTTGGGCGTGTATGCGTATTATGAAATGATTGCTGCTGTAAAGTTAATGTGCCAGCATCTCACACAGCTACACACATGTGCAGAGGTCAGAGAAGGACATTAGGGGTCCGGCTCCACCACTCTTTGAGGCAGGGTCTGTCATTGTACCTGCAGCCAGGTGGGCGGCTAGCAAGCCCCGCAGCCTTCCCATCTCTGCCCCTCACAGCACGAGTGTCACAGCCATGTGCAGCCACACCTGGCCTTCTAGCTGGGGACTCAAACTCAGGTCCCTGTGCTTGCACACCAAGTGCACTTACATATTGAGCCACCTCCCCATCTCCTAATGATAATCCCAATGCCTTGTATCTTATTTAGCTTCTGATTCATTGCTTTTTAATTTCAATGATTATGTTTTAATTTCTTAACATTTTGTTTGGTTCTTTTGTGTATATGCCCATCCTTATTATAAAAGTTCTTGACTTTGAGTTTTGTTTTAGATTTTTATTTTTAATAATTTATTTATTTTATTTTGCATACATTAGTGTTCTGCCTGTGTGTATGACTGTATAAGAGTGTCAGATCTTGGAGTCATAGACAGTTGTAAGTGGCCATGTGGGTACTGGGAATTGAACCTGGGTCTGCTGGAGCAGCAGTCAGTGCTCTTAACTGCTGAGCCATTTCTCCATTTCTCCAACCCACACTGCCTTTTTTCATTTTTCAAGACAGGGTTTCTCTGTGTAGCCCTGGCTATTCTGGAACTCACTCTGTAGATCTGATGACCTTTCTCCGCCAGTGCCCTGCATGGCAGCTTCCACCATTATAAAAGCCAGACAGCAAGGAGGCAGCTTCCCAGCTTTCCAGTGTGAGCTCTCTATGTCCTGCACCCAATGTGGTCTTACCTAGTGCTGGTGCTCCCCAGACTCTATCCCTGTCCTCTCTGGGGAGAGATGGCAGCGATTGTCTGCAATAAGGGTTCCTACCCGGAGGAAAACACGTTGTAAGGACAGAATGACTGCCTCTGTACAGCAAGTGCCTGCTAAGTACCAATTAAGTAGGGTCTCCAAGGGGCTGGTGGTGCATTGTGCACTAATAGATTTGTTCCTTGCACCAGAATGGAATACAAAGAAAAAGATAAAGGAGAAACTGTGCTTTAGTTTTAGATTGATGAGAGAAATTTGGGATTTTTTTTTTTTAAGGTATAGAAAGGATGGGTTGGCAAGCTGGTTCAGCAAGTGAAAATATTTCTCACAAACTTGACTACCCGAGTTCGAGCTCCAGAACCCACACATATGCATACACACTCACATATGCAGCACACATATATGTGCATGCACGCACGCGCGCGCACACACACACACATACACAGACGCACACACACAAACATCATTTTAAGAAAGAAAGGTGAGGCACTGCTTTCACTGCATCCCAAATAATCTGATAAACTGTGTTTTCATTTTCATTTGAGTCTGGAAATCGTAGAATTTCTTTCCCGGTTCCTTCACTGTCACACTGTTCAGTCTCCAGGTCTTCACATACTTTCTGCTGTTTCTCCCATGTTTTCCGGTGGTCATGATTTACAGCTGAGAACTCGTGGTCTAGATGGCCTATCTGTTTGTGAGAGAAAAGTATTGAAATCACCCAACAGTACTGAATGTGGACTAATGCATTCATGGTCAGCCTTATGGTGCTTGTTTGTATAACTGGGGCCCCAGTGTTAGGTGGGTATAATTGGTATATCCTCCATACAGGTCATCCCGTTGGCAGTATTCGGTGCCTTCTTTATCTTGTTCCTGCTTGAAGTCCAGATCTGAGCACAGCTACCTTCACTGGTTTCAGCTTCTGTTTGGTTGGGGTATTGACTTCTGTGTATGATTTTCAATCTGTCATTGTGACCCCTTTGTGGGGGGAGTCGAATGACCCTTTCACAAGGGCCGCCTAAGACCATCAGAAAACACAGATATTTACATTTCTATTCATAACCGTAGTAAAATTACAGTTATGAAGTAGCAATGAACGTTACTTTATGGTTGGGGTCACTACAATATGAGGAACTGTGTTAAAGGGTCGCACAGCCTTAGGAAGATTGAGAAGCGGTGCTTTGTATCTTTTAACTGAAGGTCAAGACCACTCACACTCAGGGTTGTTGTTATAGGGCTTGCTGATCCATATAACTTTTCTCTTGGTAGTGCTGGTTGTTTATTTTATTTTTTCCTTCTCATGATCATCTTATTCATGTGTTTGTATCAGGGGCTGGATCCTTTTTTGACTGGGTCACAATTATTTTCCAATTCTTCTTTGTTCATCTGTCCATCGATTTTTTCCCTGTGGTCTCGTGATTGAGATGTCTTTCTCTTTTGTGTGTAGGACTCCTTTAAGTGTCTTCTACAGTGTTGGTAGTCATCACGAATTGCTTTAGTTTGTGCTTCCCTCAAAATAGCTTTATTTATTAAATAAATATTTATTAAATAAAGCTATTGATTTATTTGAAACAGAAAGTCATTGTGTCCGAGGAAGCCCTGAACTTGATGTGTAGGCAAGGATGACCTTGATTATCTTATTCTCCTTGCCTCCCTCCACCTCCTGCTTGCTGGGATCATAGGCATGCATCACAAGGCCTTGTTCATGTGCTTCTGGGGACAGAATTGTGTGGTCTAGGTGAGCATGTAACCAACTGAGCTATAGCCTCAGCCCTGATTCATTGGTTTTAAAAGATAACCTTACTGTATGTAGTAAGCTTGTTTGATGGATAGTTACTTTCTCATGGGTCTTTCACGTGTGTGTGTGTGTGTGTGTGTGTGTGTCTGTCTGTCTGTCTCTCGTGCTCTGTGTGTATGTGTGTGTCTGTCTGTCTCTGTGTGTGTCTGTCTCTCTCGCTCTGTGTGTGTGTGTCTCGTGTTCTATGTGTGTGTGTGTGTGTGTGTGTGTGTGTCTGTCTGTCTGTCTCTCTCTCTCCCTCTCTGTTTATAAAATCACTCTACTTTCCTGACTTTTAGGATTTTTACTGAGAAGTCCGATGTTATTCTGTTGGGATTGCCTTTGCAAGGTGACTTTTTTTTCTTACAGACTTTAAGATTTCTTTATTTTGTAGTCTTAGCAATTCCACTATAAAGTATGGAAGGGTTCTTCTCAGGTATGTCTGTTTGAGGTTCTAAATGTATCTTGTTCTTAAATGGCTGCCTCTTTGCTTACATTTAGGACATTTCTACTGTAACTTTATTGAATATTTATTGTGTCTTTTTTCTTCTGTGTTTCATGTGTTCGTGTGTAGTGAGGTATGTATGCATGTATTTGTACTCAGATGTGCTTGGGTACAGTGTGTAAGTGTTTGTGAAGCTCAAGGTTGACGCTGAGAATTTTGCTCCATCACTCAACCACTTGGAGAGGAAGGGTTTATTCAACTAACGCTTCCACATCACAGTTCATCATTAGGGAAGTCAGGACAGGAACTCAAACAGGGCAGAACCTGGAGGTAGGAGCTGATGCATTGGCCGTGGAGAGGTGCTGCTTACTGACTTGTCCTTTATGGCTTGTTCAGCCTGCTTTCTATAGAACCCAGGACCACTGACCCAGGGATGGCTCCACCCGTAGTGGGCTGGGCCCTCCTCCATCTATCACTGATTAAGAAAATGCCCACCTACAACCAGAGCTTCTGGAGAAATTTTCTTAACTGAGGTTCCCTCCTCTCAGATGACTAGCTTGTGCCAAGATGACAGTTAGGCTGTGGTAAACCAGCCCACACAGGCTGTGGTGTAATGCTGGTGTGAACAGGGACACACAAACTGTTCTTCTGCATCCCGTTATTTTTCTGAATCCCATAGAACTTTTGATTCTATACCCAGAGGCAAAATGGCTGAGTCATGCAGTTATTCCACCCTTGGTTTCTAGAGAAGTCTACCTTTTTTATGTTCTTAGTAACAGTATACAAGGCTTTCTGTTTCCCTGTATCTATCCATCTTTATTAATTTCTACTTTGCTGTGGGTGAAGGATGCTGTCAATATTCTAATGGTTAGTGCCAGCTGGTCACTCACTGTGGGTGTTTGCTTATGTATTTGGTTTTGGAGACAGCTTCTCACATTGCCAGTTTAGTTCCTTCCTTCTCAAGCTGCGGCCTTCCCAGGCCTTGTATCCTGCTGGGGAAGAGGCACCCCTGTCTCCGGCTCTGTGTGATGGTCGTTGTACAGGGCATGTCTGCTTTCTCACCTGTCCTCCAGGTTGGACGAGGGAGTGTTTCCAGGAGTGGAGTTCCTACACCCGCCTGGCCATCCCCAGTATGTTCATGGTGTGCATCGAGTGGTGGACCTTCGAGATTGGGACCTTCCTTGCAGGTCTGTCCACACCCGGGGGAACCTGCACTCTGCCTGGGCAGTCTCAGTCCACACCCAGGGGAACCTGCACACAGCCTGGGCAGTCCCTGTTCACACTCAAGGGAACCTGCACACAGCATGGGCAGTTCCTATCCACACCCAGGGGAGCCTGCACACAGCCTGGGCAGTCCTAATCCACACCCAGGGAAGCCTGCACACAGCCTGGGCAGTCTCAGTACACACCCAGGGGAGCCTGCACACAGTCTGGTCAGTCTCAGTACACACCCAGGGGAGCCTGCACACAGTCTGGGCAGTCTCAGTACATACCCAGGGGAACCTGCACACAGCATGGGCAGTTCCTGATCCACACCCAGGGGAACCTGCACACAGCCTGGGCAGTCCTGATCCACACCCAGGGGAACCTACACACAGCCTGGGCAGTTCCTGATCCACACCCAGGGGAACCTGCACACAGCCTGGGCAGTCCCTGTCCACACTCAGGGGAACCTGCACACAGCATGGGCAGTTCCTATCCACACCCAGGGGAGCCTGCACACAGCCTGGACAGTCCTAATCCACACCCAGGGGAGCCTGCACACAGTCTGGGCAGTCCCTGTTCACACTCAAGGGAGCCTGCACACAGCCTGGGCAGTTCCTATCCACACCCAGGGGAGCCTGCACACAGCCTGGACAGTCCTAATCCACACCCAGGGGAGCCTGCACACAGTCTGGGCAGTCCCTGTTCACACTCAAGGGAGCCTGCACACAGCCTGGGCAGTTCCTATCCACACCCAGGGGAGCCTGCACACAGCTTGGGAAGGTACAGTCCAGAATTTCTCAGAAATGGAAGCTCTGCTCCTATTCTCTGGCATTTTGTGGGGTACTTGTCGGGGCTTGCACTGCAGGCATGAGCCCTGAGTCAGCTGTAAGCGCATACAGTGGCATGGCTTTCCCTCTGCTCTGTCCTCCTGTGTTTTGTGAACAAGGAAGGGGTGGCTCATGGAATGGGAGGACAAACTTCCCAATTCAGGTGTCCTGATCATCTGCCCACCTTGCTGACTTTGACAGGCTTCCAGCTGAGTGTGGCTTTGTGTAAGCTATGACCTGTGCTTCTGCTGGAGCTATAATTATCTTGGTCCTCTTTCTGGTGATGTTTAAAGTTCAGACAGCAGCAGTGACGTTCTGAGGATGCTGCTGCTCCAGTTGTCCCCAAAACTGTTCATGCTGTCCTGCCTCCTTTCTCCCGGTGTGACTCCTGACACCTGTGTCCCCAGGAGCCTCATCCTACATCCTCGGGGTGTCTTCTGGGATGGAGCAGGGGTTTGTAGAGTGACCACATCAGTCTCCGTGCCTGTGGTCTTGTCAACTTGCCAAGAAGAGATGGCTAGGATTTTTGCATCTGGGTTATTCTTCTTCTTAACTGGCTGGACTTCTCTTAAATGAAAGTATGGGTCAGAAACTGGGGACACAGCACAGTTGCATCCTTGTAACACACACACACACACACCCACACACCTACGTATATGTGTGTGTGTGTGTTCTAGTTTCATAAAGAAAATGGCTCCTCCGGTCTACTGTTTGATTTGCATTATCTGCTGTTTCAGGCCTTGTTAATGTGACAGAACTGGGAGCCCAGGCTGTCATCTACGAACTGGCTTCTGTTGCCTACATGGTAAGAACATGAGTGACACTTTGCACCTTCTTTTGTACGAATCCTATGGGCCATTGTCCTTGCATTTAACAGAGGTGGGGAGGAGGGCGGGAGGGAGAGTTGGGTTCTGACCACATTGTTTTCCATTGTGTTGCATGGGCTCCTTACCCAACTCTTCTGTGTTTCAATTTGTTTGGCATACGAATGGGAGGGAAATGTAGCCACGTAGCTCTACACCGCAAGGGAAGACTGGATGAGACCCTGTGTGTCACACAGCAGGGCGCCTGACAAAGTCAGTTAACCAGTGTGCAGTTAGTGTTGGGACTTGTTTGTGTGAGGGATCAACTCCTGTCCTCCGAGGGCCTGTGGCTGGCTCAGGAGACAGCGGTTAAGGAACATGTGAGTGTCTCAGCGTCTCACCTGAGTATGACAGGTTAGTAAAAATCAAAACAGGCTCTGAGCTGTGTCAAAGCAGAGGTGGGCACCTTTCAAGCAGGGTCGTAGGGAGTGTTTCTCTGCTCCCTAGTTTAAACTGAGCTTCATAGGATGAGAGCAGCTAGCCCGAGAGCCCAGGGTTGCCAGGCGACTGTAGAACCTGGACGGAGCTCTGTGTTGGGAGCTACTTGGTGCTGCTGGGGACTTGTTAAGAGAAAGGGTGGCAGGAGGGTGGAGCAGAAGACAGCCCCATTTGCACCCAGAGGTGTGTGGGCCTGGGAAGGCAGGAAAAGGCTGCTGGAGTCACTCAGGTGAGGAACTCAAGGCTGCCAAGGAAGACAGAAGTAGATGGGCAGGGTGTGTGGGGAGGCAGGAGTGTGGCTGGAGAATGCACAATGAGAAACCGAACGATACAGGTAAGCTGGCGTGGACATCTGCCGGGTGGTGCCTGGTATCCTTTGATGCTTTTCAAATGTCCTAGCCCCATGCTGTCACAATATACTCTGGCTGTCTCTTGTTTTCATAAAGATCACATAGGCCATCTGGGCAAAGGCTTTATGAGCCATTTTGCATACATTTAAAAAAATCGTAAGGGTGAGGGCAGGAGTGTAGTGTAGTTGAAAATACTTACCATACCAGAAGCTCTGGACTCAATTGCCAGCATCAGACAGTGAGTATCGGGCACACACCTGTAATCTCACACTCAGGAGGTAGAAGCAGGGAGATACGGAGTTCAATGTCATCTTCAGTTACAGAGTGTGAGGTCAGTGGAGGCTACATAAGACCTCATCTCAACAAGTAAATAAATATAAAAATGAAAAAAAAGGAGTTGGTTCATCATCTTGGAATACAAAAGAAGACTGTTGAAGAGCAGACCTGGTATACAGAAGGTAGGAATAGAGGAAATCTCAACCACAAGCCAGGAGGAAGCAAGCACAGAAGGAAGGCGGCCAAGAGGCATGTGCAGAGGGAGCCAATAATGGAGGCGGGGGTAGTGGTGGTGCTAAGGCAAGTCCCTCTGGAATGGCTGTAGGAAGGGAAGAGGAGAGGCAGCTAAGGGGACAAGCTGCCTGAAGTTCAGGGGCGGTAGGTATGTGGGGAAAGGAGGATGGAGCTGTATGGCAAACAGTAGCAGCCTGCTAATTGTCTGTCATGTTTAGGTTTCTGTTTTCCCACCTGTTATGTCACAGACTCCCAGTTTTTTGTTGTTGTTATTATTTATTGTTGTTGCTTTTCTTATTTTGAAGTAGGGTGTTGCCATGTTCCTGGGCTGTCTTGAATTCTTGGACTTAAGTGATCCTCCTGCCTTAGCGTCCTGAGTATCAGGGACTACAGGCATGTGTCATTGTGTGATTTTTACTTTTCATGTGGTAAACATAGCTAACATGAACTCCCCTCCTTTGCCACTTACAATTTGCAGTTTATTAACGTTGGTGACACTCAACATTACACAGCCGTTCCCAGAACTTGTCATCTCGTCAAAGGAAGTCTGTATCCATCACACCCTCCCATCTCCCAGCCCATCTCTGGCTCCTGTGGCCATTACCCATGACCTGTTTCTGTCATACACACACACACACACACACACACACACACACTCACACACACACTCACACACACACACACACACACACACACACACACGCACAGACATGGAGACTCAGTAATTCTTTATGGTTCTTACAGTAAACAAGACCTCCAGGTGGTTTTGTTATGATGGTAATAATATGCTTTTTATAAATATGTGTAGATCCAAGTTGACAATTTCCAGTAATGACCCAACTTTCCCTTGGGGATGGTGGCACAACCCATAACGTCAGGCATGTGCCATGCACTTGTAAACCCCTGGGCAGGTCGGTAGGGACAGGAAGATCTCTGGTGCCCCAGGCTAGCCAATCTAGCTTAAATGGTGAGCCCCAGGTCCCAGTGACCCCTCATGTGGGCAGTACATGAGGGATAGCATCTGAGGCTGACTCTGGCTTCCACCCATGTGTGTGCACATAAAATCCACCCAGTCCCACTAAATGAATAATTGTTGGTTGGTTTTTACTCTTTGAGTGTCTTCTGTGGGGTAATTGATCATTGTTTTATTCTTCGGGGGTCCAGCTCCCAAACAAATCACATGGAATCTTATTATTTCTTATGAATGCACAGCCTTAGCTTGGCTTGTTGCTAGCCAACTTTTCTTAACTTAAATTATTCCATTTGCCCTTTGCCTCTATTTTTCTATTTTTTGTATATATTTTCTTTCCTTCTTATCCTGTGTCTGGCTGGGTGGCTGGATGGCTGATCCTTTCCTCCAAGATTTCTCCTCCTATTTATTTTCTCTGCCTGCCAGTTCCTCCTATCCTTTCTCCTGCGTAGCTATTGGCTATTTAGCTCTTTATTAGACCAGGTGTTTTAGACAGGCAACATAACAAAACTTCACTGTAATAATGAGGCTGCTTGTTGGTTCCCGGCTGCTTGTTCGTCCCGGCCACCCAGAACCGAAATAATCACACAGAAACTGTATTAATTAAACCACTGCTTGGTCCATTAGCTCTAGCTTCTTATTGGACAACTCTTACATATTAATTTAACCCATTGATATTATATGTGTATCGCCACGTGGCTGTGGCTTACTGGATAAAATTCCCAGCATCTGTCTCTGGTGGCTCCATGATATCTCTCTGACTCTGCCTTCCTCCTTCCAGCATACAGCCTAGTTTTCCCTGCCTAGTCCTGCTCTTCCCTGCCATAGGCTCAAAGCAGTCCTTTATTCATTAACCAATAAAAGCAACACAGAGACAGAAGGACCTCCCATACCACTTCACAGAATTGAAAAAATGCAATATAGAAGAATGCAACACATCTTTGCACCATTAAACATGTGTTCCATGGCATAAACGGATGTAACACATCTTAAAAAATATTCCACAACAAATAATGATGTCTTTGTCACTCTGCTTATCACCTGTCAACTGTTGGTTTTAGTTTCTGAGAACATTCTTCTCTTTCCACCCCTTGTTCATGATAGTACAGCGTCCTTGGCTATCACTGAGGACACTGAACCAACCCTTTAAATGTTCTTTTTTATTCCCTGAGCCATCTGCTTTGTTTCTGCTGAGATCAGGTGGCCTTTCTTACTGTCATCCCTTTCTGGAGGATACATGCTCAACTTTCCTCAAGCCTCTAATGATATATGGGCTGGTCCATGTACTACTTATGGATGGATGAGTACATTGATCTGTAAGACAGAGAACCCTGGGTATGAGGGCTCATGGCTGCACAATCCCAACACTGTAGAGGCTGAAGCAGAAGGATTGTGAGTCGAGGCCAGCCTAAGTTACATAGGGAGACTTTGTTGGGAGGGAGGGAGGGAGGGAGGAAGAAAGGAAGAAAATACATAGAAGCCAAGCATTCCTATCCTATTTGGAGATTTTTTTTTCTCTAGTGATCTTCCCGGGAATGACCCCTGGAGCGCTCAGTGCAAAGTTGGAAGCTGTCAGTGGCATGCTTATTTCGGCCTTGTGAGTGAGATGCAGTTCGGCTTCCTCACTCCAGTCCACCCCCCCTCACACACACACTGCAACAGAGGAAGGGCTGGGAGCTCACTTATGCTTCTCTGTAGCCTGTGTACAGTGGGAGGGAGGCCCACCTATGCCTGGGCAGCATTTCTGGATGCTGTGCCTCCTGCTTCCACTGCCAATTGTAGCCCCCAGACACTGGTGCTGCTGAGAAGGCGGCGCAGTCCAGCTTCCTCCCGTGTGTCTTCTGGTCTCTGGTGTGGTCGCTTTTTCCTTTTTCACTCTTTGGGGGCCCACCACCCAACTCCCAAAGAAATGCATGAGATTTCTTACTTATGAACGCCTGTTCTTAGCTTGGCTTGTTTCTAGACAACTTTTCTGACTTAAATTAACCTGTTTCTTCTATGTTTTGCCTCTGGGTTTTTGTTTTGTTTTGTTTTGTTTTGTTTTTAACCTTTTTTTATTCTATTTGTCTTTCTTCTCTTCTTATCCTGTGGCAGGTGGGTGGCTGGTCCCTGGTGTCTTTTCTTCCTTTTCTCACTCCTAGCTCATCTCTTTCATATCTGGATTCTGGATTTCTCTTCCTGTTTATTTTCTCTGCCTGGCAGTCCCACCTATCCTTTCTCCTGCCTTGCTATTAGCTATTCAGCTCTTTATTTGACCAATCAGGTGTTTTAGGCAGGCAAAGTAGCACAGCTTCACAGAGTTAAACAAATGCAACATAAAAGAATGCAACACATCTTTGCATCATTAAACAAATGCTCCACGGCATAAACAAATGTAATACATCTTTAACTAATATTCCACAACACTGTGGTTTCTCATAATCTCTCCCCTAGTGTGGTACTGGTACCTGCTGTCCTGGTCCAAGGCTGGGTACTCTTGCTCAGTGTCAGTGAGGTGTGCAGGTGCACACTCTACTAGTTGTATTTAGGAGGAGGAGGGAGCAGTATGAGCTGGACATTCATCTTTTTTTTTAAAAAATCCAATATATACTTATTAATATTTTCTTCCTTTTAGCCTGAAGCCTATTTTTTTATTTTTAAATTTCACCCTACTTAGCATTTATCGTTTGTACAAGATAATGTGTTTCCTTGTGACATTTTCATGTTGGTCATTTGTCTCCACCTGAAAGATGTTTATGTGGACTTTGGCACACAAGTCCTACATATTTCTGTGTAGCCAGTCCTACTTTAAAATTGTGTGTGTGTGTGTGTGTACACACAAGCACAGTGCATGATCTATGTGTATGTGTGTGTGTACATGAAGGTCAGGGGAGAAAATCAGGTATCCTACCCTATTGTAACATAAGGGTCGGCTTGTTGGGGTTTCTGTCCCACCCAGTACCCCACAGCCGGAAAACCCTAAAGAAAATCACACACAGGACTCCATAAGATTATAAATTGATTGGCTCATTAGGTCAGGCTTCTTATTAGTCCTTGTAACTTATATTAATCCATTATCATTATCTATGTTAGCCACATGGCTCAGTACCTTTCTCAGTGTGACAGCTCACATGTTGCCTCTTTGGTGGTCTGGTCAGGAATGGCAGAGGGAGCTTCCTGCTTCCCAGTATACTCCCAGTCTCTTTGCTCCACCCCTACTTCCTGTCTGGCTTTCCCGCCTATACTGCCTGCCTGGCCAGTTAGCGTTTTATTAAAATATGATTGACAGAATACAGACAATTCTCCCACATCATTTCCCCCTCTCTCTCTTTTTTTTAAACAAAGGAAAATACCCATAGTCCATTTGTTGGGAATGTGGGCATAGTATTTCAGGCTACTTCCTACTGGTTGGGGGCGCTGATAATCTTATGGGGACCTAAAGAAAATTTAAGGTTATAATCAAGTCCTGACTGGAGTATCCTGTGAGTCTTAATCACCTCAGGCAGCAGTCTTGAATCTGTTCTGGATGTAGAACTCAGACATCTGGGCCATCTGTTCCTACCAGAGGTTTCTCGGTGGTCTCCCTTGGTCAAACTGGATTTTTCTTAACTCAGAATGAATCCACAGCCTCTTATTTTCTGTGGAAACAAGAGCAAAATCTCTTCTCCAAAGTAACATACCTTTTGACTTCAGTTTTGAAGCCAAGGTATTTTCAAAATACCTATCTTGGATTAATTCAGCAGCATTTATAAGCAAATATCTTTTAGCAGCTGTTGTTCCTTCCTCAGCATCCAAACAATTCAAAGAGAGCATAATAACACACAGTATCAAGATTCTCTGTGTATTTTCCATCTTTATGCAGCTTTATTTTAACCTCCATTTCTTTTATTTTTTCTTTTAACCTTTGGCTTTTTGAGAAAGGTTCTCTGTATATATCTTTGTCCTCGAATAACTCTGTAGACCAGGCTGTTCTTGAGCTCACAGAGCTCCTTCTGTCTCTCAACAAGCCAGCTCTCATGTTACAGATGGCGCCCATGTGGATAACTGCATCCACAGAAAGCCTGAGAAAGCTTGGGAAAGAATAGAGTAAGGCATGGCTTCTTGGTAGCAGCAATTTCCTGGGTCTGCTCTGCTTGCTAGAGGCAAGTGCTCTCATTTAAGAGAGGCTTCCTGCCTCAGCTTTAGCTGCAAAATCCTGCAGCTCATTAAGAGGTCCTGCCACGAAACACTTAAACGGTGTTGATGAAAAGCTGAACACATGCTTTTCAGTTTTCAGCCGTAGCAGGAAAAAAGCTGCGCTGTTTTAAAATGCTGGCTTTCTGGGCCATCCTGCCAGGGCAAACTCTGCCTCTTTCAGGCAGGCAGTCCGACTGAGTGTGGTCTGTGAGCAGAATGCTGCAGCTTGCTTGCTGGCAGGGACTTTGAAACGCCATAGAGTTGTGACAATAAAAATGACTACAGCCGGTACCTCTGCCACATGGCTGGAAAGCAAAGGAATGGGCTGGATCTAGCCATCAAAGCCGTGGCTTTCCATATTGCTTTGTAAATTAAAGGCTCATGTGGTCAGAAAAGGAGAGATATACAGTAAAGAGAGATTCAAAAACAAAGAAAACCTCTAAATGGTTTACTACGTGATAAAAAATATATGCAGGCTAAAGGTTAAAGTTCTTAGGGTAAAAAAGGAAGAAAGAAAGTAGTTGGGTGTGGTGGTACACACCTTTAATCACAATACCTGGGAGGCAGAGGTAAATTGACCTCTCTGACTTCAAGGGGCAGAGGTAGATTGACCTCTGTGACTTCAAGATGTGGTAGGACACACCTTTAATCCCAATGCCTGGGAGGCAGAGACAGACAGATCTCTGTGAGTTCAAGGTGTTGTAGCACACACCTTTAATCCCAGCACTGGGGGGAGGCAGAGACAGAAGGATCTCTGTGAGTTTAAGGACAGCCTGGTCTACAGAGTTATTCCAGGACAAAGATATATACAGAGAACCTGTCTCAAAAGCCAAAAGTTAAAAGAAAAAATAAAAGAAATAGAGGTTAAAATAAAGCTGCATAAAGATGGAAAATACACAGAGTATCTTGATACTGTATGCTATTATGCTCTCTTTGAATTGTTTAGATGCTTAGGAAGGAGCAACAGCTGCTAAAAGATATTTGCTTATAAATGCTGCTGAATTAATCCAAGATAGGTATTTTGAAAATACCTTGGCTTCAAAACTGAAGTCAAAAGGTATGCTACTTTGGAGAAGAGATTTTGCTCTTGTTTCCACAGAAAATGAGAGGCTGTGGATTCATTCTGAGTTAAGAAAAATCCAGTTTGACCAAGGGAGACCACCGAGAAACCTCTGGTAGGAACAGATGGCCCAGATGTCTGAGTTCTACATCCAGAACAGATTCAAGACTGCTGCCTGAGATGATCAAGATTCACTCCAGTCAGGACTTGATTATAACCTTAAATTTTCTTTAGGTCCCCATAAGATTATCAGCACCCCCAACCAGCAGGAAGTAGCCTGAAATACTATGCCCACATTCCCAACAAATGGACTATGGGTATTTTCCTTTGTTTAAAAAAAAGAGAGAGAGAGGGAAATGATGTGGGAGAATTGTCTGTATTCTGTCAATCATATTTTAATAAAACACTAATTGGCCAGGCAGGCAGTATAGGCGGGAAAGCCAGACAGGAAGTAGGGGTGGAGCAAAGAGACTGGGAGTATACTGGGAAGCAGGAAGCTCCCTCTGCCATTCCTGACCAGACCACCGAAGAGGCAACATGTGAGCTGTCATACTGAAAAAGGTACTGAGCCATGTGGCTAACATAGATAATGATAATGGATTAATATAAGTTACAAGGACTAATAAGAAGCCTGACCTAATAGGTCAATCAGTTTTATAAATTATAGAAATCTCTGTGTGATTGATTTTCTCTGGGACTTGCTGGTTGTGGGGTACTAGGTGAGAACAGAAACCCCAACAAGCCGGCCCTCATGTTACACCATATCATTCTCTATTTTGATATAGGGCCTTTCCCTAAACCTGAAACTAGGCTGGTGGCCAGCAAGCTGCAGTGACCATTCTGTCCATTTCTCTGCCCCTGCAGGGATGGGGTTACAGGCTTGTATGGTCATGACTAGCTTTGTACTTGGGTGCTAAGGATTTGAACTCACCTGCCAAGTCATCTTCCTGACTCAATTTTAAAGTTATTCATCTTAAAAAATGAACATATAATTTTATCAACTCAAGTTAGTTTTCAAAACGTTAAGAAACTAGAGAGCTGTCAGGAGATGGTGCTTTCAGTAGAGATGAGAAGTGAGAGCCAGTGTATAAATTATCAAAGCAGACATAGCCCAAACAGAAGCTGTCTATGCGGCCAGTACTATCCACCGAGCTCAAGGGCAGCATCAGGTTGTGAGATGGTAATTTAGGGTTCAGAGACGACTCTGAAGATTGGCTGATGGTGTTTAAGAAGCACAGAAACAGCCAGGCAATGGTGGTGCTGGTGGTGCACACCTTTAATCCTAGCACTCGGGAGGCAGAGGCAGGTGGATCTCTGAGTTCGAGACCAGCCTGGTCTACAGAGGGAGTTCCAGAACGGCCAGGGCTACACAGAGAACAAACAACAAGAACAACAAAAGCATGAAGAAGAAGTAACAGAAGCAGAACTTGGGGTTTCCATAATCAAGAATTAAGAATCAGACTTTGGTACTTGAAGGGAGTCTAGTTGCTGTGATAGAGCACCCCAACAAGGCAGCCTAAGGGAGAAAGAACCAGTTTGGCTGCAGTTTTTGTTTCAGGGTGCAGTCCATCATGACAGAGAAGTCACAAGGGCAGGGGCATGAGATGGCAGTCACACTATGGCTGAGAAATATAAAGAGATGAACACATGTGCTCAGCTCCTCCTCCTTCCCTCCTTCTCTTCTGGCCTTCCTCTTTTCTTCCCTCCCTCCCTTCATATAATAATATTTGACACAGGTCTTATGTAGACCAGGCTAGCCTCCAACTGACAGAGATCCTCCTGCCTCTGCCTCCTGTGTGATGGGATTAAAGGTGTGCACCACCACACTCGGCCCATAGCTTTCTTCTTTGGTACAGTCCAGGGCCCCAGACAAAGGGCTTGTGCCACCCACAGTGGTGGATCTTCTCACTTTGATCTCGACAAGACAGCCCCTGCAGGCAAGCTCAGAGTCTGGTTTCCCGGGAGGTTCTAGGTCCCATCAGGTTGACTGCTGTACTTTGTCTGTCCCACCGTCAGTGACAATATGGAGTTCAGCTCCACCAACCTTCACCAAGTCCCGCAGGAACAGTTCTCAGTGTTTTTCATGTCGGTGGTTCAGTTTTTAGAAACTATTTATCTACTGTATCTAGATAAATATACCTAAATCTGATCTTGTAGACTGTATTTTGAACTAAGTTATAATAATGTTTGTGTGTTTGCCAATAAAGGAAGCCCCACACCCTGACAAATCCAGCTGTGCTCTGGCTTGCTTGGATTAAGGTTCTATGGGGTGGGGAAATGAACCACACTGCTTACTAGTGACGAAGTTGGGTCTCAAGGCAGTTGAGCAGATTGTTTTTAGTCACACAGCTTGGATGCAGTAAGAACCCTCTCTAGAACCTAGATTGTAAAGTCTGTCTGAAGTCTCCCTGTGGTTGGATCCTACTGCATTAGCATCTAGTCCCCCCTCCCCCTTCTATTAACTATGACTTCTGATTGCTAATTCCCAGGTGCCCTTTGGCTTTGGTGTGGCTGCCAGCGTCCGCGTGGGCAATGCTTTGGGGGCAGGGAATGCTGAGCAAGCCCGACGTTCCTGTACCACTGTTCTTCTGTGTGCTGGTGAGCTGTCTCTGGTGCCCATGCTGAATTTGGTGCAGTGTTTGTGCTTCTACAGCACGGTACCTGAGATGGATAAACTTGCAAAGAACAAAGTTCATTTCTCACAGAATTTGGGGCTGATCAAATCCTAGATCTAGACACCACCAGGCCTGGTTATCTAGTGAAATCTGCCCTCAGCCCTCAACTTCCAAGATCTTCTCTGCCCCCCCTCCCACCCACTCCACCGCCCCAGTCAGGCCCTTTTAGAAAACACCTATCCCTCGCCTGGCAGCATGGCCCTCATGATTCAGTTACCTCACTTTTGCATTCTGAATGAAATTTCACCCTGAGTACTAGAGGAGCAAAAACATTCAAAATGTATTCCTCGTGTTCCGAAGGGTTCAACTCTGGATAACAGACTCCCTTGGAAGGAATCAAGGGTAGCAGATCTTAATGGCTTTTCCACAGAGAGTGAGAGAGAATTACTAGTTACACGGTAGCCCTAATTTGGAGGCAGGGCTTCACCATGTTGTCCAGGCTGGTTTGGAATGCCCAGGTCACAAATTAAAGCAATCCTCTGCTGCCTCAACTCCCCCCATCGCCGGCATTGCAGGTGCCTGCTCTTGAGCCCAGCTGCATCGTTAAGTTTCCCGGTAAATGATGCAGATCTCCCATGAAAAGCTTTGTCAAGTTCTGGAGAACTGTTCTTTCCTGTGACTCCTTTTGTGTTTCCCAGGTGTCTGTGCGCTCCTGGTGGGAATTCTGCTTGCAGCCTTGAAGGACGTGGTTGCCTACATATTCACCAATGACAAGTAGGTCATTACCTGTGCTTTCTTCCCTGCCTCCTTTTGGTTAGGAGGGGATGTTGCCCTTCACTCCCCAGGAAAGCTTGTAGCACAGCCAAGGAGAGGCCAGCAAAAGTCACGGACTCAATCTTACACTTTTATTGTGTTTTCTGTAACAGGAATTACAGAATGATTTATGTATAAGAAATTGTCTATTGAATAAAATAGACCATTATCAGCCTTGTCTGGTGGAACAGACCCGTAATTGCAGTTATTCAGGAAGCAGGGACAGGAAGATTGCAAGTTCAAGGCCAGTTTGCACAACTTAGTGGGACTCTGTCTCAAAATAAATAATTTTTTAAAAGAAGAAAAACTCTTCTTCTGACAGAACTTCTATATATTAGTAAAATTTAATGAGTATGATTTTATCATATACTTAAAATGTAATGTTTGCCCTGGATTGTTAGACTTGTGATTTAAAAAAAAAAAGTGTGTGCGTGTGCACATGCACACATGCTCATGAATGTGCGTGCCATAGTATGTGAATCCTGGGGCTGGAACTCAGGTCATCAGCTTAGCTGAAAGCACCTTTATCCACAGAGCCATCTCACCCAGGGGTGTCTAAGTCACTGACTGCTGTCCTCCTCCTGAACAGGGACATCATTTCCCTTGTGAGCCAAGTGATGCCCATTTTTGCTCCCTTTCATCTGTTTGATGCACTTGCAGTAAGTATGCAGAGGTTTCACTCTGATATCTGAAAATTGCATGTCTGTGACTTAATGCTTGCGTGTCTGTCAAGGGTCCTTGCCTGGCTCCCATCTAACTGAATGCCTGGAGTCACCGGTGTGCCAGCCAAATGACATGGTGACTGCTGGATCTGTCCAGACAGGCCGGGTCATGGTGAGCTAACTCTAACCTCTAGGTCTCTCCCTGGGCTGGTCTTCTGTGGACCTGTGACTGCCTAAAGACCCTTTGGCCACATTCCAGAATCATCCCGGGAGGCTTATACTTAATACGAGCCGTTATTCTTTGTGGCGTGACTTACAAGCGTCGTCGCTGACGCTTGGCTTTCCTTCCTGTGGGGTTTCCTCCACTTCCTCCACACCGCTCTGGAGGTGGGTGCCCATGGGTGAGCACAGCAGTGGTGCTGTCTGTCGCTGTGACAGAATCACGACCAAAAGCAACTTGAGGAGGACAGGGTTTATTTGACTTACTCGTTAGGATCCAGCATTAAGGAAACCAGGCAGGAACTCAACAGAGATTGTGGGGAAGGCTGCTTATTGCCTTGCTCCCCGTGACCCTGCTGTCCAGGGTTGGCACCGCCCACAGTGGGCTAGTCCCTCGCACATCAATCATCAATCAAGACACCGCCCACAGACACGCCCACCGGCCAGTGTGATGGAAGAAACTCCTCTTCCTAGGTTCTCTCTCCTTAGGTAACTCTAGTTTGTGTCAGTGGACGGTGCCCAGTACACGGCCTGACAGCTCTGGAACAGAAGCTGCTGCGCTCCTCAGCGGTCTTTGAAACAGGACGGTTTCCTTCATCTGTGATGCCTGCTTTGGCCAGCGTGCTCTGTGGGGCAGCGGCACTGTACTCTGAACTTGATGTGATGTCGGTTTCCTCCCTGCAGGGCACCTGTGGCGGGGTCCTGAGAGGTACAGGAAAGCAGAAGATAGGTGCTATCCTGAACGCCATCGGTTACTACGGGTTTGGTTTCCCTATCGGAGTCTCTCTGATGTTCGCTGCTAAACTTGGGATAATAGGTATGCGTTTGATTCCTTAGCGAGTCACCAGATCTCACTGTTGTGGTCAAATCATTCACTTGAGGTGTAAAGCGGCTGGCTGGGGAGGTGGTCTGTGGGAAGGGAGGCATTCCTGCAGGGTGCCTGCTGCAGCAGGAACGAGCCCTGGCAGTGGCAGCTGAACTATTGGTTCTCCTGCTTTCATGATGCTCCTAGTGTTTCTCCACCAAAGGGCATGATGGATTTGGGACTGCAATGTGCACGTGTGCATATGACTTTAAGTCATGCCTAAGACGTGTTTGTGGAGGGCTGTGAGGTGATTTAGTGGGTAGAAGCACTAGCCATGAGCTCATGACCTCGTTTAGTCCCTGGAATCCACTGTGAAAGCAGAGAACTAATTCCTAAAAGGTATCATCTGACATCGTAGTACATGTGCCCACACTCTCACACGCACATCGTACACCCATATGTTGTCACAGACACGCACAATCATGTATATTAGATATGCACACATACACACATGTTACATCCACAGACATAATCACATGCAGACTCATACACACATAATCATGCATACACAATCATACACACACCACTATTCATACATAATCATAAACATACAACCATACATACACAATTATATATACACTTACTCACAAACACAATTATGCATACACAATCATACATATTTACATACACAAATAATAAAAATGGAAAAGAGTTGGCTGTGGAATCTGTTTTGTCGAATGTCTTTAACAAACATGTCTGAGGATTTGACAAATGCTGTTTTGGTGGAAACAGTTCTATAATTTTTAGCCTTAGATGGACTATGAAGGTAGGGATACTGTCTTCCTTGTGAGCATCCTGATTAGGACAGGCCAATCGAGCTGCTAGACTTCTATGTTACTGTTTATGTGACTGTGGCAGCTCACTGTAGCTTCACTTTTTGTGTATTTTTGTTGGGTGTGCGTGCTTGAGCCCATGGCCTGGCGTGAGCTAGCTGAGTGTTCTGCCACTGAGCCACTCCCTCGGCCCTTGTTAGAGCATACTGCAACTAATATTGCTTATATACAATGCTTATTTCATAAATAAGTTCAAACTTTTTGTATGCCCCAATACAAGATAAATAAGATTTACCTATTTTTATAAGCATTTTATGGAATTCTTCCATGAAGCTGTTTAACCTGGGATGTTTAAAAATTTCATGCATCTGAGAGCAGCTCAGTTTCTGTTCAGACTTTTTCTTGTGTCAAACTGAATAAATGCTTTATTGAGGATCAAAATCTGTAGAATTGTGCCAAGTAATTTAAAGGCTGTTTTGTGTATATATTCATGTTTTTATTTTCTATATGTTTCTACATAATAAAGCATTTCTAATAATTACATAGTTTATTCATGCTGACACAATGAAAAGTCCAAACAGAAACTGGAGCTGCTCTCAGTTTAAAGTAGCAATGAATTTTATTTCATATTAAAAGTAGTGCAGTTGGATCTGGGGATGCCTGCCAGGCATGATGCCCTGAGCTACATCCTCAGAACTGTTTCTTAAAGAACATCATGACTGCCCCAATATGTGTGGAGAATCACTCTTTCCATTCTTTGTCCAAGCAGCACATTTTTTTTTATCGTGTATCTAATATTATTTCTCCCACTTCTTTGCAAAACTCAAAATGGCAGCTGGCAGAGGAGAAGTGTTGTGTCTTCATTCCTCTGGAGGGCGTTTGATTGGTTCCTGTTTACAAAACACAGGGGAGGAGCATCCAACATATACACACCACTAACATGGTCCTAAATAAAGTCATATCTAAGGATGTACACCACTACCCCATCTACATCTCGGCTGTAGGGATTACCCCAGCCTCTGCCTAGTCTTCAGGAGTGAGTGTGAGAATCGGGGGTCAGCAAATGACTGAAGAATGACCTGGGAGACAAAGTCCCAACTTAAAGTGTATTTCAGTTCTGCACAGTGGGCTCTGCTGGGACTATTGACTTTCAAGTGATTAAAAATAGTTTCTTCTGGAGAGATGGCTCTGGGGTTAAGAGCAGTTGCTGTTCTCACAGGGGACCCTGGTCTGGCTCCCAACACCTATATGGTCACTCACAACCGGATCTAACACCCTCTTCTGTCTTCTCCGGGCACTGCACACACATGATGCAGTTATATGCAAGCAAAACACTGATACACATAAAATAAAAATCTATAGTTGTTTCTCCTCACACGTATTCTTTTATGTAACTCTCTTGGAGTTTTAATATTTTTTAAGATTTATTTATTTAGTACGTGTGTACCTGAGTGTATATGTGTGCAGTGCCTGTGGATGCCAGAAGAGGGCATCAAATCTCTCGAAATGGGAGTTACAGACAGTTGTGAGACTCAAACCCTCAAAGCCGGGTCCTCTGCAAGAGCAGGAAGTGTTCTTAACCCCTGAGCCATCCCTGCATTCCCAAACGCTCCATAGTTTCCATGTAAAGTTAGAGGAATGTATTCCAAGTGAGCTCCTTCTTTCGTCCCTCCATCTGCTTCCCTCTTTCTTTCCTCCTTCCTCCCCTCTGCCTCCTCTTCCTCCTCCCCACTTTCACTCTGTACCCCAGACTGACTTGGAACTCACTATAAATCCTGGGAAAGCCTCAAACCTTTAACTTCCTGCTTCAGCCTCTTAAATGCTGGAATTGTTGGCATGAGCAGCCACGCCTGGCATCAAAGTGAGCTTTTGAAAATACCAGATCTCACAGCCGTCCATGCAGACACCAGTCTGAAACCCTTTCGTGGGTCCCAGTGACCACGGACAAATAGTAACCCTTGGATATTCCTGTGGCTCACACGTCCTCCATGGCCTTCCTTCTACCTTGTCACTTCCTACCTGGCCTCTCTGCTCACGGGGCTCCCGAGCTGGTCTCTTCCGGTAGCATGCTCCTCCAGCCTCAGTTTGTTCGGCTGGCCTGCACCTTCCCTAGGCTGATTCAGGTCTCTACCTCAGAAGACACCTGACCGCTCACTCGGACGGCGCTGCAGGTCATCGTTAATGACCAGAGAGTCACCCACCTAGCACTCTGCATTTCCAGTGTGTTTCTTTGCTCGTCGCCTGTCCTTCAGTGTCTCTAAAAGCTCGATGACAGACTGCAGTCTATCCAAACTTTTTGAGAAGTTAGTTTAACTGATTTTTTGCTCCACTGACTGGGATTATCAGGGAAGAATTTTAATGATTACTGGGACGGAACTGACGGCCCTGATGCTCACCTTGTGTCCACAGGCCTCTGGTCCGGACTGGTAGTCTGTGTTTTCTCCCAAGCTCTCTCCTATTTAATCTACATCAGGAGGATGAACTGGAACAGAGCCGCAGAGCAGGTAACAGTCTCCATGTTGTTTTAAAATGCATCAACACTCGATCCCGTGGTCGGCAAGGCATCTTTTGGGGTGAAGAGATAAATAAAATCCCGCCAGTTTCAAGACAAACAATGCATCGTGAACCACACTGGCTACGTGGGGAGGCCAAAGGGAGACAGAGAGATGGTTTCTCTTAGATAGAGTTGACTGGTGTCTCCTGACCACAGGACTCAGTCCCAGAAAACTGAAATTGGCTTCAGTATGTCTTTGTTTTTCTGTAAAATAGTGTTAGAAACTAGTTTCCTGTTTATGCCAATTAGCTCTTCTAAAGGCTTCAGTTAAAAACCTTTTTAGGTCCATTATTACAAAGTTAAATTTTTTTAAAAGGCTAAATATTTGTGATTTGTGGGACATGTGGGCAGGGGTGGTGACCCACATGAGTGTGTGATCAGAGATGGCTCATCTCACTGTGGTAAGGCCTAATGTAAGACCCGGATGGTTGGCCAAGAGGGAGACCTCTTAAGAAGGAGGGGGAGCTCAGGAATTCTGGCTGTTGCCTTTTAGTTTTGTGCTCCCTTTGGCTTTGCCTAATGGTGATGTATTGTGTGTTTCTTAAGTTCACGTTGGTTTGTTGAGGGAGTGGAATATATAGAATATTGACTTGGGGCTGGAGAGATGGCTCAGTAGTTAGGAGAACTGACTGCTCTTGCAGAGAATTCCTCTTTGGTTCCCAGCACCCATATGGTAGCTCATAACTATAACTCCAGTTCCAGGGGACCCAGTGCCCACTTCTGGCCTCCATGGATACTGCATAGCCTGGCCCACAGACATACATGCAGGCAACACCCCCACACCCATAATTAAGCCTTAAGGAAAAATTGATATTGACTTGGTCAGTAAACTAGCTTTTAGATGGTGATGTCATTGACTGTTAGATTTGGTCCTTTTACCGTAGTAGGAGACACTAAAGGAATAAGTGCCAACAAGTTAAACTGCCAGCTGCTCTATTAATGCTGCCAGCGGAGCATTGGGAGATCAGTCATTTTCTGGTGTTATCATCTCTTAATGTGTCACGTGACACTCTCCTGGCCAGGAAAGGCTGTTTCCAGTACTATAGCCTTTCAGCTCCAGCTTTAAACTGAAGTTTTAACAAAAAGCTACAGCTTGACCCCATCTCTACGTCATTTGCTCATATACCCTTGTCTTTAGGCACAAGTTCGAGCTGGGCTAAAAAGCAGCAAAGAGACGATACCCACCCCAGCAGGTAATGGGCCACTCTCTTTACGGTTCTGTTTCTGCTCTTACTAAGTATGAAGCTCAGTTGTCCAGAGAGGTCGAGTTTGAGTTCCTGCTCTCATGACAGTAATGTTTGTCTCTGCCATAACTTGACAGACCAACTCTGAACTCTCCTGTTAAATGTTTCTTATGTAATTTCACATATACTAACTGACAATTGAGGGTCATTTTTTAAAACCACAGTGACAAAGTAAATGTCCCATTGCCCTCTTCAAACAGATCTGCCCATCTTGGAAAGAGACGCTATCGATGGAGTGATTTTGCCTGACATCGTCAGACCAGAGGGCCAGGCGGGCCCGCTGGTAGTAGAAGAAAGCCAGCATGCAGTGCCCACCGTCGGGGAGATCTTGACGGGGAGACAGCTGATCATCTATCGTGGCCTGGCCCTGGCTGCTTCCATTGCTGTCCTCATAGCAGGAATTGTAGTGCGAGTTCTCAATGATCGTGGCTAAGATAGGATTCTCACCGTTCTGTGGACTGGTGATAATTGTGTACCACATCCTGAACATGGGCGGGAGCTTGTTGTTGGAATAGAAGCCTTCTCTTAGCTGTGGGGAGAAAGGCTGCCTTCAAGCATCCTTGGTTACACTGAGAGACCGTCCCACTCTACTGCAGGTCAAGAAAGAACTAACGAGTGAATGGCTATCCAAATTGAGGGGTGTGCTAGGGTTAGAGTCCACAGACTTCAGCACCTGCTAGGCAAGTGCTCTACCATTGAGCACTCCCATGTCCCAGAAGCCCTGCTTTTAAGGATGCTTTCATGTTATCATGGTTTCCAAATACTTCGGTTTGATTTTCCCTACTGGAAATGTACTTTCCCTACCCATGCATCCTCCGCTGCTGGATCCTCACGGTGAGTGAATGTCAGGTACCCCTTCTCCCTGTCTGGGTGCCACAGGAGTGCTTACAAAATAAATACCTAAGATTTACAATGCACACTGAGAATATTTGAGGACATGATGTTATTATTATAAATGGTAGCTTTTGGGTTTTACCTTTAAACAATTTTCATACTAATTAGGAAGGATATGGATTCTTGTTTTGTTTTGCTTTTGTTTTTGTTGTTCCTTGGCTCCCACAATGCTTTGGTTTGGTTTCACTTTCCAGGGCAGACATTTTTATGGCTTAATCTAGAAAATTTGATCAATCCTAAGATAATTTTTTGAAAGTATATACTAAAAGCAAAAAAACAAGAGCAAAGAGCACCAGGCATCTCCTAACATAAAGCTCCCAAGTCACCCACAGTGGAGTACAGGGCCCTGCAGTTTCAGTCAGCTGCCATGACTGTACCATAACCTGGTGAGACTGGCAGACACAGAGAAAACATTTTATTTGTTTTGGAAGCTCCATCAGCTGCCGGTGTTGTCTTGGGGAGTCTGATGGAGCAGAAAGGCTCCCTTCGTGACCTGGAGGCAAAGGAAAAGAAAGAGGCTGGGCTCTGACTATCCATCCATGGCCAGGCTGCCAGGGACTGGACATCCTCCCATTAGACCCCACCTCTTAAAGGTTCCCAGCCTCCCACGAGCGCTGCACTGGAGACTAAGCCTTTAACACATGGTCCTTAGTGAACACTTCGCTTATTTGATTTGCTGTCTTAAGGATGAGAAGACAACCCAGGATCATCAACTCTCTCTAAAGAAGCCCATAATAGTGAACTTATAAGGATAAAAACTTACATCCTCAAAGAGACAACAGAAAATATTATAACTGCATCATAGAGCAGGACGCTCTAGGATAAAACGTTTTGAGTTAAATTTATATTGCATACAATGCGCCGTCTGTGAGCAAGGACCTCAACGACATTCAGTTCAAGTGTGCGGTCATAACTCTCGCCTAGTTGCAAAGCGTTTCATCACCCCCTCCCCAAAACTCGCGTTTATCACCAGCCTTTCCCCCAACCCCCAGCAAACACCAGCCTGCCTTCTGTGTCTGTGCATTTACTTCTGGAGTATGGAAGGACCACGTTGGAGGCTTTGATTCTGCTTCTTCAGGCTCCTCCCCCGAGCCACACCCATCTGGACCTTCCTTTCCTGGCTGAGAGTTACATCTAGGCTGCTTCCCTCTCAGCTGGTGTGAACAGTGCTGGTGTGATCGTTCATGTACAGGGTCTTTGTGTACACACCTGTCCCACTCCTTCCGAAAACGTCCTGAGAGAAGAACTGTTGAGTTATTCTGCGGTTCTGCAACTTTTAGGGGAACTACGGCAGGACAGACTGGAAAACTACAGGGATGTGGGGAAGGGAAGGACCCATGCTCCAGAGCTTGCCAGTAGAGAAGCAAGAGCCCCAGCATTTACTGTGAATGCTGCCAACATAAAGATAGTATTTCTTTCACATTTAGCTATTGAGATGTCAATGAATCAGGCTTAAAGCCAGAATGCATGTGATCTTGCGTAGGGCCTCACTTTTCTCCTAGATCAGCAGTTCTCAACCTGAAGGTCACGACCCTTTTAGGGGTCCAACGACCCTTTCACAGGGGTTGCATATCAGATAGCCTACATACCAGATATTTACATTACAATTCATAACAGTAGCAAAATTACAGTTATGAAGTAGCAATGAAAATCATTTTATGCTTGGGGGTCACCACAACATGAGGTACTGTATTAAAAGGTTGCAGCGTTAGGAAGGTTGAGAACCACTGCCCTAGATGTTTTCTGGGAATCACAGATAAGGCTATTTTTATTTTCTGTGGAGACAGCCTGCCTTCCTGCACCCCTGTGATCTACACTTGACCATCACAGACGGTAAAATCCTGTCAAGTGGCCCTGGGGACTATCAGGTGGTTTCACTCAGGTTCCTTAGCAACTCTTAGAAGATAATAGCTTCAAAACCCAGTACCTGTGAGGCAGACGCAGGTGGATCTCTGTGAGTTTGAAGTCAGCTTTGTGAGTTCTAGGGCGGTCAAGACTACACCGGGAGACCCTGTGTCTCAGAAACCGTAAAGACAAAACCCCTGCTAAAATGGTAACAGAACTGTTGTAAAAGACCGTGGAGGAGGGCGATTCCCTTCAAGAAACCTGCACGCATGCTCGTGAGCATGTCTCACTTTTGGAACACCTCTCTTCCTCTTAATCCTTATGCTTAAATTCTTTCTTAAAGTGCCTTTTTAATAAACCCAGCCTTCCTTTATATTAATTTGTCTTCAAAGTCTTCTACACTGAGGACAAAGGCCTGGCCCTGGAGTCACACGCAAAGCAGATGGTGCTCTTCAGGAGTGGGACCGGGCTAGCTGCACATGTGTATTGCAAACCCCAGGGCAATAACTGTACAAGGAAAAGGTGAGCTGAGTTAGGTATGCCAAGAAAAAAGAGCATCTCAAAAACTTGCTTGGTTAAAACCGGGAGGGCAGAGGCAGAAAAAAGAAAAAGCAGAACAAACAGAAAAGGTAACAAATATTACGCAGTCTCAGCAGTGAAGAGCATTGGCTGCTCCTGCAGAGGACCCAGGTTCGATTCCCAGCACCCACACAGTGGCTCACAACTGTCTATACTGCAGTTCTGGGGCATCTGAGCCCTCTTTGGGCCTTCGTGTGCAATGCAGACAAATGGTGCACAGACATGCATGCAGGCAAAACACCCATACGTAGAATATAAATAACTCTTTAAGAAAAGAATATGCGGCTGGGAGGTGATGGCGCACGCCTTTAATCCCAGCACTCGAGAGGCAAAAACAGGAGGATCTCTGTGAGTTCGAGGCCAGCCTGGTCTACAAGAGCTAGTTCCAGGACAGGCTCCAAAAGCTACAGAGAAACCCTGTCTCCAAAAACAAAAACAAAAACAAAACAAAACAAAACAAAAAAACAAAAAAAAGAAAAGAAAAGAAAAGAACATGTGCTGCAGACAGAAAGACCCTGTGAGTTCTCCGTCCCACCCTGAGGAGTGGATCCTTTTACAGTTGCTAAGCCTAGACTTTGGTGGTACTTCAGGGCAGTGGAGAAAAGGAGGTCAGCCAGCTGTAATCCACAGGGTAAGGGGCTAGTTTTCTTCTCTCGGGGAGCCCCCTTCCAGCATGGTATAAGAACAGCCACAGCCCCTCCAGAGTGAACCCGTATATTGTCCTACTTAAGTTGTTAGGATCGGAAACCGAGCCCTGCAGCTCTAACAACCTAGGCTCAACACCTGTCTTCAATTAGACAGACAGGAGACGGCGAAAAGCCAGGAGCAGAGATTCAGCCAATGTAGAACATTGGGATGGGGAACAGATGAACAGCCCAGTGAGCCCCCACTTCATCCCCACCCCCGGGCCCCAGGCCATCTTCAGGGCCCTGGTACGAAGGTCAGTTTAAACAGAGAGCAATGAGTAACTATTGAGGCCTGATCGAAGTGCAGCCTGGCCGATACCACTGCACCAGCTCCTGTCTCTTCTGCAAGGTGGCCTGAGAAGTCGTCAGACCTGTGTGAAATCTTGCTGGGAATGAGTTCCTCTTCTGGTTGGCACCAGGCTTCAGCCTTTTTCTCCTCCCTGCATGAGACCCCTAGGCAAATCTTGATTTCTTGGCATCTGAATTAACCTTCTCTAAGGGAAGAGAATTGATAGGATGTATATGTGTGTTTGTGGTGTGTGTGTGGTATGTATGTGTATGTGTTATGTATGTATGTATTGTGGTGTGTATGAGATGTGTATGTGTATGTTATGTATGTATGTGTGTGTGTTATATATGTATATGTGTGTGCTGTGTATATGTGTGGTATGTACGTGTGGTATGTATATATTTGTGTGTGGTTTATGTATGTGTGTGTGATGTGTATGTGTGTTGTGTGTATGTGTTATGTATTTGTGTGGTATGTATTATGTATGTATGTGTGTGGGGGTGTATGTATGATGTGTAGGTGTATATGTGGTGTATGTGTATGTTATGTATGTATGTATGTATGTATGTGTGTGGTGTATATTTGTGTGTGGTGTGTATTTGTGTGTGGTAGGTACATGTGTCATGTATGTATTTGTGTGGTGTGTGTTACATATGTATGTGTATGGTGTGTATTTGTGTATGGTGTGTATGTGTGTCTGTGTGGTGTGTGTATGGTGTGTATGTGTAATGTGTAGGTATATATGTGGTGTATGTGTGTGTGGTGTGTATGTGTGTGTTATGTATGTATGTATGTATGTGTTATGTATGTGTGTGTGGTGTGTGTGTGGTGTGCGTGTGGTGTGTATGTATGTGGTATGTATGTGTATTATGTATGTGTGTGTGGTGTGTATGTGTGTGGTGTGTATGTGTGTGGTATGTATGTGTGTTATGTATGTATTTGTGTGGTGTGTATGTGTGTGTGGTGTGTATGTGTGTGTGGTGTGTATGTGTGTGGTATATATGTGTGGTATGTATGTGTGTGTGGTATGTATGTGTGTGTGGTGTGTGTTTTATATATATGTGTGTGTATGATGTGTATTTGTGTGTGGTATGTATGTGTGTGGTGTGTATGTGTGTGTGAAACAAAACAAAACAACCCCACATTTTTCCTTTATAACAAAACCCAGCCTCTATGCATGTCTCTGAATGGGAACACTGGCTGCCCAGTGGTACACTGAGCTATAGCTGTCTCCTGCAATTAGACTACTCTTGTAATTTAGGAAAGGATTCTGAGATTCGCATGAGGACCTGCGTCCCTCCCGAGAGTCTCACTCTCCAGTGAGCTCAGCCCCAGAGGACATTTTTGATAGCGCCTCCTTCACACATCGCTCCACTCAGCCTCCAGCTTTTCCAACGCCAGCCATGTCTTCTCTTAATAACTCTGCTCCCGTCTTCTCTCTTCCCCCTTCTTCTTCCCCTTCGCTCTCCATCCACAAAGCTTTCTCTAACCACTCCGCAAGAGGGTCCAGAGGCTCTTGTGGCATCCATAACACTGACTCTCCTGTTCTGTGACGGCTGTGCACTATCTAGGGCCTGCTAGCTGCCCTCCCCCCATAATCTCTGCTAAAGACCCCACGTCACCCAACAAGCTTCTCCTCAGCCAGGGATAACTCAGTTCCAGGAAACTCACTGACAGCCACATTTTCCCTCAAGGGTCCTAGCGTCCTTTAAAGGCTGAGGAAACACAGCCTCATGGTAAACTTCTGATCACTGGGCTATTGAAATAGTCCTGGTAATGTTCTGTGCAAAGCCCCATCTGGGCAGTAAAGAAGTCAAATGGAACCCACACACTATTACAGGACCTGAAGACCATAAATGAGGTGTTCTGGTCCACCCCATAATCCTGAATCTTTATACCTTTTGGGAATAGATATTCCCCCAATGCCTCCTGGCTCACAATGTTAGGTTAAGGATGGTTCTTTTCTGTTCACATCCTCCTAGACTCAGTTCCCATCTGCTGTAGAATACTGAACCTCAACACCCAGGTTACTCAGCAGCTTTTATGGATTTTCTTATCTCAGGGCTTTTGAAATAGTTCCCACCTCTTCTGATAGGCACTAGCCAAAAAACTTGTCCTCTCTTACCAACCCTCCCCTCCCCACCTCGGGCTCCCAGGAGTAGCTTCCTTCAGTATGTAGCTAACTAAGGAATCTATAACCAAGAAAAACCTACCTCAGATCAAATATCACAAGTGTGCCTCGTGTGGTTTGGTTTTTCCTTCAAAGGCCCGGATCTCTCAGCAAAAAGTCCAGTTCCTGGGCCTTATATTAATCAGAGGCAAATTGGGCCTTTTCTGTCACAGCAAGGACAAACTATAGAAATTCCAAACTTCTAGCAACTACATAAAACGTGGACGTGGCAAGGCTTTGCAGGATTGAGATTCCCTAGCTTAGGCTGTATAGCTAAGCTTCCTGAGGCCTTGCAGTCTGTCCGACTGTGTGATGAAGTTTGCACGCTTCCCATGACAGCTGTCAGTGTGGCCCAGTTCATCCCACAGCAGCTGTGGACATGGCCCAACAAAAAGACCATACACTTACTTAAAATGTCATGAATGTTTTTCTCATTTTTTTCCCAACCTGATGACACAATTCTCAAGGGAGAACTTTGTAGATGACAGCATGAAGTCAATGTCAAAGGGTCAGACACATCTATGAGGGACAAGAGAAGTTAGCTTTTAGATAGGATCTCTAGAATGGCACAGGCCCCAGGCCTCCTAAAACGGACACTCCTTTTGGTCCCATAGCTAGCTCTTCCTAATCGTACATCTTTTCTCTGTGTATACGTAATCAGAGTGAGGGGACTTGACCCAAACCCTGGGGCTGCCCTGGCACCCAGTAGCTCCTCTCTATGAGTCAGTAGATTTGGTGCACTGAGATGGCTCTTTCACATGAGGAGACTGTCAACTGTGGTTCTCTTGTTGAGACAGCATCTACATTAGCCCTGGGATGACCGGGAAGACACACTTCCCTCACTAGATCCTTGAATTCACTAGATTGCAGATGTTATAGTTAGTAAATACCAGACTCAGGCTGGGGATGTAGCTCAGTTGGCAAAGGGCTTCCTTAGGATGCATGAACCCCTGAATTCAACCCCCAGGCACTGCATACATTGGATGTAGAGAGGCATGCGCCTGTAATCTCAACCCTTATGGGTGGCGGCAAGAGGATCGGACATTCAAACTCAACCCTGCTTCATAGAGAGTTCAACGCAAGATTTGGGACACGTGAGACTATCTCAAAAGAATAAAAACATACTAGACACTTCTCTCTTTAAAAAACTTAAGTGTGTGTGTGTGTGTGTGTGTGTGTGTGTATGCATGTGTGTGTATATATGCCACAGCGTGTGTGGAGGTCAAAGGCATTCAGTTCTCACCCTCCAGCGCAAGAGTTCCGGGACTAAAGCTCAGACACCGAGGCTTGGTGGTGGGAACCTTGACTCACTGACTTGTCCCGTCACCCCAGACTCTGCTCTTACACTCCAGAGATTAGAATAAAACCTTGACACATGTTTTACTGTTAGATTCTAACACTGAGGCCACTCTACAGTGTTCCTGAGTAGAGACAATTGTCCTTACCTGTGGTAGTAGACCAGCGTTACAGGGCTCCCCACACTCCCAGCCTGAAGCTAAAGTGTTCGCCACACTCTGAGTCTCTTCAGCAGCCTTCAGCTCTTATGATTGACGTTCCAAGTCAAACCTGAAGGTGTCCTCAGAAACCTCCCCTTTACAGCCTGTCCAGAGGTGGACAGCTATGCTGGGGAAGATTGGCAAATAGATTTCGCTCCCGTTTGCCGATGCAAGGGACTGAGATGTAGAAATTATTAGCAGCTGCGTTCACTGAGGAGATCTAGGCATCCTCCCCAAAGCAGAACCTGCCTCAGAGGCAATGGCTCATCTCTTGAAAGACGGTGGGGACCTTGGACTGATCTGGGAAACAGATACTGGTCCCTTTAAGAAGGGCTGCACCTTGCTGGGGAGAGGTGCCCCCCCATCTCACCTGTTACAAAATGCCTGGCAAGAAAAAGAACCTATGCAAGGGGCAAGCAGGGTGTGATGGGGGAGTACCCGGGCAGGACCAACCAGCGGGGAGAGGGAGTCTAGAGCAGGGAGCCCACTCTATCCTGACCAGCCTATAAAATGTCTGACTCAAATCCTGAGGACAGACTCATCTCTCCGGGCTCTCCTGTTTCCCTCGATGGGAGCAGTTTATCTGGTCTGATAAAGTCTGCCAGTTCTCATTTTCTCTCTTCCTATTCGACTATAACTGTTGTTCTGTGTCCAGGGCCCTCAGGATCTCTCCTTTAACCCTTCAACGTAGGGCACCCCACCCAGCTAAGCTTCCAACTTGTCAAAGGAAAAGGCCCAAGGTCTTTTCTGCTCCTAAGAAGCAACAACAAAGCCAAGCTGTTACAGCTGGGACTCAAGGGTGGCAGGGCTCGCCCCCAGTCGAAAGTCACACCTGGCAAGGTCATCCACACAGTTCTGGCTTTAGAGTCCTGAAGGATGCACAGATAAGGGATGTGTGGAATATAATATTCTTCTGTTGTTAGGGGGTGCTATCGAGGCCAGGTGTGAGGTAGGGGAGTCCCTGAATGGAGACCCTGAGAGGGCGGCCATTGCCTGCCGCTGTGAAGGCGAAGCCTGGATTATGTTAGAGATCCTGTGATGTTGGTCATGCCAGAGCCAGGAGACCTCTGCCCACAGGGTGTGGAACCAGCCCACGAGAGAGATGTGCACTTCAGTCAGCAAAGCTGGGGCGGAGGAGTCACCCAAGCCTCTGGCATCGGACATGGGGATACAGGATTTGGAGCTTGCCCGTCCTGGTCTTGGTCTTGCTTTGGTCCAGTATTACCTCGCTATACCCAGTTTGCTCCCTTTTGTAATGGTAATGTATATTCTGTGTAATTGCACATTGGGAGTTTGTGATTTGCTTTTTAATTTTAAAGGAGGTTCATATATGCGAGGAATGCAGTAAAGAAAACACCAAAAATGGCCATTCCATAATCGGGGGGAAGGTTTTCATTGTGTCAAAGAACAGCCAGAGGCATCTGGAAGAATCTGGAGCAGAGAGAAAAAGAAGTAGACATGGCCAGGAACAGTGAAGTGGGGGCGTGGAAAAAAAAATCCTGTGGCTTTATTAGTAGGATGGTTAGCTGGGGGAGCGAAGCCTTGAGCTGAAACAGGCTTTGGAGTTTAGGGTAGAAGAGGAGCTGAGAGGGCCCAGAATTCTAGGGTAGGGGCTTTGAATTGTATAACGGGTGCCTGTGACTAGAGACTGAGGGGCCTGGAGGCCAGCATGGGCTTTGATACGCAACCACAGGTATATATTAATGGAGAACTCTATGCCATCCTGCCAGAGGCAAGGGAGAAGACTCCTTTTGGCACTGAAACCCATTTTACAGGTTCTGGAGAAATGCTGACTTTTTTCTAACTACCAGAAACCCTTCTGTGGTTCAGTTGGAGCTCATCCCTGGACATATACACTTCCTGAAGCCTAACAGTTGCAATTGAGATATTGTCTTGAGTGTCAAGGAGCCTGTGGACTTTAAAATGGTGTTGAGACTATGAAAAACTATGGGGAATTTTAAAGTTGTACTAAATGCATTTTGCTTTATGATATGGTCATGAACCTGTGGGAGCCAGAGAGTGGAATGAGGTGGTTTGAATCAGACTGGCCCCCATAGGCTCATATGCTTGAATAATTGATACCCAGTTGGTAGAACTGTTTGGGAAGGATTGGGTGGCATGGCCTTGTTGGAGGAGATGTGTGACTAGGAGTGGGATTTTAGGTCTAAAAGACTCATGCCACTCCTAGATGCTCTCTGTCTCCTGTTTGCAGATCAAAATGTGAGTTTTTGGTTGTCTCTGCCACCCTGCTGTCATTCGCTGTCATGGACTCTAATTCTCTGAAACCATAGCCCAATAAACACTTCATCTAATAAGTTGAGTTGGTCTTGGTGTTTTGTCCCAGCAATACAAAAGAAACTAAAACATTCATCTTATAACTATCGGACTTCACAGAATCACTGAGGGAAGTCAAGGCAGGGACTCAAAGCAGGAAGCTGAAGCAGAAGCCATGGAGGAATGTTACTTACTGGCTTGCTTCTCATGGCTTGTCCAGTCTGCTTTTTTCTACAATGCAGGACCACCTGCATGAGAGACTTGCCTATAGACCAATCTTAAGGAGGCATTTTCTCAATGGAGAGCCCCTCTTCCTGAATGATCCTAGGTCATTTGACAAACAAGCAATGTATTTTGATGCAAGGGTCAACTACCAGAGAGCCTCATGGGGACAGATACTATTTTCTTTGTGGCTCGGTCCTCACTACAGCCCTCTTGACTATGGGTGGTGCTAATGTATGATGGTGGCTGTCTCTGCGTTCTAAATTTCCCATCACGTGCACCCTCCTTCGTGAAACTGGTAGCTTCTGCGTCAGTACTTCAGGACAAGTATTGGAAGATCACTTAAAATCAAAGAAAACATCAAAATACTTGGAAGCCTAAATTAAGCAGGGATAGCTCCTGTTTGGTCGAAAGCATCACCCCAGCTGCCTAACACCCCTTTATACAAAGAGTCTGGAATATATTTTATTATATATAATTATACTCAGGGCATCATCCCAGCCCCTGGCACCCATCGTTGGAATACTGGGCAGGAGCTCCATTTCAAGCCCCCTCCCCTGGGAGTTGCCTTAGTACAAACTCCACCTCTGAGAAAGCCCACCAAAGGTGACCCCTCCCCAGAGAGGGTCAAGAAAGCCCACCAAACAGTAACTCTCCCCAGGGAAGGTCAAGACCACTCCCACAGGCTACTTAAACTGCCCTCCAGAGAATGAACACGTGGTCTCCTAGTTTTGTGTGGTCTCTCCTTCTCTCTCTTCCTCTCACCATGCTTTTCTGGTGCCACCCAGGAGTATTACATTAAACATGGGCATCTTTTATTTGGTCTGATTGAAATTATTTGCATCAGCGAAGAGGCTCATCTTAAGAAATATTCCTAACAGCTCCTGCTTTAGACTTTTTCCTATTGGCTTCTAAAGACCGTATAGCTTTCTAATTTTTAATTCTGCTGTCTTTAGCTTTTGTTTACTTAACCTTCTGTATGATTGCTCTTTTAGATTGCAGCCCATTATCTCCAGATGCTATTGTCTCAAGAATGACAACCATTATCATTAACATCAACACCTAGCTCCCACCTTTGAGAACCTCTTGACCTCTAATCACTGTCTCAGTTCAGACTCCTGCCTCCTACCATAACCACACTCTCCCCTCTCCAAAAATGTGTCCCAAGCTTTTTATGCCGTATGGTCTGTGGCAGTTAGCACTGTCAACTTGATAAAGTCTAGAACCATCTGAGAAGAGAGTCTCAGTGAGGTATTATCTAGATTAGGTTGGCATGTGGGCATGTCTGTGACCGATCCACTGTGGGTGTCATCATCCCCTAGGCAGGCAATCCTGGACTCTGTAAGAGTAGAGAAAGTGAGATACATGAATGTATTCATCCCTATTCCTAACTGGGGATATAATGTGGTCAGCTGTCTCAAGCTCTGGCTCCCTTGACTTCACAGAGGTTGGTGATGGACTGTGCCTTGAATTGTGAGCTAAGATAAACTGATTCTTCTTTAAGTTGTTTTGACCAGAGTATTTTATCACAGCAATGGAAAAGAAACTAAGACATGGTCCTATCCCCGTGACAAATTAGTAATGCCAACCAGGTCTCCTTGATGCCCCTTCTCGACTCTAAAACAGTTCCAGAAAGGATACCTCTGTCATTTGCCACTGATTTGACCTCACTGATCTCTTGGAGGAAAGATAAATACAAAAAGCCCCAATGTCTAATAATTAGACTCTCGCCACTGGCTTGCGTAGCTTATATAAGTAATCATGGCCTCATACCTATGACTGCTGGCATCTTACCCCAACTGGCCAGTCCCAAAGGACAAATGGTGTCATAAAATTTATTACCCGTTAGAAATAAAATCTGATGACTCATTTTCAAAGGTGCCTCCAGTCAGCTTAGGCCCAGGGACAAATGAGCAGAAACTCCTAGCGCCCTGCTCATGCCTGCCAGTCCAGCTCTCCCCAGCTCTGTCCGACTACACCCCCAATACCCACTCTGCTGCTTTAAAGTAGAAAATGCCTCTCGGCCAAGCTTTAAAGTTTTTAAACAAACAAGAACGGTAGAGATGAACTCTCACACTGTTTTTATTGTCACAAACAAGCCACGGAAGGAAAAATAAGGCATGGATGACCGTAGGGTTGTGCCTTCCTGATTACACATGAATAAACAAAGGGACGAAGGGTTTACACAGCTGTCTGCGCTCATTAGTGCGCCTGCCTGTCATTCTAGGCCACACCTGACTTTGCCATGAAAAGAAACTGCCTTGTTTGGCTACACTGGATATCAGTGTTCCTATTATGAAACGAGAGCGTTCCTGTTACAAATGGGGGCCACTGTTTCTCACGCTACCAAACAAGCCAGTCAGCAGCTCACTTATCTACTCATAAATTTACCCCTTCAAATGACCCACAAGATAAGACCAAAGGCCTTCTAGGAACAGAGACAAAGTGCTCAGTTCCTCCCAGGGCAGTCAGTCTCTGAGAAGTCACCCACTGTCCTCTCCGTCTCGCAGCAGTGCGAGTGCACGTTCACTACTCCAAGACTAGTCAGCAGGCTGAGCATGTCACACCGCTGGGTGAGTCCTAGCTTGCCGTACACAAAGCTCTAGGTTCCCTAGCACCAGACAGAATCAAGTCTGGCGGCACATGTCTGTGAATCCAGCACTCTGGAGGCAGAGGCAGAGGACACCGCTGCCAACAAAGTGAGTTTGAGGCTAGCCTGGGCTATGGGACACCCTGCTTCCAAAGAAAGAAACAAATAAACAAACAGCAACAACAATAACTAAACCTTTAAACTCATTCTGATTTTGTAAACATGTCTTTCCCCGCACCATGGCCTGTTTGTGCATCTGTTGCCAGCTTGGCACATTGATGCTTCTCATTCACAAACGCGGGCTATCTCTTTTTGATAGCCTCGGACTTTTGTAGTTTCCCTCCTGTGTGGCTGATACTTTTCGCCATCTGTTAACACATACCTAAGTATTTTGTTGTTGGAGATGACAGTATACATAGTGTAGGTATTATCTGCAGCGGAGGGACAGGGACATGGTGCTATGCTGCTACCCTGAGCTTCCTGACTTTTAGGGACCTTGACTCAGACTAAACTGGGGTTTGTGGCTTCCGAGCTGGGAAGAATTTCAGGAGTAGTCTGTTACAAAGTAGATCTGTTATTTTATTAACAATATATTAGTAGAGATACAGGAGTTAAGAGAGGTAGGTGTTCAGAAGAAAGAAAGACATATCCAGTTGTGTGTGGGGGGATCTGAAGGAAGAGTGGGGGAAAAAGCATGTTCCCAAGTGTGGGCTCGGGCTTCTCCAATAGAGGGTAAGCAATTAATTGTCTTAACTTTGGCCACCGTGTGTGTGTGTGTGTGTGTGTGTGTGTGTGTGTGTGTGGGTGTGTGTGCGCACGCACGTGTGTACATATAGATAGATTTCTCTCCATCACACTTATTTACTAAGTGAAATGCCTTATACAATTATAATCTATAATTTGATAAGGTAAAACCAGAATCCACTAGAGTTGCACAAGGGCGAAGTCCTTGCTGTAAATGGGGTTTCTGGTGACATTCCTAGAAAGTCAGAATTTTATGGCTGGGTAGGGAGAAGGACCTAGAACAATTGCTAACTGTGTTGAATTCTTGCTTTGCTATTGGTGAGATGTTCAACCAGATGCCCAGAAAGGAGCTTCTCTTCCTTCCATGAATGAAAAGTCTTTAAAAAAAAAAAAAAGAAGCCATGCCTGAATAGACTGACTGATTAGAAGGTCAGTATTGTGGTGGGGGCATGTCTCCGGTCCAGATAATGATGCCCTTAGCCTGGGCTAGCTTTAGCCCTAACCCCCCTCCTTGCTCACCTCTATGGCAGAACTAGCGTCCTGTGACTAACATGTAAACCCTTTGCAGTCCACTAGGCTTTGTAGAGCACTAACTCCCACCAGCACACAAGTGAGGGGTGTCAGTAGACAGCATCTGAGGTCTAGGTAAAACTCTTCCGCCATCCTGCTGAGGTTGCCCTGATGCACCCACCGATGGATTTTAAACTTGCCTTGACTTATGACTCTCTTTGTTCTGTAAAACTATAAAGCTTTGTGAAACTGTTTCCACATTAGAGCACGGAATTTGGGGGGACCCAAGTCTGTGTTCCTTGGCCTACTCACTAAAATGGCTCGAAGATTAACTCTCTTATTCCCTTTAAGATGAGAGCTGCAGTGACGCTTCTCATGTCCCCCGCTTTTCTCTGCCTTTCTATCCCGCCTCATTCTAATTCCAGTTAGTTTAATGCCGATATGTGATTAGTGGGTTTTCTATATTAAGGTTGCACTCTTGCAAATTTGTGTCATTGTCTATTAATTCCAGAAAGTTATTTTAGATTTCTTCCACCTCTTTTTCTTTTTAGAGAGAGGATCTCACCAGATTGCCCAACCCTGAATTCATCATATTCCTGTCAGGTTTGGGCGAGGGCCTATTCGGGCCACGCACATCTGCAGTAGCCTCTTTCTCTCCCCTCACAAATGCTGTGAAAGAAATGGAAAGAAAAAGGGAACTGCCACCATGCTTTGGCTCTCAGAGACTCTGTAATCCTCACTCTTCTGGAGGAAGTTTACCAAGTGCTTTAGGCTAAGGTAACACATTCCACAGGATAGACACACGCCCACACGCCCCCCCCCCACACACACACAAAAGAAGCAAACCTTTCCCCTTGCACCTGCCACCTGGGAATCAGACTGCCTAACTGCAAGCATGTACTATGAGAGCTCCATCTCTGAAACCTTTAAGAGGGGACCCCGTGGTTCTGAATGCGCCTCAGAGTTTCTACCATGTTTCTTTGGTGTTAGCCATTCACTTACCCCAAAGGACAGTTCACCTCAGTGTCCCTTTTGAACACTGAAACTTGAAACCTTTCACCTTTTTCTTCAGCATCCCTGCTAGTTGGGACAACAGGCTTTGCAATTTCTACACCGTCTATTATGCGATCTGCGAACAAAGGCAGCTTTATTTCTTCCTTTACAGTTTGGAATAATATTACTCCAGAACTTGCTGGGGTTTTTCCAATCCTTTCCCTTCATCTGGGGTCAAGCTGTTGCAAATGGAAGGCATCCAAAAATGTACCTTTTGTCCCTTCATGATTGCCAAGAGCATTAACTAGAGTTAAGGTCAGAGCTTGTGGCTCTGGCAGCCCTAACAGTCACCGGACCTCAATAAGTCAATTAAAGGCCACGTTAGCCGTGAACCACAGCAAAAGGTAATTCACTCAGTGTGACCCTACTGGGAAGGCAGAAGGGTCCAGTGACCTACTTCCCATACCCAAGTCAGTTTCAGGGTCCCAACATGGGGGTCAAGTTTAAATGTAAGGCAAGAAGAATGCATAATTAAGTGGTCCTGGTCCAGGTGTGATCCTGCCCATCATGGTCTCACCCCACTCTTTCCCCTTTGGCAGGTCCAGGCCTCAGTCTTTCCCCATTACCAGATGTGAGTCCAGGAAAATTCCAATCCCTTGCGGGGGGGGTTCAAGGCTCCCTTTTAGAATACCTCATTCCTTCTGGGTACCCAGTAACAACACGTTACTTTTCCTGTTACTCAGCACTTAGATGGTCAGAGTTTGGATTTTGGAGTCTACACATATTTGCGTCCTTATTAAATTCATTCACCATTTCCTCTTCTCGGTGTTACTGAGACCAGAAGTGTGTGTGTGCCCTCCTATGTGGGTGCCTGTGTGCTTGTGCTGGTGGGAAGGGAGTGGGCGCCGGAGACTCAACTATCCAGGTTAGCAGCTGGAAACCAGTGGGCAGAGGAAGGCTGGAAGCTCTTCCTCACCTGGGCTCCATCTACCAAGAGTGTGAGCAAGAAAAGCTGGCCATATGCAGATGAGGCCGATGCTGTGGTAGGTAAATGTTCTCCTAGACTCAAGGTTAGTTAGCCCTTGGGGACCTCTCCCCACCCTTCCCCAGTTCATAGGCCACTTCCATTCTCGGGAATGCCTTTCCTTTCTTTTCTTTTCCTTTTCACTTTTCCTTTTTTTCTTTTATTGAAAAATAGACTTTTTTCATACAATATATTCTGATTATAGGTTCCCCTCCCTATATTCTTCCCAGTTCCTCCTTCCTTCCCCTCCCATCTAAATCCACCCTCTTTTCTAGCTTTTTTTTTTTTTAGAAACCAAACAGGCATCTAAGGGATAGTAATGAAATAAAATATAATAAAAGATAAAATGAAAATGAACTAATTGGAATAGGACAAACCAAACAGAAAGAAAACAGTCCAAGAAAAGGTACAAGAAACAGAAATAGACACAGAGACACATTTGTTATATATTCAGGAATCCCATAAAAACACAAAACTATGTCATAATATATATGCAAAAATATATAAATATATATAAACATACAAGAAAAAGACAAATTAAGAGTGGTTATTAATTGGAGAAAGCGCCTGGGTTAGGGATGGGGGCATGCGTCCACTCCTCCCAGCTGCAGATCCTATCTGGTGCAGACCTATGCGGCCCTGTACATGCTGCCATTTGTAGCTGGGTTGGTGTTTCCATTTCTCCTGAGTTATTGGAGGATTCCCATGGGACCCCTTTGGCCAGCAAATTGATTAGCTCTAACCCATTTCCCGTAACGAAGCTTTGTTTGATGATTATCAAACATTATTTGTTGTTTTCATTTGATTACCTTTATATATGTCTGTAGTTTAGGAAGCTTCTATATATTGTTTGCACAGGCCCCTCAAATGACTCTTAATTTCAGCTGTCCATCCCCATAACCTCTCTGTCCCCCTCTTCCCTTACTCTCCCTGGTTGATCGTCCTGTTCCATCCCTACCCGCTCGTCCAGCCATAACTATCTATTCTATTTTGTTATTCTATTCCTGGGAAGATCTGTCAACCCCCACCCCGCCGTCTCTTTACCCTGTACCTAACCTCTGTGATTCTATGGATGGTAGCTTGCTCATCATTGACCTAACATCTAACATCCACATATAAGGGACTACGTATCATTTTTTTGTCTTACTGGGTCTGGGTTACTTCACTCCTTCACTCGGAATGATTTTTCCTAGTTTCATCCATTTACCTGAGAATTTCCTGATTTCATCTTTTAAAACAGGTGTATAATAGTCCATAGTGTATATGTACGATTTTCTTTATCATTCATCCGTTGACAGAAATCTAAGTTGTTCTAATTTCTGGCTGTTATGAATACAGCAGCAATGAACATGGTTGACCAAGTGTCTCTGTAGATGCTTAAATTTGGTTTTATCTTACAATGGCTTTCTTTCTTTGTTTATTGTGATTGAAAGTTTTGCTGGGGACAGTAGTCTGGCTGGTATCTGTGGTCTCTTAGAGTCTGCAGCACATCTGTCCAGGCTCCTGGCTTTTAGAATCTTCATTGAGAAATCGGGTTTCATTCTAATAGGTCTGCCTTTCTTTATATGTTACTTGGTCTTTCCCCCTTGCATCTTTTAATCTTTTCTTTATTCTGTAAATTTAGTGTTTTGATTATTATGTGCCATGGAGATTTCTTTTCTGGTCTAATCTATTTGGTGTTCTGCCTGCTTCTTGTATCTTGATAGGCACCCCTGTGCACTCCCCCTCTAATAAACTCCCAAGCGGGTTTGTTGCGTGTTCCGTGTTTCCTTCTCACTCATACCAGGTGATTTCAGGGAGGAAGTGGAGGCAGAGAGGGAGGGGAGACTGAAGCAGGCATTCTGCTATGGAATTGGGGGATAAGGCTGGGGCCTTGGATTTGGAGAAGAGAAAAATTCCGCCACCACTTTTCTTTTTTTTTCCTTTGGTTTTTGTTTTTTTTTTTTGGTTTTGTTTTTTTTTTTTTTTTTTTTTTTTTTTTTTTTTGGTTTTTCGAGACAAGGTTTCTCTTTTTGAGCTCTTGTAGTTCAGGCTGGCCTCCAACTCACAGAGATCCGTCCACCACTGCCTCCCTCTTATGCCCAGATCCGTGAAGTCCTCAGAAAACCAACAAGCAGACTGAGTCCCATATGTAAAAGCAAAGAGCCTTTATTTTATAGAAGTTTGCAAACTCGGTCTCTCCATGTGTCCAACGTATTGAAATAATCGGAGAACTCTGAGCTCAGTTAGAGTTGGGTTTTTATAGTAGTAAAGGTGGGGGGTGAGGGTGGGTTCAGGACCCCTGGTTGGCTGACATTTGTCTAGGGGTATCCTGGTGAATGTGTGCTGGCAGGTGACCCTATCTACAATGGTTGGAACGTTAGAAATTTCCTTTGGATGGTCAGTTCTTGGTTGGTGCTCGGGTAATCTCAGTTAGTAGTCCTTCCTGCAACCAGGCATTGCCTCAGGGTAAACTACTGAGACTCAGCCTCCATTAAGCTTCTCATGGTTGGACCCCACTGTTCTATTAAGCTTATGGTTGAGTCCTACACTCCCAAGTGCTGGGATTAAAGGCTTGCACCGCCACCACCACCTGGCCACTTTCCCTTTCTTAATAAACACTCTCTATTTCCATGTCTTACCGTGTGTCCCTGGCAGAATCCTTTGTCCTAAGTCACAAGAGCCTAGAGTTTGGTGACTTCTGAACTCAAATCCAAGGTCCACCACTAAATGTGTTTCTTCTTTCCTGTCTCCTTATCCCCTTTTCAGACACCAGGCAAAAGCCTATGCATGCTTTCCTCTACGTCTGGGCTTCTCATTCGTCCTCTGACTTCTATGCCTAATTTAAAAGGCAGGACTTCCCCTCCGTCTCCCCTCCTCCTAGCAGTTGCTGGGATTTTCAGCTTGTCTGCCCTGTTATTTTCTTTTTAAATGCTATAAAAGGATCTTTGAGATTCCTTCTGAGTTATTTTTAAATCATTTTATTGATGAGACTGCAGGAACACTGGACTCCTGCAGATGAACTGAGGATGGGATCGCCAGCCACACGCATGCAAAGCCCTCGCTGTCAGTGAGCTGCAGTGGCTCAGGATTATTTTATTAATTTCACTTTCAGATTTGCATTATGTGATGGTTGGTTCTACTTGTCAGCTTTGCTCAGCCAAGAATTCCCTGGGAGGAGTCTTAGTGATGTCCTATCTAGATCAGATTTGCCGGTGAGCATGTCTGTGTGGGATTGGCTGTGGGCAGCACAGGTCCCTGGGTTGGAGTTCTGGACTCTGATGTTGGCCGTAGGTTTTCCATATGTAAGAGAGTGAAGTGGGACAAGACAGAGAGGCAGTGAATGTGGGGAACATGAACAGAGAAGCCCCCCTGGGTTCCAGTTAAAGCTTTCGGCAGCAGAGAAGAATTCCAGCGCAGTTACCAATTTCCATGTGCAGTGCGGGGCAGGTGTGTGGGTTCACGTGGTCACGTGGTCTGTGACAAGAAGACTCAGAGACACTTTGAGAATGAACTTAGTCTTTGCAGCCACAGGGCCCCCAGCCTCAGTGGACTGAAGCACTTTCCCTTAGCCTAGGCTGATTTTATTTTTTACCCATGTTTACACTTTAACCAGTAGATTTCCATATGCTCAAAACAACCTGAATTAGGCTTCCAAAAATACAATGCCAAATCAAATACCTGATTCATGAGGTACCACGGTTTTCCAGGTTGTCCCTAACCAAGTTTTGCATAGGCTTTGTATCCATGGGAAACTCTCAGACAATATTTCCATAGGGCAACAACAGGTATCTGTAACACAAAGAGTGGATTAGGGCTGGGTGCTATCTCCAGAGCTAGGCCAGGTATGGCCTAGTGGGGTTATGGCTATCAGAGGTAAGGGGTGGGGTTGGGGTGTTGCTTGCTAATCCTCCAGTGCCAGGCTGGGAGAAAATTGGGCCACAACCAATTGCTTAAGACTTTTCTCCCTTCCCAGCCATAAACAAAGAATGTTTTAGGAATCTCATCAGAAGCCTCAATGTACCAAACCTAGTGACTTCTGGTTTTACATTATCAAATTTTGATTCCAGCCAAGACATCTCCATAGAAACATCACAAATTACTTAGCAAATGGGGATCAGGACAGGGGTTTCCTTAGCAGCCTTTAGAGCTATAATGGTTTGTCCTATCCCTTTAAGAGATAAGCCCCGCCCACTCCTTACCCCATCTTCCTTCTGCTTCCAGCCTATAAACTCTTCCTTTTCCTCTCTCTCTCTCTCTCTCTCTCTCTCTCTCTCTCTCTCTCTCTCAAAGAGGTAGCTGCTACCTTGGCTTCTCTCTTCTCCCCTCCTCCTCTCTTTCTCTGTTCTTCTTCCATCTTCCCATCTCTCCTCTCTCCTTCCTTTCCATAACCCACAAAATAAATATCCAACTTCACTCTGCATGGCATGCCTATCCATCTCGCCTACCATGTGACTCCCCACCTAGGAATGGCTGCCTTCATGGCCTGCCATGGTCTCAGGGCCTGCTGCCCACTTCAGCCACTTGGGGACCTGCAGCATTTAACTTTTAAACCATAACAAGAGCTGCAATTTGAGAGCCATTAAAATGATGAATCCTACTCAAGCTAAGTCAGTGAATTGCTTACTCTCCCTTGAGGAGCCTGTACTCACACTTAGGTGTGGAGGGCCGGACCACATTCTCCATTGCTTCTAGGAACAAAGGTAGAGATTGACCTCTGTGACCTCAAGGTGTGGCGGTACACGCCTTTAGTCCTGATGCCTGGGCGGCAGAGGCAGATTGACCTCTGTGACCTCAAGGCGTGGTAGTACACGCCTTTGGTCCCTATGCCTGGGAAGCAGAGACAGGCAGATCTCTGTAAGTTCAAGGTGATGTAGCACACGCCTTTAATCCCAGCGCATGTGCTTGTTAACCCTCTACCGCTGCGTCCCTGCCTACTCCCGAGGCATCATCTGGGATAATGGGCAGTGGACCAATCCAAGAGTGACACGTCAGAAGCGAGGACTGTTTCCTTTATAAGGGCTGGGTTCCCCTCATTCTGGGTCTCCGCCATATTGGCTGATGCTCGCTCTCCCAAGGGGCATTAAAGCTTTTCTGCAGAAGTCCTATGTGTCCCGCATGGTTCTTGCTGGCGAGACGGTAGTGCGGGGCACTTAGGGGCATCTTACTGTCTTTTCAGAGCCTTGTTTAGCCCTCATACTTGAACCTATTGAAAGCCTGTATCTTTAACAAAGCCACTTCTTTACTTTAACTGACTAGTCCTGAGATTCCTTCTAGTGTCGAAGCCACAAGCCAAGATTTGACTGGAGTCACACAGTCCCTGAAAGTCTAGGAGACCTCCCTGGGCTAGTGACAACATGGAGCCACGCCTCTGTCCTACCATTGACAAGAACTTCCTTCTATTCCCATGTTTCTAACTGCTTTGGAAGTGTTATGGTTGAGCTAAAGTTTATCTTACATCTTTCTGTTTGTTTTCTTTTTCTTTCTCTTCTACTCTTTTTCTGACCTTTATCGTTTTTTATCACTGAATTGACTACTGTGCTGGCTGGTTTTATGTCTACTTGACATAGGCTAGAATCATCTGGGAAGAGGGAATCTCAACTGAGAAAATGCCTTCACCAGATTGCCCTGTGAGCAAGCCTGTGGTACATGTTCTTGATTGATGAATGATAGAGGAAGACCTAGTTCATTATAGACAGTATCACCGCTGGGCTGATGGTCCTGGGTGCTTTAAGAAGGCAAGCCGAGCAAGCTGTGAGGAGCAAGCCAGTAAGCAACACTCCTCCATGGCCTGTGAATCAGTTTCTGCCTTGATTTCCATGGATGACAGACTAGGAGCTGTAAACTGAAATAAACCCTTTCCTTCCCATGTTGCTTTTGGTCATGCTGTTCCATCAAAGCAATAGACACCGTCACTAGGACAACAAATTTTTTCATTTCTATGACCAAAGGCTTGACAAAAAGCAATGTAGAGGAGGAAGAGTTGGTTTGGCTCGTAATTTGAGAACACAATTCATCATGGCAGGAAGACATGGAGGCAGAAGAGGTTGTAACTGGCCTTCTCACACTGATGAGGAGGAAGCAGGGAACAGTGAATGCCTGGGATCCCAGCAGGCTTGCCCATTTTCCTTCTACCTGTAACCCAGCCCCTGGGACACTACCAGTTGTCCCAGGGAACTCCTGCCCTGGGACACTACTGTTGGTCAAAAGCATCACCTCAGCTTCCTAACACCCCTTTATACAGATTCTGGATTGCTGAGTCGGGGGCTTCACCCCAGTCCTCTGGCAACCATCTTGAAATGTTGGGTGGAAAGTTTCATTTCAAAGCTCCCTCCCCTGGGAGTTGTCTCCCTCCCACCTCCAAGAAAGCCAGCCAAACAGTGACCCCTCCCCAGAGAAGGTCAGGACCACTCCCCATATGCTACTTAAACTGCCCCCCAGAGAATAAACACATGGTCTCCCGGTTTTATGTGGTCTTTCAGGTCTCTGTTTACCTCTCTGTGTTTTCCCGGTGTCGGTAGCCATTAAACCTGAGGATCTTTTAATTTGGTCTGATTAGAAATTATTGCGTCGGCAGAGAGGTTTGTTGCTTAATGAAAAATGTTTAACATTTGGAGGTCCCACTGAAGGGATTGTTTTTCCTACTGGCCCAGGGCTACATGTTGGAAAACGCCCTTCTCGCCCCGTGCTCTACGCCAGGCTAACATCGGCTTCCTCTCCGTGCGTTCCCCTTCTTTTTCAAGTACATGTCTATAGGGTCCAGGACCCATTACATTTATGTTTATCGATTTTCAGGCTATCCTGTTGGAGTCACGGTGTGTGCCAGGTGCCCGACACAAGCAGCAAGGCAGACCTCACTGAGGTGGGATTGAGTGGATAGAGACGTCTGCCCACTCATTTCTTACAACCCCCTGTTTTTGACTCAGAGTCTTGTCACGGTGGACACATTGTGACAGGCATTGAACCCCGAGATTTGGTATAGACTTGTAAAATGGGCTATTGTGAGTCAAAGCCTGATCTCCAAAAACACCCTTGGGCTGCCTTTTTCAAAATTCTTTTTAAATTGGGGTTATCTAACACCTAACGTAAAAAATCAAGGCTCTAAAAGCACGTGGTTTCTGGATGCTGTGCTCCTGTTCCCTCTTCCTCGCTCCCCTTCCTGCTTCTCTAACTGTTCACTGTTTTGTCTCTCACTATTTTTTCTCTACCATGGATCCATTTTCCCATCCTTCCACTCTAAAACTGTGTAGGTGTTCTGTCCTTTGGTTCTGTTCCCTCTTGTAGCATCTGCTAATCTGGTCCTTAATGGGACCACATGTATGCTTCCCTGGCTTTGGCCGCTTGCCTACACCAGGACTTTTAAATTGGTCAGCTGACCAGGATCCTAAACAAACAAACAAACAAACAAGTTTTGTCTAAAATAATGTGGCCACAGTATGCTTGTTTTATGTCTGTGTGAGCATGTGGGTGTGTTATTTGGGTGCTTGTTTATTTCTCTGTGTGTATGTGTTTTAAGATCTGTAAAACTTATAACTCCAGATTACAACAGCTCTAAAAAAATACAAACATGTGGGTAATCTCCATTTTGACCCCACTGTCATCTTGGGTAAGAAGAGTACCCATGTGTACTAGTTTTCTTTAACTTATTAAAATATTCCTTTAAATCTTCTTACACTTACTACCATTGGTAAGCTGTAACTAATTGGGTAAAGTACATGTCTAAATTTAACTTATATGTCTAGTTTAAATATAACCAACAAGAAATGGTACCCAATTCTCAAGTGCCTTTACAGATCTGAGAGTTTGGCATTTAACAAAAGAGACATGCCAGCCCCTGCAGCATCCTATAGCTGCTCCAAGAAGATGCATGATTACAAAAGACCTTCTGCCTTAAGCCTTGCCTTTGGGTATAGCAAAGTCACCCACACAGCAAAAAAGCAGCCTTCCACCTCATCAGCTTCCTGGATGCTACACTTGGGATCGATCTTCTCAGCCTGCCAAGACAGGTAGACTAAATCTTCTCCCCACAGGAAAATCTTCTGGCCTCTTGTACTTAGCAGCTAATGGTAAGCACTGCTTCTAAGGCTGGTGTTCTCCAAGGACTAGGGAGAGACTTGGGATTGCCTGCGTAGCTTAAAAAGCTGTCTCATTTATCCCTCTTAGATCTGTCTAAAGGCATTTGATGACTTAAGGTATGCATAGCTCATTACTTCATTTGTTAAGTTTCCTGCTAAAAATACAGACAGGTGTACCTCTTTCACAGGCTTCATAGTCCAGGATTAACAGGTTTCAGGTGTATCTTAAAAGATCCAGAGTTCTCAATTCCCTTTAATTGTCTTTTAAAATGTTCCTGTTTCCGTTGTCTTACAGATACCTACAGGTTCCTAAAAAGTTCTGCTGCTTTATCAAAAAATCTGGTCTGGTAAAAACTAAGAGTCCCCAAAGCCTATTTTAACCCCACCCATTTTCAAGCATATTTTACAGGTCACTCCTGCTGTCTGGGCAAAAAGCAATTTATAAATGGCCCTCCAATGTCAACACCTGCACCAGCTTCTGGGACTTCACCATTGGTACCAGCTCTCCTGGATCAAGAAGACCTACCAACTAAAATCTGGTTTTAAAAGGGCATATCTGCTTTTGTGTCTCACTTATACACCCAAGCCTCACCTGCACAACCAGGGCACTTCTCTGTCCCATTCTTTCTAACAGTTAATAACCTTTCCAAGGCTACCCCCATTCATAGGGTCAATAATAACAATATATATATTTTTTCTCCTAGCCACCTGCCTTCTCATCTCCTTCAAGGAACAGCTGCCTGTGGTCTCTAGGATGACAATAAACCGGATGCTGCTCCAGCCACACCTCTTGCTGAGCTCACGTGAGCCCACCAACTCCTAGCTCTCCCATGTTGCCCCATGCCCACAGGAAGCAGCCAGACTTAAGCTGGCTCCCCTTTATCCAAGGAGTCTAAAATGTTTAGTTGAGGGACTTCACCTCAGCTCTCTGGCACCCGTTTATCCAAAGAGTCTAAAATGTTTGGGTGGGAGCTTCACCCCAGCCCCCTGGCATCCATATACAAGGAGTTTAGAAAATGTTTATTTAAAAGCATCACCTCAGTCCCTAACATTCTTATTCAAAAATGTTTGGAATGTTTGGCTGAAAGCATCACCTCAGCTCCCTTACACCTCTTTATACAGAGTCTGGATTGTTGAGTCTGGGGCTTCACCCCAGTCCCCTGGCACCCATCTTGAAATGTTGAGTGGAAAGTTCCATTTCAAAGCTCCCTCCCCTGGGAGTTGTCTCAGTCCAAACTCTACTTCCAAGAAAGCCTGCCAAATGGTGACCCCTCTCCAGGGAGGGTCAAGAAACCTACCAAGTGGTGACCCCTCCCCAGGGAGGGTCTAGACCACTCCCATGGGCTATTTAAACTGCCCCCCAGAGAATAAACACATGATCTCCCAGTTTTTTGTGGTCTGTCGGCTCTCTGTTCCCCTCTCCTTGTTTTCCGGGGGGGGGGCCACTCGGGAGTGTTGGCATGCAGTAAACCTGGGTTTCTTCTCATTTGGTCTGATTGGAATTATTGTGTCAGCTGAGAGGTTGATCGTTTAAGGAAAAATACTTAACAATCACCACTTGCTTTCAGGATGGGTCTTCTCGGTTCACTCCCTACAAGTACCCTCAAAGACATGCCCAGAGGGGTGTCTCCTAGAGATTCCGAAGTTAGCCAACAATAAAGAATAATCTCATGATTACCATCTAATGTTTATATTTTATCACACTTCTCGATTAAATTTTAATGTTTTTAGTGGTTTGATACATGCATATACCACTTACCTAACTCCCCTTCTGAACAACACCATTCTGCTTCAGAGGGACTGTAACTGAGAGAGTATTCCAAGTCCCTCCCCCTTCCCCTCATAATGTGATGTCATCAGACATGTAGAAGCTTTGCTAATCAAACATCGTTGTTATTAACTCAACAAATACTTTTAGAGCAGTGAAGAATAAGGATAGTGATTCTGTCTTACTTTCATCTACTTCCTTAGACTTCTGACTCTGGTAAAGCCAGTATCTTTACTTCCCCATAGAAAAGAATTTCAGGACTTGCCAGTGTGAGTAGAGTTGGATTTTATTGTTAAAAGACATTGTTAGCATTGACCTTAAATATGAAGATTAAATAAGGTGCTCTGTGAGAAAACAAGATATGTATGAAAGCATAGATATGGGCTAGTTAAAAAAAAAGAGTTAAAATCACCTTAGTTTTTAAATATCCACTGTGTGTGTGTGTGTGTGTGTGTGTGTGTATGTGTGTGTGTGTGTACATGTGCATGCGAGTGCCCACGCAACCTGCAGGTGGAGGTCAGAAGACAGCTCCCAGGAGTCAGTTCTCTCCTTCTACCATGTGGGTCCAGGGCTTATACTCAGGTTGGTCTGTAGCTGTCTTCACAGTAGCATTATTGTTATACTGTTTTGGTAGCTTCTGGTGTTACTTCTCAAAGGGTTGCTAAGGAACTTTTCCTTTTGGTAAATGATATTATGGGGTGGTTTCTTGTTGTAAAAGGAGCAGCAGGCCGCTTCCCGCCGCCTGGCTAGCTTTACCCGAAATAATTACACGGAAACTGTATTCATTTAAACACTGCCTGGCCCATTATCTCCAGCCTCTTATTGGCTAACTCTCACATCTTGATTTCAACCCACTTCTAATCATCTGCATGTCACCACAAAGTCGTGGCTTACCGGCATGAGTGTAGCCAGCGTCCATCTCAGGAAGGGAAATTATGGCGTCTGCCTGACTCTGCTTCTTTCTCCCAGCATTCTGTTCTGTCTACTCCGCCTATCTAAGCTGCTGTCCTATCAAAGGCCAAGGCAGTCTCTTTGTTTGGCTGATGAAGTAACACATAAACAGAAGACCCACCTACATCAGTTTCTGATATATCCAAGGATTGGGGTTGATAAGGTAAATCCTGAGGTCTCAAAGTCTGCACAGCAAGTTCAGATTTTTTTAAAAAATAAACAACTTTTTTTTTAAAAGTGTAAACAAACGTTTAGTCTCATTTGTGAGCTTTCCAGAGAATATCTGGGCAAGGGGCAAAGCTGTACTGAATGGCTACTCAGGTTTAGGCTTTAGCTGATCTCTTGCTATACTAACATTCTTCCTTCTACACAAGGAATATCATCTCTATGATGGCAACCTTCAAAGAAAATGTCAGCAGTTTTGAAATTCTTGACTCTCAGCTGGAGAGAGGCTATGCCCAGATTCCTTCCTCTTTCCCCATGAAAGGAATAGTCCTTTATGGACCCATTTATGTTTAGACATCATGGTACTGATGTAGATATCCAGTGTGAATCAGCAAGAGATGATTGGCATCAGATATCCAGAGAATCCAGAAGTAATCAATGATGTCGTCTATCATATAGCCAGTTTCTGGCAGAATGCTACTGTTGTGTGATTCTATATAAATATGACATCGAGGTCAAGACCTTCACCTTTGCTTTTGCCTTTGCCAGTCAGCCTGTGAAGGCCTGTGTGTGTTTAACTTTAGCTCTAGTGTAGGTGGGCACCTGCGTCTGTGTTTGCCAGTGCTTGCCAGTATGCACTGAAGGCACACACCCGCATGCCTGGCAGCCTGTGTGCCAGGGTAAAGTATGTCTTAGCTGCGTCCCACTCCATATGTTTGCTTCAAGCTCCCAGCCTCTAGTGACCTTCCTCTGTTCTTGGCATTAGAGCTGGGACCTCACTTCTAATCTCTCTCCCCACTCTGTGAGCAGCTTCTAGTCTTTCTTGAAAGGCAGGTTAGCAGCAGAGACTTCATTCTTTACTTACATGATTTACTAGCAAATGCTCGCAGCTTGAATACAAGCTTAGGTATAGAAGTTCTCTCCTCTGTTTTCAGTGAATGAAAATTCCAGGGAAGACGCTGTAACCACAAAGGTTGATTGACTGACTAGGATGTCAATGCTATGGAGAGGTTACAGTGTTGCACGACCAGAGCCGTATTATCTTTGGCCATCTTTGGACCCCTTAGTAGCCATTTAACTCCTACCTCTGTGCATGACCTAGTTAATATCTTTGTGACCATTAGGTAAATCCTTTTGAACGAAGAAGCCAACTTTTAGATCCCGCCAACCAAAAGGCTAAAACCCCACAAAATAGCAGCTGAAGCATACACAGAGTTTTCCCCCACTTTACTGTAACCCACCTACCTGACGAACTCACTAAAATAATTGGAAGGTGTATTGATTTATGATTTTACTTGTTCTGCTATCGTTAAAGTTTCAGGAAACTGCTCCCTCACTGAAACATGGCATTTGGAGAGACCTGAATCTGTGCCCCAAGCTGTAGCCACTCATATTCAGGTTCTAAATAAACTATCTCTTTTGTTTATTTGAAGTGTATCTTAGTCAGAGTTTCTATTGCTGCACTGAGACACTGTGACCAAAAAGTAAGTTGGGGAGGAAAGAGTTCCTTGGGCTCACTCTTCCACATCACAGCTCTGTCATCTCAGGAAGTCAGGACAGGAGCTCAAGCAGGGCAGGAGCTGATGCAGAGGCCATGGAGGACCACTGCTCACTGCCTTACTCTCCAAGGCTTGCTCAACCTGCTTTGCTATAGAACCCAGGACCACCAGCCTAGGGATGCCACCACCCACAATGGGCTGGGCCCTCCCCTCATTAGTCACTAATTAAGAAGATGTCCTGTGGGCTTTGTGCAGCCCGTCTTCTAGAGACATATTCTTAATTGAGGTTCCCTCCTTGTTGACTGAGGTTTCTGTCCTTCCAGGTCCCACAGCTGTTTAGTCCCAAAGAAACACCAGAGGTCACATTAATTATAAACTGATTGGCCTATTAGCTCAGGCTTCTTATTATCTTTTATAACTTATATTAGCCAATTATTCTTGTCTATGTTAGCCATGTGGCTTGGTACCTTTTGTGGCGAGGCAGTCACATCTTGCTTCCTCTGCAGCTGGGTCACAACTGCTGACTGAAACTTTCCTCTTCCCATAATTCTCGTTGCCATGTCTCTACTTCCTGCCTGGTTGCTGTCGCCCCACCTATACTACTGGCTATACCAGTAGCCAGGCAAGAAGTATATTATTTCTATTTTTTTATTTTATATTTTTATATTTAATTAATAATATTTTTATTTGTTGACCATAATACAAGTAACAGGATAAAAGTAAAAGGATAAAACAGCTCCTCCTCTCAGATGACTTTAGCTGTGTCAAGGTGACATAAACTAGACAGGGCAACGAGAGCTGTTTCTTTTCGGAACATTTCAAAGGATGTTTTTCCTTTTTTTTTTTTTTTTCCTTAACTTTCTTTCTAAAACATTACTCCATCTTTGTCTTGCTCTTGTGGTTTCTAAACACCCTGATGTAATTGTTTTCAGTGTTCTTCCATAACTGAGTTTGTTTTTCTCTGATTTTCACGTTTTCTCTGTGTCTTGGGTCTTCTTCGGTCTGAGCGCTTTGGGTTTCCTGAGTTTCCTCAATCTGTTGCTTTGTGTTTGTAATTAATGTTTGAAACTTCTCACTAGAATGTCAAATACTTTCCTATTCCCTCTCTTCTTCAGGTATTTTGTTGTCTTATGGCTTTGGTTGTAGTCTCCTAGTTCTTGGATAGTGCTTGTTTTTGTTGTTGGTTTTTGGATAGTGTCTCATGAAGTGTGTGCTACAGGCACAAGCCTCTGCCCCCAGCTCTGCCCTGTCCCTACTCTTGGTTCTTCCTTTCTTCACTTTCCATTTGGGAATCTGTCACCGGTGGTTCCTTAACATCATTCTTTTTGCGGCTGTGCCCAATCTACTAAAGGCACCAAAGGCATTTTAGCATTTTTGTCTTTTCCTGTTTTGAGACAGGGTTTCACTATGTATCCTAGGCTTTCCTCAAACTCACAGTCTTTCTGCTTTAGCCTTCAAATGACTGGTATCGCCACATCTGGCTCTTTGATGTTTTCATCTGGGGGTTCCTAGCGCCCATATCCAGTTGCTCAACTCCTGTAACTCCAAGTCTAAGGGGTCTGACACCCTCTTCTGGACTCTAGAGGTAGAGTACACTTGAATGTGTGTTTACACACAGACACAAACCCACATGCAGAAACACATATATACACATAGTTAAATTTCAAGTGTTTTCATCTGTAAGTTTACTTTACTCATACGTAATATAATGTTTTATTGTAACCCCTGGGCATATTAATCAGTGAACTTTCCAGTCTACAGTCCCATAGTCTCTACTGTGTCTGAACCTGGCTTTGGTGTTCCAAACTGGTACATCATGGCTCTGTCTCCAAACTGTGCTTTTACCCTATAGCATGCAAACTTAAAACCTGTTTTCTGGAAATCCCGATATATATGGGTTGGAAGACAAGGTAGAAGGATCTGAGTAAGCTGTCTTTAGTGGGATCTTTCTCTTTGCTCCTCTGTCTAGAGAGAGGCTGTTGAAGGAAAGGAGTATAAAGGTTAATGGTACCATCATAGAGTGAGCACTGTATGGTCAGCTTAATCCCCTACAAGATTTAGTCTCTGAACAAGTAAAATTGAAGATAAGAAAGTAATTTACTTGATTAGGCAAGCCCAAAGGGTTACAAAACAGAAAAAGTGGTCAAAGGTTAGCAGGTAAAACTTTATACATTCATTCATTCTCAATGTCAGGTCATTTTTTATTAAAAAAATATTATAAAAGAACTTTATTAAGATCTCTGTCCTAATCTGGACATGGTGGCACGTGTCTTTAATACAGCACTTGGGAGTCAGAGGCAGGCTGTTCTCTGTGGGTTCGAGGCCAGCCTGGTCTACAAAATGAGTTCTAGGACAGCCAAAGCTACACAGTGAGACCCTATCTTGAAAAAATAAAAAAAAATAGAAATAAATAAAATGATTCCTCTGCTGGCAATCACCCATCCATCTCAACTCTAGACTGGCTCACTAAAGTGCTCACAATTCAACAGGATCTCTTACAAAGAGTCTGAAATATTATAGTCGGGGCCTTATCCCAGACCCTGACACCCATCTTTGGAATACTGGGTGGAAAGTTCCATTTCAAGCCCCCTCCCCTGGGAGTTTCCTTAGTCCAAACTCCACCTCCGAGAAAGACCACCAAACAGTGACCCCTCCCCAGGGAGGGTCAAGACCACTCCTGCAGGCCACTTAAACTGCCCCCTAGAGAATGAACACATGGTCTGCGGGTTTTGCCTGGTCTCCCCTCGTCATGTTTTCCCGGTGCCACCCGGAAGCATTGCATTAAACACGGGCGTCTTTTATTCGGTCTGATTGGAATTATTTGCATCAGCAGAGAGGCTCGTTTTAAGAAACATTCCTAACAAAAGCAAAGAGCCTTTATTCTACACAAGTTTGCAAATTGGGACTCTTCATGTGTCCAATGTTTTGGAATAAACGGAGCGCCCCAAGCTCAGTTAGAGTTGGGTTTTTACAGTAGTAAAGGTGGGGATGAGGGATTGCTATGGTTCTGGATCCCTGGTTGGCTGATGTTTGTCTAGGGGTGTCCTGGTGAATCTGTGCTGGCATGTGACCCTATTTAAAATTGTTGCAACATTAGGAATTTCCTTCGGATGGTTTGTTCCTGGGTGGTGCCTGGGTAATCTCAGTTTGTGGTCCTTCCTGCAACCAGGTATTGCCTCAGGCCTCTATTAAGCTTCTTATGGCTAAGTACCACCTACACCTGCCAGTTAAGAACTTCCTTTGGGTGGTCTGTTCCTAAGCTTATCATGGTTGTGTCCTACAGCATCAAACTCAATAGTGGACAGAGAGGAACTCTATCATGATGCTTATTCTAGGGAGCTGAGAGTCTAAGTTTAGGGGGTTGCCTTTAAAGCACAAAGCCCAGCAGCTCATTAACGCCTTGGTTAGATGGTATTTCCCTAGGCACAGTGCTTGCTGGAGAAAAGCCAGTATGAATGGTTAACAGGCAGCAGTTTCATCCCCAAATAGAGAAGGTTAAAATTCCAGCTTGACACCACCATGGAGCCAGCCTGTACCCATGACTAAGAAGAGAGAGAAGGCATGCTATGTGCCTGTGCTCCAACCTTCAGCAGGATCACTGGAGCCCAGGACTTCAGGCAGGAGGGAGGAGGGGAGGGAGAGGAGACAGAGAAAGGGGAGAAGGAGAAAATATTAACTAAAGACAGTTTCTTTTTAAGCTACCAAGTGACATTTCCAAGAGGACAAGATAAGAAAATGCACCCCGGGCCCCCATATCTGTGCGAATACAAGGAAACCCTCCCAGCTACTGCAAGATTAAAATTTCCCAAAAAATGGGAACAGAAAAAAAATTACCATTTAAATTTTTATCATGTTTAAATATATGACAAAAGAAATTCTTTGACTATGTGGTACAGCACATATTTAGTTATTTAATTGAACTTTTATGAAGTAAACAATGTATTGTCACCGAAGTCAATAGGAAGTACAGATGTGGATATAAGGATGAAATCAGACACAATAAAAAAATCACATGAATTACTTTGCATAATTCTATACATTTAAAATTTCAATAGGATAAAAAATATTTTTTTTTCTGTTTGCAGTGCCAAGGATCAAACCTGAGGCCTCATGCATGCTAGGCACATGCTCTGCCACTAAGCTGCATCTCTAGACCAGTGTTTTTTCCTTTTTATCCTCATTTTTTAATAGATTTTTGAGAATCTCATATAATATAGTTGGGTCCTACTTAGCACCCCTAGCTAAAACTGATACAATGAGAGACAGAGAGTCTGAGTAGCCCAACTTTCACAAAAGAAACTAAGACAGTGGTAGCAAGATAAAGCCAACCAAAAGATGGGGTCACTGCAGTTCTTTAGAATAATCCCACAAGAGCCCATTGAAAAGGATATTTCTGTACTATTGACATTCATCCACGGCATATAGAAAGAACAGCAGTTTTTCTTTTTGCCATGAGGAGGGCCAAGGACAGCTTGTAGGCATAGTTCTCACCTTCTGCCACGTGGGTCTTGGGATTAAACTCAGGTCGTCAGGCTTGGTGGCAGGTGTCTCTTTACCCACTGAGCCATCTCACCAGCTAGGGAAACATTTTTGATTACCTTTATCAAGTGAGAATAACTAACACAATCTAACAAAGAAACGCAAAAGTAATATTCCATATCAATCTTGCCAATAAATATCATGGCAAAAATATTAAATATTATAAAAGGGATCCAGCAGTTCCATAAAGGAATATCACAGCTAGAATAGTTTAACACACAAAAAAGTAATTGTCAAGAATCACAGTAGTTTTAAGGAGAGAAGTGAGGGAACCATTTCTATGAACACTAAAATGGTGTTTGATGGATATTCAACCCTCTTGCTGGAAACAGTAAAATAAATTTCATAGTTTATTTTCTGAAGACATCATTTAAAAAATTGCACAAATACATATTAAGATGTGTATATGTATGTGCATGTATCTCAGCCCTAAATCAGCATGCTGCTTAGTAGAAAAACATTGACAGCAACATCACTTCTGTTATCATAACAATCAGTTGCTACAGCATTAGTCCAAAGGGAAGAAGATGTCAGTGGTGACAGAAAAATCTGTAGGGGAAGAGAGATGGTGGGTAAAGGGATTTGCTGCTGCACCTGACGATCCAAGTTTGATCCCTTGGGCCCACCTGGTCGGGGGAGGGAACTAACTCCCACAAGTTGTCCTTTGACCTCTACATATTTGCCATAATACTTGTGCACACACATGTACATATATACAAACAAACACAGTAAGTAAACAGAAAAAAATATGTTGGATAGAATATGAAATTAAGATTACCTATAGATAATATGACTGGTTATCTGGAAAGCAATATCAATTAAAAATAACATAAGAATTCAGAATTGTAGCAAATGCAAAATTTATAGGGTAATTAATGGCCTCCATGTATGTTTTAGTTACTTTTCAATTGATGTGAAGAAATAACCTGACCAAGACAACTTATGGAAGAGTTTACTGGGGCTTAAAGCTTCAGAGGGTGAGTTCATGGCCACCATGGTGGAAGTATGGCAGAGAGCAGGCAGTCATGGTGCTGGAGCAGTAGCTGAGAGCTTACATTGGTCAACAAGCAGGAGGAAGTCAGACAGCTAATCAAGTATGTCACAAAAATAGTGCATTTGTATTAAATTTTGTGTATGTGTGTATGTTTGCTTACAGGTGTGTATGTGCACCATATATGTGCCTGATGCCCACAGAAATCAGAAAAGGGCATTGAGTTCCCTGGATCTGTGGTTACAGGTGGTTATGAATCACCATGTGGGTTCTGGAACTGAACCCAGATCCTTTGGAACTACTGAGCCATCTTTAGAGGCCCAGTTTCTTATAAACGGGCCTTTACCATATTGAAGAATCTTCTTCTACGCTTTTATTTATCATTTCATTTTTTATTGATAAAATTCTTGGCTCTGTGTAGCATCTCTGCCTTATAATCTATAGCACTCAGAGGTGGGGGAGCCGTTTGAAACTCTGGGTAAGTCTGAGCTGCAGAGCTAAAGCCTGTCTCCAAAACCAAAACCCAAAGTAAAATAAACAAATAAACCACAAAATAGACTTTTGTATCCATCGTAAGTGTAAACTTCAGTGGCCCATTCTGGCCAAGTTGCTATCTGCTCCCACTACTACCCAACTCCGGAATTTTTTCATTACCGAGAGTGCAACTCTGAACTTTTTAAAAAGACCTCATCCTACAAATGCCCCCAGCCACTGGGAACCACTTCTTCTGTGTCTTCACAGAAGTGGAGTGTCGTCTTCAGCTATTTTGTTAAATGTCCTCTTCAATGCCTCTTGCATACTTGATCTCTCCGTTTCTTCTCTGACTTTCGTCTCTCTTAAGCTGTTCCTCTCCGCTCCTTTCCTTACTTTTAGGACTCTGCCCCTTCCCTATTGTCTTATCTGTTCTTCAGTCTTATCATCTTCCTTTGGGGTTTCCTTGTTTTCAAAGATTATGTTTATGAAAATTATGCCATCTGCAATCTGAATTTTTTTTTGTAGAATGCTTGATTCTCTTGTTTCTCTCGTTACCCAAGTGTGCCCTTTCCTCACTACTGCTGGTATGGGGGTCCAAACAGCTGTACCAAAGCTAGTATTTGCTAACGAATATGATGAGTGCACGGAAAGGCATCTAAGGTGTCTAAGACTCCAATTGAATCTGGCATCTTCAACACTATTCACAAAATCTGTGGGATTTTGTTTTTAAATTTTTGCCCATTTTTTTTCTTTTTGGTTATAGGGCTTCTCTGTGTAGTCTGATGGTCCTGGAACTCTCTCTGTAGTCCAGGTGAACACAAGGATCCACTTGCCTCTGCAACTCAACTATAAAATTTGTTCCTGTTTTGCTTTGTTTTGTGAAACAGGGTTTCTCTGTGTAGTTTTGGAGCCTGTCCTGGAACTCACTCTGTAGAATCAGCCATAGAAATACCTGCAAATGGAAAAGGCATTCACTCTCGTTATTCCTCAGCGAAGAGCAAGCTGAAAGCCACAGTGAGGTATCACTATACACCAACTAGGATGGCAATTGTAGGACCCTGACAGGACCAAATGCTGGAGAGGCTGCTATAAGTGACTGGTGGGGACTATAAATTGCTATAAACATATTGAAAATTTATTTTGCTACAAAATCTAAATTTTGTAGAACAACTGAGTAGAGGAATAAAGACAGATATATACATAGGTTAACTTTTTTTTTAGATTTATTTATTTATTATGTATACATTGTTCAGCCTCCACGTATGCCTGCAGACCAGAAGAGGGCACCAGATCTCATTACAGATGGTTGTGAGCCACCATGTGGTTGCTGGGAATTGAACTCAGGACCTCTGGAAGAGCAGTAAGTGCTCTTAACCTCTGAGCCATCTCTCCAGCCCCATAGGTTAACTTTGTAAGAATTTGTATATATTTAATAATAAAATAAAATCTTTGTTACAAAAATAGTGTATTCCCATTCTCTCAGTTTCTGGCAGAGAAAAATTTCAAGGGCAGGTAAATAGAGTCGAATTGCCCTAACCTCTGAGGGCTGAGTGTGCATCTGTGTGCCCAAGGCTCTCTTCCTCCTTTGGGGCTCTATTTCCATGTCCTAGGAAGCTGGGTGTGATTTGCTCAGGACCCATTTCTCTGCAGGAATATATCTACGGCTTAGAAATCGTCAGCAATTTCAGCTGTCAAACTGTCTAATTCCTATAGACAGAAAAAGAATATCATATCAACTTTTAAGATGTTTGAATTCTTCCAGACCTATACTGGTATTAATCTGAGGGCAAGTTTATTATTATAACAAGTGACAATTCAAACTTGGGGTCCATATGATTTGGAAGTTCATCAGCTCATGAACTGATGAGAACAGAAAAATGTGCTTTAAGCTTCAAGCTCGTTCGTTGTTCAGTACAATCTTACTAAGCCACTCCTTCCGAGCTCTGCTTTCTTCAGCACCAACTTTATTCTCAGGGATTCATTTTCTTTGGTTGTCAAAAAATTAGCCACAGTGTGCTCTAGGGTCAGATGTACTTAATGTCTCTTTCATGAGACTCTTAACAAAGGTTCAAGGGGAGTGTCTGGGTAGGTTTGGGCCACCAGCACATGGCTGATGTAATCTATGTGCTGAGGATGGATTTCTGTCCTGAAGAAGCTCTGAGGTTGTGGTGGGGAGGGGCAGTAAATGAGTCACCCTCAATAAAGTATGTTTTAACTGAAAAGGGAGGGCCTTCTTAAATTGCCAACTTGCTATCTTTCATGGAAGAAGTTTGTGGGGAGCTACTCCACACCCCTAATCCTGGTCCTTAGTCATTTAAGTCAATGAATATTTGATATTCAAAAACTAGAAGGGAGACTGTTTCAGTTGGGAATACGTATAATTCTAGTCCTGTTTCAGTTCCATAGCTATACTGTTTTGTTGGGAGTATTTGGATATGTTTTTTAAATATATTCAACAAAATGCTCTCAATTGCTATCCTGGCTATTTTATGTCAACTTGACAGCAGCCAGAGTCACTTGGAAAGAATGAACTTCAGTTGAGAAAAATGTCCCCACCAGCTTCACGTGTGGGCAATCATCTTAACTGATGACTGATGGAGGGGACCCAGCTCACTGTGGGTGATGTCACTCCTCCTGGGTCCCATAGAAAGGTAGGCTGCGCAAGCCTTGAGGAACAAGCCAGTAAGCAGCACTCCTCCATTGCTTCTGCCATCAGTTTCTGTCTCCAGGTTCCTGCCCTGTTCGAGTTCCTGCCCTTTCTTCCCTCACTGATGAATTGTGATGTGGAACTGTAAGCTGAAATAAACCCTTTCTTCCCCAAGTTGCTTTTGGCCATGGTGTTATCATAGCAATAGAAACCCTAAGACATTTGGTTTCTTCAATATACAAAGTATTTAAGAGATAGTAAAGACTCATCTTTCAGTGGTTGGGCACTCAAGAGTTTAAAATTGGTCACTCTCCGATCAGATTTAAAAAAAAAAAAGGTAACCAAGCATTCTCCTGTGGTGAACTTCGAGCTAATTTCAATATTGCAACACAGTACTAGATACTGACCTTGGACTGTGGCTTGCTACACACAGGTAATACTGGGGTGTGTATGGAGTCTACTGATCTGTTTTGTAACATTAGGAGCCTGCTCCTCCTACACTTTCTCAGCTGCAGTCCTCCAGTTTCAGCCACGGAAACCTCCAAACAGAATGTTTTGCTGTTTGTTTTGAAGCAAGGGCAAAGCAGAGGTCAGGAGACAGTGGGGTGGCCTTGCCTAATGTCTTGCTTCACCAAGAAGCGCCTCAGATAACTCAACTCACAGGCTGTTGTGAAAACTCCGCGATTGAGAAAGCTAGCTGGGCGCTCCAGACAAAGGACACAGAGTGCCAAAAACCGCTGGGAAGGGAATGTGTTCAAGTGTTCAGTGAGCAGCAAGGAAGCCACTCTGGCTTGAACTCAGTGTGTGGGTGAGAAGAGGCGCACCCAGAGGGCAGGACATACAGGGTTTACAGAGGATGGCTTGAGCTTTGACTTTTATTCTCAGTGTGACAGGAACCTGCTGGAGAGATTTGAGCACGGGACTCATAGAGGTCTGCAAAGGTTCTGAAAATGTCAGTGATAGCTTGGTGAGGAACAGGAAATGGCAAAACTTTGCAGTCAGAAGAGAGAAACCAGCCCAGTTATTTCACGCAGGCGGAAGTAAACACCAGGCGGAAGTAAACACCAGCAGAAGGAAGAACGCGGTGGTATCAAAGACCAAGAGCAGATCGAAAGGTTCTCAGTCGGAGCTCATCACTCCCGGAGGCAGGAATACACTATCTCTCCTTCCACCATAGACATGCCAGCATGTGCCCTAGTACTGAATACAAAGAGAAACAGAAATTTTGATTTTTCTGGTGGTCCTTCCTTCCGGTAGGACTTCCTGGGGGGTTGAGAAGGGAGGAGAACCTCCTATGGGCCCCTGAAGTACAGAGTAGTGTAGGATTAAGAAGTAACATTATCCAAGCAAATATATCATATATATTATATGATATATATCATATATATTATATGATATAATATCCAAGCAAATATATATATATATTATGGTTTGAACCATTAATTATTGGATTCAACATATATTCTGAAGTTAAGGTTAAAGAGATAGGGAACACTGAAGAAAGTTTGTTTGATGAAGAATAAATCAAACGTTCTAATGAATTTAACGGTAAGGAAGACGCCCATTCTAAGTCTAAACAGAGAACAACATTTAGTCATTCCAGAAGATGGGAAGGACAATCCTGAATGGCCACCACTGCTGTGCAGCTTCAGACGAGTCCGGATGTCCACCATTGCTAATTAGTCTGGAGAGGAAATTTGGGGAAACCTGGGTGTAGGTTCCCTTTCTGGAGCAGTTCTGCCAGACAGGGGAACAGAAACACTGGAGAATTAAAAACCAGCGATGACAAAGCTGGCGTGTGTACACTGGGTCCTTCTTCGCTGCATCGCGTCACCCAGGCCGGGCCGCTTGGCTCGCTCCTCCCCCGCATCCCGCCCGAGACTTTGCTTCTGACACGGGCCAAAGGAGACTGCAGGCGGCCTGGCGAGCACGCCCCCGGGGCCTCAGTTCCTCCTCCGAGAGGACATTCCGCCCTTCTCTGAAGCCAGAGCCCTCCTTCCGCGCCCGCCGGCCACAAGACACACGCCCTCTCCGGGCGCCTGTGGACCCGAGTTCAGCGGCTCTGACAGTGGTCGGGGGCGGGGCCTCTCAGTCACGTGCGGTGGCCCGGCCAATGAGCGCGCATCGCGTCGTTAGCGGCGGAATCGTGGGGGTTGGCTTACCTGGAGGCCTGGTCTGGGCCGGTAGGCGGGTGACGAGGGTGAGCCCAGTCCGCGCGTCGCCAGGACTGTGCGGACACACCTGCCTTGCTCCGCGATCTCAGGTGCCAGGCCATGGAGCGTCAGGTCCAGCGACTTCGCCAGGCGTTCCGGTCCGGCCGATCGCGACCGCTGCGCTTCCGACAGCAGCAGCTCGAGGCCCTGCGGAGGATGGTGCAGGAGCGCGAGAAGGACATCTTGGCAGCCATCGCGGCGGACCTGTGCAAGGTGAGCGTCCGCGGGGTGGGAGGGACCGGGCGTGTCCCCTTATTCCTGTGCTGTAGCAGGTTGTTTTGTTAATCCAGCAGTGAAGAGGCAGCAGAGTTACTCCGGACTCCAGCTCTGCTTAGAGCCCTAAACGTTGTGTTTGCACTTACGATGAAGTGTTTGCTTTACCTGGTGCTCGCAGTTTCTCTTCTGCGAAGGCTCTTTATAGGCTTGCCCATTTCTACTGCATTTATAGTCTCTTTCCTTACAATGTGCCCTTAACTCTCTGGGTATTCTGAGTGTCAGTAGTTTGTTCACTTGGTCAAGTTCAGATATTTCACTCGCTGTCTTATTTCTTAACTTTTTCTTTAAATGGGTTCTTCTTGTAGACAATATTGTTTTTTAAGTAATCTTCAACACTCAATATTTTCCTTCATGACTTTGTGTATCATTAGATATGTGTTGCTTAAACACTGACAATCACTCCGGGGACTTTTAAAATACAAATCTTGATTCAGTCCATCTGAGATTTCTAATGAGGTCCCAGGTGATATCACATGGCCTCTTTAGAAGCAAGCTTTGGGTACCAAGGTTTTAAGTAGTGTTGGAGGTATAACTACATTCGCCTGTACTCTCTAGTAATAGTTTTTTCTTCTTACTTTCTATCTGTATTCTAGGCATAGTATGACCTTTATTTTTAGATTTACAATCCACCCTTCCCCAAAGACTATTGCAAAAAGTGGTAACTGCTGTAGTAGTAATGAGAGTGGTAGCTACAAGCCTTCCTTCAGAGTACTTTGGTTAAGAGGGGCTGTGGTAGTAAGCAAAGATAAGATAATGAATATTAAAGCCCTATGAGTCATCCATTCTGCAAGCATCAGCTATTTTGTGTGTGTTTGTACATACACAGGGTTACTGAAGAAATACAGTAAGTCCAGAATTTTAAGCCAGGCTGTGAAGTAGAACAGATATAGATAAAGTGTGAATATGGTTACAAACCAGTGTGCTAAGGATGAAGTATTAAGATACAGCTCAGAAGCAGACTTGCCATGGTACCTAAATTGTGACTGAGGAAGGCTGCTATTAATCAGGGAGGCGTTGCTGAAAGAGATAATTTTTTTCCCGATTTTTGATAGTGATTTATTGATCGCTTAGCTAGCTGCGAGCCAGGCGGGACTTGAACCCGGGTCCCATTAGGCGCTCTTAACCTCTGAGCCATCTCGCCGGCTGCTAAGGGATAATTTTTTCAGAGGCATTGGCTATCTTAGAGGGGAAAAGCCAGGACGAGTATCCAGGGTGTGTCTTATTGAGAACTTGGAGGGTTAAAAAAAAAAATCGGATAGCAAACTGGGGGGGGGATGTCTAGTAACACCAGTTATCACTGCAGATACACTGGGTCTGAGTCATGTGACATCCTAAGCCAGTGGTTCTCCACCCTCCTAAGGCTGCGGTCTTTCAGTACAGTTCCTCATGTTGTGGTGACCCAACCATAAAATTGTTTCACTATTACTTCATAAACGAAATTTTGCTACTGTTATAAATCATAATGTAAATATCTGATATGCAGGTTAGCTGATGTGTGGCACCTGTGTGAGTCGTGACCACAGGTCGAGGACCCTTGTCCTTAGCAAATTATACTGTACTCTTTGTGTAAAAGTGACTGGTTTTCTTTTCCAGAGCGAACTCAATGCCTACAGTCATGAAGTCATTACCATCCTTGGGGAAATTGATTTTATGCTCGCAAATCTTCCTGAATTGGCTTCTGCTAAACCAGCTAAGAAGAATCTGCTTACCTTGTTGGATGAGGCCTATGTTCAGCCAGAGCCTCTGGGAGTCGTATTGATTATTGGAGCTTGGAACTACCCTTTTGTTCTTATCATGCAGCCTCTGGTGGGAGCCATCGCTGCAGGTCTGGTGCCCGCTGATGGCTTTATTCCTGTCTCGAGGGTCTAACTGTGTCATGTTGGTTGTAAGGATGGTGTTAAGGATGGTGTGTAGTTAAATACATTTGCTTTGGTGGTTTGCCTGGCTGACACCAGCAACTTACTGAGCATTCATATGTATCTTGTACTTACGAATGCTAAAGTACCTAGGGAGTGAATCTAAGAGTCAAAGACATCTGAGTTAGTAGTCCCAAGATCTCAGAATCAGGCTTCCATATTCTAATGTGATTCTTGTTGATGGCTCTGCCTTTAGAAAAAAAAAAAACATTTAGTTTCATTTGACCGGTTTCTTTATTCAAATAATGGTGTAATGTTAGCTCAAGTGTACAGCAAATCTCAACAGACTGATTTTTTTACTTTGAAAGCTCTGGTTGATATAACCTGTTTGCTCAGTGATTCTGGGGCAGAGAGAGAACCATGGTAGAAGTGCAGAGAAAGAGATAGAAATCTGGGGAGTGTGGGAAGCTAGAGAGTCTGTTGTCGGTGGCTTGGAGATGTGAGAGTGAACGGTTAGCGCTTGGGAAGGAAGACATGAAAGAAAGAGGACACACGATGTGAGGAAGAACAGACTTAAGAGCTGCAGAAATACACGAAACAGCCTGTGCCCTGCATGAGTATCGCTTTGGTAGCCATTAAAGTTACCCTAATATTGGATGATGATGTTCTGCTATCCCCTTTATTCAGGAAATGCTGCGATTGTTAAGCCTTCAGAACTAAGTGAAAACACGGCTAAACTCTTGGCTAAACTCCTTCCGCAGTATTTAGACCAGGTAAGAATATCTTGGTCCATCTTTAACACATCTGTTTATGGTGGAAAACACAGATTTGACTCTTCTGCCAGTGATGTCTTTGCTGGCTGCAGATCAGTGGGGCTTCCTTAAGTCTCCAACAAAGGAAGCCAGGTTGCAAAATTCACTGTAGAGTGACCCAGCAACTATGGTTGTACAGTGTATTGAGGCTGTGACTTTATATGTGTCTCTTTTCTACCATCTGGCACTTCCAAGGATACAATTTTAGACATCGTTCATGTAGTGAACTTATTGATGAGAGGCTAACACGTTTCTGTCACTGTCCATTTTCCTAATAGAACATCATGTATGTTATTACATGAGTACTCTTGCTTTTTAAAGGCATGCTTGTGGCTGGAAGAAAGTGCCTTCCTGAACCAGCACTCTGAGTTGACTAGCGTGTAGGCACTGAGGAGCATCAAACAAAGGCTGACTAGGGAGCGTGAGATCCCAGCTTTTCGGTAGGGGATCAGATCCAGAAGTTCCCGTGACCTCTAGAGAGGAAGTTGATTGCTTTGTGGCTGCTGGGTTCCATGGGCAGTTTTGCAGGGGAAATTATTCATGTAGCTTTCATCAAACGGCAGCTTTAAAGCACCCGATTTTTGTGTTATGTTTCTCGATTTGTAGTGTCCCCGTGACCAGCTCTAGCTCTTAGAGCTCTTTATTGTCTTACACTGTCATCTTAGCTCCCAGAACAATTGGTTCTAGTAGCTTGGTTATCCAGTCTAAATGGAAGAGAGTGAGTGTCATGGATTCAGTAGGACTTGGAACCAGAAAGTAGAGGATTAAGGTCTCGATTTGTCCCTCCCAGGTGTAAATTCTTTAATAGTTGATGGTCCAAATGGGGAGGATGATAATGTACCTGCTTCAGTTGTCTGGTGGATTAACTTACCTGTGGATTAAAGCACAGAAAAATTAAAATTTAAAGTACGTGAATCAGTTGAACTGTAAAGTGACTAGGAACTAATTAGCCTTCTAATGAGCAAGCGATCAAATGCTGACCAGAGGTTGATACGCCCGCTAATCCATCCTACAGCTTAGCCGCTCGCATGCAAATCACAATTTCCTTGCCACTTCATCTCAGCCACTACTTTCTGCCCTTGCTGTTATTACTAAAAGTATTTTCTAAAGGCAGCACAGTGCCTGTGATGGGATGGGTGTTGTACAGATGTTATGTAACTTTTCCCAGTAACAAGTTCAGAGATTGCCTAAGGTCTGGCAGCTTGCCTAAAGCCACAGATGCTAGTGAGTGGCAGAGCCTCCCTTCAATCCAGATCCACTTCAAAAGTAAGTGCCGTCAGCTGTGATGCTCTGGGTCCAGTTCATTGGGCAGATATGGACTTAGGTACCTTGGCCTTAGCCCTGCTGTACTTTGTACTGGACAGAGAGAGAACATTGGGATTAAGACATGAACTGCAGGGCTGGAGATGCAGCTCAGGAGGTAGAACGCTGACCTAATGTGTACAAGGCCCTGGGTTGGATCCCCAGCACTGTGCAAAACACAACGGAACAGCAGCGAAAGAACCTCACCATCCCCTCCCCGCATCTTGCACATTTCCCCTGTGGAATCCAACTCTTTGCTCTCCTTTGTGCTTTCGTTGCCAAGCTCAGGTAGAAAATATTGGACTCTGAGGCTTGTGTAGGTTGATGGTTCAAATCCATCTCCTCCCTCTGTCTTGGGCCACCTCCTGATCTGCCCCTCGCAGGAGATGATCTTGATCTTTTGGTTTTCCTGACTGCTGCTTATCAGTGTTGAAGAATTGCTGACGTGAGGCCTTAAGATTAATTCGATGGTGCAAGAATCTGTTTCTCTTTCTTTGAGGACCTGTATGCGGTTCTTAATGGTGGTGTTGCGGAGACCACAGAGCTCCTGAAGCAGCGGTTCGATCACATTCTCTACACAGGCAACACCGCGGTGGGAAAGATTGTCATGGAAGCTGCTGCCAAGCACCTGACCCCTGTGACCCTGGAACTCGGGGGGAAAAGCCCATGTTACATTGACAGAGACTGTGATCTGGACATCGCTTGCAGGTGGGGCTGGCTTTGCTTTCCTGAGGTTCCCCCCAGCAGATGGAAGTTTTTTCTAATGGCTGTTTTCCTTTACACGTGAACCTCATGACTTATGGCTTCAAGGTTCATCAACTTTAGTGGTTGGTGTGCCCAAAAGTAGCTGGAGCCTCTCAAACTGTCTTCTGGTGCCACTGCTGGAATAGGGAGCCACACATAGGCCCTGCTAGCATGTAGTTTCCTCACGAAGTTTGGAAATATTCTTATGGATAAACCTGGAGAGAAATTTTCCCAGGTTTTTTTTCTTTTCCGGTGTTGGATTCAAATCATGGCAAGCCTGTGATCCACTTTAAGCTACGCCCCAAACCTGTGATAAAAAATTTTAATCTCTTGCCAGCTGAAGAATGCTAATCCAAAGGGTTGTGTGTATGAATAAACACGCTCAGTTGAGAGGGTGTTGTTTTTGCTTAGCTCAGATTCTTTGTTCACAGAACAGTATGAGAGATATTTTAATAGCATTTTGCAGCTGGGAACAAGAAAATAAGAGCTCTTTACTAAGATAGGTTTGACGACTAGGAAGCAAATACGCTCTGGGTAGCGTGGCTTCAGAGTTGTGGTGGGGAGGTGGGTCAGTGTTGCTGCTTGGCCTCTTTAAATAGAGCGTGACTTCCAGAAAAAGAGACCAGCTGCGAATGCTGAGGTTGTGGGCTTTGTCTGTATGTAGAAAGGGGAAGGATCCACACAGAGGAGCATGGTAGAGGATGTTGGTTGTGCCCTCTTTATACCCACACAGCCTGTCAACAGTACTACAGCCTGGGAGAGCCAGAGTCTGAATTGTGTGCTCGGCATCCAGAGTGACCTTTGGCTGGCTCAGATAGGAAGGAGTGTTGGGAAGCTCTGCCCATTCTCTGCAGGCTGTGTCTTGATAGCTTGACTGTTTACCAGGCCGGCTCTGAGAATTTTCTTGCTACTTAGAATATTTTACCTCAGTTGAAAATGTGCGCTAAGGCTGGTGGCGTGGTTCAGTGGTAAAAGTACTCGATGCACAAATCTGACAGTCTGAGTTTGATACCTGGAATCCGTGTTAAAAAGTCAGATTCTAGCTAGGAGGTGGAGGTGCATGCCTTTAATCCCAGCACTTGGGAGACAGAGGCAAGTGGATCTCTCTCAGTTTGAGGCCAGCAGCCTGGTCTACTTAGTGTGTTCTAGGACAGCCAAGGTTACACAGTGAAACCCTGTTTCAGAAAACCAAAACCAAAAAAAAAAAAAAAAAGCCAGAGTCTGAGTAGATGGGAGGCTTGAGTGTGCAGCGAGCACACAGAAGAGAGACCCCACCTAAGCAAGGCAGAAAGGACCAGCTCCCAAAATCCCAAAATGTTGTTTTCTGCCTCCCCCTACACACCATGGCATGCACGTTCATATGTGTGCACACACACACACACACACCCCAAATTGAAAAGAAATCTGGAAATGTATTCTAAGTTGTAACCAGATGATCTACAGTTCAGAGTTTTCGTTTCTTTTGTTTTTGACAATTACTAAATATACAAAGCCGTATGATTGGCATGATGGTTAATCTTTGTCATTAACTTGATGGCATTTAGAAGCACTATGAAAACAACTCTGTAGACAAGTCTGTGAGGGATTTGTCTAGATTAGGTTAAGTGAGGTGGGAAGACCCACCCTAAACCTGAGTTCTGGGTGGAAAAAAAAAAGGCAAACTGAGCATAAGTATTGGTTGCTCTCTCCTCCCTGGCTGTGGTGCCATGTGACCGCAGTGTCATGGTCCTGCTGCCATGACCTCCTTCCTCCGCGATGTAGCACCCTTCAACTGTGAGCCAAAATCACCCCTTCCTTTCTTCAGTTGCTGCTGCCAGATGTTTTACCATAGCAATATGCAAAGTACCTAATACATTGGGAAACAGGTGACTATGAAAAGATGACTGAATTGCATAGGTATTCTGGTTTGGGTTTTGTTTTTTTTTTTCTCCAGACGCATAACCTGGGGAAAGTACATGAACTGTGGTCAAACCTGCATAGCTCCAGACTATGTCCTCTGTGAAGCTTCGCTCCAGGATCAGATCGTACAGAAGATTAAGGAGACGGTGAAGGTCTGTGTTCTGCAGTTCTGGTTCCACAGATGAAAGAATGCTTTCAGACAGCATCTCTGTTCACTTTTACCCCCAACCCAGATAATCCCAGTAACATATGTGACTGAACTAACTGGCTAATTAAAGCACTCTGTGCAGCCGGGCAGTGGTGGCGCACGCCTTTAATCCGAGCACTCTGGAGGCAGAGGCCGGTGGATCTCTGTGAATTCAAGGCCAGCCTGGACTACAAGAGTTAGTTCCAGGACCGGCTCCAAAGCTACAGAGAGACCTTGTCTTAGAAAATCAAAAAAACAAAACAAACAAAAAACACACTCTGCATCTGTGGGAACAAGGCCCAAGTTGATGCAAGTCCGCTTAAATGGTGTAGTTGATTAGTTGAGGCATATACTTAAAAGTCAAAATGTTTTCTGTGGTTTTGTGACAATGTTCCCAAATTACTTGAAGAGAGCCCTTTGGCATGTTGATTCTCGCTGGAGAAGGTTATCAGTTGTCGTGTGTGTAGAGGGCCAGATGACTAATAGTTTGAAGGCGTGAAGTAATTACCTACTTAAAGTGCGCCCTGTAGAGCAGCGGTTCTCAGCCTTCCTAATGCTACCCTTTAATACAGTTCCACGGGTTGTGGTGACTGCCAACCATAAAATTATTTTCATTACTACTTCATAACTGTGATTTTGCTAATGCTATGAATCATAATGTAAATCTCTGATATACAGACTATCTGATATTCGACCCTTGTGAAGGGGTTGTGGCCCACAGGTTGAGAACTGTTGCTGGAGCAGGTTCTCCATCGTTTAGGGTACATAAAGGAACTAAGGAAGACTGTGTCTGGTAATAAGCTAAGGCTTGAAGAGATGTGGGATTTTCCTTGTCAGACCGTGTTTGACCAGGGTGCTGAGTTCAGTGGTACGGAGACTAGTAGCCACCTTGCTGAGATCATTTTTTTTGATAATTGAGCACCAGAAAGGAATTGAAGTGTGGGTTTTGTGACAGTTAAGTGACTCTTGTTGCTCTCAATAGGACTTCTACGGGGAAAATATAAAAGAGTCTCCTGATTATGAAAGGATCATCAATCTTCGTCACTTTAAGAGGTTACAAGGATTGCTTGAAGGACAGAAAATAGCTTTTGGCGGGGAGACTGATGAAGTCACACGCTACATAGGTAAGAAAATTCGCCTTTCCTGTGGGAAGATAGTTTGACATTTTTACCAGCCTTTACTAATCCTACATAAACTAAATATTGTTTTTCCGTGTACTGTTTTTTAGTGTATGTACGCATGCACCTTTAATACTTATTATATTTATTATTGAGTGTGTGTGTGTGTGTGTGTGTGTGTGTGCGCACGCGCGCACACACACACATGCATACAGGTACCACACAGTATCTTAATTTTCTGTTGCTGTGATAAAGCATCCAGAGGTGGAAAGGGTTTCCTCTCACTGCCATCTGTAGTGAGATCTGGCGCCCTCTTCTGGCAGATAGCAGACATGCAGACAGAACACTGTACATAATAATAAATAAATCTTTTAAAAAAAGAAACTGCTCCCAAATTAATTTACGTATCTTTTCTCATCAGTTGTTAAAAAAAAAAAACTTAAAAGGATACAAATAATTAGAAATTCATAGAGATTCTCTTTGGTTGGATGTTTCAGTAATTGTTCAACAAAACAAAAATCCCAATTCTTTTGTCTTGCTGCTCTTCCCACCTCCTAGGTGGCAGCGTGACCCATTTCTAGGCCAGTCAAAGACAAAATGAAGGAAGAACTGTCGAGATTAGCTTGGTCTAGGTAGAACTTCTCCCTGAGTTTGACAGTGGATTTGGAAGCAGATTTTGGGGGGAGGAACGGTTGCTGTGAACCATAGCTAAGCCTGGCGCACTGAGAGGACAAACCAGTAGGGGTGCCTAGTGGGTGGCTGTCTCCGGGAAATGAAGAGAAGATGAGAATGTTGCTTTTCTTCCTGTGTTCAACTTGACCACTCATGTTATTTTATTTAATTTTATTTTTTAGCCCCAACCGTACTTACTGATGTTGATCCTAATTCCAAGGTGATGCAGGAAGAAATTTTTGGACCAATTCTCCCAATAGTGTCTGTGAAAAATGTAGATGAAGCCATTAATTTCATAAATGATCGTGAAAAGCCCCTGGCGCTCTATGTGTTTTCTCATAACAATAAGGTAAGCTTTGTAGAGAATAGTTCATTCTCAGGAGCCAGATTTCTTTATCGCTATAAAGCATAGGTGGCTCATTTATATATCGAAGTTGACCGGCTGTATTCATAGCTTTCTTGGGGAATGGAGCCTTGGTTATCTCTGTACCTCTCCCCTTCCTCCCTGGAGTTAGAGCTGAGTTCACAGGGATGAACGTCACAGGCTTTTGAATAACAGACACCTCCTGAATAATGAGAACTCTTCCATGTACTAGCATGTAGTGCTCTTTGTGGCATGAGTCCATAGAGCCTGCCCCTGTGATTCAAGTGACCTTCATAGGCACTCAGACGGGGCTGGAGAAGTCAGAGCCCTCTGCACACGGTAAAGATGGTCCTGAGAACTTGGGCTTCAGGCTCCCAAAGGGTAGCAGCTCTGCAGCCTCTTTCTGGGTGCCTGTCCTTTGTGTCGCTAGGTGACTTGCAGCTCTTAGCAGATGATGGCTCCACATGCACAGATAGGTTCAGGGTCCATCTGGAAAGCTGAAAATGAGGAAGAGGAAGAAGGGACCAGCCGGTGTGCGGAGGAGGTGCTGTAGTCGCGTGGTGGCTTCCGGAGCTGGCAGCACCGTGAAGTTCGCATACCTCCAGACACTCGAAATGAGATGAACCTGCATGGTTCAGTAGAGTCCACTAGCAGCGTGCAGCTCGGTGGGCAGCTCTTTCCCTGTGGTCACTGCAGGCCCATTCGACATCCACCCCGAGTTCCCAAGGCTTCTTAGTACCTAAGTGAAATGACGTTTGTTAGCTCAGTATCATTGAGGCTTTTCTGATCTTAGGCCAACTAGCTGTTTATTTCCTCAAAAATAGGATAATTCTAACTTTTTTGCATTTCATACCTGTTAATCATATGTTATAATTTATTAGATCAGGGATTGAGAAGAAACTTTTTGTTGTTTTGTTTTTTAAGACAGGGTTTCTCTGTATAGCCCTGGCTATTCTAGAACTCACTCTGTAGAACAGGTTAGACTTAAACTCAGAGATCTACCTGCCTCTGCCTCCCAAGTGCTTGCATTAGAGGCGTGCACCACCACCACCCAGCTGCGAAATGATAATTTTAATATACTATTTTTATTTACTGCAAGACTTTGATGTGCATCTACAATGTATTTTGGTCACGGTCACTCCCCAGTCTTTCCCTAGTTCTAATTTCCTGCTTACTCAAGGGTGTGGGGTCATCCACTAGAGCATGGTTGAGATTCGAGGGGCATACCTGTAAGGAAACTGCCTCTCCCTCTCCCAGGAGCTGTTGAACTGCCAGTGTCTCTTCAATTGTGGTGTAGGGCTCAGGAGGCCCTCTCCTGCCCATGCTGGAGTAGTGACTGGTTTGCCGTCTGCGGTCGCCCATAGCTGTCTCGAGCCCAGGAGCACGGCAGTCTTTCTGAAGACTGTTTTCCTCCTCCCATCCTCTGACTCCTACAGTCTTCTCGCTCCCTCCTGCCAGTCCTCAGCCTCAGGAGGAGTGTGATGGAAATGTCCCATCTGAGACGGAGCATGCTGTAGGCAAACACTCCCTTTACTTTGACCAGTGAGAGTTTCCGTGCTAACTGCTGTCCACTGCACAAAGAAACCTCTAATGAGGTCTGAGAAGCGTATTAGCCTATGGATATAGAAATTGTAAGCATAGAGGGTGGTTTGATACTAAGTCCATTTAACAAGATACTAGTAGTATGTTCATCAGTAAGGCCTCTGAGCTCCCCAGCCATGAATTCTTGTAGGCATATTTCCTCCTTCAGAAAGTGGTTGGTACCCCCGTAACATCCATGCCAGTATTACACCAACAAGCATATCTTGTGGTCATTATTGCAATCACTGCGTTCAGAGCTGGGTAGATTCCCTCCACCCCTCCCCCAGCAGTGTGTGTTGCACCTCCTGGTACTGTAAAAGCTATACAGCAGGGCAGAAGGCTTCTGGTCAATACCACCTTGAGAGAAGTAGTGATTTCTAAACTGTCTCTTGTTGGTACTGCTTCGGAGTATAGATCTTGGTGGTGATCAAGGAAACAGACCCAAAGGTTCAGGGCCACCCCTCTTTATCTACACACTGATATGCGGGGGACTAGAAGTGTTTAACATTTCAGATTTTTTAAAGGCAATATCACTGTGTATCTAGGCTGACCTTAAACTCATACTCTGCCTGCTCCAGTTTCTCAAATGCAGAGATTCAAGTATGTGCTGTCTACCACCCAGCTTGACTGTAGATATTTTTTAGATTTTAGAATATTTGCCTATAAAATATTTGCCTGTCTTGGAGTTGGGACCCAAGTTTAAGCATCTTCTGTGTTTCATGAGGCAATATATACAAAGCCTGAAGGTAATTTTATACAATATTTTTAGTAATTTTTGGCATGAATTTTATGTCTCCTCAAACTTAAAAACTTGCACCAGCACACAAAGCCAGGATGCATGTCCTTAGAGCCCACAGGGAGTGCACTCAAAGACACAGGGTGACAGGACATTAGCTCTGACCTGGGTGCCTTTGGTCTGGTCCTCAGCTCATCAAACGGGTGATCGAGGAAACCTCCAGCGGTGGGGTCACAGGCAATGATGTCATCATGCACTTCACTGTCAATTCTTTGCCCTTTGGAGGTGTGGGTAAGTCCGACCGTCACAGTGGCCAGTATTGCTGTGACTTCTGCAGTCAGGCTGGGTCCCCTGTTCTACGGAGGTTGGGCCAAAGGCATTTTGTTCTTGGGGAAGCATTGTGGACACCATCTGCCCCTTTCTGCTGGGTCCTTCCCACTATGGTCGTGTCTATAGCTGGCCCTCTCCTCTCCCCCCTCACTGTCCTGGTGTTTTCTCTCTGGCTTCATTGTCTTCCCAATGAGTCGATCTTGCCTTCTGAAGTGACCCCTTCCATCAGAACAGCTAAGTCAGCTGTGGCCTGACCTCATCCAGCTGTCCCTGGCTTCCAGTCGTTCTGCCTTCTGTCATTGCATTGCACCTGTCGTCGCCACTCACCAGTCTGTTGTATGCATTGTGGTTATGCAAGTGTGACTTCCAGGAAGGCAGGGGTTTTTACTTGCTGTTCTTACCTATCTGTCCAACCTTGTTACCCTGTTCTTGGCTGCTCTTCAAGGACTTAGAGGAAGCAAGTGAGAGAAGTCATGGATTAAAAGGCCATGTGGACTGATAGAGAAAGCACACACATAGAAAGCACACACATAGCGTTTAGCATCATGCTAATCTGGGTTCACACTTCAGTTTCCTCCTTTAACAGACATGTGACTTTAGGCAGATCAGCTAGTTCCGTAAACTGTTTTTTCCTGTCTGGAAGCTGGGTTGGAGGTACAGACCACTGCAGGGCTGGAGTAGGCGTCCCCCACAGAGCTCACTGAAACTGCTAGCACACTTGTGATGTAAAGGACCCGAGAAGGGCTGCAGATCCTGTCTCTGTTCATCGAAAGCATCCAGGCTGAGAGGGCGATGACTGTGCTAGGGGACCAACTTGAGAAAAGATTTTTGAGAAAAAACAAGAAAAGCAAATCAGTTGGGTTTCTACACCCCAAGCAGCAGGCTCAGGCTTTCTCCGTCAGTGCTGAAATAGGAAGCACCTACACTGAAATTTGTTTCATCTGTTCCCTTTGTTTCAGGTGCCAGCGGAATGGGGGCTTATCATGGGAAATACAGTTTTGACACCTTTTCTCATCAGCGCCCCTGTTTGTTGAAAGGATTAAAGGGAGAGAGTGCCAACAAGCTCAGGTACCCTCCCAACAGCCAGTCCAAGCTCGGCTGGGCCAAGTTCTTCCTGCTGAAGCAGTTCAACAGAGCTGGGCTGCTGACGCTGCTGGTCGCGTGCTTGGCTGTGGTTGCAGCCGTGTTCATCAAGGTGAGTCCTGTTTCTCCTTCCTGTCTGTGGGCTGCTGTAGCTACGTGAGTCTACCTGTCGAGAAACTTCCATCAGCTTCTAAAGTCCCTGTCTGCTGGCAAGCTACTTGTTTTTGTAAACATGGTTGTTTACTTCCTGTCTTAGCTGTTTTTCTGCTGCCGAGTCAAAGTTCAATAGTTCTGACCAAGTCTGAATGGACTGCAAAGTCAAAATTATTGTAGGAGTTTACCGAAATTATTGTAGGAGTTTACTGACGTTTTTAAGAATCTAAACTACCAAAGAGCTTGCTAGAAGATTCTGAAGCTGCTCAGCCCTCTGCTCCCTTGGGTACTGGTCCTCACTATCTGCTTCAGTTTGTTCTTGAATATGCATGAAGTCATCATGGCGTTAAGAATGACAATAGTGGAAGGAAATAGACAAGGGGCATCATTTTTATTAGGCGTATTTTTCCTCCAAAGTGGATTGCCAGAGAAAGTTTGTCTTGGGCCACAGGTCGTCATAGAGGTGGGATTGCAAAAAGGCCCTTGTGATAGTCTCCTCTGGGTGGTGTGTACATCTCTGGGATGGAGGAGGGAATTATCCTTCATGGGATGAGTGTCAAGATGGGATGGGGAAGGGTTTCCTCAGACAGCTGGCCAAGGAGATGTGTGACAATGTCTATGAAGAATGGATGCGGATGAGAGACAGGGAGCATGTAGTGGAAATGCCATTTTATCTAGCATGTATCTTGGTTAAATGTGAAAAGTCGTTCATCTCACTAGCACCGCACTGGTGGACTGATGATAACAGCTGCATTTGAAATCGTTTGGGTTTTCTCAGAAATACCAAGCTCTGCCGAGGGGGAATGCCCTGTTGGCTTCTCTGGCAGTTCACAGACTGCGCTGGCCCCGTAAACACTCATGATCAGATCTCAGCTGTCTGTTGAGAGTGAGGTAGGAGCTTCCTGTTTTTTTTCTCTGTGTGAGGTGGGCCAGGTTGGGTTCTGTTTGGATTTAGTTGTTTCTACTGCTGAAGGTTTAGACGTACTGACAAAGGAGGTTTTACTTAAATTCAATTTAGGTATCATTTTAAAGGGATGGGGAGGGGTGCTGGTTTGGGAGCAGATCTCTGGACTGGGCCTGGTGAAATCTGTGTCCTTTCTGAAGGTGAGCAGCTGCTGTTGAGCCATGCTGTTCCCTCTGTTGGCTCAGGAGGACTTGCCAGAAATTCCAGTCCAGTCACCATTTAGATAGTTAACTTTTTATTTCATAATTTGAGAATATTTTTTAAAAGTCTCAGAATTGTTTCATTTTAATTAAAAATAAAACTCTCCAGTTTAGAAATTCACAGTGGCAATTCAGGGCTTTTTCCTCTTACATCTTTCTGCGACTGAAGATTTGGTTGGAGTAGGCTTGGGTCTCTGGTCAGTGGTGGTTTTCATTTGACATTGGTCCCTTAGCCTTGTGTGCATATTTTTGGTTGGGGTAGACTCAACCTCTGGGTGACATGAGGACCAGGCTTGCCTTGTCCCCAAGAAGGCGCACCTAGGTGGCACCACACTCACCACACAAGGGTCTGGCACACGGGTCTCCCTTAGCCAGGTCTTTGGCGGGAGTGAGAGCGCGTGGGCTTGATCCTCGGCTTGAAGTGAGATTTTGGCAAAGCCTCTCCTTGAGCTTTTACCTGAATCTCCAGAGTGAGAGGAGTTTGAGATCCCCAGGCCACTTTCAGCTTCTCCCGCCTCATTGCTATTGGCAGCACATTCATGGCCTCTTTAGCTGGTGTGGGTTCAGGTGAAGATCTGGCTTTGGCCCCTTGCTGCCTCCTTGTGCTCTTCCCTGACCTTTTATCCTCTTTGTATAAAATCTCATTTTATTTCAAACAATGATTCAGAATGTAGATTGCGTTGCTCACTTGGGTCTCTGAAAACATTTTTGAAGGCTGTTTTTTCTTTTGGACATTTTTGTACATACATGCTCAGTAAGCTTGACACCTGAGCTGTATCACCAAGCAAAATGAGCTTCTTTTGAAAAACACGCAGTGATCGTGACATACCACGTGATGGACAGGCTGGGGTCAATGGCACATGTCCCGTGCTTTCTCAGCACTTGATGTGCCAGGTCTTCTGAGACAGACTATTACTTGTCTCCATCTGCACACTGAGGAGTCTGTTATAATTACAGACCTTTGCATTAAGTGGCTTTTTTTGCACTTTGTGGTTACTTACATTGTTAGGTGTTTTCATGTCGTTTTGCTAATTTATTGGAGTTCGAATGAATTTAGAATAAAGTCCACAAAGGAAAGTTCTATCAATCTGTAAGCTACAGGAAGTGTTAGGCTGGCCTTTTAGATTTATGTATTTTTGTTTTATGTGTGTGAGCGCTTTCCAGCATGTGTACTGCATGTGTTCCTGGTACCCACAGAGACCAGGAGAGGGTATCAGATCCCCTGGAACTGAACCCTAGTCTTCTTTAGAAGGTGGAGAAATATCAAGTCGGTTAAAATCACAGGTCAGTGCGCTGTCTTCTTCTGGAGGTTGCTGCGGCTCTCCTCAGCTTAGGCTGGATCAGCTGGATCACTGCTCTTGGGCTTTAGGAATGAGCTCGTCGGTCTCTAGATTTCATGCCAACCCTTGGGTTTCCTGCTACATGGCTTTGGGTACATGGCTCTGCTTTTAGCTCTTGGTTTTGGACAATATACAGTCTGCTCCCCCATCTTATTGTTATTAATGAGAAAAGGCATGATCCTGTATTTTCAGTTGAAACCGCACTGTGGCTTCTTAGGGACACGTAGCTTTCTTTTCTATTTTGAATTTTCTTAAGAAAGAAAGTGTTTGTGAGAGTCTCAGTCCCCCCAGACTTGTGTTCTAAGGCTTTTCTCATAGCAGAGTAACATGGATCCTTTTCTCCTCTCTCCAGGAATATCTGTAATGACTTCCTCGTATCCTCTACTGAATTGTTCCTCTACTAAATGCCTGACAAACCAATATCTTTAAAATTGTACCCAAACCGGGAAATTACAGATGAACTGCAATCAAACCTAAGTCGTTGCCACTTCCCACTAACAAAACTCACTGTGTGGCCAAATTCCAGCACTTGTCAGCAGTGAAGGAGGACATAGACTGTGCTGGGGCGACAATGTGCCACGTGAAGTCCCAGCTCCGTGGGCAGTGTCAGGGAGAAGGTGGCTGTCCCACTGTCCCATCTCTTCTTCGCTCCAGCTCATAGCACTTCCCACTCCTGCGTCTTCTGCTCTCAGGCGTCAGCAAAGCCCTCCAGGTCACCTCGGCCCCAGCTTGCCAGCTGTCTGGAGAGGCGAGGTTAGGTCTTCCCAACCTTAGGTTGAGGTCCTAAACTGGGGAAGTGGGTATGTCCACCTCATCCACTGTGCTGAGACTCTGGCCTTCAGGAACTGGCTCTCCATTTAAACATCCTTTCCTGTTCGTTGTCCATAACCTGAAGTGTGTGTGTTTGTGACGGTCTGTCGTGACTGTCCACAGTGCCTTTATGATGACATGAGCTACACCGAGCCTCTTGTCAGGAAGCAGTGCTTTCTTTGTGAATGCCACTGAGAACATCTTGTAGTCACAGCTGTTCCAGAGGCCAAGGTTAGAAGATCCCTGAGCCCAGGAGTTTGGGACCAGCCTAGGGTACATAGTGTGAACCACCCCACAGTTCTCCATAAAAACCCTTCGAGATCCTAAAGTTGAATGTCACATAGATTTTCAAGGATAAATCTTTTCTTGTTTTCATAGCACAATGCAAGGAAACTTCACTTTTTAAATTTTAGAGGGATCCCTTTCTGATTAAATTTAGCCTACAGATCTTTCAGTATGGTCCAGCTCCTGTCATGAAAAGGGGATGCTAGGATCCAAGGCTTCAGAAGGCACGGGACAGAGGCTGTTGGAGGATGCTGTGAGCTGGTGGGACACCCTGCAGAGATGGGACAATAAGAAGAGCTCCCGAGCATGTGGGGCATCTTCTCATTCAGATCCTGATGTGGCCAAGTGGGGCAGTGGCAAGAGAGACCTGTGTGGAGCTCAGCTCTCCTGCCAGGGCTGGCTGCGCCCCAACCCCAAGCTGCAGGGCTCCCGCTGCCTTTTTGGGGTCCAGATTGAGACTTGATCCCACTCGATGAGAATGTAACTTGCTTTATTGACTGTAGAGCCATCATTGCTGAATAACCTGTTCCCTCACTGAAGCTGTCTGAAGGGTGTTGTCTCTACTAAAGTATGAGGTAGCAAAACAAAATCAAACCATTGTCCTGTTTAGCAAGTAGTTACTTAAGTGGCAGTTGTCATAGACTAATCATAAAATATTTTGCACAAAATTCCAATGTAGAATTTGCTCATACTATTATGTTAAATTATAAATCATAACTTCTAGTTAGACTATAATACTTACATACTATACTAATCTTCAAAATAAATGTTTTTCATAAATTATTGTGAGTGTTATTTTCAACCTCAGCTATGGAGATAAAATTCCTTGATTACAGTTTCCCTACTAATCCATTTTTCACTGTAGCCTGCACAGATGGTAGTGCTAACTCTGGGCGCCATGCTTCTCAGACTCCGCAATCTGTTCTCTGAGTGCGGATGAAGGCCGTGGTGCCATGTCTCACCATTGCGCCTGGAGCTGTTCACCAATCCCAGGCCCACAGCAACCAAGAATTTGAATCCCTGTCATGTGCCATCCCGTGGCGGTGTGTGTGACCGGATAAGCTGGGCTCTGCTGCTCTGGTTCACACCATTTCACTGCTGAAAGGCAGAGCAAATGCTTCTCAGTCTGAGTCTGGTGAAATGAGGAGGTGGGGGGGAAGGGCCTCCTGGCTTGGGCTTCCCACATGTGGCCAACAGGGTCCCCAGTGCCACCTAGCTAGGGCTTGCTGGCCCTTCTCACAGCTCCACAAAGACTGGCAGGCTGTGCCCAGGAAAACATGAATGTTACCAGTGCTTTTGAAATTCTGTTTTATTTAAAATCTTTTCTATTCTTGAGTAAGACTAGCCATTCCTGGATTCTCATTCTTCTGATAGGCTAATGTTCCAAAGTGCAATCTGGGTCAGAGAAGGAAAAGCCAGTTTGACCACAGCATAATTGTCACTCTGTGCAGTTCAGATCTCTGAAAGCGTCACTAGCAGATGCCACATAAAGTATACAGGGTCCACCTGCGCTTTATCTCATGTAAGTAGAACGCAGGTATCTGTTGGGGATGGACCGCTGCTTTCTGTTTCCCAGCTCCTGTAGTGTCTAGAGGACTCTGTTGACAGTCACCCAACCTGTGGGCTGATGCTCCCCCTAGGGCACCCCTGTCCCCCAGCATCCCTGTTATACCTGCTGGCACGGAACTCTCAGCCTTAACTTCATCATGAAGTTTAATTCTGGAGGAGCTGCCCTAGGCACTGCAGAAGCAAACAGTAAACTCCACAGTGCAGGGAGCAGGGAAAAGCTTCAGACCAGACAGCATGGAGTCCAGGTATGGTCAGCTGCTCCGGCTGGGCTGTGTGTCTGCTCTCTGTCCTCAGCACCTCACTGGAGAAAGCACCTGCTGGAACAGCATCTTCAGACACGACGGGACTGATGCACGTATGAACTCAGAGCTGACAGCATATACAAGGCCTGCACAGGTTCAAAGCAGGCATAGTCCCAGCACTGAGGAGAGGTGGGCAGAGTCCCACCCCTGACTAAGAAACTATTTGCAATTGGTATCTGCTGGGAAAAGGAAAACTCATTTTCTCCAAGAGTGTCATTGGGTGTATCAGCCGCACTCCAGGGCAAGCCCTGTGCCCAAGAGCAGCTGGCTGGCACAAAGTGAACTCCATGGTTTTTTTGTGCAATTTTGCTTTGGTAATTTTTTTGTCTGACTGTTTTGGGGGGAGGTTGTTTTGTTTTTTTAGGATTTTTTTTTGTTGTTTTTATTGGTTTCTTGTTTTTATTTTTGTTTTAGAGAGAAAGAAAAAGCGTGAAGTTAGGTGGGTAGTGAAGTGGGAGGACTTATGAAAGGGAAAGAATATGATCAAAATATTTAACAGTTTTTATATAAAAATTTAATGGATGGCGGTGGTACACACCTTTATTCCCAGCACTCAGGAGGCAGCGGCAGAGGCAGGCAGATCCCTGAGTTTGAGGCCAGCCAGGTCTACAGAGCGAGTTCTATGACAGCCCAGGCTACACAGAGAAACCCTGTCTTGAAAAAATAAAGAAATTGATAGATGATAGATAGATAGATAGATAGATAGATAACTAGAAATTTAAAAATCAATTGTATGACAAAACAGAAACGGCCCGATGGATAGGAATGTGTCTTCTCTAATTGCTACTGGAACTGGAGGGGGGGGGGGGGAGGTGCAAGAGCTTTTAACTGCAGGTTTTTAATTCTTAAAATTATTTTATGTGTGTATATTTTATCTGTGAGTATGTCTGTGTATCACGTTTATGCAATACTCTCAGAAGCCACAAGAGGATAGAAGGTCCCCTGAAACTAGAGTTACTAACAGTTGCAACCTGCCTGCGGGTGCTGGGACTCAAACCTGGGCCCTCTGGAAGAGCGGCCATCTGTCTGCCAGCTTCCTGCCAGAGAACTCCAGATGGGAGGTTGAAGGGCACGCAGTTAAGGTCTCTGTAAGGCAGTGTCACCATTAGTTACAGGTGTCCGTGAGCTAGGGGTCTAGTTGTACAGCACTGGGTCCCAGAGTGGACCTACCTCTGCTGGACCGGCCAGAAACCGCAGAATACGGACTGTGCTCGTTAACTTTGCAGATACCAAACTAATGGCAAAAGAAGAGACTATTAATGATTTGTGTTTGGAATAATATTAGACTAAGGTGGAGCTGACTGTACAGGTCAGCTCTTGCTGGTTAACGTTGCTGGAGAAGGGAAGACATTTTCCTCACTGGTGCAGTCATGAGAAGTGGCCAGTGGTCCAGTAAATTACCCCCACCCTGAGCACGCAGGCAATGCTGATCCAACTCAGGGTCACAGGCAGAAAGTCAGCCAGAAAGTAGGAAAATAGGGAGCAGGCTTGTTGGGAAGAAAGGGGGGGCTCAACAGGAGTAGGAGGGGTAAGAGAAGGTAATGGGGATGAAATGGCCAAAGCACATTATTTACACACATGAAATGGTTAAATAATATAAATAAAAAAATTAAGATAGTCAAAATCAGAGAAAATATCATTTATGCTACCAACACATTGACTACCCCTAACCTGCCGACCATCCCAATTCAGCCTTGCCAGTCACATCCATGATTATTTACATTGGTCTACAGCTGTACGGAATACCCAACGCAAAGCTACCGAGTGATGCAGTGTGGAAACCTCGTGGAGCCTCTTACACACTGGGCTGAGAGTGAAGAACCCAGTGGGTACATGTCTACCTTCTGTGTCACACTGAAGTTGAAAAAAAAATTTGTTTGTGGAGCCATCATGATTGAAATCTGGCCCGTGTAAATCCAGAAGCTGGCATTTGCCAACATCTATAGCCCCCGCCCCACGCCAGAGTCCCAGGAGCCCTGGAAAGCTGGTGGTGTGGCTCTTCGGGCTAGGAGAACAATGAGCCTGTTCCAAGGCCACCAAGGAGGAGGAAGCTTCTCTCACCTTGTAGAGGAGAGGGTGTGAACCATCCTTTATTAGGCCTTCAACTGCCTGGATGAGGCCATCTACCTGGAGAGGGCCACCAAACACTGGAGGTCTCTACAGACACCAGGGTCAGGAGGGTAAAGTAGAGGACCATTCGTGTGAATGAAGAAAGTCTAGTTCAGCCTGACCCAGCAGACAGTGTCGGTTCAAATATCTAGAGCAACACTGGGCAGTTTATTTTATTTCGTATTTAAGCGCAGTACAACTTGGATAAAAGTTTCCTGGTGTAATACAATCTCCTATGCACTAGGAGGCATAAGTGCCTCAAAGCTCTTCTCAAAGCACATGTCACTTCTTCCCTGAAGGTTGGTCCTATAGATAGACAACCCCACTTGTTAGCACTCCCGGTTTACCTAGCATTATCTGTGAGCGCAAGGACCTCCATGGCCCAACAAAACATGGACTCTACCCAGGACACACCACAGAAACACACATTGTAATGTTTGCCTGAATACCTGTGACCCGTATCGTCAGCTCCACAGGACTGACATGAGCACCCCGAGTGGCCTTGGTAGTGATGGAGGGACATCTCCTTGAGGGTCCTGCCATTCTGCTTCCCCACCATTTCCACCCACAGCCGTGAGGTTTTGCACTTTGTTAGTACGAGTAGAAGGAAAGGCATGAGCCCAGACAAAACAAAGATCCTTTTGATGTGGCTAAAGATCAGACGGGAACTAGCAAACCAGAAAATGTTTTCAATGTATGTGGTAAAGAATTATATTGTTAAATGAGAATTATAATGAGGGGGGCAAGTTCAAGCTACTCAAGACAGTGAAGGATACGGACTACTCACAAAAGGAAAACCCATCAACACCTAAAAACAATTTTAATTTTGTAAGCAATAAGAGAAATAAACATCAGAGCAATTTATTCACAACTGGGAACATTGTAAGAATAAACAAAACATTAGTAAATGACACACAATGCTAGTGAGGTTTTGCCGTGGAGAAGAATCAGTACAGCTCGACGTTGGGTTTCAAAGACTCTGCCCCCAGTAGTGCAGATAATTTCTTAAGGAAATTATCACAAAAGATCAGGAAGGTTTTCCATAAGAATGTTACTGCATAGCCTGGGGCCTTCTGCATGCTAGGCAAGCCTTCCGCCACCCAGCTACACCCCACCCCGCACCTCACATATTTCATTTTCATTCGTGGATATTTTGAATATATTTAAGATGCTAGGTAAGTCTTGGAGTTATCCTTATGGGAGGCTTTGTAATCATATTAAGAGACTAGACTCATATTGTAAAGACACTCTTGCAGAGGACCCAAGTTCAGTTCCCTGTGCCCGCACTCTAGCAACACACAACTGCTTGGGACTGGTGTCCTCCTCGTCTCTGTGGGCACACACACATGTGCACAGCATATACATAATTAAGAATAAAGTGAATCTTAAAAAGCAGATTATAATACGATATATACCTATCAACCCGACTCAACATGTTTATGTATATCCTCGAATAGAATTAATTCTGGAAAGATATTATAAATTTTTTTTCAGTTGCGGTGGTGGCGCATGCCTTTAATCCCAGCACTAAAGGAGGCAGAGGCAGGTGGATTTCTGTGAGTCCAAGACCAGCCTGGCCTACAAGAGCTAGTTCCAGAACAGAATCCAAAGCTACAGAGAAACCCTGTCTCGAAAACAAACAAACAAAATAAAAATGTCTTTTTTCTAGGTGTTGGCATTAAAGGTGATTTAAAATTTTTTGTCTTTTTTTTTAAACTGTTATTCTCCAGTACACAAATTTTTACTAATTTAGGGGGGGGGGCGGTGTTGCCCCTGATCCTTTCTGGTGCTGGGGATGGAAGCAGGGCCTTGAGTGTGCTAAACCCCCCTCGATCTGCGAACTATATCCTCAGCACTGCAGATCATCTCAGAACTCCAGTTTGTACAGGTGAGAACCAGAACTTCATTTCTGGCCCAAGCAGCCACCCTCACACTACAGGAATTCACTGCAAGCCAGTGCTCCTGCCAGCTGATAGGGAAAAAAGCAGAGCCAGAATTCAGGGGGATCGTGAAGTTCTTAGAAAACAGGAAGTGAAGATGCTCTGGAGCTGGCCGTGTCTCAGGCCAGAGCTGGGCAGGAGTCCAGGTCCTCCTGGCCCCTCTTTTGAAGAGGAGCTTTGCCAGACCCTGCAGATCTCTGACATTAAAACGCAGGGTTGTGGCTTCCAGATGCAGGGGCCTGAAGGCAGGGCCCAGGGACAGACCTCCCCAGCCTTATGACTAGGAAGCTGAAATATAGAGTGGCATGTAGCTTGTAAAACAAAAGAAAAACAAACAAAAACACTCATAGGACCCCATAGCTTAGATATACTTTAAAAATAACGAAATGATATGTACATAATCTATGAACAAGGCAACCTAGTGAGAGGATGTTTCTGTAAGTTTTTGGACATGGAACCAGCTTCCGGTTTCCCGCTGGAGCTCATTTCTTCAAAATCATCTACGAAGCGGGACTATGTGTCTGAACACAGACCCATAAAGATGCTCACTTTTCCCGTTAAAATTTGACCGGCTGCCTGCCCCCTGCTGGTCATAGCGGAAGCAGCATGTGGTGGGGTGCTTCTCTCCCCACCCCGACTCCCACCCCTTTAGGTCCCTCAGCCAGATTCCTGCTGACTTCTGCCTGGAGATTTACAGGATGCAGGCAAAATGGTCAAAAGCTCCGGGTCTCTTGCACCTGATTGTGATCACAGCTACAGTAACTCCCATTTCTCAGAGAGGTGGGTAGCCTGCGCACAGGCCCAGAACAAACGGGAGCAAAGTGTGGATCCTTGCAAAACCCTGCATTGGTGAGGGAGGGGCTGCGGCCCTGTGGTCCTAACTTCTCCCTACTGGGACTCCACTGTCCATTGTTCCTCTGTAGCATCCCCGTGAACAGAAGTGACCCCTCTTGGGAAAGCAACCCCCTTGCCTGCTTATTTTGTCCTCTCTTGCCCCACAGCCGTCTCTGCTCTTGCACACACAGGTAGCCTGTGACCCCTGATGACAGGCAGGACAATGGGACACCAGGGAATGCTCATAACAACGAAACAACTCATTGCTTAACCAGCTTCAGTATGGCAGAAGGAAGACAAAGTAAGAGGGGATAAGGGAGGGAACAAGCTGGACAGAAGGGAAGGGATGGGTCCTGGATTCACTCCAGTAGTGAAGGAGTGGGCAGCAGAACCCAGTGACAGTTTGAGAGAAGAAGATGAAGAGATAACCAAAACATGCACACGCGTGCACACTATCCATCGTGCCACGCCCACTGTGCAGCTGTCTTCCAAAACATGCACACACATGCACACTACACCCATCGTGCCACGCCCACTGTGCAGCTGTCTTCCAAAACATGCACACATGTGCACACTACCCATCGTGCCACGCCCACTGTGCAGCTGTCTTTCAAAACATGCACACACGTGCACACTACCCATCGTGCCACGCCCACTGTGCAGCTGCCTTGCACAAGCACCCCTCCTGGTTTTGCATGAGATTCCAAAATGCTCCAGCGGTGCTTGCACATGGGCGGTCAGGATGGTGCCCATTCTTTCCCTTGACCGGATATGGTCTACAACCTATGCACTAAATAATAAATCTCAGCCTGTGGCTGTAGCTCAGTTGGTGGAGTGTTTACACAGGCCCAACCCCAGCATTGTATAAAAAGGCCTGGCAGCACATTCCCATGACTCTGGCATTTGGGAGACAGAGACAGGAGGATCTAAGGTCATCCTTGCCTACAGAATAAGTTTGAGGTGTCTTCCTGGGATACAGAAGGCCTTGTCTTGAAGGCAAACAAAAGAACCACAATATAGTAACTCTAACAACTGCCACCCTCCAAGAGGAAAGGGAACAGGTGTTATGGTCGTTGTGATTATTGCCACAGGACATGGCCTTCTGGCTCCCAGGCCAGCATTTATGATTTCACCTGTTAATCACACGAGGTGAGAGTAAGACCACTACCACAATTTTTTAAGACAAACTTGAAGCAAGCTTTATTAAATACCGGTAGAGATGATAGACACTGGTCAGCTCCATATCAGGGACTTCCAGAGTATGACACCAAACTACATTAGTCAGAGGACTATAAAGACAAATCGCACAAGACCACGCACTTCCCAACTTTGCCCAGTCAGGGCAAGCATACACCTTGATGGATGCCTATGGTCTGTGCTGCCACCTGAAGCCATGGTGATTCCCGTGGGCCAGGCTGCTGCTGGGGACTGTGTTAGTGTGGCCTATATTGCCACCAGTGACCATGCTGAGGTCCATGGCACATGCTGACACCAGATACCATGTGGACGTCCATGATCTTTGCTTCTGCCGGCTGTAAAGGTTAAAGAAGTTTTGGTAGCATTGATGACTTCAGAATCGCAGTTGAGAAAGAGAGACATAGAAGGCTTTTGTGACAACCTTCCTCGACCCTCAGTGTAAAAGCCTACACAGGAAGCCACTGAAGACAACTCTTAAAAATTGCAGTAAGGATGCGGAAGTGTAGCTCTCCTCAATAGATGGCTACTGGCTGGGAGGCGCGGGGTGGGGGGCAGGGAGACTCACTTTTCCTTAAGGGGCTTGCCACCGGGAGTTTGACCAGCTCCAGTGGCTATATAGACAGCACAAATTGGACTATTTAAAATCTTTCTTTTTTTTTTGAGGGGAGGCCGCCAGGAAGGGGGCAGACCTAAGAGGATTGGGAAGTAAGGGTGATCTGGGTTCATTATGTGAAATTCCCAAATAATCAATAAAAAATGTTATGTTAATAAAAGGAACAGTGGGGAGATGAATAAAGAGGCAAAACAACTCTTTATTTTGTGTGATTTTGTGTAAACCTAAAGCCACTCTTATAGAAAGTCTATTTGGGGGCTGGGGATGTAGCCCAGTTGGCAGAGTACCTTCCCAGCATGCATGCAGAAAACCCTTAGTTCAGTCCAGCACTGTACAAATCAGGACTGGTGGTCCATGCCTGTAACTCAAGCACCTAGGAAGTGAATACAGGAGCATCCATAATTCAAGGTTCTTCTTGGCTAGTCAGTGAGTCAAAGGCCAGCCTGAACTATAATAAAGTCTATTTAAATATGATAAATATTTGATAAATATGGTAAATATTTGGGAAGTTTCTAAGTATAGAGGTTTGAAAGAAAATGGCCCCATAGGGAATGGCAATACTAGGAGGTTATAGCCTTTTTGGAAAAAGTGTGTCCCTGTGGGGGTGGGCTTTGCAGTCTCACATACTCAAGCTATTCCCAGTGACAGTTCACTTCCTGTCACCTATGGATCAAGTTGTAGGGCTCAGCTTCTTCTTCAGCACCATGTCTGCTTGCACGCTGCCACGTCTCGCCATGATGATAACAGACTAAACCTCTGAAGCTGTAAGCCACCCCAATTAAATGTTTTCCTTTTAAGAGCTGCCACGGTCATGGTGTCTCTTCACAGCCATGGAAACCCTAACTAAGTCACTAAGAAAACTCCATTCGTTCCTCCTGCACATGTCTCTTTGGCTCAAGAGTACAACAGAAGTGGAGACGACCCAAATGTCCGTCAACTCATGAAAGAATAAACAAAATGTTGCCTCTTCACACAGCAGGTTCTGCTCAATCAGCTGCTGATGCCCGCTACAGCACAGAAGAATTTGGAAAACATCACACAAAGAAAAGACACAAAAGGTTACATCCCCCACACATAAAAAAAATCCAGCCTAGGCAAGGCCATAAACACAGAAGGATATGAGTGATTCCCGGGGGCTGCAGTGGTAGCTGTGAGGGCAACAGCCAACGAGCTAGGGTTCCTTTGTGAGTAAAAATGTTCTCCATGGACTGTGTTGTGCGTTTGTCAGGTTCTCTACAGGAACAGAACTGATAATGGGTGTGTAGCAAAAGCAGACTGACTTACACAATACATTCTGTGTAGTCCAACAGTGACCGTCTTTATAACGGGGAGGCTGAGAATGCAGGAGTTGCTGGATTCCAGAGACTGGATGCCTTGGCATCTGGTGCAGAAGGCCTAGAAGATTGCTAGAAAACCATTGGTCTTTGAGATACTTTAGAAGGTGGAAGAAGATGGGTTCTGATGCCCAAGAATGATGGCAGCATCAGGATGGATGCGCTCACCAGCAGGGGTGAAGGCACACAAAGAACTTCCCTCTTGAGCTTCCTTATGTTCGGGGAAGCTCTGGAAAGTAAGATCCACATTTAGGTTCTTACTCCCAATTCAATGAACCTAATAAGAAAGTCCCTTACAGGCATGACCAGAGGCTAACCTCGTTTGATGATTTCTGAAAGTGTGCACATAAACTTGTCTCATAGGTGGCTCTGGCTCCTATCAAATGCCAGTCAGTATTAACCATCATGGATCTATGACTACACTAAAGGCCATTCACTGTATGCCTGGAAAAGGTAATTGTAGTGTATGAATCCTATCCCAATAGCACTCTAGGAAATGGGGGTGGGGCTTACTTTCCAGGTTATGCACAACCACAAAGGACAGTGTTGGGACAATTCCAGGCCCAGCAGGTTCAGTGGGTAAGCTGAGGTAGCCTTACTCATTGTGGGGTCAGGACAGTCATCCTTCTGCCCTTGCTGAGTCAGATTCAGAGTCACAGCGACCAGCAAGTGTGTGGGGAAACCACAGAAGATGGGGAGGAAGGACCTTCCAAACCAACCAACCAGGAGGATTCAAGACCCAGCCAACAGGGGGCTTGTGGGTGGCAGGAAGATTTATTTACTTAGGGGCCGCAGGAGGCTCTGTACCTGCAGGGGTCCTAAAGGCCAGACCCAAGTCTTGGAATGTTCTAGGGCCTAGAAGCCCAGAGTGGTCCTCTCAGGCCAATACTGCAGCATTGGCCTTAGGCCAGTTGCCTTTAGAAGAAAGAGGGGACAGGAAGAAGGGAACTTTCTATAGAGAGTAGGTTAGATGTAATGAAAAATTGGTCTTCTTACAGTTAGGAAAGTTGGAGGTCCAAGAGTTAGGGTCTGGTGGCCAGCGAGGACCCTCTGGCTTGTCACACCATGTTGGATAGTCAGAGGGGGAGAGGAAGAGAGTGAAAGGGGTGGGGCATGTTCCCCTTTCCTATGGAGCCCACTTCTGTGATAACAAGCCCAGCGCCCTGAAGGTCACACCGATCCATTCATGAGAAGGGTTCTCAGGACCTAATTGCCCTATAAAATTCCTCTTCTGTGCACTGCTGACTGCAGTTAAATTCCACAGCGCCCTAGTCGATCAGACGGTAGATGGGGTTTCTCCAGCCCAGCCAGCCCTATCTAGTTGGCCACAGTGGTCGGCGATACAATATAGCCTCACATAGACCTCAGATAACTCAGCAGAAAAGTATACGGAGAGCAACTAGGAATGCCTGCAATGGAAGTGGAGTATGGGGTGTGGGTGTGTGTACGTAGCAGGGGCTGCTCTACCTTGCTTAGTTAGGAGCAAAAAAGAAAATGCTTATTCTGTCTTCCTAGCAGCTGTTGGCCTGAAAAAAGAACTCAGTGTCAAGACACTATAAGGCCCAACTCTTCTGCCGAAACTGCGAACTGCGGCCAGAATTTCCCTGGTATACACCCTTGGCCTTCCCATGATAGGTGACTGGAGTGTCTCCCAGGTTCCCGCCAGTTAAGTCTCCAGCAGGCACATGAGCCTTTGGAAGCAGAACTGAGTTTCTCAAGCCAAACAGTTACCAGCACTGGCATTCACTTCCTAAAAGGTAGTATGAGGGCGTGTTAGATCACATCTGGCACCTGCTCCCAGAACGATGCTCTGTGCCAATAGTGACTGGGATGGGACCTGACAGCATCCTCAGGACAAGAGCACTGACTTTGGGGAATCTTGATGCGCATTCCTGTCATGTCAATATGGGGACAAAGAAGCTGCAAGTGTCCCTCTCCGCCCCCTCTCTTTAGAAGTTCAAGTCAAAGTAGAGGCAGCCGCCTCCCCGCCCACCCCATCCTCTCTCAGCTCCAGGCTGAAATGCCTCTACTCTTATTCTTCTAGGGGAGCAGAGGTAGCACCTCACGCCCACAGTGGGTATGCGTGGATGCTGCCCATGCTCTACACAGCTCTGCCACGCCAGATCATAGGTCTTGGAGAGAAAGTGGCCAAGTGAGAGACTGTCAGCAACCATCCCTCCTGCCAGCCTGGCTAAGGGCCTGGGCAGATGCTTTCAATGTGGCTGCCTGGCTTGCCCAGACAATCCTGTTGCCTTGAGGATTTAAGCAGCTTAGGCCAAGCCCAGTTGATGTTTTCAGAACTTCCCGTAAACAAAGGGAAAGATGCAGCTTATGTAACACCCTTGCTGGATGGCTCCCTTGGCACAGGACAGCAGCCTATCCAGATACTGCAAGCAGACATGGAGGGGGGGCGGGTCTCAGCTGTCCCCCAGCCTGCCACTGAGCCACCCTCTCAGGGCCATTCTTTCCAGGTCTTCTGCAAGCTTTCTACCAACTGAGTGACCTCGGAGCCCATTCCAGAACAAGAGAAGCTTCAGGCATATCTAAAGAAATTGCTAACAAATTGCCCCTTGCTGAGGCAAGAATCAACAAATGAGCTCCTCTGATCCACAGGGCAGCGCTAGGAGGCAGACATGAGCACTGCGTGCAGTTGTGGAAGGAGGTGAGCAACACTCCCTGCTCCTCCAGTGCTGACTAAGGCCCAAACAGCCCCGCCCCACACACAACCATTCTCACTTCTGCTTATGGCTTTCGCAGCATCATTGGCCAGAAATGCTAACATTTCCCCTTCTCCCTTGGAGCCAGTGCCTTATGTAAGAATTAAGGTCTGCTCTTTAGAGGCATTCAAACCTGACGGCTTTGACGAATAGGGAATGGAGGTGAGCCAGCAAACCTGTGTCTGTGGGGGTCACCGTTTCATGCCACCCACCTCCCACGAGTTCCATATTGTCCTAGGGGTTAAAACACAAGACGCACACACACAGATACAGAGTTCCAGTCATCCTCAAGAAGAGAATGCCCAATTTATTCAACTTAATCCAGGGTTAAATACTTTTGGCCCCAGTAAAGAAAAACTCCTCCCACCCAGAGGGGGCTGGGGAAACAGGCGTCTGTGGGAGCTTCTCCCCAGGCAGATGGTCGAGGATGCAAGGCAATGTCAGACAGGTTAGATGGGCCTTGGTGCCTTGAGCTTCTTTCAGGCAGGTTGAGAAATTACCATTTTAAAGTAAAATAGACCCCTCAGGCTAGTGTACCAGGCTGTAGCAGAAGCATGCATGGAACTTAGCAGGAAGTTTAGCTGGTTAGCTTAAACAATACTTGCATCCTGTGTTTTGGCCTCAAGGAACAGGGAGGACAGGGCCTTACATGTGTCCAGTCACCTCTTTGTTAGGAGTCAAAGGCAGCTGATCCAGTTCCCCAGCCCATTGTCTGATCCTCTGGATGAGAGCAGGAGAGTGAGCTCTTGAGTACCACGGTTCCTGTGATGCCTCCCCGGGACCGTTCCCAGAAGTCTGTGCGAGGGCTTGCCCCACCAGCTGAAAATTCAGACGGGTTTACTTCAGGTACTGTCCTGGCTGATACAGTTCCAGAACAAACAGTTCTGCCTCCAAACCTCCCTGCCACCTCTCTAATTAGATCTTCGAAGAGAAGACACACCCAACCACACCTAGGGAAAGCTAGCTCATCTTCCCTGTCTTATTTGTGAGACAGGGTTTCTAGCCCAGGTTGTGCTTTAGCTCTCCCCGTGGCTGAGGATGATCCTGAAAGTCCCATCTTCCTGCCTCCGTCTCTCTAGCACTAGGATTATTGGCATGCACCATTGTGAGGGTTTTACACAGTGATGGGGATGAAACTCAGGGTTTCATGCTAAGTAGATGCTCTGCCTATTGAGCTGAGCTCCCCAATCATTTCTTCTTACACGTCTGTTTTCCTGGACACTGGACGTTTCGTTCTCTTCACGGCACCACTACCTTGGATTTTCTTTCCTGTTAATTTGTGTTTGTCCTTCTCTGTCCGTATGGCAGACACCCTTGTTGCTCACCAATAACTGTTGCTTCCCCATGCTTCCAGCATCGTGTCCACTCCAGGAACCCTGGCTCCGACCGGTTGAGCATCAGTGAGGCTGGTCTAGGGGCATTTCCCTGCTTCCTCCTCCCCGTGCTGGGGTGAAAGTGGAGCTCCCACTCCCCCACCCCCTCACTACACCTCTGCCAACTTAACCACCAGGATTTTGGGATGAGCTTTCTCTGGTAACAAAAATTAGTCTCTTCAGAACACACACACTGTGACTCCCTTAAAAGCACAGGCTTAGAATCACCGTGATCTCTGGTGCCTGGAACATTCCTCCCAATAAATACGAGTGAGCAAGCAAACGGGGAATGAACTCTTCCCTTCTGTCCTGTCGTAAGACAGCAAGTGAGACAAAGACAGAAGTTACCTATGGAGTCAAGCTGTGCAGCACAGACAGTAACTTGGGAGTGACCCTGATTGTGGGATCATCACAGCCAGCAGGGAAATGATCCTCATGAGGTTAAAAATGAAACTTGGGTCAGCACAACATTACCTAGGGCTGGGCCCAAAACTCCTAGAGTCTGGCCAAACAGTTTACTTTCCTTACACATTTAAATACAGCCAAACTTTGGGAAACGCTTTCCGTGTGACAACGAGCACAACAAAGCGTTGGGCGTGGCTACGTGGAGACTCCCTTGCAAGTACAGGTCTCCAGAGAAACACCTGTGTCCGTGAATGGGTTCTTATTCACAGAGAGACTGTCCAGGGCGAGGACCTAAGAAGGAAGGATTTATAATAAGCGTCAGGATAGTTTCTATTCATCGAGAATGCAAAGCACCTGGAACCTCTTTCATAGAAATGGGTTCTATTCACAGGGACAAAGTCCAGGATTAAGGCCTGAACAATGCTCAGGATTTGGGGGGATCCAGGTGAAGGCTGACTCCATAGATAGCAAGATCCCCAGTCTTAGGCAATATCCACTCCAGCCTTCTGGGTGAATAAGCATTGTTCATTCCCTTTTCTTGAAGGAAAAAGCCTGCGTATTTAACAGTTCTGGGTTTTCTAATACGTCTGTGAGCTGTGCCTTCTACACACAATTACAATAGAAGAAATGTAATCTGAGCGTCCAGACACAAACGGCAGTGAGCAATGGGCTGAGGGAGATGTACTAAGACCGTGGCTCCTGGCCAAGGGCTTGCGTGTCATGGTGGACTGCTTTGGACAGCCCAGGGATGTAGCTTGCTCTCCCTGGTAACACGTGTTTTGGCTGTTTGCATGCTGGATATGATAATAGTTGGAAAGATTGACTCATGATTGTGTAACTGTTTTTAGATTAGTACCTAACCCATGTAATGGAAAAACTAGATTGAATTAAGATGTTGGACTTAGACTGGTGTTTTGTTCTTCAGTTGGTTTGCGTTTATATATATATACTTTTAGTCAAGACCTGGTCAGCTTTGCGGCTTTATAATAAAACAAATTACATTACAAAATTCCTTAAACTTCTGGGTATGTAACAAAAGAAATCTAGGTCAGCATCTCACAGAGGCGTTAGAAAATATAGCATATCACAGAGATACCAGTATATATAGCATGTCACAGAGACCCAATATAGCGTAATAGCCAACATAAGGAACCAACCTAGCTGCCCGTCAACATGTTAATGGGTTTACATATACATAGTGGAATTCTATTCAACCATGAAGAAGAAAGAATTTATGCCATTTGCAGGAAAACAGATAAACTGGAGATCACCATGTTGACAGAAACAGAGCAGGCTCTCATACACAAAATCTAGATTCACTTTAATTGTCTTAATTGTAAATTTAATGAGAACAGGGTGTACACACGCATGCTTAATTAAGTACACATGCGTGAGTGCATAAATGCAGGTCAGAGGGTGTAACATGTGGGGCCGGCTTGTTGGGGTTTCTGTCTGGCCCAGTACCCCAATAAGCCAGCAAGTCCCAAGGAAAATCACGCACAAGACTCCATAAGGTTATAAACTGATTGGCCCATAGGGTCAGGCTTCTTGTTAACTCTTATAACTTATATTAACCCATTATTCTGATCTATGTTAGCCATAATGGCTCCATACCTTTTTGAGCTGGGCAGGTTACATGCTGTCTCTTCGGTGGTCTGTACAGGAGTGGCTGAGAGAGAGCTTCTGCTTCCAGAATACTCCCAGTCTCTTTGCTCCACCCCTACTTCCTGTCTGGCTTTCCCGCCTATACTGCCTGCCTGGCCAATCAGCGTTTTATTAAAATATGATTGACAGAATACAGATAATTCTCCCGCACCAAGAGGGCATCTTGCAGAGGTCGGCTTTCTTCTTCCATCACGTGGGATCTGGAGATGGAAATCAGGTTGTCAACTTCTGAGGCACGTGCTGAGTTGAGCATCTCGCTGGCCCAAGAAGCTAGGTTAAAAAAAAAAAAAACTACAGGGAAAGAAAGCAGGCAGAGGCTCTGTATGTGAAGGAACAGGTTTAAAGGAGGGCGAGTAATGGCGGGGGAAGACAAACGTAGCGTGTTTTCTCTTCTATGTAGAACCTAGGCTACTATACATCCTGTTTTTCTCAAATGAAAGCCCAAGGACTATTCAGCAGGAGGAAGGCACCCAGTGAGTGGGAGGGACACAGAAAGAGGGATAGAGATTCATATGATCAAAATGTAACTATGGAATTGCCATAGTGAAGCATATTTTGTATGCTAAACTTTTTAAAAATTTATTAAAATATTAACAGTAAATAGGAAAAGGAGGAAAGAAGGCAACTATGATCGCCACCTGTTTGCTCTCATGCATCCCTCCAGAACACACAGGTGACGCCTCTGGGGTCCCCACACCTCCAGAACACATGGGTGATGCCTCTGGGGTCCCCACACCTCCTTTTCTCGGCCATGTGTTTCCACCTCTGTTAATAGTTGGTCATGTACAGGGCTGAGGATCCAACAACAGGCAGATGCCCTGTAGCTGGCACAGTGACAAGTGACATTTCTTGCTGAGTCTCCCTTTATTTCTTTATGGATAGATGGCTTCATGCCCATACTGTATGAAGCCATCTGCTGAGAGTGTATGTAGATGACAAATTTCATCTCTTATAGCCACCTGATGTAACCCGACACATTTTCTGGTGAAAACTAACTAGTCCTCAGGGGATAGGACCCCAAAACATCATTGTCAGAGCTCACTCTGACTGGCATGGGATGAATTGCCTGTCTGTCCACCAAAAAGTAATGAAGTCTTTAACTGCCAGCAAATCAGAATGTTCCTGGTCTTAGAATCTTCTCAGACTAGTAAGGTAAAATGAGGTCATATACCAGGTGGTGGTGGTGGCACACACCTTAATCTCAGCATTTAGGAGGCAGAGGCAGGCAGATTTCTATGCATTCAAGGCCAGTCTGGTACATGGGGCAAGTTCCAGAACAGCCAGGACTATACAGAGAAGCTCTCTCAAAAAACAGACAACAACCAAAAAGAGGCCATATGGGTGGCCTTAAAATAGAGGATTTTGCTCCGATGATATTTGTGCTGCTATTGCACCAGTGAGCATGTCTAGCCAGGCTGGTTGTCACTGCAGCTTGCAGGGTGCAGGACTGGGCAGGACAGATGGTCGCTTTTGTCATGTAATGGTTGTCATGCTTCCCCACACCATGAAAGCTAGCGATAGGCATGAAGCCCCAGGTCAGTACCAGCTTGGTTTCTCCATGTCCTGCAACTCAAGCGTGTGGTGTTTTCAACAGCAGACTCTGACCACGAAGTTCTGGAGGGAAACCAGCAGCAGTGACGATGACTAGCCTGTAATGGCTGTCGTCTCTGGGACCTCACCAGCCGACACTCACAAGGAGGTAACCCGTTCCTGGCATTGGGCTTTTTATTAGATAACCTGTGGTGTGTAGTAGGCATTGTCAGCCCATTATAGAATAACTTCACCTTGATTCATTCTTGTTCCATTAATCCTCTTGAGAGAGAGAGAGAGAGAGAGAGAAAATGGATTTTGAAATGTTTTTAATGACAACCTCTAATTACACCCTAATTAACTCAATATCAAACCACACTTACACATGGTATGCTGAGTCGTTTCAGTATTCCAGTACTTGAATAATACAACTTGCTTTGTACGTGCTTGACAAAACAAGAAGTACAATATCCATTGCCACACAAGTTCAAACCAGTTCTAGGAAAGTCTTTAGATCTTGATTCAAGTACAAAGGAGTATTCCATATTCTAAAATCCATTGACTGTACAGTTAAAGAGCTTCCACCGAACTATCATTTGGAATTGACTAATGTACGATGTAATGAAGTGCTAGATTACAATTATCATAAAAAATTTGCTATAATTCTATAACTGCCTTCCAATTGTTATATATCAATTAATACCATCTGCTCTTGACTGACATTAGTTTTTGGTAGTTCCCGTTTAAAAGAAAATTTCAAAGAGTAAATATGTAAATCTCACTGTAGATAAGCTTTTAACTGATGTACCTTTAAATCATTTTTAATAATAGACAGCACTAACATTATACCTTCTATTTAAACAAGATGTTATCTCTACAATTTTCTGTTATTGATAGGCTTCCATTTCTAAAAAATATATTAAATTATTTTAATATGCTTTGAATTGCATCAACAAAGAGTTGCAGAATATTGCATCTGTTTCATTATGTTCTTCTCTAAGTTTCCCTTGTTTCAGTTTCTAAGGAAAGAAACCTTTCAGAACTCCTGCTGTGAACTGGTTTTTTTTCATGTTCCCTCTCAGCATAGGCTTTCTGCTTGCTCTCCTTGGTTGCTACCTACTGAAACGAATGCAATATGTAGGGCTAGAAATGTAGCTCGGTGCTATAGTGCTTGCTTAGCATGCACAGGGCACTAGATGTGCTCCCCAGTACTGCATAACCCAGTTGGGTTGTTCCTACCTGTAATCCCAGCACTAAAGAGGATCAGAAGTACAAGTTCATCCTCAACTACAAAAGGACTTCTAGACCAGCCTTGGATCCATGAGACTCCTTTAAAAAAAATCCACAAAAATTAGATATACACTAATCAAACTTAAAAAGAAAACACTTTTCAGATAAGTAGACGTATATGATGTATCAGATGACATGTTAACTTTTAGTAGTAAAGGAACCAGTTCGACGCAAAGCTTTCTAGGGCCACCGTTTAGGTTACATTACTGTAGTTCATTGTCTTCTGCCATCGCTGCCCCATTTTTGTAGGACTCTGTGGCATCACTTATTAGTGCTCCAAAGAAGCAGAGCCAATAAACTGTTTTTATGGAGGAAAAGAGACTCACTTTAAGGAATTGTCTCATGCAGCTGTGGAGACTTGACCAGTGCGGAGTCTGACGGGACCGTCTTGCAGGCTAGGGACATCACAAAGTGTTGACGTTTGAGGCCAAGAAGAACCCACTAGAATCGGGAAGAGTTAAAGTGACTGAGGAGACCAAAAGCAATTTGATGGATTCTTTCTTGCTTTGGGGAAATTGAGGGGACATCTCTCCAAGCCTGTTATCTATTGCATGAAGCCTGTCTACATTACAGAAGCTAATATGCTCTATCAGAGCCCACGAATTTCAATAGAGATCTCATCTAAAACCACTAGCAGAAATGTCCAAAACTAACTAGAAACATTATGAGTCAGGAAAACTGACAAAGAAAATTAGCCCGATGTTCTCTCTGATCCTTAACTTTTTAAAAGATATGACTGAGCTTTGTATATTCCCCCTAGGGATTCAATAATTAAAAATAACTTTTCTGTCTTGCCAGTGGATGTGGTAATATATAGAACTTGGTGTATATAACAACTTTGGTTCCATAGGTCAGGGAACCAATGTGAGAGGTCTTCAAACTGCTAATGTATCTATTTTGATTTCTTTATCTAGAAGCAGGGGAGCTCACCCCTGAGTGGGTCTCTGATCACAGTGTATTTACTCTTGAAATATGCTTGGGTTAGTATACTTTCTATTATCTGCTGAACTTATGTGGTGACTAAGATATCTTTTATGAAATATTTTCATTTATTTTGCTATGAAAATGACTCAGAGATAAAGTTCTTTGAGTTTTACACTTAAAAATCTCTTTAATTTTGTGCATGTGTGTGTGACTGTATACATATGTGTGTGTGTGTGTGTGTGTGTGTGTGTGTGTGCGCGCGCGCGCGCGCGCACGCGTGCGTGCGTACCGCAGAAGTACAGAAATGGTCAGAGGTTAGAACAGAGATTCATCTCCTGGAACTGGAATTACAGATGGTTGTGAGACACCATGTGGGTGTTGGGAACTGAGCCTGGATCCTCTGCAAGAGCCATGAGGACTTTTTTTTAACTTCTTATTGATTCTTTGTGGATTTCACATTATGCATCCCGACCCCATTTATCTCCTTGTCCCTTCATATTCACCCTCTGTCCCTGCACCCCATCCCCAAATAAGATAAAACAGAATTTAAAAGAAAAAATCTCCTTGAGGAAGTTGCAGTGTGACACAGTGAGTCACACAATGTACCCTTCAGTCCCTACATCCTTATCTGCAAGTGTTCATTGCAATGAGTCACTGGTCTGGTTCAAGGCCTCCGGCCTCTGCTACAGGATCAATACTGGGCCCTCGCTGGGACTCCTCTTGGATGTCCTGTTGTTGCCCTGTGTCTTGGAGATCCTGTAGCTTTGTATCTACAGGACCAGCCCCTTCACGTGTTCCAGCAGTTATTAAATGAAATGGATATTAGGGTGGGGCTATTCATAGCCCTGGTTCTGGGCCTGGATGGTAACTGAGTTGTTCAGCCTGACAGCTCTCCCTCATCACCACCACCAAGGCAAGCTCTCCAGCATGGCCCTGGCCAGCTCACCCAATGCCTTAGGCAGCAAGGGTGGGGCCCATTCTCCTCTCTCACACCCTTGAGGCTGGCTGACCTGCACCCACAGCACCAGGGCCAGCTCTACTGTGCTGTCCCAGTGAGGTGCAGGACCCTCTCTTCTGAGTGCTGCAGCTGGTGAGGGGAAAGGCCTGCTCTCCTGCTCTCGTGACCCTAAGACTAGCTCTCCCTTCTGCCACAGGTGTCCAGGGGCAAGTGGGGCTGAGGGTGGGCGGAGAGTGCACCTTTTCCTCAACCACGCCAACACTTGGCATTATCCTCTTTAAGCCTTGAAACCACTGTATTCTGTCTTTCTGCTCTTGAAAACCTCCTCCCTATGACCTCTTGGGTCTCTCTTGAAAGCTTCCCTGACCTCTATGGGTATTTCAAATGAGACATGCTTATCTGAAGATTGAGGCTACATCCACAAATGAGAGGAAACACGCGATGCTTATCTTCCTGGGTCTGTGTTACCTCACTCAGAACAAGTGTTTCTAGATCCATTCATTTACCTATGAATCTCATAATTTCATTTTTTATTATCTTATAAACGTTATCATTTTAAAACCTTGCAAGTAAATGAAAATTCCACACAGAGAAACAGACCAGACCGAAGTCTCTACACTCGATGAACTTCTGTACAGTTAGAATAAGCATTTCCAGTGTACGCGCATCACATTAAATTTTACACTTGCAGTATCAAGTATATTTTCTTCACCTACCCACCACCAAAACAAACAACAAGGCACCCATGATAGAACTGGAACTGAAAAAAACAATTTGCTTAATATCTTCTTTCATAACCTGTGTTCATCACCTGCACCCACCAGCGCTCAGCCTTTCTTCTCCTCTTCCCTTCATGTTACACTGCATCCACACGTACATCCATTTACATGTGCGCATATGTTATTGGCTAGAATCCATTTTTCTGACTCCGTGTGGCCTTGCTTAATAAATATTCTAAGTCCGTCCATTTTTGTGAAAATATTTTAACTTCATTTTTCTTTAGAGCTGAGTAGCATTCCATTTTGTATATACATCAGATTTCCATTATCAATTCGTCTCTTGATGGGAAATGAGATTGACTCCAATTCTTCGCTACAGTAAATTAAGCAGCAATGAATATGGGGTGCAAATATCTCTATGGTAAGGTGTGGAGTTCCCAGGAGTTAAATAGCTGGGTCATATGGAAGTTCTATTTTTTTTATTTTTTAAGAAACCTCCAAATTAATTTCTGTAATGCCTGTATTAATTTGTACCCATACCAACAGTCAAACGCAGATATCTCTCCACATCCTCTCCAACATTGTTGGCATACTTATTGATGAAAGACAGTCTGACTGGGGTGAGGGGGTAGCTCAAAGACGTTTAAAATTGCATTTCCCTAGCAAAGAATAAAATAGCTAGGAATATTGGACACTTTTAAAATGGTGATTAGCTATTTCTGGTTTGTTTGTTGGGTTTTTTTTTTTTTGAAATTTATTTAGTTCATTTACTTGTCTGTTGATTGACTGGTTTATTCCTTTGGTATTTGATTTCTGCAGTTCTTTGTAAGTTCTGTACATTAGCCCCTGTCTGAAGAGTAGCTGGTTAAGATTCCCACCCCCTCTCTGGGCTGTCTGTCAACTCTGCTGTCAACTTTCATTTGCTGCTTTCTTTTCACACCATTCATCGTTGATACTGGGGTTTGTTTCTGTGCTGTTGGTGCTGTTATTTAAAAAGTTCCTTGTTACACTTAGTTGTTTACTGATTTAGCCCTGAGGACATGAACTTCCAAACCCTGGGTTTTTCCACAGTGCTGCAAGTCCATATATATAGACCACATTCTCCCTTCAATAAACGGGATTCTCTTAGCACAAATGACCTGCTGTGTGGTGTTTCTCTAAATCCTCAGCTCCTCACTTGCAACTCAGTACTGTGGTAGCACTGGTGCTGCAAGTGGAGGTCCCACCAAGATCGAGAAAGAAGGAAGGTCGCTGGAAGATTGTCCTGGGGAATAGCTGGCCAGTTCAACTCCACAGAGAGGTAAGGAATGGGGTGAATTGGAAATGGGTGCTGAAAATTCCATGAGTGTTCTTACAGACCAATTGGTGAAACTCTTAAAAGAAAATGGCCCCGGAATTAAGTCATGAACAACCAAGGAGTTCGTGAAAATCCTTGAACAGGCCAGTCTCTGGTTTCTCGTTTTTTGGGGGGGAGGCTAAATATTCCTGATTGGTAACAGGTGAAGACAGATTTACAAAGAACTCTACATGGTAAAGGACCAGATCAAATCCCCATTGCTACCTTCCCCTTGTGGATGTTGGTTAAGGACACATTGTTAAATCAGAAGGTCAAAGTGAAAGAGCAATCGGCGGAGGCTGAGAATGTGCTGAGGGAGGTCCAGAAGGAGGAACCCTCAAGTCACTACAGGCTTCAGAATTCAGAAGCCTCTAATTCAGACACCCCTCAGGATACATACAATGAGGAGGAAAGACTAACTCAAGAGATTAAAGTCCTCTGGAAGGGAATAAAAAGATGTTCTATAAAGAACCGTCCTCCTTCAAGAAATCCTGACTTTCATAGTCAGTTGTCACTTCTTGAGCCTTTGGTGCCCCCAGGCAGGTTTGCCCTGCCTGTAGTAGAAATGCTTGATCCAAACAATCCAGGGCAGGTTATATGAGTGCACAATCCTCTCCAATATAAGGACATTAAGCAATTGAAGGAGGCCATCACTGCTTATGGGCCTCATGCCCCTTTTACTCTTTCTATTTTTGAGTCTTTTGGTGCCCTCAATCTTATGCCCCAGGACTGGCACAGCTATGTCAAGCCACCTTGAGTAGTGGACATTATTTGCTTTGGTGCAGCAAGTATCAGGAACATTGCACACAGATGTCAGGCAGCTCGCAACACCATGGCTGGGTTCCCTGTGAGAAATGTTGACATGTTTACTGGGGCCGGAGCATATGCAAGAAATGCCGGTGGAACCTCTGGGAAGGTATGGGAGCAGTGCTCACCATTCAGCCAGTGAGACAGATGCTAAAAGATCAGGCATCTTGCCCTGGCAAAGCCCTAGGGAGGAGATTACAAGGGAATCCTCAACCTGTGGCCAAAAAGACTCACATTACATGCCAGTCTGGAAATCGCATAGGACTGGGGCATTTTTAGCAGGGGCCGTTGCTGGGCAGCCTTCGATCATTCCATCCATTCCTATCTCTTGGCAGAGTGACAAACCCATCTGGGTTGAGCAATGACCCCTTAATAAGAAAAAAATTAGAGGTTGCCCAGATGCTAGTACTAGAGCAATTAGCCGCAGGGCATATAGTACCCTCAACATCTCCCTGGAACACCGCTATATTTGTTATAAAGGAGAAATCTGGCAAATGGTGCCTTTTGCAGGGCTTAAGATCTGTTAATAAAACTATGATTCCTATGGGAGCTACGCAGCTGGGGTTGTCTGCTCCCATAGCAATACCAAAGTGCATTTAATTAGTATTCGTTTAAATGATTCCCTTTTTACTATCTCTCTGCATTCCGCTGATTGCCATCACTTTGCTTTTAGTGTTTCATCTACTAACCTAAAAGAACCTTGTAAGAGATATTACTGGGTGGTTTTGCCAGAAGGGATGGCAAATAGCCCCACTATTTGCCAGATATATGTTGCCCTGGCCATTGAAAGAGTTAGGCTTAAGCACCCTCCGCTGTTTTTCACCCATTAAATGGATGATATTCTACTGGCAGGACCCACTGAAGCCACTGTGCTAGATGCCTTTGCTGACTTGCAAAATCAGTTGAACCTAGCAAATTTATAGATTGCTTCTGAGAAGGTTCAGACCCAATTTCCTTATCAGTATCTCAGGCATCAGTTATTACAAAATGGTGTGAAGCCCCAAAAGATCACCTTGCAATTGAACCATTTGTGAACACTTAATGATTTCCAAAAGCTCCTGGGAGACATTAACTGGATAAGGCCCAGTTTAGGGCTTTCTACAGGTCAGTTGAGACTGCTTTTTAATGTCCTCAATGGAGATCCTGATCCACTGTCGTCCAGGAGATTGACTGATGAAGGACGCCAATGTATTACACTAATTGAAATGGCGCTGCAGCAAGCTCATGTACATTATATAGATTACTCTAAACCTTTACAATTTCTCATTTTCAGCTCTGATCATGGACCTACCAGAGTCTTCTGGCAGGAGAGTCCCATATTATGAGTCCATTTTCAAGCTTCACCCTCCAAGGTGGTTGTGGCTTGTCTCATCATTATTCAAACAGCCAAGACTAGTGCCTTGATCTTTGATAAAGAGCCAGACAAAAAAATCATTACCCCCCCCCATCCAGCCAATACCTCCTATGGCTTCAACAGCATAGTGATGACTGAGCTATATTTTGTGGTGCTGTATTGAATCAATTTGATAATCATTTTTTTCCCAAGATGCACCCAGTTATTTTTCCCAGAATCGTGAATCTTCAACCCATTCCAGGAGGTCACATGGTATTTACAGATGGCAACTCCTCAGGCATCGCTGTAGTCATCTCTCAGACCATTGTTAAGCGAGTTTTCATTGAAACACGATCTGCACAGGTTGCTGAACTTGCAGCCTTAGTTCTTGTCCTACAATTATTCCCCTCTGAAGTGTTTAGTATTTACACTGACAGTCAGTACACTTCCTGAATATTTCCCCTGCTGGAAACAGCCACTTATATTGCCCCTCTGTCCAGGGTCCATGATTCCCTGCTTCAGCTACAAGGACTTTTGTGGCAATGATCTTGTCCACTGTTTATAGGACATCTGAGAGCTCATACCCAGTTGCCCAGCAATCTTAGCAAAGGCAATGAGTTGGCTGACTCTTGCACACATGCGTTCCTAGCTATGTCCACATTTGATAAAGCACAATTATTACACTGATGCTTCAATCTCAACTCTGGGACCCTTCACCACCACACTGGAGTCACCAAAGAGCAGGTCACCCAGATAGTTAAGGACTGCCCTTCCTGCTCGCCACAGGAGTGAAGGGCTAATCATATTTGGCAAATGGATGTTACCCATGTACCCAACTTTGGTAAATCACAATATGTTCATGTTTCTGTTGATACATTTTCTCATCTCATATTTGCTTCTGCTCATTTCAGGGAAAAGGTAAAAGATGTAAAAAGCCTTTGCTTCCACACTTTTGCATATATGGGAGTACCCAAGCAGCTCAATACAGATAATGGACCTGCTTATATGAGCTCAGAGTTTTAAGCAATTTTGTGAGGCATATGATATCACCCTGAAGACGGGCAAACCATACAATCCGCAGAGACAGGCTGTGGTGGAATGTACCCATCATACCCTCAAAAGTTACCTAGATAAAGTAAAAAAGGGGGACTCAGGGACTTTCATTCTGTCTCCCCATGCTTCTGCAGCTTATATCTTATATATTTTAAATTTTTTAACTCTGGACTCTCGAGGACAGTTCGCAGCCAGTCGCCATTGGCAACCGCTCATGGAGCCCGAAGGAATGGTTCGCTGGAAAGACCTCGCCTCGGGACAGTGGCGTGACCCAGATCCCGTTCTGGTGTGGGTCTGAGGGTCTGTTTGTGTCTTCCCACAGGATGACAAGCACCCAATTTGGGTTCCTGAGCGTTGTGTGCACCCTGTTGTTCCTGAGCCAGACCAGTCACACAGAGCCACTTTGGGCCTTTGTGAAGAACGCCCCCATTTTTGATGCCTGTGGGCATCCAAAGTATGGTATGGCCAGCTATGGTGGGAACTAATCTTAGTCTGGCAAAAGTTTCTATCCTAGAGGATTTGGAAGAAGGAAATCTTACTGGCATGACTTTCACATTAAAGGATAGCTTATGTTTTACTCAAATTTGAAATAGTAGTCTTTTGGGTGGAGCTGAATCCTCCTTTCTTAATCATCGTCTTGTGCTAAGTCACTGGTTGGTTGCTGACTTTGCACCCAATGCCATGAATGCCTCAGTCCTGGGCATGCAGAATATTATTGGGCCGATAAATTTTGATCGTAACACATCAGGCAGCGCCTCACCCCCTTGCCCGGGACCCCGCTGCTGGCCAGGTCCATTAACCTATAATTTAGAGTTACCACTTCTTTGGAGAGACTGTGTAGCTAGTACCCCCTGGCTTTTCCATGGCCACAGGGATGTTTGGCGGTATGGAGCTAGACCTCCCATAAAAAATAAAACCATGGATTCACCTCCATTTCATTATCGTAAACCCCTGCAAACTGAAGTGGTCCCAGCCTTTGCTGTATGTTTCTGTGTGGACCCTTCGTTTGTCTGGATGCGGTAAGCCAGGTGGCCTGCAAGATATTTGCATTTAATAATTGCTGCTGAAACACATCAAACTATCTTGAGCATAGTTTAAAATCGCAACACACTAGATATAGTAGGAATATATATATATGTATATATATGTGTGTGTGTGTGTGTGTGTGTGTGTGTGTGTGTGTGTGTGTATGTATGTATTGCCACTGGACCTTGTGTGCTCCCTCCATTCTTTTTGTGGTCACTAATGATTCCCTTTTGGGAGAGGTTTTAGATTGTTCTTACAGTGACTGCCGCCTGCAGGGGGTGCTGGGGTGCTGGAGTGCAGAGACAACAGCGTTGGTGGTGTGCGTTCCAGGCATCCATCCCATGCCGGTAAACACTGGGGCTGCAGAAGATGTTTGGACGCCACAAAAGAGACTTTGGCACCACTGTAGTTGTTGCTGCTGCCATTGCCTTCAGTGCGACCTCTACAGCTGTTTCTAGAATTGCCCTTTCCCAGTCGGTGGTCACGGCAAGCGCATCCCGCAAAGTTGCTACTGCACTCAGCACCCAAACAATATAAATGTATGATACAATTGGGTATTCTCAATTTAAATCAACAGATCATCCAAATTAATGAAACCAGAGTGTCCCCATTGACTGGGGACCAGATTTTGTAGGGCCTTCAACTTGCCAGTCATCTCATCAGTGAATGAAGTGGCACCTTGGCCCTGGGAATTGGAGGATTTGCTTTATTCCTCCTATGCCGGTTTCTCTGGCCGCAGGCCTGGGACCAATTTCAGATGTGACAAGTTATGCTGTCTCTAGCTACAGGCAACCCCACAGCACAGTCATAGTTAAGTATGCAAAGTAAATTCAATGACGGGTTCTACATGGGGAATGCTTATCAACCAAAGACAGAGGGCCACAAGGCCTGGGTAGGCTTCTCCGAGACCGGTAAGGCAAGTACCAATATCCTATGTTACCTAAGACAGAAGTCCTTTTATATACAAAAGGGGGGACCTGTTGGGCCCTTCCCCCTGGGATGTCTGTTTATTGCCTGTTGACCTTTGCTAGCAAGTACATCTTGCACCTCCTGGTCTAACCCCAAGTTCCTTGTTCTGCTTAGCTGTTTACTGATTCGGCCCTGAGGACTTGAACTTCCAAACCCTGGGTTTTTTCACAGTGCTGCAAGCCCATATATATATATATATATATATATATATATATATATATATGGAGAGAGAGAGAGAGAGACCACATTCTCCCTTCAATAAACAGAATTCTCTTAGCACAAATGACCCGCCGTGTGGTGTTTCTCTAAATCCTCAGCTCCTCGCTCGCAACTCGATACTGCAGTAGCGCTGGTGCTACAATATACCACTATATGGTGGGTATACCCCTTCAATCCCAGCACTCAGGAGGCAGAGGTAGGTAGATCTCTGTGAGTTTGACATCAGCCTGGTCTGCAAAATGAGTTCCAGGACAGTTAGGACTGTTACTCAGAGAAATCCTGCCTTGAAAAACAAAACAAAACAAGAATGTAAGAGCCAGAGACTAGATGATGACGAAGAAATGGTGTCCTCCAGACACCACGTGTGAACTCACATCACGTGTGAACGTGCATCAGCACGTGTGAACTCACAGAGATTATGACAGCATGCACAAGCCCCAATGCAAGCTCAAGGCAAGCCAAACACCAGCGTGGAGAAGGAAAGCGGGCATGATGTCTCCCTAGCTGAGGAATTATTGGCAGTGAATAGGTGCTGGGAGAGTGAGTCAGTTTTCTGTAAGAGTTACCCCTAGTGAGTCAGCTCTGATCCAGTGGGAGGTCACACACCTAGGAATATGTGAGCAGAACAATTGGACTTGTGAATCATAGAAGAGACCTTTTGGAGCAAGATTCTACCATCATCTGCAGGTAACTATTCTCCCATTGAAAGACAACTCTTGGCCTACTATTGGGCCCTGGTGGAAACTGAACATTTGACAATGGACCACAAAGGTACCATACAACCTGAGTCGCCCATCCTGAGTATTATCTGACCCACCAAGTCATAATATAGTAGATACATAGCAGAAATCCAGTATTGGATGGAAATGGTGTATACATGATTAGGCTTGTACAGGTCCTAAGGTTACAGGCAAGTTACATGAAGAAGTTGCCCAAATGCCTATGGTTTCTACTTCCCATTACAAGGCTGTCTGCTGCTACGTGTGCACCGATAGCGTCATGGGATGTGCCTTTATCATCAGTTGACTGAGGAAGAGAAGACCAGGGCCTGGCACTGATGGTTCTGCATGATATCCAGGCACCACACAGAAGTGGACAGCAGCAGCCTTACAGCTTCTTTCTGGGACAACCCTGAAGGATGCCAGAGAAGAGAAGTCTTCACAGTCGGCAGAACTTTGGGCAGAGCACATGATCATACATTATTCCTGAAAGGAGAAATGGCCAGATGTGCAATTGTTCACTGGCTCATGGTCTGTCGTCAATGGATTGGTTGGGCTAGGAAAAAGCATGATTGGAAAATCGAGGAGAAAGACCTTTGGGGAAGAAGTATGTGGAGAGATCTCTCAAAAGAGGCAAAGGCTGCAAAGGTGTTTGTGTCCCATGTAAATGTTATCAAAAGGTTGTGGGGAGCAAAGGAAGTCTCTAGAGTGTATGTAAGGAGCAGATGAAGGGAATGTGTGTGGTTGGCGTGCCCAGGTCACAGTCCCGATGCCTTAGACTCGGATTGAAGGCCAGCCCTCTCTAGGAACCTCTGGACTCCACAGCAGAATGGACTGGAAATTAGTGACGGGTGGACTCGGGGGTGGGTGGGACAAGCCTGGTTCCGTGGCAGTGAGGGTGTTGGCACTGCCCACTGTGCTGTCTCTCAGAGAGACCCCTTCCACAGATCAATCTTCAGATCAAATCTGACTTGAGAAGAGTATTGCGAGTTCCAGAGCTACTTTGTCATCAAGGCTCAGTCACCTTTATTTCTTTTCACCCAGACACCAGGAATGGAGCTGATATCTTAAGCATGACACGGGGAAGCTAACTGTCATCCCCAGCCCATGGCCTCCTACCTCCCATGAGCTAATGTCGGGGGAGAGAGCTTTCTCTGTAGGCATGTCAGAACAACTAACCCTTGAAGGACTTGGGGTCAGGGTATAAAAAGAAGTACTGCACGCATGGCTTTCCTTCGGAAGGCTTTATTGATCTCTGTGCCCAGGAAACAGAAGAATGTGCAGGGATGAGGTGAGCCATCTGGGAGTTGAGCACATGCAGGTAGCAGGTGGGTGAGAAGCCAGGATGTGGCTCCAAGAGCAATTTTCCAAGGACAGCAAAGCCAGCAAAAATGAGTTGGGTGTAACAGTCCTCTCAGTGCCGGGGCATCTGTGAGGACAGGAAGACCATATGAGACCCAAGGCCCTGTGCCTTGTCCTTTGTAGTCCTCCACATCCTTCCATGCCCCAGGGCCTTGCCTCTCACCTTGACTGGGCTTGGTGGGTATCTGCCCTTGTGGGTTTCTTCATTCATTAGAGACCTCAGCAGGCAGGAGCGGCGGTGGGAGAAGGTCTCGAAGCTTTTCTTGCCATGGTAGGCTCCCATGCCACTGTTCCCTAAATAAGAGGCCGGTTCAGGGCCAGGATCCCAGCCCATCTTGTACTCATGACCCCCACAAACTCCCTTGTCTGAGCCGGAAGTAGTCAAACCTTAGGCACCTAGGCCAGGCAGAAGAGTGCCCAGAAAGAGTCTCATTCCACTAAACAGTGGTGTGACCCCAGGCTTGGGACCCCCATGAAAGACCAGAGTGATCAGGACTAAGATCTCAGCATCAGACTTACCCACACCCCCGAAGGGCAAAGTGGGCACAGTGATGTGAACAATGACGTCATTGGCTGTCACACCGCCACTTGATGTCTCTGCGATCATTTTCTTGATCACCTGTGTGAAGATCCAAGCAACCACCTTGCAGTCCTGCATCCTCGCTACCCTGTCTGAACATGTCTCGGAGCCTCAAGAATAGGGACTAGTGGAAGCAGAGCCCCGGCCACCAGCTCTGCCATCCTTAACCCCTGCAGCATCTCCAGCCCTCTGTAAATATCACACAACCCTTAGCGCTGTACGGGCAAACAGCAGCAGTTCCTTGACCCTGTGGCAATGACTACAATCCACAGCTCTAGGAAGAAGGACCAGTCCTAATCTTCGAGCTAAGGCCAACGAGGTTCAGATAGGCTAACTGATTTGCCCAAGGTCACATGTCCTTGATGAATGAGGAAGCTGAAAACTTGAACCCGGGCCTGTGGATCTCTGGGTCCCCTTGCAAGTGAATGTCATGCCTAAGAGGCTGGGAAACTGGGAAGAGGACCCTAGGCCCACCTTGTTGTTGTTGGAGAACACGTAGAGTGCCAGAGGTTTCTCACGCTGGTTGATGAATTTAATGGCCTCTTCCAAGCTTCGAACACACACAATGGGCATCACCGGCCCAAAGATCTCCTCCTGCATCACCTGGGCCTGGGGGTCCACGTCCACGAGAATGGTGGGAGCTGAGGTAGGATATGAGCTAGAGTCTGTGCTGATTCACCCCGCCCCCGGCCCCCAGCACACACATGCACATACAGTACACACAAGCCAGTGCCAACACCTAGTTCCTGCTTCCTTTCTTTTGCAAATGAAGCTGCCAAACTTATATGACTTAAAGTGTTCCTCTCATGCCCACTTCCTCCCTACCCCCCCCCCATACCGTACTCCATCATGGCAGACCATGGGGAGATCTAAACACTGAAGGGACAGTCATTACATCTGCTGGCCCCATGTATCCATCCCAGAACTCTCCAGCCTCCTTGATAACTGGGTACCAAAGGGACTCCAGCTGATGTTGCCCCCAGCCAGGACACTGGGAGCTCCTCCCAGCTTGGCCTGCCTTGAGCTCTTGGGGCCTCTACTGTCTCCATTCCCTGCTCCCTTGTACAGACAGGAGATAAAGATGAAGCCCTTGTCTTTGCCTTGTGGGAGAGGTCTCTGGGGCTACAGAGAAGGCAGATTCTGAACACCACTCTTCTGAGCTTTCTGCAGGCTCACCTGGGAAAGCCTGCTTGCTGAGAATCTATGTCCACTTTCTGTAAACTTGCCATAAATGCTGGTAGTTCGGCAAGCAGGCAGAACACACACCTATGTATCGTGAAGCCGCATCCCAGGTGCCTCCATGGGCTACTTTCTGGCCCTCAATCAGGCCTATGACCCGCTGGAAGTGACGGTCATTGATGATTCTCCCATAATCACGGGCCTGCTTAGCATCTTCCCCATAGAAATCCTGAGAAGAGATGAGGCCTCAAGGAAGTCTTGGTCCTGTCATGACCCTGACCTCCCAGCCTCTAGGCAGTGACTGCCTGTGGGTGGTGGAATCTGAGTTGTGCCCCTCCCCTATCCCGTTATGCTCTGCACTCTTCCCAGTTGTCTGCAGTGTGTGCGCGCATTTTTTTTGTGTGAGTAGAAGAGAAGTACCTAGAATTTCTCAAAGTCCTAGAAGTTGACTGAGGCAAAACACACCCCCTATGTCTACAGTTCCCGACTCGCATCTGTGGGTCATGCTCACCTTCAGCGACTTTTTGAGCTTCTCCACGATTTGGTTCTGAATGGAGGGGTCACAGAGGATGTAGTCTGGGGCAACACAGGTCTGGCCACTGTTCATAAATTTCCCCCAGGCAATCCGCCTGTGGAAATGCAGTCTGTTAATCATGGGAACTCCCTTGAGTCTATCCACATGGTCAGGGCCAAGGCATTGAAGGGTGAGTGATGGAGGACAGCCCATGGGCTGCGTGCTACCCCGGTGGGTCCCCCTAAGCAATCACTCACTTGCAGAGGCACTGAGAAGCCCCCGCCACACACACACACACACACACACACACACACACACACACACCACAGGGGTTCCTGCAGTCAGTGTTTAATGTCATGGGTGTCAGGGAGGAAGTTCTGAGGATATCCTGGGGTGAGAGCTCCGTGACTTTGACCACATTCTCAGAGCCTTGCATAGCCAGGTGACAGATGATGGGGTGCAGAGATGGCCAGAGGCCTAGCTAGTACAGACGTGAGTCCCATCCTGGGCTCTGAGATGTGAGTCCCATCCTGGGCTCTGAGCAAGTGGCCCTGCGTTCCTGGGCCTGCTCTCCAGATTTCAGTTGGGATCTCCTGAAGAGGGGCAACGAGGCTTGGTAAAGGTCTGAAAACCCTGAATATCCCACGTTTGCTTTCCTTGAAGCTTCTCATTGGAGTACCACCTTTAGTGATGCCCACAGAGTCAGTGCTTTCTCTGGAGGCCTCCCTCTAGGAAGACTTCTATGAATGGTGTCCCCTATTCAACTTCTCCCATCCCCAAACCATAGGCTCCTTAGGGGCAGGGACCACTTTTATTATTCGGTGCAGAGACATAGGTCTTTGGCACCATCATGAGTTGAAAGGTGGATAGGAGCCCAAGCCTCCTCACCGGCAGGCCACATCTAGGTCACAGTCCTTGTCCACGTAGCAAGGGCTTTTTCCTCCAAGCTCCAGGGTGACAGGGGTCAGGTGCTTGGCCGCGGCGGCCATAACGATCTTCCCCACCGCTGTGCTCCCAGTGTACATGATGTGGTCAAACTTCTCAGTAAGCAGCTCCGTGGTCTTGGGGACACCCCCATTGATCACTGGATACAGATCCTTCCCGCAAAGAGACAGGAGGCTCAGCAAAACCAAGCCTCTCCTCACTCCGCGCATAGAGTGGGCACTAGGAGACTGGCAGCCCCTCAGTCCTTCAGCTCTGTGCTTATTTGGGCACCCAAGCAGGTAAGTCATTCTCCTAGCTCAAGGACTCCTGCTGTTAGAAGCCGGGCTCCTCCCATCTGCTCTAAACACCTCCTGTCTCCCAGGCTTTAAACACTTGACCCCCATCACAGCCATCCTTGAACTCTAGAGGGCACCTCACCTTATCCAGGTACTGAGGGACAAGGGTGGCTAGCAGGTCTGCCGTGTTCTCACTCACTTCTGAGGGCTTGAGGACTACTGCATTTCCTGCAGAATTCAAGGTCAGGGTCACCCTCGGGAGGCCTCCTCCGAGACTCTTCCTACCCAATGACCAGGCCTAGAGATTCCATTACATCCTCTGTACTCTTGGAAGGCAGTGGGAGAGGCTAGACATGGGGGCATGCCGTGAGAACACACAGGCACACACTGAGAAACACAGGTACACACGAAGGAACACAATGCAGGGAGCACACACAGGTAGACAGACACGTGGGCATCTGCTACAGGCACACACACACTGGCACATGCTTTCAGGTGGAGTACCAGCTGTCCCCCAGCAGTGCTGGGAGACTAGGAAAGAAGAAAGGACACTCAGAGAGATGCCCAGGCTAGAGAGCGAGCAGCTCTGGCCTCTCCTGTCACATACTAACAGAAAGTCCTTACCCCCATGCCCACCCCGACCCTACAGGTATATGGAGAGGTCATCCTGGAGGCCTGGCTACATGGTTTAGCCACCAGAACCTCCTGTAGCAGTCACTCTTACCTGCAGCAATGGCACCCACCATGGGCTGGATGGTGAGGTTGAAGGGGTAGTTCCAAGCACCTATAACAAGGACTATGCCCAGGGGCTCCGAGTGGATGTAGGACTCATCCTGCTGGGTTTGGGGAGTCTTTGCCACAGGCTCATCCTCAGCCCACTCTGGGAGTTTCTTAATCGTGGTGTCAATCTCCTCCAGCACATGCACAATCTCCTCATTGTAGGCGGTCCACTCATTCTAGGGAGAGGCGGCACCTCGTGAACGTGGGCCGCAGAGCCAAGGCTCTGCTGCCCTGGTAAATTGGCTGTTCAACATGGGGTCTGTACCAGGGTGGTGGGATACAGAGCTGAAATGTGGCCATTAGGGTATTAGGTCTGAAAGGTCCCTTCTTCACAAGGTTTGGAGGATGGGGTCCGTGTGAGGTGGCTGGGGGTACCCCAGGACCCAGAGCTGGTAAAGGAATGAATGAAGCTAGGTCTGGCCAGAGGAAAGGGTTTGAGGGTCATTGGTGAGGGAGAAAATTTATTGTCTGGAAGACTTACAGACGACACTGAGACCTGAACCTGAGAAAGAGCTTGGGAGATCACAGTGTTGAGTAGACATGGGTGCAAATCCCACCCAAGGAAGAAGTGCCCAAGAGTGGCAGGCAAAAGGTCAGAACTATAGCAGAGGGAGACAAAAACTGGAGACACCAGAGCCTCCTGGAATGGTAGGGGTACAAGAAAGAGGGAGCACGGCTGGCAAATACGCATCTCTTTCCTGAATTTTGGGAAGCCAAGAGTGAGTTTTCTCCTTCCTGCCTTTTACGGTGGGAAGCCTTAGGTGAGTGAGCCCTGACGGGGCAGAGGGTGGGCACCGCAGGGAAGGTGGAAGCAGTTGCAACTGAGTCCTGGTCTCAAAGTAAAAGGCTTGTGGATCTGGAGGTTCCTAGCTTGCTCAACCCAAGGGAATAAGAAGGAAGGAGGAAGCCATGTGAAGCCCGATCCCTCTGGTGAGCACGGCCTTGCTGGTCCTTGGTGTGCCGAACCAGGTAGAACAGGGAGGGACCGAGGACAGAGGGATAAGGCAGGTGGCTGTGGCAAGGTGGGTGAGAGGGCCAGGGTGGGAGTGGAGGGGTACTTGAAATGGATTGACGAAGAAGCCAGACCATAAGGGAAAAGCAACAGGTGGAGGGAAGAAGACCCTGTCTAGAGGTGGTGGAAGGAGAGGGCGACACTCCTAGCTTTGCCAATCCTTTCCCAGCCTCCTTTCCCCTCTATAACATTGCCTCTACACGCGCAGCGTTTGGAGATCAGTGCAGTCCTCAGTGAAGTGCTGGGCGGCGTGCAACTGACGCCTTACACTGTCCCCGTGCCTCTAACATCGGTTAGTCCATTTTTGTGGGCACCTTCACTCCCCACCCCCGGGACTCCGCACCTTGTGCAGGTCGGCGGCCAGTGCAGCGACGATGTCCGCTTGGTGCTCAGTGATCATGCGCCGCAGCGCCTCCAGTTGCTGGATTCGGAACTGCAGCGGGCGAGTCTTGAAGGAGTTAAAGGCCTCCCGCGCCCGGTTCACAGTGTCACTGATCTTGCTCATCGCACCTGGAGATACAGAGAGAGCATTTTGCAGCAGAAGAAGGCCACATCCACGGCTCTGGGTTGTGCTTTGGCACAAGCTCCCTGGCACTGGCTCGACCCTCAGTGCTCTGCCACTATGTTAGTTTTATTTGGATAAAGACCTCTCCTAGACACTGCAAAATGCATTCCTGCTGGAAGGTTCCTTTTTCTGACTCAGATGGCTATGTCTTTCTGATGTCTTTAGACATCCCGGGTTAGATGACACTAATCCGCAGGAAGCCATACCCATCCGAAGCAGACTATGTCATAGGATGGAAGGGGGCACCCTTCTTGGCATCTCTCCAGTCTGACCACTTGCAAACTGGGACCGCTTCCTTCCCTGTAAACACTCGAGGAGCCTTGCAACCAACGTTTTAGATTAGGTTGAATGCATACAGACCATGATTCCACCTCTTACCCACTTATAGGAAAACTAACACCAAAATTCCCACATACCCTTCCTGGCTACATCATTGTGCTTGAATGTGCTGGTTGCTTGGCTAAACTGAGCCAGGCTTAGCTTTTAGGTCAATGTGTACACATCAGTGTGACAGGTCAGTGCCAACAAAGGTTCTTGTGCAAAATTGCAGAGGTGATTCCTGCTTCCAGTACAATAAAGAAGCTGGCAAATTGGTGTGACTCTTGGGGGCAGGGAGATTTGACCATATCCAGCAAAGGCCTCTTGAAAATATTTGTAGGGGTTGGGGAAATGGCTCAGCAGTTAAGAGCATGCAATGTTCATCCAGAAAACTCACATTTGATTCCCAGCCTCCTCCCTCACTGTAACTCCAGTTCCAGGGGGTTCAAATGCCTTTGTAAGCATTTATACTCACATGCACACACATACACACACACACACACACACACACACACACACACAGAGAGAGAGAGAGAGAGAGAGAGAGAGAGAGAGACCCATACACATAATAAAAAATAATAAAAATAAATCTTTACAGAGCAAAAGATATAATTAAAGATTTTGAAAAGTAAGTATTTGTAACACTGAAGATCTCTGCAGGAGATTCTAGTAACTGCAGCTCCCTAAGCAACAAGAAAGTGCCTACTGTTTGCATCTGACAAACATACTGGGAACAGCCTAGCACTGGTGGCATCACACGGTGGATTATTTGGACTTAAGATAGAAAACTACCAAGGCTCTGCTTACCACACATGTGTCATGGGGAAGAAAGAAACATGTTTCCCAAACATGTGCACATGCATGAGAGAAAAAAAGTGAGGATAGCCCCAGAGTGGGGGAGGGGAGCTACTGAAGGAGTGAAATAATTGGCCATCTCCTCTCTCTTTCTCTCTCTCTCTCTCTCTCTCTCTCTCTCTCTCTCTCTCTCTCTCTTTCTCTCTCTCTCTGTCTCTCTCTGTCTCTCTCTTTCTCCTTCCCTCTGTCTCCCCCTGTCCGGGGACCTGTGCTCCTACCACTGAACCACACCCCAGCTGCAGCGATGTGGCTTTTCATTTTTTATGACGCTTGACATTTTGCAATGAGCTTGTTTTTGTGAATGTTTGCCGCATCTTTGAGTGGAGAATACATGGTCATGGTGCAAAACTGAACAAAAGAGGACACAAATTAAAGCACTTGGCCTTCTCCTCCCAAGAAAGCAGTCATTTCTGCCAATTCCTCACCCTCCTTCCAGAGATTTGGCCCAGCACTGTATAACATTTAACATTGGGGTGTGGAGAAAGTTCTTCTCGTTGTACAGAAGCACAGCAAGTTCCCCTGCTAAGCCCTTCTCCCATGTACTATTACATAAATACAGTATTGAATGATGTTGGATATGGGTGCATGAACCTGCCTGATTTTGCATTCAGGTTCCTACCACCATCTCCCTCACCCACAGGTGTCGACCCTTATAGTTCTTCCCTAGGGAGAGGCACCCTGTTGGCATCCAGGCTTCAGATCTGGACATGTCATGCTCTGTTCCTTATCCACCAGGAGGCCGGGTAATTCCTTCACTGGGACCCCTGGGTAGGGATCTGTAGACCAGCCTGTAGACAAGTTCTTCCTGCGGGCCACAGCTTCAGCCAAGCAACCCTGCAGCAAGATCGTACCTCTCTTCTTACCCTTGTGGTCTAACCAGGGTCACATGGCCTCTGCCACAAATCACCAAGGTAGGGGACCCAGGAGAGGAAGAGCCTCACGTGAATGGGGCTGGGCTGAGATCACCGCTCAATATCATCTCCCAAAATTACATGGTCCTTAAGAAGCAAGGTCCCTGGGTCTCCTCTGTGAGCCAGTTAACCCCGGTGCCATTCAGAGTTACCGACAGATATGCCAAAAGACATTTGATGCTGCACCTGGCATCTGAGTGGGACACGAACTGGGTTTTCTCTCTCAGAACCACCCCACTTTGGGAGTTACACCTTCCTTCTAGACACACCCCACTCTCAGCAATCCTTCGCTCTCCCCTCAGTTCTCGTAAAACCTGCATAGCAGAGCTGCTTGAAAGCATCAGGACCTGAGTTTGGATGCCAAGAACCCATAGAAAGCCAGACGTCATAGCACATTTCTGAAATCTCACAACCCCACTGAAAGATGGGAGACAGACAGAAGACTCCCTGGCATCTCATAGACCGGCTATCTGGTATACCTGGATAGCAGTCAACATCAAAGAGTAGACCCTGACTTGAACAAGGTAGAAAGTGGGGACTGGCAATCAGAGCTGTCTACTGACCCACACATATGTCATGGCACACACACACACACACACACACACACACACACACACACAGAGAGAGAGGGGGGGGAGGGAGAAAGAGAGACACAGGGAGAGACAAAGAGAGGGAGAGATTGATTTTTTTTTTCAATGCACCATAATAACGCTCACAAAGAAAGGTCAGTTATGCATTTGTTCCACAGCTGAGGACAGTAAGACTGAAGACGTTTCAACATGCCACCTCTGTCCTCACAGGTAACAGGCACTGAAGTCAGGCTTTGACCTCACAAGCGTCTCTCTCCAAGACATGTACTCAGCAATGCAGCCCTGCCACCTTTCTAGGGGGCAGAGAAGCTTGACTGTGTGCTCCAAGCTCTCTAACCCAAAGGCCACCTCTTTTCCTGTGTGTTGTGGGTCTCTGGGACTTTCTTGGCCCAGTGTTGCAGATGACGGAGCTCCAGGAATTTGATGTTGGACATTCAATGCACCCAATCAGGAAATGTTGGCCTGGCAGGATCTGGACCAGTTGCCCTCAAAATAGACGAAAGCCTCAGATTCTCAATGCCCTTGCTCCAAGCAGGCTGTACAGACATGCTCCCACCTAGAGACGAAATAAGGAGGATGGGGAAGATTACCTTCTGCACAGCCTCCTCCAGCAGCTGGGACTCCTGGAATGAGCAAGAGCCAAGAGAGGACACATTTAAGCACCTCCTTCCCTCCCACTTGGTCCCGCTAGACCTTGCCCAGGAAGTTTGCGTGATGAGCTAAAACAATATTCAAATGTGGGCGCAGCATAATCCGGACCTCTCCTCCACAGAGGTTTTGAAGATTAGGTCTCAGGCTGTTTGTTTTGTCCTGTTCTGAACTGCAAGATGGGCCTGTGAAAGTTTGTGTGGGCTTTTAGCCAACCCTCAAAAGAGCCTGTTTGCCCTGGGCGTGGGGGCCACTGAGTGATTCAGCCTGGCATAAAGCTCATGCTTTTGCCAGATGCTGTTCCCTGAGTCCCCTGTTATGTAAGGTCTACAGCGGGTGAGCTACAGTCACACAGTGTGTGCACAGCACCAGAGAATACATGTCAAAACCTCACATTCCTCTATCTCTGCCATATGCAAGGGATGAGGGTTCCACTGAGGCACAGACTCACAACAGGCGGGTTGGAGATTTCTGCAGGGGTCCCTACTAGTATGTGGATCTGTTCTTTCAAAGATTAGAGGAGAATGTGGCCAGGCCCTGCCAGAATTACCAGGAATTTCCTCTCTGTGGTCCCCCAGGGAGGATAGAAGCTGGAAGTCCCTTCCTCTGTGTTTAAGCAGTGTTCTCTGTGCCTCTGACCTGCACCACGCTGTGGGGGTAGAGGTTCACATGGACCACCACAGTCAGCCACATCCCACACCTGCACTGTCACCAGGGCTTCTTGGTGCCCCTAGCTAGCAGGCTACCTTGCCCCCTTATGCCCCTGGTGTTCGTTCAGAGGAAAACAGGTCCCCACCATGGCTATGAGACACAAAGGCTGTGCTCTTGGTCTCTCCCAAATTTGCACACTCCATGACTCTGCTACAATGTCATATCAAATAGCACCACTTTGTCCTCTGATGTGGGATCGCCCTCTGTGTGCTGTGATTACCATTAATGAATAAAGAACTGCTTTGAGCCTGTAGCAGAGCAGGGAAGAACAGAGCTAGATGGGGAAAACTAAACTGAATGTTGGGAAAAAGAATGGCAGGGTCAGAGAGAAGCCATGTAGCCCCGCCAGAGACAGACGCCAGAACTTGCTGGTAGGCCACGAGCCTCATGGTAAAATATAAAATAATGAAGATGGGTTAAATTAATATGTAAGAGTTAGCCAATAAGAAGCTAGAGCTAATGGGCCAAGCAGTGACTTAAATATTATAGTTTCTGTGTGATTATTTCAGGGGTTAGCAGTCAGGAACTAACTAGCGGCCTCTTCACAACCATTCTCTTCAGTCTTTTCCTCCAGGAAGGCTGTGTCTACAGTTATGGGTAATAATATTATAATGGAGTTGAAAATTTCTATTGTTTGGTGGCCTTGTGCCATCACAGCAACTATAGCAAATCACAACACAGGCATTACGGTCCCTAAGACCTGATGCTGACCAATGACTGCTAATGGCTATTGTACTTTCTATACACTTTATCATTATTTCAAAGTGCTTTCCTTTGAAATAACAAGAAAAGGAAAGGGAGACGTAAAACAGTGTGCCACATGAGGCCAGCAGCTGCCCCATGCAGATCATGGTTCCTACATAACTTCCTCTTCTTGAACTTGCTTGTGTTGTTTTGTTCGTGGTGGCCCTGGGAGCAGTGGCGAAGTCGTGTAGTAGGTCTACACCAGCTGTGTCTGTTTTAGTGCGTTTTAAGATGCCTACACAAAGGCAAAATTGCCTGCTGAAAACATACCCTGTTGTTAATCGACAGATGGCAGTACTTACGCTAACTGCTCCCTGTCTCCCTCTCTGGCCCTCCCTCACCAAACAGAGCTGGATCCACTAGCCACTGGAAATCCATGAAACGGATGCTTGGTCAACATCTGTTGAACGGTGAAATAAAGAAAACATTTCAAAAAAGTATGAAATAGGGATGGGGTATGCATAGGAATCTGAGATGACAGACTCCCCGTGTGGAGAGAGGCTTTCAGGCAGAACAGCAGGCCAAGGCAAGATGCAGGAGGCAGAGTAGTGTGTCCTCTGAAGACTGCACTGATATAGGGTGATGTCTGTGGCCTTGAGGAGGTGAGGAGCGGGACCACACTCCAAGCCCTGTAGGCTGGGCTAGGCCACAATATAGGGACCAGCAAATGTCTTGTCAGGCAGACACATCTGGTCATTGTTTTTGCTTCTGTTGTGAGTAATGGCCATGGTACCTTGCTACTCTTTGTCATAGGTCAGGTCATTTCAGAGGTCTTTAAATCAGTGAAGAACAAAGTCTCCAAGGCTGTCTCATCTTGTTTTTGGTTAAAACTTTTGTCTTAAGGCTGGAGTGTGGCTCAACAATAGAGCACTTTCCTAGTCTCTAGCATTATAGAGAAGGACGCTTCGGTTCTGGGATAACTTGGGGTGTAACCCCTGCTCTTCAGTGTTAGCATTTGCAAGCCCTGATAATCCGTTCTCAGTACCTGGTTCCAGCTTGGCCTGTCCTGCTCTGGCTCCTGGGCCACCACCTGCCTGATCTTTCTGATCACTCTCTCTTCCTATGACACCCGCTCCAACACGCTAGATGGAATTTTTGTCAGAGAAAGCTTGAGTTTGCCTCTCCTCCCATTTGACAGTAATTGCTGTTCTTTTGTTGCTCTTTGGGAGAAAATCCAATCTGTGAGCTCTTGAAGGCTTGACCCCTGGTTATCTCTCATGGCAAACACCAGTCCCTGGGTTACACCCCCCCCCCAGACCTGACTTATAATGTTTTCAGCTCATGTTGTTTTGTTAACCTGCTATACCAGAGGACCATCTGCATATATGGGCATCAGCCATGAGTTAGGAAAACCCTGGAATCAGAAAAAGTAAGCAAGATCTGTGACAAAATCCCAAGGCACCCCACAGACATTTGATGCTTCAAAGCAGACAGGAAAACATCTCTGATACACCAAGAGAGGCAGAGAGTATCTGTGAACACTGGGGCCACTGCTAATTCTAGCCACCCATATACAGTGGGATAAGCACAGTGGCTTGGCAGACACCCAGCTAAGTGAAAACTTAGCTACTGCTTGTTTGAGGTAAAACCACAAGTACATCAGGAAGCTGCCAGCCAGACAAGTCATCGCAGAGGCCAGTGTTGGCAAGGCCCCACACCAAGCCATGGCTGAGCGGACAGCCACCTTGACATTGCTCCTCCCCTGGCTTCATGGGTGAGGGACCCATGGTTTTCAAAATTAGTGGGATGCATTATCCCCCATTCTGGGTCTGCTGTTATGGTTTGAGTGCAAAAGCCCCCCACAAGTTCATGTGTTTGAATATTTGGCCTTCATCACACTTTGGGGAGATTATGGGCATTTTAGGACCTGCAGCCTATCTGGCAGATGTAAGCCATAAGGGACCACCCTTTGAAGGTTGAACTCACCTCTGGTCCTGTCTAGTTCTCTTCTTCCAGGTCTAACCACATGTGACTATACCACCTTCCCTGACCACAGTCGATTCATTCCCGCCACCCGACTTTGTCTCTTCAAGGATGAGGCAAAATCCCTCTATCACTGAGTCAAAATTTATCCTTTTCAAGTTTCTTAGGAACTTTGCACCAGCAATGAGAAAGGTACCTCTGTCCATGCAGAGATCCACTGGCTGTCCCTCCACGGGCAAGCAGGGTGAGAGGCTCTGGTACCAAAGACTCAGCAGCCAGAGTGCAAAAGGGTAGAGTGTGCAGTGTGGGTGAGAATGTGGGCAGATGGGAGCCCCTTGCACTGTGATGGGGAATGTAAGAAGGGACACCCCCTTAGGAAAACGGTGTGGCTGTCCCTCTGAGCACAGAATAGGCAGTTATATGATGACCCACCCATCCCATTACTGAGATAGACACCAGAGAAATGAGGACACATGTCCACAGACAACCTACACAAGAAAGTTCATAGGACAATTACTCCCGATGCCCAAAGTGGGAACCACCCAAATGCCTGACAGTCAATAAGCCAACAGCATTGACACAGCCCTGAAATGAACACACAGCCAGAAAAGGGAATGAAGGATGGATACAAGCCCCGGCACAAATGAACTTTAAAATGCAGCATCAAGTAAAAGAATACGCATGCATGAATCCACCTGCTTCTTGGTTCCCTTACAGGAAATGCTCAGAAAAACAAATTCACAGAGACAGAAAAGAGAAGTGACTGACAGGCCCTGCAGAGACATAGAGACAAAGAGGGTGATTGCTAATGGGCATGTGTTTAAACATATATCCTGATACAACCCCAGAATTTGGTGGCAGAAGCAAGAGGGTCCCTGCAAGTTAGAGGCCAGCCTTGCCTTCATAGAAAATTCCAGGCCAGCCAAGTACTATATAGAGAACTAAAGTCTGTCTTAGTGAGGGTTTCTATTGCTGTGATGAAACACCATGACCAAAAAGCAACTTGGGGAGGAAAGGGTTCATTCTGCTCACAGTTCCATGTAACAGTTCATCATCAAAAGCAGTGAGGGTAGGAACTCAAGCAGGGCAGGAACCTGGAGGCAGGAGCTGATGCAGAGGCCATGGAGGGGTGCTGCTTACTGGCTTGCTCCCCATGGCTTGCTCAGCCTGTCTTCTTTGGAACCCAGGATCACCACCCCAGGGATGGCCCCACCTACAAGAGCTGAACTCTCTCCAATTAATCACTAATTTAAAAAATGCCGTAAGGCTTGCCTACAGCCTGATCTTCTGGAAGCATTTTCTTAATTGAAGCTCCCTCTTATCAAATTACTTTAGCTTGTGTCAAATTAACATAAAACTCTCCAATACAGAGTCATTGTCTCAAAACACCAGAGAGAGAGAGACAGAGAGAGACAGACAGAGAGAGAGAGAGAGAGAGGGACAGAGAGAGAGAGAGAGAGAGAGAGAGAGAGAGAGAGGAAGGATGGAGGGATTGTGGTATTTTTCAAACTGAAAAAATACATTACATACTATAAACAAGTAAATTGGGGATGCCTTAGTCGGTGTTCTATTGCTGTTAAAGACACCATGACCAAGGCAACTCTTATCAAAGAAAGCATTTAATTAGGGCTGGCTTACAGTTTCAGAGGTGTCCATTTGTCATCATGGTGGGAAGTATGGTGGTACACAGGCAGACATGGTGCTGAAGAAGTAGCTGAAGTTCTCGATCCAGAGAGCAGGAAGAAACAGATCTGGCTTGGGCTTTTACAACCTCAGAACCCACCTGCAGTGTCACACCTCCTCCAGCAAGGCCACACCTACTCCAACAAGGTCATACCTAATTCTTCTCAAGCAGTGCCACTCCTTGATGACTAAGGATTTAGATACATGGGCCTATGGGTGGCATTCCTATTCCAACCATCACGGTGTGCGAATTATATTCTCATAACTTTAATTTTTTTCTTTGAAGCGTTTATTTACTTATTTTTTCTTTTGCAATGCTGGCCTTGCCCAATGGTCTCCCCGTTCAAACCCAGTTTACAGTTTGTGCAGTTGCTCTGCACTTGGGCATCAATGCTGTCCTTAAGTGAGGGCTGCACACTGCACCATCTTTGCAGAGAGGCCACTATGGGGGGCACAGGGAGAATAACAGTGTAGGAGGAGCCTGATGGTGTGACCTCAGTCAGGGGTCCCCATCAGTATGAACAGTGAAGTTCTGTCCTCATGTGTGTGTATCCTCGACGTATGGGGACGAGAAGAACCCATTCCCCTGGGTTCCTCCTCCACCCCAAGGTTGTCGGGAGCACCGTGTGTGTGTGTGTGTGTGTGTGTGTGTGTGTGTGCGTGTGTGTGTGTGTGTGTGTATGAATGCTCAACAACTTTTAATGTCTAGGGTTAGGCTGTGAGGAAACATTGATTTTAATCTTTCAGTTAATGCAGTCATCTCATAGGTACCCCCAGAGGACTGATTCCAGGACCCTATTTGATAACCAAATCCACACACGTTCATTTCCTTTATAAACAGCACAGTGCTATAGGCAACCTACAAAAAGCCTCCTGCACACTTTAAATTATCCCTAGATTATTTGTTATATGAAACGTTTATCTAAATTGTTCTATTATCAATAAAAATTTGGGAGTCAAATATTGGGGTAAAATCCTGATAGATCCAAGAAGCAGCGGAGGAGCGACCGGCTGTCCTTCTCCGATCAAAGAGCTTGAAATCTCCAATTTTCTGTTTCCTGTGCATCTTCTCTATCCATAGTCCTGACTTTGCTATGGCTAATTTTGGTCATCTAGCCTCTGTCTTCATCCCCTGATACAAGGTTAACCTTATTAACAGTCTCAGAGTGTCACAGTGCCATCAAAGGTCCCACAACAGTAATGCCTAATGCCGAGGCTGTGTAACAGTTGCTATGCTGTTTGGCTTAGGGAACAAAGAGAAGAATAAAGTCCTGTCGGGCATGGTTGTCGCACTCCTTTGATCCTAGCACTTGGGAGGCAGGGACAGATCTGTGAGTTCCAGACCAGCTTGGTCTTCATAGTGAGTTCTACAACAGCCAGGGCTACATAGAAAGATCCTGTCTTGAAAAAAAAATACATAAACAATAAAGACAGTACATGTTTGGTGCATTTTTTTCAAATATTTTGCGTCTGAGTTTGATTGACTCTGTGTATGAAGAACTGGAACCCACAGGTGGCCGACCCACGTCAGTCAGCCTTGCACAAGTCATCGGAACTGGTTGTGCCAGGCAGGACTTTCCCGCCTGGATCCGCACTGCCTGTGGAAACAAGAGAAGACCTGGAGGCCTCCTCTCGTTCCACTGTCTACTGCCAGGCTGCTTTGGGCTGGAGAAATTGTGGGTTTGCAGGATGAGGGGAGAGGGGGATGGGAGGGCTGCTCCAAGTATGTTACAGTTTCCCAACCTGCACCATCCCTTGGAGTTCCCAATAGCAGTAAGTCATGGTTCCCCAAGAAAGTCAAAGCCTAGCCCAATGGGGCAGAAAACACAGTAGAAGGCTGGAAAGGGCAGTGCCAGGACTTCCTGGGTTAAGCTAGCCTTCTGGGCAGGGTGCAGCAAAATGCAAGTCACTGTGTGTTAGGCACCTGCCACCTAGCAGCAGGAATGCCCGCCCAGCCCAGGCAGAGCCTACCTGAGTCACAGCCTGACACAGGAAGCCATGCCAGGGCACACTTGAGTTGGCAGCGCTAATGATCTCTCTGGGTTTAGGTTTTCTTCAGATCATGACCGACACAACGAGTGTACTCTCATCACTGCAAATCAACCTGCTCCAGCAGGAAGACGCATCAAGCTTTTTTTCTCCCCAACTACACAGATGAGATTTCATAGAGACACACACCTGTAATAAGATGTTTTGGCTCAGCCTTGCTTTCACACTTACTTGGCTCAACATCTCATAAATACACACCTGTCCATCCCCACCCTCCACTCCCAAAGCTTATATAATACACTAAAAATGAAAACATGTGGTACGTGGAGAGTTGTAAGGAGTCTGGGGGGACTGGAGAAATGGCTCAGGAGCTGGAGAGATGGCTCAGTGGTTAGGAGTACTGGCTGATGTGGCAGAGGACCAAGGTTCAATTCCCAGCGCCCATATGGTGGCTCACAACTGTTATCTAATTCCAGTTCTGTGGGCTCTCATGCACTCCTCTGACCTCCACAGGCACCAGGGACACTTGTGGCAAACAGATATACATGCAGGTAAAACATCCATACACACACCTTAAACAAACAAACAAAAAACAGACAAATAAAGTAAGGAGATTGGAAGGGGATGTCTTGTTTACGATGGTCTGGCAATGCCTCTGCGGTGATGTGATGATGTGATTTAAGAAAGTGCTTCCCTGGCATCCGTATGCCCTTCAAGGAGCTATTATAAGCCCACCCCTTCTTCCTTTCTCTTCTGTTTTCTGGCCACCATGATCTGAGCAGCTGCTTCTGCCACACGCTCCCTGCATACTCTGCACCCACAGACCCAAAGTAACAGGGCCAGCTAACCAAGGACCGAAACCTCAGAGGTAGGACACAAGCCAAAGTCAAGTCTCATTACAAGCTGAGTTACCCCAGCACCTTGTAAGAGTAACAAACCTGGTCAGCACCGCTGGTAACATTGTGATAACCTCATGGGCACAGCTGGTAGTGCCATGGCTCAGCAGATACAAGGAGAAAACAATGGGGTACTCTCATACACACTTTTCTATACTCTGGAGTATGGGGACAATTGTTCCAAAAACACCAGATGACATGAATGCACTGCTCCTATGAGTATTAACCACATGTGATGTATATTGTGTCTCCAATTCCGGGAAGACCAGTTTGCAAAGGCAAAGGTTCTACCAAAGGCCTTGAACTTACTGGAGATTTTATGCTTATATAAGGGTTTCCTGGGAGTGTTTTCATTTTTAATTCTCCGTGGTGTTGCCGGATGTTGTCCCACTACGGCTGGCCCCGGGAGTCTGAGGCTTGGATGGGGTGTGTTGTCCTGTGTGGCGGTCTGGGTAGGACTTTCCCACACATGCTGTCAGTCTGCATCTGTCAGTAGTGTCCTCGCCTCCATGGCCTCTGCTGGCCTCACTCTCTTGTGGTGTCTTCTGCGGTGAATATTTATACACTCACTCTATTTTCATTGTTCCAGCTTAGGTTAGGAGGGTCCTCTCTGCCCCTAAATTGTTCCTCCAATTCTCTGGTTTTCCTGAAAGATTTTGGCTGCTCTGCTGTCTAATTTGAATTCATCAAGAGTTCGCCTCACATGTGAGGTGACTGATAATCCAGGTTCCTTTCTTGTAAAGAGACAGTTTGTTGTACTCAGAGAATTTATTTATACCACCTCCCCTGACTGCGGCTTTGCTGCATGGCATGGACTGTTCCGAGCACAATGCGGGTTTTAATGTACTCAGTCTTCACAGCCACCAATGATATGAACATTATATACATGGGGAGCCTGGCACAGAGAAGCTGTAATTGGCCCGAGGTCACACACCCAAGGAATGCCACTTCAGTGTCCCCCTTTAAGAGACTCTGCTGAATTCATTTCCTCCGAGTCTTCAAACTGGTTGCCAGAGTGCCGAGTGTATGTCTCCTACAGTTCTTTTACTGTCTTCTGGGTCTGTACTTATGTCTCATTCTCACGCCTTAGAGTGTGTGTTGGCTTCGTTTCTTTGTCATTGCGGTGGAAACCGTTTGGCATCAAGGGTTCAGGCTTCACGCAGAGAGTGGCTGCTGTTCTCCTTAGCAGTGCGAGTATAAATGAAGACTGACTTTCTGGTTCGTTAGTTTTTGCTTTGATCCTTGTGTGTTCCTTTCTCCCCTCCATTGGTACTTAAACTACATCCGCTCTTTCGTTTTTCCCTTCTTTTTCCAACATATAAGGAATCTAACTCTATTTTTTTTCACAGAATATAGCCCTGCTATGTCCTAGAACAAAGAGTTTTTATTCTAATTGTTTTCCCAGTATTTTTCAAAATTTTAACGTGTGTGTGTGTATGTGTGTATGTGTGTGTGTGTGTGTGTGTGTGTGTGTGTGTGTGTGTGTAGGAGGGAGACTTGAGGTGGGGGACTATACATGTGCCATGGTATATGTGCGGATATCAAAAGACAACTTGTGGGAGTTAAGGCAGTTTATTAATTAATAAGATACAACTTATCTTGTATCTTGTAAAGCAACATAGATTGCTTTCCTCTAGCTTAAACCAGGTGGACTCCTTCACTGGGCCTGTGTTAGTGTTCAGTGGGTGATCTTTTGATATGACTGGTTTAAAACTCCACTTTCTAACCATGCTTACCCCACAAAGTTCTATGTCTGCTCTTGTCATGCCATCTAAGTCTCCTTCTCAGGCTGTGGCTTTTAGCATACTAGCAAGGCAAGAACGACTGCACACTGTATTAGTGACTGTTTTACACATGTGTTCTTCCCTCATCATCTGGAACGCGCTCCTCATCATCAGAGACAGCTCCTAACTGGCCAAAAAACAGGCAGATCACTCTCTTGTCTCCTGGGTTTGAGTTTAGTGGTGAGTTTCTCTTGGCATTGGCTTCTTGGCAATGCCACTGCCCACAGAGTATCTGAAGGCAGAGCTGGCTTGCTGGCCATTCATCTACACACATGTTGTCTTCATTTCACACCCCTAAGGAAGTCCACATGACTGAACTTCCTAGTATGTGTGCAAATCCCATGAGATTGATGGGGAGCTAGGTCGCCTCAGGTGTTGACCAGGGTCAGTGTGGGAGGCTGCCTCCAAGTATGTCTGGTTAGTTTATTTTGTTGTTGTTGTTGTTTTAAATTTAATAATTTTATTATGTATTTAATCTAAACCAGCAGATCATTCTTCAGTGACAAGGTCCTGAGAGAGAGGACCAGGAGATCAGAAGATGAGAAGACCAATAAGTTTGGGATCAGGAGGTCTTGCACAGGCTATATCTATGCCAGGCAAGCTTAAGGAGTACAGCGTCTTACATAGTAGTCAGGGGAGAAATGGACAGAGTCAGCCGAGGCTAATCAGGCAATGATGAACAAAAGGGCTGTAAGGTAGAAGGGTCAGCCAAAGAAACACACCCTGGCCCTGAGCCAAAGCCAGCCAAAGAAACACACTTTGGTCCTGAAACCAGAATCAAAGAAACACACTTTGGCCCTGACCAACTTTGCAGGAAAACCAACCATTTCTGGTCACGAAATCCAGCCAATCTCTGAACTTGTCCAAACTCAAGCATTGAAACCTGACCAATTCTCACCCTGAAAATCTTCACCCTGGAAAAACTCTGCCCTAAGAAGCTCTCCGTAAGCCCACTGCCTGTTCAGTTGGGAGCTGCCTTTTTCCACCCCGGCAGAAGCCACCAGCCTCCTGGATTCTTTCTTCCCAATAAATCTCTTGAACAAAGTCTGGGTGAAGACCCTCCTTCTCCAGAGTGAAGACCCTCCTTCTCCAGAGTGGACCAAACCAGAGCAGAGCAGAAGAGTAACACTTTCACTGGGGAAACCTTCCCCTAGCTGAGCAAGGTTGTTAGATTGGGGAAACCTTTCTCTGGAGCAGGGCTGGAAGCTGATACGTTTACAGTGACTTTGTGGTACTCCTTGGATCCCGACTGCCTTCATCCCTTTCCATCCGAACTGCAATACTTAGAGGGAAGTCAAGGTATCTCAGCGTAGCTGAGCACACAGAACAAGCACACAGCGGCCTTGGTACTGATAATCCCAGTCTCTTTGTACAGAAGTCGAATTCCCAGGAATTGAAACCTTAACTCCTTCAAGGCCGTGATCCCCAACTCTAAATAGGCCTTGCCAAGTCTGCTCCTGAACAAGGACACAGAACTAGGTTCCCTTTGTCCTTTGATCAGGGCCTCTGAGAAAGCCTTGGATTGGTCTGGCTCTCAGCATATGTTCACAGTACTTAGCATCTATGTGTGTGAACCATGTGTATGTCTACAGATAGTTGTGAACCACTGCGTGCCGGAAGAGTCTTCTGCAAGGACAGTAAGTACTCTTAACTTCTGAGTCATATTCCAATTCTGTTTGTTTTATATACATTGTCTTGTGAAGTAGGCCAGTCTGGTCTTGAACTGCAATTCTCCTGCCTCAGCCTTCTGGGTGATATTGCATTACAGCGTATATCACCATTTCTGGCGCCTCCAGAGTTCTTTTACACAAGCAAGAGCAATTCTCTTTGTTTCCCATGCTTTTTCTGGGTATTTTCCTGTGTGGGGAAAAAAAATCTAATCCTAAGAGAGTGAGGTTCATGCTTGTCCTTGAATCGCAGTGTGAATTCAGCAGGTTCTTCCCTCCTCTGGGACATGAGTGTTCCTGTGTCCCTAAGAGGCAGGGCTGAGGAGGACATGTGTGATGTTGACGGTCCAGGCTCTCACATCTACCATGGGACCACCACACCTTACCACCAAGTCCACATGGCTTAGTGAGACTGAGAACAGTCCTCGCCTTCAAGAGAGTGGGGACAACAGGACCTGGCACTGAAAGAATGACAGAGCTTTGTGGCCCTGGTCCCACACACATGTTGTACCCCTATGTGACCGGCTGAGAACATGAGAACCATCTATGCCATACAGGGTCCACCTGCATCTGTCCTGTGAAGGAAAGATCATGTCACTCTGAAGGGTTGTCCTGTGAAATCTTGCCCAGCAGGAAGCGAACACTGCTTCCTTCATATTGAAAGGTGCAATGTGGTTTCACTGTAAGCTTTCAGGGGAATATTTGGGAATCCAAGGCCCAGAGAGGTGTAATGACTATCCCAGGGCACAGGGCATGGGCAGAGTCCAAAGAAGTTAGAGACTGACCTACTAGGCCAGGACTCCGGGCATCTGAAATGTAGATTGCCTTAAAAATAGAGTCCATAGATCTTGGGGACCCTCGGCAATTCTTCCCACGTGAGACATTTTCCTCTCAGCAACACTGCAGATGAATACACAGACACACACATTCGCGTGCGTGTGCACTCTCACACACATGTACACTGACACTCCAGCTGTGGGCTGGCATTGACTCAGAGGAACAAGGAACTCTGGAAGATAAAGAAAAAAAGAGTGGCTGGAAGCATCCCCTCAGTCTCCAGGAACCATGATCAAGGGCCAAGAATGAATGAGTCAGAGATGCCAGGATTTCAGGTCTGAGGGGTCTTTAGGGCACTCAGCATTCCTTCTGGTATAGGCTATCTCCATGGTAGCCAGAAGGGGACAGATCCTAGCATCCAGTGTTCATCAGTCTGGTCACCTTCAGCTAAGACAAGTCTAGAGGGGGCACAGAGAAGGTCTCTATTTTCTCCTCACATATTGTGAGGTCACCACCTGTTACTTCTCTAGTTGGTGGTGGGAACCTGGGAGAGCTGGACAGACAAAAGTCTCATGGAATAGCCAACTTTATTCAGAATATCAGATAGTTTATAATCTGAGGGTTTTCTAGGGGTTAAGCATGGTCATGAGCAAAGTTCACATAAGTTTAGGCTGTATACAGTCACAATGACAATCAGTGCTTGGAGACATCTTTGAATAGCAGAAGTAAGATGGCGTGTAATCTGAAGCAAACCCACTCCTATTTACTACACCTGGGAGGGGCACAAAAGCTCATTCCAAGAGCAATGCATGTTATGGAGGAACAGATGTCACGAGTCTCTTGCCACAAACTCTTGGAAGTCACTCGTGGACCACGTTCCAACCACACCTGTGGCACTACCTAGCTACAGCCACCCTGATGAGCCGAGAAAGGGTTAAGGCTGTGGGCTTTGGTCCCATCTTATTGTAAAGAACATTTCTGGCAGTTTGGTTTTATGACTCAGAAAGTTTGCCAGTGAACTGTTTCTCATAGTCGACTTCAGTTTCTTCTGTGCCCTTGGTGCCAATTTGTGAAGAAATCTTGAAAAGAGGCCAAATGGAATTCACAGAGGTGTGGCCAGATTAGAGGCTCCACTGTGTGACTGTGATCCAAAGGCAGATGCGGGGCTAGAATGGGACCGCCCATCAAAGAGGACCTCTCAGGGTGGAGAAGGAATCTGGCCAGCCCAGAAGAGTCCCAACAATCAGGCCAAGCAGTTCTGCTCTCAACCTTGGTCTGTTGTTTTTAACTATGCTGTTCTATTTACCAATAAAGACTCAGGAGTGAGATAATTGGGGTGAAAACCTTCTAGATCAGAGAAGCTGAGAAGCAGCCAACTGACCTTCCTTTTTGGTCAGAGACACAGCAATAGAGCATCTCTCCTCCCATCCCAAAACAAAAAGGACCACGAATCTCTTAAGTCCCTCCATATCCTTCCTGTGCATCCCTCTATCCATATCCCTGCTCCTCCATATTCTCTATGGTTATTCCTGTCAACTAGATGCTGGCTCCATCTCCTGATCCAAGATTAATTTTATTAACACAGTCTCAGAGTTTCCCAGTGTGTTCAAATATCCCACCATATTGGTCAAAGAAGCTTCGTCTTGCAGTGGGGCAGCAGTTGGCAGTCAGACTCACAACTGGCAAAAGTGATGAGGATAAGGGACTGCTGAGTATTTTCCTCCAGGGCTCAGCAGACATCAGGGGAAATGAATGGAAAGGACGTAAGGGGTGGAGGATGGGGAGCAGCATATGCTGTGCAATGTTGCTATGATGTGACGGATGCAGTCCTGAACTCAGCACAGTGGCCTCCTGCACAGGACCTGCACAAGCCTGGGCCATCAACGTTCCACAACAGAACGGAAGGATACGAATGAGGCCCCCACCCCTAGAAGGCAACTAATGTTTGCTGGGAGAAGGGGAATCATATTCTTCAGTGGTGTAGCCATTGGTAAATTGCCCTTGCTCAAATAAATAATCCCACCCGTATGCTCATGCAGGCAATCTTAAATAAATGTAGTGAGACACACACATATGCACACCCACAAGTGTGAAAGGAGGAGGGTTCTTTTTTGTAAGATGAAGGGGTTCAGAAGACAAGAGATAAGAGAAAATTGGGGTATGTGATCAAAGTACTACCTATAGGTGTGTATTAATACATATATATTCCATATATTCTACATAATGGGGATTGAATTGAATCTGCATCTTATTTTTGTAATATATCCATGCTCAAAATAGCAAATCTGCCAATCCAGAAGCATAGAAAGTCTTTCTATCATGATATCTTCTTTAATTTCTTTCTTTTTTAATTAAAATGGATTTGTGTGTTTTGTGTGTATATGTGTGTGTATGTGTGTGTGTGTATGTGATGGTTGTGTGTGTGCCATGTCCTACATGTAGGAGGCAGAGGTTACCTTTGTAGAATTGGTCCTTTCCTTCCTCCTTTATCCACAAAGATCCAATGTCTTAAAAGCTTCATTGTAGGGGTCTTTCACTTTTTTAGTTAGGATAAGTCCTAAGTATTTTCTCTAACTTTTTCCTCAGCAAATTTATTTCTATTATATATTGTAGGTGTTGACTAATTAGAAAGCCATTTCCAGATACTTAAAATATTTATCTTTACACTTCTGTTGCTCTAAAGCCACTTCTGGTACCAAAATCTGTAGTAGTCCAGGATTTCTAGAGGAACAGAATTTATAGAATTAATCTTCTATATAGAAAAGGGATTTGTTAGAATGGTTTATAACCATATATAGAATGGCTGCCAATGAAGGTCCAAGAATCCAGAAGTTGTCTGTCCATGAGGCTGGGCGTCTCAGATGGTCTTGAGTATGTGCTGGAATTCTGAACAAGTAAGCTCTAATCAGAGAGAAGGACTGGACTTGCCAGCAAGGATGAGAACAAACAGGCAAGGAGCAGGTTCCCTTCTTTCATGTCCTTTATATAGACTGCCAGCAGGTGCGGCCCAGATTAAAGGTGGATCTTCCCACCTCAAAAGATCTGGATTAAGTTTACCCTCCCACCTCAAAGATCTGAAATAGAAGTGAGTCTTCCCACTGCAAATGATTTAATTAAGAAAAAAAAAATCCCTTCCCTCACAGCTGTGCCTAGTCATTTGGGTTTTAGGTAATGCTAGACACAGTCAAGTGGTCAACCAAGAACAGCCCTCAAATATATGAAAGCTATTGATTTTAGTAGGCTGCTTTCTGTACACTGCAACTTTACTGAAGGCATTCATGAAGTTTAAGAACCTTCTGGTCGAGTCTGTAAGATGGTCTAACTACAGGTGGGGGTGTGTGTCTCTAAGGACAGTTGGGCTGCTTGTGACTCCCGTTTCCTTCACAGGTGTGAAGTGTTCACACCTGTTTTGTCTCAGTGTTCTGAGACTTTAAGCACTGAATGAAAACGAAGAGAGCAGGTGCCCTTCTCTCGTTCCAGGTCTTGGAGAAAACGCCATCGGATTTTCTCCGTTTCATATGTTGGATATAAATTTGTCATATATAACCGTTGTTATTTTGAGTTGTGTTCTATCGATTCCTAATTTCTCCAGAAATGTCATCATTTAAGAAATGCTGGGCTTTGTCAAATTCTTTTTCTACATCTATCAATCATTTTTATAGTATGTCATCTTTGAGTCAACCTCACATCACTGGGATGAAGCCCACTGGGCCATGATGTGTAAGCTTAAGGCGAAGCAAGTATTTTGTTGAGAATTTTCCCACCTATGTTTATCAGAGCAATTGGTCTGTAGTTTTCCTCTTTTGTTGTCTCTGTCTAGTTTTAGATTCAGGACAGCACTGTCTTCCTAGAACAAATCTGGTCATGCTTCTTCTCTCGTGGCGTCATTTGAGGAGGGTTGTTATTAGCCCTTCCTTTAAAGTTTGATAAAAATTTACTGTTGAATCCATATGATCCTTTGTGTGGGGGGCTTTTAATTGCAGCTTCAATTTTATTGCCTGTAGTGGGTCTATTTAAGAATTATTCCTAAATGGTACGTTCTTGTCTAAAATATATAATAGTTATAAAATTTATCTTTCTAATCATAGTTATCTTGATGGACAAATTCTAAAAGCTATTGTTCCTGTTGTCTTTAGTTATCTAGACTGATGATCCTTCTATATTGAAGAAACATTTAAATTTTTGCTTGATAAAAATTGACTTAACTGGTAAAAATGATGTTTTGTTTTAACCTATATTGCAAGTAAAAATGATACTATGTTTTTACTTTTCTTAAACAAAAATAACATATTTTATTGATTTATATAACTGAGCGTTTGCCTGAAAGTTTGTGTACCACCTATGCCTGGTGCCCATGGAAGCCAGAAGAGGGCATTGGATCCCCTAGAACTAGAGTTATGGGTAACTGTGAGCCTCTCAGTAGGTGCTGAGAACCAAACCTGGGTCTTCTATAAAAGCAGCCAGTGCTCTTAACCACTGAGCCATCTCTCCAGCCCTTGTGGGTTGGTACATTTTGATACAATTGCTTGCTTTCCCAGACATCCTACGTGACTCAAATCAAGTCTTTACATTTACAGGGCTCATTCCTCCATATTAACTGTTACTCTTTTAACTCTGATGCCATTCATTATAACGGGGGACAGCCAAAGATTTAAGTTAACTTGTCGAGTCTAAATGAAAACATGACTCCCACATCTGCAACCTTTACTTCTTTGGGGTGCACTGCCTTCTTGATTGTTTAATTCTAAGATTTGTGTGTACCTGATATTTCAGAAACAAAGGGGGGGGGGGAGAGACACAACGACCAGACAGGATCAGGGTGACAAATAGCCTCACACAATCCAGGAATTTCTTCTGTCATGATTTTGATAATAACTCTCCTGAAAACCCACATTTCTGGCTACTCGGCCTCATCTTTATCAGACCGGGGAGTAAACTCCCAGCCACATAGGACAATATTGCCACATACAAGAAACATGATGTGTGGCCAGTGTGGTGGGGTTCCCAACGTGATGATGGCTCCCAAAGAAGCTGCACCCATATGAGAACTTCAACAAGAGAACTGTGCCTATTTCTTGACCAAGCTCTGATGCTTACAGCTTCAGACCCCTCTCAATCCCCCTGACAGCTCAGTTTACCCAGACTGCTTCCAACATGCCACGTGGACTTACATGGATGATGTCCTCCTGGTACATGGATCTGGATGTCAGCATGGGAGCAGGCCCCATTCTAATCTACTACATCCCAATCAAGCGCAAAGAAACATGAGAATCAAATCTGGTACCCATCACCCCTTGGGTCTCCTGCTCTATCTTCGCTATCCTGTAAATTCATTCCTCCGCTGCTTTGGTAAATATAAAGGAGGGAAGGCTGGGAAAGAGGATCACAGACCCTCCAGCTGCCTCTCCCGCTCTCAGAAATGAAGTCCACACCTCCCTCCCCTATGGCTGTGGGCTCTCCCTACTGCAGATGTAGCAGGAACTTGTAAACACATTTCTTCTTTATCGCTGCCACTCTGTGTAATAGTTTAGCTTAGCAGGGGCGGGAAGGCGACCTTGGCGGGTTGGAGCCGAGGTGCACCACAAAGTCACAACAGGTTTATGGGGGAGGGTGCAGAGGCGGCCTCTGAGCGAGAACAGAAGAAAAGATGTAGAGGGCCAGGATTTGCCTTTTACAAGGGGATATGGCGCATGCGCATAGGGAGTACTCTGCTTAGTGGCTGCAGTAGCTGCAGTGGCTGGTACCGATGAGGTCTTGTTAGGTCCCTGAGAGCAGGCCAGTGTACGTGCCTGAATACTAACAGTCTGAGCCGTAATTCGGGTGCCCTTAAGTCATGGGCATGCAGGTTCTTCTTCCGTTGGGAAAACTTATAAAAGTAACCGATTTCCCTAAAGGCAGGCAGGCTTGCTTTCTACCTCTCCTCTCCTCTCTCCTCCACTCCCCTCTTCTCTCCCTTCCCCTCCTCCCCTCTCCTCTCCCCTTCCCTCCTGTCCTCTCTTTTCCCTTCGGAGTCCCGCATGTAACAGCTCTCTGTCCTGCTTTTCCCTTTTTCCCCCTTTGTTTCCTCTCCTACCTCAAGGCCTTATCATGGTCTCCGTGGTTTCAAGGCTTTCTCTTCTAATAAAGCCCTCTTGCACTGCTTATTAAAACATTTAGTGCACACACCACACCCTCTCGCTTCCCCTTCTCGTCCTGGCATTCGCCACAGCCCTCCACAGTGGGAAAGAGTCAGAGTGTGGGGCTGTGTTCCTACCTGCCATTTCCTCCTGTGGACTCCGGTCTCAAGAGACCTAAAGTGACCACACTTCCACTGTCTCCAGGATGGTTGTCCCCTTCTCTTTCCCTCCCAAAAGCCTTGTGTCCAGTTTCAATGTATGAGTTTTCCCCTTAAGGTCAGTCTGGCCTGAGTAACTGCACAGGTGGAGAGGTCCACTCTCGGGGGACCGCCCTTGCTTAGAGCATACAGCTGACTGGGTACAGTGAGACGGTTGAGGAGACAATAGGGAGATGTCTCCGTGAGATGCTCTTTAACTATTCAAAGTGGCAAAGAAATCAGTCTTGTGGAACATACACGCAATGACATTTTATTCGGCCATAAACAATCAAATTATGCAATTTTCAGGAAAGTGAATGGAACTGGAAAATATTAGAGTAAACAAGGTGATTCCAGCTAAGTATGTCGTCTCTCACACGTAGACCTCAGCTTCTAATTTCCTATGTGTGATACCTATCTGAGCATGATGCGCTTTGAATCTAGAGAGGGGCCCATGAGAAAAAGGATTACTTTCATCAGAAGACTGGCCTATTATCAAATCTGAGCAAATATTACCTATGCTACATTTAAAACTTAAAACGCCATAATGGTTGGATTAACATTTTGACCGCTCTGAAGATTGAATTTTCTGAACACGCTGTGTGAGGAACTGCTGTTACAGTTAACTGCAGAAAATGTTGTAGTTCTCTCTCTCTCTCTCTCTCTCTCTCTCTCTCTCTCTCTCTCTGTCTCGTTCTGAACATTTAGCTATCTATACTGAAGTTCATTTTTTTTACTTTAATCTTGATGCCTTTCAACTTCCATTGGTTTTCATTATGTTAATTAAAATCTGCAAATAGATTAAAAATGCTTTCTAGGTAGAAATTGCACTTCTGGTAGTACCCACACGGTGGGTCTTGTACCCTCTATTCCCTATGACTTAGCCCTGCGGGGTCAAAATGTTTGTTTAAATCTGATCTTCAGACTCTCAAAAAGAACTTTTCCTTTCTAACAAAAATTCCCCTTTGCGCCCACTTCGAGATGCCATCTTGTGGCGCATTAGGCTGTAACTATGCCTATAACACTGCAAGATGCCGTCTCATGATGCATTTGGCTGTAACTATGCCCTACAATTACTCTTTTGGCATCATTTAGAAAATGTCTCTGAGATCCCCTGCATCCAAGGCACTGTGACCTCCCTCTCAGCTGCCAGAGGGATGTCTTATGTGCCCCACTAGCCTGTCTCTGTAAACTTAGCCTCAGAGGGCATTCTCGACACACAAGCCCCCACCTCACCCTTGAGCTTCTCCACACTATTCACACCTCCACCTGCTAAAATTTGGCTCCTGCTTCCTCCATCTCCCCTCCTCCCACCCGCTCCCTCACATACTCACTTTAGATTTCATATATGGGACCGAGGGGACAATTCTCATCAGAGAAAATCCTTTCCCCTACTGAGATGACTAAAAATGAGGTCTTTGGTACCATCTGGTTACATGTCCCCTTCTCCATGTCTGACCAGTCCCAAATACCGAAGTTGGTCATTTAGCCAGGATCCCTATACTCTCTTTCGGAATTTAAAGCCCACTGTGGCCTTTGGTCAAACAAAATAAGATATCACTGTTATCCCAACCACTCACTGCACACATAAGAAATCCTGTACCCACTGCACACGTAAGGATTCCTGCATCTGGTCTTAAGCACAGATGGGTTAATGAGTTCACCTGGAATCTAGTTACAGCCAAGTCAAGCATTTCTGGGGTGCCAAGTTTGAAATCTCATTGATCATGTCAAACCACGAACATAGGAAGTGATGGGGAAGGATTTGCCAAGTCTATTATAAAATCCACCACTATAGCAGGTTGCAGGGATAACACATGAGTCTCCTTCCTTGTCAAAGTCAGATGAAGCCTGGACCCCCAGACTCGGGAAGGCCAAGCCAGCCTGGATACACATTTCGTAAGCCGACCCTCTTCAGATTTGAAATAAAAGCTTCAAACATCACACCGGCGCCCACAGACCCTCTCCCCACTTTTTAAGGCGTGGTCTTCATGTCACTAAGGGACCTTGAAGGTGAGAACTGGAGGCTTCTGCAACCGCCACGCCCCGAGCGTCTCAGGAGGTCCTAGAGCTCCATCTAGTGACTGCCTGCTGCAGTCCGCGGGGCGGAGCCGGCTGCGCCTCCAAAGACAGTTTCTTGTTACCGTGGAAGATCCAAACTCCCGGGGTTTCCGTGAGATCATGTCTAATCTGCAAAATGAGGAACCACTGGAAGTGAGACTCTCCCTTTCCCCCTTGGGTGGGAAGGGCAGCCTCCATCCAAGGACCTCACACTCAGGTCAAATGTAGCTCAGCAATACGGCCCTTGCCTAGCACATGTGAGATTCTCTATTTGATCCACAGGAATGAAAGGCGGTGAGGAGAAGGGGAGGAGAAGACTGGTGTCTAAGCTGGCTGATGCCTGCTTACTTAATAACTGATTTTATATATATATATATGTTCTTCTACCTTTGCAGTGCTGAATATAGAACCCAGGGCCTCACTCAAACCAAGCAAATACTTTACCACTAAACCTTACCTCTGGTGCCCTAGAAAAGATACTTAAAAGGCTATTTCATCTGGAAAGAGATTTAAATATGCACTTCTTAAGATTGATTTGGTTTTAATTATAATTACGTATATATGTCTGTCTGTACATCACCCCTGGAGGGCAGAGGTGGCAGATACTCTTGGTCTGGAGTCAACTGCTGAGCCATCTCTGTCTCAAGTATATGTTTTGATAAAAAGATGTACTCAGCATCATTTTGAAAGGACAGTTGTTGTGATGGCTGCTCAAGGAAGCAAGGCATCAAGGATTTTTATGTTTGTTTTTAAAAAGGTTTTTCAAATTATTATTATCATTGTGCATTTAGGTGCATGTGGGTGTGCATGCCACCACACACATGTGGAAGTCGGAGGACTTGGGAATTAGGTCTTTCCTGCCACCAAGTGGTTCCCAGGGACCAAACGCGGGTTGTCAGGTTTGGTGGCAAGCACCTTGACCCTCTGAGTCATCCCACTGACCTCATGTTTGTTTTAAAGTACACAGGGTTCTGTGATAATCCTTCTATAATTCTTTCTATGGCTCCAAAACTTCTTTCTTATCTGTCAGACTATCAACACAATGTTCCCAGGTCTAACAAGCCATCAGAACCAAGCCTGTAGTCTACACACACACACATACACACACACACACACACACACACACACACAGCCTTTCAACTTGCCCGCAGCAAGTAAGACACCTTACCAAAGGAACCTGGGCTTCCAAACACAGGCAAATACCTGGAGATCAGTTTAGTTGTGTGTGGGGGTGGGGAACTAACACTACAACAAACAACCAACAAACAAAACAATAATCAGCACAGAGAGAGGCAAGAGGTTCACGGGCCTAAGGAATACAGAGAGTAGTTAGGGATACTGAAACGAAGCAGCCTTTTGATAGACTTAGTCAAACAGGGTTTATGCTCAGGAAGTTAACATGGCCTTGAGCTAGAAACTGGACCCTGGTCCTGTTTCCTCGGAAACTACAAAGTAAAAGCAAACCTGGGGTGATGACCTGTCTGAGAACCCTTTATCTGAAGCACTGCATGTTCTCTGTTCTCAGCTTCAAGGACTTTTCCACATCCTGGTCCATAGGTCAGGCAGCAAGCTTTCTGTGAACCTAGGAATTTGAAGATCAGCTGTGTCTCAGTACCAAGACCTGGGTCAGAGCAGTCCTGTAGGTTCACTGTTGAATAAGCACAGCCTTTAGGAATGGTTTCCAAGGCAAAGGCTGTTCTGAAGCCAGTAGGCAGTGCCGCATGCCCAAGTGGCCTGAAGCAGCTCCATTCACAGTCCGAGGGTCATTCGGTGCACCTCTTCTCATTGTGGTCCCCCTTCCTTCCGTCTCAGGTGCCACCAGGCTGCCTTGCTTTCCCTTGAGAAAACTGACAACACCAAGATGCAGTCATTCTTGTCAGACCCAGACAAAATTAGAGCTGGAAGTTATGAGGGGTGATGGGCCATCTGTCAAGAGCTTTGTAACAACTCCAAAGAGGCCTTTTTCTTGTTCTATATGTATCTGACAAATTGTTAGCCTCAGGAATATGCACAGATTTCTGTAACAATGTTTACCTCTAGCATCCTTTAAGGCTGCAACAATTGAAAGGCTCTGAAGAGAATACCTGCCCCAAAATAGTATTTCCACTTGATGCTAGCCCCTGCCTTTGGTCTCTGTCTTAGGATTTCTATTGCTGGGAAGAGACACCATGACCATCGCAACTCTTATAACGGAGAACATTTAATTGGGGCTGGCTTACAGTTCCAGAGGGCTAGTCCATTGTCTTCACGAGGGGAAGCATGGTGGCTTGCAGGCAGACATGGTAGCTGAGAGTTCTACATACAGATCAGCAGATGGCAGGAGGAGAGTGCCACATGGGGCCTGGCTTGAGCATCTGAGACCTCGAAACACCCCCCCCCCATGACACACTTCCCCCAACAAGGCCACACCTCCTAATAGTACCACTCCCTGTGAGGCTGGGGGCAGTTCTTACAAACCACCACAGTCGCCAAGATCAACCAACTCTGCATCAAAGTAGCTGTGGGTCCATTTTTGTCCTTTTTCCTCTTCAGTGCTGGGGCTCAAACCTAGGGCCTTATAACGTGAGGCAGGGGTACGGTCACTATGATACACCCCCCATCACCCTTCTGGCCTTTAAACTCCTCTCCTTGTTTCAACTTCCTTGAGCACTCCCATCATTTCTCTATCTGCAAGAGTCTCTTAAAACTCAGAGAACTTCCAAATGGGTGCCCTTTGGAGAGCGTCTCTAGCGGTTGTTCAGGTAGGTGCCCTTCTAGGCTCTTGCTTGTAAGCGGTTATGAGAGACCCTTAGAAGATGGAGTTCCCCAAAATTTTTTGGTGTGTGTAGGAGCACAACCAATCAGGACTTGCTGGCCCCACCTGGGCCTTAGTTGCCAGAGGGTGCAGATGGTGCTCACCCAGACTTTTTGGTCTTGGGGGTGGGGGGCCCAATCAACCAGCAACCAGTTGGAGTATCTGGCATTGGGCGATCAGGTACCATCACACCAGGGCCTTGCTAATATGCATGGCCTATACTGCCACTGGGGGCTGTGCTGGCGTCAAGGACCATGTCTGGGTCCGTGATCCTGCTGCAGCTGGGGGTCTGTGGTGATATCGATGGCCCATGCTAGGATGGGGCACATTGGAACCACGCTGTGTTGAGTCAGCCCTGCCCTTCACTGGCCCTGGGAGGACTGGCCACGCCCCTTGCTGGGAACTGCAACAGGTGAGCTGGTCCTACTGCTCAGGAGCGAGCTTGCCCCTGCAATCAGGAAAGATGACCCCAGCCCTCGCCATAGGTGCACACCTCAACCGGGAAGCACAACAAAACTAATCCTGTGGTCAGGGATACAGGTGAGGGATACAGGGATACAGGGCATGAGGGCACGAGAACAGGAGAGCTGACCCCTGCGCCCCCTCGTCTGCCATGTGGTAGCATGGGTGAGGTAAGATCCCCTCTCCTCTCTGCCTCGTGCTACCCGCAGCAGGCAAGAGAGCTGGCCTGGAGAACTAGTCCTGCCCCACACCAGCTGCAGCACACAGGAGACTGGACTGCACCCCGCCTGGGCAGCACACTAGGGCTGACCCTATTGTCAGCGGGTGCAGGTGAGCCAGCCCTGAAGACATGCAAGCAGGAGAGCTGGCTCACCCGCCACCCCCTCATATTCCCCCGACAGCAATCAGGAGAGAAGGCCCTGCTCCTTCACCTGGGCAAAACGGTAGAGTGAGCCCTGGTGATGTGAGTGTGGGTGACCCGGATCTGAGGCCCTGAGAGCAGGAGGACTGGCCCCGCTCCTTGCTGTAGGCTGCATTGGGTGAGCTAGCCGAGGCAGTGCCGGAGAGCTTGTATGCACAGTGACCGTGAGGGAAAGCTGGCGGGCTAACCAACCCAGCTACCATCCAGGCCCAGAACCAGGGCTATGAGGTGTTCACCCCAACATCCACCTCATCTATGAACTTCAGGAGCATGTGAAGGGGGTGAACAGCAGGATCTCCATGACACAGGACAACAGCGGGATGTCTAGATGAACACCAGTGAGAGCCCACTACGGGTGGTGTAGCAGGAACTAGAGGCCTCCAGTCAGATTGATAACTCCAGGTCAAGAGGGAGGGACTAAAAGGTAAACTATGTGACTCATTGCCACACTACAGCTTCCACAACAAGATTCTTCTTCTTTCTGTTTTCGTTTGGGTTTGGGCAGGGGGCATTCTCATTTGGGGGTAGTTTGCAAGGGCAGAGGGCAGATGCAAGGAGGCAGGGAGATGAGTGGGATCAGAGTGTATGATATGAAACCCACAAAAAAAAATCAATAAAAGGAAAAAAAGAGACTTAGAAGCTGCTCCCGACAAAGAGCATCTGCTCCCCACTTGGGTCAACAAGGTGGCTGAACACAGGATAGAAGCCTGGTCCCTCTGCCTTCATCCTGTGCCTGTCACCTTTACTTTGGACTAGACACGTACTTGACTTCGCACAGGTGTTAGACACTAACGGAGTGTTTCTCTACTTAACCTATCTCATTCCCCGCCCCCCCCCTCCACACACAAACACACACACACACACACACACACACACACACACACACACACACACACACAGGCTGAAGGCAAAAATCAGGCAGGGTCCCAAACCTGAAGTCAGTTTGGATTTCATAGACTAGAGCCTCTTAGGTCAGAGCACCCTCTCCCCCAACCCCCACTCCCCACGAAGAGGACCATTAGCCATGATGGCAAAGCTGTACCCCTGAGCAGAAGTGAGCATCTTGTAGGAACCAGATTGGTCCTGTCAGGCAAGGACAGTAATGAGCAGACAGATAACATATTGGGTCACCTTGGTAGACCAGAGCTGAGACAGTGACTTGGTCTTGGGACTTGGTCAGGACTGCTTAATTATCTCTCTTTCCCTCTGCTCCAGTTCTTGTCCTTAAACCGAAAGCTCAGGTCGTATCCTAAAGACAAGTTAAAGGATCCCTTTTCATTCCTCTTTCCAACAAACATTGATTACATTTCCAGGTTCACACTGTACAGTTGTCTCCAGTTGGCCTTGGTGGGACACGGAGTGCTGCCTAGTCTCTGCCCCAAGCCTCCAGGTACTGATCATGGCAGACCAATCAGGCTCACCATGTGGTGTCAGTTTCAGTGTGTCCCTTGTCGTGAGCTAAGTGAAACACCAAGGCCCAGTGAGTTTGCCCTGCATACTGAAGAGCTGTCACAGGCCATTCGTAGCTGACTGTTCTGGGTCCATGTACAAATGTCCATGTCATGCTCTGCAGATGTCCAATGAAGAGGATGTGTTGGTAGGATTGGCGTAGCGGCTACTTACAATATGAGAAGAACAGTCTAGTCTAGCGAGTTCTTTCCCATCCATAAAGCATATTTATTAGTATCAGGTTCAAGTTTTTAACAATGATGTTTATATGGGTTTTCTCCTTTAAGACACCACCCTGTCGTGCTGATGGACACCAGTTAATAGGATCTAATATTAAGCTATCCATTTAAAATGTTAACATTGCTGTATGCTATTGACTAAGATTCTGGATCTGTGTTTACTCAGGAAGGCATTAATTAACATGTAACGGCACATAGGCAGAAGAAGCTGGAAGGCTGTTTTATTTAGAGTATGTCCTGAGAATCTGCTGTTGATTGAATAAGTAAAAGATGTTTTATTTCTAGTTTGATAGTTCTGGCTCTTTCCTTATAAATAATTTTTTTTAAGTTTTCCTCTCCCCGTTTGTATTCTCCATCTGGTCAGGGTTCTGTTTCTCACATAGAAAATTGTAAAATTTTCATTTTCTGAACATTTATATATTCTGCAATATGTTTGATTGAACAGTTAGCATGTAGATGCGCATAATACCTACTTTTTAAACATACTGGTAATTTCCTCTTTGGGGAGGATGGGAGATCTAATCGTCCTTGTTTTTCTGATATGGAGTCCATAAGTTGTGTTGCCCAGGCTGAGTGGTCTGGGCTGTGAGCTCCAGTGACCCTCACTTAGTCCCAGATGACCTTGAACTCCTTGTCATTTTACCCACCATTTTGTTTTTCTTGACTTTTTTCCTCTTATTTTCTTCCTTAATTTCCCCAAACTACTTCCATTCTCTCATTGTTCATATTTATTCCACTGTCTGATTTTGGTACTTTAATTACATGTTTTCCCGCTTTGTTAGTTGAGTAATAATTTTCTTCAAATTTTGAAAGGGGGCATTTTAATGTTAGGCATCTGATTGCTTCTTTGACTTGATCTTATTGTTTAAAATTATTGTGTTTTCATCTGTTACTTTCTAAAACACTGGCAGGATGCCCTGTACTCCTGTTTCTCCTTTGTCTTATATATTCATATGTACTACCTTATTCGGCACATAAATGTTCATGGTATTTATTTACATTTTAACATGAATCCTAGTTTATTACACTAAATTCCTGGTCTTCTGTTTAGCTTGTGCTGTCTGCCAGGTTGTTTTGAGACTAGGGTAGGAATGGTCTTAGACTCGGTGATCTTCCTGTTTCGGCCTCTCACGTGCTGAAATTCTCTGTGTGTGCCTTCAGGCCTTGCCACTCCACCTTCTTGTTTGATGATTATGATGGTTGCTTTAAAATGTGTTTTATCTTTAAACTCCGTGTATCTGCATGTGAGTATGCGTGCGTGAATGCAGGTGTCTCAAAAAGGACATCAGGCTCCCCTGGGGCTGGAACCAGGCATTGTCATCAAAACTAGATCCCCTCTAAGAGATCAGAACTGCTGAGCTGTCTCTCTGCTCCCTTTGTTTTAATCTTTTCTGAGATTTTTTTAAAATTGTGTTTTTGTACCTTCTGTTGATTTTTAATTTAAAATTTTAACAGATTTTTCTAACCACATACTTTCCTTTTTGAGATGTATTTTTTTGTTGGTGCTGGGAACTGAACTTGGCCCCATGAATGCTAACGAGGTGCTGTCACTAAGGTAAGTTCCCCACCGACATCTCTCTCTTGACTGACTGACATAGGGTTTTTAAAAATTGCCCGACATGATCCTAAATGAAAAATAAAATTATTTATTTTCATTTTACTTTAAAATAAATAAATAGATGTTAATTTGTCCTTTGACTTATTAAAAGGTTTATGTGTACATGTCTGTGTAAGCACGTGTCATATGCATGTAGATAACCTTTGGAACCCAGAAGAAGGCATCAGATTCACTGAAGTGGGAGCCAGTTGTGAGGCACCTGACTTGCTGGAACTGAACACAGGTCCCCTAGAGGAGCAGCAAGCACTCTTAATGTCTGAGCTATCTTTCCTGCCTCTGTTTCCTTTGGTTGGCGTTTTAAGATTTATTTTTAACTATGTGTATGGCTGTGGGGGATGGGGTGCAAGTGAGTGCAGGTGCATCAGGCATGGGTGCCAGGAATTGAATTTGGGTCCTCTGCAAGAACAGAAGGCTCTCTTTCTGAGTCCTATCTCCATCCCTGTTCTGTTTTCTGATACAGGGTCTCATGTAGCCCAGGCTGGTCTCAAATTCTATGTAACTGAAGTTGATTTTGAAATTCTGATGAGATTAAGGCACGCCCAGTTTATCCACACTATCCAGTCACTAGCAGTGAACCTTTTGACTTCAGTAACTACTGGAGGATAACCGTCCAAGGGTGGAATGGACTATTCTTAAGAATTTCATAATAAGATTAGGAGAGGGAGGGGAGTAAGGTGGATAAGGATAAAGAATAATTACTGGTTCAACCGTATAAAGAAAACAACACAAGTGGGTGCAGTGCTAGGAGGGAAATGCTGGGATGCTCTTAGAACCTCCAGATTTTAGAGAATGTTGCATCAGTGGAGGGTTGTAATTAAGAAGTAAAAACATCACACACCTTTAAATCTCAGCACTCAGGAGGCAGAGGCAGACAAATCTCCGTGAAGCCAGTGTGATCTACACGGTGGGTTCCAGTCAGAATGATATAGTGAAGAAAGAAAAAAATAAAAGAAGGGAATGGGATGAAAGAAAGAAGAAAAGGCATAGGAATGAGAGGCAGGTGTGTGAGATGTGCCTGAAGCACACAGTAAAGCAAGCCTCAGGGTAAGCTGGGCAAGAGGAGCAAGCACTGTCAGCAGTACACAAAGGGCAGCAAGACTAGCATATACATATACGTATACATATACACATTATACATACACATAAGCAGTACACAAAGGACAGCAAGACTAGCACATACATATACATATACATATACAAATTATACATATACACATACACATTATACATATACATATACACATACACATTATACATATACATATACACATTATACATATACACATACACATTATACATATACATATACACATCCACATTATACATATACACATACACATTATACATATACATAAGCAGTACACAAAGGGCAGCAAGACTAGCACATACATATACACATTATACATATACATATACACATACACATTATACATATACATATACACATACACATTATACATATACATATACACATTATACATATACATATACACATTATACATATACATATACAGAGAAGAGCCTAAGTAATAGAAAGAAGGAAGCAAAGAGAATACTTACACTGCTGGCACAGCCGTGCTGAGTTGAAAGGTGGTGTCCTCAGTCAGATCTCTCTGGATCTAGAAGGTTCCATATGCTGTTGTGGGGAGGTATGAGTGGGAGCCTTGGGCTTTGCAGCCTTAGTGTTCATGGGATCCTGCAGTGCAGCGTGTAAGCTCTTTCCCGGTAGTTCCATGTTCTCTTCAGGTCCTACATGTCTATGCTTGTGAGCGGCACTGTGGATTTTCTGTTCAACCCCCTGGGCAGCTGTAATTGGCAGGTAGGATGGTGCCTGTACAGCAGAAGATTTTCAGTTCTTTCTTTTCCATATGTAACTCGTTTCCTTTTTTTACTGTCCTGGCTAAGACTTCCGGTGCTAGAACGAATGAGAGTGGAGAGCATGAACCCTTATTTGGGTCCCAAGTTAGTGGAAATGCTTTTAGGTTTTCCTCCACTTAGGATGAGGCTGGCTATAGTTTTGTCTTGTGTGGCCTTTATTGAGATGTGTCCTCCCTACTCCCAGTTTCTTCAGGAATTTTTTTTCTATGAAAAAATGTTGGGTTTTATACAAAGCTTTTCTGTATCTATTGAAATGATTATGTGATTCTACCCTTGAGTCCATTTATGTGATGTATTATACTTATTGATTTGTGGCTGTTGAATCATTCCTTCATTTCCAGAAAGAATCCAACTTGATTGTAGTGAATGATCTTTGGACAAGTTCTTGAATTTGGCTCATAAATATTTTGCTGATAATTTTTATGTTTTTCATCAGAGAGATCATTTTATGGTCTCTCTCTCTCTCTTTCTGTGTGTGTGTGTGTGTGTGTGTGTGTGTGCGCGCGCGCGCGTGCGTTCGTGCGCATGTGGTTACCTTGTTTTCATTATCACTATAATACTAGTTTTGTAAAAAGAATTAGGCAGAGTTCATTCCTTTTCTACTTCATGGACTGTTTGAGATGCCTGGATCTTAGCCCTGGAAGGTCTTTTAGAACTTACCAGTGACTCCATGTGGGCCTGGCTGCTTTGCTACTGTTTGCTTTGTTTTATTGTTGCTTCAACCTCATTTTTTAAATTATTTCTCTCATCTTGGTTTGATTGTGGTAGGCCATGTATATATAGAAATTCACTGATTTGTTTTAGATTTTCAAGTGTAGCAGAATACGTGTTTTTAAGTTTGTTATATATTGGTGTGTATGTGTGTGCATGTACACATGCATGCTGTGGCATGCCAGTAGAGGTCAGTGGATAACTCTGTGGAGTCAGGACTCACTTTTAATCTTTAAATTTAGAGTTTCAGGATCCAACTCTAATTGCCAGGCTTGTGTGGCAGCTGCCTTTACCCACTGGTAGATTTATTTGCAGTGTTTTGAGGGCTCTCTATACTGATTCCTAGAGGGGCTGCACTAACAGTGAGCAAGGATTCCTCTTCCTTGGCAGCATCTGTTGTCAAGTTATTTTGAAGGTCTTAGCCACTTTGACAGAGGTGAGATGAAATCTCAAAGTTGCTTTAATTTGCATTTCCCTAGTTGCTAGACAAGATGAAAAGTTTTTGAGTGATTTCTTGGCAACTTTTACTCTTCCATTGAGAATTCTGTTTAGATTTCTAGCCTGTTTTTTAAATAGGTCATTTATTTCCTTGACTCATTTTTGTTGCTGTTTTGTTTTTATTTTTTAGTTCTTTGCATATTCTGGATATTAATTCTCTGTCAGATGTATGACTGGCAAAGATTCTCATTCTGTGGGCTTCTTCTTCACTCAGTTTTGTTTCATGAGATCCCACCTGCCAGTTGCTTGCCTTCATTTCTGGGCAAATATAATCCTATTCAGAAGTCCTTTCCTACACCTAAATTTTGTAGGGTTCTGCCCATGTTTTCTTCTAACAGTTTTAACATTTCAGGTTTCAGTTTGATGTCTTTGTCTTTGGTCCACTTGCAGCTATTTTTTTTTATAGAAATGGATCTAATTTCGTATCTATTCTCCTGCATGTGGGCATCCAGTTTTTCCAGCACCATGTGTTAACTGAAGATGCTGTCATTTCTCCAGTGAGTGTTTTGTGCCTTTGTCAAATATCAGATGGCTGTGGTTATGAGTACTCATGTTTCGGTCTTCTCATATTTCATTCCGCTGGTCTATGCAGCCTGGTTTTATGCCGGTAGCATATTGTATTTATTAATGTAGCTCTATAATAAATCTTGAAGTCTGAGGTGGAAGTTCATTTAGTACCATTCTTTTTTTTTTAAATATTTATTTATTATGTATACAATATTCTGTCTGTATGTCTGCCTGCAGGCCAGAAGAAGGCATCAGATCTCATTTCAGATGGTTATGAACCACCATGTGGTTGCTGGGAATAGAACTCAGGACCTTTGGAAGAGCAGGCAATGCTCTTAACCACTGAGCCATCTCTCCAGCCCCTAGTACCATTCTTTTTGTTCAGGATTGCATTGGCTATCTGAGGTCTTTCTCGTTCCATAGTTTTGATTTTTTTTTTCTAGTTCTGTGAAGAATGTTGTGGGTATTTTGGTTTTGATTGCATTGAATCTGTAAGATGCTTTTAGTAGGATGGTCATTTTCACAATATAAATGCTGCCAATTGATGAAATTGGGATGCCATTCCATTTTCCAGTGTCTTTCTCAGTCTCTTCTTCCAAAGGTTTGAAGTTTTCGCCTTTCACCTCCTGGGTTAGGTTTATTCCAAGGTATTGTATTGTCTTTGATGCTACTATAAATGGGTGCATGTCCACGATCTCTTTCTCAGTGTGTTTCTTGTGGGTGTATTGATTTTGTACTCTCCCACTGAAATCACTGATTATTTTCAAGTTTTCTGGTGGGGTGTTCAGGGTCTCTTATGTATAATGTATCTCTTGAAAATCGGGATAGTTTGACTTCTTTTTCCATTAGCATCCACTTAAATTCCTTCTCTTACTATCTTGCTGCTGCTAGAGCTTCAAATGCTATATTGAAAGGGAGTAGGGATCGTGGACGGCCCTGTTTCATTCCTGATTTTGATAGGATCAAATTTTTCTCCATTAAGGATAATGTTGGCTTTGAACTTATTATATATAGCCTTTATTATGTCAAGGTATATTCCCTCCAGTCCCACTCTCTCTCAGACTTCAATGTGAAAGCATGTTGGATTTTATCAAAGGCTTTCTCTGCATCTATTGAGATGATTATGTGATTTTCTTTTTATTATTATTTTTAAAAATTTTTATGATTTATTTATCTTTTATTTTATGTGCATTGGTGTGAAGGTGTCAGATCCCCTGGAACTGGATTTTCAGACAGTTGTGAGCTGCTATGTGGGTGCTGGGAATTGAACCCGGGTACTCTGGAAGAAGAGTCAGTGCTCTTAACCGCTGAGCCATTTCTCCAGCCCCTTATTATTTAATTGAAAATTTACATAACAATCCCAGTTCCCACTCCCTACCCTCCTCTTCCCCACCTTCCCCCACACACACAACTCCCCACCCACTACTCAGAGAGGGTAAGCCGTCCCATGGGGAGTCAACAAAGTCTGACACATCACTTTGAGGTAGGACCAAGGCCCTCCATACTATATCTAGGCTGAGCAAGGTATTCCTTCAAAGAGAATGGGCTCCAAAAAGCCAGTTCAAGGAGTAGGGATAAACCCTGGCCCCACTGCCAGTGGCCCCACAAACTGACCCAGTCATATAACTGTCTCCACATTCAGAGGGCTTAGTGTGGTCCTATGCTGGTTCCCCTGCTGTCAGTCCAGAGTCAACTGAGCTCCCGTTAGTTCAGGTCAGCTGTTTCAGTGGGTATCTCCATCATGGTCTTGACTCTTTGTTCATATTATTACTCCACCCTCTCTTTGACTGGACTTTGGGAGCCTAGATTCTCTGGGGTCGTGGACTATAGGCTGGTTATCCTTTGCTTTAAATCTAATACCCACTTATAAGTACATACCATGTTTGTCTTTCTGGGTCTAAGTTACCTCACTCAGGATGGTTTTTTTTTCCTCGTTCCATTCATTTGCATGCAAATTTCAAGATTCGGATTTTTTTTTTTTTTTTACCACTGAGTACTACCCCATCGGATAGATTATCACTTTTTTTTTTTTTAACCATTCTTAAGTTGAGGGGCATCTAGGTTGACCCTAGGGTCTGTTTATTACAAATAATGGTGCTATGAACATAGTTGAACAAATGTCCTTGTTGTGGTATGATTCAGCATCCTTTGGGTATATGCCCAAGAGTGGTATTGCTGGGTCTTAAGGTAGGTTAATTTCCAATTTTCTGAGAAACTTCCATATCAATTTCCAAAGTGGCCATATAAATTTTCACTCCCACCAGCAATGAAGGAGTGTTCCCCTTACTCTGCATCTTCTCCAGCATTAGCTATCATCTGTGTTTCTGATCTTAGTTATTCTGATTGGTGTAAGATGGTTTTTTCCGAGTTATTTTGATTTGCATTTCCATGATGTCTAAAAATGTTGAGTGTAGGGCCATATACAGGCCCATATTTCTACATTGTATGGCGGCCAGACTCTCAGACCATATAGGTTGCACCTGACCTCACAAAAGGCGGTCACCTACTCTTTCCAGACAAACTGTGGCCATCCTAACAAAGGGTCAAGGTATGCTAATGTTGCTTTGCCCTTCTTTTTAAGAAGGATCTTCTATATGGAGATCGCCTGGGAAGAGGTGCTAATTCAGGCTACTTGACAGAGGAGCCATAGTTGCAGATGTGACCTTAGTCCTGCTACTCAGGAAACAGAATGCTAACGAACTTCCACCTCAGTTTACCTTTTGATATAAAAGCTGTTTGTATAATAAACATGGGTGATCTTCAGTATGTGAATGAATCTTGAGACTCCCTCCTGATATTGCTGTATGAACTGTATCTCAATTATTCTCACGCCTCTACACTGGTCTGGGAGATGATTTATGTTGGGGCTAGACCTTGACAGTTGAGCAGTTCCTTCCTTAAGTGCCTTTCAGCCATTTGAGATTCTTCTGTTGAGAATTCTGTTTAGATCTGTACCCCACTTTTAATTGGATTATTTAGTATTTTGATGTCTAGTTGGAGTTCTTTATGTATTTTGGAGATCAGTCCTCTGTCTGATATGGAGTTGGTGAAAATTTTTTCCCATTCAGTAGACTGCCATTTTGTCTTATTGACTGTGTCCTTTGCCTTCAATTAGTTTCTCAGTTTCAGAAGGTCCCATTTATTTATTGTTGCACTCAGTGTCTGTGCTACTGGGGTTATATTTAGGAAGTAGTCTTCTGTTCCCATGCATTCAAGGCTACTTCCCACTTTCTCTTCTATGAGGTTTATTGTGGCTGTATTTATATTGAGATCTTTGATCCATTTGGACTTGAGTTGTGTGCATGGTGATAGATATGGATCTATTTGCATTCTTCTACAAGTTGACATTCAGTTATGCCAGCATCATTTGTTGAAGATGCTTTCTTTTTTTCCATTGTGTAATTTTAGCTTCTTTGTCAAAACTCCGGTGTTCATAGGTGTGTGGATTGATATCTGGGTCTTTGATTCAATTCCATTGGTCCTCCTGTCTGTTTATATGACAAAAACAAACTGTTTTCATTACTGTAGTTCTATAGTAGAGTTTGAAGTCAGGGATTGTGATGCTTCCAAGAGTTCCTTTATTGTACAGGATTGTTTTGGCTATCCTGGGTTTTTTGATTTTCCATATGAAGTTGAATATTATTCTTTTGAAGTCTGTGAAGAATTGTATTGGGATTTTGATGGGAATTGCACTGAATCTGTAATTGCTTTTGGCAGGACTGCCATTTTTATTATGTTGATCCTACCTATCCAAGAGCATGGGAGATCTTTCTATTTTCTGATAGCCTCTTCAGTTTCTTTCTTCAAAGACATAAAGTTCTTGTCATACAAGTCTTTCACTTCTTTGATTAGTTACCCAAGATATTTTAAGTTACTTGTGTCTATTGTAAATGGTGATGTTTCTATGATTTCTTTCTTAATCCCTTTATCATTTGTATATAGGAGGGCTACTAATTTTTTTTTTTAGTTTATCTTGATCCTGCCACATTACTGAAGGTGTTTATCAGCTGTAGGAGTTCCCTCATAGAACTTTTGGGGTGGGTCTCATATATATATTATCATACCATCTGCAAATAGCAAAAGTTTGACTTCTTCAATTCTAATTTGTATCCCCTTGGTCTCCTTTTGTTGACTTATTGCTCTAGCTAGAACTTCAAGAACTATGTTGAATAAATATAGAGTGAATAGCATTGTCTTGTTTCTGATTTCGGTGGGATCACTTTGAGCTTATCTCCATTTAATTTGATGTTGGCTGTTAGCTTGCTGTATATATTTTTTTTATTATGTTTAGATATATTCCTTGTATCCCTGATCTCTCCAAGACCTTTATCATGAAGGGTATTAGTTTTTGTTGAATGCATTTTCAGCATCTAATGAGATGGTCATATTGTCTTTTTCTTTCAGTCTATTTATATGGTGGATTACATTGATAGATTTTCATATGTGAAAATGTCGCTGTATCTCTGGGATGAAGCCAACTTTATTATGGCAGATGATATTTTTGATGTGTTCTTGGATTCAGTTTGCCAAATCAATTTTATTGAGTATTTTTACATCAATGTTCATGAAGAAGATTGGTCTGTAATTCCCTTTCTTAGTTGTGTCTTTGTGTGGTTTGGGTATCAGGGTAACCATGGCCTCATATTCAGAAGAATTTGGCAATATTACTTTTATTTCTATTGTGTGGAACAATTTGATGAGCATAGGTATTAGCTCTTCTTTTAAGTTCTGGAAGAATTCTGTGCTGAACCCATTGGGCCCTGGCTTCTTCTTCTTCTTCTTTTTTTAATTGGGAGACTTTTGATGACTGCTTCTATTTTCTTAGGGGTAATAGGTCTATTTAAATTGTTCATCTAGTCTTGGTTTAATTTTGGTATGTGGGACCTATCCAAAAATTGTTAATTTCATTTAGATTTTCCAATTTTGTGGTATAAGTTTTCAAAGTATGACCTAATGATTCTCTGGATTTCCTCAAGGTCTGTTATATCCCCCTTTTCATTTCTGATTTTGTTAATTTGGAAGTCTTCTGACTTTTGATTAGATAAGGGTTTGTCTATCTTGTTGATTTTCTCAAAGAACCAGCTCTTTGCTTCATTGATTCTTTGTATTGTTTTGTTTCTATTTTGTTGATTTCAGTCTTCAATTTGATTATTTCTTGTCGTTTACTCCTACTGAGTGAGTCTGCAGTGTGCTGTTAAGTCACTACTGTGAGATTTCTCTACTGTCTTTATGTAGGCACTTAGTGCTATGAACTTTTCTCTTAGCTCTGTTTTCATGGTGTCTCATAGGTTTGGATATGTTGTGCATTCATTTTCATTGAATTCTAGGAAGTCTTTATTTCTTCCTTGACCCAGAGGTGATTCATCTGAGCACTGTTCAATTTCCATGAGTTTGTGGGTTTTTTTGCAATTTGTATTATTGAATTCTAACTTTAAACCATGGTAAGATACAGGGGGTTATTTTTGTATCTGTTGAGGTTTGCTTTGTTACCGAGTATGTGGTCAGTTTTAGAGACAGTTCCATGAGGTGTTGAGAAGGTGTATTTTTTTGTGTTTGGATAAAATGGTCTATAGACGACGTCTGTTGAGTCCATTTGAATCATGACATCTGTTAGTTTCTGTTAAGTTTCTGTCTGGCTGATCTGTCCATTGGTGAGAGTGGGGTGTTGAAAGTCTCTTACTGTGGGACTTGATGTATGACTTAAGTTTTAGTAACGTTTCTTGTACATATATGGGTGCTTTTGTATTTGGGGCATAGATGTTCAGGATTGAGACTTCATCCTGATGAAGTATGAAATGTCCTTCTCCATCTCTTTTTATTTTTAGGTTGAAGTCTATTTTTTTAGATATTAGAATAGCTACATCCGCTTGTTTCTTAGGTCCATTTGATTGGTAAATCTTTCCCCAACTCTCTACTTTATCATAATGTCTTGTTTTTGAGGTTGGGATGTATTTGAGGTATATTTCTTGTGGATCCTGTTTTCATATCCGTTCTGTTAGCCTGAGTCTTTTTATAGGTGAATTGAGTCCATTGTTATTAAGAGAAATTAATGACCAGTGATTGTTAATTCCTGTTATTTTTCATTGGTAGTGTTTGTGGTTTTCCCTTCTTTGGAGTTTGCTGGTATGAGGTTATCTGTTGCCTGTATTTTCATGGGTGCAGCTAACTTCCTTGGGTTGGAGCTTTCCTTCTAGTACTTTCTGTCTAGTACTTTTGGTTTTGTCATGGAATATCTTGTTTTCTCTGTCTATGGTGAATAAAAGCTTTGCTGGGTATAGTAGTCTAGGCTTGCTTACATGGCCTCTTAGTGTCTACAGCATATCTGTCCAGGGCTGACTTTCAAAGTTTCCATTGGGAAGTCAGATGTAATTCTGCTAGGCCTGCCTTTCTATGTTACTTGGCCTTTTTTCTTTGCAACTCTTAGTATTCTTTTTTTATTCTGTATGATTAGTGTTTTGATTATGTGGTGAGGGGACTTTTTTTTTTAGTTCAGTCAATCTGGTGTTTTGTAAGCTTCTTGTACCTTCATAGTCATATCCTTCTTTAGGTTGGAAAAGTTTTTTTCTACGATTTTGTTGAATATATTTCTGTTATTCTTTTGGTTTGGTCCCTTTAAGGGCAAGCCACGCCCACTCCCAGCAACTTCTGACCCCCTGGTCGCCATCTTAACCTTTCTCTTCTCTCCCCCTCTCTCAGCATGTGCAAGTGTCTTCTCTGTGTCACCTCTATGTCTGTCTCCATGTCTCTCTGTCTCCCTCTTCTTTAAGTAATAAATGTTTACCTTTATGTTTAGCCTTACGCCTATTTACTATGTCCTGTAAGTCTTTTATCCACTGCACCCACCCACCTGCTCTCCGGGCCGCATGGCAGGACCAGCCTGCCACCCTGGGGATCTTGCAGGGACCCACAGCTGTTCTTGTCGGACTAGCGGCTGCTCTGCGAGTCTGCCGGGGCATGCCAGCATTATATTTTTAACAAAATTTTCTGTGCGTTTGAACTGGAATTATTCTATCCCTATTGTTCTTAGGTTTGCTCTTTTCTTGGTATCCCAGATTGAAAGACCCCCGAGGGATGTCTTCCTTTCGAGAGAGGCCCCCGTACCCACGAATCAAACGAAACCACACTTACGGATGCAAACAGCAAGAGGTTTATTCGAATACACAGGTACCTGGGGCGACAAGGTCTCTCGGAAGACTTGCGCGCCCGTCAGGCTGGGGTGAGGGGTTTTTATAGGAGAGCAAAAGCGCGGGAACAGAAGCGAAAAGCGTGGTTATGGGGATTCATTCCATTGGTCAATTCAAATAAGGCTACGAGTGCGCGCTCAGTGGCAAATTCTTGACCTTTTACCTAAATACCAAGGAGGGGGTTGTCCAGGAGCTTCACCTAAATACCAAGGAGGGGGTTGTCCAGGAGCTTCCTGTTTTCCTTATCTCTTCCTGCCTTCCTAGCTGGAGACCCATCTGAATACCACCACCGAGGAGGGGGTTGTCCAGGGTGGTATTTTCCCTTTTCAAGATTTCCTAGATGTTTTGTGTTAAAAATTTATTGGATTTAGCATTTTCTTTGACTGATAAATCTATTTCTTCTACCCCATCTTCAACATCTGAGAGTCTTTCTTCCATCTCTTGTATTCTGTTGGCTATGCTTGCACCTGTAGTTCCTGTTCATTTGCCCAGATTTTCCATTTCCAGAATTTCCTCTGTTTGTGTTTTCATTATTGCCTCTATTTCAGTTTTCAAGTCTTGAACTGTTTGAACTGTTTGCTTCACCTGTTTGATTGTCCCCCTCCCTTGGTTTTCATGGGTTTAAGAGATTTATTGATTTCTTCTAATTTTTTGTCTTTTCCTCCATCTCTTTAAAGGAATTTTTCATTTCCTCTTTAAGAGTCTCTATCATCTTCATAAAGTTCTATTTAAGGTTTTTTCTTCTGCTTCTTCTGGGTTAGAATGTTCAGGTTTTCCTGTTGTATGACTACTGGGTTCTGATGTTGCCATGTTTCTCTTTATGTTGTTGAATGTATTCTTACATTGGTGTCTACTCATCTCTTCCTCCAATTGGTGCAGACTATATCTTTGCCACTTGGTACAATCCTTGCAGTCAGTGTCTGTGTCTTGGACTGATGTTGCAGTTGTTGTCTGTGTCTTATGGAGCAACTCTTGGTACTCTGTGCAGTCACTGTCTGTTTTCAGAAAGCTGCTGTGGTCTCCAGGGATGGGTGAGTTTGGTATGGAGTGAGACTTGTGGATTACAGGTCTGTTGGATGGATGGGAGGGGGGTGTTGGAACAGCCTGTAGGTGACTTGCCTGCTGGCTAATGAAGCTAAGGCAGGTGGGGAAGGGACCCGGGGCTTTGACCCAGGGTTGAGGGCCTAGAGACTGGACTATCCATCTGGGGTGCTGGCCACTCACCTCTTGGTTGGCTCTGTGCAGTCACAATCTGTGCATCAGAGATCCTCTGAGGTCATGGGGAGGGGTGTGTTTGGGGGCCGAGTGGAACTTGTCAATTACAGGGTCTGAAAGATGAGGGGTGGCGGGGGTGGGGGTGGGGAGTCTTGGAGCAGCCTTCCTGTCAGAGGCTTGCCTGCTAGCAGCTAGTGAAGCTGAAGTGATGGGGAGGGGTTTTGCCCCAGGGCCTAGGGCCTGAAGACTAGGTTGTCTAGCTGGGGAGCTGGCCATTTACCTCTTGGTCCACTCTGTGCAGTCAGTCTGTGCGTCAGAGATCCTCTGAGGTACCGGGAGTGGGGTGAGGGAGGATGGGGGCTGGGGGGTTGGGGGGAAATCAATGAATTTGGGGGCGGAGTGGGACTTGTTGATTACAGGGTCTGATCCATGTGTGGGGGAGGGTTGGAGCAACCTACCTGCAGGAGGCTTGTCTACTGGCCTACTAGTGAAGCTGAGGCAGGTGGGGGAGGGGGAGGGCTTTTGCCCCAAACCCTAGAGACTGGTCTGTCCCGCTGGGGAGCTTGTCACTCACCTCTTGGTCCACTCTGTACAGTTGCAGTCTGTACATCAGAGATCCTCTGAGGTCGCGGGGGACGGGTAGGTTTGGGGGCAGAATAGGACTTGTAGGTTGCAGGGGCTGAGCAATTGATCATTTTTGTCTTCATTTATTGAGATGATCATGTTGGGTTTTTGTTTTTTAAGGTGATTACACTACTTTAGCTTTTTATTACTGTTTCAATCTCATTATTTGTTGTTGATCTCACCTTGGTTTAACTTTGGTAGTTTAGATGAATCAAGGAATTAATCCATTTCTTTTAGATTTCACAAGCTTTATAGAGTACAGATTTTTAGGGCATTTCCTTATAATATTCTGTATTTCTTTGATGTCTATTGTAATGCTTGTGTTGTAATCTTCCCTGTTCATTTCTGATTCTGTTAGTTTGAGCCATCCGTTTCTTTCTTCCTCTTGGTTAGTTGGGCAAGGGTCAGTCAATCTTGTTTATCTTCCCAAAGAGCCAGATCTTAGATCTATTGATCCTTCATATTACTTTGTTTCTATTTCATTAATTTCTACTTTGATTTTCATTATTTCTTGCAATCTAGTGAATTCAAATTGGTTTATTCTTGTTTTTCCAAATTCTTGAGTTGTATCATTAAGTCATTTATTTGTATTTTGTTTGTTTATTTATTTGATGTTTGTCTTTTTATTGTTTTTGTTGAGCTATACATTTTTCTCACTCCCCTTCCTTACTCCCTCCACCTTCCCTCCTGCCCCCCCCATACTTCCAATATACTCAGGAGATTTTGTCTTTTTCTCCTTCCTAGGTGGATCAATGTATGTCACTCTTAGGGTCCTCTTTGTTGTCTAGGTTCTCTGGAGTCATGGGCTGTAGGCTGGTTATCCTTTGTTTTAAGTCTAATATCCACTTATGAGTGAATACATACGGTAGTATTTGTCTTTCTGGGTCTGGGTTTTTTCCTAGTTCTATTCATTTGCATGCAAATTTCAAAATGTCATTTTTTTTTTACCACTGAGTAGTACTCCATTGTGTAGATGTTCCACATTTTCTTTATCCATTCTTTGGCTGAGGGGCATCTAGGTTGATTCCAGGTTCTGGCTATTACTAATAATGCTGCTATGAACATAGTTGGGCAAATGTCTTTGTGGTATGATTGAGCATCCTTTGGGTTTATGCCCAAAAGTAGTATTGCTGGGTCTTGAGGTAGACTGATTCTTAATTTTCTGAGAAACCGCCATACTGATTTCCACAGCAGCTGTACAAGCTTTCGCTCCCACCAGCAATGAAGAAGTGTTCTCCTTATTCCATATTCTCTCCAGCACAAGTTGTCATCCATGTTTTTGATCTTGGCTATTCTGGCAGGTATAAGATGGAATCTCAGAGTTGTTTTGATTTGCATTTCTCCGATAGCTAAGGAAGCTGAACATTTCTTTAAGTGTCTTTTGACCACTTGCTATTCTTCTGTTGAAAGTTCTTTGTTTAGGTCGGTACCCCCATTTTTTATTGGGTCATTTGCTCTTTCAAATTCTAGTTTCTTGAGCTCTTTGTATATTTTAGAGATCAGTCCTCTGTCAGATGTGGGGTTGGTGAAGATCTTTCCTCATTCTGTAGGCTGCCTTTCTGTCTTGTTGACCATGTTCTTTGTTTTACAGAAGCTTCTCTGTTTTAGGAGGTCCCATTTATTAGGTGTTTATCAGCTGTAGGAGTTTTCTGGTAAAGTTTTTGGGGTCACTTATAAATACTATTGTATCATCAGCAAATAATGAAAGTTTGACTTCTTCCTTTCCAATTTGTGTCACCTTTTTCACCTTTTGTTTTCTTATTGCTCTTGTTAGAACTTCAAGTACTATGTTGAATAGATATGGAGAGAGTGAACAGCCTTGCCTTGTTCTTGATTTCATTGGGATTGCTTTGAGTTTCTCGTAGTTTGATGTTGGCTGTTGGCTTACTGCATATTGCCTTTATTATGTTTAGGAATGTTCCTTGTATCCCTGCTCTCTCCAAGACCTGAATCATGAATCATGAAGGGGTGTTGACTTTTGTTGAAGGCTCTTTCAGGATCTAATGAAATGATCATGTGATTTTTTTTTCCTTTCAGTTTATTTATATGATGGATTACATTGACAGATTTTTGTATGTTGAACCATCCCTGCCTCTCTGGATGAAGCCTACTTGGTCATGGTGGTTGTTAAGCTAGAGCTAATGGGCCAAGCAGTGATTTAATTAATACAGTTTCTGTGTGGTTATTTCAAAAGTCTGGGCAGCCAGGCGATGGGGGAAACGAACGAGCCTTCTCCTTTAGTCTGGAAAAGTTTGTTTCTATAATCCTATTAAATATCTGGTCTGTGCATCTTCTCCCTCATCCATGCCTATAATTCAAAGATTTGGTCTTTTGATGGTGTCCCAGATTTCCTACATGTTCCTTTCCTAAGCTTTAAACTTTCCCCACATTTTGTCTGGATCCTTTACTTTATCTTTGAGTAATGATTATTTTTAACCTCTGTTTGATTCATTCCACGTGAAAGACTTTCCCTGAATTTTCTAGTTGTAATATTGACTTTTTCCATCTTCATTTCTGCTTATATTTTCCCCTTTTGTCTAAATAAAAAGAAAGGTTTTAACTTTAACATAGTAAAACTATACCCAACAAAAATAGTTATCAAGCAATAATTACATTTATAATATTCTGTCCATTTGTAATTAGCATATTCAGAGAAAATAATGCATTATCTGTCCTATGTTAGTGAATCCAAAGTTTTATACCTAACTTATGTTCTTTTATTCTGTTTTGGGTTTTTTGTTTGTTTGTTTGTTTGTTGTTTTGTTTTTTTTTTGAGACAGGGTTTTTCTGAGTAATAGTCCAGGCTGTCTTAGATCTCACTTTGTAGACCAGGTTGGCTTTCAACTCACAGAAACCATCTGCCTCTGCCTCCCAAGCGCTGGGATTAAAGGCATGCACCACCACCGTCCAATCTTACTTTCTACCATATCTAAAGAAATCTGCAACTATAACTATCTAGTCTTCAACTCCATCCAAGGCACCAGAAGGATATAATATTATTTAAGTAAACAAAAAGTACATTGCAAACGACTTTCAAAAACTTTAGAAAGAGACATCTGACTGCTTGGACACAGTCACCCAAAGTTCCTCTGCATCATTGGGGTATCCATCTTCAGCCTACAGGCCTAGAGTATCTGGCAGACTTTTCAATGAAGCATGAAATTTGAAAGACTATTCTGCCTATATTATCAGTTTGTCAGTCATTTTCCTATGTCTTGCAAAATGTCTGGCAGTTTTTTCTGTGAAGTAGGAACCCTGAAAGACCATCCTGCCTTGTTTTGGTAAAGTTCAGTGGTTACTTACCTATGGATCCTGCATGTCCAGTTTATACGACATACTGTCAAGCAGTCCAGGCAATAGAAGTTTCTTGCCCAAATGGCTAGCCTTGCCACACTGAAAGCAATTCCATAAGGAGTTTCTTTGATGACCATTATCTCTAAAGTAAATTGGTGCTTCTAGGAGCAGATGTGTCTCATTGTCATGAAAAACATTAGATTAACAAAACATTTTAAATGCCATATTATGTAGGTCTTTGAAAAGTTTGAAGAGCATCTGTCTATCTAAAATATATCTCTATATGATCTGGAAAGCATACCTAGCACATCTACAGATTTGACTGTTAGAGATGACTAACTACTGATCTGTGCTTCTTGATTACCCTAAATAGTTCATAATAAGAGCTTTTAAAAACTAGAATTTACATTACATTTTTAAATGAAACACCTGTGTACAATACCTTAAACTAGAGCAGAAACATACATACAATATGTTGTAACAAAAATACCCTTAAATTGGTATCAATATACAAAAATCCTTTAGAGTAGAAACATATACAGAGTGTGTTATAAGAAAAATTACTTTAAATTTTATCCATATACACAGATCCTTTAAATAAGAATAAAAACTTATGTACAGAGTAACAAAATTGACTTTTAATTTGTATCAATATACCAAAATCAAAAGCCAATGCAAAATATCTTTTTATCTTATATTAGTATATTCCTATATTCTCCTAAATATGACAAACATCCATGACCCACAATATAACCAAAAGCCTCCCACTACCCAACTCTTGGGAATGTGGATGTTGGGTTCTCTAGATTGCTCTCTGCTGAATGTGGGCAAAGGCATTTTTAGGGTCACTGAGAAAACTTTTAGGTACTTACCATTGGTATATCCTTTGTTGATAGATATCACCTGTCAAGGTTCAGGAGGTCTACCTTGATCAACCCAGATCCATATAAACCTGGAACAAATTCACAGCCTCTTGTTTCCTGTGGAAACAAAAGCAAAACCACTTCTCCAAAGCATTTTTTTGATTTTGATTTGACAAATACACATTTTGGCTTTTTTTTTAAAGTTAAGACAGTCTTAAAATATCTAGGCTGGCTTATTTCAACAATCCCTCTTTCAATTTCAGGTCTCTTAGTAGTTGTCCCTTGCTTTTCAGAAATCAAAAAATTCAACATCAACACAATAGCATATAGGATCCAGACCCCCTGAGTATTTTCCATCTTTACATGGCTTTTTTCTATTACTTTTACTGTCCCTTTAAAGATGTTTTTATTTTTTTTAACTTTCTATAACTGCCTATGCCCATTTTCTTTCTTTCCTAAGCCTATACACATAGTAAAACACATTGGAACTTGTTTAAAGATTTCTTTTTCCATTTGGACTTCTTTTACTGCATCTTTTAGTCATTTTTGACAGCATGAGACAACTTTAAACTATTAAGCTACACCTGGGTCCTCTGTATACTCTAGCAGGCGACTCTGCCCACTCTTAGGTCAGGTCCTGAAAGCCAAGCCCAAAGCCTGTTGGCTGGCAAAGTCAGAGGTGCTTTACCAGTAACTGCTTTAAACCTTTCTAGTTATGGACACCAGCACTTGTACTGCCTCAAGCGATTTTCACTTAGCTTGTGAGTCTCTACTTTCTATTTAGCACTGCTGATTGAACAGCAGCACCTCTTACAGGAGCCATATACTTTTTTTTTTCAGCTTTCTCTGGCTCTATGTGGAAATACAGGCCCACGTTGGCATGCCATATGTTGTTGGATTTTTACTATTTTGACGTTTTGAGGTGCCTCACATGGAAATACAGCCCCATGTTGAGCATCAATTACTGTCCTCTTTTTTTAATTGTTGCTGCTTTTTAAGCTATGTCTTTTATGTCTTTTAAGCTAGTCAGCAATTGCAACTCCACCTCTACCAGCAGCAGTTAGGCTGCAAGAGCCACAGCCTGAGGAAATTCTGTTCCTTCAAGCACCAACTATTTCAAAGCTACAATCTAAATTTCTGGCCCTTGAAAGAACTCAATTTTTAAAGGTTGAGTAGAACTCCTGCTCCCCAGAGAGGCTGAATAGCAAGCAGCTCACCTAGCTGGCTGTTGCATGGAGAGCGGACCTTTTGTCCCGGCCACCTGGCTAGCTTACACCCGCAATAACCACACAGAAACTGTATTCATTAAAACACTGCTTGGCCATTAGCTCTAACTTCTTATTGGCTACCTCTTACATATTAGTTTAACCTATTTCTATCAATCTGTGTATCACCACAAGGTAGTGGCCTACCAGAAAAGTTTCAGCACATCTACCTCTGGCTGCGGATCCCATGGCGTCTCTCACTCTGTCCTTCTTCCCAGCATTCAGTTCTGTCTTCGCCACCTACCTAAGTTCTGCCCTATCAGGCCCAAAGCAGTTTCTTTATTCATTAACCAATGAAAGCAACACATGGACAGAAGAGCCTCCTATACCAGCTCGCCTTCTCGCATCTCCCAAGAAGTTTTTGTGTTTCTCCCACTATCTGTAAAGAGCAAGGAAGCTACTTTTGCAATGATATTGATGATGGTGTGATTTCATGGTTGTGAAAGAGGGACATGGAAGGCTTATGTGACAACTCCTAGCCTGCCACCACCCCTCAAAAAGTAACAGCCTAGACAGGAGGCCATCAAAGAAAACTCTTAAAAATTGTGATAAAGATGCTGAAGTATATCTCTCCACAACGGATGGTGTCTGGTAGGGGTGCACGTTGGGAGGGACTCATTTGTCACTGGAAGCTTGACCATGCTCCTCTTCCTCCTCTGCCTCCTCCTCCTCCTTCTCTTTCTCCTTCTCCTCCTCTTCTTCCTCCTCCTCTTCTTCCTCTTTTTTCTTTTTGGAGGGGGAGCGGACCTGGGAAGACTGAGAAGTGAGTGTTATCTGAGCACATGATGGGGAATTCCCAAGTAATCAATAAAAATATGTTTGGAAATGAACCCCAAAGCCAAAACAAAACAAAACAAAAATGCCTTATAGCTGGATTTTATGGAGGCATTTTCTCAACTGAAGGTCCTTCAGATAACTAGTTTGTGTCAAGATGACATAAGATAAGTCAGCACACAGAGCAAGAGCTAAGCCATCCTACCTGCCCAGAATTTTAAATCATTATTTATTAATGTAAGAAGAGAGCACAGAAATTCTGTAACTACATGACAGTAATGATTAAAAAACAGGTACTGATGTGTATTTTTCAGTATTCAAAATTAGGGTTTGAATGCCCTGTAAACATGCTCGAATTAAAATCATACTCATCAAACAAAAGAATCCACACATTCCTCAGACACAATAGTTTTCCTTCCTAGGTATTCTGTACCATTTGGAGAATGAACCATGATAGCTTCACTTTCAGTTCTAATGAGTTAGTTTGTGTATGTAGCAAAAGTTAGCACAAATTGGAAATAGCAAGTTGATTAATGAAGCAGGCAGTTGAACATCATCAAAGCAGGTGCCTGTAACATCTAGCAGAGACAACCAATCGGATGGGCAAATTGAGAAAGTGAAGATGGCATCATGAAATTGGAGTTTCTGACACTCAGCAGAAATCCACTGGGAGAGAAGTAGTGACGCTGTCATTCCTAGTTAAGAGTATCATTGAGTTTTTTGGCTTTCTAGTCCCTCTGCAGACATTTTTTATCCCATGGGAAAAACAATAGTACTGTTTGAGATGGTTATCCTTTTAGCTCTTCTCAAGAATACAGGTAGGTTTGGTTTTGTTTTAGTTTTTTATTTGTTTGCTTATTTGTTTGTATTTTTGAGATAGGGTCTCAGGATGTAGCCCTGGCTATCCTGGAACACTCTATGTAGACCAGGCTGCCCTCAAGCTCACACAGATCTGCCTGCCTCTGCTTGTTGAGTACTGGGATTAAAAGAATAGATTACTTCAACCTGAGGACACAATGTTCTCAATACTATTATCTTCTTGCTGTTTTTTCCTCTTCCCGTTACACAGTCAGGGAGACAACTTGATCAGAATAGGGTTTAGAGGACACTTAACATAAACATGTTTAAGTCTGAGGCAAGGGAGGACCTTCTTTATCTCGGAGTCAATTTGCAGCAAACTTAAACAACACATGACAAACACAGAGACAGCACAGACTTAATTTAAATTATAGTTAGTCAAATTTTTATTTTAAGCTGCAGGTGTCCTAAGTTTCTTTGGTTTGGATTTGGACTTAAGGCCCAGCTTGGGGTGAGGGGTGCTTTTAAAGGCAGGTCACAATTACTTCATCCCTCTGAAATTTATAGCGAAGAGAGGAACCGGCACACTCAGAAGCAGAGTTTAAGAAATCAGAGCAACAATCATACTATACATACCAAGGACATGTGCTCAGCTATGTTCATAACAGCATTGTTTGTCACAGCCAGAGCCTGAAAACAACCTAAATGCCCCTCGACCTAAGGATGGATAAGGAAAATGTGGTGCATTTACACAATAGAGTACTACACAGCAGAAGAAAATGACATCTTGAAATTTGCAGGCAAATGGATGAATCCAGGTAAACCCAAAAGGATGGTCTGAGGTAACCCAGACCCAGAAAGAGAAGTATAATATGTACTCACCCATAAGTGGCTTTTAAACATAAAACAAAGAAAAATCAGCTTACAATTCCCAGGGAACCTAGACAACAAAGAGGACCCTAAGAGAGAGAAATACATGGATCTAATCTACATGGGAAGCAGAAAAAGACAAGATCTCTTAAGTAAATTGGGAGCATAGGGTTCATGGCAAAGGATAGAAGGGGAGAGGGGAGCAGAGAAAAATATATAGCTCAATAAAAATTAAAAAAAGAAACCAGAGCAAGTGGTTAATCATTTCATAACAATTTTACCAGTTTGGGGAGGAAGGGGGCAAAGAGTCAGAGTTGCTAGGAGATTATCTTTAGGAATTTAAAATGGGTGCCTAGTACAAAACAGAATTTCCCTTAGCCATCACAATGTATGTTACACTAGGCTGACCTTGAACTTGTGATCCTCTTGCCTTAGCCTCCTAGGTGCTGGAAAAATAGACATGAAGCACCATGCCCAGACTTACAATATTTATGGGACTTAATCACATACAACTTCTCTGAAGTCCTGGGGGTCAAACTCAAGGCCTGAAACATGCTAGGTAAGCCATTGTCTGCTTAGAATTTAAAGTTCATGGTTGACTTTTTTGTAGGCCGATATTCTTTTCTCAAGCATACCTCTTCTTTCACCTGTGAAGTGTTTTTATTCTGTGAAGTCGTATGTGTGTGTTTTGTGGTTCTCCTATGAACATGCTTGGTTTTATGTTAGTTGCTAGTTTTATGTCAGCTTGACACAAGCTAGAGTCATCAGAGAGGAGGGAACCTCAACTGAGAAAATGTCTTCATAAGATAGGACTTTAGGCAAGCCTGTAAGTCATTTTCTTATTTGTGATTGATAGGGGAAGGTCCAACTCACTGTGGACAATACAATTCTGGATTGGTGGTTCTAGGTTCTATAAAGAAGCAGGCTGAGCAAGTCATAGAGAGTAAGCCAGTAAAAAGCACCCCACCATGGCCTCTGCACCAGCTCTTGCCTCTAGGTTCCTGCCTTGAGTTCCTACCCTCACTGCTTCTGATGATGAACTGTTATATGGAACTATGAGTGAAATAACCCTTTCCTCCCCAAGTTGCCTTTGGTCTTAGTGTTTCATCACGGCAATAGTAATCATAACTAAGATACAAGTTATAAATTTTGAATACTCAAATATCTTTGTAAGCATTGGAGAGTAGGAAATAAAACACAAAAATTACATCCTCATCAATTTTTCATTGGGAGTAAAAAAAAAACAAAAACAAAAACTAGGGGCTGGGAATGTGGCTCGGGTGTTAGAGTATTTGTCTAGCATGCATGAAACCCTGGTTTGGTCCTTAGAACCTTAGACACTGGGCAGGATAGTGTTTAACTATAATCTCAGTACTCAGAGGGTGGGTACAGGAGTTGGAGCATCCTCAGCTACATAATGAGTTTGAGGTCAACATGGCAATATGAGACCATGCCTAAGCTGTACACACACACACACACACACACACACACACACACAGAGTTAAATTTTTTTTTTTTTTAACTCTAGCCCGCTTTTTAAAACTCTTTTTACTCTTAGCTCTTTCGGGGGCTTGCCACCCAGCTCCCAAATAAATATACATGGAAGCTTATTATTTTTCGTATGAATTCCCAGTCTTAGCTTGGCTTGTTTCTTTGCAGCTTTTCTTAAATTATCCCAATTACCTTTTGCCCCTCGGCTTTTTCTTTTTCTTCTGCTTATCTTACTTTCACAGTTATTCCGTGGCTGGCTGGGTGACTGCCTCCCTCCATGTCCTTCTCTCCTTGCTCCTTTGTTGCTTCTTTCCTCATCCAGATTTCCCCTTCTATTTATACTCTCTGCCTGCCAGTCCCACCTAACTTTCTCCTGCCTAGTGACTGGCTGTTCCGTTCTTTATTAGACCATCAGGTATTTTAGACAGGCAAACTAACACAGTTTCAAAGAGTTAAATAAATGCAATATAAACAAAACAACACATCTTTACATCATTAAATAAATGTTCCACAGAATAAACCAAAGTATTCTACAACACATACACACCAAAGAGAAAGTCAACTAAACAAGTAACTGTACACTGTCAGATAAAAGTGATACATTCTTTCAAGTAAAATAAAGCAGGAAGAGGGGGTGGGGTGGGAAGGTGACTGTCATTTGCAACAGTGTGGCAGTGGAAGATCAAACTGTAAAGGAAGTTTCTGAGGAAGCCTGGGAGCTTAGGGAATATATACCGTGGGCATTTTAGGCAGAGGCTCTGGGTGTCCGCTAATTTGTCCGCAACACGGAAGTTTTGTTTTTGTTTTTTTGAGACAGGGTTTCTCTGTCTAAGTTTGGGTAAGACCATCATTGCTTCAAGGCCAGGCTGCTGCTAGCTAACAAGCCTTAACTGCAGTTGCTCCTGGAACTTGTGACATCGAAAGGCTGTCTATTCCCATAGGACGCTCCCCGCCCCCCGCCCCCGCCCGTAAGAGCAGTTTTCAGAATGCCTATTGGCATTTGGCATTTCTCTAGCCTGCTAGCTGCTTTCACCGCAGTGCATTTGGTGAATTCTCTACTTCGCCATTTTCTGTCTTGGTGAATTATTCCATTGCTCCACATCATAGGTACCTGTCACCAGAGTTTGACACCTAGCTGCTGTACTGTTTAAGGAATAAAGGTGGGGGAGGGGCTAATTATTCAGAAGATATCAATTTGTAGGGAAGGAAGACCGAGTTGGCTCATTTGTGCAACCCCCAGATAGGAGAGCTGAATGCATTATAGGTCTGTACTGTCCCCACATAATAGGACCTAGAGTGTGTAATGTGATTAGTACAAATTGAATATGCTGTACCGAATGTGTAAAATATGAGATTCCAAAGCCAATGCAAAATTTTTAGAATACTTCACTAACAATTTTACAGTATCACACGTCGACATGATATTGTCTTTACTGGATTACTTTTACCTGCTTCTTGTTGCTTTGTAGCCACTAAAAAATACTCGTATGGCGTTCCAGTTCAACAGGAAAGGATTAGACCCTAGGGAAGGAATCTCAATCTGTGTTCTTGCCGCGCCCAGCTCCTGCTGTGGCACTGCGGTACCCAATACAGTTGCCAAGATGGCAGTCTGCAGAAACGCCCACACAAGAAAACTCCAGCGACCAACAACCAGAACCTGGAAAATACACCCTGGAGAAAGCGCAGACGCCGGCCCCGCCCCACCCCGTCCGGCGCCCCGCCTCTTTGCGGTAGAGCTCAGGCCGGTGCAAACCGGTTCAGTGGGCTGACGGACACGCGTTTTACCCAATCCTTAGCAAGCCCCGCCTTCCAAGTGGAGACTCGAAGCGTCGTGTCGCCCGCGTCTCGGAAGGCGGCTCCAAAGCAAACCGGACCAGCCCTCCAGCCTATGATAACCGCCGGCCGTGCCGCAGACAGGCAGACAACCAATGGCGTGACGCGAGGGCGGGATTCCGTTGGCCCCACCTCCTCGGGTCCGGTGTCTCGCGGGAGCTAGCGGACTCGAGTGGGCTGTGGTGCGGGGTCTAGAGTGGCGGAGCCTGCGCACTGCGGCCGCCGGCCTGGGTGACGTTATCCTCTCCCGAGAAGAGCCCCGCCCCGCCCCGCCCCGCCCTCCTCGAAGCCCGAGAGTGCTGCGTGAGCCGTCGGGGCTGCAGTCCCGTGCCTCGGTTCTCCGCGCGGTCTTTGTCCGCCGCTTTGTTCTCGCCGCGCTGGCGTCGTCCTCGCCCCCGTCTCCGCCCGCCCCGCGCGCTCGGGCCCTGCCCGCCATGGTCACCCGGCCCGAGCCTGAGGTCGAGGCCATGGATGCTGAGCTGGCCGTGGCGCCGCCGGGCTGCTCGCATCTGGGCAGCTTCAAGGTGGACAACTGGAAGCAAAACCTGCGGGCCATCTACCAGTGCTTCGTGTGGAGCGGGACGGCCGAGGCCCGCAAGCGCAAGGTGCGTCCGAGGCCTGCCCCGCTCTCCTGCCTGGGACACGGGGAGGGGAGGGTAGGAGAGAAGCCTGGCAGTGAGGGGAGGGGGTGAGGGGAAGCCTCGCGGTGCAGGGAGGAAGAGGGGAGGGGCAGAGGAAGGGGCGAGGCAGAAGAAGGGACGAGGCAAAGCCTCGCGGTGCTGGGAGGAGGTAAGGGGTTTGGCGAAAGGAAGCCTCTAGGTGCGGGGAGGGGAGTGTCTGAAGAGGAAGACCCCGCCTTGGCGATCGGCCTAGACCGTCGGGGCCCGAGTAGCCCTCTTCCGTGAATCACGGTCGGGGTCTGCGAGGTGGTTCTGCGGATGGCGTCCGGGGCTGAGACCCGCAGCACACAGATGAGGCTGGCAGGGCCTCTGCACACTCGAGCTGGGAAGCGAGGTTTTAGATTATAGGAGGTGATTGACGTCCGCAGCCATCGAGGTAGTGGCTGTTTTGTTGTTTACTGGTCCTGTAATCCCAGCAGCTATGAGTATATTGTTAGTGATTTGAAAGTCGGAAAACGTTCTTTAATCTTAGACTTCATTATTAAATTTGATTTTGAGGTGAAAACTGGAATTGGGAATTTTATTGTTTGTTTCTGTTTTGAGTAGCGTTTCTTAATGGGAAAACTAACAAAACGGGTTCTAAGTCATGTTAAGTATGAAATTCTCTCTTTAGTTTTTGAGACAGGGTTTCTCTGTGTAGCCCTGGCTGTCCTGGAACTCTGTTTGTAGACCAGGCTGCCCTTGAATTCACAGAGACCCACCTGCTTCTGCCTCCTGAATGCTTGCTGGGATTAAAGGAGAGCACCACCACACCCAACCTAATTTTCTTTTTTATCAATCATGGTGGAAGACACCGCAATAACATCTTTTAGTGTGACTAAAAGTTTATATTCTGTAACAGCCTGTGAGGGTCAGAAATTTATTGTATTTTGAGACAGGAGGCTTCCTATGAAGAAAGGCTGGTCTTAAACACCTAACCTCCTTTCAAAGCTTTGTTAGGACTGAGATTGCACAGGTGAACCATCATGGCACAGAAATGCCAGATTGACACCAGTGTTCCATGGTCATAATTTTGTCACCGATCCATTCCGTTGCCTCCTGGATTGAGATGTGTTGTAAACTCATTTTTACATGGGAGTGATAGAGGAATCCTCCCCTTTCTCTTTCTATTTTTTGCTTCCCCTCCATCTTCCCTGGCTCTAGTTTCGTGTAGCATCACACAAGGAAATGAAAAATTTCCTTTTTAATTAGAACTGCTCAGCTCAATATTTAAATTTCCACCATGCTAGAAGTTCTTTATTAAGTGATGTTCACAGCCCAGAATTCGGACACCTGTGCAACACTCACAAACCATGTTTTGTTGAACTGCAGTGAAGTAGGAAATGAAGGCAGCTAGTTGTGCTCTTGAAGGTGCCTGAAACTTTAGCTTGTGTGCGGAACTCCACTTCTGAAGTTCCCTCGGCCTCAGAATGTTCTCATTTCACAAGCCAGTTACTCTTTTTTTAAAAAGATTTGACCATGCATAATGGTGCGGAAAAGTATTGCTCTTCAGCCATCAGAGCAGTGACTATCCCCAAGAAAAATGACAGCAAACAGGATATGGGAGAAAGGGGAGCCCTTATATACACTGCTGGTGGGGTTGTAATCGTCTACAGCTTTAAGTAAACCAGTGGAGACCCTGCAAAGAACTGGCGCTAGACTACCATGTCTCTGAACCACTCCAGTCCTTAGTATAGACCCAGAGGACTCTAAACACAGGACAGTGATGTAGGCGGACTTCTTGGGGGGGGGGAATCCCAAAAGTTGGGGGGGGGGAAGAGGGATAGTGTTGGTGGTGAGTTTGGACAAGGTACAGTGATAAATATGTACTAGGATGTCATAATGAAACTACTATATGATAATTAAAAAATAAAGGAAGAAGCATTGTTAGGTGTCTTGTCAGGTTTGTTTGCAGCCTGTGGGTTATGACTTAGGAGAGAGTACCTTTATGTAAATGTTGTGGAAAAGGCTCCCTGCAAAGCCCATTCCAGTTTCCACCATCCACAGAGCTAGCTTTGGGTACTGGCTGATGGGCAGGCTGACCCGAGGCAGGCTGCTGCCGGCTCAGAGCCACATTCCTCTAAGAGGTCACCACAATAGCCGCTCTTTGTAGGTGGGAAGCAACCCCGCTAGCAGTGGTTCTAGAAGACACAGCTGTGCTGTTCCTCAGGTCCCCCCTCAGGTCCCCCCTCAGCACCCTGTGCACCCCGCTGTGTCTCTCCCTGGCCACTTCATTGCTGGTGCATAAATTGGGTTTTTAAAATCAACCTTGAGAATGACTGGAAATTCATCTTCACACTTAGTGGTATTCGTAGGGTAATAGCTAGGGTAATAGCTGATAGGAATCCTGTGTCACCGTTCTAGGGCCGCTGAGACAAATGACACTTGTAAAGCTTCCCACCATAGGGAGTGAAATGTCAGAAGAATTCATCCTGGCCTCCCTCTTCCAAGACCCACGCCACGGTCTCCCGTGTCCATCTTGTCATTCACATGGGCTTAGCTTCTGGTCTTCACTTAGGAGGGAGGATGCTTGTGCCAGCATTTAGTGCTAACCCAGACTATAACGCCTTTTCTAAATAAGATAGCCTCACAGTTTGTGGGGTAAATACCTGCCTTTGTTTAAGCATCATGATTTTAAACTGAATGTGTTTAATGAACTACTCTGGGGTTTTGAGGGTTTTTTCAGCTCTACGAATTAAAGCCTTATCTAAATTAAAACCCTTCACTTGTAGGATAAATGAAGCCAGAACACATACCACAAATAAGCTGTATGGGTAAATAGCACCCACTTTAGGGTCCTAAGCTGCCGCACCATCCAGTGGCCACTGACCATACATGCCATTTTAAATAAAGATTAAAAATCTGGTTTTGCTACATATACCAGTAGCCTGAGCTCAGCATGTTGCTGTGATCTACCACAATGAACATATAAAATATGTCAGGGAAGGTTATTATTAATATTTGTTTGTTTATTTTTTTAAGGAAGCATTTCCCTATGTAGTTCATACTGTCCTTAAACTCAGCAATCATTCTGCCTCAGCTTTCAAAGTGCTGGGACTACAGGCATGTGCCACTGTGTTTTGTTAAAAGTGAGGGATTTGTGACTGTGTCAAAGACCACTTGCTGTTTTCTGTGTTCATGAATCTGCCCTGTTTTTGTTTTTTGTTTTTTGTTTTTTTTAATCTAGTGTCTTCCACAGCAAGTGGCAAACCTGTAGTTCTGCCTTAATTTTACTGTGCTCCTCTGTGTGAAGGCACCAGGTGAAGAGAAGAGGCAGGTCTTCCTGAGAACTTTCTCTTGCTCTCATACTCACCCAGAGACACTGCTTATTTCATGTGCTGGAATCCTATCCCTATGAGACACATGTGTATTCTACAGTTTAAACTCTGTTTACTCTTTTCTGACCCCCTTCCCCCATGCTTTTCCAGTGAGCTTTGGCGACCCTTTAAATTATTGCGACATCTCACCTATTAATTTGCCTATGTAGGTCCTTTTTGTGTTATTTATTTTGTATTCTGCTTTTCAAACCATTTGTAGAAGATGTCTACATTTCGATGGTGATTATTTATTTATTTGGTTTTTCAAGACGGGCCATAAGAGGGCATCAGGTCCTCTAGAAATGGAGTTCTAGAAAGGTGTGAGTTGCTACATGGGTATTGGGAATTGAACTTGGTCCTCTGCAAGAGCAACCAGTACTTTTAACTATCAAGCTATTTTTAGCTCCATTTTTGCATGTTTTCTTCAAATTGTCAGGAAATCAGTTGATGGCTTCTGGGTAGTATTGCCATCGACCTCCATAAGAATGAGAATGTAGTCTTATGACATAATAGTGAACTGTTCATGAATAACATGAGACTATAACTATCTCATCTCATGCATAGTCTATATTTAAGTACTGACTTGCATTGCCTTCAGTTACCACAACTCCCTGAGCTAACCTACAGTGAGAAGTGACTGGGACCAGATGTTCAACAGGTAGATGTGCTGTGCACTCTGGATCCAAACCTAAGCACAAGTTTAGCAAAACCAGAAACTCAGTAGTCCAAACCCAGCACATTCAGAGCAGTTGAACAACTCTGTACAGCCACACCACCCAGAGTATGCCAGTTTCCGTCATTGAAGGAACAGCAGAGTATGAGTTGGAGTATTCAGTACTATGCAGTCTGCCCACCTCCACCAGAGGTGGAGTATTATATTGGTGTATTGTATCTGCTCCCTGTCTCCCCAGTCTGCACAGTTGACTTGTACTGTGTGTGTTATAGCCCATAGCATATGGTCATGCCCATATCGATATGTCTTTGGTACAGGGTGGTAGCACTCTTTATCTGTTCATTGACTTGGTAGGTATTTAGCCTATTTTGCAATTTTTGAATACTATTGATAGTTTTTCTGGTGATTCTAGTGTCCATGAATGATTCTGTTTAAGTCAGTTGTTACTGCGATGGTTATAGAAAATGGGCTTTGTTTCTTCTTTCCCACGAGTTATATGGAACTCTACTAGGAAGAAGACTTAGGGAGAGCTAGTATGTGTGCTTGTATAGTAGTAATTTTAGTATGGATTTGGATGCCTTCTGTTCTTTATCAGGTTTAAGTAGTTCATTCTTATTGTTGATATATATGTCAGATCGTGCCTTGATTGCCCAGTGAGCATATTAACTCTGGCCCTTCCTCCTCCATACCCAGCCTGCAGTGCTGCAGACTGGCACATTCTTGGTGGTGTGAGTATGTAGACTTGTCTACTGCTGCATTCATACTTGCTGTGATTGCATTGCTGGGTTTCTGTGGCCTGATTCTTAGTGAATTTTTCTTCTTTTCCTGTGTGTATCGCTTTGATTTGTGTCTCTTTTCTGTAGTTCTTGGGTTGTTTTATAGTTTTTTCTTTTAAATTGTACATCGTTTTTAGAACCTTGATTCTTAAGCCTCAAAATGATAACCTGGGCTAAGGATGGCTGGGTATGAGCTTCTGGCTGGAGTGCAGGTGAACTTGCCTGGGGCACTGTTCAGTGCTGGGTATGAGAAAATGATGTCCTCACCATAGCTGTTCTCTTGTTGATTTGTTTTTGAGCTAAACTAAGTGCTTTGGGAAAACAAAGAATGGAATGCTGTGTTAAAGTGTAAAGACTCAGTAGAAAGCTCCTGTACTTCCTCCCACCAGTGTTCAAATCGTGATCCTCTGACTTGGACTCCACGTTTCCCCTTGAACTCCTATTGCATTCATACTGCTCATAACTCCTTCTCTGAATTTCAGGCAAAGTCCTGCGTCTGCCATGTCTGCGGCATCCACCTGAACCGGCTGCACTCTTGCCTCTACTGTGTCTTCTTTGGCTGTTTCACCAAGAAACACATTCATGACCATGCAAAGTCCAAGCGGCACAACCTGGGTAAGGCGCTCTCCTGCAGCGGGAGCTGGAGCAGGCATTGGCTCTGGTAGCATGTTATCTTTCCAAAAAGCCCACTGTGATGAAGAGTCCTTGTGAAACTGAGCTTTCAAGTGGACATTGGCATTTATTTGAGACCTTTTAAACTGGTGTTATAGTTTAACAATGGGTTTTCTTGGTTTCCAGTAATGCAGGTTCATGAAAGGCTAGCTGAGCATTATATGACATCAAGTATATGAAGTAATTATGCTTGTGTATGTGAAGTAGTTGTGCGTGCGTGTGTGTGTGTGTGTGTGTATGTGTGTGTGTGTGTGTGTTACTGTTGGCAGTCTCATGCTGTGAAATTGCCGTGCGGCCAAAGATAACCTTGAATTGCACTTCTGATTCTCCTGCTTCCACCTCCCCAGTGCTGGCACTGCAGGTTATGTCTACCATGCCCAGCATTTGCTTTGTTCTTTTAAACAGTCTTATTACATAGTCCAAGATGGCCTCAGACGTGGGACCCTCTTTTGTTAGTCTTCAGTGTACTAGGGTTCTAGGCTTGGTGGTGGGTGACGTAAGCACATACAGCCTTCAGTTTCCATCTTAGCCCTGTGTCCTCCCCCTTCCCCAAGTCCCTAAGTTTTGGTGTGATAGGTCTTTCTTTTCTTTCTTTTTTTCTTCTTGAGATAGGGTTTCTCTGTCTCAAGCCGGAACTTGCTTTTAGACCAGGCTGGCCTTGAACTCAAAATGATCCACCCACCTTTATCTCCTGAGTGCTGGGACTAAGGGTGTACACCACCACACTCTATGGGCTTTTATTTTCATTTCTCTTGAAATAGATTCTAGAACTGGAGAGATGGCTCAGGGGTTAAGAGCACTGACTGCTCTTCCAGAGGACCCGACAGTCATAGCAAAACACCAATGCACATAAAATAAAAATGAAAAAAAAGATGGTTTCTAGTTTAAAGTAGCAGTTGGGACAGATACCTTATTAAGTTTGGTATCTGTGCTATGAAGTCAAGGTTTTTTGAGTGGAACCTGTTTCACCTGTCCCTGGAGAAAAACGGCTCATAGATAGGGGACAACAGCAAATAGCTCTTAGTCACCCTTACAAGATTGCCAGCCAACCAGCCAGCCAGGCGGTGGTGGCGCATGCTTTTAATCCGAGCACTCAGGAGGCAGAGGCAGGTGGATCTCTGTGAGTTCAAGGCCAGTCTGTTCTACAAGACAGTTTCAGAACAGGCACCAAAGCTACAGAGAAACCTTGTCTCGAAAAAACAAAAAAAGCAAACAACAAGATTGCCAGCCAGCATTGAGGTGAGAATGTAGCAAAGTCTCATCCCCCAGACAGGTCGCTGAGAACCCTTGTGGACCTAAAATACACATACTGAACTTTTGCCCTTGTTTTGAATTTTGTGCTTGCACAGCTGAAGCAAAATATCCTGATCCTTGAATCAGTACTTTACAGGGCACGGGTATGTGCCTCCCATTCCCGCTCGGCCCTCTGGATAGCAGACATACTTCATTCACCCTGGATAAATCCTTCCAGTTGGAACTCCTGCAGCTCACAAAGAAAGATGCTCTGGGCAGCTAGTGTTCAGCTGCCTGCAGCACTACCTTGCCGAACTAGATTTAATTTTGTTCTCTTCCCTCCTTTCTTTCTGCAGCTATTGACCTGATGTATGGAGGTATATACTGCTTCTTGTGTCAGGACTACATCTATGACAAGGACATAGAAATCATTGCCAAAGAGGAGCAGCGCAAGGCTTGGAAGATGCAAGGTGCGTTCATGGTGCTTAGAGAATGTTAGGTGACCAAAAAATGGTCAAGGAAGCTGGCTTGGGCTAGGTAGGAGAGAAAAAAACAAGTCTTACTTTTCCTGTGGCAGCCACTAAGCTCACAGAAGTGATGAAACTAATGCAGGAACCATGAGATGGGTTGTTGGTCCTTAGGAGAGGATGGATGAGCTGAGATGGATTATTGGTCCTAGGGATAGGATGGATGAGCTGAGATGGGTTATTGGGCCTTAGGAGAGGATGGATGAGCTGAGATGGGTTATTGGGCCTTAGGAGAGGATGGATGAGCTGAGATGGGTTATTGGTCCTAGGGATAGGATGGATGAGCTGAGATGGGTTATTGGTCCTAGGGATAGGATGGATGAGCTGAGATGGGTTATTGGTCCTAGGGATAAGATGAATGAGCTGAGATGGGTTATTGGGCCTTAGGAGAGGATGGATGAGCTGAGATGGGTTATTGGGCCTTAGGAGAGGATGGATGAGCTGAGATGGGTTATTGGGCCTTAGGAGAGGATGGATGAGCTGAGATGGGTTATTGGGCCTTAGGAGAGGATGGATGAGCTGAGGTGGGTTATTGGGCCTTAGGAGAGGATGGATGAGCTGAGATGGGTTATTGGGCCTTAGGAGAGGATAGATGAGTCTTCCACCACAGTAGCCCAGCCTGTGTCCATCCTCCCCACAGGTGTGTTAGACATTATAATCCCTCCCTTTTCTTACTCTATTCTCAACCCTGGCAGATTGGGATGTTGCATTGCCTCTTGCTGGACTGGTGTGGGAATTCCTTAACTATTGGGCCCGGTGTCTGGCTCAGTGGTAGAGCCATTTCCCGGCATATGCAAGGCCTAGGGTTTTAACCCCAGCATTACAAAAAAAAAGGGGGGGGAGCTAAAACTGTTGAAATTTGTCTTTCTTAGTTAGGATTTCTATTGCTGTGAAAAGGAGGAAAACATTTAATTGTAGTCCATTATCATCATGGCAGGACGTGGCTGTGTCAGGCAGATGTACTGGAGAGGTAACTGAGGAGAATACTACATTTTGCGTGGGCAACAGGAAGTGGTCTGTCTGTCTGGGCGTTGCTTGAGTATATATGGGCCCTCAAAACCCACCTCCAGGCTTCCTCCAACAAGACCACGCCTACTCTAACAAGGCCACACCTTCTGATAGTACCATTCCCTTTGGGGGCCATTTTCTTTCAAAACACTACAGTGCCTGTGCCTAAGTGGTACAATGATAAGAGCCTCTTTTACAGTGGAGTTAGATGCATCTTAGAGACAATACCGTTAGAAATTTTGTTCTCTATTTAAGATTTACACACACACATACACACATCAAAAGCAGCCTGTCTGAGCATTCACAAAATGTGTGTATTCTAGGTAAGCAAAGCCCAGAAACCATGTAAAAGTCCCCCTAACACGTGGTGTCAATCTTGTAGCATTTATTTCCTAAGTTTACATTTTAGCATTGAAACTTTTAAGTGCTCAACAAAAACATATGGTAATAATTACTCCTTAAATGTAAGATATTATGTCTCTTCTTGGTAAAGTTTAGTATAGTAAGATAATCCTTGGGTTTGTTACCTATAGAGAAGCTGCCCAGTTCCTAAATATTTCTATTTGCAGAGGTTGGCGTCTTCTATTAGCCCTTCATGAAAAAGAAGTCTTACATTATAATAAGTATAAGTATTACACAAAGATCTTTAGCAGATACTATCTCCATCACCGCCCCCCCCTTGGTTTTTTGAGACAAGTTTTTTTTGTATAGGAGCCCTGGCTTTCCCAGAACTTGATTTGTAGACGAGGTGGGCCTCAATCTCAGAAAGATTCACCTGCGTCTGTCTCCCGAGTGCTGGGATTAAAGGTGTGTGCCACCACCGTCCGGCTACCTCCATGATTTTTATATGCACTGCAGCCTTAATAAAATCTTATAGTTAACAACTGTATACACAGTACTCCTGTAAAAGAAACCCCTAGTGAAAATATGTAAGGAAAGGAGTTTAAATCGTGTTTGTGCTGGTGCCAGTGTGTAGTGGTGTGCGTGCCCTCATGTCACCATCAGGTGTCTGCTGATCTCCAGCTTATGTTTAGAGACAGGATCTCTTACTGAACCGGGAACTCATCATTTCAAAGAGACCATTTAATCAGTAAGCCCCTAGGATTGGACTGACTCTGCCCCTCTCCCCCAGCGCTGGCGTTACAGGTGCATGCTGTTCTTCTGGCTTTCACATGGGTGCTGGGAATCCTAATTTGGGATGTCATGCTTACATAACAAGCACTTTAGCCACTAAGTCGTCTCCCCAGCCCAGTGAAATGGCTTTTAATAATACGATTAGAGGCCTTGTACATTTTTTCTCTATAACCCAGGAGGTCAGTCACAGTGAGTAGAAGTTGGTGAGACAGTGAGACACGAGGAGCAAAGGAGAGCCCGGCAGTGCTGCGTTTGTCCAGTAGACATCTGGTCTCCAGCAGCTCCTTCCTCGCTGGCGTCAGTCTAGCCATGTACCCCAATGCCCCTGTGGTTGTGACTCCTAAGGGACGCTGCCTGGTCAGAAAGAAGGCAAAACTCACTCTGAGGGCACATTTGGGAACCTGATTAGTCCAGCCTTTACCAAATCAGTATCTTCGCCTACCTCATCCAGACCGAATGATTCTGCCTGCGAAGATCCCTGATCAATGATTTACTCTCAGCCCTAAAGTATTCTGAAAGATGTTCTGTCTGAAATAATATCAGAAGTAACATAACAATTCCTTGTAGGAGAGGCACCGTTTCCCTGATTGTGGGTGGAGAGTGGAGCGGTGGCTCTGGTGGCACCAGTTTCATGTTTCTGTGTGTCCTTCCATGTGTTCTGTGTCACACACTTTGTCACGGGTGCAGCAGTGCTATGCAGTTTTGCTCTTTAGTATTTCTGGGTTTACCTGTTGTCTTAGAGTTTCTTTTTCTGTGACAAAACACCATGACCAAAAAGCACTGGAGAGAAAAGGGTTTGTTTGACTTATACTTCAGAGTTGTTGTTCATCTGCAAAGGAAGTCAGGACAGGAACTCATGGGAGGATCCTGGAGGCAGGAGCTGTGCAGGCCATGGAGGAGTGCTTCTTACTGGCTTGCTCCACATGGTTTGCTTAGCCTTTCTTACAGAACCCTGGGCCACCAGCCCAGGAATGGCACCAATCACTAATTAAGAAAATACCTGACAGCCAAATCTCATGGAGGCCTTTTCTGAATAGAAGGCCCCCTCCTCTCAGGTAACTCTAGTTTGTGTGTCCAGTTGACATAAGACTCTCGGCACACCTGATTTCCCCCAGGTCCCAGAGAAACTCACAGTTGTCTACATTAACATTGCTGGGTCTGCGTCCCTCTTGACCAGTAAACAACGTGTCTTGTATGTCAGCATCATTGCTGTGTGCTGGGGAAGTAGACCACAACTCTGACATGACTGTTTTTTCTTGAAGACTTCCCCGTTTGCCTTCTATTGCTGTCAATAAAGACACTGACCCAGGACATTTTACCCTGTCAGGTCACAGTCCTTCACTGAGGGAAGTCCGGGCAGGAAAGCTGTGTACTGCCGTGGTCCCCATGGTTCACACAGCTATCTTCCTTATGTACCCCAGGACCACCTGCCCAGGGGTGGCGCTCCCTGCAGGCCAGTTTGATGGAAGCAGCTCTTCAGTTGAGGCCCTTTCCTCCCAGATGATCTTAGCTCTGTCAAGTTGATAAAGTTTCCAGAAGGTAGAAACAGGTGCTCTCAGGAGTCCAGGGTTTTGTGGTTTTTAGCTAGTTGTTTCTGTCCCCTCAAAACAGTACATATCACCATTATGTGGGGATATATTATTTCTTTGTGCAGGACACTTGAACTGTTAGTTGATATTCATATGCCCCGGCCGTCTGGGCAATCTGTGGTTACTGAGTTAGAAATTGAAAGTAGTGTAGGACAAGTCCCTCTAGTGGGATGTGAGCCAAGTGTGCTCTGCATTACCTTTCGGGTACCGTTGTCGTGGGTTGCAGTCTCTGTACTATCATTATCAGCAAGTAGATCAGAGTGCATTTTCAGCAGGCTGTGGTGTATGATTTCTGGCACTTGTGAGATGAGCAGACTGATCTGAGTTTGAGACCAGCCCAGTCTACATAGCAGGTTCCAGGCCAACCAAGGCTACATAACTCAGCCGACAAAACAAAAAAAAGAAAATGCACTTTATTTTTCTTAGGCAATTCTGGGGATCAAATATGGGCCACACATTGGTAGGTAAATGCTCTTCCACTAAGCTGCACCCCAGACTCAAAATACGTATTCTCTGTTAGTCTCATTTTCAGAAAGATCCTTCGTGAGTTACTAGTTGCCCCATTATAGCTGATGTACCATCTCTGGATCCAAGGCATTTGAGAAACATTAGTGTCTGGCGGTTTGATGGATTGTGTTTCTTTCCTTGACTCAATGACATGCTGTATTCATAGACACTCGCTGAGGGAGACTTGTGTGGTGATCTGGCACCTCTCAACACAGTGGGGTGTTAGAAGAAGGGTCACTTCTCTGAAATGCAGCCCCATGTGTGTCAAGGCCTTACAACTGTTATTTACAAGAGAACTTAAATAACAGTGCCTGCGACTGTTTTCCATCTGCTTAGGTGTTGGAGAGAAGTTTTCAACTTGGGAACCAACCAAGCGGGAACTGGAACTGCTGAAGCACAACCCAAAGAGGCGGAAGATCACCTCCAACTGTACCATAGGTGGGTGAGGGGCGTGCAGGGTGTCAGGTAGAAAGCCTTGCCTTTCTGTTAGTACAGCATTCTTTCTGGGCCATGCCGTAGTGGCCTTCCTGGATTTGTTCAGCACCCAGCTCTTAAGCGCCTAGTCTTCAGGGGTCTTGTAGATGTGGGATGCAGAGGAATGAGTGGAGATGATCCCTCCCAGTTCCTTGGCATTTGCTTGTTTGAAGGGACGCGCATGTGTTCTGGTCAGAGCTGCTCTTCATGGAGAGTTAATAATGTCAGTGAGTGAGGGTGTTCTTTTTTGTTTTTGTTTTTGTTTTTTGAGAAATGGTTTCTCTGTGTAGCCCTGGCAATTCTAGAACTCAGCCTATAGACCAGGTTAACCTCCAACTCAGAGATCCAACTGTTTCTGGCTCCCTAGTGCTGGGATTAAAGATGTGCATCACCACCCCAGCTGATAACCACTTCTTCTAAAAGGGAGGAAGTATATTCTAGAGCTTATTTGAAAAGTGTTTTGACTGGTTACAAAGGCTCTTTTCTGACTGATGTGCCTGTTTTCATAGTAAATACATTTGGGTAATACTGTGGAAACATAAAGAACAAAGTGGAGGGGGCGGTTCTGCTGTCCATACGAAAATTAGAGAACACTGCACTTTCCTATTCTTCTCACGCTGCTTGAATGAGTTGAAGAAAGTGTCTGGTCATGGGGTGTAGAGGAAGCATCGGCTGGGATCTGGCGTCCGGGGTGTGCACTCAGTGCACGGGTGACGCTGCTCTCGATGGCTCCCCATCCAGGTCTGCGTGGACTGATCAACCTGGGGAACACATGCTTCATGAATTGCATCGTGCAGGCGCTGACCCACACACCACTTCTGAGAGATTTCTTCCTGTCAGACAGGCATCGCTGTGAGATGCAGAGCCCTAGCTCCTGCCTGGTCTGTGAGATGTCCTCTCTCTTCCAGGAGGTGAGTGCAAGAACAGCTGTACAGCTGCCTCTGTCCCTGCTTCTAAAGAAGTGAAGCAGTTGATGATAACCTTACCTAAATATTTTCAATATGTGACTGTACGATGGAAGACATAGCTTTTTACAAAGGGTTTGCTAGAGATAGGTTGTTGGTTTGGTTTTTTGGAGACACATTGTTCACCAAAGAGAAGAGCCCTCAAAGTAGGCAGTCAACAACTTAAGGATGGCATTCATCTCCAGGAATCCTGGAAGTTTCATATGTAAATGCTGTTGTCTGGGCGCTGGAGAGTTAGCTCATTGATTAAGAGCACTGGCTGCTCTTCCAGAGGACCCAGTTCAATTCCCAGCACCCATATTGCAGCTAACAACTGACTGTAACTCTGGTTCCAGGGAATCTGATGCCTTCATACATGTACATACAGGCAAAACACTAATGCACATAATATATAAATTAATTAATTAATTTTTGGAAGCTATTGTCTGATCCCTGCATTCAGGAAATTCCTGCAGATGTGTGCTGGCCCCTTTTTCTGCTTCATTCTCAGTGGCAGTGGATAACCCTTCTCAAGTATGCTTTGTCAAAGTCCTCTGCTCCGCAGACTGGCAGCAGAGAGCCAGTGCTTACTAGGCTGCCCTTGACCTCCTGACAGCTAAACTTGTGTTGTGCCTATCAGTGTTTATCCCTAAGCAAAGTGATGTCCCCTTGTTCAGGCTTGGTCTCGGCACTTACTGACTTAGTGGCCTCAGACCAGGTATCAGAGCTGAAATAATTCTTTGTCCATCTTAGAAATGGGTTGCTCTGCCCTGCACAGAAGCCAGCAAGCTGGTCTCATTTCTTTCAGTGATCTTTTCCCAGTGTGCATCCAGGCTTCTTTCCTCATGTGTTGTCGGGGCTGCCTTAGGCCACAGCCCAGGATTGAGGAGTGTACAGAGTTAAGCAGTGACTTTGTAACTGAAATGATTCAGCTGACCTTTCCAGAACAAGTTTGCCAATTCCTGTCCTAGTCCAGCCATTACTAACACCTGCAGTTACTGGTGACTGAGACTATGTGACAGACAGGGAAAATTGTTGAAGGTCACGAGGAAAGAGAAAACATGGTGAGAAGTGAGTACTGGGGGTCACTGGTTTTAACTATTACTTTATAACTAATGTATCTCTCTTGGATCATTTTCAAACTCAGGCTTAGTAAGGCATATTCAGTAAAACTTCTAGTATATAGTTGACAGATGCTTAACACCTCCAACATCATATCTTTCTGAAGCCAAGCCCCCGGTTCCTGGTGACACAGGTTTCTATCCCCTGTGTACATGATATGGATGGATGTGTGGCAGGTGCAGGTGTTGTGTATGTGCAATGCTCTACCATCCTTGCTAGGTTTGTCTGTGTCTTACTGGTGTGGAGCATCAAGGTCCATGTGTGACACTTTCATCAGCGCTCTCCTGCCAAAGAAGGCTCTGTTGTGCAGTGGCCACAGTGCAGTTGGAGGCTGCCTGGTTCAGACACTTTTGAGTGGTTTCCAGTTTTTACAGTTAGAGAATGTAAGTGTGCTAGTATGTACAGGGTTTCATGTGAAGTGTTTTCCAGCACCTTTTTTGGTTTAAGTTGTTACTTTCATTGCTGCCCTTGGTTTTTAGTACACAGTCTTAAACAGTTTACTGCTCTAAGTACTTCATGGCTTTGATGCTATGTAAATCTAGTTCTCAGTTGTCTCTAGCTGGTCATTGCTAATAGAAGTTTAGCATTACTCATCTGATCAGCAAAACTCATAATGTTCCAAATTCCAAGACTTTTTGGTCACTCGTGTGATGAATTTCACACCTGTCCCAGGATAGTTTAGCGCACACCCTTCATAAATACCTTCTTTCTTTATGTTGAGTTTTGCGTCTAGAATTGGGCCATCTGCAGGATGCCTCATTTGCAAACACTCTACAACCCTAGACACTCTGGTCCCACCCGCTCCACGGAATAGGCTGAGGCTTCTTTCTTCTTCACTTACCACATGCATACAGAACTGGGTAAAAGATTGACATCAGCTTTTGTTGGATTTTTACTACACACTGTTGTTTTATAGCTAAAACATGAAAGCAGATAGTTTGCAGCTCTGAATTAGTTTAATACACAGCCTTATGGGTCACGACAGAGCTGGAGGTCACACACACACACACACACAAATCTGAAAGCACAACAGTCAGAACTTCAAGTAGATACCGATTCTGAGGTATTTTTGGCAGGGCTTGCCAGGGTTGTGTTGTGTGACTTCACAGCCTTGGTTTTGAACACACAACACACTGTTCCATCTGTGCCAGAGCCAGTAAGTGCTGCCCCAAGACTGTTGTGTGATTCTAATGTATCTGCAAAGTCTTCTGCTCTTACAGAAATGTAATGGTGTTATTATAGAAAACAAAGACATTGAGTATTTCCTACCGTCATTTCTCAGCATGGAAAATTATATCTTCATATAGCTTTAGATTGTGGTGTTGAATGTCTGATTTTAAAAATTACTGTTTGCTGGCTCAAGTTTCATTTTTGTTGTTATAAAAAGGCTTGGAATTAAAACAATTTCCCAGTTTCTGAAATGGCCTTAAATATACTTAGTGTCATTGTGTACTTGAATTTCCACAAAGTGACTTCTCAGGCAAAGAGGTGACAAATGAAAAAGTGTTAGAAGCCCTGGGATGAGTTTGGGAAGTGCACTCTGGAAGAAGGGGTGGTAGGTGCTTTGTGAAGCAAACATTGTATAGAATGAATCACTTGATTTTGCTCTTCATTGTGTAGGCTACCAGCAGAAGTAAAGTGGAGAAAAGTGAGATTCGAATATAGTGAGTCCAAATAAAATTACAATTGGTGGGGTGGAGGAATGGTTCATCAGTAAGAACGCTGGCTGCTCTTCCAGAGGTCCTGAATTCAATTCCCAGCACCCATACGGTGGCTCACAGCCATCTGTAACTGTAGTCCCATGGGATCAGATGCCCACTTCTGGTGTACAAATATACATACAGGTAAAACACCTTTATACATAAATAAATAATTTTAAATCTTTTTTTTTAAATACAATTTGTGAAAAGAAAAACAAGCAATTGCCGGGTGGTGGTAGCACACACTTTTAATCCCAACACTTGAGAGGCAGAGGCAGGAAGGTCTCTGTGAGTTCAGGGCCAGCCTGGTCTACAGAGCAAGTTCCAGGACAGCCAGGCTATTATACAAAGAAACCCTGTCTTGGATGAAAGAAAGAAAAACAAGTCTGTTTGAGCAGACCACCTACCCAGGCTGCATGATGAAGACTGGCAGGTGTTCTAGTTGTCCTTTTTCCTTCTCTAAACAGTTCTACTCGGGGCACCGCTCCCCACACATTCCGTACAAGCTGCTGCACCTGGTGTGGACACACGCCCGGCACCTGGCAGGTTATGAGCAGCAGGACGCACATGAATTCCTCATTGCAGCCCTGGATGTCCTCCATCGGCACTGCAAAGGTGGGCCTGCCACCATCTCCCTGCTGGGCTGGGGCAGGTGGGGACTTTCCTTAAAAATGGAGCAGAGCAAGGCTGGTGCTCCCCCAGCAACTGTAGATAATGCTTGATTTGTCTTATAGACAATGTAGTTAGGTTCTGTTTCCACTAAGAAAAATCGCATGGTTGCTTCTAAGGAGATCTTCACAGTTGTTTTGTTAATGTCAGTTGAATTTGGGTATTTTTGGAGGCAGCATCTCACTGTAGCTCAAACTGGCCTAAAGCACAGGTCCCCTTGTCTCAGCCTCCTGAGTGCTGGGATTACAGGTATGAACCTCTGTACAATAATAGTGGTCCCAGGGTGAGCATGCTGGCACACCTATAATTCTGACACAAGTTCAAGGCCAGCCAGAGCTACCTTACCCTGACTCAGGAAAGGAAGGAAGGATGACACACCCCACCCCACCCCTGCCATCAGATAGATCTCTTGTTGAAATAAATGCCTTCACATACTTCATAGAGTGTTGGTCTTCCTGGTATCCTCCTGCCTGCTGGGTGGATGTGGACTTACTGGCTGCTTTGTGCTGTCTTGGTGACATTGCTAATGGTAGTCACACATCTCTGTCCTCAGGTGATGACAATGGGAAGAAAGCCAACAACCCTAACCACTGCAATTGCATCATCGACCAAATCTTTACGGGTGGGCTCCAGTCTGATGTCACATGTCAAGTCTGCCAGTAAGTGCTCCCATCAGCTGGACAGTCACCACGAGTGTTTTAATCTGCCATAGCTGTACCATATCCTGTTGCATTTCCCAGTCTGCAAGGGAAAGTCTTCTGTGAACTTCAGCCCTAAAGCTCAGCACCACCTTAGAGAAGGCTCCCTGAGCTCTGTGGTGTTCATAGTGGAGCACCTGCACTAGTGTCAGGTGAGGGATAGTTTTACTTAAACAGCAATGCTTGGCCATTTGACGTAAAATGCCTCCAGTAGAGAAGATACGAGGAATCAACAGATTGCCTGAATCTGCAGGCTGAGAGCTCTTCCTTGGGAGCCTGTAGAGTTTTGCTGTACTAGCAGTTAGCAGGACATCCTTGGCAACTTCATACATATTTCTCTGCTTTTCTTAAAGTCTTCAAAACTAAGATCCAAAGCAAATAACCCCTTCAAATGGGAGATCATTGATGTCCTTGCTCCTAATGTGAGTTGGCTCCTTTGCATTAGCTCACATAAAGCCAAGGTTGTTTCCAGGTGTAGCAGTTGCTGAGCGCTTTCACCTCCAGAAGCAGAAAGGTTCCTTTGACGGTGACTAGAGAAGTACCCCGGCATACTCCACACCTGGGTTTGAAAACCCTGGTCACCATCCCCCGGTGCCCACCTGTACTCTTATCAGGGTTCAAGACCAGGGTGCAGGATCTGGGGGTGCTCCTATGATTTTCTAGGAGCAGAGCTCCTTTGAGCCTTGTCTTTAATCAATGTAAAATTCCTCTATCCCTGACCTATAATGACTACATGCTGTTAGCAAGAGATAGCCTCGAATTTTGGTCCATAGCTGAACCCAATTTCTTATTCTGAGTTTCCCCTTTTTAATATTGTAATGTAAGTCTTCTAACAGGAGCCAGCCTTGTTAAATGCAGTATTGTTTGCAGAACTGCCAAGTGTGGCCTGTGCACTCTGGGTGGGGGTTTCTCGGTGTATTTGTCTGTGCGGAGCACCTGGTTTCTGAACAGTGTTGGCTGCACTTCCTAAGTGTTGTAAGCTGGATCCCAGCAACCAGGGCTCTGCCTGTAGCTCAGGACTTTATACTCTGCCAGGCTTCCCAAATAAAGTCATTACTGTGGACATTCCTATTTCCTGAGGCGTCTGATGGACAGGTGGGCAGAGAAGGCAGCGTGTTTAGCCTGTCTCTAGGGACTGCCTCGGGCCACAGTTGTCACCAGTCCTCACGTGCCCTCATGTGTTTCCATCTTTTCTTGCAGCGGGGTCTCCACCACCATAGACCCCTTCTGGGACATCAGTTTAGACCTGCCCGGCTCTTCCACCCCATTCTGGCCCTTGAGCCCAGGGAGTGAGGGCAGTGTGGTTAACGGGGAGAGCCATGCATCGGGCACCACCACTCTCACAGACTGCCTGCGAAGGTGAGACACATTCTGCAGTGTTGCTTCAGAATGCTGCTTCTTCCTTCCATTTTATTGCTTGATTCAATCTTTAAAAAGTAACAGAAAAAAATGACCAAAAAATTAGAGAGAGAGAGAGAGAGAGAATATGTGTGAATATAGGTAGGAGATAGGTGGGTAGATAGAAAGAATAAGCAGGAAAAGATAAAGACAAGTTCTTTGTGTTGTGAAATACAACACCTGTAACGGTTGCTGTGCACCTCGGGTGGTAAAATAACCTGTTCCCCCTTTATCCCTGTCTTCTACCTTTCTCCTTTTTTCTAAATGCCTTATAGATTTACCAGACCAGAGCACTTAGGAAGCAGTGCCAAGATCAAGTGTAGCGGTTGCCATAGCTACCAAGAGTCTACAAAGCAGCTCACCATGAAGAAGCTGCCCATTGTGGCCTGCTTCCATCTCAAAGTGAGTTTCCCAGAAAACTAGCCACAGGGCAGCCCAGCATTAGCCTGCAGCACAGCCTCAAACTCACCAGCTCAGGTTAGAGCCCCTCGGTGTGTGCTAGGCCCAAGAACCAGGAAGTAAGACTGCCTCCTGCACCTTTCTGTGTCCTGTGAAGACAGGAAGGAACTGCTGTAGGAAGTGGGATTAGATTTTACTACTTCCGTCTCTGAGTGTAGGCCAAAGGGGGTGTCAGATGTCCTGCTCTGTCATAGTCCACCTTACTGCGTGGAGACAGGGTCTCTCACTGAACCTGGACTTAGGCTTGAGGTTGGCAAGCCCAGTGGTCCTACTTGGAGTTAACAGGTGCGTATGTCCAACTGCTGGCATTTTAGGTGGGTTTAGGGATTTGAACTCAGGTCCTCAAGCTCTCGTAACTGCTGAGCCATCTTCAGCTCCTCTTTTAACTTTATTTCACTAAAAAACAAAGACCCAAGCTAGGGGTGTGAGTCAGTGGTAGAACTCTTACCTAAAATGAACAAGGTTCTAAGTTCCACCCAGAACTGTGGGAAGAAAAGATCCAGAAAACAAGGACCTGAGCATTATGGTCTAGGCCAGCAGACTCTGTGAGAAAAGCCAAATAGTAGGAATTTGAGTCTTTTTGTTGTTGTTACATGTATGGCTGTTTTGCCAGCATGTATATCTGTGCACCATGTGCATTCCTGGTGCCCACAGAAACCAGAAGAGGGTGTTGGATCCTCTAGAACTGGAGTTATGGGCTGCTATGAGCTGCTATGTGGGTGCTGAGACTCAAACTGAAAAAGATCAGTCTGATGTTGGTAGTATGCAGCTATAATCCCAGCATTCGGGAGGCTGAGTCAGGAGGGCCCTGATTCTGTGTCAACCCGAGCAGGACTATTTCAGGAAATGAGTGAGTAAAGTAGAAGCTGGTCAAGGGCCTTTGCTGGAGCCTCCAGTCTGGGCAGCCCAGCTGTTGCTCTGTCTGCTCATTTGTTCCCTTCTCCCTTCATCTCTGCAGCGATTTGAACACTCAGCCAAACTTCGGCGGAAGATTACCACATACGTGTCTTTTCCCCTGGAACTGGACATGACTCCCTTTATGGCCTCCAGGTAGAAATGTCTGGTGCCGCTGTGTGCGTCCCGGTGGGGAGGCGAGTTGTCTGATGGGTGATCAGTGCCAGGGCTTAGACCAGCTGTGTTACAGCTGTGTAGGCCTCACCCCCCCCCCCCCCGGCCTCAGTCCTTGTCCTGCTTTTACCTTGGTTGCCTCCTTCTGTGACTCCTACTGTGACTCCTTCAATGATCATTTATCAACTTTCAGAATTGACAGCTCATCAAGTTAAAGTCACAGGCAGACCACATGACATGTTTTGGTTGATAGAGACAGATTTTGAAATACAGATAAACAGGATTCAATTGGACCAGTGGATTCTCTTTTTTGAGATCAAATCCTGTGTATCATAGACCACATAAAATTTAACCCTCAAAAAACTGCAGAGCTTGCTAATGTGTTTGCTGTCTGTGACTGGCATCTATAACTGTGGTAGCTTAAAACAGTAGAAATTTATTCTCAATGTAATAGAAGCCAGAAATAGGAAACTTGGTGAGAAGGGTCCTGACAGGGTTCCCTCATGTCACCTGCTCCTGGAGCTTCTGGGTCCTTCTCTGGCTGTTACTGTCCTGGGCCCAAGGCCCTTGCAGAGTCAGACTGTCTCATCTGTTGGCCTGGGTACTGGTGGTTAGGGATAGAGCTTGACTAGAAAGCCTCGTTTCAACATCTGTCCTCACATCTGCACAGGTTTTAGAAATAGGTTACACTCACAGTTTCGGGGGTCAGGGTGCGGGCATTTTCAGAAGCCACACCTCAGCCCGCTGTACTGTCTTCAGCAGGCTTCCTGTTATTAGTCATTGATGCCCTTCCTTGTGGGCTGTGTTCCTGGGTTCACAGGTCACTGACTGAAGTGATGTCAGAGACCATGAGAATTTTCTTTGGAAAATGAGGTACTAACATGTCCAGGGATAGGGTGACATTGTTGCCAATACCAAGGTCTCACGGGTCTTGCTGCCTTCTGCTTACTTTGGCATTAAGTAAATAAATTAGTTTGAAACCTAGGACTTCGTGCACAGCTCCTCCCTTCCATTCTGTCCAGCCAGCTGCTAGTGAGACACTTCTTGATGGCCCTTGTGCTCTTCAAGAATGTAGTGTGGGGCGAACTTACAGCCCTTGGAAGGAATTCTTTCTTTATTTGGTGTATTACAAGCAAACGTCACACAGCCAGGATCAGAGCTCCTGAAGGAGGAAGTGGCCTCAGGGTCCCCGGGATGTGAGGGTGGCTGCACAGAAGCAGTCGGAGGTCTGTGAGCTCCAGTCCAGGCTGGATTTCTCACTCCTGTGGCTAGGAAAACTCGTGTGTATGAAGTATACGTCTTGGCGTCGGTTAATGTTGTCGCTGGAGCCTGTCCCTCTCGTGGGTTAGTAATTAAGTCTTATTGCTGCCTTACAGCAAAGAGAGCCGGATGAATGGGCAGTACCAGCAGCCCCTGGACAGTCTCAACAATGACAACAAGTATGTGGGGTTGCAGGGCCTGGGGGCTGGGTGAGAGGGCATTTCTCAGATAGCTGACCCTTCCTTCCCTTCTTACAGTCTCCCCTCTAGACAGTCTCCCTCCTTGTGGCAATCTCTCCCCCCCCCCCCTTATTTTTAAGAGACTTCTGGTGTGAGGGTTTGCCTTGGAGTGCAGCATATAATGAGCTTTCTCCTTCTGGTACCATTCCTCTTGCTGTTGGTAGCACAGGCAGATGGCACAAGGAAAGCAGTTACTGCCATTGCTGCCACTTCTGTTCAGTGCAGTTCTAGGAGTTCTCTTTGCTGGGCCAGAGCTGGGCGGTGCGGACCTGGCTCTCCCAGCTGTGCAGCCAGCAAGCTCTGCTGTAGGCTGTTCAACAGACCGTGATTGAGATGCTCTCTCCTTCCACGCCAGGTACTCCCTGTTTGCTGTTGTTAACCATCAAGGGACCTTGGAGAGTGGCCACTACACCAGCTTCATACGGCAGCACAAAGACCAGTGGTTCAAGTGTGACGATGCCATCATCACCAAGGCCAGCATCAAGGATGTGCTAGACAGTGAAGGGTACGTGTGGGGTGGGGTTGGAGGACCTGTGCTGCTGCTTGTCCATCCCTTGTGTCTGACCAGAGCCACAGGCTAGACTGACGCTGCCACAGTGGACAGTGGCTCCTTGGATCAGATGTCACTTAGGTTATGTTTGCAGGGTGGGAGTGTTGTAGAACAGAGTTACTGTCTGTGCGTGCCCCAGATCAGAGAACATTGTGGTCAGCATTTGTCCTGCCCATGCTGTGCAGCGGTTCTGATCAGCTTCTCTGCTGCTTTTGTTGCCCATGGTGTGTCGTCATTCACCCTGAGCCTCCTCGGGTCCTTAGAATTCCCAGCCCCCGGGGTCAAGACAGACCACCTACCACAGATGGAGGTGGTGGGTGTGAGGCTCTGGGCTCTGGTAGCCTCCAGAAAGATCTCATGGAGAAAGTGTGCTACTTACTGGGCAGGGGTTGGGTTTGAAGGAGACGTGGACCCTGTGTGAGGGTAGCCCCGCTGTGAGCAGGAGAGGTAGTGACTGTAGGAGGTCGCCAGGTCAGGCTGGGTGATGGGAGGCCGGTAGTGTGTCTCTTTCTTGAGGACTTGAGATGCTGTAGTGTCCGTTCAGAAGTCAGGCTTGAACTGACTGTAGTGAACCGTTCTTGACTGGCGTAGCTACTTTGGAAGTTAGGACTAAGCCCACTTTCCCCTTTGCCTCCTCAGGTACCTACTCTTCTACCACAAGCAGTTCCTGGAATATGAGTAGCCTCCTGCCCTGCTGGCCAGGAAGAAAAGAAAAAGAACAAAGTTGACAAGCTTCCCGACATGATCCCTGGTCTACCCCTATCAGAACACCGTGGTATCCCTCCTGTGCAGATGTGCTTCACACATGGCCCCTCTGCACCAGGAGATGTTAGGGTGGGCATGAGCTGTAAGACTTGAGTGGAGTGTGCCCTTCGTGGACAGGAGCCGAGGGGCAACTTCTTCTCAACCTTGTGGTATGCTGAGGACGGATGTCCTCAGAGCAGATGAGCCTTTGCCTGCTGCTTCACCCTGTCACCCCACACGGGTTTAAAAAGCACTGCGCTGTTCAAAATGAGCCCATGAAAGCTATAGATAGAGTAGCAGAGATGATGCCAGAGGGCAGAGTGCTTGTGGCAGCCTTCTGTGTTGGGTGGCATTAAGGGCAGGGGGTGTGTCCTTTCTAAAGTTGTAAAATAGCCCTGGGCCCAGGCTGAGGCCACCCACAGGCTAAAAGCATCTGGTCTCCAGATAACTTTGTACCAACTAACTGCATGTGGAAACATCAGCCCAGATGTTCCCTTTGTTTTCTAGAAATAGGCATCGTCTTACCTCTACCCTTCGCTCTTCTTCCACGCTAGTGAATTTCATAAACATGATAGCAGTGAAGTGAATGATTATCAAGCTTATATGGAAAGCTAGGTGACCTTTCCTGAGAGCAGAATGTCTTTCTTTTTGATCAGTGCTGTTTTCTCACCCTGTACCCCGCCTTCCTCCCCACACAGTTAGCTGGTAGCCAGGCATGGAGAACAGGGTCTCTGTTATCTTGGTCTTCGGTCCTTTTGCCTGTCAGGTGGTTTAGTGGAGGTGTGAGATTTGAAGCGGAGTGGTCCAGGTGGAGGCCGCATTGCTTTGTGTCGCCCGCTTACGTCTGCCGTGTTCGCTGTACTCTCAGTAACGGCCAGAATGAAAAGGCTTGGTGACCAGTTCTGCTGACAGAGTCAATCATGAAATTTCTTGTAAGATATTTTGCATGTGTCTTTGGACAAGGCTTAGGTTGAATATTTCTAAGAAGTTAAAATCTAAGGTCTTAGTGTTTTCTCTATATAGCACCGCCTTTTCAGTGGTGCTTGCCCGGGGCCTGTGGCGTGTCACCCTAGGAGTTTCAGGGCCCACCAGGCTCTGAGCTGTAGTCTACAGCAGGTATCATATGCATCATTCGTGCATAGCAAGTACAGCTGTATTCTCATTGTTCTTTAGTTACACACCTTAAATTTGAATTCCATATACTTATCATGTGTACAGAATTTTTTTTAACTATTTGACAATAAGACTTTTCTTTACCGACAGGCTACAAAAAAGCAGGGCAGGTTCCAGCCCAGCTCCTTAGCTAGTTGTGACGGGATGAGGTAGCTGTGGCAGAACTAAGTGGCTGCTGTTCAGTCAGTGTAAAGATCACCAAAAGTCAGGGGCAGCTAAAGCCTCCTGTGCAGTGTACCCGTGTTCCTATTTCTGCATTTAAAGCAAAGAACAAACTTGAAGCATGTTTTAGAAGAAGCCCCTTTTGAGAAATATGGGTGAACCCAGATTCTCAGACATGGACCTGTGTTTGTGGGACTCAGCTATGGAGGTACCCTTGGGGAATCTTCTTATTCTGTTTGTGAACCCCCATAGGAAAGACTTCACTGTGGTTGGCTTAGAGGAACCAGAGCCCAAACCTCTTCCTGAAGGTCTGCCTCTTTGACCTCTGGTGGATGGGGCATCCAGAGACAGAGGAAATGAGCAGGTGTGCTGGCCAGGCCTGCTTCCTCTGTCCCCACAGCACACAGCCCATCTCTACCTGAATTTGGGGCACTGAGGAGGACAAAACCTGTTTTCTGTCAGAGTAACTTTAACCCTTTATATCCAAATGCATTCCCCTTCTTTACCGTGGGCTTAACATTGTAAGCACTTTGCTTTGTGCCTGCGGCAAGGAGGCCAACCAACTCCTTGACTGCCACACGTCTGTCTGGCCCTACCTCTGTGTCTTGGGACCTTCAGCATGCTGTCTCAGCCAGATTGGCATGTGTGGACGACTGAGGAGCAGATTGGAGCAGTGGGCTTGGGAAGTTCTTTCAGCTACCCCTTTGGATAGCAGGGCAGGAAAAGGGTTTCCCGTCCAAGGACCATCCAGTATAGGTGCCCAGATGGTCAGGAAGTGTGTCTCACCACAGCCCCAGTCTAGAGCAGTGAACAGATCTCTTCAGTGACCGCTGGTACCAGCCTCACAGGAGACCAAACTAGCACTCTTCAGATGTCTTCAATTCAGGAGATGGGGTGGGATCTGTAGTTCCTCTCTTTGTCCCAGGAGTCCCCCTCAAGCTGGGCTCTGGCCTGAGCGACCTACACCATGTGAACCTGAGTGCTCTTGTGTTTGGCTTGGTATGTATGCTTTTCCTTGTGTAAAAATCATTGTTCTTTTTGACAAGTGGCTTGTTTCATTTATTATAGCTTTGAAATAAAATGTGAGGGGAAAAATCCAATGATTGTATTGTCGTTAGAAATTTTATTACCAAGACATGTCACTTTCTCCCCGTCATTTTGAGGGGTTTGACTGTCTCCTCCCTAGTGACTTAGTCTTTCCTATATCATAATAAAGCTGCATTTTATTCTGAAACTTGACTGCTGTCCCTGTTACTAACACAGGCAGCCACAGGTGGGTAGTAGCAGCCAAGATGGTAGGGAGGGCTAGCCATGGGTTGCCTGTGGGTAGAGAGACCATGCACTCCACCTGTTCTGTAATGGATCACCTGCTTAATCCTCCTACCTGCCAGGCATAGGACCACACTTTAATCCCTGCACTTGAGAGGCAGAGGCAGACAGATCTCTGCCTGATCTGCATAGTGAGTTCAGGTTAGCCAGAGTTACACAGTGAGACCCTAGCTCAAAACACAAACCCTGCCGTCTTCTCTGGGCAGGAGGATTAGTGAGACGGGAACACTCCCCAGCAGAGGTGTGTGGTGGGTGCTGATGCCTCTTCCCCATCCCAGCCTCAAGTGGTCAGAGCTCACCTGGTTGGATCAGACTCTTGTCTCAGAAACCAGTGAGATCTGAAATTCTGGCCCTCCTCGTTTGGATGCTCTTTTACCAAAATGGTCCAGAGAAACATGCCCCTTAGAGTCCAGAGTTGGCCCTTGACCTCACTGTGTGACAGTTTCAACAGATTAAATGGGACAGCTGCTAGGTACCACGGGTGGAAAATTTCTCTACCCTCAGGGGCTAAGACTCAGATTAACACTCAAAGTGGTAGAGCAAGTACATTGGTATGCATAACATTGTGGGTTCAATCCCCAGTCCTAACCCCCCAAAAAGGAAGGGGGCTGGAGAGATGGCTCAGCAGTTAAGAGTACTAGCTGCCATTCCAGATTACCTAGGTTCAGTTCCCAGCATATATATGGTGACTCACACCTGACTCCCAATTTCAGGACTTCTGACACCCTCACACAGACATACATGCAAACAAAACACCAATGAACATAAAAATATATTTGTTTAAAGCCCATTTAAAGGGTAGATATAAAGGGACGGGGAGGTGCATGGGATCAAGATGTATGATATAAAAACCACAAAGAGCAAATGCATTTTTAAAGCCCATTTAATCACCTGAGTTCTCGACCTGATGCACTGGCTTGTGAGGCACCAGCATTATGTAATGGTTTCTAGTTAGAGCTTGAAGCCTGCCGTAGACATCCCATCACTTCCTCTTACCAGTTCTCCCTGAGTCAGGCTGGCCAGTGAGGAGATGGGAGCAGAAGCGATTGCACTGTCCTCTGGCAGGCTGGTGCAGAGTTGGCAGAATGGTATGTGAGGGTGCAGCTTCTATTGCAGAGTGCTGTTTGATTTACTTTAGAGCCCCAATACCTAGTCTTGAAAACTGCGGTCACAGATTCCACCAGACAAAACGATGGGAATGGTGGGGCTGATGCCACTCATTCCCAGCAGCATCTCGTGGAGACCCATCTGGTCTCAAGGCATCCGATCACTCAAGGAGAGCAGTGCTAATGTGGAACAGATACCACCTACTTGAGCAGCTTCCCCCGTCTTCTGGATGGACCAGAGCGCATGTCTTAAGGCTGTGTCTGAGATAGTGGATGACTGTGAAAGGTTTTGGTAACCTTAGGGCTGAGTGCTCAGGATGCTTGTTTGATTGCGGGAATTGCCGACTGGTTCACCTGGCATCTGACACCCACCCATCATTAGGTCTCCAGTCCCGCTGAGTCCCAGGTAGTAGGCAGACTGTACCCAGCTTCTTGGGCTCTGGAACAGGATGCTCTGCAGGCTCATACTGCATAATCCATAGAACCGGGACTGCACTCCCTGACCTGGCCCAGCCCTAGGTGAAGGGTGTCCCCAGAAAGCAGGCTCGGCCTAAAGGCAGCTCCTGGGAGGCTCAACTGTGAGCTTAAACAGGCAGTCCTGCAGCAAGGGAACACGCCTTCAGTCCTTTAATTCCAGGTCCTTGAGTTAGTTCACGCGTAAAAGATCATGAAACAGGAAGGTGTGGGGATCCATTTTAACCATATTAAGCTTGAAGCACCAGCCTAGACCAGTCTACAGGAAGGACCCTGCTCCCTCCTGAGTTCACATGTTCCCCTGCAGGGTGTTGGGGGCAAGGGGATGACAAGCAGCCTTTTCCACCCACCTGAAATGTTAACTCACTGCTCCACCGTGGTCCTCTGCACTAAGTGTGAGGGCCAATGTTGATTAAAGCCCCATGTAATGCATTCCCCATTTTTGTCTCCCACAGAAAGCATTTATTAGGAGACCAGTCTGCAGTAGCCTTGGCAGTGTCCTATGACCTCTAGTCCTTCATCTGTAAAATGAAGAGGCAGGTGCTGGGATGGCTGGAAAGCCTCCTCAGCTCTAAAGCCTACTTCCAATGGAGGTGCAGTAGCCATGAGCAGATTAGATGTCCGGAGCCAGCAAAGTATTGATGCATTTCTGTTGCTATAATTCCACATCTGCAGGAAACTTACTGCCTCATGGTTCTGGAGGCTAGAAAGTCCAAGGGCATAGTTGCATGTGGGTCAGCTGAGTGGGGGCCACGAACAAGGTGCACTGATCCATTCCCAGCTGCCAATAGTACCGCTAACAGGGTTGCCATAGAGAAAAGAGGTTCCAGAGTGCCGAGGCAGAATGGAGCAGTGTGTCACCAGAGGTGGAGCACATACCTCTCCTGGTCCCTCTTACAAAGCCGCCAGAGCCGGGCGTTGGTAGCACACACCTTCAATTCCAGTACTCGGGAGACAGTACTCTGAGTTCAAGGCCAGCCTGGTCTACAGAGTCAGTTCCAAGACAGCCAAGACTGTTGTTACACAGAGAAACCCTCTTGGGGAGTGGGGAGCCACCAGGATTCGGTCACTAAGCTCTACCCTGGCATACCTAAATGACATCACCTCCCAAAGGCCCTTCTGTACACTAGCCAGATTTCCATCCTCGTGGTGCCCCTCTGGTCACTAAAGTCTTGTAGGGAGGGGCAACCTCATCCAAGCACCTCAACACAAAGGGAACCCACTCCCAGCACAGGTTCTCCAAATAGCACCCTTCACGTGTTGGGCACAGAGACCAGAGGCCCTCAGCAACAGGCCTTAGGTCAGGGAGAGCGGCCACCGTGGTAGAAAATGTACAAAGCTCCCCAGACTCCAGGAGCTGCTGGGTAAAAGGCAGCAAAGCTGGCCTTGGGGTACAGGCCAAGAACCACTGGGGTTGGAGGAAGAGGAAAGAAGTGTCCTCTGCTGTGGCTGAGTGGCAGAGGCTGTCCCAAGGCATGACAGGGCTACCCCTGTTGGGGGAGAGGTGTCAAGGTGTTAGTGAAGATTTCTCTGTCCAGGGTCTGAGAGCACCTGGACTGTCTCAGCCTGAGAGGACGGCAATGCAGTAGATACTCACCGTAGACACTCCTTGTCCCATTCCGATGACAATCGTCATTACCTGAAACCTAGGGAGGTTCAGAAACAGGAGACGACCCTCCATGTGGCAGAACCCAGGAGAAAAGCGTAAAGCTGCGGTAGAACAGGAGCGTACTGAACTCAGTTGCCATCCAGAGCCCAGCATGGCTAAGGGAATATGAAGCCAGTGGGACCCTGAGGTTAAAAAAGGCAGCAACCCCAACCCACCTAATTCACAACTAGGTTAGCTCCACCTCTCACTGGTGGATGGGCAGAAATGAAGGTCTAATTGCTTCTCCAGTCTTCTCTTCTGCATGCGTCTGGCATTCAGTCAAAAGTGGCACAATACCAAATGACAGACCCACTGCCTAGAGACAGACTACTGGACAGAGCAGATGGGTGGACAGCATGTGTGAGGAGGTGGGGTTGCAGCAGGGAGATGAAGGCTATCAGGAAAAGTCAGGAAGAAACAGCAGCAGCAGCATCTATGGTAAGAAAAGCGTCTGCTCTAAACGCCCTGAAGAGAAGACTCAGCTGGTGACGAAGGCAACAGAAAACCTGAGGTGTGGTGGGAATGATACAAAGAAAACCGCAAAGACAACAGGGCCTCAGCACTTGAAGATGTAGGAGAGAAGAAAAATGTCACCCCTCCTCCCACCCCAAAAAAATCATAAAAGAGGCCAAAGCAGAATAAACAAATTAACCAATACAAGGAAACATTAAACATCACATTCAGACTCCTGGGGGGAAAATAAGACAAAGAAAGAAATGTATTATAGTGGAGCAAGGCCAGGAATCTGCAGCCGGAGGGGCTGCACGTGCTGAGTGTTACAGCTCCGGTAGGCAGGTACCCTGTCTGTAGGAAGCCAGGGAAACCTACAGCCCTGAAGGGAAAGGTAGCCCAGCGCAAGTGGCGCAGCTTTGTTCCAGCAGGGACTGCTCCCCAGCAGAGTGTCACAGGCCCTTGCTCCAGGAACGGTTTCCGTAAGGACTCTGCTCCTGCAGGGGAGGGTTTTCCCAGTGAGGTTGTTGAAACATCTCTGTTGGACTCCCCTGGAGTTGGGAGCCAGGGTATACCACCAAGTCACAGGGCATAACAAACCTCGCTCGAGAATTATTGAAAGGGAGGAATCCAGGAGAGTGGCTGCTTCTGCCAGGGTGAAAAAGGGCGGCCCCAAGCTGAACAGGCACAAGGCTTATATAGGGTGGGGATTGGTAGGACCTCAAGTCCTGAACTTGGGACAAGTACAGAGATTGGTTGGATTTCATTCTCAGGGATTGGTTGGATTCCAAGTCCTGAGTTGGTTAGGGACAGGGTGTGTTTCCTTGGCTCTGTTCTCAGGGTCAGGATGTTCTTTCTCTGGCCCTTTCTGCCCTACAGTGCAGCCACAGGAAGACCACATGGTACGCCCCTGTCTGGCCACACCTGGTTCTATGCAGGAACCTCATCCATGATGGGGAGAAAGGTATCATCAAAGAGGCTGAGTGAGGCTGGTCCAGAAATCCAGGTAAGAAAATAGAGAAATGAAGCCGGGTGTGGTGGTGCACACCTTTAATCCCAGCACTTGGGAGGGAGAGGCAGGCAAATCTCTGTGAGTTCGAGGCCAGCATGGTCTGCAAAGTGAGTTCCAGGACAGGTTCCAAAGCTACAGAGAAACCCTGTCTCAAAAAACAAAACAAAGCAAAACAAAAATATCGAGAAATGAAGAGGCTGTAAATGAAGAATAAAATTTTATCATCGTTCATAAAACTTTATCATCTTCAAGAAAATGACTGCAATGAGAAATCGTGTTGAGAATACGATTAAGAAAGACAAACACTAGGTTTTCTCACATTTATGGAATCTAGACATTTTAAAGACATGAAATGAGGTGAGTACTGATTTATGTAGAGGAAAGACCAGTGGAAGGAGATGAGAGGATTATGGGGTGGGGAAGACTACAAAAGCACATTGTATACAGACTTGTGAAAGCTGCAGCAAAACTGGCTTTATTCAGTTAATATATACTAATAAAAGTTTGTAAGGGGACCATGTGAGTGGAATCAGGCTATATTCTGCAGGCTGAGCCAACACAACAGATAAAGTTGGCAAAAGAGCCCTTTCTTTACAAAGAGAAGGAAAAAATTACACACAGGATCCACTGAAAAGCAGGCCAAACACTCTCAAGATTGTCTTCAACCGAGACCAAGGCTGGGCTCTCAGCACCCTGTGTCCTGGCACCTCTCACCCTCAGTCTCAGAAATATCTGGCACTCACAGCCCCTTGGGTTTGGATGAGCAAAGTTTTAAAACCACAGATCCTAAAGACTAGAAATAGGTTCATCTCCCAGACAAGCTGAGCGCTGGAGTCTGTCTCTGAGCATGTGCTATGTGTTCCTCAGTCCACAGTCAGCACATGTCTGTAGCAGGGGCCTGGGGCTTCCCAGCAACCCTGTTGTAGGAAGCTGGTCATGGTGGGCGTGGTATTGATGTAGACTGGCTCAATACTTGGTGAGACACGCCTCAGACAAAAACTTGTTAGATGCCAATTTGTCAACAAAAATAAAGCAGTGGTGGTCTTACAGGGCCTCCATCGTGGGTTGAATTTGTCCCCAAAAACTCATTATGTTGAAATCCCAACCCTTAGTGCTTTGAATGTGGCCTCATTTGGAGTTTTGACAGAGAAGTCAAAATGAAGCCATTAGGTGGATCATAACATGAGATCTAAAAGGGAGAATGAACAGAGAAAGGAGAGAGAGAGAGAGAGAGAGAGAGAGAGAGAGAGAGAGAGAGAGAGAGAAAGAGAGAGAGAGGGAGAGGAAGAGAGTATAAGAGAGAGATGGAGAATAAGAGAGAGAGAATAAGAGAGAGAGAGAGAGAAAGAGAGAGAGAGAGGAAGAGAGTATAAGAGAAAGATGGAGAATAAGAGAGAGAGAGAAAGAGAGAGAGAGAGAGAGAGAGAGAGAGAGAGAGAAGGCAGAGTGTAGAGTGGTAAGGAGAAACCAAAGACAAACCTTGCATATGCAGCTCAGACGTGTGCAGCCTCAGGCGTGTGCAGCCTCAGGTATGTGCAGCCTTGGGCATGTACAGCCTCAGACGTGTGCAGCCTCAGGTGTGTGCAGCCTCAGGTATGTGCAGCCTTGGGCATGTACAGCCTCAGGTGTGTGCAGCCTCAGGAAGAGCCAATGCTGCAGACCTCTTGACTGCAGGTTTCCAAACTCTGCGGCAGCCACCTTGTGTTACCAGAGCTGGCATCAGTGTTATATTGTGAAGGGCGCCCTTCTCCCTGTACAGCCTGCTAGCTGTGGATGGTGAGGGCAGGAGTGCACTTGTGGGTAGGTCTGCCAAGTACCAGGGTAGGGAGGGTGAAATTTCACTGTGTATGGTTTCACACTTAAGTTTGCTGGGAAAACGCTTTATGCACCTGGAGGTTTAAATGCAACTAGAAGGATAAGTGTATAGGTGCTCATTCAGAATGGATGCAATTGAACATACTCATGGTGAGGTCCAGGAAACACCCATCATCCTTTTAGACATTTGGCCTTCACCTGGAGTCTCTTGCCTTCCTGGCTACATCACATTGGTCACATGCACATGTGGACACACATACTGCATGCACCAAATTCACACACATGCATGTGCATGCATATATACATGACACACACACACACACACACACACAATTCACATACACGTGCACATGACACGGCCCAGCATCTGCACACACTCGTACAAATTATTTTATTCACAAACATACACACTGCACTCAGTTATCTGCCTAAGGCCCTAGGGAAGGGCGCTTCTTCGTAAGAACTGTGAGGGCGATGTTCCAGGTGCCTGCTGTTCTCCATCGTTCTCCACTAAAGAGGAGCGCACAGGTGACTGCTCTGCCTAAAGTCTGGGAAACCGTGACACAGGTGGTGCTGGGATGTGGGCACTGTGGGTGGTTGCTTCATTGTGGGTGGGTGCAGGCTCTCTCTCGTGTCTTCCTCCTGTCTCTTCTTCATCCCTTCCCTCCTCTTGCACTCCATCCACTTCATTGTCTCCTTCTTCACTGGCTGTCAAGCTCCTGGACCAGTATCTCCGATGGGCACACGCACGGTGTCAAACGATGCACGTGCACAGGGCTGCGGGGCAGCGGTTCCCGCTAAGCCGAGAGTCCCGAGTGTGCGTGTGCTCTCCTGTGTGGGCGGCCTGCGCTCCGGGAAGCAGAAGCTACATGTCTCGACAGGCTGGGGTGGCAAGACCACCTCACTGCAAGCCTCTGTTGCGGGGCCTGAGGGGACAGAGAGGGTGTTGTGGGCACCGAGGGCTGTGCCACACTGCCTGGTCCAGCAGCCCAGCATTTCTACAGCCACCCCAGGACTTCAAGGCTAGGCTCACTTCTCCCTGAACCCAGAAACCATCTAGCCTCCTCCCCTGGATGCCCCCCTTTCTGGATCGCCTGTCAAAGGAGAAGCTAGCAACCTGACACCCACCCTTTCTCCTGGCCCTGCGGCTTGAACCTGACTTTGCTGAGATGCTTCAGGATGCCCAGGCCTCTCCCGTGGACTCAGAACCTGCCCACCCGGAAGGGAGGGTAGTGGTGGGTAGGGAAGGGGAGAGTTATGCTGGGGATTGCCCGGGAAGGAGGCCTGGCTTTCTGTACTTACGGTGGGGAGACTTTGCCTGGGACACACATGGCCCAGAACACTGCTTAGGAAGCGGCTCTCTACGCCGGAGGAAGCAGGCCAATGCCACCAAGAAACAGCAGAAGATGGCACAGAGGCAAAGCCCCAGTGTACAGTAGACAAGGGCCAACTGGTCGCTGCTCACCCTCAGTCCTGTGGATGCTTCAAGAGAGAGCATGAGTTCAAGGGGTGCGCCCACTCCCCAGTTTTCCCTTAGGTCTATAGCTACTGGATACCCTCCCTCATTCCAGGACTGAGTGCTCTCCTACCATGGGCTTTCTTTTAATCTCATTAGGCCCAACAATCCACATGGCCATCCCCAGGCCTTTATTGCTGGTGAGGACATAGGATTCCTTTCCTGGCCCCAAGATATCACTGCTATGCTGAGTATTGAGAGAATTGGCCCCTCCTACCCCAAACTGATAGCACAATTTTCCAAGACTTTAAAGCTGGACCTCTCTGGACCTGGCCCATTCTGTTTTCTCCACGTGCTTTGGAGGTAGACAGACCCAGGGATGGATGCGCACATGCTTGTTTGCGACGATGGCAGTCCAAGGAGGATGAGTTCTAGCATCACAGTGAGCTTGGACTTGAAATCAGGACCAGGGAGATGACTAAGGAGTCCGGGCATAGGTGTGGTGGGGGTGGGGGGCGTGGGACACTTTACAGTGCAAGACTTGAACCTCGGGCTTTGAATGAGGGACTAAGACTTTGTCCCAGGCCAAAGCTCTCTGCTGCTGACATTACTCCTCCCAAACTATCCCCTGGGTCCTGTAATGCAGTCAGCTAGGGCATACATACTCTGTGCTAGTGAAGAGTGTGTGGGGGGGGCACTCCCTCGAAGGAGGAAGTGGAAGTAATAAACTTATAAAGAGTTTATCAATAAACTTGCTCAGAAAACATTAAGTCCACAAAAGTAAAGTTAAACAACAGAACATCTGCCAGGCAGTTTAGAGGGCAGGCGGTGTGTGTGTGTGTGTGTGTGTGTGTGTGTGTGTGTGTACGGGACAAGGCTAATTCATCCCTGTGCCTCTAAGCAGGCCCAGCAGAATTCTGCCTGCAGGCAGGAGGACCCCAGCTGCCTAGGAAAAGCAGGGCTGGTCTGTCTCAGATAACTATGACAATACTTTACACTGTAAATCTTCCCATCTGTACAAACAATCAAACCTTGGAATTCTGTCTCTGTAGAACAATAGATAACTGCTCAAAGTGTGACTTGGGGCCATGAGTCCGGATAAGCTGAGGGGGATTTCTGTTCAGGGCCGGTTCCCTTTTGTCCTTTAGCCAGAATCAGTCACACACTATTATTCAGTTTTCCCTTTATTAATCTCTTAAGTGCTTGGAGTGTTTTCTCCAACATAGTATAGCAACACTGCGAAACTCAGCCCATTCTGGGTGTCAGGTGCGTTTTGAACTGGACTTTCCTTAATTCTCCTGTTCCTTGACTTGGGGCTAGAAGATAAAGGGGGGGGGTCAGTACCTTTGTTTTAAAAACCGGGATGTAATCTATAAGTCATCACATTCACCGCTGAGTGAATTGTGTACGCTTCTTTTTTAAACCACGTTCATGAAGTTGCACAGCCATCTCCACCCCCTAATTTGAGACCTGTTTCTGTCTCCAATGAAAAGCTTCCTGTCCCTGTCCCATTGTGTTCCCTCCCCATCTTCCCTCACCCGGCCCCCAGGGACATTCATCTGTGCCCTATCTCGATGGACTGACCAGTCTGTGCTGGACATTCTGTACCTCCCACTGGCAGGTTTGTGGAAATGACTCAGGATACCCATGTAGTGCCCATGAGACATTGTGGACAGTCTGGACTCTATTTCTCCTTTAAGTTGTCAGTTAGATGCTGACTTTAACCAAGTTCTCCTAGTTTCTAGGTGTTCACTCCTTATACAAACTGGAGTCTGATGTAACAAGCAGCTTATTGTACAGATACTGTATCCTTCGGCATATGTTTCATTTAGTAATGAAACTGTCTCATTGAGACATTTTCCTCATTAACTTTGCCTCTTAACATTCTTCACGTAGTTGTAATAGACCCAATGGCCGACCTCTGAACTTAAATATGGTCCCCTCCATGTATGTACACCGTACAGTGGGTGATAACAAAGAAATCATCAATCTCACTGATCCTTATGACAGAGCCTGTCATGTGTTCTTTGGTCTGTCCACTTCCTCTAACAAGGGCAAAACTATCCAACTATTTTAATTAGACTCTCAGTGAGAATTATGATACACTAGCAATCTCACTTTTGGTGTGTTGCTGCTGCTCTCTTGTTCACATAGCTCACTCCAAGGACACACACTATCACCACTCTGATGTTCTGGAGCTTTGCCAGATGTTAAACACTGTGGTCCCTTGGATGGACCCTCCTCTGAGGGGCTCTAAATGCTGTCCATTCTACATCACCCCTTTGCCAGCCCATAAGCAGTTAGAACAGTCTGTGCCTCCAAGTCCCTAAGCAGTTAGTGGGTCCTCTGAGAGTGGAGGGATGAGGGACTAGAGTTAGCCAGACCCCCTGGTAGGCAGACAGAGAGAGGTAATAAGGATGCTGAACTTCCAAGATGCCCAGCTTCTTCCTTATCTGAGGCAAAAGCCTGGCAGCTTAAAACAAAGGCCTGATGGTTTTTCTCAGTGGGGCCCCCTGCTGATGGACTGGCCCTATGACATGCATTCAAAGCTAGATTGAGAGACCACGGTTATAAGTCAATCAGCTACCCTGTCCTTGTTCAAATCTGTCCTAATCAATCCTTGTTGATCATGGTGGCACATACCTTCAATCCCAGCAGTCGGGAAGCAGAGGCAGGTGGATCTCTGCGAGTCTGATGTGTGTCTAGCTACACAGCAAGGTCTAGGAAGCCAGGACTACATAGAAGTAGTCTTAAAATAAAACAAACACACAAAATAAAATAAAAACACAAAACAAAACAAAAACAAGAAACAAAACTGACTGACCCTAAATTAGGAGAAAAAGACCCTTCAAAAACTTAAAAATCAAAACCTAGCTCTTGAGGAGAGACTGGGCTTGGGGGCTCCAAAGTCTCCCCTCTATCTTGTAGAGGTTTTCTTCTCTGTCCCTCTTTTGGGTGTGTCTTCATTGGTCTCTAACTGCTAATTAAGCTTGCCCTGCCCTACCCACAGGCTTCCATTTCACCCAGAAAGATACTGGGGGACCCTTGGAACAGTAGGGAGGGATTTCCTAAAGGGCTTGTACCTCTCATCTTCTAGCAAGACGTTCGAAAACTCGCTCCTCCCCAACATCTGCTCAAGGCATCTTACCAGTCAGAAACAAGCTGACATCACAGGCCCCCTTACGTGCTGGCAGACCCCGCCTCCCTGCGACCACTCCAACCTCCAGCGCAGCACACCCTCCCCACCTTTGCCCCACAGGCTGTCTGAAGCACTTCCTCACAGATGGCCCTCCTGGCACCATTTACCGCTATCCAGCTGTCTGAATACTCTTCTGGTTCCTAATACTGCTGGGGACAGGAGGACAACCTGTCTTCCCTACTCTAGGAAAATCCTATCAAATCCTTAACAATCTGTTCCCATTCAAACCTGACCCCTCCACGGCCTGTAGGTTCCTAGAACCCACCTCACCTTACCAGTGTCCTCTCAACACCAAAACCTAGCTCAAAGTGAACCAATTCATTAAATAAACCTGTCTTTCCTAGTCAGCTTGCAGCCGTTCACTGCCATGTCCCTGGGACGCTCTTCCAAAGTGCCCGGCAGAGGGAATGCTACACCGAGTAACTATTCTTGACTCCATTCCCTGTTTTCCCTGCGAAATATGGCTCTCTGGGGGCTGCAGGACAAATGTCTCTGTGTGCTTACCCAGTAGCTGGACGGGTACCTGTCCTCTTAGCCTCCGCCTCACCATTCCCCTTATACCCATGAAACTCTAATCCTGTCTCAACACCTACATCAAGAAGAGCAGAGAGGGCCTTCCAACTCATCCCTCTTGTCACTCTGGGCATTCTTCCAGGGACTATAAGGAGGACAGCAGAAATGGGGTTCTTTACATCAGTCAATCCCCCTGTCTTGGCAGCTGGCGGACAGCCTACACCCAGATCCTCTCCACACCCTTCAGCTCCTCCAGGGACAATGCTGCTTCTTCACCAACAGATCAAAACTGCTTCAAGACCACACACAGAAAACTCAAGAACAAGCCTCCTCTGAGTGGGCTCCTGCTCATCCTGGCCCCTCCCCTCTCGCCCCTTCCTCCTTAACATCCTCATACTTAGAGTTTACCCTGTCTTTTCAACTTTTTCCCCAGTTTCTCCTAGACAGCATCATTGCCTTCCTCTGCTCCATCACACATGATGAAGTAAAGACAAAGACAATGCCTCTTCTAGGGTCACTCCAGACTTGAGAGCCCCCAGCTGATGCTCCCCCCACCAGATAGAAAACAGCACCCACATCCCTCATATGTAAAGGGTCTGGGATTAATGGAAATGTCCCCCCTTGCCCTCACGCAGAACCGACGCCCTAAAAGAAGCTCAAGGTCCCAGAGCTGCCACCATGGAATTCCCAGAAAGCAGCTAATCCCCTGGAGGGTCAGAGAAAAGCAACTGACCTATCTTTCATCCAGCCATTCCAAGAAACAGTTCATGCAGAAAAGCAGTTCACTTCCTCGCTCTGCCCCTGACAATACCCTCCGCTCTTCCTTCTGTACCCTAGCTGTGCCATCCCCCAAACCACGTAATTTGCATTCCTCTGCAAGTTCAGAAGCTGTGCCTCTGGGTCTTGGGGCACCACCTCCCTGACCAATGAATGTCAACAACTTTCGTCATGAAGGTTGATCTGAGTTTTCATCATTTCCCTCTGATTAATTCTTTCATTTACCAAAAAAAAAAAAAAAGTTTGCCGCCTACACCAGGTCCTACGGAATCATTCTCTTCAACTCTGTTCTGGGCTGGGCCCTGTTTGATCCCATGAAATGAGAAGCTCAGAGAGGCTTAGGTAGAAAGGAACAACCCTGGGAGGCTGGTTAGGCCACACGTGTATTGGGTGTCTCAGAAGCTAGAGAGATGTGTGCATGACTCAGCAGCTTGACCATAGCACCATGAGGCTCAGGGTCCAGCCCCAGCACTGCACAGAATCAAGGGGAAAATCTGAACAGATTTGGAATATTTTCATTACAAAGACTTAGTTCAGTGTCTGGGGTATCAGATTTGAGCAGTATACATCATATATGTGTGTCAAAATGTCCCAGAGACTTCTGAAATTTTTGTCTCAATTTTTCTACCTGGAGTGACCTCCCTGGCTTCTGGCTATTTGCCAGCCTGGGCCTCTTGAAGCTAAGACACTCGTTATTGCAGCCTGCTGCTTGGCCTCCTCCCCATCCTGATCCTCGGATACCGTAGGCGCTGACCTCTGGCCACTCACCTGAATCTATCTGCAAGCCTCCATGTTCTGCTCCTTGGTGCCTTCCTGAGTTGCCTAGCCTGGCTTCCACTTCCCCGGCCTGTGGTCTCCTGAGCTCAGGCTGAAGGTTCATCCGGCTTCTGGCCTTTTTCTCACAGAAGTGTGCGCATTGCAGAGGGTGCTGTGGGCAGGTGGAGTCGCAGCTCACGCAGCCCCCCAGGAGATGGTCATAGTACTTGCCTTGCTCTCTGCGGCAACTGAGGAACTCTGGGAGATGCAAAGAACAATGCTACTGGGTGTGAGAGCTCGGGGTCTGACGAAAAACTATGTCACAGCGAAGGAACAAAGCAAACCGACCCTATATGGTTCAATGTGAACACGGCAGTTCCAGGTCAGTTGGGCCCTCTGGGTGCTCTCTAGCCATATGGTTTGCATTTGGATATTTATATCTCTATTTATATGTATCTTCTTGTACATAGCTGAAGATGCATCTGGTTTCTTATTGTTGTTGTTTCTTCTATGACCTATAAGGTTTTCATACTTCTTAGTTTTCAAATGTGGTGGTTTTCTACATATTTTTAAAATTTTTTAGACTTATTTATGCTATGTGCCTGAGTGATTTGCCTGCATGTATGCATTGCATCACATGTGTGCCTTGTGTCTGTGAAGTTCAGAAGAGGGTGTGAGACTCCTAGGGATGGTTGTGAGCCACTGTGTGGGTGCTAGGAACAGGACTGGGTCCTCTGCAAACTAGCAAATGCTCTTAACTGTTGTTCCATCTCTCTAGTCCCCTCTACACATCTTTTAAAATTAATATCTAGATTATTACATTGTCATATAAATTGTTCATTTGCATTTTCAAATCTCCTGAAGGGGAAACACACTTCAAGTTAGTAGAAGGAATAGAAGAGAAAATGCCAGAACCCTCCTTGAAGAGCTGGGGAGGGGAGCTGGGAAAGTCCGTGGTGATATATTGGCAACATGTGGGAAGAACAACGGCCTGCACTGGTAATGATGCTGAGCAGAAGTTATGCCCCAAGGGTCCCAGCTGGTGAACAGAGGATGGGAAGCTAATCTCTGGGTGAGGGGATCCATTCACAGCTGCACAGCCAGAAAGGAAGGACATAGCCTACTTGGAGGAGGTTCACTCGGGAAGAGGAGATACTACCCACTCGCTTCTCAATAAACTGCCTTCACCACATACCCAGAAATAAAGAGCCAAGTGACATTGATTGAGACCCTCCCCACAAATCACGAGCTTTCTCCCTTTAAGACTAATGGAGTTTTAGGTTTCTTTAAATATTTTAAATATTTAAATATCTTGCCCACCAGTGTGGACAAGATTGCTCAGTGGATAAAGGTATTTGCCAATAAGACTGATTACCTAATTTGGTCCCCAGGACCCACATGGTGGAAGGAGAGAACTAACTACCAAAAATATCTTCACACACACACACAGACACAGACACACACACACACACACACACACACACACACACACACAGAGAGAGAGAGAGAGAGAGAGAGAGAGAGAGAGAGAGAGAGAGAGAGGACAGAGAGAGAGAGAGAGAGAAACTAAGTTTTAAGACCGAGTGATAATCAGTAAATATTTGAAAAATACTTGAGTGGAAAAAACGAGATAGGAAATGAAAAGGCAGAGTTTTAACAATTTCTGAAGATGTGCAGGTGGGTGTGCTGTGCTCGCCTATCCCCATATTTATGTGTTTGATAATTTCCACAATAAAATGTTTCAAAGCAACATTAGAGCTGGGGAGGGGGTACATGCCTGTAATCCCAGTGGCTGATGCAGGAAGATCTCAAGTTCAAGACTAGCCTGAGAGGGGAGTGGGAGGGTGTTGGGAGGGGGGGCGGAAATGGAAACTTTTATAATCTAATAAAATTTACTAAAAAAAAAAAAAAAAAAAAGACTAGCCTGAGACACACAGGAGAGCTGTCAGAAAAGGTGGAGGTTGTCAGAAAAGGTGGAGAAACATTGTATTTACTGACTGAATTACCAAAGAATAAACTTGAAGAAAAAAATTAAGGAGGAGATAGAGATGAAGGATTACGTGATTAGGACTAATTCCTCCTTTGTGGTCAGAGAAGTCCTCTAGGAATCGCTAAGAGACACTGAAGGCTGAGGGAAAAGAAGCGAAGAGAAGATTAGGAAATGCTTTCAGGTAGGGGAGTAGGCAGTTTCCCAGGGTAGTGTACAAACAGTTGAAAGGCTGAATGGAAAGAGACCACACAACACATCTCATCCCTCCATCCCTGTCCTCCACCTGGCTGCAGGTGGGCCAGAGGGGTTCTGGGGCAGGTGAGGAAATGGCTCAGACTTCGGAACTCACTGCAGAAATCTGTACAGCTGCGCTGGCTCCTCTGGCTGCAGGAGATGCAGGAGACACAGGTTTTGGTCAAGGAGTCCCAGTACTGCTCTTTGGGGCAGTTTGCCATAGTCGCCCCTGGCCACCTGTCCTGTGGAAGGAGAGATGAAGCATTAGGAGAGAAAGCAGATGGCCAAACAGAACCCAGGTGGCCTCCCCTGCCACACTCTGAGATGTTCTCTGTCTCAGCAGGCCGAGGGCAGACAAAGCTGGCTTCCACCTCAGCTGTGATCTTGGCTGGGTTCTTTTTTCTCCCCGTTTCCCATTCGTAAAATGGTTTCTCCAGGGGTCCCTCACTAATAGAGTTGCACCCTGTCTGTTCACACATTGTTCTTCATGTGTCCTAGGCCTCCTCCCCGGGATCTCTGCTTATTTCCCCACCATCTGTGGCATCTGCCTAAACAGAGGGCTCTAAGGACCAGGTTATGTGTAGACAACCTGGCTCTGATCTAGATGCCCAGCCTGGGCTGAGGTGGCTAATGTTAGACATCAGGGGTCTATGAGTCAGCCCGAAATGACTGACATTGGATGCCTGCGGAACCCAGAAGCAAACAATGATGTCATCTCTCCTCTAACTGTCCTTGACAGAATGCCATATCTTTATAAATATGCTTTGAGGTCAGAGGTAAAGGTGTTAGCCTTCACCCTTGTCAGCTTGTCTGTGTGTGTCTGCCTGTAGGCTTGTGTGCTGCTCTACATGTGTGGAGGTGTGTGCCTAGGTACCAACCATTGTCTGCCTAGTGGTCTACATGGAGGCCTTCATGCAGAGTGAGTAAGTATCTTTTAAAAATAGATTTATTTATTTTAATTTTATATGTGTGTATATATGTATGTATATATACCACAGTATGCCTGGTGTCTGTGGAGGTGAGGAGAGGGCATTGCATCTCCTATAACTGGTGATATAGGTGATTATGGGCTGCTTTTCATTGGTACTTGAAACCAAACCTGGATCCTCTGCAAAAACAGCAGGTGCTCTTAACCACTGAGCCCTAGTACAGGATGCCTCGTCCGCCCAAGGCCCCTTCATCCCTGCAATCTACTTGCCTCGTGTGACCCTCCTCCTTTCTTGGCCTCAGAGCACGACCTCAGAAGGACCCTACTGTCTACCACTAGCATGCACACCCCCTTCTTGGTCCCCACTGTGGCCTTGGCATTCATGGATGTGGCTGCTTCCCGCCATTGTTTAGGTTCACCATGGGCATGCCCAACCGCAGTGGGGCAGAGCAATGCCAGGTCACAGTGGGCCGAGCGACACTAAGTCACACTGGAGCCTGACTATACTGGAGCAAGATAGCCCTAGTCACAGTGCTGGTGTCACGGAGGCAGGCAAACACAGGGATAATTTAGTCCTAGGGTACTTGGCTTTGGTTAGGCAAGTTTGTCTCCTGGCTGCCCAACTCCCTCCCCTGCAATACTACACACCCACCCTTCTTCAAACAAGGCACCTTCCAACCTCAGACCCCCACCTGTGTGGAGCTACACCTCTCTCTGAATGACTTAAGTTGCTCTGCCCCTAACAATCATCAAATTCAGTTTCTATTCAAACACATTCCTAATGTACCAATAGGAAGAACAGCAAGACCAATCCAACTTGAACTGGTTTGGGGTGCATATCTGGTAAGACAAAACTGTGTCCTCAGGCCAGGAACTTTTAGGGAGCAACTCCTTATTTACCAGTTTATGCATATGCATAATTGGGCACACATATGATTAAAATCAGTTGCATTATGGGAAGAGACATATGCAATAGAAAAAATGCCCATATCACCTAATCTATCCATCAAAACAGAGACGCATTCATATTACACCCTTAGAAACCAAGCTCCTCCTTCTCTTGAACTGGGGCTCTCGAGTACCTTCTTCCCTCTGTTGGCCACTGCTCCTTTGCAGTGTATTTTGATCATTTTGATTGCTTTTGCATGGAGTTTTCTTGCTACTTTGCAATCTGTGTGAGCTTTTGTTTCATTCTTGAATAAAATACCAAGAATCCGCCCACAGTCAGTGCAGACAGCCATCCCAACTACTGGCTACAAAACTGGAGCCCAACAAGGACCGATGAGAGCCAGCATCCAGACTGCGGTGAACTCAGGTGGCTCACTATTCAACAAAGAACCCTCGGTCTTATCAAAAGTTTACAAAAGATGCTAGCAGACACTTCTCCAAAGAAGACAGAATCACCCACAGGCACCAGAGAAGATACTCAGCCTCATAGCTCGTCAGGCTTACTGCAGGCCTATGATTCAGCCATTGGGGAGGCTGGGGCAGGCTCCCCAACTTAGCAAGACTACCTCAAAACTAAAAGTAGTGAATAAAATAAATAAAAAATTTAAAGGCTGGAATACAGCTCAGTGCTTGAGCACTGCCCATTATACATGAAGGCAAAGGAAGAAGAAAAGAGGAGGAAGAGATGAGAGGGAAGGAAAGGAGTGAAGGAGGAATGGAGGGAGGGAGGAAGGAAAGAAAAAACCCTCAAACCTGGGCCATGAAACATTACACTAAAATTATAGGACCTGGGGATAAAGAGAATTGTGAAAGTAATGAGACAAACACAAGCTGTGTGCCAGGAGACGGAACAGCAGGTAGATGCCTATGCTGCCCAAGCCTGGAAACCTCAGTCTGACCTCTGGGACCCCTGTAGGGGTTAAAGAAGGTAACTGACCCTGTCAAGTCGTCCTTTGACCTCCACATGCCTACCCTGGCACCTGGGCCCTCACACGTATGTACATTCTCTCCCCACCCCCCATACACACTCAACATCATCATCATTATGAAGAAAAAGAAAGGCAACTTGCTATGTACAAGGGACCTTCTGGAAAACTGATGGAGATGAGAAAGAATGGAATAAAGGATCTAAAGAACTGGAAGAAAAGAGCTGCCAGCCCCAAGTTGTGTCCTGAGCAAAACTGCCTTTCAATAATGAAGGAGAAATGAAGACAAACAGGAAAACAAATTCTGAGGAAACACATTTCTGGTACCAAAGGCTACTAAGAGTCCTTCATCCACCTGCCTCTGCCTACCCAGGGCTGGGATGAAGGGTGTGCATCACCAGCACCACCAGAGATCTTGACTGTAATGGAAGAGACTGGACAGTGTCATGGAGCCCGAGAAAGGATGAGGAACACTACCAAAGGTCCCTGCACAGGAAAACATTAGTTTTTATTTTGCTTTCTTTTTATGTATATGGGCATTTTGCCTGCAGGTATGTCTATGTACTATGTGGATGCCTGATGCCTGCAGAGCCCCTGCAACTGAAATTACCAAAAGCTGTGAGTTGCCATGTAGGCCCTGAACCCCAGTCTTCTTGCAGAGTAACTAATGTTCTTAACTGCTAACTCCAAGCTCTGTTTTATTGTTTGAGACAAGGTCTCCTTATGTAGTCCTAGCTGGCCTGGAACTCTCTATGTAGGCCAGGTTGATCTCAAAACTCACTGTCTCTGCCTCCTGTGTGCTGGGATTAAAGGAATATACCAGCCACTATGCCTGGGTTGTCAATTAATGTGTGTGTGTGTGTGTGTGTGTGTGTGTGTGTATGTCTGCCTGTATGTCTGTCTGTATGTCTCTGTGTCTACGTATGTGTGTGTGCTTGTGTGTGCACGCAAGTGCATGTGGTACTAAGGACTGAACCGAGGCTTTCCTAGGTGCCAAGCACACTCTTCCAGTGAGTGACATCTCCAGCTCTTTTGTTTTACTTTGAGACAAGGCCTTGTTAAATTGGCCCAGGTCGCCCTTGAATCTGGTCTCTAGCCAAGAGAGGGCCTTAAACTTGCAATCTTGCTGCCTCAGTTTCTTGGTACCTGGGATCATGGGCTTGCACCACAAGGTCAGTCAAGATAAACTTTTATAAAGGAAAGAATTATTGCATGCTTGTTATGAGTTGAAATTCCTGTTTCCCTACATAATTTAATAGACACTACATAAAACAATTATTAAAAACCTATGTTAATAGTCATTCAGTATTCAAAGAGAAAATATGTAACAATAGAAACATAAAAGGAAAAGGGCAGAGAGTTTTAGGAATAGAGTTTTGCATATTAATGAAACTAAGTCGATATTCAAATTAAGGTATCACAAGATCAATTTGTTAATTTTACTCTTTAAGATAATCACTAAGAAAATAAATTAAAAATCTACATAAAGAAGGGTGGGGCAGTGCCATGACTCAGTGGGTAGAGGCACCTACTACCAATCCTGACAACCTGAGCCCAATCACCTGACCCCATACAGTAGAAGACAATCAGCTCCCACAAAATGTCTTCCAACCTCCACCCACTGTTCGTGGCACCAAAGTCCCCTCCCCACATCCATGCACAAAATAAATAAAGTGGAAGCAATATATAAACAGCAGAAATAAATCTTTATCAGAAAAAGTACTACACATAAATGATCTGAACTCTCATATTTAAAGGCGGAAATGGGCAGTCAGATTTGCACAAACCCACAAGATTCATCTACATGCTATTTATAGAGGGTTTGTTTTTGTTTGTGGTGGTGTTTCCGATGAGTCCGGGGACTAGAGCACTAGGCAGTCTCCCCCTTAGCCACGCCCCAATCCCAGCACTCAGATCAAAGGACATAGAAGATCTAAAGTAAAAGCACAGAGCAAGACACTTTATACACATAGTTCTCCAAGAGCAGACACCAACTCACGATTATTATCAGACAGAATACGTCGTATGGCAAGCCCCAAAGAGACATTGAAAGAAAAAGCCCAGACAGATAGGTCCATGCCTACAGGTGCAAGTTCCTCAACAACATGTCAGCACACCCAACAGCCGCGCTTTAATTACCACCATCAAAGGGGATTGTTCCTAGACGGCTGCAGGGATTCAGTTCTACAAAAAGCCATCAGTTCCATGTGCAACATTGAAAGAATTGAGAAGGAAACCACACAGTCATTCCAAAGGTTGCAGAAAAGGCCTCTGACAAACTTCACTACCTTTTCTGATTAAACAAAACCAAAACAAGAAAATACCAGGTGTAATAAACTAGGGTTAAAAAACAAAACTTTTGCCCAAGAAAGGCCATAGATAAAAAATTTGCAGACAATAACATGCCAATGGGGAAAAACTGAAAAGTTTTTAGGTAAGATTAGGAATGAGGCAAAACTGTACCCCTTGCCCTCTTCTGATCAGCATGGCACTGGGACAACCACACATTCGGCCTCATTCCCAACTCCCAGTCCCAAGTCCTGTGGTATTTTCTTTTGGGTCAAGGTGGCCTCTGGCCAAAGCCTCATCCAAGTCTCTGTGGACTTGGTCGCTGGTTACAGATGAAATTAGAGTAACGGGCTGCCTTAACTCTGGCACTTAGGCAAAATAATAATAATAAATAAATAGAGGTATCAAAATTGGAATGAAGAAAGGCAAGACTACTTCTGTCCACAGATGATGTGATCTTATAATAAAAAGGACCACAAAACTGTTAGAACTGATAAAAACATAGTTAGCAGATTTTTTTAAAAAATCAATAATCAAAAACCACTGAATTTTCATAGACTCGCAAAGAACAATCCTAAAGGAAATTAAGGAACAATAACTAATAATAACACAAAAAGAAATAAAATACTTGGTAAATTTAACCAAGAAGTGAAAGAAGTATATGCCAAAATCTATAGAATACCATGGAAAGAGATTACCTAAATAAGTCAAAAGACACCTGTGTCCGTAGACTGGACGACTTAAGATGGCAATATGGCCCAGAACAAATTTACTAATCATATAGTCAACAACAGAATCCTAACAACTTTTAAAAAACAGAAAAGGTTAACCTACAAATTTAAATGGAATGTCAAGAAACTGAGCAGTCAAAATAATCTTCAAAGGAAGGGAGAAGCTAGAGGACTCATACTCCCTGGCTATAAACAGCGCAGAGCTGCCACAGCCAACCGTGTAGTACCGGTGTGGACAGGGGCGACAGAGGTCTGGCCAGGGGAGCCGGATGGGGAGCACAAACAAACCTTTGCCAGTACGAGCAGACGGCTTCTTCACAGGCCTATCGTGAGCATTCAATGGGGCAAAACCCAGTCTTTCATTGAACAGTGGCTGTCGTTCAAATTAGAATGTCATACATTTAAGGTGTTTTGTAATCACTCTAGCAATCGGTCTTGAAGAGAACGCTGGATAGACACATTTAGAAGAATGAAGTTAAGTACTTAACCAATGCCACAAAAAAAACCTCAAAATTGATCAAAGACCAAAGGATATGCTTTTAAAACTTAAAAAAAAAATGAGCTAAAGAGTTGAATAGACATTTCCCCAAAAATATACATGATGAACAGCAAACTCGGAAAGATGCCCAGCTCAGCACTGGAGAAAGGCAAACTGAACCAGTGAGAGACTCTATCTCCTTGACAAGGACAGTCAGCAAGGACCCTGTGCGTTAAATGGGATTTGACGGTGTTACTGTGTTGCGGCCACTTTGTCAAGTGCCTTGGCTAGCTAAAGCGTTCACCTGAGTCACAGTGCCAGCCAGCGGTTCCACATCTAGACAGCTGACTATCCTAAAGAGTCGATCCACCCAAAATCTAAACTCACTTTCACAAAAGCATTGTCCTCTGTCTGCAGAGAGTTGCAGCCACCCAGATGAGGTCATCTGATGGGTGGATAAGAAATACAGTCTATCCCTAAAATGCGATATTCCATGGGTGGCCTGTAAAGACACATGAACTAAAGGGAATTGAAGTCACAGCATACACTGAGAATCAGCTGCTGATACGAAATAACCCAGATAAGCAAAGCTCCAGAGATGGGGATTGGATTAGTTGTCGTCTGAGGCTGGAGGTGGGAGAAGGGAAGATCGACAGGGTTTCTTTCGGGGGTATTGTGGTGGCTACACAATTGTGACACAAAAATCACAAAATCATTTGCTTTAAGTGGAGCTACTGATCTCCCTATAGAGCGGGTTAGATGCCCAGGCCACCTTGAGAGACTCCATGACCCACTAGATGTCTGGAGCCACCACAGCCACTGGGTCAGACAGGGAGGCGCAGGTTGACAGAGGGCAAATGCCGGCTGTTAGGAAGGAGCTGTGTCCACCCTTCTTTCTCACCCACCACCCAGATCTATGTAAAGTCCAGAAGCACGACCCAGCCCCTAGGATGGGCAGAAGACCCCTAAGGATGACGGTGGTCCAGGCAGCAAGGAGGTTGGAGAAGACAGCTCTGTTGGTGAATAGCATGGAAGGAGGAATTGCTCTCAGAAACCAGATCTGTGCACTGGGCTCAGATCAACACAGAAGCTCTCTTGTACCCTGAAGCCCAAGAATCAGCAGGACTTCCAGTTCCTAAAGGCTCCCCAACATGACGGTTGGTGCTGCTCCACAGAAGACCGCTGTGACGGATTAGTTTGAAACCTGCTAAAGAAACCTAAGACAGCAGCTTGTATCACACAGAAAGACCTCACGTATCTGCAGTGTGGTGCTGCAGGTGCCTTTACGGAGGAACGGAGGAACGTGAGGTCACTCGCTAAGATTGTCAAAGCGGGGTGGCAGCAACAGGCGCTTCTGTCCCATGCTCCAAACCGATGGGATTCTTCACCCCTCACTCCAGGCGTCAAGGAAAGCAACTTTGAACCCTCGCATCGTCAGTTCCCACCTTTTGAAAACTGGACACACATGTTTGGCTGCTATTGTGAATACCTTGAAAGAGGAAGGAAAGACTCCAGTCTTTCAATACCAGTCAGAGGCCACCATGAGCAAGCAGTCCCATGCGGCCATTAGGATGACACGCCTCGGCAGTTTTAAGAACACGGTGAGGGTCAAGCTACAGTTTTTTTGTATTAAACCAAGTACTTGTGGTTTATTTCGTTTTCATGCAAAACATGTTTCTATTTGAGCAAAACAAAATTGTTTGTTGTGTGAAATATATTAAGGTGGTTACTTTCATTTCAATGGCTTTCTATTATTATTATTATTAACATTGTCATTATTTTGGCTTTTTCAAGCTAGGGTCTTACTATGTATGTAACTCCGGCTGTCCTAAAAACTCACTATGTAGAGCAGGCTGACCTCATATTTACAAAGATCCACTTGCTTCTGTCTCCTGAGTGCTGGGATTAAAGGAGTGCATCACTACACCTGGCCAGTGGTTTTCTATTTTTAATTTCATGTGTAACGGTCTTAGCTTTTGCTATAGAGAAACTAAGAGCAGAAAGAATATATACCTATTTCAAGGTGGTACAAATATAAGAAATATTAAAATATTTTTAAGTTGGAGGATTTTGTTGTTGTTGTTGCTGTTATTTATTTTTTAACTTCCCAGAGCCTTTGTTTGTGAAGAGGCTCTGAAAGGTGGAAAACAGGTTTGTGGTTTTGAGAACCATTTTGTAGTTGAAGAGAAACGGCTTATCCGAGGCCAAGGGCAAGTGTATGACCAGCGGTAACTTGAACTCTCCACCTTCACTGCAGCACCAAGAAGTTGCTGTGGGTTCCAGCACATTCTAGCTGATCCCTAACTCCTGGTCCCAGGTCTAATGGCATTTCCTCTGCGGTCAAGGTGGCCCTGGTCACTGCCCCATGGGATTCTCTGAGAAACGTATGTCTTGGCGTCTTTGGTGGACATGGATGCTGGACAGAGACGAAAATTCTAGCAAGGGCCTGCCTGAGCCGAGTCTGGGTGTGGGGCAGGTGGAGTCGCCGAGCGCAGCCAGTCCTTCCTGATGGGGAATCTTAGAGGAACCCACTTAAGACCCCAGCAGCGCAACATATCAACAGACCTGCTCTTTCAACAATCGTCAAATAAAAGGAAAAGGCAGAATGGGGACAGGGAGAGGTTGAAACACAGAACCCAGTCTCTCTCGTGGGTCCCCAAAGGACCTGGGCTGAACTTAGCCACCAAGAACACCATAGGTGCTTCTTGCTCAACACCTGTGCTCTTGGGCACTCTAAGAGTTCTTAGAAATTCACGACAGCTAAGTGGGGACAGAGTTGTGAGCGCTGAGTCCCGAGGCATCTCATATCTACCAGATTAGAAATCATCCAGAGACCCAAGGAGAAAACCTGGAGCATGTGGATACAAAAAGAAGGCCCCTACATGTCTGGCTGACCCGTAACCCCTGGCACGCAAGACCTGAACCTGGAGACCTCTCCCGTGTACAGGACCGGGGCTGTCCCAAAGTTGGGTAGCCCTGGTTTGTACCTGGGGTGATACTGCTGGATCCCCAGCCCCCAGAACACCTTCTTGGCCCTCACCCACTACAGCTGGCTACTCACCATGCTCCTGTGCCGCTGCTCCAGCCTCCTGCCTGTCCTGGCCCACGCTACTCATTACTCAGGCCGTTTATTATTAGCCTGAGATTTTGTTAGGCCTAGGCCACACTTCCTGGGTTTTCCCCTCGACCTGGGCATGTAAATATGACACCCTGCTGACTTGCGCCTGCGCCTCAGTTCAGGGAGTACAGGTGGGTGACCCGACCCTGTTGGCTCAGCACCGGGGGCTTAGCTTGACCTGGCCGTGAGACGACAGAACTTGGGCACTTCTGGATCGTCCCTTTCCCACCTCTCAGGGGCCTGCTTCCTGTTCACTGCCCACTCTCCAGGCTAGGCCGCCCAAACAGCTCTTGTTGCCCAGGACTAGCTTGAACTCAAATTTCTCCTGTCTCAGGTTCGAGATTGTGGGGATTGTCGGTGTGTTCCACCACACCTGGACCAGAAAGCCATCTGTGACTGCCCAGGCCATTAGGTGCCTATTCTTACAGCAAGTTCTCAGCACACAATGACTCCACCAACAAGCTACATGGAAAAATCAATGCTACAGCCCTGATGATCCTGTGTGGTGACTTTATTTCTATGCATTCCCAGGTCTTCAGGACCCTGCAGGGAAAGATAGCCCAACAATTGCTCTTCCAAGTCCATGGCAGTACTGTTCATAGGAGCCCACATATGGAGTCAATCTGCACATCATCAGTGGATGAGTGGATAAGAACCGGAGTGTGTGTAAACAGCGGGATTCTATCCATCCTCAAAAGAGAAGGAAGTCCTGCCATTTGTGTCACCCAACATGAATGGAATTGGAGACCCTTGTGTTTGAAATTAGAAGTCAGGCTGGATGTGGTGACTCACGCCTGTAACCCCAGCACTTGAGAGGCAGAAGCAGACAGATCTCCAAGATCAAGGCTAGCCTGGTCTACAGAGCGAGTTCCAGGACAGCCTGGGTTATGCAGACAAATAGTACCTCGATAAAAAAAAGAAAAAAAGGAAAGAAAAAAAAAGAAAGAAAATAGAAGAAAAGGAAGAAGTCATGGCCTAGAGTGAAGGCCCTGTGGTTAAGAGCTCCTTTGAAGAGCCAGGTTCAACTCCCAGCACCCACACGGTAGCTCACAAATATCTGTGACTCCAGTTATAGGGGATCTAATACCCTCTTCTGGGCTCCATGGACCCCAGATACACGTGATGCACAGATACATATGTAGACAAGACAGCTATACATGGAAAACTTTAAAACTTGAAAGCATTTAAATAGAAAGAAAAAAGTCAATCCTGGAGAGACAAAGTCATATGTTCTCACTCCTGTATAGAATATAGCACAGAATTCTTACAGCTCGAGAGAAAATCAAGTCCTCAGAGGCTGTGGAGGGTGAAGGGCAGGAGGACAGGGACAGCTTGGTCAGAAGGTCCCCATTTCAGCTGGGTAGTGCTGTGGTTCTGTTGTTTAGCAGGCTAAATAAAGTCTACAGTCATACATTATGGCTCAGCGGTCAAGCACGGATGGGGCTCTGGGGTTCATCCTCAGCTCTGAGAAACAAAATGGCACATACCTTGATCCCAGTGTGCAAGAGGCTAAAGTAGGAGGCCATGAGCTCCAGCCAGCCTGGGCTATATAGTGAGACCCTGGAGAGCATGGGGTGGGGGGATACAGTTTGGGAACTGGGGTGGGGGTATGGGTGGTGGTGCTTGGCATTCACAAGGCTCTGGGCTCAATATCTAGAATAGAAGGGTGAAAGAAGAGACAGAAAGAGGGAGACAGAAGAAGCGAGGAAGGGAAGGGAAGGAAGGAAGGAAGGAAGAAAGGAAGGAAGGAAGGAAGAAAGGAGGGTGGGAGGGAGAGAGAGAGGGAGGGAGAGAGGGAGGGAGGGAGGGAGGGAGGGAGGGAGGGAGGGAGGGAGGGAGGGAGGGAGCGAAGAAGGATGATCCTAAGACAAGCTGCAGGTGATCTAGGAGATAAGAGCATCCTGCTGGAGCTTGTGGCTGCCCAGAGCCATTTTGGGGGACAATCTACCCAATACTGACCCTTGAGACCTGGAAAGGCTGTCACTGGAAGCTCATGAATGGCAACAGGAGGCTGGCAGCAACGCACTGCCCATCCAGGGGAGGATGGCTGCATAGCCAGGCTGAGGCATAGCCAGGCTGCTGCATAGCCAGGCTGCTGCATAGCCAGGCTGCTGCATAGCCAGGGTGCAGAGGTCAAAGGAGAAGCACCAGCAGCTGTGGGAGTGTGGGAGAGGTTGGACTCGATAGGGCAGGTCACTGAGGAAAGTGGTGGAGCAAGATGCTGACACACCACATGCACACGCACACATCCACACATATACATACACACACATTCATACATACACTCATAACATATACACAATCACACATGCAAGTACACATTCACATATATACACACACATGCACAATATACATGTCACATGAATACATATGCACATATAATACATGTACGCACATGTATGTGCATACCTACACATGTACACATACTCTGGTGCTCTTTTCCCAGAATGGTATGCCTGCGAATGTGATATGTGACAGATGTGACAAAGGGTGGTGTTTGAGGGAACCCAGTCCTACACGGGAGGTTTTCATAGCTAGTGTTAATGAACAGTAGCAAAACCACAGCTGGGCCAAAGGAGTGACAGGTAGAACCCATTGCCATGAACATTCTGCCTCCATGTGGGAACAGGGCAAGGTTGGGGTTTATTTCTGGGCCGTGTCTCCTCCTCACCTTTCTGAACCTGTCGGAGCTGGACTCTACTGCCTCACTGAGGGCTGTCTGGGGCCTGGACCCATGTGGGAAAACTGTCTGGCGTTGCTGAGCCTTCCACCACTGGAGCTGGGATGTGTAAATAGAGCAGCTGTCCTGAGTCTCACATGCCATCTTGGCCAACACTTACAATGCTCTGTGCATAAGCGACAGGCAAACAAAGCCCGGGTTCTCTGGGAGGCAGCAGGGCAGAAGGGGAGGGTCCCTTCAGTCACATCCAGCCACCACTGGCTGACGCTCCAGTGCACATGTGCCCTCTCAGAATAGTGCTGCCAGTTTCCAAACCTCATTCTGAAACCAGACTTTTCTGTGCTGTCTCCAGGGGCACCACCGGCTTCTCACTGTGAGTCACAAGGCCAAAATTTTAGAACTCGGAACAAAGACACTTTGCACACTGCAAGGCTTGAGAGCTAGCTTGTTTACGCTAGCAGGGTCAACAATTAAAAGGCGTAGGCAGTTGGGGTAGGTCTAGAGAGCAAACCCCAGACCATCTAAACACCTAGGTGGGCCATTTCCAACATTTTTAGCTGAGCCCAGCCCCATAGCAGTGCCTCTGGGGGAAGTGACCATCGCACGGCACCCTTAGCTTACATCATGCTGGCTGGGACAGCTCAGATGCGGTGTTTCCCAAGTGACTCAGTCTCTGAGCTCTCAGAGGGCTGGCGGGCTTGCTGCGGGCCCAGCTCTGCTCCATTGCTTCAGTCTGTTGTGCTGTACACCATCTCACTGAAGGCCTTGAGTTGCCTCTGTGGAATTGCCTCATCAAAGTCAATGTTGCCCATTATTATTGCCCAACTTTGCTGTGCACATGGTGGGGTTTGAACCCACAGACTCATGGTGGCAGCTAGCTCTGCCCTACCTCCCCTCTCGTCCCTGTATCGAGGCACGCTACTTGATAATATCCTCTGAGTAGGTTCTGGGATAAGCAAGTGTTCAGAAAGGGATTTTTTTTGAAAGGAACATTTTTAAAGCTAGAGCTGAAGCCCTTATCAAGATTTCAATTTACACACGAGCCATCCATGACCACTTCCCAGAAGGGCTAGACACTACACCTGGGCAAATCCCAACTTGAAGAAGCAGACAGTAGGCTCTTTATTATCACTGTTTATTATTATATTAAGTCCCCAATTTCTTATGGGAGGAGCTGGGCACTCTTTTTCTTTATCAATTTTTTCCTGATTATGTTCTATTGTGAACATTTCAGAAGGAAGAGCACAGTGGAGAGGGAAGCCCAGTCAACCATGGGGGCCTCCACCTGCTCATGGAGTCTCTTCGGCTGTGGCCATCTGGGTCTGCCCTCCTGCTGAATGTCACCTCTGTCTCCCAGTCTTGTTGTCTAAAGCAATGACTTTCAACCTGTGGGTCTTGATGTCCCTTGGAAGGGATTGAATGACCTTTTCACAGGAGTCACATCAGATATCCTGCATATAAGATGTTTATAATTCACAACAGTAGCAAAATCGCAGTTATAAAGCAGGAACAAAATAATTTTACAGCTGGCGGGGAGAGGGGGTCACCACAACATGAGGGACTGTATTGAAGGAAGGTTGAGAAAGTGTTTTCTGTTATTTTCAATCTTCCATCTCTTCTTTGATCTGTACTGTACTTTATCTTGATACCCCTCAAAGGTCCACATGCTGAAAGCATGTTCTGGGGCCTGAGAAGCTGCTGGGAGGCGGTGGACCCCACAGGAGATGGGGCCATTGGGAACCTGGCCCTCCCTGTCTCTCTTTGCTCCCCACTCTGCCCACCCTACCACAGGCTGTGAAGCAGCAGAACCATCACCAGGAGTTCAGCTCAGGAAACCAACAACTAAATAAATCCTGTCTCCTACAAGTTGCTTCCATCTGGCTCTTCACAATGAGGAGAGAAGAAACCACATTCCAGGAAGGCAATGGCCCCTTTGAAAGCAGCGGCACCTGGGTTTGTGCTTTGGCGGTTTCTCCCACGCCCACCCTTGCGCACAGCATGGGGTTATCTAGCTCAAACCCAGCATAACAAGGGTGACAACTTAAACTGATGGTCCTTGGCCAAAGCAGATGCCACCCTTGCAAGCTGATGGCTTTCTAAACCTGCCATCATTTCTCTATTTTTAGTGCCTGTGAGGAAGGGCTCTCTCTCTTTACTGTCATACTGATAAATGTCCTGAAATCATGTGTGAAAGATTTGCCTTTGGCCTGTGGTGTTAACAGAAGCTAGCGACGCATGTAGGGGTCAGAGCATATGTTGTAGGAACCAGTTCTCTCCTTCCACCATGTGGGTCCTGGGGAACAGACTTAGGGTTAAGTCAGGCTTGGTGGCCACTCCCTCACGGGGCCTCTAGAAACCTTTAGATATTAAAATAGGAGAAAATTCATTTCCCTCCCCAGTGGTCTCTTGTTTCTTGAGTTGAAGTCCTCTACTGTACAAATGGGATTGGGAAAGCTGCCTCCTCCAGGGTCCTCGGGACTCTAGAAGGGAAGGGACCTACAAGTCGATAGCCCTTCAGGGGACCATGTGTTTTACAGATGGGACAGTGAGGTCATGAACCGTGTGGGCTCTGGGCTGTTTGAACATCAGACTTGTCCTCAGAACCCAGCACAGGACTCAGCACACACTGTCTGTTCAGTCAATAGTTTTTGAATGAGCAAATGCATGGAAATTAAAAGCAAGTGCACAACACCCCAAGTTCTGCTTCCTAGAAGAGATGACCAATTTGTGGGATGAGAATCAGTGAACCAGGTCCTTTGTGAAGAGAAAGGGTCACACCCTGAGGGAAGGTGGGGGGGCAGTGACTCAGAGAGACCTCTGTGCACAGCCTATGACTCACAGACCAGCAAGGTGGGAGCACACAAGCCAAGAGTAACCTGGATCCATCGCCTGCTCTTCTCTCCCTCACCTCCCGTGCCTGTTCCAGCACAGACATCCCTGGGGACACCCACAGCCTTTGTCCTGCTTCCCTGCCCTGGCAACGCTTTGCCTCCTGTACTCTGCACCACAAAGTCTTGGCTCCAGCATCTTCTTTAAGAGTCCATTCTACTACTGACCAGAGTCCCAGACCGTCTTAGTGAGGGTTTCTATTGCTGTGATGAAACCCACGGTCAAAGCTGTGTAGAGAGGAAAGGGGTTATTTTGGTCGTCATTCCGTATAACAGTTGATCATCAAAAGCAGTGAGTGTAGGAACTCAAGCAGGGAAGGAGCTGAAGCTCCTGAAGGCAGAAGCTGCTGCAGAGACCATGAAAGGGTGCGGCTTACTGGCTTGCTCTCCACGGTTTGCTCAGCTTGCTTTCTTAAGAACCCAGAACCACCAGCTCAGGAATGCCTCCTCCGCATCAATCACTAATTAAGAAAATGCCTATGGGCCTGCATATAGTTGGATTTTTTTTCCTTCCTCCCTCCCTCCCTCCCTTCTTTCTTTCTCTCCTTCCTTCCTTCCTTTTTTCCTTCCTTCCTTCTTTGTTTTGTTTGTTTGTTTGTTTGTTTGTTTTTCAGGACAGGGTTTCTTTGTGTATCCTTGGCTGTCACTGTCTTGGAACTGACTGTAGATCAGGCTGGCCTCAAACTCACAGAGATCCTCACCAGTCACTCACTTGGTGCACAGATATACGTACAGGTAAAATACTCATGCACATAAGAATAAATTAACCTTAACACAAAAAGCATGTACTATTATACCAAGATTCTAAAAAGAAAATGAAATGAGCTTTTAAATAAATAACTGCCGGTTGTCATGTGGATGTGGAGGGAAAGAGGAATCAAGCATCTTCATCACTTGGGTCTCTGTTACCAAAATGTGTTCAACTGTTTTTTTGTTTTGTTTTGTTTTTGAGACAGTGTTTCTTTTTGTAGCCCTGGCTGTCCTGGAACTCACTTTGTAGGCCAGGCTGGCTTCAAACTCACAGAGATCCTCCTGCCTCAGGCTCCCAAGTACTGGGATAAAAGGGGTGTGCCACCACCGCCAGATTTATAGCTGGATCTTATGGAGGCATTTTCTCAGTGGAGGCTCCTTCCTCTCCAGTGACTCTAACTTGGGTCAAGTTGACATAAAAATAGCACAGCTGAACCTTGTCAAGCTGACACACAGATCTATGAGTCACAGACTTTCCTTTCTTATTCACTCCCAAGATCCCACATTAATAGGAACATCACAATATAAAATATTCTAAAGTTTAAAAGCTCCACTGTGTTTAAAAATTTAAATACTTCAGCCTCGTCTACAAAGAGAGTTCCAGGACATCCAACAGAGAAACTCTGTCTCAAGAAAAAAAAATTAAATACTTAAAATTTCAAAGTCTCTTTTAAAAATATTCAAACTTTCTTTTTAAATCCAAAGTCTTTGTAAAATTCCAAAATCTCTTTAAAAATTTAAAGTCTCTCACAGGGATACAAGAAGCATATCTAAACATAATAAAGGCAATATACAGCAAGCCAACAGCCAACATCAGACTAAATGGAGAGAAACTCACAGCGATCCCACTGAAATCAGGAACAAGACAAGGTTGTCCACTCTCTCCACATCTATTCAATATAGTTCTTGAGGTACTAGCTAGAGCAATAAGACAACAAAAGGAGATCAAGGGGATACAAATTAGAAAAGAAGAAGTCAAACTCTCACTATTTACTGATGATGGTCACTAGTTTACACAAGTGACCCCAGAAATTCTACCAAGGAACTAATACAACTCATAGACACTTTCAGCAATGTAGAAGGATACAAGATTAACTCAAAAAAAAATCCCCCCTTTACACAGATGATAAATGAGCTGAGAAAGAAATCAGAGAAACATCAGCCTTCACAATAACCACATAAAATATCTCAGAGTAACTCTGACCAAACAAGTGGAAGACCTATATGACAAGAACTTTAAATCTTTGGAAAAAGAAATTGAAGAAGATACCAGAAAATGGAAAGATCTCCTATGCTCTTGGGTAGGTAGAATTAATATAGTAAAAGTGGCAATCTTACCAAAAGCAATCTACAGATTCAATTCAGTACCCATCAAAATCCCAGCAAAATTCTTCACAGACCTCAAAAGAACAGTATTCCACGTCATATAGAAAAGTGAAAAACCCAGGATAGCCAAAACAATACTGTACAATAAAGAAACTTCTGGAGGCATCACAATTCCTGACTTCAAACTCTACTACAGAGATACTACAGTACTGAAAATAGTCTGGTATTGGCATAAAAACAGACAGGAGGACCAATGGAACTAAATCGAAGATCCAGATATTAATCTGCACACCTATGAACACCTGAGTTTTGAGAAAGAAGCAAGAAATATAAAATGGAAACAAGAGTATTCAACAAATGGTGCTGGCATAACTGGATATAACATGTAGAAGAATGAAAATAGATCCTTATCTATCATCAAGCACAAAACTCAAGTACAAATGGATCAAAGACCTCAACATAAAGCCAGCCACACTGAACCTATAGAAGAGAAAGTGGGAAGTACACTTGAACGCATTGGCACAGGAGACCACTTCCTAAATATAACTCCAGTAGCACAGACACTGAGAGAAACAATTAATAGATGGGGCCTCCTGAAACTGAAAAGTTTCTGTAAAACAAAGGACACAGTCAACAAGACAAAACAGCAGCCTACAGAATGGAAAAAGATCTCCATGAACCCCACATCGGACAGAGGGCTGATCTCCAATATATACAAAGAACCCAAGAAATTAGTAATAAAAAGAACAAATAATCCAATAAAAAAGTGGGGTTTAGACCCTAACAGAGAACTCTCAACAGAAGAATCTAAAATGACTGAAAGACACACAAGGAAATGCTCAACATCCTTAGCTATCAGAGAAATGAAAATCAGAACAACTCTGAGATTCCATCTTACACCTGTAAGAATGGCCAAGATCAAAAACACTGATGACAACTTATGCTGGAGAGGTTGTGGGGCAAAGGGAACACGCCTACATTGCTGGTGGGAGTGCAAGCTGATATAACCACTTTGGGTGTCAGTGTGGCCATTTCTCAGAAAATTAGGAAACAACCTTTCTCAAGACCCAGCAATACCAGTTTTGGGGATATACCCAAAGGATGCTCAGTTGTACCACAAGGACATGTGCTCAACTATGTTCATAGCAGCATTGTTTGTCATAGCCAGAATCTGGAGACAACCTAAATGCCTCTCAACTGGAGAATGGATAAGGAAAATGTGGTACGTTTGCACAATAGAGTACGACACAGCAGAAAAAAATAATGACATCTTGAAATTTTCAGGCAAATGGATGGATCTAGAAAACATCATTTTGAGTGAGGCAACCCAGACACAGAAAGACAATTATCACATGTACTCACTCATAAGTGGTTTTAAAACATAAAACAAAGAAAACCAGCCTACAGTTTACAGTCTCAGAGAACCTAAACAACAATGAAGACCCTAAGAGAGGTATACATGAGTCTAATGTACATGGGTAGTAGAAAAAGACAAGATCTCCTGAGTAAATTGGGAGCATGGGGACCATGGGAGAGGTTGAAGGGGAGGGGAGCAGAGAAAAGTGTGTAGTTCAATAAAATCAATTTAAAAACACACACACAAAATTCAACTGTGGGTTCCTGTAAAATAAAAAAAAAGTAAATATTTCCTTACTTCAAGAGGAAAGAACCAGGGTACAGTCACGTTCTAAATAAAGCAAAACCAAACTCTAATATCTCAATGACCGATATCTGGGATTCACTCATGATCTTCTGGGCTCCTCCACAGAGGATTGGGTTCCTTCTCCAGGTCTGCCCTCTGTTACACACACAGCTCGCTTTCTCTCCCCCAGCTGGCTGCACTCCACCGCTGCTGCTGTCCTTGGTGGTCCTCCCACAGTACTGGCCTCTTCAAAAGTGATGGGGTTTCTTGCTGCAACTGGACAGCACTTGCACCAATAGCCTCTCTTGGGTTTTCTTCTGGGATTCTAGTCTTGCCATACAGTGCTAAGCCTCAACTGCTTTCCATGGTCCCTCATGCCTTCAAAATCAGTACCACCTGAGTGAATCTTAAACTACGAAGGTTGGTTGCCTGCACGAGGTACAACGTTGGTCACTCCTGCCACACAACTTCTGTGTGCTGACCCCAAGGAAACACTTTCCAGAAGACTTCACCTCAGTAATGCTGGCTTCTTCTTCTCCTTCTCCTCTTCCTCCTTCTTGCTTTTTGCCAGAATATCTTCTTTTTTTAAAAAAAGATTTATTTATTATGTATACAATGTTCTTCCTGCATGTACACCTCTATGCCAGAAGAGGGCACCAGAACTCATCACAGATGGTTATAAGCCGTCATGTGGTTGCTGGGACTTGAACTCAGAACCTCTGGAAGAACAGCCAGTGTTCTTAACCTCTGAGCCATCTCTCCAGCCCTCTTCTTTTTTAAAAAAAAAAATTTATTGAGCTCTACATTTTTTTCTGCTCTCTTCCCTGCCTCTCCCCTTCCCTTCAACCCTCTCCCAAGGTCCCCATGCTCCTAATTTACTCAGGAGATCTTGTCTTTTTCTACTACCCATGTACATTAGACTCATGTATACCTCTCTTAGGGTCTTCATTGTTGTTTAGGTTCTCTGAGACTGTAAACTGTAGGCTGGTTTTCTTTGCTTTATGTTTTAAAACCACTTATGAGTGAGTACATGTGATAATTGTCTTTCTGTGTCTGGGTTGCCTCACTCAAAATGATGTTTTCTAGATCCATCCATTTGCCTGAAAATTTCAAGATGTCATTATTTTTTTTCTGCTGTGTCGTACTCTATTGTGCAAACGTACCACATTTTCCTTATCCATTCTCCAGTTGAGAGGCATTTAGGTTGTCTCCAGATTCTGGCTATGACAAACAATGCTGCTATGAACATAGTTGAGCACATGTCCTTGTGGTACAACTGAGCATCCTTTGGGTATATCCCCAAAACTGGTATTGCTGGGTCTTGAGAAAGGTTGTTTCCTAATTTTCTGAGAAATGGCCACACTGACACCCAAAGTGGTTATATCAGCTTGCACTCCCACCAGCAATGTAGGCGTGTTCCCTTTGCCCCACAACCTCTCCAGCATAAGTTGTCATCAGTGTTTTTGATCTTGGCCATTCTTACAGGTGTAAGATGGAATCTCAGAGTTGTTCTGATTTTCATTTCTCTGATAGCTAAGGATGTTGAGCATTTCCTTGTGTGTCTTTCAGTCATTTTAGATTCTTCTGTTGAGAGTTCTCTGTTAGGGTCTAAACCCCACTTTTTTATTGGATTATTTGTTCTTTTTATTACTAATTTCTTGGGTTCTTTGTATATATTGGAGATCAGCCCTCTGTCCGATGTGGGGTTCATGGAGATCTTTTTCCATTCTGTAGGCTGCTGTTTTGTCTTGTTGACTGTGTCCTTTGTTTTACAGAAACTTTTCAGTTTCAGGAGGCCCCATCTATTAATTGTTTCTCTCAGTGTCTGTGCTACTGGAGTTATATTTAGGAAGTGGTCTCCTGTGCCAATGCGTTCAAGTGTACTTCCCACTTTCTCTTCTATAGGTTCAGTGTGGCTGGCTTTATGTTGAGGTCTTTGATCCATTTGTACTTGAGTTTTGTGCTTGATGATAGATAAGGATCTATTTTCATTCTTCTACATGTGATATCCAGCTATGGCTGGCCTCTTCTTAATCATAGCTAATTCTTCAGCCCCAGCTGACCACATACCAAAGATTCTCCACACACACCAAACTCCCAGGAGAATCTTTGCTTCCCTCTGAAGCTTCACAAGCCAGGCTTCCATCCTCTGTACTGTTCTCAACGTTCATATTCTCCAAGTTCCCATGGAACATTTCACTAAGCTTTGAACACTCAGTAGCTTTTCTAACTCAAAACCTTCCACAATTTTCCCCAAAACAATATGGTCAGGTTTGTTACAGCATTACCCCACTCCTGGTACCAACTTGTCTTAGTGAGCGTTACTATTGCTGTGATTAAATACCATGACCAAAAGCAACTTTGGAAGAAAGGGTTATTTCACTCACAGTCCTATTTAACAGTTCATCATCAAAAGCCCTGCGGGCAGGAACTCAAGCAGGACAGGAAGCTAGAGGCAGGAGTTGATGCAAAGGCCCTGGAGAGGTGCTGCTTCTTGGTTTGCTCTCCATGACTTGCTTAGTCAGCTTTTCTATAGAACCCAGGACCACCAACCCAGGAGTGGCCCTACCCAAAATTGTCTGATCTCCACACCACCAATCATTAATTAAGAAAATGCCCTACAGGTCTGCCTCCAGCCAGATCTTACAGAGGCATTTTCTCAACTGAGGCTCCTTCTTCTCCGGTGACTCCAGTTTGACATAAAACTAGCCAGTGCATCACCTGAGCCACATCTGTCTACCACGAGCTATATTTTCTCTGCATGCACTCTGTGCTCATAGGGGCCACCTGCTTCCTCAGCTAGAATGTGAGCTCCAGGCGGCACATGGTGGCATAGACCTCTAATCCCAGTTCTCAGGAGGCTGAAGAAGGAGGAAAGGCACAAGTTTGAGGCCAGCCATGGTGGTTCATATAGTGTTGACCGAGTTTTCTGTTCCATCAGGTCCCACAGACGTTTAGTCCCAAATAAACACACAGGTCTACATTAATCTGAACGGGTTGGCCTAGTAGCTCAGGCTTCTTATTAATTAGTTATTATATCTTTTTTTCAAGATTTTATTTATGTATTATGTCTACAGGGTTTATGCCTGCATGCCAGAAGAAGGCACCAGATCTTGTTGTAGATGGTTTTGAGCCACCATATGGTTGCTGGGAATTGAACTCAGGACCTCTGGAAGAGCAGCCAGTGTTCTTAACCTCTGAGCCATCTCTTCAGCCCTAGTTCTTACATCTTACATTAACCCATTGTTCTTGTTTGTGTTAGCCATGTGGCTTGGTACCTTTTTCGGCAAGACAGTCACATCTTGTGTCTTCTGCGTCTGGGTGATGATTGCAGACTGACTCTTTCCTCTCCCAGAATTCTCCTGTTCTCATTGTCCCACCTCTACTTCCTGCCTGGTTGCTCCACCTATTCTTCCTGCCTGGCTACTGGCCAATCAGCGTTTTACTAAAATACAATTGACAGGGTACAGACCATTGTCCCTCAGAAATATAGCGAGTTCCTGCCCAGCTTGGGCTGTACAGTGAGACTTTGTCTCAGCAAAATAAAGCAAAGGAGAAATAATGTGAACTCCAGGACACCGGGGCCTTTCTCTTCTCCTTGCAGAGCCCTTGGCACCTAGAGCTATGTGCAGCTGAGTGCTGTGCCAGGACCCCTGCAGAAGAGGGCTGCAGCTCATGCGCTAGTGAAGTTGCCCGTTAGTAGAGTGGGTAGACTAATAGGCACAGGCACAAATTTGATTTTTCATCCTTAGAGTGGAGGCAAGATGGTTGCATCCCTTTCACATATAAGAAAGTGGGGTTAGAAAGACTTGGCGTTTTCTATACAGCCTGTGGTGTGGTGGAGAGGGGATTTGCTTCCACAAATCTCAAACCTCAGACCATGCACTCCTCCTACCAGGAGCTAGACCCTGGCCTGTGAGAGCCACATCCCAGCTGATCCCCAGGTTCTTCTAGCTGGTGGCCCCAGCCCCTGAGAGGACCTAAGAGGCAGAGAGGTCACCTACACGGTCCACAAGCAGCCAAGCTCCAAAGATGGAGCTGTTGGCAACAGCAAACTTGAGGCAAAGATTCTGAGCTGGTGGAGCCCTTGGTCCACTGGAGGTGGGGTCAGATGTGCCAGTGTCTCGTTTCCAGTGATGTTATTGTGCAATTCTGCTGTGGTTTGGGAAGGAAGGTGCCTTATGCATTACAGGCTTGGCCCCCAGTGCTGACTCCTGTACAGAGGAGAGACCTCAGGAAAGCAGCTCTTAAGAGGGAGTAGAACTGTTGGAAGGGGGGGCCAGCTGGATGCAAGCCTTTGAGGAGCATCTTGGCTTCTGTCCTTTCTTCCCGCACTCCTCTCTGGTTCCTGTGTCCTGACCTACCACACATTCGTCTCAGAATCTACACCTCATCTCAGATCCGCACAACGAATGCAGCCATCTGCCATATCTGTGATAACCTCAGAAACCCTGAGCCCAAACCAGCCACTCCTCCTTAAGCTGCTGCTCTGTCAGGCATTTCCCCAGAGGCATGAGAGTTACAGTTCCATATATGGCTTTAGTTTTATCCTGCAAGAGGCTCATAGTCCATCTCAAATCCATACTGCTTAAAAGACCCTCTTAGGAGTAAGGATGTAACTCTTCAGTGGACTGCTTGCTTAGCAAGTACAAGACCCTGGGTTCTATCCCCACCACCATCCCTCCCACCACACACATATATAATTTTTATTCTGTTACCATCCCCTGCACTATTGCCACTGCCTCATGCCTTTTACTCCTTTGGGACTCAAATTACATACATCTTAGGTTTTTTTTTTTTTTAGTATTAGGTTTCAAATGTAATTTATACATTATTATTATTATTATTATTATTATTTTGACTTTGAGATAGGGTCTCTCTGCATAGCCCTAGCTGTCCTGGAACTCACTCTGTAGATCAGTCTGGTCTAGAACTCACAGAAATCTGCCTGCCTCTACCTCCCAAGTGCTAGGATTAAAAGTGTGCAACACCATGCCTGGCTTATTTATGCTCTGTTTAACTTTGTTCTTCAGTCTGGATATTTTCTCCTGTTTTATCTTTCAGTTCCTTGCAGCTCTCTCTAGCTGTATCTAATCAATTATCAAAACTCATCTTTTTTTTTATTTGTTGCTGAATTTTTTAGCTCCACATTTTTTAATTTGTAACTAATCCTTCTTTAGTCTGCATTTCTTTCCAGTACTGTTCTCTCTACTTTTTTTCCTAAAATAGTAAATATTTTTAATAAAGTCTTAGCTTCACAAAAAATGTGAAAAATGCAGAGTTCTTGTATATCCTTAGGCAACTCTGCAACATTCCCTCCCCCGTCCGTTTCCTGTGCAGAGGGCGTTGTGCTTTCCTCACAGCTGTGACAAGACCCACGTCAGGAAGCAGCTTCAGGAAGTTTGTCTTGGCTTCTGGTTCAAGAGGGTCCGGCACACCATGGTATGAAAGGCGAGGTAGCAGGCTCGGGAGTCAGCTGGCCACACCCACCCTGCCTCTGCAGTTGGGAAGCAAAGAGTGATGGGCATGTGGCCAGCTCATTTCCTTCTTTTCATTCAGAGGCTAGTCTCCTAGGTGACTTTAAACCCAACCAAGTTGTCCAACAAGATTAAGCATCACATAGGGATGTATTTGCTGCAGTCAGTAGATCCACACTGCCAAGTCAAGTCACTACCCCTCAGAATTCCTGGTTTGCTTCCCTCACTATGCACCCTAAGTTGGCCTCTAACTCTGGACTCAAGTGAGGAGCATCAGTGTGCCTGCCCTGGTTCCTCCCTGTCAGGCCCCAGCCACTGTGCTGAGGACTCCCTGGCACTCTTGAGATGGTCTCACGTTGCCTGGCAGAGACTCCCAGGAGATTAGAATCTGGACTTAGGACCCAGCACCTGACAGGAGTAGCAAGACATCTGTCTGGTCTGCTTAGTTGCCCCCCAGGGATGCTTGCAGGATCATATCTGGTGTCCCCAGCATAGTGCAGAAGCCCGGAGAGCTGCTGTCTTGTGAGTTTCAGCCCTCAACAGTGGCCGTGCTACCAGTTAAATAAAGGGGAACGTTAAATAAACAAAGTGGTTTATTTATTTACAAAAAAGCATGATAAAGTGCCCACCTTGTCAGCACACACACTAAACCGGGAAGTCTAACTATACATGCTCCGAGGTCAGAGTGAGAACTTCTGCGGTCTTGTGTTTGCAGACAGCTTTGGTTCACAAGCAAGCACCTAAGTACTAAGAATAACTGGATTTACAGACAGCTGTGGGGTCAAGGCAGGATCTGGCAGGTGCCGTCAGGATGGGGAGCCACCATGGACGCTGAGGACACAAGGCAGGGTCTTCTGTTAGAACTCGGGTCCTGAGTAGGTCACATGGCCCTGCACCCTTCCTTCCTTCCTTTTGGAGTCTATTTCCCCCTCTGTGGAAGCAAGCCCTGGCAGCGTCCACTTCCCAGGGTGCAGGAAGCTTTGCCTTTGAGAACACACCCAGTGCCTTGCACTGATGAACACCAGGTCTTGTGGTTTCTCACTGTCAGGGTGTGGGGCACACTCCCTTCCCTCCTGCTGTGCAGTCTGAACCAGGGCTGGAGGAAGGGGAAGCAATGGCAGCCTAGGGTCCAAGACCCCGGTGTTCTCCACATTCTCCAGTGTGAAGAGGCTGAGGTGGGGCAAGAGAGATGACCACCTCACGCTGATCTCCTGTGACCCTAAACGTAGACTCCCCTGACCCATCAGTCTGGTAGCTTTTTATTGCAGCAAAGACCCAGAAGAGCTGCAGACTGACCAGATCTTCACAGGGGACAGGGAAAGCATTCACCCACTGTAGGCAGCCAGGACAGAGGGAACAGCATTGAAGTTCCATATGGTTGATCTCCCCTCTGGCAGCCTCGTCTCCCGTCCTGTGGTCCCTGAGGCTTCATCCTTCACCAAGACCCACTGGGACACTAGATGGTAGTGGGGCACAGTCTCTCCCTCTTCCAGCCCCAGCAGGTTTCTTTGACTAAATCCACACAACCAAGGCCCATAGCCTAGTCTGAAGAAGGCTCGCTCTTTCCCCACCCAAAATAAGGGTTATTACTGCCTGTGAGGTTAACCTTGTCTAACACTGAACTTGTGGTATCCAACCCGGCCCCCCAGCATTACATGTGGATTTGTTTGCTGTGTACAGCTGTCCTTCATTATGTCTTGTTGCTGGTGTTTCATTCTATAAAGACCCACAATCCTACCCATTATCCTGTTCATAGAGATTTAGAGTAATTACTGTCTGGAACTGTTACAGATGGGGCTGGCAGGAGGGTTTTTAAAAATATGAATTATAGTGAAGATGTCGCATACCCAGGGGTGAGGTGGCTCCTGAGCGGAGGTGTGTATTTGGCTCACGTGATGGTTGCCACATTATTTGAATACTTTCTACACTGCCTGTGCCCTCTACCCTGTCACATCCTGAGGCTCTGTAGAAGGACCTACGTTCATGTCCCTCCGTCACTTAGGAGTTGTGATACTTGGGCAAACCACACTTTGGTGTCCCATCTGTGAGTGGGGCAAGCCATGGGGTGCTGTCTGCAAAGTGGAGGGATCTGCAGTGTCCTGTCTATATGTGGAGTGAGCCACACTCTCCAGCCTGTGAGTGGGTGGTTACACTGCCTCGTGGGTCTGCAGGGAGGAGTAAGAGAGGTGAGAGCTCTCTCCTTGAGAGATGACTCTGTCCTGCCTTGGAGGAAGGTACCTCCACTGCCCTACACGGAAACCTGGAAACATCACCGGACTCTGGTTTTTCTCTGAGAAGAAAAAGGCCCCGCACTGTGCTTTGAGGTGCTGTCCCTACCCTGCAAGTTCATTGCTTGAACCATTATTCACAAATTACATAGTGAGCATAAATAGTGATGGTAGTTGGAAATTGGGTCCTTTGGAGGTGGGTCCTTAAGACTCGATGAGGTCATGAGGGTAGGGTGCTGCTATGGCATTATTGAATTTATTTGTTTATTTGTTTGTTTGTTGACAGAGTCTTGCTGTGTAACTCAGCTGGCCTGCAAGTCATGATTCTCCCTAGGTCAACTTCCTGGGTGCTGCATTAACAGGCCTGTGCCATCGTTCTGTTTCCTGAGGAGAGCCAGCATGCCTGGTGTGCCTGGCCTGATGCCTTTTGCCATGCCATGTTGAAGTAGGAAGCCCCAAACTAGGTGCTTGCCTGACTCTGAAGTCATTCGCTTGGACTTCTCAGCCCCCAGAACCGAGAGCCAAACATTATCTGTTCTTTATGTGTCCCTTGGTCTTGGGTATTTAGCAATAGCAGCAAAAAATGGACCAGCACATCCTGGGCCTCTAGGCCATTCCAGGAGCATCCACCTGAGATCCAGATGGCTCTTAACTCTCCAAAAGTTGTGCTCTATCAACCGGAGGACTTTGCAGCAGAGAAGATCCTAGCTGAGCCCCCTTTGGAGCACTGACCTTGGCCCCATAACCTATACCCCATCCCCTGGCCAATACCCCATCTCAGTAAAGACATGTAACTCAGAACTTAGGGGCCCAGAACAGATGTGGTTCTCCCCTCTTCCAGCAGTGGGCACCCCACTATAAATCACTCCAGAGATGAGGCATGCATGTTGCCTTATGTGTGATGGCACCCAGCCACTTCTGCAACAACTGATCACTTATGTGTGATGGCACCCAGTCTGTCACTGCCACCCCACACCTCATATTTCTCCACCTGTCATTACCTCCAAGACTTCTTCTGATACCCACAGAACCCCCATCACCCTCCACAGACCCCGCACTTACATCAGAGCCCCCATCATCCTTCACAGATCTGCACCCACATCAGAGCCTCCCATCATCCTCCACAGGCCCCGCACCCACATCAGAGCCCCCATCATCCTCCACAGACCCCACACCCACATCAGAGCCCCCATCACCATCCACAGACCCCGCACCCACATCAGATCCCCCATCACCATACACAGACCCCGCACCTACATCAGAGCCCCCATCATCCTCCATAGGCCCCGCATCCACATCAGAGCCCCCATCATCCTCCATAGGCCCCACACCCACACCACAGCCCCCATCATCCTCCACAGGCCCGCACCCACATCAGAGCCCCCATCATCCTCCACAGGCCCGCACCCACATCAGAGCCTCCCTCTTGTCAGAAGCTTCCTTCCCTCCTCTCATTCTCCTCCTCCATCCCAGCTGGGAAGGGTCACTCCACTGCACTAATGGCACCTCCAGTGTGTCACCATCCCATAGACCCCTCTGTCTCTTTTGCAGCTTAACCACTGGCTCGTCTGCCTTCCGGGAAAGGAGAGTTGCAGCTGTGGACCTGTCCCGGACATGACTGATCGGGGGTCATGAGCACTTTTCAAGGCAGAAGACAAGTTTAGAGGTGACAGGAGACCTGCTGAGGTCACACAACGGTGACTATTGGCCTCCGAGGGACCTTCGTTGGCATTTCCCAAACCCTCAGTGTGCCAGTGCTGAGCTGACCCTGGACACAGTATGAGTGGGCCATCAGACGGGAACCAGAGTCTTGGCCCTGGCCAGGCACACAGCCAATGGTTGGCCATGCTGAAATCAGAACCCAATACACCTGTTTCTAGAGCAGCCCTGGAGAACCATGGATGCTGATCCCCCAGGCAAGTTTCCTCCACACTCCACTCTCACCCAGTCCATGTCGGAATCACCTTCCAGAAGATTCTGGGATAGTCGCTTCTTGCTCCCTGCCTGCGCTAATAGCTAGCTCCCTTCTCCCCTGAGTCAGTCAGAGCCCTCCTCGAGACCCCTCCTGCTGCCGCCTGTACCCCTCCTGTTATTCCTATCCAGACACACCGGGCCCGCTACCATCAAACAGCCTGTCCCTCCTTTGCAGGATTCTGCCCTGGCTCTCCAGCTGCTCTGAAGGCCCAGCTCCCGTCCCAAACTGGGGCCTGCACTCTCTGCTGCCGGTCCCCTCTCTGAAAGTGCAGTTGCCGCACTTTCCTTCTGCACCCCAAGCACAGCTATTGCCCTTCTGCCTCGGGGCCTTCACGCATGCTGTTCCCTGGGCCTGGATTGCTTTGCCTTGAGATCGGCTGGGGCGGGTAACCTATAACTTTGTACCGATGTTCAGATCTAACCCAGCTGTGCACTACTGTGTGGTCCAACAACTACACGGAGGAGCGAAGCGGAGGAAGGAAGCCGAACTGCCATCTTTATTCCAGGGAAAGCAGTTTCAGTGGGTGCCCAGGAGCAAGACAGTTGAAAGTGGAGCTCAGGGGAGGGCGCTGCTCCCCACAGCGGCCCAGAGGCAGATGCTGAGACTACAGATGGATGAGCGTCATTTCTGGAAAAGCCTGTCCCAGTCTAATACACTCTTTCCACCCCTAATCCCGCCTACCCATTTGGTCTCTAGGACAAGGATCTGAGACTAACCAGGCTAAAGTAAGACACCCCTGCTAGCAATCCTCCAAATGCCCGACCTTACCTATGTTCTACACAGGGCTGCTGCCCTGGGGACAGGAGGGTCCCTGAGGATGAGGGCCCCGGACAGGGTGTCCTCAGCCTGCCTTAGCCTCAGTTATGATTCCCATCCAAATCAGGGGCAGTGAATACTGTCACCAATGGGACAGCCCTTCGTGTCTGCTGCCTCCTGTGCGGTTCAGTCAGATGCTGCTCCTCTGACCACCAACCCAGGACAGTGTCACCTGGTGTCCCCTCTCTACCACCCTTCTCGAGAGTGGCTTGGGTTTCACATACCGCAGCTAGGACCCCAAAATAGCCTGCAGTCACTTGCTGGTGCCGAAAAGGAAGTGAGAGAGGTGCGTCTCTTCCCCCTGGTGGAAAGGGCCTCTTCAGCGATGACGTCTGGTTGTTCCCCAGAGCCTGGCTGTCCTGGTTTCCATCTCATCCTCCTGTGGGAGACAAAGGCTTGGCTGGCCGGGGAGGCAGCTGCATGACAGGATTCTCCACAGTACATCATTCCCCGTGAGATCACTGGGGACACAGTATGTCAAGAAAGTCCCCTGGAACCTGAGTTTCTGTCCTGCTCGTAACACCGTATTTTGGGGGGGAAATTGAACCCCAGCAGAAGACTGTAGGTAGGTAGGGATGTTACCTTAGCATACATTAAGAGACACTTTAAATTCCCACATAGTCCCCAGTGTTGAGCTTAAGATTCCCAGGTCTCAGAAACTGATACTTTTTAGTTGATTCTATGGATCCTTTAAAATCTCATGTGGTTTAATTAAAGTTGCAGCTTCTCCCATGGGAAGCTGAGGTCAAGGCATTCCTCTCCCAAGGCTACTGTAGAAAAAAATTGCTGCTTTTAGCAGAATGCTCAGCCTAAAGGAAAAGTTACAAGGACCTTTTCTGTCCCCACACATTTGGAGTGTCTCAGGAGAACGCTGGCAAAGCGAGCGTGGCGTGTCGCTGAAAGGAACCATTTATCCCTGATTGCATCTTACAAAGCTCCACCCGCGCGGAGTCTGGAGTGGATCCTCTCCACTGAATCCAGTCCCCCTTGGAGACGCTGTCCTCCTCCGCAGCCTTGCGCTTGGGCTGATGCATCTGGGAAGAAGAAAAACAAGTTCATCTTGCTAAGTTATTCTCGAGTTCTCACCTCTGCCTCTTGAGTGAGCTGAGGCCTTCAGGTCTTCCGAGTGTCAACGGATGTCCTCTGACAGAGAAGCATCACCTGCCAGACACAGGGCCCAGGCCCAACTGTGTCTTTCATCCTTGCTCTGAGATAGCGGGCATTTAGAAATTGCTTTGACTAAAAAGTATCAGCTCATCACTTGGGTATAGAAAGCATCTAAATTCAGGGTGAAGGTCTGGCATTTCTGCTTTTGTTTTGGGTTCATTTCTTTTACCTTGGGTCAGATTTCTGCCCAACCCTACACAGATGTATTGGTTACAACGGTGTATCTGCTGCCTAACCTTTCTTGATCTTCTTCAAGGCTGGAGGCACAACGGGAAGTCAATGATCTAGGCCAGTATCTCCTTGGGTTCCAGTAACAACACAGACACCACACCGCCAGGGTGAAGGCAGCTATCTATTGGGGTGAGGTGCAGCCTGGAGCAGAAGTAGCCATCCAGGGGAGTAGCTGGCTCTCCTCAAGTGACAGAGATGACAGCTGCTTCAAAGCTGCCTTGTAGAACAAAAACTGGGGCAAATTATCAACCACACTGTGCCTTGACCAAGACTATTTAATTATGCATAACTTTTAAATGTATATGACTATTTTCCTGCATGTATATATGTGTACATGTGTACCTTAGGTCCCTTGGAACTAGAGTTACAAAGAGTATGAGCTACCTTGTGGATGATTGGAATCAAATCCAAGTCCTCTGGAAGAGTAGCAAGTGCTCTTAACAGTTGATTCATCTCTGCAGTCCCTAGTTATGAATAACTTTTAATCCTATTCCCACTCCTTCCCTGTTTAAACCTAAATCTCATGTCAGCGCTAGGAAGACAAATTTGGGGTGATGGGATCCATTTATCTGCCCCTCTTCCCACAGCACTGATTTTCCCTCTGTTGTCCCCTCGTGCCTGTCTCTCAGGTTGATGATGGGTGACTAAGCTGAACCAGTCGCAACTGCCAAAATGTGTTCCTGCCTCCAAGCTCCAGTTGCCCCAGGAGAAGCACTTTGGATAGTCACTCCAACCACAGGCAGCGTTATAAACGGTTTGACTAGTTCTAGACACAAGCAAAGCATTTTCTTCCTAAAGCCTTCAAGGAAGCACTTAGGGAACAAAACGCAGAATTACTGTGTTTCAAATGCGTCAGTCATGTGTTATTATAAAAAACATCTTCTGTCTGTGGAAAAAATTAAGTATCTATTTGCATGTACAGGCGGAATCACTGTTAGGAATGTACCACGTGTAAGAACACCAGGTGCTGAGACCCCGTGGGACCCAACGATCACACCTTCCGTGCATACGGCGTTCCTGCCTTGTGTGAGCCAGGTTTCCAAGCGGTCAGTGTCATCATGAGCAGCACACATAGGACACATAAATACTGAGCACTGGAGTGCCTCCAAAATAAACCATTTTCGTAGGACAGGGCCTCTCCGAGCCATTTACAGCCATTGTCCTATCTCATTCTGAGGACTGGATACCGTATGTGGAATTTGAGGCAAGAGCTTAACCAGGTGCGTTTGAACCAAGACAGAGATATACCAGTGTAGACCAAAAGGCCCCAAAGAAAAAGAAGAATTCCTATGCTATACTAATCCTGCTGACAACTCCCTCTCTTTCTTACTTCTGGTAAAGACATTACTGCCCACGCAGTACAGGCCTCGATACCATGGTAAGGGCCTGTACAGGGGAGATTAAAGGAGCCTGTCTTAACTAGATCTATAACCCATAAGGAAATAGAAGCAGTCATTAAAAACCCTTCCAACCAGAAAAAAAACCTAGGGCCAGATGGTTTCAGCAGAATTCTACCAGAATTTCAAAGAAGAGCTAATACCGATACTCTTCAAATTGTTCCACACAACAGAAGCAGAAGGAACACTGCCAAACTCTTCTTATGAGGCTATAGTTACCCTGATACTCAAACCGCATGAAGACATTACTAAGAAAGAGAATTACAGACCAATATCTCTCATGAACATTGATGTAAAATTACTCAATAAAATACTGGCAAATCGAATCCGAGAACACATCAAAAGCATCATCCACCATGATCAAGTCAGCTTCACCCCAGAGATGCAGAGATGGTTCAACATATAAAAATACATCAATGTAATCCACTTCATAAATGGAAACCACATGATCCTCTCATGAGATGCTGAAAAAGCCTTTGACAAAATCCAACTCCCCTTCATGATAAAAGTCTTGAAGAGACATACCTTTTGATATACCTAAGCATAATAAAGGCAATATACAGCAAGCCAACAGTCAACATCAAACTAAATAAAGAGAAACTCAAAGTGATTCCACTAAAATCAGGAACAAGATAAGGCCGTCCACTCTCTCCGTATCTATTCAATATAGTAATCGGAGTTCTAGCTAGAGAATAAGACACCAAAGGGAGGTAAAGGGGATACAAATTGGAAAGGAAGAAGTCAAACTTTCACTATTTACTGATGATATAATAGTATATATAAATGACTCTAAAAAATTCTACCAGGGAACTCCTACAGCTGATAAACACCTTCAATAATGTGTCAGGATACAAGATTAACTAAAAAAAAATCAATTGCCCTCCTATATACAGATGATAAATGGACTGAGAAAAAAATTAGAGAAATATCACCTTTCACAATAGCAACAAACAACATAAAATATCTTGGGGTAACTCTAACCAAACAAATGAAAAACATGTATGACAAGAACTTTAGTCTTTGAAGAAAGAAACTAAAGACAATATCAGAAAATGGAAAGATCTCCCATGTTCATGAATAGGTAGGATTAACATAGTGAAAATGGTAATCTTACCAAAAACAATCTATAGATTCAATACAATCCCCATCAAAATTCCAATACAATTAATTCTTCATAGACCTCAAAAGAACAATACTAAATTACATATGAAAAAACAAAAGACCCAGGATAGCCAAAACAATCCTGTACAATAAAGGAACTTCTGGAGGCATCACAGTCCCTGACTTCAAACTCTATTATAGAGCTACAGTACTGAAAACAGCTTGGTTTTGGCATAAAAACAGACAAGTAGACCAATGAAATCGTGTTACAGACCCTAATATTAACCCACACACCCTTGAACACCTGATTTTTGACAAAGAAGCTAAAAATATAAAATGGAAAAAAGAAAGCATATTAAACAAATGTTTCTGGCATAACTGAATATCAACATGTAGAAGGATGCAAAAATAGATTCACATCTATCGCCATTCACAAAACTCAAGTACAAGTGGATCAAAGATTTCAACATAAATCCAACCACACTGAGTGTCATAGAAGAGAAAATGGGAAGTATCCTTGAATGCATCGGCACAGGAGACAACTTCCTAAATATAACACCAGTAACACAGACACTGAGAGAAACAATTAATAAATAGGACCCCCTGAAACTGAAAAGCTTCTGTAAAGCAAAGAATATGATCAACTAGACAAAATGACAGCCTACAGAATGGGGAAAGATCTTTACCTGACAGAGGACTGATATACAAAGAACTCAAGAAAATAGACATCAAACTACCAAATAATCCAATTAAAAAGTGGAGTACAGATCTATACAGAGAATTCTCAACAGAAAAATCTCAAATGGCCAAAAGACACTTAAGGAAATGCTCAACACCCTTAGCTATCAGAGAAATACAAATCAAAACAATTCTGAGATTCCATCTTACACCAGTCAGAATGGCTAAGATCAAAAACACCGTTGACAGCTTATGCTGGAGAGGATATGGAATAAGGGGAACACTCCTCCATTGCTGGTGGGAGTGTTAACTTGTACAGTTGTTGTGGAAATCAGCATGGCGACTTCTCAGAAAATTAGCAATCAGTCTACCTCAAGACCCAGCAATACCATTTTTGAGCATATACTCAAAGGATGCACACTCACACCACAAGGACATTTGCTCATCTATGTTCATAGTAGCATTATTCATAATAACCAGAACCTGGAAACAACCTAGATGCCCCTCAACCGAAGGATGGCTAAAGAAAATGTGGTACATTTACACAATGGCGTACTATTCAGTGGTAAAAAATAATGATATCTTGACATTTACAGGCAAATGAATGAAACTAGAAAAAAAAAGCAACTAGTGAGGCAACCCAGAAAGACAAATACAGTGTGTACTCACTCATAAGTGGATTGCAGACATGAAGCAAAGGATAACCAGCCTACAGTCCACAGCCCCAGAGAAGCTAGAACCCTCATCCAGAAACAGAGGGAAGCAGATGCAGAGATCCACAGCTCCGGGGCACAGCCCCCGGAGTACAGCTGAAGAGAGGGAGGAGTGCTAATATGAACAAAAGGGTCAAGACCACGATGGGGAAACCCACGGAATCAGCTGACCCGAGCTGGTGGGAGCTCACTGACTTTGGATTGACAACTGAAGAACCTGTATAGGACAAGCAAGGCTTCCTGAATGCAGGAGTAAATGGTGTGGCTTGGGCAGTATGTGGAGACACTGGCAGAGGGACCAGGATCTAACCCTAATACATGAACTGACTTCATGGAGTCCATTCTCTATGGCAAGATACCTTGCTCAAGGCACAGGGGGAGGGGGGATGATGGGACAGACTTAATTAACTTATTAACTTCCCAGGGGAGGCCTTACCCTCTCTGAGGAGCAGATGGGGAATGGGGTGGAAGGTGGAGGGAACTAGAGGAGAGGAAGGAGGGGGAAATTGCATTAGTATGTAAAAATAAATAAATACATAAATAAACAAATAATAAAAAAGGAGCCTGTCTTTAGCATTAAACGGGTGAAAATATTCTGCAACATTCCCTGGCTCTTACTTCAGCTGATTTGGCTTGGTTTTGTTTTAAGTCAGGGTCTCATCTAGACCAGGATGGCCTCAAATTCACTAAGTAGCCAAAGATGACTTTGAACTGCTGACTTCTCCTGCATTAATTTCCAAGTGTTGGGACTGCAGGTGTGTGCCTTCCTGCCTGGGAGTTTTGACTTTGACTTTTTCTTCTGTCTCTTTTCTGGAGGCTAAGCCCACAAATGCAGTTTCTCACCTGAACTGCCATGGTTGTTCTTTGGCTAAGATTTCCATGGGAACCAAAGGTCAAAAATTAAAGTAGAGGTTCCACGCAGGCTTGGACCCGATGGGGGAGATGAAGCCCCAGGACTACTGAAGCCTGGAAGTCCCTCCCCTTTTCCTCCCCATTTTGCTACTTTGTGGCATCCCCCTCCCTCGATCCTCTCCTACTTTGATAACCTGGCTATGACCAGCAGAAGTCCAGCCAGGTCTAACGGGCAGCCCCAGGCCACCGAAATATGTCAGTTCAAACTGGTTCCGCTGGGAGAATCTGCAGTGGGGAAATTTTGCCTGGTGTTACATTTTGTCAAAGGGCAGTTCTGTGAATACCAGGAAAGTACCATTGGAGTGGCCTTCCTCACCCAATCTGTGTGTCTAGATGGCACAACAGTCAAGTTTGAAATCTGGGACACGGCAGGGCAGGAGCAATACCAAGCCTAGTCCCCATGTACTACAGGGGTGCCCAGGCTGCAATTGTGGTTTATGATATTGCTAATCGGGAAAGTTTTGCCTGGGCAAAGACATGGTCAAAGAACTTCGGTGACAAGTCTAGCATTGTTGCTGCCTCAGCAGGGAACAAAGCTGACCTTGCCAACAAGGAGTGTGAAGAGGCTCAGCATATACAAGTGACAATAGTTTATTGGAAACTTCAGTTAAGACCGCTCTGACCGTGAATGATCTCTTCCTGGCAATGGCAAAGAAGTTGCCAAAGAGTGAACCCCAGAATCTGGGGGGGTGCAGCAGACCAGAGTTGGGGTGTGGATCTCCATGAACAGCCCCACTAGAACAAGAGCCAGTGTTGTAGCAACTAAGGGTAACTGGCAGCAAACACGTGTGGAGTTAGCATGAAAGCTAAGACATAACTTCCGTCTCCACCCCTCAGCACACAGCCCCTTGCGGTAACAGCGCACTAAGCCCTGGCTCCCAAGGGCTGCCTCCCGACAGCTGTGTCAAGGTACTTTTTAACACTTCAGCAAACAACATCAAGGAGCTGTTATCACTACTATGCCCTACTCCGGGGTTTGGGGTCAAATCTCCCCAGGACCTTCCTTCCAAAACAAACTGCCTTCACTTTGTATTCTAGGTACAAGACAGCGACCTCCTCACTGTTACTCCCCCACTGTGTTCTTCCCAGGGTTTCAGGGCAGGCTCTGTCTCCTATCTCTCCCCTCCCCCACCTCTCATCACCCCCTGTTCTTGATCCTGTTTCCTCCTCTTCCCAAGAGGATGAATGGTAAACCAGGGACTGAGAAGGGAGACAATGTCATTTTAGTTACATTAAGGGCCCTGCAGGGATGGTCAGGCTCAGAGAAGGAGGGGGTAGGGAAACATGTCTCTTTTGTTTTATTTATCTGGTAAGAGTTTCTAGTCTGTGAAACACTGTAGCGCTCATGAGCTGGACTTGTGGAGGATGTCCCTAGGTAGGCATGAGACCAGGGAAGCAAGCTCACAGGTTGTATTAGCTGATTGGATAAAGGTTGAGACGCAGTCTTCTGTGGCTCTGGAACTCGTCCCAAAGCTGTTTCCCCTCACCCAGCCTCTTAGGTAGTTCTCCCCACCCACTCACCCCCCATTAGATCACGGCAAAGCTAAAGATGCTCCAAAGAATCTTCACTGTTGCCTGCATCTTTAGCTTTGCCATGATCTAATTGGAGGAGGTACCGGTTTCTGATACCCATCTTCAGGTTATACACAGGCATTTCCCCCACCACGGCCTTGAGATGGCCTTAGCCCCAGACACCATGCCTCTGCAGTGTGCACTTTAATTGTTGGTAGTTCAGCCAGCATACATGTTTTACAGTTTTGATTGATTTACCTATCCTTCAACCTTTTTAATTAAATGGAATGTACAATGTGTGAGGTTCGGGGCGGGGGAGACACTATAGAAAACAGTAGCAGCTACTCAAGCCCAGGTTCCACTGCTAGCCTCCTCCGACCGATTCATGCCTCTGTTCTTGGGCATCGGTCTGTCTGAGCAACTGGGGAGTGGCCTCAGAACAGCATGGACCATGGTAGTGGAGGGAAGGAGGGACAGGCAGAAGGACGGTTCTCACTTCCCAGGGTTCACATTCAACTTGCTGTATCTCACTGTGTCTTGTCTACGTCCCTGTAAACACTCAGTCTTTATTCGCACTGCATGGATTGTCCTGTCTCTTGTTGCCCTCTTTCTTTTCTCTTTTGTTAGTATCTTGAGTTTAGTTCCTCCCTCATCCATCCCCACTCTTACTTAATCCATGTACCTGTTGGGACTCCTGCCTCGGAGGTCACTTATCCTATGACAGGCACAGTCAGAACTGAAGGTGCCTCGTGGCTGCCTTGTGTTATCAGAGGGCTTTGGTCCTTCCTAAGTCTCTGGCCTCTACATCCTTCCTTAGGTGTTTTAGGGTGTCTGTGGGAAGCCATCAGGGCAAGAGGAAACTCAGTTCTTTCATGTGCTAGCCAGAATTTTGGGAAAATTTGCAGAAGAAATGAAAGACCACAGTAACCCAGAGCTAAAACCTTTCCGTCCCTTTGGCTGACAGACTGACTGCCTTTTGTTCCCGAGCAGCTGAGGAATCCATGAAGCCAAGATTCTCAAGGAACCAGCTCAGGTTCTTTCACTTAGGCCTCAATTCTCCTCCTTTTCCAGGGGCAACCTTAGTCTTCACGGCCCTGAAACACATCCTTTTCCAACTCTATTTTCCTAGAACTGTTAGTCCGCCAAAGCACCCAGGTGCATCCTTTTGACAAGTGAAACATCTGGGGTGACTGAATCTTCTCTGCAGTTTTCACAGGACGAAAGTGAAGATGTTTTATGGCTTAGGGGCTGGGAAACGATTTCCCTAGGCTTTTCTCCTCCCTCCTGCTGGTCCTCAATCTTAAAAACAGTATTTCCCTTAGCTTCTGGGCCTGGCTGAGGCCTCCCCTCTACTCCTACCAGCTCTTCTGCCTTCGTTTGGGCTCTGTTGGGCTTGAGGGTTCTTGCTCTCTCCTGCCCTCCCCCAAAACCCTCTCCCCCTGACTTTCCCTTCCTACTGCATGTTTTGTTTTGTTTAAGTCACTGAGTTCACTTAGTGCTGTCTGTTTGTATGTGGGTGGAGGACCATCTACTAGAGAATGGCAAGCCTCTTAGGAGCCGTGGCTCCACAGAAAAGTCACTTCCCCCAGCTCCTCCCACTTCCCCAGCCCCTCCCACTTCCCCCAACAACTATCAGTGGCCAATAGCTTCTCAGACAGGAATGGGAGCTCATGAGCCTCTCCCCATCCATGCTGAGTTTTCTGCTGCCTTCGCCTTGTACAGATCTTCTACACGAGCCCCTGCCTCCATCCATCCTTGTGTGCAGCTGCACCATCATGGCCAGGAAATACTGCAGACACCCACTCCCTCTGGTTCTTAGAATCTTTCTGCTCCCAGCTCTGAGATGATGCCCAGGCCTTGTAGGAAGGGATATGATATAGATTTCCCATTTAGAGTTGAACCCCCCATAGTCTCTTAGTCTCTGCACATTGACCAGTTGTGGGTGTCTGTATTAACCACTATCTACTGCTAAGAAAAGGAAATAAAAAATAAACAAATGAATAAATAAAAGCTTAACTAGTTGTCTTTCCAGATATGGACCCTACAAGACTAAATATTTGTTCTTAACTGTAAAGAAATTCCTGTTCCCTTTGAAGGAGGGGTTCTCTGAGAATTTGCCCCTACATCTCTGTCTTTCCTTGCAGCATATTTTATTTAATGAATCTTTTCAATATGTATAAATGTGGGGGGGTGGATGGGTGGGGGGGTGGGTGAGTGTATTCTGATCTGGCAAACATCTCCACTCTCATGCCTTTAGCTTGTCATGTTGTTCCCAGCACATCTTGGTGCCCATGGGGAAGTCCTTCCCTGACTCCCTTGGCCTCTCCACACTGGGGAGACAACCCCAAGCACAGCTTCACGGTAGGGCTGTACTCCATTGAGCCCACAGACCTCCGAGCTAAGGCGTGCCTTCCAGCCCTCACAGAAGGCCTTACTTCCCGTTTGCAGCTGGATGACCCTGGCTGAGCTAATCTTTGGTAGCGCCAGAAGAGGAAGATGACCAGTTCTAAGCCCATGTGGAGTCACCTTGCCACCCTTCTGGGAGTCACCGCTTCCCAACACGTGACGTGGCTGGCAGCAGCAACTTGTCCAGGATGAAGCCCTGCAGATTATAAGGACTTCTTCCATCTCCCACCTCACCCACCTTGCTGCTTGCTCCTGGCATTGGATGCCACCCTCTGGAGCAGGCCACAGTGGAGCATGTGACTGCTGTGTTTATACCTTCCTTTCTTCCATCCTGGCCAGAATTCCTGATCCAAAAAACATATGGCTAGTAAGCTTCTCGCTTTCCCTTGTATCTGAGTCCTAACCAGCTCTGGTTTGTGATGTTTTCCCTTTAAGTTCAGTCTACCCTAGCCAGCCAAGGTGATTTGACTCGGAAATTAAACTATGAACAGAGGTGTATTACAGTCAGGGTGGCCTGTCCTGTCCTTCTCCCCAAGTCTCCTGAGAACATTGCACACGGCTTCAGCTAGCCTACATTCTAACACAAGAGGGCAGGGGCTACCCCAACTCAGAGCACACCTCCACTGTGTCAGTGTGGTGAGACTAGATCTCAGCCCTGACAACAAGGGAGGTCAGTTGTCTTCAAGGGACCCAAATGATGGGACTCTGACCGTCTTTCCTATGATCAGTCCCTGGGACATAGTCTCAAAAATTGATCTAAATTGGATACCCAAACTTATAAAGCGAGGAAAAAGGAAACCATTTTGTTTTACTTTGTAACAAAATAGATTAAGAATTCCGCCAACTTCATGGCACACTGAGCTGTAATCAGCCGGTAACTAAAACTCTGTGGCTAGCTCAGGGAGGGCGCTGAGATGCCTTCCTGGTCTAAATACTCCATGACTTTCCCATAAAACTTTCCGTTGTGACGGGAATGCTGTGTGTGGTGTACTGGAGACTCAGACACAAACTTGTCTTTAAATTCAGCCCCAGATGGCACCTTGACAACCTTCCTCTGTGTGCACCCCAGCCTCGGCTCCCCCACTGGCTTCTCTGCCACCAGTCTTGCTCCTCCTGGCACCTCTGCTCTCACCTTCCTCTTTGGCTTCTCCCACGTGGCACCTTGTTCTTCTCCACCTGCAGAGCCTTCTACCACTGCTCTCCCTGAGAGCTGCCTTCTGCCTCATACGCTCACCCAGGGACTTCACACAGGGAACTTGGAATGATAAATAGCCATGCCCTCTTCCTCAGAGAACATTCTTCTCCTTCATGAGGTGGCTAATGGAACCTACGCACTGCCAAGTACCTGCTCCTTCTGCATGTCTGACCTATCTCAAATATAACCCAAAGTAGACGGTTTAGTAAGTGTTTTCCACTTTCATTAAGGACGTCAGAAAGACCCATTGTGGCTTTGACCCAACATGGAAAACACCTGTCTCGTCCTAGCCACCTGCCGCACACATGAGAGGTCCCAGTCTAAACTTCAGCACACAGCTAGGCTGATGGAGTCCATACTCATACCCTAGATAACAGGCAGGCCAGGCTCCATTGCAATGCCCAGACAGAGCCCCAGTGGTCATATCAGGCTACTAATATAGAAAACAACCACGGGGCATTCCACCAAGTCATCTATTCAAGGGAACGAAAGGTTGACCCCAAACCCATTAACTATGACTGGTTATGGGATATAACACAGGAACCTGAGAACCTTGACCTCTTGTGTTACAATCTAGGGCAGCTGAAAGCTGCACAGTATGCTAATGACGACCCTGGGAGTCAGGGAGGCCAGGCCACCCTGCCTGTGTTACACAACTGCTGTTCCCAGCACTGACATTAGACAGAAGCCTGGAAAACTAGACCAAGTTCCCCAAATCCTCCACCAACTTTACTGCGCACGGCCTTCGAGGTCTTTAGAAAATGAGAGTCAGCTGGGTGAGATTGGAACAAAGTTGCTAACAGACAGGGGTGTAACGGTCCAGTCTCTGACTAGCCCAGGCAACGCTCCAGACAATGCTCCAGAGCCATCTAGTGGCATTCTGGTTCAGTCTAACCGCACAAGCCTATTCAAATGAGTCTGCATCATATTCAAAAACCGTTTCACGAGGTGAAGGATAACCATGAATGTGGCCCAGTACAGAATCCTAAATTTACTTGAGATGTTATGGGATTGGATTTTTGTTTGTTTGGGCATTTTGGGAAGGGGAATCTCATAGCGCAGCTGCACAGTTCTCAGTGTGAAGTTTGGAGACAGACGACAACCTCAGGATATAATGTCGAAAGGTCAGACATGCTTAGAGGAAGCAAATCCAGCCTCAGGTTTGAATAGCTTTGCTGCTATTGTTGCTGTCAGCCAGAATATCTCAACTAGGAGTGCCCAAAGCCAACGGGCTATATCACTCCTCTGGGGCCACTTCCAATCAGAAAGATGGGGTTCTTGAGGGAAGACCAACCTTTTGTCCAGGACCTCAAGTTAGAATAAACCTTGAACAAATTCTACCAGACCCCGACTAAGGCTCTATGGTGAAACTCCAGCCCTTTCTCCTATGAAAGTGAAGCTTGGGTTGCATTGGAGACCCCAAGATGTTGGAGATGCCAAAGCTATATAGGCTGTCTGTTAAGGGAAACTGAATATATGGAGTACAGCTGACCCAAGAGAGAGGAGCATGCTTCAGGCAGTAAAGTTGGATAGGCAGAGCCATCTAAGCCCTTTCATGTTGAGCATGGAGCCGTAGGATTTGGTGTTTGCCCTGCTTGGTTCTGGTCTTGCTGTGGTGCAGTATCATTCACTATGCCCCCATTCCTCCCTTGTAGAATGGCAATGTATGTTCTGTGCAATTGGAAGGTGAAAGTATGTAACGTACATTCTGATTTTACAGAAGGTCACAAATAGAAGAGCTTGCCTGGAGTCTCAGATCAGGCTTTGGACTTTTAAACAGTGTTGAGACTGTGAAAGACTATGCCATTGAGCTAAATGTATTCTGCAGTATGATGTGTTCATGACCCTATGGGAACCAGAGAATGGAGCATGATGCTTGGGTGAGATTGTCCCCCACAGGCTCATGTATTTGAACACTTGGTCCTCAGTTGATGACACTGTCTAGGGAGGTTTTGGCCATGTGGCCTTGTTGCATGAAGAGTGTCGCTGGAAGCAGGCTTTGGGAGATTAAAGGCCTTTGCCATTTCCAGTCATTCCCTGCTTTGTGCTTTTGATTCAAGATGTGTGGTCTCAACTTGCTGTTCCAGCCACTGTGTCTACCTGCTGCCATATCTTCCCACAGTGCTGAGATGGATAGACTCTTACCCTCTGAAACTGTAAGCCCAAATAATCCCTTCCTTCTGTAAGTTGCTTTGACCATGGTGTGTAGTAAGAGGCCGCTCAGACCCAAAGTAATCACACAGAAACTGTATTATTTAAATCACTGTTTGGCCCATTAGCTCTAACTTCTTATTGGCTAGCACTTATGTCTTAATTTAACCCATTTCTATTAATCTGTGTATCGCTACATAGCTGTGGCTTACTGGCAAGTTTTCAGCTCAACTGTTTCCAGCAGGGTCTACATGGCATCTCATTAACTCCACCTTCTTTTTCCCAGCATTCAGTTTAGTTTTCCCCGCCTAGCTCTGTTCTGCCTTGCCATAGGTTCAAGGCAGTTTCTTTATTAATTAATGGTAATTACAGCATACAGAGGGGAATCCCACATCAATGGTGCTTTATCACAGCAATATAAAAGTAATCAGGCATAGTGGTATTTGCACATGCCTTTAATCCCAGGACCAAGGAGACAGAGGCAGGCTGATTTCTGTGAGTTTAAGCCCAACCTGGTCTACAGAGTGAGTTCCAAGCCAGCCAGAACTGCGCAGTGAGACCTTGTCTCAGAGAGGGGGAACTAATACAAGAAGGAAATGGTTTATTTGGTTTACACGTTGCAGTGCATTCTAAAAAAAAAGTCAGGACAGGAACTTGAGGCCAGAGCTTGAAGCAGAAATCACAAAGGACACTGCTCACTGTCTTATCCCCAGACTCGCCTTCAGCCTCCTTTCTCATACAGTCCAAGCTCGCCTACCCAAGCATGGCACCACCCACATGGGCTGGAGCCTCCTAGCCAACTATCAATTTGTAAAAAATGCCCCACGGATATTGCCATGGGCCAAGGTAATCTAGTAAATTTCTCAATTCAGGTTCCTACTTCCCGGGTGTCTCTAGGTTTGTGTCCAATCGACAGTTGAAGTTTTAACAGTAGGTTAACCAGAGATAATGGTGTATGAAAATGTCTTCTAGAAACCCACTAGTTAGCAAACGTGTCAAAATATAACTTCAAAAAAAGTTAGAAGGGAATTGCCCTTCAAGGCAGACAGTGCTGCTCCCAGAAGACGTGGTTTATTAAACAAAAATCACAGTGCGAGGTATAGGATACTTCCTGAGGAGTCATTGACCAGGGGGCCTCAGAGACCATCACCCTTAGTTTTCCATCAGACTGCACTGTAAGGCCTTGTGCTGGAGATACCACAACGCTTTGGCTGTGGAACATAGAGAAGTCAATCTGACACTATCCAGAAAAGTTCCCCACTGGTGGCAGCTTTTGTGGTGCTGGAATATACTGTGTAGGCTACCAGTATTGTAAAGGAACGAGTGGGCTGCTTGTCATCCCAGCCACCCCACTAGCTTACACCCAAAATAATCACACAGAAACTGTATTCATTTAAACACTGCTTGGCCATTAGTTCTAGCCTCTTATTGGCTAATTCTTAAATCTTGATTTAACCCATTTCTAATAATTTGTGTTCACCATGAGGTCGTGGCTTACGGGGAAAGATTCAGCATGTCTGACCTGGCAGCTCCATGGTGGCTTTCTCTCTCTCTGCCTTCTTCCTCCCAGAATTCAGTTCTGTCTACTCCACCTACCCAAGTGCTGCCCTATCAAAAGGCCAAAGCAGTTTCTTTATTCAACCAATGAAAGCAACACATAGAAAGAAGAACCTCCTACCCCATACCAGGGATAAAAGACGTCAGTGGTCTTACCCAGATCTGGGCAATGCGTGCACTAATACTGACCAGATGGGCAAAATGTCTCCCCCTGTGCAACAGAGCATAGCTGTTATGGGGCAACTGAACACATCCTGATTGAAGTTGAGGCCTGCCCCACAGCAGGGGCTCTCCTGCCTGGTACTGTACACCTGATCAAAAATCTGTGTCTAGGGAGGTCACAGGCCCTAGGATGGAACCTTGTTGTCATTTTGCTAAGTGACTATGTCGCCAAACTGTCTTCTAAATGTTTGTGCTTATACCAGGGATGCTCTCTTCTTTGGTAAGAGAAGTTTTTGCTTTGTTGTTTTTGCAGTGGGCTGCAATCAATGCAGAGAGTTACAACAAAGTGCCGATAATAAGTGGGCAGCACTAATTGGACTTAGTGGGTCATCAAAAGAATAAAGGGAGAACATGAACTTGAGAGGGGAATGTGTTGATGGTGATCTGAGAGGAATTGGAGGAGGAAAATGGGGAATGGATATGATAAAATTTCATTGTATGTATCTATGACACTATTGAAGAATAAATCAAATCATTTATTTTTACAAAAAAAGTAGTTTCATATCTCCCACCCTGCACTGCATGGAGATCAATTCATAACTGACCAAAGACCTAAATGTAAGATCTGAAATTTTGAAACAGTTAGATGAAAATATTGGGAAATCACGTCTAGATGTCGGCATTGGCTCGACCTTCTTGTAAAGTATAACAAAGTATAGAAAGTAACCGTACAAACTGACAAATAGGACAGTGAATTTGAAAGCTCCCATCCAGCAAAGGAAACCATCGCCAGCATGAAGAGAGCCTGGAAAATACACGGCAGGGGAGAGGAAACAAATGAGGAAACTGTTCCTCCACCCTCTTGATTCATGCTGCACCTAGGGAGGTTGAGGAGCCGCCTCTGAGGCAGACTTACCCACCCCATCAGAATCCATTTCCATTTGTTTCTCCAAATTGGCTCCAGGCCTTTGAACTGACCGGGGGCCACTCTGATTCACCTCTCCAGCATCCTTTTCCTAGTCTAGCATGGTTCTCTGCCTGTCTGTCTTTGGGTTATACCTCACCAGAGGCAGAATTATACATTCTGCTTATTGAAAATGCAGTGAAGGGAATATGGATTTACTTTTTTGGTCAAAAATGACATCTGTGGTTTCATATCATGCACACTTTCTGTTTAATATCTAAAGTCAGTGAGTGTCAGCCAAAGGCCACTGCAGACACATCTGTAGCTGAGAACATCTGGGTCTGCCAACCTTTTTCCCCTCCAGAGGAGCCTACTCCAGAGAGCCAAGCTTGGCAGAACCTTGACCTCATTGGACTGTCCCTGCTCAAGAGCTGTAAGGACTACATTGCTGTTGATTATAGATTACCCAATCTCATAAATTTTGTCATAGCAGCACGAATGGACGAGGACAAGCATTTATCTTCAGTTCACTGTTGCTGCCATTTCAGGCTCTTGGGCACCATGGATATTTTGTTCAGAATGCTTCTGAGAGTGGGAAATGCCTCCTTCATATCTGTTTCATTTGTCACTTGAGGCCTCCATGGTACGATGGAGGATGCCCCGGGGACCAAGGCTACCATATGGGTCTGGTAAGAGGTGTTAGGTGGAAGGTGACAAGTTTTAGGAGCAATTATCTGTGCTGGCGGGGGGAAGACACTGTGACACCTTCCAGGGTTTCTAACACTCTTTCAAGTCGTTGTGTTGTTTTGGGTCAGGTTTGCCAGAAGAATAGTGAAAGGAACTGGTTTAAACCAGTCAACATCAGAATCACTCTTCTAGGTGAAATTTGTCCATTACAACCTCATGATAAAGCTGAGATCTCCTCCCAAGTTTGTTTCATCCACTAGTTCTTTACACACAGTGTATGAGGGAGTGGGCTCTGACACCAGGTGAGGACTGAGCCCAACTCAACACCAGCATAAGCCCCAGTCACCCAGGATGACTCCTATAACCCTGTGCTCAGGCGAGGCTGTTTTGGGAATGACCCCAGTACTCTCCTTACTTGCAGAAGGTTTTAAACTTTTTATACTTCTTACTGGCTTTGCATCCACCAGTCCGCGACAATGGCAATAGACCACGATGGTTGCCAAAGGCTTGTCGTAGGCTATACAGGTTATACACTGGATGAGCTAGCTCTCTTGGCTCAAGACAGTGTGTTCTCAGGAAGTAAAAGTGACTCCCCCTTGTAATCTTAATAAGTTTTCTTATTAAGAAAATATATGCCACCAACCTGGCATAGTATGTTCAAAACTAGTAGAGAAGATAAACACAGATTCATAAAAAGATTATAGCGGACAAATTTTACTTGACAAATTTTGCTCAAGGGCACCAAGAAGAGTTAATGGGGACAGGCTGTAATGATGAACGGCAGCCAGCCAGGGTGGCCTGCTGACAGGGCAGCTGGCACAGTGTGACTTGGAAGAAGCTCATGTCTGGCTGTGGCTAGCTTTGATTATGGGAGGGGCTTGTTTTTATCCCCTAGTATCTTATTGTATGCTGACGCATGGAACTGTCCATGTGTTCATTGGGAGAACTATGGCATCATGAAAATGTCAGGCCATGTCCTGAGCAACTCTTCCTTCTTAGAAGCTTAATGATGAGAATGTGGTGGTAGATGAGCTAGAGCCATCACACCCCACTCACCGGAGCATTCGCTGTGCTTGGGCTTGGTTCAGGGGTCTAAAAGAGATGGGAAAGGAAAATCTGTCAGGAAACACCAGAGCGACAATGTAACCAGAGTGGTGGGAAAAATGGGTTGCAGCATCCAGGACTTAAGCAAAGAAAATTCAGTGTGCATGCAGTTTGGAGACAAGGTCAGTCTCAAAGGGCTCTGGTCACTCTATTCTGCCACTGTCTGAGTATGACCCCTTGTGCCTGCCGCTCCCTTCTCTCACCCTTCCCTCCCTCATCCTCCACCCCCTGCTCTCAGCCACATCCTCAGCCAGTCCCTGAAACCTCATAGATACAAACAAGCTCAGGGCTCAGCGGGGGAGGTGCAGGTCCATCCTTGTCGGATGCCATCACGGAGAAGGTAGAGAAGCAAGAGCAGCTGAGTGGGGCTCCTCGGGTACAGAGGCACGGTGGCCACCACAGGGCCCGTTGGAGAAGGGGCCAAATAATAAGGAAAACTGACATGAAGGCCTGCATGCCCACCTCCAGCAGCACTCTGCACAGAACACGCTTGGCGCCCTAACTGCCCAAAACTGCGGCAGCAGCGCTCCAAAGATAAACGCTTGCCTCGGTCCACTTGTTGCTACTGCAACAAAAATTTATGAGACTGGGTAATTTATACTCAAGAAAAAAGGTAGTTTTCACAGCTCTCGAATGCGGACAGTCCAAGATCAAGGCTCTGCCAGGTCTGGTGTGGGCTGCTGTGGGATTGTCATATATAGCTTTTATTATGTTGAAATATAGTACTCCTGGTCTGTGTTTCTTTGGGCCTTTTATTACTAAGGGATGTTGGATGTTTGGATTTTCTGCATCTATTAGGATGACCATGTGATATAACTTATGTCCTTGAGTTCAATTATGTAATATGTAAAATATATAATATCTATTTATTTACATATATTGAGCCATCTCTGAACTTCTGGCATAAATCCAACTTGATCATGGTAATCCTTATGTGTTTTTAAATTCAGTTTGCAAATATTGTTTGCAAATAATTGTTCAGAATTCTTTAGTCAGCTCCATCAGGGAAACTGATCTGTGGTTCTTCTTGTTGCTCTTTCCTTGTTATCTGCTGTCAGGATCAGGATATGCTAGCTGCATGAAGAATTGGCCAGTGTTCCTTTCTCTATTTTATGAAATAGTTTGAGGGGCATTGGTTTAGAGTTTCTCTGAACTTCTATTTAAAAAAAATCACCAGTAAGTCCCTCAGGACCTGGACTTTTTAAATTTGGAAATTGCTAATGGTTGCATCAGTCACACTGCTTGTTATGGTTCTGTATAGATTATGAAATCATGCCCTCCTCGTTTAATTTCCACAGGTCATATGTGTCTATAATTTCCATAGGTCATATGTGTCTATAATTTCCATAGATCATATGTGTCTGTCTATAAATCAATCCATTTCTTTAGATTTTTCAGTTTGGTGGAATGTGTGTTTCCAGGTAATACCTATTGGGTCTCTGGATTTCATTGGTATCTGCTGTAATGGTTCCCTTTCATTTCTTATTTTCTTAATTTGGGTCTTCTCTCTCTTTATTTTGGTTAATTTTGTTAATATTGTTTATCTTTCGAAGAGCCAAACAACTCTGTTCCGTCAAATCTTTGTATTGTTTTGGTTCCATTCCTTTCATTTATTCCCTATCTTAAAGTTTTTTTCTATCTCCTTATTTATGTTTGTCTTATTCTTTTTTCCAGAGCCCTCAGGTATATCAGTAAGTCATTTTTTTTAGATCTCTCTGATTTCTTAATGTAAGTACTTAGAGCTCTTTTCATTGGATTCCATAGGTTTGGGTATATCATATACTCATTTTTATTTGATTCTAGTGATTTTTTTTATTTTGTTTTTGAATTTTTCAAGGCTTCTTTCATTATTCAGAAATAGGTTTAATCTCCATGAGTTTGTGTGTGCTCTAGGGTTTCTCTTGCTGCTGAATTATAGCCAAACTCCCTATGACTAGGTACGATACAAGGAATTAAACCAATTTTACATTAATGCTAAGACTTGCTTTGTATCCTAATATATCATCTAGTTTGAAGGAAGTTCCATAGATTGCTAAGAAAAATGTGTATTCTGCAGGAATTGGATGGAATGCTCTATTGATGGCTGTTAAGCCCATTCAATCTATGATGTCATTTCATTGTAAAATTTCCCATTTGGTTTTCATTGGAATGCCCAGCCAGTTGCTGAGAGTAGGGTTTGGAAGTCATCCACTGCCATCGTGTTGGAGTTAATCTGTGGCTTTGCATCTAATAGTGTTTTTCTTGTGAAATTTGGATGCACTTGTAGTCAGGGTATATTTGTTTAGAACCATAATGGTCTCTTGATGTATTGTTTCCTTATTCAGTATGAAGTGACTGTTTTATCTTTTCTCAATCCTTTTGGTTTGAAGTTATCAGTTGCTGTCTTTCAAAATTTGAAGTACCTCTACCCAGGCCTCTTGGCTTCTAAAGTTTCAGCTGAATGGTCTGTTGTGATTCTGATGGACCTGCCATTGCATGATTAGGTGTTTCTCTGCTGCTTTCAAAACACTTTCTTCGTTGTGTACAGTTGGGGCTTTAGCTATACTAGGATGATGAGGGAAGGTCTCTTCTCAGTTGTTGGTCCTAAATGCCTTCTTCTTTGGATTGGCATCTCTATTCCCAACTCTGGGAAATTTTCTGTTATGATTGTTTTTAAATATCTCCGTGCCTTTAAAAGTAGATCGTCTCCTTTTCTGTGCCTAGCACCCACGTGTCTTTTCAGCATCTTAGAATCCCCACTGGTACTTTCCTACTTCTATTCTTTTCCTTATTTCATTATCCAGGTCCCCACCTTGTTTCCAAGCCCAGAAATTCTGTCCTCTTCTCAGTCATTCTGTGCTGAGACTTTCCACACAGCCTTGCATTTGCCTCACTATGCTTCTTATTTTCAGCAATTTCAGATTGTTTTTCTCCAATATTTCCATCCTTGTTGAATTCCTCTTTCATATCTTGCATTACTCTTCTTATTTCACTTACTCTGGGTGCTCATTCAGGAGTTTGCTTTCTTTTTTTTTCATTTCTTTGAATGTATTTGCAATCATTCTTTCGAGTTCTCTGTCTGGGATAGCATCTAACTCACTTTCACTAGATGCTCTTCCTGTAGTATTACTAAATTTTGGAGGCATTATGTTGCCTTGGTTTTTGCTGTTTCTTATGTTATTGCATTAGAATTTATACATCTGGTGCTATTTTGCTTGTTTTTAAAATTTTTTCTTAAGTTTTTTGTTTTATTTGTATTTTATTTTATATGTATTGGTGTTTTGCCTGTGTGTATGTCTGTGTGAGAGTGCTGTATCCTCTGGAACTGGAGTTACAGACAGTTGTGAGTTGCCATGTGGGTGCTGGGAATTGAACCCAGGTCCTCTGGAAAAGCAGTCTGTGTTCTTAACTGCTGAGCCATCTCTCCAGCCCTCTTGGTTAATTTTTGACTAGCTAGATTCTTTCAGTTGAAGTATTTGGAATGTTGACGTGGGACTTGGATGTGGTGGTCTTGAGTGTGTAGTTCAGCAAACAGTTCCTCCATCCGGGATCACAGGATACCTGTGCAGACTCTGTGTTAGCCCGTGAGGAGGATATCACCTGTGAGATGGACCACAGCTGCCTGATGTTGCTACACAGGTGTCACACTAGCCATTTAACAGCAGTGGCACCTTTGATTTCGGTAACTGTTGAAAGACAAACAACCTAGGACAACATGGAGTGTCCTCAGATTTTAGTTAACAAGATTAGAAGTAGGAGGGAAGTGCAGTGGATAAAGATAAGAATTAATTATTAGATTGATTTTCGGGGGAAAAATCTAGTAGGTGATAAAATAGCTTGAAGGGGAAAGTTGGGATACAGTGAGGGTTCACAGAGTTTAGCAATTGTTAATTAAAAAGTAAAACGAAGAGAGATAGGTATAAGAGAGCTAAGAAAAGACACAGGAGTCAGAGAGGAGCCCATGAGCAAGCTACGGTTGGTGCACAATAAAGAACCCTTCATGGTAAACTGAGAAGAAAGATAAGCTACACTCCTAACCCTGCCTGAACAGTGTACTATGAAAGTAAAACCTCCAAAGCTGGGCGTGGTGGCACACTCCTCTAGTCCCAGCACTTGGGAAGCAGAGGAAGGCAGACCTGTAGGAGTTCCTGATCTACAGAGAGAGTTCCAGAACAACCAGGGCTACACAGAGAAACCCTTTCTTGAGAAACAAAACAAAGCAAAAAAACCAAGCCACCACCACCACCAAAAAAAAAGTAAAACCATTGTGAGACATAGAGACATATATGAAGAGGGAGATTGAATAAAAGAAATAAAAATTATACTTTTGGAGAAAATTGCCGATATTGCTGTGCAAAAGTGAAAGGTTAAGTTCTGGCTCTATGCAGCAACCTAGGTGTTTTGGGAGCTCTGGTGTGGGGAAGGGACCATTTTTCTCTGGGACCCTGGCAATATGCCAGGGTCTCTCCAGGTGCTGCAGTCAGATGCTGCAGTCAGGTGTGCTGACTCCAGGTGCTGTGCTGCAGTCAGGTGGTCTGGCTCCAGGTGCTGCAGTCAGGTGCTCTGGGCAGCACCTCCTTTGTTGCACTGTTTTTCTTTTCTTTTTGGTGGTTTTTCAAGACAGGATTTCTCTGCATAGCCCTGGAACTCACTCTGTAGACCAGGCTGTCCTGGAACTCACAGAGATCCACCTGCCCCTGCCTCCCGAGTGCTGGGATTAAATGTGTGCACCACCACGCCCTGTACTGTTGCCTTTTCTTGTTTGTTTGTTTGTTTTTACATGACTGTTAACGTACATTGGCACAAAAACCACAGCTCTTATTTAAAATGGAATACGAGTTTATTCTGGAGCCATTTTGGGTGACCATGGCCTGGGAACACAGATTTAGGTCACCCCAAATCCCATGTTTCAACATGGAAGTGGTTTCATGAAGCTTTATAGTTTTAACAGAGCAAACTCATAAGTCAAGGTAAGCTTAAAATCCATGGGTGGGTGGTACACCAGAACCAGAAAGGCGGTTACAGCAAGATGGAAGAGGCGTTTCTGTTGGTCCAAGATGCTATCTGATGACATTCTTAGCTTTAGGGTTGGCAAAAGCTAGTGGTCCACTCAGTTCCAAAGGTCTTTATTACTCTCAAGATTTAGTTCAAACACAAAGATGGGCAAGAAATGGCTGTCTTGGAGTGCTAGAACTAGCCCGAGATGAGGTAACTAATCTCAGTACTTGGAACATTCCAATCTCATTCCACTCTCCCCACAGGACTGAAATTCCAGTCAGCGAGTCTCCGTAGACAAGGCTTCTCAGCTTTTGTTCACAGACTGCAGACTCTACTGTTGCGGGTGAGGCCTGCGAGAGAAACTCATAAGAAAACACACCCTCTCTGTACTCACTCATCTTAGGTGACCAAAACCTGGCTCTTTGGAAGGCATTGCTGTTCGCTGTGTTCTAACAGGATACACATGACCTTGAACTGAGCATGCTCGGGAATGTGCCTGACTCCATTTGTCTTTGTGAGACTATGTGAGTGTCCCCGATTAAAAAAAAACAAAAAGCAAACAAACAAAAAAAACCACCCTCCTTTTGTCAGGGACAGCAGTGCTTTGAGAATTATCCCCTTACTTACGGCAACAAACCTCTCCAAGTTTTGCTCTTGAGCTTTGCACTTGCTTGGGGGTATGGGAAGCTGTGAGTCATTAGGAAAGGCTCAAGACTGACTCCTCCAATGAGTCCTAGAATACACCACTGCTGCTAGTGATTGGCATCTAGCCTGGGTGTTCCCAGCTTATTTGGCCTCTTATCCAAAGAACTAAAAATAAGGGCTCATACAGATCTGTAAAAGATGACTTTATTCTAAGCAAATTGGCCATATAGATGAGAAAGGGGTCCACCATCAGGACTGAGAGCAAGCCAGACTAGTGAGGGTCCTTGAGGGCCCTGACTATTGTTTTGAGACTTTCTTTTACAGAGTTTAAGAAAATGAGGAGTTCTGTTACCAGGGGTGTCATGAGGGTTGTTCTCTATGTTGACTACAGGCTTGGATTATGTAATATAAACTCTAGGTCACTGCACACGTCCCTTCCCATGATGCACATGATTTCGATCAATGTGTACCCCCAATTAGACACAGGTATAAGATAGTCAATAGGAATTCCCCATAAAATTTACTCTGAGGACACAATTTTGCCTCTTACACAGGCACCAAATCCAGTTCAGGCTGGATCAGCCTTTCCATTATTCAGACCATAATACATTAAGAATATATGACTAGACCACTGGACGGTGGTAGCGCATGACTTTAATCCCAGAACTTGAGAGGCAGAGGCAGGTGGATCTCTGAGTTCGAGCCCAGCCTGGTCTACAGAGTGAGTTCCAGGACAGACAGGGACACATATAAGACCCTGTTTTGAAAAACAAAGATCGTCATAATGGGAGGAGAGACTCACCTTGTTGCTCAGAGATTGTATGTTTGTATCCAGGGGCAGGTGGGGTCCAAGGTTGCTAAATTCAGAGAGGGCTGTGAGTGCACTGCATGCACAGATGAAGGAGTGAGCAGCTGAGCATATTATTAGAAGAGTTAGGGGGTGGGCATAACCCAATCCAAGCAGAGTCCCAAGTTGCTGAACTTCCCTGTGCTTGCCTGCTTTGTCACTATTATGTTAGAAATCTCTTATTTTAGTGTCAAAAATAGTTCCTAGATATCAAATATAGTTAATTTTATCTGTAATCAGGGAAGGGATAAAATACAGATTTTTAAAATTTTTTTCTATGTGAATGTATTTATGGATCATATCATAATATATGGACGCTCATGTTGCAGAGAGCCAAATAAAGTCTTGTATATTTTAAACCTTAGATCTTTATCCAAAGATCAGCAAGGCAAGTCTTCCAGGGTCTCCTCTCCACTCACCCTCCCTAACCCAGTCTGGCAACACTTGCCTGCATGGCAACAAACCTCTAGGCTCCCACCAGGGCCCATTGTGCCTGCTCCTGACCCTCAAGTCCCTCCCACACCATGTCCAACCTCTCCAGCCGGTCAGATCTACCCTCACACTCCAGGCTTAGACCAGGACATACATCCTGCACACCAGCTCAGTCCTCTCGCTCCACCTGACGTCACCCGACCCAAGCCATTTCCAGCCTGTAGGCCCAAGGCGCCACCACACATCCTCTCTTCTGCCCCATCCTGCTCTGTCCATAACAGACACAGAAGTAACACAAGACATCCATGTGTTCACTTCTCATTGCAAAGATACAAACACATAAAAGATCAAGCCAGGATCTCCTCGCCGAAACCTACCGGTCCTGTAGCCACATTTGCAATGAGAGTAACCTTGGTGAGACAGGACAGAGGCTTCTAGGAAGATAACCATAAACTTCACCAAAAAAAAAATTTAACAGTTTAGAAATGACACAAACGGCTCAATGAAATTATGGAGCAAGAATGTAAGGAGACCAAATGTCTGACCAATGCCCAAGAACACAAAAACATAAGACTGCTGTAGGCCTCTGAGCTACACAGCAGGAGCCCAGCAGGACCTCACTCTCTGCTCTGGTAGCCCACTATACCCCACCCCCACTCCAGGAAGAGAAAGAGACTTAATCACGCGGCAGGACTTACATATGAATAAAATCACAGTAGGGATAAAAGTCTCTAAAGCCACTTTCCAATCACTCTTCCAAACCAGCCCTGGAAGGGAATGGATGCTGCCAGCAGGTGGCAAGATACACAAAGCTGTGCTGATTTCCTGCAGCCAGAATGGAGGAGAGTCTGAATTGTATTTTAACTGCAAAAGGAAATGCTAATTTAAGTTAAATATCCAATTTCAGTAAGATTTTTGTAGGGTGCTAAAAATCTCTTGGTTACCAATAGTTTTGGTTGTATTCGTCTCACCAGAACACAGCCTGGTTCCTGGCAACTTTACATTTACCAACTTGAAACTGTATCTAAGATGTAGCCTGTGCAATTTATGAAGCCATAGGAAGCATGAAGTAGCTTCCTTTGTCTCGCTGCGCTTCTTTTCCCCATCTACTCTCAGCGTGTTGGCGCTCTGCGGTGGGCATGCTGGGGCAGAATGCTGGCCTCTGTGACTCCTTCCAGGTTTTATATTAAGGCCCTTAAAGCTGATGCAGTTTTCTTTTGTGTTGTAAAAGATGTCACCACGTCCCGTAGAATAGTGTCAGCTTGTCAGAAATGAGCATTCAGGGGGCAGGGGGGCGTTGTCTGCCGAGCTGCAGTCTCCCTGCAAATTCTATGACATGCCCAGTTTGAACTCACACAATATGAAAAGTCTGTGAATGAAAACTCAGTGCTCCTATATTGGGCCCCAAGTTCCCAGCATGCCCAAACCACAGCCAAGGGCACCAAATACAAACGAGACAGAAGCTGGCCAAGAGCTGCAACCCCAGTAGGGGAGTCTGGTGCAGCACCTCCACTCAAGGTGTTGCTAGGACACCCTGAAGTGCCCCTTCTTGATGCAGAAGCGGAAACTGGTAGTGTCACTTCTGCCCATCCGTGTTAGTAGCAGAGGCAGAAGCACAGATGGGCGCTATGATGCCCCGCCCCAGGGCTAACTGTTCCCCTATATCAGGCCCAGCCAGTGGACTTGTATTGATCTAGGTTGACTTGTATTGATCTAGGCCAACTTGTATTGATCGAGTTAAGCTAGAGAATCACAATTCCCCCCCCCCATGTCATAAAGGGGGGAATGACAAGTGGAACAAGATCACCTAAGAAAAGGCGTACGACAGCGCACATTTCGTTCGGAACACTTCAGGACCCCATGTGAGACAGAGGACTGGAGCACAAAGAGATCAGATCATCTCTAAAATCAAGGTAATTTGCATCTGTTTTTTGCTGATGGTGACTTTGATAGCAAGAATAAATGAGCTGTCATCTCAGCTGGGTTCTGCGGAGAAGTGTGCTGTGCTGAGCGGTTGGCTCTATGATGCCCAGCGTGCCAGGAAAATTGTGCTGCACTGAGCGGTTGACTTTGCAATGAGCAAATGGTCACACTCACCAGCTCACTGGCTTTTCAAACCCTTACTTGTGTGAGTCACTGTCTGACTGGGATGGCTTCTGAAGCCACTAGTGATCACAGGGTTAACTGTCTCATCTTGCTTAATTAAGGAGTCCTGAGAAGGCTTGTCACTTGCTGCATCTTAATAAATGGGATATTTGCCTATGTGTCACCTGTCTCCCATGAGAATGGCACATTGAGTTATAAAATGAGAGCAAGATCCGTAAAGGAACCACAAACAAAAGTACCAAGCAAACATAGGCCTGATAGGCAGGATCAAGACATCCACTCACAATGGGCCTTGCCATCCCATAGCCCGGGAGAGGAGAGCAAGAACTGGCCGGTGGGATTGCATGAGATTAAAAAACCACGGAAGAAGCAATCAGTAGAGTGAAGAGATTCAACAGAACAAGAAGGGGTCCTTCCTTGCCAGGCTACCTCTGACGGGAGTTTAATATCTAACATCTATAAAAAACTAAAAAATTAAAACACCAAAAACAAACCCATAAATCACCTAATCAATGAATGGGTAAATGAATTGAACAGTTCTCAGAAGTAATAAAATTGGCCAATGGCTCTATAAAAAGATGTTCATTTGATTCCCGTATCCGTGAGAAAAATGCAAGTCAAAATTGCATTGCGGTTTCAGTGCCTCCCCAGCACCCCTATTGGTATGACTGTCACCTGGAAAATAAACAGCAAACCATAGTAAGGACGTAGGGGTGAGGAGTAGGGGACGCAGGGGAGGAACAGAGCACAGTGCTGGCTCAGCCACTGTGGAAGAAACTGACGATAGATGGCCAGAGCAGTGCCACCCCTGGAGGTATACCTGAAGAATACGAGGGTTGCTACATAGTTCTCTCCCATGTCCTTTACTGGACTTCATACTTAATGTCAGTGTTTGAGGATCAAATCAAACATGGCAATACCTATGCATCTCTCTGGAGATCTGAGTGGCTTGCCATGCCATGGATACTCTGGGAATCCCAAATCCCTTCAAAGAAACTCTCCTGCCCTACTGGGAACACAAAGTGGCCTCTGGAGTGTGACTGGTTTACAGAACCTAGGTGCCTACACTTACAGCTTGGAAAGGCTGTGATCAGAGCCCATGTTAGCCTCAGGGTGGTCAGACTTCCCACAGAGCTATCCATGCCTTCCCTAAGAGTGCGCTGAGAATTTATTTGGTGGTCTACATGATATGGGCTGGGTAGTCCAACAATGACTATCTGCTTGCTGGAGAGGCTGAGAGCCCAGGAGACGCCCAGTTACAAGACTGGATGCTTCAGCCACGTCAATAAAGGCCTGGGGGATTCCAGAGTCACAGCTCTTCATTCCACACAGGAAGGCCAAAGCAGCTGATGGAGGCATCGATAATGGGACAGAGGGCCTCAGGTGCAAGAAGCAAAGGTCAGTAAGCAAGCAGCATTGCTTTCCCCACCTCTTCAGATCTGGGCCACTGCCAGAAGATGCTGCCCACTATGTGGAGGGACCTCCTGCCTCCTCAAGGTAATCTTTCCTGGAAGCCCAGAGTCAGGGCTCTCAGTTGATTCCAGATGGCAATTAAGATAAACTATCACGCAGGGCCTGGAGCCACAGGGGTTTGGTTGTTTTATGTTTTGTTTTGGTTTGTTTGAAACAGGGTCTCAATGTGTAGCTCTGGCTGCTCTAGAACTGGCTGTGTAGATCAGATTGGCTTCAAACTCACAGGGATCCTCCTGCCTTTGCTTCCCGAGTGCTTGCCTCAGAACATCCAGAATGACACAGATTGTTTTGATCCCAGCTACTTAGGAAGTTGAGGCAAGAGACTATGGATTTGAGCTATGGAGAGCTCAAGGCTAGCCTGCACTACTTATTGAGACCCTATCTCAAAGTAAAAGGTGGAAAGAAACTGAGAGAGACTGTTTATAATACGGAAGTAGAGGGCAATATTTTAAAATCTCCCAAACAAACAGAAAATAAGGAAAAGTAATTACAGTGGTCATCAGAACATCCTTGAATAGTCACAACTCTGGTGCGGGGTGGTTAGGGAGAGACGGATGTGGGGAATCCGGGTGGAATCTAGTCAGCAAGCCACAGAGGAAGCTACTTACTGCCGGTCTTCATGACAGCTGAGTTATGAAAACAGGGAAGTCCCCACCAACAGGCAAGTGGGCAAAAGAAGATGGAGTATACATTTCTGTGGAGTTTATTTCAACAGAAAAAGAAAACATTCAGGGATAAAGAATAGGACTGGAAAACATCACAGCAAGTGACACAAAAAAACCATGTACATTGTATCTTCTCTGCCTGTGGGGCCTAGTGAGAAAACCGGGAGAGCATCCATAGTCACAGCACCCAGTGCGCCTCGGTGAAAGCGCCATTCCAATGGATGAGGAAAGTATGCTAATTAAAAAAAATGAGACTAGGCCTTACTCTGACCAGCCCAGCCTGATCTGAAACTCCAGGCTAGCCTTGAACTCGGGGCAATCCACCTGTCGCAGCCTACCAAGTGCAAAGATTATAGGTAAGAGTCAGCCCTATCCAGCTTATAATCTTTCTTTTTATTTTTTTTAACACACACACACACACACACACACACACACACACACACACACACACTGTCTTGAAGTACTAGAGGCCTGTCCAAAGTCTGTTGGCTGAAATCCACGTTAGAACCATGTCTCTCGGGAAAGTCCTTGCTCTCTCAGTTGCTGGTGGCCACTTTTTTTCTTGGCTTGAGGCCGCATTACTTTGCTCTCCACTTTTTCTTCCTCTGCCTCGTCTTAGAAACACACTGTTGACTGTAGGTAGCTGACCCAAGAACGAACTCACTCACCCTCACTTGACAACTATTAGCACACAGTCACACCTGCAAAGCCCTTTTTCCACGGCAGACACCCACAGGGAGGAGGGCCTGCAGACTTCGGCAGCTGACCACAACACGTCCTCTCTAACCTTACCTGACTGTGTTGGCAAGGCCTCTTTGCTTATCATGTGTGTGTTAATGCTCAAGTGCCAATATGGCGGTCCTGAGAAAGACACAAGCAAGAAATGGCAGCATGGTTTGTTTTCTTTGCAAATAGAGTAAACTCTCCACTCCCTTCTCTCAGATCAGCTTCGTTGAAAACATGGAGCCTGGTAATATCAGCACATTTCACCTGTGCAACCCCTCCCCCCCCACTTCACCCCCCCACCCTCCACCCCCCCACCCTTCACCCCCCCACCCCCACCCCCCGTCCCCAGACAGTGGCTTCCGGTCTGCAGGGCTGGGAGGGACACGCTGAGGTTCATACGCGGGTCATAGCTGGTAATTCATGGACGCATTCTAAGCTGGAAATATAAAGTGGTATCTCTCTCAGTGGGAATATCTTTCCTCTCTATCCCGGAAGTGCTATGATCATGATTAATATCCCCTTGGGGAAGCCCGGCTAGGCCTCCAGGAAATGGCATTTCCTTAGCTTACAGATGGTATCTGTGGTGTCTTCCTTCATCTTCATTTGGTCACCCCTCTGTCTGTCATCGTCGTAATTTCATCTGATCTCACTTCACCTTAATCACCTCTTTACTCTAAACACCAGTAAACACTCTGAGATAACGGGGGTCATGAACTTGGAGAACACAGGTCAGCCTCCATCCTGTAGCTTTGATGGGCCAGCCCAGGAGAAGTTGGGTGGAAAAGTCCTTGGTGATGTAGGTGATAATTTGGGGAATGAGAACAAAGTCCCGGAAACAACAGTCTGATGGCCCGACTCTGTGACCTTCACTTCTGTCCTTCTTACTGAAGACATCCACGTGGCAATCCCCAGTCTCCCCTTTTCTGCCAGCACCTCCGATCTCCACATTTTCTACTCCATGGTAGGCATGCCGCCAACTATTCAGCCACCATCGTTAGATCTCTAGCCCACTCTTCCTCCACCAGCCTGTCCCGACGGAAGCTCCAGCTTCTGTCTGCTGAGCCTTTATTAGCAGGAGGTTGGGACTTGTTGGATAAACTCCCACAAGAACAGAGACGGCTGCCAGACTCAAAGTCCCTGATCAGTCCCAACATCACATATCGCTCTCATTCATGCCCTCATCAGCCCATCCATCCACCCACCCACACATCCATCTATCCCATCCATCCATCTAGCCATTTAGCCATCGACAACCACTCATTAATTACATATAAGTTTAATAAGTGCCTTCCACATTAGTCAGAATACATCAGTGTACAAAATAGATGAAGCAGGCTGCCTCTCAGATCTCACATCAAAGGCTACGTAAATGTTTTCTATAAACAGTGAGAGATTAAATATTTTAGGGTTTGCAGCCCATATGGTCGCTCATAAATACTAAATTCTGCCATAGCTGTACAAAGGCAGCCATCTATCCATGGATGAATGAGCATGATTCTATTCCAAAGGACATTAGCATTGGGATTTTTGTATTGTTTTTATACATCATGACTATGTTTTATTAAAGCAGCAGAAAAAGTGACTGTTTTACCAAAAGGAATCATGTTATCTGCACATCACAAATGCTTTGATTCCATGTATTTGTCCCTGAGCTCTCTGCCTTCAATAGTGTTTTGGTACACAGGAGAGAGGTATTACCTCATTTCAGTAGAAATGTGCTTTGTGTTTTTCTTGTTTAGAAAAAAAAAATATGGTGGATCTGACTCCTTTGGTACCAGTCTATTCCCACTTAATTTAGATTCTTGAAAACTAAGGCTGTGTTTTTACACGCACGCACGCGTGCACACACACACACACACACACACACACACACACACACAGTTTGAAGTGACAGCTTCAATTTTCCATGTTGGATACTAATGAGCTGAAACGCCAGCGGTTGAAGCAGCCGTGTTGCTGGTGGCATTGTCAGTGGTTGTGACGAGTTGAGACACCTTCATCACTTACATTCCAACACGCCCTTCTCTTTGATCAGCAAATGTGCTCTTGTGAACCCTACCCCAGAAGGTAAAGCATATCAAGGAACAAAAGGCAAACTTAAAATTGGTAATCCTGATAGAATATTCAGGGTTTTTTAACTGGGTCCTTCTACAGAAATTAAAGCTAGTTATTTTTTCACTGTAATTTGAGTAGCCATTCTGTGTCCTTTTCTTCCTCTTTGCAGAAAAGATATTTGGGCATTTGCACGCTGGTTAAGGCGGGAGACTTAGCTGCACTCTTTAAGCACGTTTGTTTATTTGGCCCGAGTGTCAAGAGTCAAAGACACCAGAATGTGACTTGTCCATAGCCTGAACAACGCATTCCAACAACTCGGGGTTTCCTGCCCTCTGCCGGTTCCAAGTGGAATATTTATCTATTTAGGAGTGCGTACGTATGTATGAGAGAACATGTGTGTATGTGGGGGGTGAGTGTGCACATACACAAGGCCAGAGGTCAACATTGGAAGTCTTCCTCAGTCTCTCCCCACCTCTTTAGAGATAGGGTCTATCAGTGAACTCAGAGTTCACAGCCAAACTGCCCGCAAGCCCGTCTCCAGCTCCCCAGCATGGGAATTTCAGGTGCCTACAGTCATGCCCAGCTTTTATGTGGGTTCTCGGGATCCAAACTCTGGTCTTCGTCCTTGTACAAGCAACGCTTTACTGACAGGGCCGTCTTTCCTGCCCAACAACTGTATCTCTGGTGGGTAGAATGTTCACACATTTCCCCTTAAAAACAAAATAAGCAAAAGTAAAACAAGTGAGAATGTGAAGGCCGGTGTGGGCTCTAAGCCAAAGAGCCAAAATTCCGATTTCATATAAGACATCATTGAAGGCCATCAAAATTGTAACGCTTTGCCCAGAATTTTAGATTCCCAGAAGAGTTAGTAATGATGACACATGGGGAAAAAAATGTCTGCCATGCCATTTTCTAAACAGAGGATCTCATCTGCTGGCCCTCACAGAGAATGCTCTGTAAAGGCCGGGAACACCACACCAACATAAGTCAACCCGATGACTTCAGCTCTCCAATGCTTTTTATTTGGTGTGTGATCCCAGTGGGCTCCAGGATTTTCCCTGCTGGGGCCAGGAAGCTTTCAAACTGGAAAACACAGGCAATGAACATCCAGAGAAGCATGCACAAATGCACCAGTGGAAAAGTCTCTGTCTCTGTTTCTCTCTCTCTCTCTCTCTCTCTCTCTCTCTCTCTCTCTCTCTCTCTCTCTCACACACACACACACACACACACACACACACACACAGCTTCAGGACCAGCTACCCTATACTCTTTTGAACTGATGTCTTCTGTCATCCTTGAATGATAAAGTGCCATCACCTGCCAGCTCTGACTTTTCCGGATATTTCTGCTGAGACGCTGCCCTCTCCCTAAGTCCCACTTAGGATGAGCATGCTACAGACAGATGGGCAGGTGATGCCACCACTGGCCAGGCCCACAATACTGTCTGCCCTGTGTAACCTCCCAGAGCAGTGATCCAAGTAGGGCGGGGCTCACAGGCTTTCCCACAGCTGCTGGGTAAGCGTGGTAGTCTTTCTCCATGACAAAGTTAGAAATCAAGAATCTTAAAGAAAAGAGTTAGTGTTGGGAGGGGGGATCACTTTCTTCATCTTCATGGGAATGCACTGAGCACCACTGCTGAGTTCAGAATGGCAGGTCTTCCCCTGTGTGGTGCAACACTACCACCTCCTGCCACTTCCCACTCCAGACGAGTACCAACAAGCTCCAGACACTGCTGATTAGATCTGCACACACACCATGTGAGGGGTGGTGTGTCTAGCTCTGGAGGGTAGCAGATACCTTCCCACCGCTCCCCTGGGTCCACTCTGGGACTGGGACTGGTGAAGGGAATGGTAGAGACGGGTGTTCGATCCATGAGGAGCACGCTCTGAAGAGACGTCAGGTTGCAGCAGATGACACAGATCCAAGGATGCTGAGGAAAACATCAGGATGTGGGTTTTGCTCTCTCAGGGCCACCTGTCCACCTGTCCTTTCCAGTTTTCTCTATCTGTATCGGTCTAACCCCTAACCATCCCTACAACCATGACACCCCCCTACCCAGCCTCCAGATGCTGTAAGGGCTATGGTTTCCATACTTCTGGTAGATGTATATAGAAGGTGGGCATGGGGCGAAGGCTCCAGACAGGTAGCAGCTATGACCTCCAAATGCTTCACTGCCCCCCCTCCGCCACTGAGTGGCAGACCCTCACACACTCTGTTCATTTCTCCCTCATCAGCCTCCTTCCTGAACCCCACTGTGCATTGTTTTTCTTTTCATCTCTCTTCCATCCTTCCTTCTTTTCTTTCCTACTTTTTTTCTTTTTTTTTTTTTTAAGACAAGAACTCATTATGTGGCCCAGGTGGTCTGGAACTCACAGAAAATCCTCCTGCCTCAGCCTATGAAGTGCTGATATCACAGGCTTAAGCCACCATGCCCAGCATCTTAATGAGGTCCTTAACACCCCTCATCATTCAGCTGTGCCCACACCTTTGTCTCACTAGTCTCCACCTTCACACCTGCTCCACCGTCTGAAATCCACACACTGGTGTCTACGCGCCAGTTCCAATAGTTACTTTTTTTCCTTTCCCCTTTAAAAAAAAAATAAGGTGCAATTTGTACATACTCAGTCTTGTGAGCTTTGAAGCATAGAGGGACGTGGTACCTTCTGGCCGCCTCCACATCTACTCCTGCACACAAACTTGTCCTACACACCCCAGCCCATTCCCTATGCGTGTGCCCCAAGCCTGTGACTTTGTATTCTCCAGAATGTCACTTGATGGCCCTATGATGGAACACAGCAGGAAGAACACTGGCCTGGCTTCTCTCATTCCACTTCATGGCTTCAAGCACATCCCGCTCTGCCCATTTTTTCTTGTTACCCAATAAGATCCCATCTGGGGTGGGCCATGGTCTAGTTAGCCAGGAAGGAGTAAGAACATGCCTGTGTAAAATACACACATCAACCTGATATGCTAAAGCCATCAAGAAGCTGTGATGTGGAAGCTGATCCTGTGCTTTGCCTGTCCCTATACACAGGCTGCAGAATCCTCTAACTTCGAGGAAGAGAATCCCTTCCTCACACTAGTGGAGAGAAGTAATCTTAGCCCCAAAGTCTGGGCACCTGGGGCTCTGATGGACCTGTGGAAATATCCCTCAGCCTCTGTCCACACACTTCCTGTGAACGACTGTCCTGGAACCCACTGATTTGCACCTACAGTGTAATTTCTATCATTGTCATTGTAGACAATTCATCATATCTGTCTAGTATAGGAGTATCTTAGTCAATCTGGGTTCATCCGAAGCTCTACAAAATTATTCAAATGAATTTAAAACTCTGATGCTTCTCACTTGTAAATCTGACTTTTTCACATTTGGGTTCTAGAGCAGAGATGCCACTTCAGGTCAAAGATGGGTATGGGCCATTACCAGAATGCCCTGTGCTCACTCATCAGTTGAGGGGCTCATGGTGCCTCCTAATTTTGGCTAGTCAAATAAAGCTTCCATAAACACCTGATCGAGCTTGTTTAGGACATAGCGTCATTTTTCTAAAGTAGCCATGGCTTGTGGAGAGGCTGACTTGATCTGAGAAGTCAGCCTATGCCTGAGTTTATTAAGAAACTTCCAGATTTTGGACATTTTTGCCACCTTCATTCTCTGCTGAGCAAGCAGGAGACTCTGTTGTGGCTGCTGTCATCTTGTGCTGAGAGAGCCACAGAGAGGGTGCTGGATGGCCTGAAGCTGGAAATGGGGTCAGTATCATTTGAGGACACAGCTGTGGACATCACCTGTCAAGAGTGGTAGGACCTCAGAGGAACCTCTGCAGGGAAGTGATGCTGGACACCTGCAGCAGGTGCTGCTCTTGGAGCAGCGCATGGCCAAATCTGAAGTGGTCTGCAGGCAGCAGCATGGATTTGAGCCATGGAGTGGAACAGAAGCTTAAGCATGGAGCCTCCGAGGTTGACAAGACTCCAGAGGTCAAGAGCTAGCCTGAGAAACTCACCGAGATCTCTCTCTCTCTCTCTCTCTCTCTCTCTCTCTCTCTCTCTCTCTCTCTCTCACACACACACACACACACACACACACACACACACACACACACAGAGCAAACTATTCTACTTGAAGTGTGCCTTAAGTGACATCTAAACCCCCATCAGTGCAAAACCCTGCGAATGAAGACAGCCACCTCCTAGCTGAGCTTGAAATGGCACCAAAACCCCAAAGAGGTCACCAGACTGAGGAGTGTGCTGTAGTAAACAGGCTGCTAGAGTTCTCCTGAGTCTGTGCCAAGAGCCACTGAGAAATCCCACAGACCCACATTAGCAGGCATCAAGTAACTTACGACAGTGAGAGCTCACTTCAAATTTAAAAATAAATGGGGCTCAGGATGTGGCTCAGTGGCAATGTGCTTTCAATATTTGTGCCGTGTGTCTACATTTATAAATTCTTCATGTTGCCTTTATCTTGAGGATATAAACCCATGGGTGAGTGTTTGTAAATATAATCAGTCAGGGAGAAACCGTAGCCCATTTAGAATTCTCCTTGAGCAAGGACATTTGTTTGATCATGGTGAGTTTTTTTAATTTATTTATTTATTTATTTATTTTAAAAAACCACTTTGCTAAGAAAGAAGGTGCTGAAAGGTAACATACAGTCTGGCCTCATACTGTTGCCTCCACCTAAGACTGTAAGTCTGATGTTAATTTTGAAATGGAATTATTATTGAACATTAAAGTAAAGTAGTTCAACTATAGGCAAATAAACATAATGATATAGAAAGAACTGTTGGGAAGGAAGGGAGGGAGGGAGGAAGGAAGGGAGGAAGGGAGGGAGAAAAGGAGGGAGGGAGGAAAGGAAGGAGGGAGGAAAGAGAAAGGACAAGTCAGATGTGGGTGTGGTTCAGTGGTTCAGGGCATGTGTTTAATATGAGCAGGCCTTGGGTTCCACCCCAGAAGGGTAAGGGAAAGGAGGTAAGAAAAAAGGAAAGGGGAGAGAAGAGGGGAAGGGAGAGAAGGGCAGGGGGGCTGTCAAACTGACTTCCAAGGTGACTGTGCCATTTTCGGGTGTCTTAAAACGTCCAGCAGATGCCATCATTCTGGCCAAGCCTAGCTCTCATCCACCTGGCTCTCATGCCATTCAGCAGGCAGCCTGAATGCCTCAACACCCTTCAGGACCCACGGACCAAGCTACTTAAAACCCCAGCCCCAGCCCTTGCCTGCTGCCCCCTAGTCTGGACTGCATGGCTGGCTCTGAGTAGTTTGGGTCAGCTGGCCTTCTCTCTGCTCCTCAAACTCACTGCGCACCAGCTCGAGTCACCCTGCCAGGGACACTGGAGCCTGTGCTTAATGCTGGGCACCGATAGCAGCAGTGTCTCTGAGTCAGGGCAGGTCCCTTGTGAGGTCTTCACAGGCTGTGTTCTGATCATCAGCTGCACTTCACAGAGAAGAAGACAGAGGCAGAAGAAGCTCACTCGCTGGCTTGGGTGGGGCACGAGACAGAGGCACTGACGGCAGAGGTACCTACAATTCTGTTAGCCACCGAGCAGAAAGCATGTGGGGGCCCTGGGCCTTCTTGGGACGTGTCAGAAAGGAGGCTGTGTTTGCCACTGAGGAAGGCCAAGGCCAGTGTGGCAGGCCCTGCTGACCAACGGTTAGTGACGAAATGAAGTTCACTGAAAACGGATTCATCAGATGCTAAAAACGTGTTCCAGTAACGTGGGTTTCCCTTGAAAGCCTGAATACTCTTTGACGTAATGTGCTTCAAAGTGTTACTCTAAAAGGATGGCACGGGGCACAGGACATTTCTAAAGCGTTCAGCAGTGAGTTCTTAAACTGGGTCTAGCGTTGACCGTGCAGCTGCTCCCCTGCGCCTCTGGGACCAGCTTCACAGGATCCTCTTGGCCCTCGAAGGGTCTCATCCTCCCCACCCCATCATAGGAGCTCACCTCCCACCACTTCTCTCCCGTGGTTCTTTTCTGTCTCCGATCGGGCACCTTCCAGGTAAAAGGGGCCTGCTTTTCTGAGTGCCTGAGGCACAGCCACGAATAGGAAGAAGTTCCTGCTCTCAAACACAATGACATTTGGAGAGGCCAAAACAACCATGGTGTGTGGAGGGCTGAGACTGAGAGGTGGGAATGAAGGCTGGGCCCAGCATGTTGCCCTTGGCATCCCGTGTTTTACACAGCATTGATGGAAGCTCATGGAGTGCCCTCAGGAACCTGAGTGGTATGCACAAGACTCTGTGAAATGCCATGGAGCCTGGTACAATATCCATGGGGTCCAAATGGGGCCCCCTGGGGCTCTTGTGCCTTCCTGCCAATCCCGTGTCCCTCTTTCCCTTTCGTGGAGAGCACTCCCTTGGTCAGAATCTTCACTTCTAGGGGACTTGGACCAGGACTCTAGCGCAGCATCTGCCTCCTAGGTCCTGTGAATGGAATGCTCTGGACAGCAGGAACTGGACCAGGCTTGCTTCCGACAGAGAGCGGCAGCTTACAAACACTTGTGGGAAGAATGACTTCTTGTATAGAGAGGACGGTGTCCAGAGTGGCAGGCAGACGATAGGACTGAGCCCAGAATCTGGGCTTCTGAGTCCTCGCCAGCCAAAAACGAGTCCCTTCTGCATTTCCTAAGAAAGATGTTAGGCCAGGAGTCCAGAGATTTCCTAAGTCCAAATTCCCCCAGCACAAAGCCCACCCATTCCATCCCAACCCTAACCTCAGGTTCTGGCTCCAGATTTCAGCCACCTCTGGCCTCGGGCAAGACTATTCCTTCTCTAGGTGACTGGTGGCCAGGCTTTTTCCAGGCTGGGTCCCAAGAGGGGCTGCAGAGCCCTCTCTGTAGATGGGAAGGAAGCCTGTAGGCCTCATGATTCATCCACTCACATACATGTAGAGGTGTACTGTACCCTCTCCTGGCCCTAGGAACCCAGGGAGACCAGTGAACAGCCCGGGTACTATAGGGTTAACATCCTCAGAGGCCATTGAGGATGAACCCCACTTAATGGTCAATTCTAGGACTCATATCCCACTTCCCTGGTAACTCAGAAAGGTAAACATCAGCTTTGCCACCTTTTAGGATTTAAATTACCATATGAAAAGGTGGACATATTTGGATTTTGTTGAGGTTCACTGAGGCAAAACTCTTATCTCCTGGTCAGAACAGAATCTAAATCCTACCTCTGGCCTAGCGTGGAGGCCTGGCAATCGAAGCTTCCCCAAACACTATATACTGTAGTTTTCTCCCCTAGGAGTCAATCCAGCTGGGCTTGTCAATCACCTGGGCAGGTATCCACCCAGCCCCACCCCAGGAAATCTAGTTCACCTGAAGACACCTAAGAGGAGGAAAGAACCAATTATCCCCTTAGTGAGATCATGTATATGTCCCTCCCAGAACCCCTCCCCGAGTGGGGGTTCCTCCTTACAGAGCTTCCACCCTGAAGCACCGTGGAGCCTGCCAACGTTTTAGGGTTATTCTGAAAAGCATAACTTACTTTCTCTTCTCTTGGATCTCTTTCTCTCAGACAATGACCAAAGCCTGCGAGTACTTTTCCTGACTCTCTAGACCTTCTCACTCATTCTGGGATGCTCTTCCCCAACCCCTTTCCCATCATGCACCTGCTTATCCACCATGTGACTGCTCCCTGCTGTCCTCCACTGAACAAGCGACCCTCATTTACACAGGGTACCTTTTGCTCCTTTTCCCTTCTCCTGGAAGCTTTGGGCATTTACACCTGGCCTACCCCGTTGTTATTCTCTGAAATGCCCACAAGCTAATCCTCAAATCCCCTCTGAGTCCATCTCTAGACTAAGAACTGGAGGGCAGGAACCCTGATCTTCCCGATAACACAGGGCAAGATGGCTGAATGGAGCTGCTAGAGAGGGAGGTCCTACTGCCTATCACACTTGCTCGGGGAAAAGAGGGAGGAACTTCATTTACTTGTCAGGATGAGAGAGGGGGACCAGCCATGACACTTCCCACCAACCCTGAAAACCTGGGCTTGATTTCCTGAACCAACATGATGGAAGGAAAGAACTGACCTTTCAAGTTGTCCTTTGACCTGCACACACACACAATGGAAAGCACATGCACCTTCCACACACACACTATAGTATATATGAAGAAATATAATTTTGAAGTGCTTTAAAAAGCAATCTGGAAAGGAAGCAGTTCATGCAAAGGTCTAAGGAACCAAAGGGAGGTGGGAAGTCTGGGGCAGATGGGCAGGAGAAGATGGAGAACTGAGTGGGAGCAGGAAGCAGGGGACGTGCAGGATAGGGTAGTGGGGACCAACTGTGAGTTTACATTCAGTGTGGCAGGAAGCTGGGCGACCATGTTGGGTTGGGGTGGACAGTGGATCGTGGTGGAATGGAGTGTCCTTAGAGGCCCTTTGTTGTTAAGGAATAAGTGAGAGGCTCTAGTGTGGCCCCTTCTGCTAAGGAAGCACCATGCTCAGTTCCCTCGAGGTCAGGGACCTCCACCACAGTAGACGGGATGAGAAGGGCAGACTACTCACCAGGCTGTTTGTCTGCTGACAGGCACTCTGGCCTCTGCCCTTGCCACCATCAGGCCGAGTGTGGAATGTCTGGGTTGATTGACGCAACATGAAGACGGCTTGGGCCTTAGGCTTAGCTAGATCCCATCTCAAATCACTGACCTTCGATGATCTTGGTCAAGTCCTAATCCTCTTGACAAACTTCCTCTAACACAGAGAAACGATGCCTCTTGGTTGGCCTGCCAGGGCATGGCTAGCGTCAACAGAGACTTCCAGGCACTACATTTGTATTTAGTAGGCACTCTGTCCCTTGTTGTGACCAAATGACAGCTATGGCAGTCTCACCTGTCTGAATGCAAATTCCAAGGTGATCCATTTCATCCCGGATAGGGCAGGAAAGGGAGTGGTCCTGTGACCATTCAGGCACGGCTGTTATACCTGCTCTCAAGTATACTGAGCACAGGGCCCAGAGCCCCAGCATAAATCAAAAAACTTAATGGCAAGGGTTCTTCCTACCTCCCACTCTTTCAATATGTCTGCAAGCTGGCCATTAGCAGTACCGTCTTAACTGATGGAGAGACAGAAGGTACATGAGTGCCCTGGCAATCAAGTGGCCTGAAATCTGACCTAAGCCAGGGGAGGGGATGCTGAGAAACTGCAAACTCGGAGAACACCAAAGGCAAGTGGTATGTAGTGACCAGGACCAACTGTGAAGTGTAGCCACAGGCAGGGCCTAGACCTCTGGTCAGTGCTGTAGGGGACGCTTGTGTGCAAAAATGAGGTCACAACACTTGGGCCCCAGCTGGCTTAGATCCTGGTGGAAGAATCCTAGCAGAGCTGCAGAGCTATGTGCCTTACCAGACCAAGCCAGGAGCTGAAGAGCTTTACCCTCCCCCCCCCCCACACACTCCTGCAGGCCCCGCTATAGGAAAGCAATGCTGGAATTCCCCCTAGACCACCACCTAGAGAACACATCGCTCCTTCTCTGCTAATCTGCAGGATGAGGAGCCCCTGGGTCTGCGCTGGGGCAGAGGGTTAGAGATCTGTCCATTCGTAGAAGAAAGCTGGACAAAGGAAGGAATTCCTCCTGCACAGGCTTTGGTCATGGAGATCCCAGGGTCTGAGCCCTGGGCACAATGACATCAATTTCCAGAAAACAAACCGACACAGGTCCTACCAAGAGCATTTGTCTGCACTCTGTTCTCAGCTCCAGCCTCACCCTGGCCTCAGGTGTCACTAGTTTGACTTGTGCTGGGGAAGGGCTTCTTTCAATCTACGGTCCTCCTCTCCCTCCTTGCAAAGGAAACATGATTGCCCATCTCAGGGCCAGGCAACCTCTATCCGAAGGAGCTCTGAGAGGGTTCAGGACATACCTGTAGGAATGGATGCTTCCTGTGTGAAAGGAAGGAGGACAGGGCAGTAGGAGCCAAAGAATGAGGCAGAGAGGCACTGTGTGGAGGGGGTGGGGAGTGTCCACGGAAAAGGCTGAAATCCTACCCTGGGGTGTGAGCAGAGGCCATACTGTCTCTTAGCAATGTTGCTGCCATGTCCTACTCTGTCCCTGAAGATGAGCTTCCGCCCTAGGGAGTGCTATGGTCCAGCCTGCAGGGGCCGGAGGATGTGTGAATGTTCAGCATGTGGCAGAGGCAGGCAGAGGACAATGAGACACACATCTCAACACAGTAGCACTCAAAGAGATCAAAATGCATTTAATGTGGTCTAGTCTCGTTGCCTACATCTTTAGATACTGCTATGTATTGAAAATAACATGAAAATTCTCCAGTTTCACCATTTAAAATAGATTTAACATTCTATGACCTCACACAGGGCAGACACCCATACAGGGGCCTCCCTGTGGTGTGTCCTTCTGCCCCCAGGCCCTCAGCTGGACAAGGACCAGGTGGCACAGCACCAGCATGGGCTCAGGGCAGCCGCTTCGTTCTGTGCAGCTCTCACACGCTGCACACAGCACCCACCCCACTGACATTCACATACACACACCCTGGGACCTTCACGCACTCACACATGTTCGCATGCACAGATGCACGCATGACCTCCATCAGGACCTGGTGCAGAAGCTTACCATCAGACTCCTCAGACTGCTGCACACTGTGTACAGTCTGCACAACCAGGGCAGGGCAGGGACTCACGTCGGACTGTGATTATGTCTGTGGCCAGCACCCAACCTGACCAGTTCAGGTTAGTGAGCACCAAACCCACCTTACCCCTATAAAAAACAAGCACACACATACCTGTGGGTAGACACACACAGGCTACCTGCACATCAACACCTGTGTATACCATATATCAGGATACCAAGACACACACACCCAGGGAGGCAATCACATGCGTACATCTGTACACACAGGCACACACACCCCAGCTTCCTTCCTCACGCACTCCCCAGGGGCCAAGCTTTCCTGCTTGGCACAGGCACACGCTCCCCTCTCAGTGGCCTCCCCCATTAGGTGCACTAAAAAGAGGGGCTAGTTTGGTCTTTAGCACAAGCAATAAATAAATACGGGGAACGAGAGAAAAAAAAAGAGGGCAGGAGAATTCGAAAATACAGCATCTGCCTGCCTTTGGCAGAGATGAAAGGCAGCTTGAGCTGCTCTCCAGCAGGGCCCAGGGACTGGACAATTCTGGCAGACCTGGGCCTGGGAGGAGGATGGGCCAGAGTGCTGAATGTTTCAGGCCACTGAGATGAGCTGGGAGCAGGCCTTGAAGGACCAGGAGCCCCTAGACCTTGCTCTGGTTGCAGGCCCACCTACTCAGAAAGAGTAACAGGTGCTTAGGTTCCCACAGTGGTACCCAGGGCCAGGATCGCCCCTTCTTCCCTCCCGCAGCCTGACAACTGCACAGAGGTGGGTGAGGGCCAAGCACTCCCACACTGAATGCACCCTCAGGCCCCAGGGCCAAGGCTGGAAAACTCAGTGAGATGTGAGGGAAGAGGCCAGGCCAAGAACACAAAGGAGCTGAGGCCTCTGCAGCAGGTCCTAGGCAGTCTCTCCTAGGCTAGAAAATAGCATGAACTCTTAAGCTAGATGCCTGGGAGCAAGCCCACCTCAGGTCTCCCTAACTGGGTATGATGGGAAGACTTTATGGTTTGGGACCTCGGGGAGGGAAAGCTCCATCACAGGCCCCTAAAGGCTACACAGAAATTGTTTTATGACATTTCTCTGGTCATCTCTATGGTGACAGGGGAGGGGTGGGGACTGGGGGGTGCTCCTCTCCTTTCCTAGACTCTGCCTTCCAGCAGCAGATGACTGCCCGGGGCCAGCTGGGATACCTCATCGCGTCCCAGGAGTGTGGGAGATAAACAGGTAGGGACGTGGTGGCTGTGAGACAGGTGGGATGCAGCCTGCACCCTCGGGGCTGAGGACTTGCGAGGGTGTCAGGAGCGGAGTTAGGGGCAGCAGGGAAGGATTGGACAAGTCTGATAAAACCAAAAATGACCGAAACCAGACAACCAGAGTGTCTAAGGCACAACTCAAACTGTGAGTCCTACGGGGGTGGGGCTGACCCACTTCCTGGGAACATGGGAACCAGACCCCATGCTAATTTCCTGAGTGTCCTTTTCTAAGAAGCACCCACTCTGGTGTTTCCTATCAGCCCTCACTGCAAGGGATGGAGACCTCGGGCAGACAGGGAGTGAGGAACAGGGGCACGGAAGGGGGCCTCCCCTGGGTCCTACACCCAGCCCTGATCCAGCTGAGGCACGAAGGCAAACACAAAGGATCAAGCCAGATTCATCCTAGTGGGCCCCCACCCCCAGAGACATCCAGACACTTTATTAGGATCATTAACATGGTCACAAGTCTGATTAACCCTTAAGCAGGACACGTGAGGGAGACACCAGACCTCCGAGAACCTTCAGGTCTCTCCATCCAGCTGCTTGCCTGGCAGCTCGGAGTAGAATTCTAACTGTCCCCACACCATGGATTTTAAAAAATTCAACCACATGTTAGTGTTTTCTTGTGTTTTGTGGTTTTTTGTTTTGTTTTTTGTTTTTGTAAACAGTCTTATCCAAGTTAAAAACCAATGAAGTGTGCACACACGGCTTTCTCCCATCAGGACTGGGACCTCTCCTGAGCTGCTTCTGAGGCCTCCAGAAGAGTCCTCCAACTCCTGCCCATAAATATACATCTGAGGCCACGGGCCGTTCATTCTCGTCACCCACTCTCTCACCAACTTCCCCAGGCTATTGCGAAAAAACATGGAAAGACTAAGATGCTACTGAGTTTGTGGCCCGAGGCATTTGGCTTGCTCTGCTCCAGCCCAGGTCCCCAAGGAACATGGGACCTATCGTGGTCAGGGCGGTGCCGCACCCATGTCAAGGGCACTCAAATCTCTGACTCCCGTCTGTAGGACCGCTGCTCAAGGGCACCACTGCCGGCCTGCAGTCGGTCAAAGTCATGCTCCGGCTGAGGGCTGCGGCCATCCCGGTCTGTGGCCACCTCATCCTCCTCGTCTCTGCTCAGGAAGGCCAGCTCGTTCTCATAGCAGAAGGAGTTGGCACTGGGCAAGAGGAACTTGTTCTCCACTAGGTCCTTGGCGCTGCAGCGGGGAGTAGAGGGCACCTCATAGGTCTTGTGGAAGTGTGAGTAGTCAATCTTGTACTGGTTCTTCTCCTCAAAGAGCACGGGCTCAAAGCGGTGGCCCCACAGGATCTCATTAGCCAGGTAGGAGCTGCGAGCCTGCGTGGTCATGGCTGTAGCCTCTACCATGCCTTCTAGGATGACAACAATCTCAAAGTCGTCCGTCTCGAGGTCCTGGCGGCTAATGCCGAACAGCGGGCTGGCCTCATCAATCTCATGCAAGATGGTGATGGGTGATACCAGGAAGATACGGTCCAGGCCCTTATCAAAACCCACGTCAATGTCAATCTGGTCTAGTGGGATGTACTCACCCTCCTCCGTGACCCTGGGCTTGATGAGCTGAGCCCTCACGTGGGCCTCGACGATGTGGCTCTTGCGAAGGTTGCCCACGCGCCACATCAGGCAGAGCTTGCCGTCACGCAGTGCCACGACAGCGTTGTGGCTGAAAAGCAGAGTCTGCGCTCGCTTCTTGGGCCGTGCCATCTTGGCCATGATGGCACCAATCATGAAGGAGTCAATGATGCAGCCCACAATGGACTGTGCCACCACCATGAAGACAGCCACCGGGCACTCCTCAGTCACACAGCGGAGCCCGTAGCCAATGGTGGTCTGTGTCTCGATGGAGAAGAGAAAGGCCGCCATGAAGCCGTGGACCTGCAGCACACAGGGTGTACGGCCACGGCCCTCGGCTGGCTCCAGGTCTCCATGGGCGACAGCAATGACCCAGAAGATGATGCCGAACAGCAACCAGGAGGCAAGGAAGGCCAGGGAGAAGATGAGAAGCATGTAGCGCCAGCGGATATCCACGCATGTGGTAAACATGTCAGCCAGGTAGCGCTGTGACTTCTCATCCATGTTGGCGAATTCAATGTTGCACTGGCCGTTCTTCTTGACAAAGCGGTTGCGGCACCGGCGCCGTGTGTGCACCTTGCCGTTGCCGAAACCGTTGGCGCCGGACATGGTAACCAGGTGCAGTCCGTCCTCCTCTGATGAGACGATGCTGTAGGGATTGGCCCGGCTGGCTGCGGTCATCCCGGGGTCTGGTGGACCCTGGCCTGCCCCCAGGCTGACTCCAGGCAGGGGCACTTCTGCAAAAGAGAGGACAGTGGGTCTGTCTGGGCAGGTAGCCAGGGCCCATGACGGTAGCTGGCAGACATAGCCCCCATTTAGTCACCACAGATCCCGTCTTCCCTCCCACTCGAAGCCTGCTCCTCAATCCACCTTCTCAGCTTGGAAAACAGGCTCCCCTGGCTCCCAGCAGTGCAGCTCCAGCCAGAAATCTTGGCTTCCTCTCTTCTTACTCCTATCCCAAGGGCTCTGCTTTCAAACATATTTATATTTCTCCCACCCTCATAGCCTAAGTCCTGGTCACCTCCAGCCTGGACCAAGGCAGGGCCACCTCACCAGCCTCACTCCGTCTGCCTTTACTCCCTGTCCCTGAAAGGGACCAAGCTAGATCCCACCCTTCCTCTTCTCACAGCCAATGGGCCCTGGGAGCTGCAAGGCCTGTAAGGTAGTCCATAGCTTTGTTGCCTAATTGAACACATATGCATATCCACCCCACACTACCCACATATTCATACACACACATGTGCACACGTGTGTATGCATGCTATTCCCCCACCTGCTCCCCCTCCCACAGACAAACACGCTTTCAGATCAGTGCTGCTATACATCAGACTGTGCTCCCATGTTGCCATGGCAGGCCTCCCCATGCCCCAGAAGAAATGCACACATGGTTCTTACCCATACACCGCACACCCCACCCAGCATAGATCCTCATGTAGAATAGCAATAGCAATGATCATAAAAGCTGTGACATTGGCCTGTCTTTCCCTCACACACACTGGTCATTTATGTCCCTCACTGTCTTACCCTAGGTCTAGAACAGGTCTGCCAAGGCCCAGGCCTCATCATGTCTGACATTTTATGTTCACTTTGCCCGTCTACATGAAGTCCACGGCATCCACTAAGCACCCATAGGCTACACCCATGACTTTTCAATCATGGGGTCAAATGGGACAAGGGGCAGCCCTAGAGTAGACACCCAGATTGGGTCTCTTAAGGTTTCCCTAACTTTAGAACAGGCAACTCCCCCACCTCTGCTGAGAACTACAGGTCCACAGACCTCACAAGTGTCACCTGCTCTCATTGCCACTTTTGGTCTCCTGTAGGGAGCACTGTATCTCCAGGCCAGCCTAGCACACACTCTTCTCAGAGAAGGCCTGAAGAAAGGGACCATGGCCAGCAGAACAAACCCAGGCTTTGCACATCTCCAGTGAGACATAAGGACCAGCGGCTAAGCCAGGGGTCAGAGCACTGCGTGCCCCTGGAGACGCTAGCCTGTCTCAGCTGGGCTGAGCAGAAAATGGGTGTCCTCTGGTGTCGCAGGACATTGATGAGATGGACAAGACCCCAACAAAGCCTTGGAGCCCTCAATCACCTGATGTCACTAGGAAGACAAAGAGATCCTAGAAGGAGATCCCATGGTAGCTGGGCACCTAGGGCAGGCTAGACGCTATCAGAGCTTCCTGCCCTTGGACTCTTGAGGGTAGTAGATCTGCCCAGTTTTTCAGACCAGGGGACTCAGAACAGGAAGACACTCCCCCAGTGTGCCTGTAGGCACAGATAACAATGCTGGAATTCAGCCCTATCTGGACAGCACAGCCCTGGCCACATCTACATCAGAGGCTCGGAGGGACACAGCCTGCAGACTCTGCCAGCGACAGAGTGGTATGGGTGGAGACCGTTAGACCAGCCAGATCGGGAAGCACTCCCCGAGTCTATGCCGTAAGCCACAGTGCTGCTGAGTCCCTGAAACCTAGCAGACACAGACAGTGTCATGAAGCCTGAGAACCACAGAAAGTCTACTAGGCATGGGGAGAAACACATCCAAGACTCTCGAGTCTTCCTCTAACAGTCATAGGGGGTTCAAAGAGGGAAAGGAACTTCCAACCAAGATATATGGGCCTCAAGCAGGAGAGCTGAGATCCAAACCTCATGTCTAACACAGCTTCCTACCACGTGACCTTAGGCTCTACAGGGTCATTGGTCCTCATTCTGTCATCTTCCCCTATGGCTGCATCAGTTGACCACCTCACCATGGGTCTGTGTAGCTGAGGCTTGGGGCTGTAATGGTGGATGCTGTTTCTGTCTGGGCCAGGAGGCAGAGGGCTGGCGGGGCTGAGGACCCCGGGGACCATTCTGGGAAGACATCTCAGCCCCAGATTTCTGAGCCTTCCAGGGTAAGGTGGTCAAGGTTGGGGTACTCAGACGCCGGGGGGAGGCTGCCAGATCCCAGGAGCTAGGCTTGTGTGACCTAGAGGCCTTGAGGGATGTCCAGCGGGTCATGGCGGCTCTGGCTCCCACTATGAGCAGCAGCTGACCTGCAGGGAACAGAATCACAGGCATCAAAGACTGGGGAGCCCCATCCAGAAGCCTGCTCCAGGAAGGCAGCCTTCCATCTGGCCAGCCCCATGGAGCTGAGAGTGTGGCAGCCACTTCTGGAACCATCTAGGCAGCATCACAGACCTGGAAACTCCCACTTCTGCTGATATTCCGCCCAAACCACAGAGAAAACCAACGTCATCAAGTTTATGCCTGTTCTGTACCTTGAGCCAGAAACTGATGATGAGCAAAGTCCCTTGTCCCCAAACACCCAGAGAATGTACACAAGCAACAGAAACAGACAGAGCCCTAGGATGTAGAAGCCCATCACGTGGGGGATGGTGAGGACAGACCCAAAAAGAGGACCCAGAAGCAGGAATTAGTGCCACAGAAGGCCAAAGGTCAAAAGGAAACCCCCACACCAAGACTTGGACAACAAGAATATACTAAAGATCTCTAAGAAACACGGGGCAGAGCCTCCACAGGGGTCATGCAAGCTGGCAGGCTCTTGCTCAATGGGCATGTCATGAAACTAGGAAAGAAAATCAATGAGATTTGTTTCACTTGAAGAGGTCAAAGCAAGAAAAGAGTCCAGCACCCCACTTCAGAAGTGGGGAAACTGAAGCTAAAGGAGAAAACAATGTTCAAGTCAACACTGAGGACCACGTTAGCAAGGCCTAAGCTGGCCAAGGGCGTTCTGAACACTGCCAGGAGGGAAGGAGGAGGCTCAGTGGAATACAGTACCTGAACCAGACAAGTAGGGTCGAAACTGGACAGCACTCAAAATGAGACCAGGCACAGTGGGTTGGAGAGGCCACAGAACCCACAGGAAGAAATGACCTGTCCTGGACCAGCTTCTTGCCCTGGCATCTGCAGGCGCAGCCTCTCGGCATCCAGTAAGCTTGGAGCACTGGCCAGGGCCAGGACTGGAGCTCTGAGTGAAAAGAGCTGCCACCTAGCCTAGGGTGGGGCCTGGGAGTCACTGGGAGGTACCTCCGGATGGAGCAGGCCATCCCATGTCAGTCTCCAAGGCTCTGGACACCTCAGGTTTCGCTAACATCCGGGAGGAACTAGGACAAGGCTTGGGCCCATAGTCCCAGATGTAGCCTACATAGTGACTGCAAAGAAACCGGCCCTGGAAAAGGAGCATTGGGTGAGGTCTCTCCCTTAGGCTCCTCCAGAATGGGGAGCAAAGGTGTCAAAAGTTGTCAGCTGTTGCTCCCTTCCAGACACTCTCCTGAAACTCTGACATGCTCGCCCAGGTAATCCCTGTAATGACCGTGACGGCTAATCCCTTTTCCAGGGAGGAAACTAAAGCTCAGAGAGACTGAGTCACTTGTCAAGGGACACACAGTCTCCAAGGAGAGGAGTTTCTGTCCTGGAGAGCTGAGATGAAAACATCCACCACTCCGGCCTCCAAGAGCAGGCTGGGGGGCATCACTTTCCACCACCAGTTCTCCAGACCCCATTTCTTACCCATCTGGTAATAAAGCACGCACTGTGAACCGTCCCCAAGTTGGCAGTCAATAGCAGACTTTTAAGGGACAGGGGACTCTTGGAGCTCCCGCATCAGAAGACTCCTTGGAGGTCATCTGTGCAGGGAAGGCAAGCGTGTGACCCGCCTGAGCCTGTTCCTTTCACCTGTGCCTGTAGCAGACTTCAATCATCAACCACAGAGCTTTGTCCCCACTGTAGCCAGCAGCCGCTAATGCAGTCACTACCCAGAAGTCTTAGCATGAGAGGTTCCACGAGGGCTTCCTGCCTCAGCCATAAAGGAAATGGGAGACCAGGCAGGCATAAGGCACAAAGTGCTCCCTTATGCCAAGCCCTGCCCAGAGAACAAACCTGTGGCAAAGGGATCGCCCGGCCAGAGTTAGGGGCACAAGACCAGAAAGGAAGGAAGCTGGTCTCATTGCTGAGAGTTAAATTAAGTAAGGCTGTTCAGGGGATGGAAAGCTGAGAGGGCTGACATTTCTTTCTCTAAATCTGGGACGATGATTCCCAGGCCATTCTTCCAAGCCAGACTCCCTGGTCAAATCCTCAGACAACCTTTGCCCTCATCCCCGGCAAATGTTCAGGGTCGGTGCACACGCTGGACTCCTGCTCCAAGCTTATGCTAGGTTGAAGGGAAACAATGGCTACTCCATGTTGGGGTGGGTAGGTCAGTGCTGGCCCCGATCCCCACCCGAGGCCTCACCGCTTCACAGTCCCTGCCCTGATTCTAGCAGCCACATCAACATTTCTGCCTGAAAGCTCTCTGGCCATTAAAGCACACTCTGTCCATGTGCAGGGCAGGCTGGGAACCAAATCCACAGGGAGCTCCACTCCCTGCCCCTGGCATGAGATGGGTCTGAAGTCTATGTTCCACGTGTCGCCTTGGCTGGGTCCTCAGCTAGGATCCCCCAACTGGTTAGATTCCTAGATTGTTCTAGCTCCAATCACCTGGCCCCTCCCCAACAGTAACCCCATCACTAACATGTCCTTACCACTGCTTCTCTGTTCCTCCTCTGCCTTGTCTCTCTGCTCACTTCCCTTTGGGATTTCCTCAGCTTGTCTCCCACGAAGCTCCCTATACTGATAGCTTTGTCCCTTGGACTCTGTTCATGGGGCCTCTAGTGTCTCACGTCGGCAAAGCCTCCTTGAGTTCCAATATCCCTTTCTCCAGGATGATCGCACAGTAGACAGTACAACCCCTCTTCTCCAAGATGTCCTCCGTCCTCTCTCCTCTCCCACCCACTCTATAAAGTCCTCTAGTTCTCTCTCTCTCTCTCTCTCTCTCTCTCTCTCTCTCTCTCTCTCTCTCTCTCTCTCTTTGTTTTTCAAAACAGGGTTTCTCTGTGTAATAGCCCTAGCCATCCTGGAACTTGCTTTGTAAATCAGACTGGCCTCAAACTCAGAGAACTCCTGCCTCTGCCTCCTGAGTGCTGGGATTAAAGACATGCACCACCATGCCCAGAGACCTCTGGATTCTCTTGTCCTAGTTTCTACCCATCATGGCCAGAAGCTACTTCTACATTGTTCGAAAGCAGTTTTTGTCCTAGCCCCACCTCAGATCAGCCTTGGAGGCCCAGGGGGCTGGTGCAGGCCTTGACACAGGAACGGAGAAGCGTTTGCAAGAGCAAAGTCTGGCGGGACGGGCAAGGAGGTGGCAGTGCTGTGATTGAGAAGACAGATGCAAGCAGAGGCGGGTGGTCAAGTGGATGGATGGCTAGACTGAACTGACAGATGTGTGGGTGTCTGGACAGGAGTGACCAGATAATGGGTGGCTTGGTGGGCGGGTGGATGGTAGAGCAGATGAATGGGTGAAGGAAATGAGTAATGAATGGATGGGATGGGCAACTAACAAATTAGGGCAGATGACTGATAGATGGGTGCTTTGGTGGTCAGATGAATGAACGGATGGGTGTGTGGATGGGGCGAGGTGGGGAAAGTCGGCGGGGTGCGGAGCAGGAATCAGGTGAGAGTGGGAGGTAGGGGTGAGAGGATGCGTGCCTGATAGACGGGGTGTCAGGAGATACTGGAGGGATAGCGACAGCCAACTAAGTGGGTGGAAGAGACCCATGAGGGTGAGTGGAGGCACCAGTGAGCATCCGTTGCTGGATGATGAGCTACACAAGTACACATCAGGACCTCACCCCCACCAGCTTGGAGTTGTCTCCAAGTCCAACGCCAAGTGGCAGCCACTGTCTTTAGAAATACCCAAGCAGCTGCTGCCATCACTCAATGCCAGTGGAGAGGGGTGGGGCCTCCAGTTATTGGACCCGCGCAGAATAAGACAGTCACCACTGATGACGGCAAGTGTCGTGATGCTCTCCAGGCACAGGGTAGGCACCTCACACACATCGTCTTGCAGAATCCTCATGGGGCCACAGGTCTGGAATGACTACCCTTCCCTCTTCAGAGAAGCAGCAATGTCTCCAGGGTCATGAAGAAGCTTGGGGTGCTATGCCTGTGTTCAAGTTACTCCTGCCAGGCTTCCCCAGTGCCACCCCCAGATGGCGGATATGTGATAGGCAGTATTCCCATGGATGGTGTTCAGGTGAGCAGGAGGAGGACAGGGGGCACTAGCATTTCAAAGGTGCATACAGGAGCGTGCCAGCTTGCACAGACACCCGACAGGGTACAGAATCAGTTTTCCATCTGGCAAAGGGATTTGGAGAGAGGATGATGGGAAGGGCTCTCTGAAAGCCAGGACCTTGAGATGTTGTCACCTTCCCCACCTCCCAGGCAGAGTTCATGGGGACGCCCAAGTCAGCTCTGTCACACTGGCTTTTCTGGTTGGGATTAAAGAAATGGTCAGTGAGTCACCCCCACATTCTAAACCTCTGGGGCAAGCGACAATGGCAGGTTTGGAGATGCAGAGTTATATTCAAAGCGGGGCTCTTCCTCTTACAAGTTGTGTGGCCCTCGGGGAGTTACTTCCCCTTTCTGTAAGCCTCTTCATCCCTCATTGTCATCTTTAATGCCACCTGCGCCCATGTTTGCCCCTCAGCCCTTTTACCCTAAGAAACCAGGAATCAGGAGGCAGGGCCAAATGTCACACAACTGGGAATGCCCATGGCAGGGACATCCTGCCTGTGAATTGTAGATGAGTCCAGACTGGGCTTGGACCTATGTGCACTACTCATTACAACCCAGACTTGAAGGATGGCTCCTCCCACTGGGCACAGCAGGAACCTGAGACTAAGAGGTCAGTCACCCAGGTCAGAACTCTGTGCAGAGAAGCTACAGAAGGTTCCGGAGAAGAGTGAGGGCTGAGAGCTGCGAATAATTTGTTCATCCCACTTCCTGTTGGCCACCTGGCTATGGCCAGGCTCTCTCAATCTGACTCTTCACCGGGGCTTCCCCCAGACCCACAGCTCCAGTCCAAAAACTCGAACAATTGTTCCTCTTTATATAAGGAAACTGGGGCTTATTACAGAGAAGTGACTCACCAAGGTCACAGAGCCTGAGTGGTGGCCTCGGATTAATAGATATATGGTCCAGGGCCCCTGCCTTACCCTACTACAGCAGCTACAACAGCTTACCAATAAGCAGTCACCATCCCCGATGAGAAGGCTGAGCGTACAGGACAAAGCCTCTCTTGATCTGAGGGTTGGGCCCCAAACAGTCGTCAGCCATGAGGGAAAGGCTCAGCTGGCCCAGGCCTCTTCTCATGCTAAGACTGGAAGGCAAAGTTCTGGAGGGGGAAGGCACTTCCTGAGGCTCAGGTGACAGGCCAGGCTCTAGCCAATATCCCCATGAAACTGAGCATGGCGCCAGGAAGTGAGAGCCAGCCACAGCGTAGGGGATGGGGCCTGGCCCAGCAAAGAGCAGAAGATAGCATGTCAGCAACGATGCCAATTTCCAGAGGGCCCCTTCCCTGGCTTCCGACTCCACACACCTCAGCAGGTGCCGCGGGATGAACAGAATCCTAGCTCTCCTGGCATGCAGCGGCAGCCACACGGCAAATCAAGGTCCTTGGCAGTGTTCAAGAGTGTTGGTTCAGGATGTGACACCCCACCCGGACAGCTGAGGACAGAAAAGAGGCTCCATGTGCGTGTCTGGACACTTTTTGGGAGACATCCAGCATCTCCTCAGGATAAACTCAGTCCCCTTGCTCCCCGTTACCAGGGCATCTGAGTCTCAGATAGTGTTCGGCCAGATGTGACTGAGGGAGTTGGGGATGAGTGAGACACACTAACCCCAGTGGCATGCTGTCCTAGATGGCCAGGAGGAGTGGACAGCACCCTGGGAATCTGAAGTTGAGGCCAGGACTAGAGGTTGTGGCCCCATCAGGGTAGACAACGGGCACCAGATGCCAGAGAATGTTTCTGATATTTTTATCTTGAGAACATCGTTTGGGAGTTGGGGGACAGAGTGTCCTTGGCTCCAGGCCCCTGGGAGTAGCAATGGACAGGGACCTCTGAGTATCCTCTGCCAGGACAGCAACGGTTGCAAGGCCCCATCCTGGAGTAAGGAGCACCTGGTCAGTATTTGGGTTTCATGGGTCTCTGGGTTCTGTTCCAGTTTGCTGTGTGTGCAGGGAGGCAGATCTCTGCTCCTCTCTCACGTTCCTGCTACTTTTCCACATTTTCTGGGCCTGTTCAGTACCAGTTCAGAACTGAGAACTTTAAGAAGACAGAGTGGATCTCTGACTTCATTGGATGCTTTACCAGCAAGGGATGAAGCAAGGCAGCTAGATTAGAGACACACCAGAGCTCTGGGAGCCTAGGAAGTCTCTGGCCTATGGTGGAGAACTCAGGAGCTTCCAGAGGAGTCTCATTAGGCCTAGGAGAATCACACCGTCACAGGGACCATCCATCCTGAGATGGCCAAACAACAGCAGGGGTAGGAGGGAGCCAGAGATGTGTGGAAGTCTCAGAGTCTCCAAGATCTGGAAGCAGAATCCAGCTCTGCTTCTCTCACACTGGGCCTTGGCAAGCTCTTCCACCTCTGAACTTTCCTGAGCCTGCCAGTAAACCCAGAGGCCTTCCGACCCAGCAGTCCAACAGCCTACAGAACCTGGGGCTGAGAAAGTCTGAAGGAGCACACTGTTGTTAACCTAATTACAGGGAAGGTGAAGCTGTATTGAGATTTCCAAAGGAAACAGGCCCTGGTCCAGGGTGAAACAGATGAAAGAAATAGAGGCCAGAGAAGCCTGCATGTCATACTGACAAGCTTGGACTTGATCCCAAGAGTTGCACAGATCTCGAGAGCCATGATAGAACCTAAAAATCTTAAGTTTCAGCAATATGAACTGGATTTCTGCCCCTTCCAGTGTAGCCCTGGGCAAGTTGCATCATTTCTCTGAACTCGGTTTTCGTACCTCCGGTACAGGACTAATAATAGCGCCTGCCTCATGGGGCTGGGATGGGCTCTCAGTGAGTCAGCCCATGGGGATTGCCCACAGGAAAACCTCCTGCCCAATCACTCTGCCCATCACAGCCCAGGAAGCTCACGGGGCCCTGTAGGGCATGGACCAACCCCTGTCACAGGAAGGAGGATCAGATAACCGGATGGGTATGAACCCCAAGAGAGGGGCCCGGGGGACAAAGGCCTGCCAATGTCTAGTTTCCTTGGTGTCTCTTTTCAAACTTCAACTAATCTTAAGTCTCAGACATTTCCTGAGCACCTTGTAGGAGCTTGCACAGAGGAGCAAGAATTTAAGAAAAAGAAGAAGCAGCCAGACAGAACAAGGAGAAGCCTGGAGAACTTGCCAACATAAAAATGTGTATCAGAACCGGAGAGATGGCTCAGCGGTTAAGATCTGTTGTTAATGCAGAGGATTCAAGTTCAAGTCCCATCACCCACGTTGGGTGCTTCACAACTGCCTGTATATCCAGCGCCATGGGAGCCAACACCCTTTTCTGACTTATTTTTTGGGCACCAGTACACAGGTCACACACACATACACACACATTCATACACAAATAAAAAGTCTTCAAAAACTTTTATGGTGTTGCTTATCAAACCTATCACAGTAAGACAAAAAGCAAGTGATAAAATAGCCATTAATTGATGAATGGATAAGGGAAATGTGATATAAACATACAATGGGCTATCACTCAGCTGTAAAGAAAACGAGAGACCCACAGGAAGTTCCAGATGTGGCATCTTCAAGAAATAGTGCAGGCCCAGGAGGAGACGCGATCTGACTGAGGACAAGAGCCACAGATATGTGGGGAGTTCCTCAGCTCAGTGAAAGTTGCAGACCCAAGCAGGAAGCCTGAGCAGACACAGGACAAGATCTGAGCCCCAGAGGGGGACTAGTGACAAGATCTCTGGCCCTAGACAACTGACCCACAGAGGGAAACAACACCTCAATCCTACAACTTAGCTGTCTCCTAAGCATTGCAAAGACCACCACTGAAGAAAAAGAAGACTTGAATTTATACAAAACACAAGGAAAAAAGAAAAAAGAAAACCAATAAACTAGCTTCATGTGGGCGAATCCCAGTATAGGAAGCCAAACAACACGAGAAAACAGAGACAACACACCTGTCTCAAAGATCAGTAAGCCCATAGCGGAGGTCTCTGATAGGAACAACTTAAAAGAATTCCAAAGCATTTTAAAGAATAATTATAATTATATTCAAACAACCTAAAGGAGGCATGAATGTATTCCAAGAGAAAAAAAAATGCAACGAGCTGAATAAAATAAGGAAGTCAATCCAAAATACAAAAATTGAATTCAAGAGAGAGATAGAATTGCTGGAGAAAAACAAAACTGAAATTATATTGGAAATGAAAAACTCAATAAGCTAAAATAAAAGTTCAGGAGACAGCCTCAGCACCGGAATGCATCATTCTGGTGCATCAGAGCACTGAGACCGGGAGAGAAGGGGTTGGAACTGAACCATCCAGTTAAGATCAGTGATTAAAAAAGGAAAAACACAAACACGACACAAGAGGCTTCTGGAACACCTGGGGAAGACCAAATCTTTGAATTATGAACACAGAAGAAAGAGGAGAATACCACACTAAAGGCATAGAAAATACTTTCAATAAAACCACAGAAGTAAAGTTCCCAAATACAGAGAAAGGGGCACCAGTCAGAGTCCAAGAACCTTACAGAGCAACGAAGAGATGGAATGAGAGGAGACTCCCGATGAGACTAGCGCACTGAAACTAAAGACAAGTGGAAGGTATTGTCACTTGTGAAAGCTGGCCCATCAGAACAATCCCTGATTATCATTGTGGAATCAGTAAAATGGGAGCAGCCTCGAGAGGTGGATTAGATGTGTTGAAAGACCACAGCTGCCAATCCAGACTATCACACCCAGAAAATGGACCTGCTAAAATTTAGTAAGAAAGTAAAACTCTCCATGAGAAAAACAGATTTAAGGAATTTATTTTCTCTATGTTGCCACTGCCAAGGCCACTGGAAAGAATACTTTAGCCCAAAGAGAAGTATAAGCACATCCAAGAGACCAGAGGAATAAATAAACAGTCTAAGAAAACACCACAAAATGACAGAAATTAATTCTTTCAATAATAGCTCCTAGCAGTAATGGACTCAATTTCCCCAATAAAAAGACTCAGACAAGCAGATTGGATTTGGATTAGAAAGTAGGACCTAATTCTTTGCTGCCTCCAATAAATATATATCTCACCATCAAAGATAGACCAAACCTTAGGGTTAAAGGGTGGGAAAAGGCATTCCACGCAAATAGAACTAAGAAATAAGGTGGCACCGCCATCCTATTAACTGACAAAACAGACTTCAAGCCAACATGGTCAGAGGAGATAGATAAGTAGGGACATGTCACACTCATCGGGGAATGAGCCTTTGAGAAGACCTTATAATTCTAAACAAGTCGGGCAGTGGTGGTACACACCTTTAATCCCAGCACTAGGGAGGCAGAGACAGGCAGATTTCTGTGAGTTCAAGGCCAGCCTGATCTACAGAGCGAGTCCCAGGACAGGTTCCAAAACTACAGAGAAACCCTGTCTTAGGTGTACCCAGTTTCATAAAACACATGTAAAGCCACAAATAAACCGCAACATAGTGGCTGTGGTGACTTTAGTACCCCACTTTTGTCGCCTGGCAGGTCATCTGGACAAAAACTAAGCAGAGAAACACTGGAGTTAAATGACATCATAAATCAAAAGGACCTAATAGATAATGGACATAATATTCCACCCAAACAATAAAAAGTATGTGTCCTTTTCAATAACCCATAAGACCATCTCTAAAACTAACCACATATTAATGTACACAAAACAAGCCTCAAATACAAGAAAATTAAAATGACATCCTGTATTCTAGACCTGGCCACAATGGGTTAAAGCTAGGAGTTAAAGCAGCAGGGGTAACTACAGAAAGCACACAAACTTGTGGAAACTGAACAACACACTAGTAAATGAGGTATAGGTCACTGGAGGGATGGAGGAGGAAATCCAAGACTCCTAGAATGAAATGAATATTAAAACACAGCTTATCACAATCTCTGGAACACAGTGAAGGCAGTCTTACATGGAGCGTTTATAACAACAGTGCCTACATCAAAAATTTGAAAGATTTTAAATAAATAAATTAGATACATTTTAAGGCCTTGAAAAAACAAGAGTAAATCAAACCCCGAGCAATAGATAGGAAGAAATCAGCAAGGCCAGGGCAGAAATTAATAAAATAGAAACAAACAGAAACAATACAAAGAATTAGCAAGATTAGGGCTGTTGTTGGAGGCTGTTTGTTTGTTCCTGGCTGCTCAGTCCTGAAATAACCACACAGAATCTGTATTAATTAAATCACTGCTTGGCCTATTAGCTTATGCATAGTTCTAGCTCACTCTTTTCTCTTACAGTAACCTGTTTCTATTATTCTATATTTTATCACGAGGCTCATGGCCTACCGGCAAGGTTCTGTCTGGCAGCTTCTGTCTTTCTCCTCTGGTGGCTCCATGGTGTCTCCCTGACTCCACCATCTTTCTCCCAGAATTCCATTTAGTTTTTCCCACTTAACTCTATTCTGTTAAGTCACTGGTCAAAACAGCTTCTTTATTCATTAACCAATAAAAGCAACACATAGACAGAAGAACTTCCCACACCATTTCCCCTTTTCTATTTAAATAAAAAGGAAAGTTTTAACTTTAACATAGTAAAATTACATATAACAAAACAGGCATCAAGCAAGAATTACAGTTACAATATTTATATCTACTTTATCTTTTATCATAACTAAGGAAAACTATAATTACAACTATCTATTCTTCAACTCCATCAAAGACTCCAGAAGGATATATTACCTACGTTAACAGTAAATGCATTGTAAGAAACTTCCAAAACTCTAGAATTGGCAGAGATATCTTGGTACCTGGACAGTCACCCAAAGTTCTTCTGTACCATTGGGGCATCCATCTTCAGCCTATAAGACCATAGTATCTGGCAGACTTTTCCATGAAGTACGAAATTTCAAAGACAGTTCTGCCTATATTGGCAGTTTGTCAGTCACTTTTTTCTGTGTCCTGCAAAATGTCTGGCAACTTTTCATGAAGGAGGAACCCTGAAGAACCGTCTCACCTTTAGGCAAGTTCAGCAATCATTTCTCTGTGTGTCCCTGCATGTCCAGTTCACACAACATACCATCAAGCAAACCAGGTAAGAGCAGGTTCTTGCCCAAATGGTTATCAAGCTTCATGAGGAGCCTCTTCAATGCCCATCTTCCTCTTGAAGTAGATTGGTGCTTCCAAGAGCAGATGTGTCTCATGTCATGAAAAGTCCTAAGTTATTAAAACTTTTTAAATGCCACATTTTGTAGATCTTTGAAAGGTTTGAAAATTATCTATCTAACTGAAATATATCTCTATACATCTAGAAAACCTAACTAACATGACTACAAGCTTGACTACTATAGATGATTAACTTGTATTTCTTAATTATACATTACATTTCTAAATGAGCTGCACAAACACAATACCTTAATTAAGAGCAGAAATATATATATATGTGTGTGTGTGTGTGTGTGTGTGTGTGTGTGTGTGTGTGTGTGTATGTGTATGTGTATATATGATGTGGGAGTCCCCTCTGTATGCTGTGATTACCATTAATGAATAAAGAAACTGCTTTGAACCTATAGCAGGGCAGAATTTAGCTAGGCAGGAAAATTAAACTGAATGCTGGGAGAAAGAAAGTCAGAGTAAGAGAGACACCATGGAGCTACCACCAGAGACAGACACTGGGAACTTTACCCGGTAAGTCACTGCCACGTGGCAATATACAGATTAATGGAGATGGGTTAAATTAAGATGTAAGAGTTAGCCAATAAGAAGTTAGAGCTATGGGCCAAGCAGTGTTTTAAATAATATAATTTCTATGTGATTATTTTGGTGTTGAGCAATCAGGAACTAACTAGCGGCCTCCTTACAATACACACACACACACACACACACATTTTATATATATATAATTTGTATCAATAAACCAAGATCCATACCAAAGTAAATCTCTATAGTGTATCCCCCTTTAAATGCAAATACACATTTATAAACAATCATTTAGGGAATTTGAGCATAGTTCTCTCCAAAATGCTTCCTGACTTTTGTTGGGCAAAGTATTTTGGGGGGAGTTCACAGTGACCTTCAGGATATCTTGGTCCATCCAACCACATTAGTCTAGAAGAAATCCACAGGTTCTCATCCTCTGTGGAAACAAAAGAAGAACCTCTTTTTCCAAAGCAACAAATCCTTAGATCCAAATTCTGAAGACATGATACCTTTAAAATGTCTATGCTGGTTTAGCTTAGCAGTCCATACAATGAAATGTCTCTCTGTACTTAGCTCCTTCACAGTCAAAAAATTCAAAGAAAACACAATAATATACATAATTTATACTCTCTATGTATTATCCATATTTACATGGCTTATTTTTATTACTCTATTACTTTTTCTACAAGTTTAAAATTTATAATCTTTACTCCTTTAATCTATGACTGTCTATACTCTTTTATATTATATTTACTGTCTTTTTACTCTTTTCTTCTCTCTCCCAAGCTTATGTGCATTTTTTTAAACACACGGTGTCTCATTTAGAGGTCTTTCATGTCTGAATCTGTCCTATTGTGTATCTGTACTTCTTTTCTCCTGGAGAGCTTCTTAAAATGCTAAGTCTTGGCCTGAGTAGGACTAAGCCTGCTTTGCATTTTGGCTCCGCCCAGTCTTACATGTTGGAGGAGGTCCGTTTCCTTGCCTCTGAGAGCCATTCTCTCTGCCCCAGATGCAGGGTCGGGTCACAGCTGGTTTGTGCTGCTATTAAGCAAGTTGTAGCACTTGGTTCACAACCCCACTTAAATGCTTCATAGCCAGACCTCCCGGAAGAGTCAGAGTTCATGCTAGCAGCATGGATCAGGAAGCCACCATTTTGAAACCACAAGGGTTTTTGCTGCTACCCATGAGTCAGGAAAACTTCTCATAAAAGAATTGTGCTTCTGCCTGCTTCTAGCAAAAGAGCCCACCCAAGAAAATGCTTAACTTTGGGGTTTTTGTTTGTTTGTTTGTTTGTTTTGTGTGTGTGTGTGTCTAGAATTCCTTTTTAAGCTTTCTCAGGTTTAACGTGGATTTAGTAGACCACATTGGCATGCCAATTTGTTGTAGGAGGCTGCTTGTTTGTTCCTGGCTGCTTAGCCCTGAAATAACCACACAGAATCTGTATTAATTAATTACCTCCTTGGCCTATTAGCTTATGCATATTTATTTATTTACTTATTATGTATACAATATTCTGTCTGTGTGTATGCCTGCAGCCCAGAAGAAGGCACCAGACCCCATTACAGATGGTTGTGAGCCACCATGTGGTTGCTGGGAATTGAACTCAGGACCTTTGGAAGAACAGGCAATGCTCTTAATCTCTGAGCCATCTCTCCAGCCCTGCTTATGCATATTTCTAGCTCACTCTTATCTCTTAAATTAACCCATTTTTATTATTCTATATTTTACCACGAGACTCATGGCCTACTGGCAAGGTTTCAGCTGGTGGCTTTCATTTTTCTCCTCTGGTGGCTCTATGGTGTCTCCCTGACTCCACCATCTTTCTCCCAGCATTCCACTTAGTTTTCTCCGCCTAGCTCTATTCTGCTAAATCACGGCTGAAACAGCTTTTTTATTTATTAACCAGTGAAAGCAACACATAGACAGAAGGACTTCCCAAACCAGGGAGCTAAAGGAATAATTTGTGTTTTGGGACACCTGCTGCTCACAGTTCAAATCCCAGACCCACTTCAGATAGCTACCAGCTGCCTGTACCTCTACTGCAAGAAGATCTGAGCCCCTCTACAGGCCTGTAGTACAGGCGCCCACACAGGTGTCCACAGACATGCACACAAACACATACATGTAAATAAATAAGGAAAAATTTTAAAAAGAGTTAATGAAATAAATAGCTGTTTTTTTGAGAAGATAAACAAAATTGACAAAATTTTAGCCAAATTAACTAACAGGAGAAAAAGGCTCCAATTAATAACATTAGAGATTAAAAGGGAGATATTACAACAGACATCAATGAAATTCAGAGAATCATTAGGATATACTTAAAATATACACTCTGCCAAATTGGAAAACTTTTAAAAATGGATTGATTTCTGACATACCAAAATAAAACCAAGAGGAAATAAATAACCTAAACAGATCTATAACCAGCAATGAGATTGAAGCAGTAATAAAAAGTCTCCCAACTAAAAGAAGCCCAGGAACAGATGGAGTCACTGAAGAAAGCTACCAGAACTTCAAATAAGAACCAATATCAATACTGCTCAAATTATTTCATAAAATAGAAAAGGAAAGAAAGCTTCCAGACTCTTTTTATGAAGCTAGTATTACTCTGATGCCAAACCCAGAAAAAGACAAAATGGAAATTACAGAAAAATCTCCCAGCGAACATAGATGCAAAAATCCTAAATAAAATACTTGTAAACCAATTTCAAAATCACATCAAAAAGATCATTTATGGGGTTGGAGAGATGGCTGTCCAGCTAGGAGCACTGGCTGCTCCTCCAGAGGACTGGGCTGACTCCCTGCACTGATGGAGCAGTCCACATTTGTAACTTCAGTCCCAGGGAATCTGATGCCCGGTTTGGGACTCTGTGGGCACTGGACACAAATGTGGGTGCACAAATATATATGCAGGCAAAACATCCACATACATAAAATAAGTGCTTTTTACTTTTAAAGACAACAGCATGATCAAGTTGGCTTTACCCCAGTGATGCAAGAATGGTTCAGCATAAGAAAATCAATAAATATGATTCATTGCCTAGATAGATTAAATGACAGAAATCACATGATCATCTCAATAGACATAGAAAAAAGTCTTTGGCATAATCCAACATCCCTTTATGAAAAAAACACACAGAGGTGGAAGAAGCACGCCTTAATATAATAAAGGACACATGCCAAACCTATGCCAACATCACAATAAGTGGAGAAAAATGAGAAGCACCCCCACTAAGATCCCTGGGAGCAAGACAAGATGCCCATTGTTATTCAGTCTAGCTGAGCTTGACGTCTCAGCTAGAGCAGCAGCAAGAGAAGGAAATAAAGTAGACATAAACAGGAAAGGAAGAAGCAAAAGTATCCCTGTTTGCAGATGTATTATATACATAAGAGACTGTAGAGATTGTGCAAAAACAAACAAACAAAAACAAAAACCTCTAATATAGAGCTAATAAGCATGCCCGGTGAAGTAGCAGGATATAAAATAGACACAAAAGATCCTACATGCCAATGATAGACTAAAAAAGAAATCAGAGAAAATCCCATTCTCAATAGTCACAAAAACAAACAATAGATAAATAAATAATCTGAGAATAAACCTAACCAAGGCCATGAAAGACCTCAATAATGAAAATACTGAAGGAAGAGATTAAGGAAAACACTAGTATACACTAGCAGACAACCTTCCATGCTGACGAGCTGGAAGACATCGTGTGGAAATGACCGCCCTACCAAAGGCACTCCACAGATTCATCGTCATCCGAATAAAAATTCCAATGCCATCTCCACAGATATAAAAATCACAATTCAAAAATTTGCATAAAAGCACAAAAGCTTAAAGACAGTCAAAGCAAAGCAAAGATTACTGTGGGAGGTGTCACAGTATCTGATCAAATTACACTACAGAACAATAGTAATAAAAGCAGCATGGTACTGGGGCAAAAACAGACACATGGATCAATGGAATAGAATTAAAGACCCAGATATAAGTCCACGCAACTCCAGCCACCTAATTTTTTGACAAAGACACCAAAAACACACTCTGGAGAAAGGATATTCTCAACAAATGGTGCTGGGAGAGCTGGATTTCAACATGCAAAAAAGTGAACTCGGTCCTCTTCTTTCACCCTGAACAAAACTCAACAGGAAATGGGTCAAAGCCCTCAGCATAAGACCTTATAGCCTGAAGCTGCCAGAGGGGAAGCCAGGGAGTGTTCTTCACCTACCAGCACAGGGAGGACCTTCTGCACAGGCTAGAAAACCAACAATAGCAAAGGGCGTGTCTTGGAGCTAAAAAGTTTCTGTAGCAAATGAAACTGCCAGCCAAGGGAAAAGGCAGCCACAGGATGGAAGAGCATGCTTCCTGCTATACATTTGATTGCTTTGTTTTTGAGACAGGGTCCCTCTAGGTAACCCTGGCTGGCCTGGAACTCCCTTCATAGACCAGGTTGGTCTCAGACCTGCCTGCCTCTCCAGAGGCAGAGGATTTGTGTGTCTAGAATAAAGAATTCAGAAAGCTAAACATTAAGAAAAGAAACAACCCAATGGAAAAATAGGCAAGCCAGGTAAATTGGTCCATGTTTTTAACCCAGCACTGGGAGGCAGAGGCAAGAGGAGCTCTGTGAGTTCAAGGCTAGCCTGGTCTACTAGCAGTTCCAAGATAGCCCAGACTGCATAGAGAGACTTTTTTTTATAACAGGAAAAAAAAGGGACAAGGAACCGAACAAACAAAAAAATAATAAAAATTTCAAAAGAATAAAAAATACACATGGAAATTTAAATTGCTTTAAGATTGCATCTCACACCAACCAGAATGGCCATCATCAGGAATACAAATGACGACAAACGCTGACACGGGTGTGGTGAAGGGAGAGTTTTTCCCACTGTTAGTTTCCACCACACGGCTAGTGGAAACTAGTGCAACCATGTTGGGAATCATTCTGGAGATTTCTCGAAAATCAGGAACTAAAACTGTCATGTGACCCAGCTACGCCTTCCTAGGCATATACCTGCAGGACTCTGCTGTACCCTACCAGAGGATCTCACATGGCCATGGCCATCGCTGCTCTGTCTACAACAGCTAGGACATGAACTCAGCCTAGATGTCCATCATCAGGTGGATGGATAAGAGAAACGTGTGACGTGGACACAATGGAATATTACCTGGCTGTGAAGAAAGGCAAAACCATGACACTCCCAGGGAAATGGATGAAACTATGAAAATAATACCAGATGGGGTAACTCTGGCCCAGAAAGACAAACTTGTGTGCTTTCTCTAACTTGTGGACCTTCAATCTTTTGTTCTGTGTGTATAACTTGAAGCACAAGCCAAGCAACAAGGAAGGAGCCCTCAATGGGAGCATAATGAGAAGGGAGATGGTAGCTCATAGGTAGGTGAAAGCAAAGAGGTGGAGGCTGGAGGCTGAGAGCCTTAAGTGAGGAGGATCATGGGAGCATGGGGGAAACCAGGGGTGCAGAGGAAGACCAACCAGAGGGAAGATGCATGGATAACCACATGGAAGCCTGTCCTCTCACAACCCAGCTACAAAAGTAATCGGAGGGATACTGGAAAATGTGTGATGTGAAAGAGGGGATTGCTGGAGCTTGAAGGATTAAAGCCAGGATAAGGGTGAGAAAATGGAGGAGAGAGGATTAACCCCAAATGAGGATGCATGAAATAGCCTCAAGAAAATCCACTATTCTAAGCTAACTTCAAACACAAGTTAAAAAAAAAAAAAGAGTTCAAGTGGAATAACCCTGCATGGGTGGAAATGTGCAAGGTATAGGATATCTCCCTAGGAGTGACTGGTCAGGGAAACCCCACAGAACTTCAAAACCACATAGGCTAGCTGGGCACCATGGCACACACCTTTAATCTCAACAAAGTCAGGTAGATCTCCTTGAAGCCAACCTGGTCTACACAGCAAGTTCTAGGATAGCCAAGGGCTCCATAGCAGGATCCTATCTCCAAACAAGCAAACACACAAACTATTGTCATGGCTCTTGGTTATCCCCCATAAATACAGAGTAAGTCACTATGGCTGAAGAAACTCCATACTTTGGCTGCAGGGCATAGAGAAAGCAACCTTAAACTGACCAGGGTGACTTCCCCCCTGCTGGTCAGCTTTTATAGGGCTGTAAGGTGCTATGTAGGCATGGGAGGAGGAAAGACATCAGTCTTACCCCAGGCTTACCTCGTGTGACTCAATACCAACCTTCCCAGCAAGATGAGCCTACTGGTGCACTAGTGGTACAAGTGTTATGGGTTAACCAATCATTTTCTGGTGGGATCTGAGACCTGCTCCACAGGAGTGGATTTCATGCCTGGAACTGAAATATGGATCCAAAGTCCATAGCTCAGAAGGTCGTGGACCCTGGGAAAGGACCTGCTCTTGTTATTTTGCTAAATGGCCGTGCTGTTTATTGCTTTCTATTTATGCTCACACACAGACCTGGAGTGCTCTCAGCCTGGGTCAGAGAAGGTCATTATGTAGTGGGCAGCAGTCACTACAGAAATGAGTAACTGGTCAGTGTCAAGAGTAAGAGACAGTGTTCAACCCTAAGCAGGACACCTGCATCATGCCCACATACCCAGGCTCAGGGGACGTCACAAAAGAGGAGGCCAAAAAAGGCAAGAGCTGAAGGATGGGAAGGAGTGCCGCAAATGCTGTTTTACAGCCATGAGGGCTGTCGTGAACTCACAGATGCTGTGGCTACTTGCATACAGTCAAGCCAAAATTCTAGCACGGACAGAGGAAATGACCTCCAGGCCCCACACCAGACTGAGGAGCCTTTGGCAGTGGATAATTGCTGAAGGAGAGAGAACCACTGTCTTCTGAGGGTGTGGCTACTGGTTGAACTCCCATACGCTCTATACCCGTGCACATATGAGTCACACTAAATGGACTTAGTAAAAAAGACAGACAGACTGGTAGACAGATACAGACAGACAGATAGATGATAGATGATTGACAGGATAGACAGATGATAGATAGATAGATAGATAGATAGATAGATAGATAGATAGATAAACAGACAGATGATAGACAGACAGACAGACAGAAATATCAAAAAAAGACATGAAGTTGAGAAGGGAGTTGCTGAGAGAGACACAGAAGGAGTCAGACGGGAACAGAAGTGAATACGATCATATTTCATTGTATGCACATATGAAATTCTCAAGAAAAAAAGAAAAAAGAAAATTTGCAGATAAATTAATGCAATTTGAAAAATTATACTAGTGAGTTTATCCAGGCCCAGAAAGACAAACACCACATGTTCTCTCTCATCTGGTTTCAAACCCTTTAGTTTTGCATATTTCACTTGAAGTTTATGTAATGGTCAAAACAAAAACAAAACAAAACAAAAAACAAAAACAGGCCTGTGGCGAGCAGGAACACATTCGGGGAGGGGAGATAGTCAAATATAGGCAATAGAAAAGTACAGAGTGGGGATGCTGGAGGTAGAGAGGCTCCGACCTGAAGTGGGGGTGGGGTAACAAGTCAGGAAGGCGTAAGCAGAGCGGAAGGTCCATGAGAAAATTATCTAGAAACAAGCGATCTCGCCACTCAGGTGAAGAATGACAATGGTCCCTATCTCACGAGGATTTAACCGGCACTTGGTGAGTCAGCACGTGCAGATGGACCAGAGGAAACTGCGTTACCAGTCCAACACACCTGAAGGGGATACAACACAGGGAACAGGAAATCATGGGAAAATGGTGAAAGGTTTAAGTGGGGTTGGTAAGCAGGAGGGCATAAGGAGTGGGTGAGCCAAAACCAAAGACACATGAGTTTAAAAAAAAAAAAGTCTAGGGGTTTGTGAGCTAAGTTAAAAACAGATAATATTTTTAAAATAATTTAATCAGAAGTACACTGTTTAGCTGAACAATTCTGCTCCCAGAAGACACGGATTACTAAATGGTCCAGTATTTCCTCACTATCCCCTACCCCTCCCTTTTGGAATGGTAATGTGTATTCTGTGCCATTGTATGTTGCAAATATGTAATGTACTTCTTTTCTTTTCCAGGTTTACAATTAAGAGATTACCTTGAGTCTCAGAAGAGACTTTATACTTTGTGCTTTTACGCTATCTTGAGACTATGAAAGACTATCGGGACCTTTGCAGTTGAACTAAATGCATTTCGCAATAATATATATTCCAAACTCTTTGGGAACCAAGGGGTATAATATGATGGTTTGAGTGACAAAGGCCTCTCTAGGCTCATATGCTTGAATACTTCATCTCCAGTTGATGGAACTCCTCGGGAAGCATTAGGAGGTATGGCCTTGTTGGAGGAGGTGTCTCATTGGGGACAGGCTTTGACTACCAATGTGTATTATCCCTCCCTCCTGCCCCTGCCCCTGATTGTATCTCAAGATATAAGCTCTCAGCTCCTGCTCCAACGCCATGCCTGCCTGCCTGCTGCCATGCTCCCCACCTTAACTGTTATGGGCTCACCTTCTGAACTGTAAGCCCAATAAGCTCTTCTATAAGCTGCCTTGGTCATGCTGTCTTTTCCCAGCAATAGAAAAGTAATTAAGACAAAAAGTAATTGCGAAGGAAGGCAGGATCAGAGGGAACCTTCATCTGACGATGGATGGAGATTGAGACAGAGACACACATCGGAGCACTGGACTGAGCCCCCAAGGTCCAAATGAGGAGCAGAAGGAGGGAGAACATGAACAAGGAAGGCAGGACCGTGAGGAGTGCGTTCACCCACTGATACAAGGGGACTGATCTAATGAGAGCTCACCAAGGCCAGCTGGACTGGGACTGAACGAGCACATGATCAAACCGGATTCTCTGAATGTGGCTGGCACGGGGACTGTCTGAGAAGCCATTGATAGTGGCACTGGGACTTGTTTCCTCTGCATGTACTGGCTTTTTGGGATCCTAGTCTGTTTGGATGCTCACCTTCCTAGACCTGGAGGGAGGGGGGAGGAACTTGAACTTCCCACAGGGCAGGAAACCCTGACTGCTCTTAGGGCTGGAGAGGGAGGAGGAGAGGGAGTGGGGGGAGTGGGAGGGTATTGGGAAGAGGGGTGGAAGTGGAAACTTTTATAAATTAATAAAAAAAAGTAATTGCGAGCGTTCAGCTGCGGATGGGATGTTTATGTCAACCTCTCTCATCCAAGGCTCAAGGAACTTTGTCCAAAAGTAGGCAAAAAGCATGCAAGAGTCAAAGGACAGAGAGTAAAGCTGTCAAATGCTCTCTCTCTTTAAGACATGACATGGCTGTTACACACAGCTGCTGAGGGAGCAAGAGTCACGTTTTAGAGATATGTCTGCTAGCAGGCTGTCCATCTCCAGTTTGCACACGGGCAGCACTAACTGGTCTAAAGGGATGATTAATAACAAGGATGATGATGATGATAGTAATAATAATAATAATAATAACAATAATAATAATAAATAGAAGCAGACAAGAAGTTGAGAGGGAGGTCAGGGGTAAATACAATCAAAATACACCATATACATGCATCAAACCTTCAAAGCATGAATGCTGAATAATCTGTTTAAGAAATGATTCCTGTGTTCAAAAGGCAAAGTACACAGAGCTGGGACCCAGATACCAACGAGGATCTTGCCGTGTCTCTAGACCCACAAGATGCAGTCTCCAAGAGGCCCTTCACGGCACAATGCCCTCCTCTGCTGGTCAGAGCACAGTGAGTCCTTCCAACTCAGAGATGCCTCTCCTTGCAGTCTTCCAAGGTTTCCTGACTCCCCTGCTACCCTTCCAGAGCACCCTGCATGTCTCTCAGGCTGTACCCTGGGCCTTGCTTCTGCTCAGTGTACCCGAAAGTTCCAGGTGGGTGGCCAAGCAGGTTTGAGAGAAGAGGAAATCAGGCACAGACGCATGCCAAAGTGGGCACACCAGACAGAGGCCCTGAGGCTGGGCAGTGGCCTGGTGTGTCCCAGGAATCTGAATGGTGGTCTGCCCAAGTTGAACATGCTGGAGAGATGAAGGAGAAGCTGGGAGCACAAAAGCTAATGGTGACTCGGGTGGGGACACAGGGCTTGCTGGCTTCCCCTTCTTTGTGAGCCAAAGCAATTAATTAATCCTTGTCCCAGAGTGATAATTGAGCTAGCTACTGCCTAGTCCTTCCTTGCCGTGTGCTTACTGCCCTATCTAAGGCCCTTTCATCTCTATTCTCCAACTCCTACAGGTTCTTCAGTTCCCATCCCCTGTACTTCCCTCTGTCACTAGGACCAGGCCAGCCTAAGCTCCTGAAGCTGCCCTAGCAGGCCAGGGCCACCCCTGAGGATGAGAGCTGAGTCTGATTCCCCTGAGGGGCCCCAACATATGACCTGGGAGGCAAAAGGAGGGTAGGTAGGAAGGTGGACTCTGTCTTATGCCAATAACGCCCATGGAGGGGTGGGAAAGTGGACTCTGTCCTATGCCAATAATGGCCGAGGGTGGCATTTAATGCAGCAGCAGAATTCTCTCCACGCCACATTCTTTTCATGCCCACTGGCCAGCCTCGGGGCATCTGTCTGTCTGTCTGCCCCCTTCCACAAATACTCCCTTCCCACACTCCCATCTTCAGCTCCCCAATCCTTTTCAGACATGCCTGCTTGGTCTCTAGAAGACCCTAACCCATGTCTGGGATTACTCAGATTCTTCTTTCATACTGTTAGCTGACCTTCCAAGACATGAGAAATTTCCCAAACAGTCAATTGAAGCATGCCTAGCACTTTAATCCTTACACACACACACACACACACACACACACACACACACACACACACACAAAAGGTTACCTGGTGCAGTGTTTAATCACTGCTTTTAGACTCAGCACAGAAACACACCTCTGGGTGTGTCTAGATGTTTCTAGAAAGTTTAATTGAATAGAGAAGACCCACACTGAATTAATGCTGGCTGGGGTCCTAGACTAAGTGAAAGGAGAAGGCGAGCCGAGGACCAGCATACACCTCTCTACTTCCTGAGGATCCAACCTGACCCATTGTCTCCCACTCCTGTCACCATCCCCTCCCACCATGATGGACGGTACTGACCAACTATGAACCCTTCCTCCTCTTAGTTACCTCTGACAGACAATTTGTCATAGCACCAAGAAAAGTAACGTATTCACCTGACTACGCTAGTCAGGATCTCTCTATTGCTCTGCCTCCGAGCCCTGAAGACAAAGGACAGAAAAACGTGTGGCCCCATCTGTGGTGGATGGGATAGACCTTCCCATAGCTCCCTCCCTGCCCCATCACTGCTAGCTGAGGCGGCACCAGGCAGTTCCTATCCACACCTACAGATGCCATCTCAATAAAGACCTCACTGCTCCTAGCTACCTTCACAGCAAAAGCATCCCGCTGAATAAGTAGATGGCAAATGCGCCCTGACCGTGGACAGTGCAGCACACTGCCAGGCAAAGGGTAGGGACCAAAGCCAATTTATGAGCCCATAGGGCAGTCAGGGACCCACATCTGCTCCCCATGGCCTCATCCCTTCACCTGTCGACCCTGAAGACATGTTTATGAGTGCTAGACCTATGCAGGGTGCAGGAAGAACAGAGGTGAAAGGTTCAGTCCTCTTGATGTTTGGGGTGGAATTGTTCTAGAATAAAGCCACCAGTGCATAAGACAAGGCTTCAGGAGGTGCTAGATGGCCACCCGGGGTGGAGGGAGCCAGGGTTATGGGACTAGAATGTTGCAGGGAGAAAGTAAGTGAACAAAGGCTCTGAGGACAGGGTGGGCTGCACAGTGCATGGTATGAGAAAAAGTGAGGGTGGAGCAGGAAGTGAGGGGCTCATTGGGAAAGCAGCTTGGTTCCCAGCCTTTGGACACATGAACCATCCTCAGTCTCCCAGATCAAATCCACAGTTGGGGTCTAGCGAGCTCACCTCCACCTCAAAGCCTTTCCCAGACCGGGGGCCCAAGAAAGAACACAAAACTGAGACTTCCAGAAGGCAAGCAAGGGCTATCAACAGCACCTTGTCTAGTCCTGGTATGGTATTGCTCTTGATGGCTCCAGTCAGAGATGAGACTTGGGAACCCCACCCCTCACAGATGACAAGTGGGTCCCCTCATGAGGTTTTGTCTCCACGGACCTGTCCCCAGCCTCTTAACACTGTGCTTTCTAAACCCAGTGAGGTGACATTATACATCAGAGTGCAGCGCGTACCACCACCCTTTACAGAGCCGAGAACTCAGAGCTCAGAGAGGGCAAGCGCCGTGCCCACAGCCTGCCAGCTAGTCAGTCCTTGGCACAGCAGGGGTAGGGAATTGGGGCTCCAGAGCTGCAAACACGGAGGTGCAGAGTCACTGGCAGGAATTCTTGGACTGTGTGCCTCTTAGCAAGGGTTTAGGTAGCTGTCTGATGCCATGAAGAAGCAGGGGCTGCCAGGAACCTGAGTTGGTGCCTCGGGACTTAGTGTCCACCCCCTGCTGCCCCAGACCATAAGCATAGCGCTCAAGAAAGCGGTCCATCTATGGGGAGCAGGGGTTTTACCAGCAGGTCTCGGTCGTGAGAGCCCCAGGAAAAGCCTGCTCCTGTTTGGCTCAGGAGAGTGAGAGCATCACTCTTCACCTATTGCCTGTGCCTCTTGACAACCTGAGAGACACTCTGGGAAACCTGCCGCTCTGAAAGGGAAACCTCCATTCAGAGAGAGGTGCCCGGGGAACTAAGCAGGCTAGTCATTTCAGACCTGGGCTAGGTATCTGGGTGAAGCCACTAGGGCACACTGCTGGAGCAGCTGGTGAGGCTCACAGGTAAGTCTGCCTTCCTACCAGCTCCACCTTCTGGGAAGATGCTAGGCTGGAGGGGGTTCAGGAAGGGGACACGACACGACTCCTTCTACATCTGCTTCTGGTTGCAGCCTGCTGTAGCCTGCTCACTTTCACCTCAAAAGCACGGTATGTGTGACTAACCTTTGCCACCTCCAAGTTCACATCTTTAGAATGGGCATGCTGCCTCCCTACCACAGCAGGTGGAAGATTAATGACATTGCTCTGTGTTCAGTGCCTAGAGCAGACCTGAGTGCACAGCGGGCAGCATACTCACAGGGGCTCACACCGCCACTGACATATGTGGTATCTTTACTCACACATGGCCTAAGGCATGGTGCGTGTTCTCCTAGAACATTCCCTCAAGATCAGGCCAAGGGCTTGTGGGCAAGAAGTTTATTTAAGAATTGGTTGGGAAGCTTAGACAGGGAATGTGAGCCAGGAAAGGATGGCAGCATGGTCAACGGCCCCAAGGGGGCACCAGACACTAGGCCTAGGAAGACCCTTGGAGGCCCTCCAGGGTGTCACGGGTGTCAAGGGCTGTGGCCTGGCCTAAAACCAAGTACTGAGAGCTGCCACAAGCCGGTACACTCAGCCCACAGCTGTGTATGCAGGCAGCTACAGTGCTACCAGGGGCGCAGGGCGGAGCCTAGGAAATAATTGGCACAGTTGGCCTCATACAGAGGTCAAGATAGCTCTGTGCAGCTGTCACCGTGCAGGCAGCCTGTTTTCCCATATGTGTGCCTTCCCAGAGAGCAGATCTGGTCACGCCCGTGGTGCTGTGTGCACCAGGACTCTGCATCTGCTCTTGTACATGTGTATACACAGGCATGGCCACACACACTCACACACGCACCTTGTTCAGGGTTGTGCAGAAGGGCAGATGCACACACCCAGCCTAAGCAATGCTGCAGGGTGGGAGAGATGGTCTGGTCACCTTGGCAACGGGCAGTATCTAGCTAGTCTGGGATAGCTTTGGTTCAAAAGAAAAAATATCCAAGCATTGAATACAAAAAGAGGCTGTGTGAAGAAAAGGAGTTGCGGGTGAGGGTGTCACCCCAGCAGCCCCAGGCCAAGTGGGCCTAGCTGAGTTCCTGGGTATAAAGTCCTTTCAGAGGCTTGGGAAGCCTACTCAGGGGAGAGTCAACAGGGGACAAGTGCCCTAAGGTAATGCTACTGGAGGTGATGGGGGCGGGGAGGACATGATCCCAGGGCTACTGAGCCTCGGAAGGCATTTGGCACTCTGTAAACACAGGCATGCTGTGCCATGCCTGCACAAAAGTCACCAGCTCTGACAATTAGCGCACTAATTGCGCATGCTGTCCAGAGCCAGTGCATTAGTCCAGGTCATGCGGTGATTTATTCACGAGCTTCCATCTCCTGCCTGTCCCCAGCTCATAGTTTCAGCTGCCTCTGCTGGGTGAGGAGGCTGGGATGGAGGCAGACACTTCCCTGGCCTTGCTTTAAAACCCTGCATGCTGTTTGCGTTCCATCAGCAAAGAGTGCTCGGGATGAGCCACTCCCTGCAGACAGTGGCAGCTGTAGCCTCCAGTCTGGCAGCGAGTGACAGCTGGGAAATGCCTCCTCTCGTATCTGAGGAACTGGGGTTCAGAGGTGGCCACTGTTCAAGAGCCCATGGCTGGAATCTTCAACACAATAACAGAAATGCCCCAGACTGCTACCCTCTGTGCAGAGCACAGCCTGCGGGGAAGATTGTAATGTTAGTCTCACTTGATAGAGAGCAAACTGCTGCTCCGAGACGGCAAAGGACTCACTCAGGGCTAGACAGCCGAAAGAGTCAGAGCCACTGCCCTTAGAGTCCATATCCTGAGGGCCCCATCATTTAGTCTCCCTAGCTCAGTTCTGAGTGGTCCTGTAGGGCTGCCGCTATTCTAATACTTTAAAGATGGGGAAGCTGGAGCTCAGAGAACTAGAGAGTTTGCTCGGAATCACACAGGTACCAAAGGAAGTAGACAGGTGACTTTGATGGACAATGGGCTCCCATGTGGGCCCTGAGTAACCCCCTGAGCTGTGACCCCAGGACTAGAGTCTGCAAAAAACATCTGCCTGGGAGCCAGAATGGCTCAGGATAGTCAGCCCTCACTGCCGACTGAGTCACAACCAGGGAGGGTGCCCTCCCCTGTGAAGTCACCTGCCTCTGGGACAGCCCACCCACCAGCCCTGGAGGAAGACAGGACAAGAGCAAAGGACCCACGCCACAGAGCAACAACCTTGGATGGAAATTACAGTGACCATCTCCCCAAAACAGCCCTTCACTCAGGTCAGCGCAGGCTCTGCTTAGCAGCCTTCTGGGCCCTGCCCCCATATGTTCCATATGTTCCCTAGAGCATCCTGCTGGCTTCTCTGGAGACCAATGGGAATGCCAGGCTACTCTCACAGGGCTACAGCGACCTTACCTGTGAGGACTAACTTCCCTGTGAGGGCTGTGGTAGCCATGAGGACTCACCATCACGCAGACTACTCATAGAGCAGGCTGCAGAGCATGCAACTGGCTTTGAAGACCAACCCTGGAACTCCCTGGCTGTGTGATCGTAGGTCCCCAGACGCCCCTCTTTGGGCATGTCTTCCCAGTGTCTGCTGGACATTTCTCTCAGGGCTCTGACAGAGTGAGTTTTGCAGCCCACAGCAGGACAGTGAGCATCTCTGAGTGACCTCAGGCTCTGCCTACCTCCCGGGACTCTAGAGCAGCTACAAGACAGACCTGACAGAGACCCGGGTACAAGAGTAGACATCTGGGGCTGGCTACTTAGGCCCACCGCCTAGCTGTTCCTGTGCCACACAGCACAAGAGTGCAGACCACACTCTGGAGATAGTCTTATCCACTCTGCAGAGAGGTTTCAACCACTCCCCAGCCTCCACCAGACACCACACGCTCTCTCTTCCTCTTTTGGCTAGTTCACAGCTTTCGCTCCAAGCTCTGCCTTTTGGTCACGGTTAGATCTTGGACAGGTCACTGTCCCTCTCCTGCCTCTGCTTCCCCACATGCAACAAGCAGCAACTAGGCATACGAGGACCTCCAGGTTCACAAGGAGTTTAGTGCTGAGCCTGGCATAGAGAAATGTCACCATCTTTATCCCAGTTGCCACCATTTCTGTCTACGCACTGGGGACACATACTTCGCTATAGGCCTAACAGGGTGTCAAAATTTTCTGGAGAAACAGATGGACGTTTTCTGGCGGCTCCCCCTTCACAACACAAGCTCCCACAGCGCATGCCTCCTGCTCTTACTGGGTCATCCCTCCCCGGATGTCCACAGCCTGCCCACTGCCTTCCCCTTCCCACCATTTAGCCTCCAGCTGAGCTTCTGGTGCTGACTCCTCTTCAGTCACAAACACAGTGAAGGCCCCGCAGGGACCCCTGAGAGTTTGCAAAACAATAATCTAGAGATTGCTCCCAGATACCAAACCCTACCCCCTCAGGAAGCATTAAGGAGCAGTATGATCCCAGGACAGTGGCACACATCGTTGGGAGGCAGAGACAGGCAGATCTCTGTGAGTTTGAGGCCAGCCTGCCTGGTCTACAGAGAGAGTTCCCGGACAGCCAGGGCTACATAGAGAAACCCTATCTTGGAAAACAAATGAACAAACAAAAAGAGCAGAATGAGACAGACATCATATTTTTACAGACAGGAAAACTGGGTTCTGGGAAAACAGCCTGCAGACACTCGAGAGCTTGGGCAGACTACAGCCCTGTCCTCAGCCTCTCTATCCCAGCATGGTCAGCAGGGCAGCAAAGACCGTCATTGTGCCCACACTGAGGATGGTAACCCTGAGCTTGGAGAAACCACATTCTGGGGATCAAGGGCTTAAGCGAAGTCCTGGGAGACTGTCCTCTGCCTAAGGTACCATTGCTCAATGTGGGTGTGGAGACAGACCCAGAAACTAAACTCTATACCCCTGGCCACTGTGGCCTCATCTGTGAAGTAAATACAGAAGGACTCAGTTGCTCAGGCCCAGTGCCTTGAAACGAACAATAGTCAGCCATCAGTTGTGCAATGACAAGGTAGAGAGGCTCCTCACAGCGGGCGTCCACCAGCTCCCAGCGCACCCCACAGAGCACTATAGTCCTGGGGTTAGACTAATGACCACTGGAGAGTGCTGGATCCGTAAGATAAACACACGAGCAAAGGGAAGAACTTGAACAAAGGAGGAGCCACTGAGGCTGTGGAAGTGGGAAGGGACCCGTGAAGAGAGAGGCTTCTATCCAGGGAGAGCCTGCATCCCAGGACAGGTGTGTGAAAGTAGGGAGGATGCCCAGGATGGACAGAGATCAATACCACCAGCCCTAGGATGTAGCCAACCATGGGAGCAATGCATGGGCCCTGAGGGCTGGACCCTTCCATCCCGGCTCAAGAGAACATCAGAGGCCCCAGAAAATCCTGTAAACCTCTGTAAGCCCGCATCCTCCTAGGCATGGGAACAGAGTCCTAGCATCCTCCAGCATCGTAATGCAGGCGCAATGTGTCAGCACACATGAACAAGACCCTGCAAGCTTCCACTCTGTAGGCTTTCTGGGTCCAGAAGACCGGGGTATAGCTGGAGTAGAGGTGAGCTGGAAAAGTCTGGACACCAGAGGCGGCAGGTATAGACTTACAGAGAAGATACAAAAGACCCCAGAGACACATGGACTTGGGGTCATAGGCCTGGTCTCAGAGGAACAGCTCTGTCCAAATAGCGGGCTGTCTTGGGAAGGCAAAAGTTATATAGGGTCAGAGAGCCAGGGGAATGGTGTTCCACCAGGATCTTTGTACCTTGGATCGTAAGCACTGGCCGCACCGCCCTCTCTCTCTGCAGCTGTCTGTGCACACAGCACCGTACCCTCCCAACCTCCTAAATTCAGAAACATTGATGTGCAGTCACAACACCCACCCTCCCATGGCTATGCCACCATCAGGCCCTCCAACTGCGTCCAGCTACATCTATGCACACTGCACAGGGAGTATGCACACTGTAGGGAGCATACCTATCTAAGTATAGGCACTGCCTATCTAAGGCCTCCACCTTTGAGTTCTCTGATCTGGGATCCTCTGTTTGAGGCTGCTGGATTGTGAAGAAGGCATGGTTCTGTGGCCATCTTCCCAATCCACATCAGCACCCCTAGGCTGAGGGAAGACAGGTGGCTTGGAGTCCCTCCAAATCCAGCCTATTTCACAGCCCTGGGGGAGGACGCTCCTGTCAGTCCTCATGCCAAACGAGCTAAAAGAGGGTGGGGACCAGCTAGGGCTGTACAGCCCCCAAAACAGCTGCAGTTGAAGGTGGAGCCCAGAGAGAAAAGCCCTGTGGGGCATCTGTCCATCTGTCATTTCCTTGGCATCCCATTACAGCAGCCAGGCCAGCCATCCCTGAGGAGCCCAGGCCATTGGAGCTGGCACTACCCCATGCACACATGCTGGCACACATGCGAAGATGATGACCCAGTCTGTAGACCCAGCAGAGAAGGGCCCTCCTGCTCCGTTCCTGCTCTGCCCTACTGGTCCAGCAGCAACCATTCTGGCCTACTCCTGCCATCTTCTCTCAGACACCCTGCAGCTCACTCTTTGATTTCACGGTCTCTGCTCACACAGAGTCCACGGTCATTCTCCCCTTGACACGCAAGTTCCACGGAGCAGGACTGCTTTGTCACCCAGTGTCCTAAGGCTATAGACTCTTTGCCACCTCTGGAAGGACTCCTTCCTACACCAGAAGAGAGAGTCCAGTGGCAAAAGAGAACCCTGGATATATCCTATAGCAATGGATTTAGATAGCCAGAGGGGACAAGGCCCTGTGGAAAAGAGGGTGATAATCCATCTATAGGAAAGAGCCGAGAACAGAAAATGGGCAGCTGGGGCATAGGCCAGTGGGTTTTGTTCTGATTGTCTCAGCAAATCAAACTATCCACAAAGTCTAAGGCTTTGCTGGGGAGGCTTGGGCCCAGGATCTAGAGGACGGGGACAGGCACCAGGGACTTAGATCAGAAATGAGAGACAGGTTCAGGAATGGGTTGGGGAGATGGGGTTCAGGATGGGTGCTGGCAGGTGCAGAAGTGTTTGATGTGGCTGGCTGGCTGCCCCACAGCAGACTGCAACTGTGTTTAGGCGTTGAATCCTTTGGCTCTTGTTCTCCGCAAGTCCCAGGGGACTTAGGTAGCAGTCAACTAAGAATTTCATTGTCTAGAGTCCAGAGATGGCTTTCAAGAGTTCTCTAAGGGCCCTCCTGGGCTAAACCCTCCCCTGGGAAGACAGGTGTCACCATAGGCCTTGAGAAGCCAGGACCCAGAAACACTCACCTCGGAGCCTTTCACTGGGTCTCAGGAGTCTGTGAATACAATTGCTTCTCCACAGGACCTGGATTCCTAAGGCCAAATGGAGGGATGGGTTGATAGGTGGATGGATGGATGGATGGATGGATAATGAATAGATGAAAGGTTTGATGGATAGATTGTGGTGGGGATGGATGGATGGATAGATGGAGGGATGGATGGATGGGGTAGTGGATAAATGGATGGATGATTCCTTAAGTATCAGATTCTTAAACTATAGATTTACATATAGTATGGGATACATATGTGACTCCATATGGTGATGCAATATGGGTCACAAAAAATGCCAACGGTAAATATTTTGAACAGGCAGCAATCAAAACTCAATGCAAAGTCAGCATGTCATGAATCCCATGCATTTCAGGCAGTGCTTTTCCTCGTTGCATTGCACAACATCACTGTAGCCTTGATTCTGAACACTTCATGCCCACTCTGCACTGAGCCACACAACACCAACAAACACTGCCTGAAACACCTTGGCTCAAATGAATGTTATGAACTGTGGTGTTTTTAATGCCCACACAGTGTTCTGATCTTACAGAAACATAAAGGAAGACAAAAGCTTTTGTCTTCTGACTATATTTCTCAGCATATAAGTATTTTATATATTTGGATTGTATGGTGGCTTGAATGAGAAATATCCCTCCTAGGTTCATGTTTGAACATGTGGCCCAACCATTGGTGGTGGTATTTGAATTTTTAGCAGGTGGAGCCTTGCTGAAGGACATACAATATTGGGGGTGGACTTATAGGGTGTACAGCCTCACCCTACTCCCTGCTCGTGTGCTCGCTCTCTCTCTCCTTCCCATTCTGCCATGCTGTGCCTTCCCCACCACTGTGGACTCTAGCCCTCTAAAAATGTAAGTCAGACAAACTCTTTCTTCCTTAAATTGCTTTTGGTCCTGATATTTTTCGCAGCAGCAGAGAAGTAACTAAAACAGATTGTACCATCAACAATATATAGATATAGATATATGTGTGTGTGTTATAATGTATATATCACATGTGTTTATATATAACACATATATGTATATGTGCTATTCTATATAAAATCAATAATGTTTGATTTTAAAAAGTGTTACCAGACAGATGGTTCAGCAGTTAAAGAACATTTGCTACTTTTACAGAGAACCTGGGTTTGGTTCCCAGTCCCCAAGGGTGGCTTACAACTGTCTGTAACTTCAGTTCAAGGGATTTAATGCCCTTTTCTGTATACCAGGTATACACATGGTACACATACATACATGCAGGCAAAACACTCATACACATAAAATAAAAATAAGTAAATCTTTTCTTTAAAAATTGGTGCCAGGCTAGGCGGTGGTGGTGCACACCATTAAACCCAGCACTCGGGAGGCAGAGTCAGGTGGATCTCTGTGAGTTCGAGGCCAGTTGGTCTACAGAGTGAGTTCCAGGACAGGCTCCAAAGTTACACAGAGAAACCCTGTCCTTAAAAAAAATTGTTGCCAGGTGTGGTCATGCACACCTTTAATCCCTGCACTCAGAAGGTAGACAGATGGATCTCTGTGAGTTGGAGACTAGCCTGGTCTATAGTGAGTTCCAGGCCAGGCCAGTCAGGGCTGCATAGTGAGACTGTTTCAAATAAAGCTGTTTGAATTTCATTTTCTTAAAAAGTTCAATGAATTTCAGCTTGAGATCAGAGCAGAGTTTTTTCAATCTTTCCTGAAAAGACCCTAAACATAGTTGTGTCGTTTTCTACTATGTATTTATGCAAAAACACATTCTCACCACTTGACAGCTATAAAATCAAAATATTATCAATTCTGAAAAATGTTACTCTATGTCCTAGATACTCTATGTCCTAGAGTATCTGATATTCAGCTAAAATTTAATTATTTATGTAAAAAGTAGTGTGCCCAGTTCTTTAGTATGCAAATATTTTTCATCTTTATTAAATGATGAAATTACACACATATCAAAGAGCTGCTTTAAAATAAATTGCTTAGCCGGGTGGTAGTAGCACATGCCTTTAAACCCAGCACTTGGGAGGCAAAGGCAGGCAGATCTCTGTGAGTTCGAGGCCAGTCTGGTCTACAGAGCGAGTTCCACGACAGGCTCCAAAACTACACAGAGAAACCCTGTCTTGAAAGAAACCAAAGGGGGAAAAAAAAGAAAGAAGAGAGAGAGAGAGAAACCTTGTCTTGAAAAAACAAACAAAAATGTAATAATCAAATAAAAAATAAGTTTCTTTATGATTTACTACCAGTAAATGTTTAATTAACCATCTTAGATACCCAGGGTCACATAAAGATGTCTTGGGTAAAAGTGACAAGTGGGAAAAGTGTGAAGAAACCTTGTCCATAAGCAGGGCAGCTTCCACACCATAGCATTCCAGAGCAGCATAGCACACTTGTGACCAAATTCTTGAGAAGTTTGCTGTGCCCATCTTCTGCACCCACCTGGTCTAGGAAGAGCACAGCTGTGAAGGCCAAATGGCTCCCAGGACAGGGAGCAAATGAAGACGTCAGAATCAACCACATAAAAGCAGAGAGAGGAGGCATGGCCCTGCCCAGGATCCCAGGTCCAAAGGACCTGAGAAACTGTGTGTCTGTCCTCCAACCTGGTCCAGAGCAAGGGTGAAGCTGACTGGACCAGTCCATACTCAGAAAGTGAAATCACAGGGGGGGCAGAAAGCTTCAGATCACTCAAGCTGGGTATGAATCCTGACCATGTCTCTTCGCCCCGAAGCCTCAGTTTATCTGCCTGGAAAATGGCCCTCTGCCATCTAGAGCTTTTAAGCAGCTATAAGATGTGGCCAAGCGCTCATCTGGAACAATTCATGTGAAAGGGAACTTCTGCCCTATTTTTCAGAGTTACAGAAGTGAGGGTTAGAGAGGCAACTCTACTTTCCAGTCACACAGAAAAGGGACAGTCCCCACTTAAATCTGGGCCAATACAGCTTATGGTGCTGATGGCCAGCACTACTCCCAGCCAAGCATGATTCTTAGCCATCTCCTGGAAGACAATCTCAGGCCAGGCATCTCCCACCAGCCTACAGTATTCTTAGGGCACTGAGGCTTCTCTTCATGACTTTGGGATATTGATTGACATCTGGGTTGGCCCCTACCTCCCCAACCTCATCCCTCTCTTGTCCAGGACATTTTGAGAATTACATAGGATAATTTCTGGAAGGCACCAAGCACAGTGCCCAGCACCAAAAGATCTGGTAAAGATCATTTCATTGTTATCTGTGGATGCCAAATCTCAGGAAGACGTCATTCCACTTCTCAAGAAACACTGGCACCACGTGTCATGCTAGAACTTCCCTCCCCGCAAATACCCTGGAGTATGGGGACGGGCCACAGAGACTGGTAACACCAAATTAGCACATCTCCATGGGGACAAGCCTGGTAGTAGACAAGGAAATGGTTTAAGCCATGGGTCCAAAGACAGTGAGTTTTTGGGGAAACCCAGGTGCTATGGATGCCACCGTTGGGCTCTGGGCACACAGAATGATGGAGACAGACTGGTCCCCACACAACCTCACTGCACCTTGGTTTTGGAGTCTGCGGAGGAGTAGCAGTTCCCTGTCCTTTGGGTCAGCTGAGAAGATCCAGAAGGACAAGAAAAGAGACACCGTGGCAGATGCTAACCACTTGGATCACTGACCAACCAGTGGGGTAAGAGAGAGATCTGAGAACACCCTCCCCAAAGGAGCTGAACTCTGGGTATGAGCTACAAGAAGCTACCAGCGTGGACCACGTCTCACATCTAAACCAAGGGAAGTGAAAGTCTTTGCTGTCAAAGGTTGTATTGTTGAATATGGGCATCCGGTGGCTATGGTACACACAGGCTCTGCTGCGGTGGCCCTAAACTTCGGTGACACCACGGAGAGCCCCCAAAATCACAAGGACATAGATATCCCCTTCAGCCTATGTAGAACCTATGTAGAGGGTCCAGGCACAGTGACGGCTAGGGCTGGACAGACAGAGACCTAGGAAGTTAGTGCATCGCAATGAGCAAGTTAACTAAGCAGAAATTCAGTCTCTTGCCTGAAATACCAGGCAAATCTCAAAACCTTGCCATAGAAAGTAACATATCCCACACCCTTTCATGTGCCCAGGCTATGTGTGAACTCAGACTGCTCAAAACCACTCCAGAGAGAAAGGACCATCTCTGTGCCTCAGAGAGGAGACTGGACACAGTAGCAGGGCCACCGGCCAAGGGCTCACACATGGGAAAAACTAAAATAGAATTCTAATACTATGTGTTTCCAAAGGACACTGTCCAAAAAGTACATCTTCTCTTTCTTTTTAAATGATGGTAGTGTGTGTGTGTGTGTGTGTGTGTGTGTGTGTGTGTGTGTGTGTGTAGGTCAAAGGACAAATTTTAGTCATCAGCTCTGTTCTTTCACTTTTATACAGGTTCTGGGGGTTGAGCTCGGGTTGCTAGGTTTACATAGCAATGCCTTATGAACTGCCCCATCCTGTTGCCCGGGATTTTGTTCTTTACAATATTTTTCTGGTGCTGGAGGTATAGATCAATGGCAGGAGGATTTTCCTGCCGTGCATGAGGTCCTAGGTTCTGTTCCCAGTTGAAGAGAGAGAAAAAAAGATTAGAATGACAAAATTCCATATCACAAAAGCTTGCACAAAATTATTAAAGATAATGTATTCATATTCAGATTCTATATATAAGTCATAGATAAAACAAACATAGATGGATTTCGTATATAGGCTTGGGTCCCCTCCCTGAATATCTCATCACATATATTCTAAAACCTGAAAACCAGTTCTGAAATCCAATGCAGGTTGAATCTCAGCATTCTGGACGAGAGGCTCTGGCCATACTGCTTCAATCCCCAACACGGCCGCACCCAAATCTGTTCGGGGTGTTGTGCTCCCAACTGTTGCCACTTCCACATTCTAAACCTCACCCCACCCCAGACAGAATACCAGGTACGTGGGCACAACTGCCTTTCTTGCTCTGGTGTTCCCATTGGATAGAGGCAAGTTTTGAGGCTCCCAGAACTCCTGATCACCATCACTCCCTTGTCCCCCAAATCTATTCCCTAACAACCTGTACCTGTTTAGGGTGTTTTTGCCCAGCTACAGCTGGGCCGAAGGCCAGCGGGAGGCATTTGGGTCAGGAGAGGACCAAGCCTTGTACTGTGGGTCTAGGCTACAAGGTTAAGGCCAGGACCCTGACTGGTTATGGCTGTGCTGGCCAGACCCAGTCCAGCTCACATTTAGCAAAAGAGAGGGGATAGTGGGTATGTTCTGTCACATAGGTCTGGGGTCCTGGGATGTTCTAAGAATACTACAGGGACTCCTGGAGACACTCCTAGTGGTCTTCAGGTTTCCTAAGTCCCAGAGAAGGGCCTGGCTGCTTTGACCAAACAGGTGTTGCCAACAGCTTGAGACCCAGCAGGTAGCAGTTGGCATGGCCAAACCTCCGGCTGCACAGTGGAGGGGGTAACAAGGAGAGGAAGCTGCCCTGCCCTGCCCTGACCACAGAGCCAAGTACAAAGGGCAGGAGAGGATGATGTCTTGAGAGAAGGGAAACTCTAGTGCCCATTTCACAAAAGGGAAAAGTGAGGCTTAGAGCAAAAGGGTATGCATGGTCATTATCACCCCTCCTGGAACCAGGGCAACATAAAATTTCTCCACAGGGTCTTTCTTCACCAAAAATCAGGATTCAAGAATGGCAGAGGACCAAGCAAGTGGTGGGCGGCCGGAGGCAGAGTTCACAGCAGAGGTGGCCCTCCCCCAGGCGGAAAGTGGACCCTGCCTGAAGATTAGGGTGGTCCTTCCTCTGGAAGGTCCAGAAAGGGGCAGACAGGGAAGCAGGGACTCCCCCCTTCAAGGAAAAGTGTTGGGCATTTCCCCCATTCAAGTCCAAGCAAGGTTTGCTCTGTCCTGAGGGAGCTGGTCAGTAAGTTCCACAGTGCCGATAGATTAGATCTCACAGAGGCTGGGGGGCTGGACAGCTAGAGCTGAGCTATTGGGGGAAATTAAAACACATAGACCTCACACTCTTTGAACCAGAATTCTTGGAATCGAGATGGTCTAAACCCCCTGGGATCCCAGGAAGGAGGTCTCCAGCCAGGCCCTAGAGCTTCTCTGGGGGTTAAGCTGCTCCAATTCTGCAATTCCAGGTTCCCGGCCTCAGACCGGTAAAATTTCACAAAGAACCCATGATGTGTGAAGTCAATGGCTGGGCGAGTTCAAAGGCTTCACAACCAGGATCCACAGACTCGGTGACTCAGCCCTCGTCTTGGAGACAGGAATGGAACCCTGGGCCCAGTGGGCACTGGGCACCACATGGCCAGGATCCTGATGCAGGGAACCAGGAGACACAGGGGTGGGGGAAGGGGAGAGAAGGGGAGAGAACTTCTACATTCACACAAGCACTGGGAAAGACAGTCACCCAGAGAACATGAGGCATTCTGGGGAGAGAGAAGCACGGCTGAGAGAAGGGATTCATTTTCTACTCTTACTATTTAATTGTACCATGCAACATTCCTGTAATTAAAGACTGTAATAATTAACAAAGGAATATGACCAAGTCCATGATTTCTCCTTGGCTTGTCTGTTTTATACTCCCCCACCTTCAGAGAGATCAGCCCCATGGGGGCCCCCCGCAAAGGGAAGGCTTCTATACATCCACAGCCCCAGCCTCCCAGCACAGGGCATAGCACGTGCGTGTGCCCAAAGCTATTTGTCGAAAGTATAAACGATGCTAAAATTTGACATCCTCAGGGCCTGCGTCATAGCACTTGAGAAGTCAAGACCTCTAGGATTCTCTGAGAAAGGAAGGGATGGAAGCGAAAGAAAAGAGACGTCCAGAGCTGGCCCAGAGAGCAGTGATATGAGAAGTCGCCGCCTCTATGGCCAGCAACTGACCAGGTCACCCTGAGTTTGCCCTAGCCCTCCCAGGTCAATTTCTACCAAGTTGAAATGGAACCTCCCCCTCCTGCTGGAGACTCTAGAGCCTCAGGGGCCAACAGTGCCTCTGCCTTCCACGTGACCTCGCCAGACCATGCCAAGCCCCCACAGGCTTCCACATCCTCTCACAGGCCTGAGAGGAAGGCTGGCCTTGGCCTGGAACCAGAAGCCCAGAGGCAGAGGTCGGGGCAGGGGGGTGGTGCGGCTGCTGCCACCCAGAACGCCAGCTGCTGGCGGTGATTTATTTTTGCCTTAAGTGCTGAAGAATTGCAGGGCTGGAGCAGCCAGCTTAGGGGGGTCTGAGCTGCAGCTGGAAGGAGGAGGAGGTAAGCAGGGGTGAGGGCATGCCTCTGGCCTGAGCCCCATAGCTCCTCTAGACCTCTCCACTGTCTTCTCAGACTCACCAGGCCACAAAAACCAGCACCCCAGTTTCCCTTCATCCCCACCCCCACCTCATCACCAAGTCTTCATACAGCTAAAAGGAGGCCATGGAGGGCAGAGATACCCAACTTGCTACTAATGGGCCATGAGACCCTTTCTCTGACCTCAGGGCATCTACTCCCACAATGGGGGTGCCATGTCACCCCACAAGAATACTCCCCTCACGATGGAAGCAGGGAGAGCCGCCCAGGGCTCCAGTAACAACCTTGACTTGATCCCTTCTTTATCTCCTGGTGAGCCTCAGAGGACAGGACCCCAGGCACCACCCACTCAGTCGCCAAAGAGGCTGCAAGCCTGGCCTTTTCAGAAGCCATGGGGACATCCAGGAGAGAAGAGAAAGGCCACACACTGATCACAGGAAAACAGCGGGTTTTCTTCACAACAGACACTCCAAAAGTTGATCACTGAAAACCCGAGAAGCTAAACATAGAGGAAATATGGAGGCTGGAATGGAAAAGCAAAACAAACTGCCCCCAAAAACCAGTGGCCGGCGGGAAACTACATTCTCATGCCACTGGTCAAAGCCAGGCTGGACAGGAAAGCAGGTAGAAGGCCCACCATCTAAGAGACCAGCAAGGAGCCAAAAACCACCTCTCCTGGCCTCAGGGTGCTCACATTTATGAGACTAACTACTCCCCAGTAGCTGGGGTGGGGACATACTTAGCTAGGGACTGCCAGGCTCAGACAGGAAACTGAGCAAAAAGGCTCCAGCCAGCAGGTCCAGACTCTACTCTTCCTGATCAGCTACAGGATGTCAGGGCAAGGGCTCAGAGCACAGCTCTGGATCCCAGATCAGCCTCAACAAACTCCACCACAAGCTCAGGAACTAGGCTGGCACCCCCCCTGAGGTTCTGTATTCTCACCTGCAGATAGATGGACCACAGTTGGCACTACAAGACAAACCCAGCATGTCAAAGCGGCACACAGCTGAGACCACACACCCGGCCACTGTATGCACTGAACACCTGCCGTCCACTGACTATTGCCACAGGCCCCGGGGACACAGCTGTGGGACAACAAGACCAAACCCCTGAACTCGAGCTGAAAGCCCAAGACAATGTAGAACATAGAAAAATAAAACACTGGGGGCAGATGGCTCTGAGTTCTACGGAGAGAAAACAGTGGAGCTGGGGGGAGGTGGGGGGAGCAGAGTGACTTTGCTGCTGTGAGGAGTGGGTCCTGGGGGGAGGGGGTTTCAGCAAAGAAGTGGCATTTGGGCCGCACATGGAGGTGGAAAGGTCTGGGAAGGAACGGTCCAGAGAGGAAAATGGTGCGTGCATAGATAGGCCTTGATGTAGGACAGGCCTGGCCTGTGGAAAGCAGGGCAAGGAGAGCCGGGAGAGAAGCAGAAGGAAGAGTGTGCAGGGAGTGAGGCCGGTTGGACCCACGGCAGGGCGAGCACACAGTAGGTTCTCGAGCAGCAATGGCCAGCCGCTCCACACCTCTTACGGTCTATCCTCTAGCCATCTTGAAGCCTGAGTTCTTCCAAGAGACCAGACTTCAGACGAGGAGCACAGAGAACACTTCAGCTGCCCAAAGCCTGGAGGGGACTTTAGGGGGCTCCCAAGCCAGACCCACAAGGCTTCATCCACCAACTCAAGAAGCAGCTGATACCCAGCAAGGGCAAAGCTGCTCCTAGGGCAGCTGAGAAAGGCATTCCTATGCCTGCCAATCAGGCTTGTGTCTGGGACTATAGGCCTAAAGGCTAATGGAGGTGTAGGCCAGCGTCTCCTAGGTCCCCAGAGCCTCACACTGCCTCTGTGGTTGTCACCTCAGCAGCCAAGCAGCACAAGTTGAGTTTTAGGATATCACTGTGGATAAGAAGGGACACAAAGAGCAACCTAGGGTAGGAGGCCAGCATCTGAGGCCACTTCCATGGAAATCCACTTCTCTCTATCCAGTTTCCCATGAGGCCAAAGGAAGACTGGGCTGCAATGAGATTCCCAAGGCTTGGGCACAGGGTTCACCATTCTCCTTCATGTGGTCCCCCAGTTTTTGCTGAGACTATGCTACTCTTAGAGGCATGTTCAAAGGTTACTCCTCCATCCTGGGATACCCTGAGCTTCAGTTCCACTTAATGGCTACAAAAATGAGGTCAGGATGTTCCACTAATCTCCCTAGTACCACCATATTTGCCCTCAAACCAGATATTCCCTACACAAACTTACTTATTGAACAGTCATTGCTTCTCTGTGCCAGACACCCCAGATCTCACACCCACCACAGCTCACGGCACATCACGGAACACCACCACTGAGGCCTCAGGGGACATTTATGGAACACTAACTTCATGGTCTTCACTGGGTCCCAAAGAAGCAGCTTCCTGAGAGCTAGGAAGGCAGGCCAGCCCTGGAGCTTAGTGGAAACTGTTGGGGGTGGAGGCCAACCCAGCACACAAATGCCCCCAGCAAATGTGTCTGTGAGTGGCAGGAGGTGCGGCCTGTCCCTGAGAGAGCCCTAGGCTCTGGCTCAGAAGCACACAGGCTACACTGAAGCCCCACAGCCTCCTGGCCTCCACTCCCATCCGTATAATGGAGCCAATACAACCCTCTGCACTGGCAGGCCATTAGCAAATTAAATTAACTGGTCCATCTCTGGGCCCTCAGCTCCTTCCTGGGGCCAGTTCCTCTGGAAAAGCCCCATCATCGCCACTGCGCCTCTGAAGTATCTGCGGCCCTGTCTGAAGCCCAGCTCCAGACAGCCCCCTTCACTCTTGCTTTAGCCACTGCTGTCCTCCTGCTGCCTGGCCCCCTCACCCACTGCTCCCCAGCAACCCTCCCAAGGGGTGGGCTCTGCCTGCTCCTCCTGCTGTCTGTGAGCTGCCCCTTGTCTGCCTCTCCTCAGTGTCAGTCCCTGGCAGGGCTCCAACGACAGGCCAGAGGGGAGGGGCATGTGTCCATGTTTCACTCACAGCAAAGCCCTGGCCAAGGCCCAGCCACAGGGACCAGCTGCATCTGTTGCAGGAAGGGTCTTGCCCAGAGCAAGAGTTAGGAGCAGAGAACTGAGAATAACTATCTCACAAGCTTTGCAGCATCGTAGCAGACTCTGCCTAGGGGCTGGCAAGGACCACAGAGATTGCCGGGAGTGATGACGCAGTCACTTCCACCCCAGCTATGTGCCAAGGCCTTTGGGTGCCATGGCTGGTTGTGCCAACGATGGCCCCAAGCACTGGAAGCCTGGCCGAGCCAGAGGAAGCTGTCTGCAGGCTGCACTGGCCCGTGTCGCAGAGCTTAGAGGTGCCACTGTGACCAGTGCTGCCATTGCTAGTTCACCGCTAAAGGGCCACTTGGTGCTACCTGGTCCTTCCTGGGACAGAGCAGAGACAGGGTAGTGCTGGTAGGAAGGCCTTTTGATTTGAGGCCCAACATGTTGCATGGCCCTGGAAGCACCTGCTATAGGATACGTCTCCCAGTACAGCAGTCTCCTGAACCTCGCCATCCACTAGGCACAGCAGGGGACCCTGCCGAAGGAGCCTGGTGACAGGGGACTCAGACACCACCCCACGGTGCCCTCCCAACCCAGGAGAGAGGAGAAAAGTGATCAAGGGTTTGAAGTTCACACATGCTGGGCCTGTACCAGCGCTGTTTTCTGCCCGGAGAAGTTGGTCCCACCTCCTTTCTCCCCAAGGATGTCTGACCCTCTCCCCGTTCCCATGATGCTGAGGCTGGTCCCGTGGGCCATATGCCCACAGCTATGCACGCGTTTATTCTCACAAGTGGCTCTGCCTATCCGGGGTCACCTGCTATGATAGTGAACTTTGTGTCCCCTGGCTAATTGAAGGGACCTCTTGAGTACCGTGGATGATTTTGCTGAGACGCCTCTTTGGCGTTCCCCCTACAAGCCCTAGGGTGGAGGGACAATTCTGGGAATACAGAGGAAGGGGTCTTCAAGGAGGAACCTGGTACTCAAATCCCTCCTCCCTGGCCCTCTCCTGTCACGCTGGCAGATATTGGTGAGGGGTCCCAAATCAGCCACCTGGTGCAGGGACAAGCTAGAATCTAGTCGGGAGGGACGGCAGCCAGGGCGGGCTTTTGTTCATCTCTCAGAAAGTGTGTTAAGGCCGGGAGGCTAAGCCTTCTGGGTTCCCACCTTGGAGGAGGCGGCAGCTGATTTCAGTGGCATGTGGGCGCCTAGGCAATCCGGAGAGCCGAAGCCGCCTTACCAGGGCTCGGGAGGCAGATGCCAGGGCCAGAAAGTCCCCAGATCATTACTGCCGGGTTCGGGCTTGGGTACAGGTAGTGAGGAAGAAATTAGAAAGGGGCCAAAGACAGTACCACTCTCTGAGGATTGGCAGAAGGGCGGCCCCCAAATTTCACCAGGTCCACGCAGTAGGGAGGCAGAACCTCCCAGAATCTGAGGCCTTTACCAAAGAGACACTGGCCTTTGAGCTCCATTCCCAGCATTCTAAGGTATTCAGACAGACGTGTGCACAAACTAAGGCAGGGGCTGTCTCAAGGGCCTCAGCTCTCCGGCCCTCCTACGACTCTCTAGCACTCTCCACTTCCACTGCCTCTTTCAAAGGGTCTAGTTCCCCATTGGACACCAGAATAGGCCTGTTCTTCCAGGAGAAACCCATCTGCCCTGAGCCCCCTGTTGGTTTCTCAAGACCGACTTTAAGAAGCAAAAGGTGCCCCTGGACTTGCAGACTGACTGGATGGTGAAGAACCACGTCCAGAATATTTTTACTCCATGACAGCACAGGCGGTAGGAAAGAAATGACTCCAAAGATCCAGGTCTTAGCAGGGGGCATTCTCAGGTAGCTGGTCGAGCCTGTGCACCCACTCCGTACCCCTTCTGGATCACAGGTCTCTCCGGTAAGGTCACGCCTAGGACCGATGCCGCGCGCAAAAGTGGCTCCGCCCGCTGTCTAGCAAGACCCCTCAATCAAGCCGGCCGAGGAGGGGGATCGAGAGCTCCTCAAAGTTTCCCAGAGTGTCCCCCTCGCCCCGCAACACACATACAGCGGGTTAGAGGTTAGCCAGGAGCAAAGTTCCCTGGTGGCTTTAGCCCGAAACATGGCAGTGGAAGAAAAGCTCGCTGTCTGCATTTCATCTGGTGGTTCACCACCGGAGAGGAGAAAAAGAAAAGGAACAGAAGGAGCCCTTCTGCCTCACCTTTCCTGTTGCTGCACCACCCCGCGCTCACCCGGGGCGGGAAGCTGACTGCTGGGAGCTGGGGCCGAGCGGGTGGGCCGTGCGCCCGCGGCCGCCTTCTTACCTCGGTCAGTGGCCGGGGCGCGGCGCGTCCCGCGTCCTCCAAGATCCGCGCGGCCGTTCCCGGTCCCGGCCGCCGCTGCGCTGGCTGCATTGCCACCGTTGCCGCCGCCGCCTCAGCGCAGCCCCTGGGAGCGCTCCACGCCGAGGGGCGCGTCGCTCCCGGGCGCCGGGCGCCACCAGCCAGCCATGGGTTGGGGGCGCACGCCCAGACGGCGCCCCCAGCCACTCGGCGCTCGCTCCGGGCTCGCCGCTGGCTTCTGTCACTCAGTCCCGCGGCAAGCTCCGCCGACCCACCCCCTCCCCCGCCGCAGTTATCTGATCCCGGGCAGGGCCGGGCGCGCTCCCCTGCACCGGGTGTGGGTGTCCTGCACCTCCCAACGGGCTTCGACCGCACAGGGCCCCCTCCCCCGGCGACCGTTCCCAGGGAGGCGGTGGCAACGCAGTCGCGGCGTGGCCGGGGGAAGACGGGGAACGAGGAATGGAGGGCGAGGAGGCGGCGGGAGGCAGAAGCTCTGCGCGCACCCAGCTCCGCGCCCCGCTGCCACAGTAGCCCAGCTCCGACAACTCCTCCAACTCTCCGCCAAAAGCACGCCCGCCCTGCGCGGCGGCGCCGCTGATCCCGCCCACCACCGCCCTGGTCTGGCCCGGTGGCCCCTCCTGGCCCCAGCTGCCCCCCACACGCACCAGCCACTTGAGCACTGGAGCGCGCGCGCGCGAACACATACACGCGCGCGCACGCGCGTGGCACACACACACACATCTTTTCGGGGACACACGCACACACAGGTGCATGGCAAGCATATACTCAGACTACACACACACACACACACACACACACACACACACATACACGGGCAAGGGAATCTGGACCGGCTGCACACAGCAGGATACCAAGCTCAGGCGTCACCTGCACAAAATGCATGTGATGAGGAGCACAGAGGCTAAGGTGTACAGGTGCACCCATAGTCACATATGCACGTGTGGAGTGGGATCAGTCAACACATCCCCACAGGCAGGCTTCTGAGTTCATGCATTCCCCCCTGCACACCAAGCACAGGGTCATGTGCACACTCTGCCTTCTTTAATATCGAATCTCTTCTTTCCATCTTGTATTGTATTGAGCTTTCATCTCTTGTTTTCTCCTCCTTGCTCCTCCCCCTGGCCTCTCTGCTGATTTGATTCCTTTTTTCTCCCCTCCCCTTGACCACTCTTAACTGGAAAGCACCCCTGGTACTCTGCTCTCCCAGGCTCCTGGAGCCTATTGTCTGGGCCTCACATCTCTGCCTCCTGCAGGGCTGGGACCTTTCAGCCTGGCAGACAGATCAGCCTAGCTGGCCTCAGGGAAATCCCTTTTTAACACAGGGCTGACCCCCAGCTCAACCCTAAGGTTGAAGGATCTGGCTAAAAAGGCAGGTCTACAACCAGAACACAAGCTTCACAAAACTCCCCAGCCCCTTGGTCTCCAGCTCCCATATAATGTGAAATAGAATTATGCATTTGAATAGCAGAGACACTAGATGCAGGATCCTAGCCAAGAAGCATGGCTTTCTGGCCACCCAGATGCCCAGGCTCTGGCGGCTTATCCAGAGCTCTGCAGAACCCACCAGCCCAACTCCAGAGAGCCAACATCTCATCCAGGCCCCAGAATCCCCAGAGAACTCTCCTGCCTCAGGCTGTGCTTATCCTACCTCATTGAGCAATCCTGCACACAAGGTACTTCAACACTCAGTGTCTGGATTCCCTGCATCACATGAATGTTATGGGGCTTACTGAGTTGCAGGACTGCAGTGAGGGTTAAATGAGACCAGTGTGTGTACAGTTCTTAATCTGGGAGAGGGGCTAAGTGAAACACCTGGTGGGTCTTGGGGGCTCAATCTATGCTGGCCTCTACACTAAGGCTTTAGTTGAAGTTATTTTTCTGTACCCCTGAAAGGTACAAGCATTGAGCCACTTTGAAGATGAAGAAACTGAGCCACAGAGGAATAGTTGCTTATCTAGTCAGAGAGACAGACTGGTGGAGGGAGTCTCAAACCAAATGTATTCTTAAGATGGCCATGCCTCCGTGTCTAAACAACCACTGTCCAGGACTACAACAGAGAAAAAATGGCTATTCTCAGGGACTCCATTCCCAGGTTCCCAGGCTCCCAGACCTACCTTGACCTACCTACATGATGTCCTGATTTCCACTTTCTCCTGAGTGACCAACGAGGAAAATGGTCAGGTCCCCTACTCCATTTTACCCAGCCCTGGTGCCCATAAAACAGAAGCCAAAGGCAGGAGTAAGGGGAAGACTTCCCCTGCCTACAAGCTTTCCTACCCTCTCAGGGAGAGCAGACACATGTCACACTCAGGGGACTCCCCCACAGATACCCCAAAGAGCTCACAGCATGCTGGTAGACAGAAAAGTGGACAGAGCACTATGGTGCTCCCTTGGGTCTAGGATCTTTGTGTTTTTAGAGTGTTTCTCTCTGTAAGAGCCCTGATTGTCCTGGAACTCTCTTTGTAGAGCAGGCTGGCCCTGAGCTCGTGGAGATCCACCTGCCTCTGCCTCCCGAGTGCTAAGATTAAAGGCATGTGCCACCATGCCTGACTTCAGGTCTAGGATCTTGAGCAGCTCCTGTAAAGAGTTCGAGGCCTTAAGTTGGAGAGTCCGTACATGCACATATGCAGCCACTATCAGCTGCTATCTAAACAAGGGCCTCAGAAACCTGTATAAAGCCAAGGCTGGGGGTCTTCCCCCAGGACCTATTAACAGATACATTTCACGGATAAGTGTCTTGCCCACGGTCATCCAACAAAAAAACACCTGCCAGAGAAGTGGCCCTGATTTCCATAGCTACTGCCTTGTAGACGTCACATCCCACCCTCCAGCTTACGAACAGGGACCAACTTCATTTCTTCATCAAAATCACATCTCCTTCCAGAACGTTACAAGTTTTCTACCAGGCTCATGTTCACAGCCTCCCCATGGGGAGCATGCCCGTGCTCAAGGAGAGGCTCTCTCTAACCAGGGTTCTAAGTGTGGACATGTCATCCCTAGTCACCCCCCCCCCCCCACACACACACACAAGACATCCTGCCTCCCTCCAGAGTAGAGGGGAGGAGAGTTCAAGAATGTGCTCAGTCCCAGTAAGGTTGCTCCCAACTCAGGGCCCATGGACACATGTCCTCCTTCCTTCTCTGTAAAGCACAGGTGTCCATAAGCACAGAAAACAATCCCTGCCTTGCATGGCATGCAGCCTGCAGGTATTCCCAGGGGCTTGTCTGGATGTCCCTAGTCCAAGAGAATCCTCCTGGGCAAGCATACAGCTGGGCCCTGTCTGTTCTCTCAGTCACAAGCCTCAGGCTGAGACAGTCAAAGGAAGTCATCAGTTCATTTGGAAACTCCTTCCTTGTCGTGAGGACAGCAAAAACATCATAGCCATCCAGAGAAAAGCCCCAAAGGCTTGGCTATGCTGTCCCCGTAGGAGGTAACAACAGTATGGAATGCTGGCCTCTCTGCCCAGTATTTCTGACAACCAACTCCTATGGAAACCAAACGGTCCATGCTCACCGACCATGCTCACGGTACATCCTCAGTGTGGCAGCACCTGAAGCTCCTCAGGAGTGCCTTTTCCTAGAGGCCCACTTAAGATTTCTTCTGCCCATCCTAGATGTTGGCCCAACCTCTGCCCTTCAGCCCTCCACCCCCTCCATTCTCCCTTCCGGGCACACTGGCCAGCCACCCGCCTGATCCTGTCCTGGCCACCTGCTCACATTTCAGGCAGGAATGCTGTTTTTCCATTGCTTTTCCTCCAGGCCATCTCAGGACTCCCCTGGGAAAAACCACCCCTAGGACATCCATACTTCCTCTGTCTTGCTTTGCCTTCTCCCCAGATGTCTGGCTTCCTGTGCAGACTAGGGCAGGCACCATGGGCATGTGGCTATGTCTTGAGAACAAGAATGATGAACACCGTGAAGAATCCCACTCACGGACAGTTCTGCTCTGCCCAGTGCTCATAAGCACATCTAAATCACCTGCATGGCCATAGGACACTGTGTGCATGTGTGTGCGCGCACGTGCGTGTGTGTGTGTGTGTGTGTGTGTGTGTGTGTGTGTGTGTGTGTGATCATCTGGGGAACATGCCCGGCCTCCTACTCCAATATTAATCCTGCCTCTGATTGATAACCTTCTAAGAAGTCAGAAAGAACTGTGCCCATGGGCCTCAGGATAAGCATTTGTGGTGGGAACCATGGGCAGGAAGTCAAGAGGCCCGGGGGGGGGGGCATTTTGTCCACAGTCTAGACAATCAATCAAGTAGAAAGAGGCCTATCACCCCAGCTATGAGCCACAGAGTAGAGCCCAGGCCCAAGAGCTGTGCCCTTAAACTGGCCTCTCTCTTCAGCACCATTTGTCGCAAGATGTACATTGCTGACAACTGTAATAGTGATGTGTATAATGGCCAGTGCCAGCTGCCTGTCTGCCAGGCATCACACGGTAGAGGTAAACACCCACCAACCTGCGCTGGAGGTGATAAGCAGGTAGGTACCATCCCAGTTAGACAGGTAAAGCTCAGCAGGGACAGAGGCCTTGTCTCCAGGAGAGCTGTGGGGGAAGGCTGGAACCTTACATGCCATCACACACACACACACACACACACACACACACACACACACACACACATGCCCTTCCCCTGCCCGGGTACCCGTGGACTTCTGGCAGAGCCAAAAGCATTGATTTGAGGCACCGGACTTCAGGAACCATTACCATGCTGAGAATAGGACTGAGTTCACGGCCCCTCCCACCTGTCCGGAAGCTAACATTGATCAGCTGGCAGAGCTGGCAGCTGACTGCTTCCCTGGGCAGGGCTAAGCCCTACTCCTGCTCCTCTCCAGGACGCAGCAGCCAGAGACCAGGCTGATGGCCAGGACTGTCTACCGTGCTTGAGCCAAACTCATAGGCTTCAAAAGGCAGGGGTTTCAAGCCTTTTCTTGTCCAGGCTGTGACATGTCACCAGTCTACCTACTGCCTTAGTGTAGACCCCTCTTTCCAAGAGCCTTCCTGCTCTCCTCTAGTCCCACCTCACACCCCACTTCCCGTTTTCTTCTACCATCCCCAGGGCCAGCAGGGAGCACTGCATGATTGGTTGAGGGATAGGCATGTGTTCGAAGCCAACAAAAGAGAACCCACCCCAGGACTTCTGCTGATAGATGGTAGCAGGTGCCAGAGGGCAGGGGCCCTGTATCCTGGGCTGCTTGCTGGGAGCAGGGAGCTGCTGTGGACACTTCTACCACCTGAAGTGACACACACCTTGAGAAAAGCAGAGTTGAGACTCAGAGGAACTGTATTCCAGCCAGGTCTTTTGAGCCCCACGGCTCTACCCCTGGGCTTTTGAGTGTGAACCAAAACCCTGCTTTAATTTAGGAAATGTTTCCGTATTCTCAAGAGACTGTGGAAGCCATGGGTTTGCAAAGAGTATCAAGGCTTCCAAAAGGCCCCTCCCACTCCCACACTCTCCTTCCTTTCCCTCCTCTGCCTCTATGATGAGTGAGAGGTGCAGACCCAGCGAAGTCACATGGGATCCAGTGAGGAGCTGACTCTCCTCTCTCTTTTCCTCTCTTCCTCTAAAGGGACAAGCTTCCAGGCCTTCAGGCCCCAGGAGGACAGAAATAAAGGGCAATAAAGGGAGGGAGGGAGGGAAGTGGCTTCAGTCTCTCAGAGTTAAAAATAGCTTCCCGAGGAGGCCTCCTGCGGGTTAATCTGGCCAATTATCCAGCCCCTCTTCACCCTATGGGCACTGCCTCCTCCTTGCTATCCTCCAGGTGGTCCCCACATGGGGCCATCATTCCAAGGACATAGGCCTCAGCCCCAATGTGCCCCCCTACCCCCACAGCTGAACCCTGGCCCTCCTTCCTCAGCATGGGTTCAAGAAGGGTGGAAGTCCTGGTAAGTCTACTCAGGCCTGACCAAGAGAGGTCTATGTTTATCCTGACATGAAGAGAGGATGATGCAAAACACTCTGCTTCCCTGAGAAAGAAGATGGGAGGCCGACTGGGAGCTGCTGGGGGTCCATCTGCATTAGCAAACTGAAAGTCTACAAATTCACAGACAGAAGTGTCCGCGACTTTGTCCTGGGAGGGGACCTTGACTCCATTCACTTCTGCGTCTTGACCTTCTTCCTAAGGGTTCTGGACTAGGGCCTGCCTAATGGGAACCTATTGTACTGATAGGATTGCCACATGAGGTGTCCTCCCATGGGCTCCATTCAGTTGGCCAGGAAAGAGGAGGGGGTGGGGGTGGCAGGCATAAGACACGTTGGCACATCCTGTGGCTCCAGGGCCGTTTGTTTTGATTTGATATTGATAAACACTGATTGCTTCAGCGATTTTTTTATTATTATTATTCAAGTGACTCTACTAGTGAAATAAAGGCCAATGGAACAGTGATGGGGAGAGACAAATCGTTCTGGGGGGGACCAGGAAGACTAAAAGCCAGTCTTGTATCCATGCCCTACGGCCTAGTTCTCCTGCCTGCTTCAGGATCCGGGGGTTATTTGCTCCATATTGAAACATTCTTGCTGGGAGAACAAAGAAAGACTCCTAAGACTAGCTAAACGGAAGCAGTCTGCGCATATCTTAGAAGGCTCCAAGCTTCACAGGGCCCTTCGGAAGGGCTCTTCCCAAAGCCTGCGTGAATAAAGAGCAACTGCTGGAGAGTAGAGATTCCTTTAAGGGCAGCTGCCACCATGCTAGGGTGGACATTTTTTTTTTTAAATTAACTCTTGTAGACCAGGCTGGCCTTGAACTCATAGAGATCCGCCTGCCTCTGCCTCCCGAGTGCTGGGATTAAAGGCGTGCACCACCACCGCCCAGCTGGGGTGGACCTTCCTAATGATATAGCCACCTTTGAATCATTCGTGCCCCTGAAGGTGACCCCAATAAACCAATTTGCCAACATGGATTTGGTGGAATTGTTCTTCTTTCTTCTGTACAGGAGTCTCAGCCACTGTGAGTAGAACTCTTTGGTCTCTCCAGGAAACAGCACACGGCAGTTGATCTGGACTAAGCATGCGGCGTACCATTGAGCTGGACAAGTTGGGATGGCTGGTCAGGCTTCTCACAGCCTTGGCAATCTTTTGGGGGAAGCAGGCTAGCTGGCTACCAGCTTAACCCCGGCTTTAATTGGGGGTGAGGCCACTCCTGCAGGGACCCTCTCGGAGGGTGATTCTCTCTGTGTGAGAGACAGACTGGGGCTTCAGGAGGGAAAGTCAGCTCTGAATCTCTACCTTCTGGACCTCAGTGTGCCAGGGGCTGTCCTCCTGAGGGACCACTGCTCTGTGACGGTCCAAGGATGCTGGTGAGCCATTGAGCCATCTCGAACACAGATGGCGTAAACTGGGTCAGAGTTGACTTCACAGGACCCCGCCCCTTAGGTGCCAGTTGGTCACCCGAGGCCTAGTCCTAGGAGCCAGTTGAGGCTCCTATTTATAGGAGCATCTTTGGCCTGGGCTAAGGAACAGACCTAGGAAAGAAGGAGATGGAACTTCAGGGCCCAAGCCTTTGCCTTCTTCTTCACAGCTTCATTTTCCTCAGCCATAGAAAAGACATGGTGGCCCATGGGGTCCCTGCATCACCCCAGTACTCTGGTGCTGCCCAGGGGTCGAGTGCTCTGACCACTCACTGGGTAGGTGAGTAGACAGCTCAAAGAGCCCAGGAGACGCCACACAGAAGCCCCGGCTAAATGCCTAGCAGCAGGGCTTGGTGAAGAACCTCAGCTGCTGGTCTCTAGCGGCCCCACATGCCCTCAGGCCTCAACATGTCCCTCTGCTTGTCCCAACATCACAGAGTTCTGGGAAACACCCCCTACAGTTCTGCTTGTCTCCTCTGTCCTCCCTGCCTAGCCAAGTCTCTCCTTTTGGCCTCACCTCCCAGATTTGCCTCAAGCTCCAGCCCCCCGTAAACTGGTGGCTTCTTACTCCCCAAGTCCTGGAGCAGCCAGCTCTGTGTCCCCATCCTGTCTGAGGTGATTAATAAATACGACAATGGCCTGGATCTTACAGGAACTCCAGGGAGCCTGTGTCTTCTCTCAAGGATGCCCTTGTCACACACCCCCGGAAGAGGAGGCTTGCTCATCTCGGGGATACTCAAGGTACCACTGCCCTTTTACCCAGACTGCAACTGCTCTTCCTGTTGGCATCTTGATTTTTTTTTTAATCACAGGACTATTGAGGATCCCTGAAATGAAGGAGGCCCTCCTTCAAGTTGGTCCAACCACAGCGTGGGGGAACCTGAAACCCATTAACCTGGCTAGAGATAAAGACAGAATATAGAGCCATGGGACCTAGAGATGAAACGTCCCTTGTTGAACATGAAGGGTTCAGCAGGGGCAAGTAAGTAGGTCAAATATGTCTTCTTTTCTTTTTTCTTTTCTTTTTTGTTTTGTTTTGTTTTTTTGAGACGGCCTCATAGAGCCCAGGCTAGCCTCGAACTTGCTATGTAGACACACAACCTTGAACTCATGATTTTTGTGCCTCCATCTCCCAAGTGCTAGGATTAGACAGGCCAGTGTCAGCATATCCATCTCTTCTCCTCCACTTCTGGGCCGTTCCTCTAGGAAGGTATAGCTCGGGCTCTAGGAGCCAGGAGACTGAGTTCAAATCTTAGCCCCATCATTCTCAAGCTGTGTGACCTATGAAGACTCACTAGGCCTCACTTTTCTCAATGTCTTCCTCTGCCAGACAGACTATGCTGTATTAGTGCCTGCCTCATGGAGCTAGGGTGAGGGCCATATGAAGGGGAAGCAGGATCCAGCAGTTGGCACGTAGAAATTCTCCGTAAATTCTAGAAACTGTTATTCCATCGCTATCATTTGCTGCACGTGGAGTTGCTGGTGCTGCCGGATATTCCGGTCAGGAAGCTCTGGAGAGAGGTGCAGGGTAGAGCCCAGGAGCTTACATTAGACTGGGGCCATAACATCATTTCTACTACTAACCTTAAGCTGAAATCCAACCACAAACCAAAGCGGGAAGCCCCAGGGGTCAGCAGCACCTGGTACTACCACCTAGTGAAGTCATGACCCACCCAGAGCTGGTAGATTCTAAATGTCCTTCACATTCATTTCTAGGTCATGGTGGTCAAATCTGCCCAAGCTAGCCTGAACCTTCAAATCCTCCGTCTTAACCTCTGGGGCAACTGGGATAGTAGGCCAGTGCCACCATACCAGCTACAGAAACATTTCTAAACCCTATGAACACCTGGCCTCCTCTCGAGTCCCAAGGTCTGTTTGATAACTAGGGTTCTGTGGAAAGGCCAACAGCACAGAGAAAGAACAGGATGTCTCAAGCAATAGCCTTGGGGTGCTGGACACACTGACCATGATGCCCTCAACCCAGACTCCACCACTTTGGTCCTGACCTTGTCACTGTGTGCTTCAAGGCCCAAATCAGTCTATCTTCTTGTGTAACCTGAGGCCCCCCCTGCATAAGCCCTCAAATCTCTATAGTCATCAGGGAACTTGGGTGAGGGGCGTATCTAAGCCTGGGGTTCAGGCACCTTCTGCCCACCTTATGTCTGGGATCTAGTCTTCAGTATCTGACCCCAGCATCCTAGCCAGGCTTTTTATGCCTCTGGCCACTCCAGAGTCCCCTCCAACACCTTCCCCGCCACACACACACACACACACACACACACACACACACCATGTATTCAGATAATCATAGAACAAAGGAGAAGCAAAGAGTGAAGTCCGTGAGGTCCTTCCCATTGGGTACTTCAGCAGGGTCACCCACAAGGAAACTCTGGAATGAAGTCAAAAGCCGGTTTGGAGGAAGTAGCTATCACCCACATCAGAGTCGGTGACTAAGCTGAACCTGGTTCCTCATCCCTTCTCATGGTGACCCCCAAATCCTATGGTGTTCTGATCACCCCTGCTGCCAGCACGCTGATTTTCTCCAGGTCACCAGACCATTCCTGCCATGGCATTTTAAAGGTGTGGAAACTGAGGCCCAGAGCCATTAAGCCCAGGGTGGCACAGTCATGGAATCACTTCCTCCAGTAGATGCTCAGAAAGCCCTCGGCTGTGTGATGCCCTAAGCCCAGTGGGGATCCGTTGAAGGACTCCCAAGCCCTCAGGTGTCAGCTGCCTGAGAGAAGAGAGGGCAGAATTTGCACAAAATGCGTGCTCATCCATCCACGTCCTTCCTCATCAATAGGAGCACAATACTGAACACAGCATGAATGCTGTGTGAACCACGGCTGACGCTGTCTGGGGAACAAGAAATCAGCTTGTGCACACTCAGACAGAGTCTCTGGTCCTCGTCGTTGCTGCTGTGTGGGAACGGAACCCGAGGTCTGGCACATGCCAAACCAAGTAAGCTCTCTACCACTGAGCTGCACCCCAACCCTTCTTAATTTTTAAAAAAGCCATTTCATTTTGAGGTAGGGTTTCACACAGTCTCCCTGTGGACATAGAAACTGAGAGCCAGGCACAGCTGGCCTGGGGGCTAGTGAGTGCTACTTTACAGGAGGGTCCCAATAGCCAGGACTCTGTGGGGATCTGGTGGAGGGGAGGGGCTCCAGGCAGCTTGTCAAGGCATGTGGGGTGAGGCGATGGTGCGATCAGGCAGGCAGGGTAGGGCCATGAGGTCAGAGACCAACTGAACATCATTGTCCCAGGCTTCCTCCTGGGCCTTTGGCCACACAAGGGCTTAGGCACAAAATGAGTGCAGTGAGCAAAGCCAGATGAGGAATTCAGGGCTGTGTCAGCACAGAGCCCCACTGTGCAGGCTGCCCCTCCGGCCTCTCCAGTGCCCCTCAGCTCCTCTCTCCATAGCCATCTGGGCAGCAGGAGACTGAGGGAGACAGTTTGTCAGTTTGCTTTTGAACAATTTCACTTTCTGCCCGGCTATACTGTGCCGGTCCTTGGAGACTCCTGTTGTGGGAAACCTTGACCACAGACTTTACCAATGAAAAATTGGATTTCAGAAGGCAGCGAGGACCCTGATCACACTCCACAGTGTCGCCTCTGTGCCCATCTTGCAGTCTCCTTTCATTTTTAGAGCCGGAATCCTACTTTAGCAAACAAGCCCATCTAAGGCCAGGCGCTTGCCTGGACCTAGTGAGACAACAGCCATGAAGGGGTGAGAATGTGGAAGGTGGGCAGGCTGAGTCCAAGCACCACGAGAAGTGACTGCTCTGAGCACCAGGACAAGCTGCCTCTCCTGGAATGTGACAGGCTGGGGAATCCCACCGAATCCTCTGTTCCTTGTGTCTGGAGATGCCACTCAGACCTAACTAACTTTGGGTTCAACCCCAGCAAAAAAAAAACTCAACTCAAAACCCATCCTGGAGGCCCTCATCCCCTCAGTTCTTACCTCCCATCCCCTCCTTCTCACCCTTCCTAGTTTCTTCTGCACATAGACCCTTACCCCAGGGCCTTTGCATTTACGGCGGCTCCACACACCGCACACTCCAGACTTCTGAATGACTCAAACATCCCCTCCCAGGGGGGAGGCTTCTTTTGGATACTTTATATAAAATTGTATCATTGCTGCCCTGTGTTCCTTCCAGGGCTTTGTTTTGCTCTAGCTCACTAATCCAGACCTGACATGGTGTCTAATTTCCTCATTTGTTCTGTTAATTGCCAGTTTTCTTTAGGAAGCCAGGGATATTTGTTGTATTGACTGTTGTGTCCCTGGTGCCTAAATCAGTACCAGGATAACTGGAGTCAGAACGGAGTCTTCACAAAGAAGCCTCAAGGGAAGACCTTCCCTATTTCCTGTCTTTTTTCTATTTTCTTTCTTCTTTTTTTTTCTTTTTTGGCAGGGTCTCCCTTTGTAGCTCTGGCTGGCCTGGAACTCACTGTGTAGATCAGAGTGGCTTCTAAGATTTACACTCTGCCAGAAGAGTCCTGGGCTTAAACGTGTGTACCGTCACACCTGACTACTCGGCACTTTTGTTGTTTGGTTATTGGTTGGTTGGGTTATTTTTGAGACAGGGCTTCACTCTGAACCTACTGATTGTCCTGGAACTTGCTATATAGACTAGACTGGCTTTGAACTCACAGTGGTCCATCTGCCTGTTTCCCCAGTGCCGGGGTTATAATCAACCTCATCCACCATGCCATACCTGTTTCCCCATTTTAAAAGGAAGGAATATAACCAGCACCCCAAACTGATTTGCTACAAAGCCTTGGACCTTCTCTTGATGCCCACAGGACAACTACACACAGGAGGAAAGTCAGGGTCTTTGCTTTCATTCTTATTTGTTTCTTTTTCTTCAGCTCAGACTCCCACTTGATTCCATATAGCTCATCACTAAGAACTGTCTCTCTAACCTGTCCCTTTCTCCTTCCAGGTTGAAAGCGTGGAATAAGTCATGTCCTAAGCCCGCTGTCACCTTGGATTCCAGGAACTGCAGAGCCTCTCAGAACAGACCACCTCATCTGGTACATCGAAATTCAAACCTGTTCTTACCTGCTCCTAAACTGAGGCCTCAAAAGGAGACTTCTTCATTCCTCCATGACGCCATTTCCCCATCCACAGATGGATACAGAAACGGCCTCCTCTAAGACTGTAGGAACTTTTAAATAAGGTAGATTATGAAAACTGCAGTAGGGCATAAGAAGGCACAGAGCAAGCGCTATATCATTCTGCTTGTTACCTGTTTGCTCATCCATTCGTTCACCTACCAACTGCCTCTCCACCTACCCTCCTCCTCACCTACCCACCCACCCACCTAGCTACCCACAAATCCATCAATCCACCCATCCATCCCCACCGTCCACTCATTGTTGGTGACAGACTCTTCGCATGTCCCTCCCAGTGCCGTGACTTCACGTCCACTTGTCTGTCTACCCATCTGTCTTGTCACTGGCAGCATCAGCTTTCTCAGCCTTCCTGTCTCTTATTCCCGGGGACTTTTCCAGCTCCTAACCCCAACTGTCTCTATATAAATCCCCTCTGCTTCCTGCTGCTGGCAGAGCGGAACCAAACTTCAAATTTAACTGGGTCTTCACCTTCTACACTGGTCACCTAGATGCCTCCAGTTCACAGAGTGGAAGAAAGAGCAGAAGGATGGGAAATGCCACTCACCCTTGACCTCCACAGTCCTTACTAGCTGAGCCAGGCTGGTAACTGGGAGTATGTTAGGTGTCCTGCAAGGAGCCAGTCACTCAACTACTGAAAGTAATGTGTGTTAGATGCTGACACAATGGTTGTGAACCTGTAGGTCATGACCCCTGGGGATTACATATCAGAAAACCTGCATATCAGGTATTTACATTACGATTCATTGTTATGTTGTAGCAAAATTACAGTTATGAAGTAGGAATGACGGGGTCATGAAGCAGCAACAAGGGGGTCACCACAACATGAGGAACTGTATTAAAAGGTTACAGCATTAGGAAGGTTGAGAACCACTGCCTAAGCAGAACAGACAAAGTCCCTGTCTCGTGAAACTGCAGTCCTGGTGCTTGTAATGAACAGGGGAGGGAGAGAGTCCACCTAAGCTGTCAGATGTCATGCAAATGGGCGAGGAAAGGGTTTTTGACTTGTTTGCTTGTTGTTGGTTTTTTGGTTTTGCTTTTTTTTTTCCCAACAGGGTCTCACTATGTAGCCCTAGACAGATGATTTCAAGCTCATGGAGATCCTCCTGCCTCCACCTCTACCTCCTGAGTGCTTACGGGGATTATCTGCCACCACTCTTGGCTCATTGGAAGATTTGAAGTATAAAAGTGATATGAGCTGACAGGTTTAAATAGGAGGCAAGTAATGCCCTGCCCCAGTGGGCGTTCTAGTGCCCCTACCCTACACTAGTGAGGCTAGAGGTGTTACAGGCACCTGGGGCATCTGAGTCCCGGGTCACTCACTGGGGATTTCCAAGTTCTTGTGTCTCAGGGCAAAGAGTTGGAGGAGGGGCACATGGTTAGACACAGAGAAAGCATATTAAGAAAGGAAAAGAGGCGGGCTGTGGTGGCGCATGCCTTTAATCCCAGCACTAGAAAGGCAGAGGCAAAAGGATCTCTGAGCTCCAGGTCAGCCTGGTCTGGTCTACAGAGGGAGTTCCAGGACAGCCAGGGCCCACACAGAGAAACCCTGTCTCAAAAAAAAAAAAAAAAAAAAAAAAAAAAAGGAAAAAGAAAAAAGAAAAAAAGCATCTTGAGAGTGTGAGAGTGGAGTGGACAGGTGAGCTGGAAAAGGAAAAGTCCTGGTCTGCCAGGCTCACGACCGTTTCTTTACAGCTTATTTATGTAGCACCCTCTCTCCCACATTTGTACGGTGCATGCTTAGCAGTTTGCAGCCCAAGGCTTTCCAGTCTTCCTTTGCCAACCCTTGTCTTTCACACGTTAATCTTGATGTCTCCCGTCACAGAAGGGCTAAGGGCAGAGCCTGTGGTGGGGACATTTTTGCTGAGAAAAGAGGAAGAAGGAAAGGGGGTGGAGTGGGACTGTAGAAATTAAAGAATAAGTGGCCAAGGCAAGGAATAAGGAGACAAGAGTGGAGTCCCCAGGCTTGACCTCGGTGCCTGCTCCACCTGTGAAACGGGCACTGTGGCTGCCGTGGGAAGGACTTCAGAGAGGCCTCTAGTGCAGCTCACTGCTCTTCTGCCTCTGGGCACTTCCAGCACTCCCGCCCATGCCAGCACCTCTATCCCGGGCGAAGGTCTTTCCTGAGCTTCCGAACCTCAGGTAGAGGCAGGGGAAAAAGTGGGGAGGCCTCCGAGGACACCCATGCTGCCCCCTGCTCCCATGTGCTAGGCTGTTCCTGTCTCTCATCCCTGTCCCTCCAGCCATTAGTGAGTCTTTCAGCATTGATGGAGGCTCTAAGTAAGTTCAGTTCTCCTTGGAGACCTCCCCCTGCCCAGGACCTTGGGAAATTAGCAACTCAACTTAATGGAGGAGAAAGTGGAACCTCTTGCTGCTCTCAAACCGCCCCCCTCCCAAGGAGTTCTCCACCATGCTCCCCTTTCCCAGATGCCATTCAAGCACCAGGCATAACCATGAAGTCAAATTAGTTTAAAATTCAAAATGTTTCTATGAAAACTGGAAATAGCAATGTAACCTGTCTTGGTTGGAACAAAGATGTTCTAAGGAACAAAGATGTTCTATTTGTCCCCTCTCTTAAGCCATCAAACGGTTGAGGTAATAGAGCCCCCTCTCCACCCCCACCTCAGATTTCTTTAGGAATGTCATGTTGGGAGAAGGAAAAACTGAAGTCTGGGACAAGCAGAAAGGGATTATCTTGCAGAAAGAGATTTCACACAACCATCAATCTTCTGGAGGGGATTTGAACCTCGGCAGTAATGGGTCATGTGGGTGGGACTATTCCTTAGTAATGCATACTTCTTGATTTCTATCTAAACCTAACCCTTATGTCATGACCCAAAATATAGACTCAGGGGCCACTGGAGCGCCTTATGTCTTTTCTCAATGTAGCCACATTGAATAAATCTCTTTTTTCTAATTTCCACTTGTCTTTTCAATTGATTTATTGAGGATGCTGGCTGAGCCTAGCTAGGCCGCGGGGTCCTGAACAAATCTACTACGGGAATATCATTTTCTGCTTTGCCCAAGATCAGGTTCTTTGGGGTGCAGAGTTCTTCGTAGACCACTCTAGAATCCCACAGTCTCAGTCTGCCTCACCCAACCCTGTCTTAGGGTTAGATACAGACAAGTGGGACATCCTACTGGCTGAGGAGACAATTTAGAGAGCTTTTTGAGAAACACAAAATTCAGCCACCATGTCGTGAAGAAAGCCTTGGTAGGAGTCCTCATCAGAGCCAGCCAGCCGGCTAAAACCAGAGTGACCCAGAGTAGGGACAGAGGAGGGGAAGAAGTGGGCTTGGCTGAGTGGGTTATAGGAGATTGCAGACCAGTGGGGATCTACAGGAAGGGTTCAGCTTGGGGACAACCAGCACATAGTTAACTGCGGACCTTTCCTCCCAAGGTGTCTCAATCTCTGACCTGGAAGCTGGCTTCCCCACCCTTTCCCATCCACCACAGGCAGAGCGGGCCTCCTAAGTTCGGGGATCTTCACGAAAGTGTCCTCTCCTGCCGCAGGCCTGAGATCCCACTATTAGTGACTCATTAGGGGAATGACTAAAAGGGCAAGAGGACCTCCCTTGTGACTACTGACTGATTCTTTCTTACAACCAAGAAAAGGGACTTCCATCCATTCTGCAGCCCCTCCATCGGCAGTGCGCGCACACACACAAAAAGAAACGTATGGTGGTACGTACAGATATGCACACACAGGAACATACAAAGACACATACACAGACCCAAACAGAAACACACAATGATACACACAGAAACAAGACACATCACGATAAATACAGATGCACAGAGACACACAGAAACATGCAGACACAAGTAAAAACATACCCATACAAATACACACAGAAACATTCATACATAGACAGACACACAAAACACATAGAGATTAACACAGATGCAAACATGTATACCGTCTTGTCTGGTCTAGAGAATGAACTATGATGACCCTGCTTTCAGTTTTAAGTGAGTGAGTTTATTAAGTTTATAGCCAGCAAAAGTAAAGACTAGATAGTGTGCATTCTAAAGAGGGAAGCGGCTGATACTTAGTAAAACACGGCAACCAGCAGAGGTGACTAAAGCAGCCAGACTGAGAGAGGTAACACCAGCAGATGAACAGGGGAAGCCAGTCGGAGTTCTCAGTGGAGTTCCAGTCAGTCTGAGTTCCCAACTGAGAGTCCTTGATGGAGGGTCCTTACGGTTTTTGCCATGGCACAGCCTCCTGCTTCCCACCCTCACAATAGGCATTGGCTACCCTGGGATAAACAAAAACAATCTGCATTGGAAATAGCTACCTTCTAGCTGTTGTCAAGGACACAATGCTTTTTAACACCCTTAGTGAGCTGTTTGCTTTTTTCTTTCTCCTTGTTACAGAGTTAGGTGCCCAGCCTGACTCAGGACAACAAATTCTGGAAGCAACAACAGAGGATCTCCTTCCACCTATTTGAATAAGTTTACTTTGAGTAAGTCCGTTTTGAACAAGTTTAAGCAGCCCATGACAGTTTACCAATATAATGTACATTATAGGCAGCCATACAAACACATACATAGACACAAACACACAGTTATATATACAAACATAGACATAGACACAGGAACACAGTTATGCATACATATACATAGATACAGACACAGTTATACATATATGCACATATACAGACACATACACAGTCAAACATGGGCACACACACAGAAATATGTTCAGATACACACACTTCAGCATAAAAAATGCTTGCAGCTCTCTTTACACACTGGTGGACTTATAAAATAAGCCCTTGTAACAAGTTGTCTCTGGAAGAATCCCAAAACAGTACTGTCAACTCTTTCCCTTGGTGGGTCTTTGGTCCTCCCCACTCAGTCACAGCAGGCAGAGTTGAAAACACCATGCCAGCCCCTCCCACTTGGCAGGTCCCACCCTGCCTTGGGTCCTCCTCCTTTCCTTAGGTCAGAGAAGACTCTAGCACATCTCTCTGATGGCCTGGAACAAGAGAACCAATAATCCTGTTTCTCCATCCTCTGGTCCTATGAGGAGTCAAACAAGAAACAGAAGTGTTGAGAGTGGACGTAGCAACATAAAGACAAACATAGGAAAAAACCCGAAGCCATCAAGGAAAGACTGGAAACCTTTCCCTCCCCAGGATGCACTCAGCAAACGAAGCATGAGACAGGTGCTATGTAAATGACCTGTAAAGGGCGTGAGCCTTGGGGCCCAGAACTTTCTCAGTGCATGCTTTTCCCTCAGCTCACTGGCCTGCTCCCATGAGCAGAATGCTTTTCCTTTCTTAGTTAGCTTTCTCTGTGTCTCACCCTGCGTCCTTCATCCATTGCTAGGCTTTGGCACACATGAGCCTCAAAACTCCAGGGAGTGAACCCGTGACTCAGATCCAGACCTTTAACAATGAGGAACACCAGCATGGAGGATCCTCTGTGGGGGCGGGGCGAGAACCCAACCTAGTATGGGAGACGAGGCAGACAGCTCAGTGTCTGAGCAGTTGCCCAGGAAGAGGCCAGGCCCTGCTGAGCTGCCAGCCAACCTCCACCCTGGAATTCTGGGAGGCACGTAATTCAATTCTCATTCTAATTAGGAAAATCTAATTCTAAGAATCATGAGGACTCTAATTCCCGATGACTCGGGTGGATTCAAGTCCACCCTCTGTTCTCCGCTACCACCCAACTGGAGCCCCAGCACCTGCCAGCTCTATACGCAGTACCAGCCAAGGACCTCAGAAACCCAGAGCCAGCTTCTGAGCCTGGGGCTGCTCAGCAGTAGGAAGCTGTCTTGCTCCCGCACCCAGGGTTTCTGACTGCCCATCCCAGGAAAGGGCACAGAATGTGCACTCAGTGAATAAAAGGCAGTGAGTGGATCCTGTCATTATGACAGCCTAAGACAACCACCCTCCTGCCTGAGATCCGAAGCTCAGAGAAAGTCCTTTGATTGGGAAGAGTTCCTCTGTGTTAAGAGGTACTTCACACAGGTCAAGGGTGGGAGGAAAGCTGAAAGACCACGCTACACCATCTACCAGTCCCTCTGGAACTGGTTGACCAGCTGGCTCAAGGCCCGCCCCTCCAGACTCACCATCTCCTACAGTCTCTGAAACGATTGTAGCCCCCGCCATAGTGGCCAGCTGCTTGTGGGAGACTGTTCCTCCCACAGCTTGACACCTTTTCTCAACTGTTCTAACAGGGTCTGCCCCAGACCTACACAGGCTGACAGGTGTGGATCCCTCAAAGATCTGAGGACCTCTGAAACCTGAGGGGTCGGGGTCAGGGAGTAGGCACTCTGCCAAGAAGTAGAGGGTAGGAACACAGGCCCAGTGGGGGCTGGGGCTAATGGACTGCTAATGGCCTTGCAGCTGGGCCCTGGTGGCCCCTGGTTCCCTTGGCTCTCTTAACTCTGCTAATGAATGTGCTCCTCCCATAGCAGGCCCTTCTTTGGGGGCCCAAGGTCGGCAGAGCCTAGTGGGTAAGTGGCAGGAAGGCCCAGCCCCTCCTCCACTCCACAGTCCCTACTTCCTTCCTTTGTACTTCTGGTGTTCGGTTTGTAGTGCTCAAGAGAACACTACCACCCCATCTCTCCTTATGTATTGTAAAACCAAGACGTAATACATAAATCTGGTCTCACTCATACCTTCCCTGATCATCTGATGCTTAAGGCTCCCTTCTCTCTGGGTTTGGGCTCCCAGTCACAGACCCCTGCTTCCAACTCTGGCCAGAGAAAGAAGGTTATGGCAGTCATCCCTGTGGCACAGAAGACCTAGTGTCCAGCTACGCTTCTACTCAGAGCCACAGCAGTGAAAAGAGAGACGAGACAACATGACACAACCTTGAAAACCCAGCTAAGTGATATTTGTGTTTGGAGTTCTTAGGCAATAGGAACTTAAGAATGTGCTTCTGATAAGCCTGGTGACAGCAAGTCTCAGGTTGTAGGAGATGCACGCAGAGCCAGTGGTATAAACTGGATAGATAGATGGGCATACAGCAGATCAGTAGGGGAGTGATGTGTTGGTAAGGCAGTTGCGGGATGATAAAGTGTGGGTAGATAGTGCGTTGATGGGTGAGTGGGTAGACAGGCACATGAGTAGATAGTTGGGTGGGTGCATGAACAGGTTGGTAGAAAAATAGATGGGTGAACAACCTGGACTCAGAGGGATACCTGGATGGACAGGTGGATGAGGTGTTAGCAGACAACCAACTGATTATACTGGTCTGCTTGTGTAAGTGCAACCACAGAACAAAATGATTAGGATTTTCCCATGCAAGGACAGGTTGGAAAAGATGGCACCTTTCTGGAAGATTGGGGGTCACTCTGTATCTCTGAGGTGCCTGACAGACTCCCCCTGACCTTCTAGGGCCCTGGGTTTAGTTACTGTCATCTTATCTCACCTCTGTCGGCTAGAGTCAGCCTCTGCAAGGTCTGTTTTCCCACACAGACTTTGCTCGGGTTATTTCCTCGGCTCGGATGTTCTCTTGGGCCTACACTACTCCTTTCTTCCCCCTACAATGCCCTCTAGACTGGTTCAGGGCTGTCTGGGCTCCTACAAGCTCTTGGTCTATACCCAGTGAATCTGGGGTCCATGATCTGTCCACAATGACAAAGAGCCCTGGGAACAAGAAATAGCAGCCCATTGTTCTGATGTTCCCAGCCTTGACCATTTGCCAGGCCTTCGTTCAGCCTCCCAACACCCAGTTTTTGAGTGGGGCTGAGGGACAGCTGGTAACCACCACTAGCTCTCTAAGTGGATCCTAAACCAAGACCTTTGTCCAAAAACTTTGGTTTTGTTTGGGTTTGGGGTTGCGTTGTATTGTTTGGGGGTTTGGGATTATTTTGTTTGGGTGTTTGAGTTGTTTTAGTTTTGGTTTTGAGACAGAATGTAACTGTGTAACTCAAGCTAGCCTCAGACTTACAGTAATCCTCCTGCCTCTGCCTCTTATGTGCTGGCAAGTGAGCACCATGCCCCTCAGGTTGCCCAGAAGATCTTTTGGATAGGAGTGTTGAGGGGAAAGACTCCTGAGAACAGAGTCAGGGATTCTGGCCACTACAGCAACTCCATCATAAACAAATGTACAACTCTGTCAGTCATGGCCATTCTGTCCCTTCCCTACTCTGTCTGACCTTGGATAACTTCCTGAAGGTTCCACCATCTGCTGGTAGTGTCATGGGAGGCTGGAGAAGACCAAGGCAGTGACTGGGAACCACAGAATAAAGACTCTGCAGCAGGAAACAGGCCAGGCAAGCCCCAAGGCCCTGTATTTGGAGGATAGGGAAGCAGCTACTCTGGGTGTGGGGTCAGCACTGGCAAAGGTGGGGCCTAGAACCTGCAGCTCCCAGACAGAAATCTGAACAATGTGGGCTTCAGGGGAGAGTTCGGCTTTGCCAGACCACGGGCCCTGCTGGATTTTGGTTTACGTCATGGGGAGTGACTGGACGATTTGAATCTGGAATAGGAGAGTCTACCTGATTTTATTTAAATTGAGGTATTCTTTACATGACATAAAAATTTTAAATTGTCAACAGATCCAGGCAAGGCGGTTCATGTCTGTAATACAACACACAAGAGACTGAGGCAGGAGGATCACCATGAGTTTGAAGTCAGCCTGGGCTACATAGGAAAACCCTGTCTTTAAAAAGAAAATGAGAAAAAAGTAAAATATAATATAATGGTATTTGGGGATATGAACAGTTATGTGTTGCCTAGTTCCAAAATGCTTAGTTTACCCTAAAGGAAAGCTTATACCTGTACCCCTTACTCTTCCTACCCTAGAAAGGCCATTAGCCTGCTTTCTGCCCCTATGGGTCTTTATGGGCACTTCATGAGAGTGGAGGCACACAGGTGGGCTTGCGTCTGCCTGTCTTCCCTTGGCACCCTATCTTCACAGTCCGCCACATGGAAACTTCTTCCTGTACAGGTCTGTGGATTTCACAGCATCTTGCTTATGTGTTTGTGTGTTGATGGACATCACAATTTAGGATTGTGTCCACCTGAAAAAGTGAAGTGTGGGGGTGTGGACTTGTTGGGAGGATTTGCTGTTTTCTGAGATGCTGATGGAGACGCTAGAAATGGCCCAAATCAGGGCCTTCTCATTCACTGTTCCCCATGCTGTGAATACCGGTCCCCAAATGGACCTCACTTTGTCCTCGCCTGCTCCGTATTGTCCAGCTGTCTTCTGCTCAGGTAAGGCTAACCTGGCGGCAGCAGCCCTTCCCCTGCATCGTTTTTAAGTTGCCAGTTGCCACTTGATTTTTACCAGTCTCCTTAGCTTGAATATTAACTCCACGGCTCCTTCATCTTGCACAGGTGATTGGCACACAGTCCTCCTAAGTGTCATGGAATAAAGAGGACTCACAGGGGGCAAGCTCCAGGCAGACGCCACCACGTCCCTGGGAGCTGATGGCATTCGCCCCATTCTTTCCCTCACTGCAGTCGCTGAACACATGCTGAGTAGAACCATCCAGACACAGTCTGGGCTCGGGTGGGTAAGTCAACAGTCACACACTAGTGGAGACAAGCAACTGGTGTGCCTCTACATCCATCGGAACCCAGAGGATTCAGGTAGGTTCCCTAACTAGGCCAGGACGTGGCCTGGGGGACCAGGGGTCAGGCACACTCTTTACTCCAGCTGTGAGACTGGGCTCCTTTCACAGGACAACTCTGGAGAACCCCTAAGCAGAACCCAATGTTTCCTGCTGAGCCCTGCCTCTTCATCCTGGCCCTAGTCCCTCCCTCTGTACACCCCAGTCCATCTATGGGACCCACATTTCACTCCTTCAGTCAGCAGCATGGATCTACTTACCTGTGAGCAGGGCACACTGAAGGGAGGGCATTCTTGTGTCTTCAAGGTCTCTGTAAAGGCTTCTCCCAACCCTAGACGCCCAGTTGGTCGGTGGCAAAATGACTACTTAGAGGAGTAAGGGTCCAAGTAGGAAGCAAGGCTCTGGGGGCGACTGGATTAGGAAGCCCCTGCCCATGGGCTTTGGAGCTGCATGGGAAGACATGAACTCTGACCCTCCATGACTGTGGGAGCCTGGCCGTATCATCACACCTCTCTGAACTGTTTACCCAGCACTCTGTGGGAGCACACCTTTCTGCTCCTTCACCGGTCCACAATGAGTGCCCCCTACCCTAGACAGGGAGAGGCCTTGATGATGGGGGAGGTGAAGCCAAACCCAACCGAAAATAGCCTGGGATGGCAGGATGATGAAGGCCGTGCCCAGCTGGATGGCAGGAGTCTATAATTGATTACTCTGCACCAGACATGAATAAAATATCGGCCTCCGCTCTTTGCTGGGTTCGTTATTTGCTAAGGGGGACAGGGGCTCATTTGTAAGGTCACCTCCACTCACTCCTTCTCAAGACCCTGCTCCTTTCTCCTGTTCTCCCCTGTACTGACTTGGCTCCTTGGTGCCTAGAGGGAACACTGAGACTCTGGGCAAGATGTCCTGTCCTCATCCCCTCCTGCCAAGCCCACGGTCCTACTCTGCTTCCTACAAACCACGATGGTCACAGACCCAGTGTGCTGGCTGTACCTCTTTCTTCCTCATCCTGATGTAATACCGGCCACTCACACCAGGCTCAGTGAAGGACACTCTAGCCGCCCCTAAGCAAGACCTTAAAGCACACAGTTCATACCTTCCCTGAGCACTGTAGCTCTGCCCCACCACAGAGGCCCCACTGCCTGGCCCCAGGGTCTTCCTCCTCTCCTAGAACCCTGCACCCAGCTCCAGAGCAAACCTGATTTCAAACTCCTGGATCCACCGTTCTTCACCCATCTCATTTTGAAGGACCTCATGTCACAAACACGTGAGTGGATGCACATGGGTGAGGGTCGCACAGGCCTGGCTGGCCACGCTCGGGATCAAGATTGTCATAAATGACAAGCCTACAAGAATGATAAACTTCTGACGGCTGAGCAAGAAAGCTAATGGCAGCGTACTTGCACAAATAGGTTACTCACAGCTATGAAGGGGGTGACCAGGTTCGCCCCGTTAAAACAACAAAGAGTGGGGCAGCATCATACAGGCTGCCTCTTCTGGTCAGACCAAGGGCCACGGGAAAACTCCGCAACCAGTTATGCATACTCTGGTATTTTTTTTTTTCTGTTACTGTGATGAACACCCATGTCAAACACAACTTGGAGAGGAAAGGGTTAATTTGGCTTACATGATTACATCACAGTTCATTATTCAGGGAACTCAGGGCAGGAAGTTGGAGGCAGGAGCTGGTGTTGAGGCTATAGAGAAGTTTTTGCTCGCCATGGTTTTCTCAGTCTGGTTTTTTTGTTTTGTTTTGCTTTTATTTTTTGTTTTGTTTGATTTTAATACACCCAGGACCACTAGCTCAGGATGGCTCTGATCCACAGTGGCCAATCATTAATCAAGAAAATACCTACAGGCTAATCTGATGGAGGCGGTTTCTCAGTTGAGCTTCCCTCTTCCCAGGTGACCTTAGCTTTTGTCAAGTTAAAAACAAAACAAAACAAAAATCTAAGCATCAGAGTGTGTAAATCTCTAGAAGTGTGCGGGGAAACCCAGTGCTTGTCCCTAGAACAAAGAGCTGTAGAACTAAGGACAAGCAGGGTAGACGATCCTGCCCGCTCCAAACCCAGCAGGCATCTGGGTTTGGGATCCCCCGCTCCGACCCTGGTGTTTCATAGAGAAAATGATCAGGATAGGGAAACTTGTAGCGCAGGGATGGGTAGTGACAAGCTAGGCAGTCCTGCCCAGTTTGTCCACCTGCAGCAGCTGCCACAGCTGACCGTGAGCAAGGCACTGTGGGACAGAAAGGTGCAGGCGAGAGCTGGGGGAGCTGAGATAGAAGCAGACCGCAGGGGCTGTGCAGAGAAGTGTCCAGGTCAGTCAGGACTCAGCGGTTAGCAGAGCACAGAATGGCTAAGGGTGTCTGCCATTCTCTTTCTGCTGCTTCCCCAGTGTTTTTGAGGATGTGCATTGCCTGTGGTATAAAAGTCCTCAACTCCAGGCCTGCTGCCTGACTCGGGTTAGATGCGGACCCTGTGGTACATACCTGCACCCTGTCACAGACTGGGCTGCATGGGTATGTAGTGGTGTGTGTGTATGTGTGTGTGTGTGTGTGTGTGTGTGTGTGTGAGAGAGAGAGAGAGAGAGAGAGAACATGCACACACACCTTATGTATATATGTGCGCACATACTCATATACACTTGTGTCTATGAAGTATAACTGACCCTAAAAATGATCCCTGACCCTACATGGGTTCTACAAATACAACTTAAAAGTAGTCAAGGAATTTGCATAAGTGGCACAGTGGTTAAGAGCACTTGTTGTTCTTCTAGAGGACCCGCTAACAACTATCTGTAACTCCAGTCCCAGAGGATCCAACACCGTCTTCTCACCTCTGAGAGCAATGCCTGCCTTCAGTTCGCAGACATACATATAGGCAAAACATCCACACACATAAAATTAGAATATATAAATAATTTTAAATAAATAAAAAGTCAAAAAGTTAAACATGGTAGCTCATACCTGCAATCTCCCCCCTGCCCACCGCACAGTAGAGGCTAAAGGGGGTGGGGAATCATAAGTCTGAAGTCAGCCTCACCACCTAGACAGTTCAAGGACAACAGAATAAGACCTTGTCTCAGAAAACAAGTGAGTAAACAACAGAAAATAGCTGCAGGGAACCCACATACACAATCACACGTGGGCAGAGCCTGTGCCAGCTCCTGACACCCTAAAAGCTCTCCGCCTCACTTCTCCAGCATGCCGTAGCTCAGCGTCGCCAGCCCTGGGTCTTCGCATGCCGTGCAGCCAGCCTATGCTGCTGCCTCCGTAGCAAACACAGCATTTTCTCATCTTTATTCATTAGACAATGCCACAGATTGTGTATACAGGATTTGCACTGGGGCAGGGATTAAATAACCAAAAGGTAGCAATGAATGAATGAATGAATGAATGAATGAATAAAGAAAGAAAGAAAGAAAGAAAGAAAGAAAGAAAGAAAGAAAGAAAGAAAGAAAGAAAGAAAGAAAGCAAGCAGGAGACCTGTGTGGGCTGGATGCAAATACATCATTTTCTACACCACAGGACTTGAGCAACCATGGCTTTGGGTTTCTGGGGATGTCTGAGTCAGTTCCTCCAGATACGGAAGGATGACTCTATGTGTCTCAAAATGCTCCTCTGATTGTATATACGTGTGTGTCCATGCAAGTGTAGACATGCATCTGTGTATCTGTGTTGATATGACTGTGCCCCTGAGTGTCTTTGCAATTGCATGTGTATCAGTATGTGTGTTGTGTGTGTTCCCTATGGCCAAGGCCATGTCTGCTGACGGCTGTCCCCCACACAGCCTTGGCCCCAGGAAGAAAGCAGCTTATACCCTCAGACAGTCCAGCTTTGGCACTGCTTTCCCTGAATAACCCTTTGATTCATGTTAACTTCCCCCTCCCTGCATTCAGACATGGGTGAACCCTGTCTCCTGTTCCCCACCCACCACTTTCACAGCACACAGGGAGATCACTGCACACACCCCTCCTTCCATAGGCAGACTGCTCCCAGCACCCTGAAGACTAGCACACACAGACAGAGAAGGGTCACAGCTCTGTGGTCACCATGTGACCTTGAAAAAGTCTTGCTTTCCCCACAAGCAGAAGGATCACATTCATTTTGAGCCCAAAGGGTCCATGAAGCCCCTCTATTCCAAGCTTCTGGGAAAACAGGGGAGACGAAGAAACAAGCGCACGGCAGAGGTCTGGAGACAAGGAGAAGGGACAAATAAGTGGTCCTGCTTCTATAATAAGGGGCAGCAGAACCGACAAACCTACAGGCTGAGCCCCTCCAGGACTCACGGAAACACTGGGGAAGAAGGTAGGGAATAGAAGCAAACTGGGAGTCAGCCATAAGCCAAAGATACAGAATCAAGACCACAGAAGAATCCCTCGGTCTCCCAACAGCATTCTCTCCGAAGGGATGGACGCAGGGACATGTAGGCAGGAAGGGCCAGGAGGACTCTCAAACGTTGTAAACATGAAATAGAGTTCCAATCAGAAGTGGCACACATGCCTGTAATCCCTGTGCTCCGAAACAGAAACTGAAGAACGACACGGCTGAGGTCAGCCTGAGCTGCAGCAATCCCGTTACTAAAAACAGAAAAACAAAAACAAACAAACAAAAAAGTCCAACTTGATCACTCAGAAAATAAGACCAATGAGATCTTATGAAATTAAAAGGCACCTGTCAGCAGTGGAAGCTGTCCATCAGATAAAGAGGCAGCCTACGGAATGGCAGAAAATCTTTACCATTATACATCCAACAGAATTGGTATCTAGAATATACTAAGAACTCAAGAGACTGTCAATAAAATAAAAAACCTAATCAAATCATGGACTATGGAACTGGACCGAGTTCTCAAAAGAAGAGATATAAATGGTATATATATATATATATATATATATATATATATATATATATATATATATGGGTTTATATGTGTGTGTGTGTGTGTGTGTGTGTATGTGTGTTTTAGTCAGTGTTCTAAGCAACTCTTTTTTTTTTCTTTTGGTTTTTCAAGGCAGGGTTTCTCTGTGTGGTTTTGGAACCTATCCTAGAACTTGCTCTATAGACCAGGCTGGCCTTGAACTCACAGAGACCCACCTGCCTGCCTTGTAGTATTAGAATTAAAGGTGTGTGCCTCCACACCTGGCCTTGTATTTTAAAGTGTGTTCAACATTACTAGTCATAAGAAGAATGCAAATTAAAATTAGTTTAAGATTCCATTTCACTCCACTCAGAATTGCCACCATTAAGAAAACAAATGGCAACAGATGCTGGTGAGGATGTGGAGAATGGCTCAGCTTATCCACTGTTAAAAATATGAAAATTGAGCCAGGCGGAGGTGGTACAGGTCTTTAATCTCAGCACTCATGAGGCAGAGGCAGGAGAATCTCTGTGAGGTCAGTCTGGGCTACAGAGCTAATTCCAGGACAGCCAAGGATACACAAAGAAATCCAGTCTCAAAAAAAAACTAAATAAATAGATGATAAAAAAAAAGAATTAGTATAGTCACTAAATATGGCAGTGTGTGTCATATTTAGCAATATTCTATTGCTGTGATGAGACACTGTGACCACAGCAACTCTTATAAAGAAAAAGCATTTAATTGGGTTGGCTTACATTTTTCCGATGTTTAGTCCATTATCATCATGGTGTAACATGGTGTGTGCAGGCAGACATAGTGCTAGAGAAGGAGCTGAGATTCCTGTGTCCTGACCTGCAGGCAACAGAAAGTGGTCTGAGATACTGGGTGTGGCTTGAGCATATATGAAATTTCAAAGCCCACCCCACAGTGACACATCTCTTTCAATGAGACCACACCTACTCCAACAAAACCACACCTCCTAGCCTCCTAAAGTTCTCAAATTCTCCCCCCCACCCCAAAGAACTACCATCTGAGACCAAGTCTTCAGACATTCAGATCACAATGCTTTGTCCCTGGCCTCTATGGACTTGGGGTCATCTCATGACACAATATTCAGGTAGCCCAATTTCAAAAGTCCCCAGTCTTTAACAGTCCCAACACGCTCATAAGACCAAAGTCTCTTCTGTGACTCAAGGCAGTCTCCTAATTGTGACCCATTATGAAATCATAAACAAATTACATGCTTCCAATATACAAGGACACAAAGTACATCTTTCCTTTCTAAAAGGGAAGAAGAGAAACATAGCAAGAGAAGATTAGATCATATCAAGACTGAACTCTAACATGGTTTAATGGTTTGAATAAAAATGACCTCCAAAGACTCATAGACTGGGCCAGCAGATTAGGAAACAGTCTTAGCTGCTTCTCCAGCACCATGTCTGCCTTTTCCTCCACGCTTCCCGCCAGGAATATAATGGATCGAACCTCTGAAATTGTAAGCAATCCATCCATTAAATGCTTTCTTTCATAAGTTATGGTATCTGTGCACAGCTATAGAACCCTGATTGAGACAAACAGCAAACGCTGAATCCTGTAGCCCATGCAAAGCCTCTGAATTGGGCTGCTTCCAATTCCTGTGTGCAGCCCTACTTGGTAAACATCCCACAATTCTGGCATCTCCAGTGCCTCGGGCTCTCCATTAGAATCAAAGCCTCACAGCTTCACAGAGTGACTTCCCAGGGCCTCCTCACAAGGATTCTGACCCTGCCACACACTGTTTGGCCATGGTGGCTCTCGGAAACAGCAGAGGAAAAATCCATTATGCCTTCAATATTACATCTTTGAGGCCTCCAAAACCAGGACCACATTGTTGAAACTGCCAAATTCTGCTGTCAACTTGGAGTAGAAGCTGCTCCTTGGACCACAGTTAGAGCAGACACTGTCTGCTGACACTAGTGATGATGTCTGCCTTTAGTTAGGGTTTCTATTGCTGTGAAGAGACACCATGACCACAACAACTCTTATAAAGGAAACATTTAATAGAGGCTGGCTTACAGTTCAGAGGTTTAGTCCATCATCATCATGGCATGCAAACAGACAGTGCTGGAGAGGTAGCTGAGAGCTCTACATTCAGATCCATTGGCAGCAGGAAGAAGACTGCAGCACACTTCCTCCAACAAGGCCACACCTCCCAATAGACCTCTATGGGTCTTCAGGGGCCGTTTTTATTGAAACTACTATCCCTACACAGCTGCTCTTTCAGAGCAAGAACCTTACGCTTCCTTTTTCACGTGTTAGAGGCTTAGCTGGCTGAGGCTTTGTCTTGGGACGCCTTTCCTCTTAATCCCAAGCAGAACAGGAAGGTTTTCTTGAATGGTGTTGATCTCTTAACAACAGCCTTTTTTCTATCACCTACCTCATGCAGTCTTAAGCTTCCCTGTAATAATATTTTATTTGTGTTTTAATAAATAAAGCTTACCTGAAGACCAGAACTCAAAATAACCATAGAGGTCGGGTAGTGGTGGTGCACACCTTTAATCCCAGCACTAGAGAGGAATATAAGATGGGAAGAGACAGGAATTGGTTCTCTTTCAGTCTGAAAATTTCATAGAGGTAAGAGCTATCTAGTAGCTTGGCTATTTTGCTTCTCTGATGTTCAGGTTGAACCCTAATATCTGTCTCTAGGTTTTTATTAATCGAGCTACATTTGGCACCTAATGTTTAGGGTACAAATTCACGAAACAGCTGTTGGCCTATGGCCTTTTAGCCACCAGCACGGGCTGGAGCTACACACGAGGCTCCCACCAGAGCTGCTCGTGGGGCTCCAGTCCCACCTGCCTAGGCTTTCTTTTCTTCTTTCCCCAAGCCCCTGAGCGAGTTTGGGATTTTCCTGCTGTAGCCTCTCTGAAACAGTCTTCAAATGCCACCTGAACTCCAGAAGCACCTGGAGCACCAAATGGCATAGGATTCATCAGTCTTAGACTGGCTGGTTCTGCCTTCAAACAGCCACCCCCCCCACCCCTGCCACACGTACTTTTTCCAAACAATCCCCTGTGATCTTTTCAGGCAGCTCGCTCCCTCTCCCTCTCTCTCTCTCTCTCTCTCTCTCTCCATCATGAGTTACAGGATCTCCCTGAACCCACTTCTCAGGCTGCTGCCAAACTAGGTAGCTGCCTTGAAATCCAGTCAGAATTTTACTATTCTGCACAGAATGTAATCCTTTGCCATTGGGAAATTCTGTGAGGGGCTTCTTGCAGGTCCCTATGCCAAATCTGGTTCAGTCATTTCCTGCCATTGTAGAAGAAACTCCTTCCCAGAGCAATTAAATAACCTAATGCCTATTGTAAGAAACCATAGAAGAAAGAACAAAAAATTTAGGAAAAGCAAGTATTTTGGCAAACTTCTATAAGTGAACAAAGACCAAAATTAAAAATATGAATAAATGACATTGTCATTGAAGGTCTGGTAGATATAGGTGCAGATTTAACAATAATTTCATCAGAATCTTAGTATACAAATTGGCCTCTTCAGGATGTAAATGTTTAGTTTTTAGGGATTGGAACTTTATCTTGGGTAAAGCAGAGCACAAGGTGGGTCAAATGTATAGGGCCAGAAGAGCAGAGAGGAAAATCAAAACCTTTTGTTGCTCACATAACAATGAATTTGTAAGCACAGGATTTGTTACACCAATGGAATATTCACTTAACATTCCCCCAATCTTAGAAATAAACCAAAAACTAGCACATGTTTCTGAGAAAAATGTTACAAGATATTGACCATGCAGGTTGTACAAAAACAGGGCACAACAGCTGCTGATATTTCAAAGGCACCAACAGCTCTACCTTTAAGATGGTTGACAGACAAACCCATACGGGTTAAGCAATGACCTTTAACAATAGAGAAACTGCAGGCTTTAGAACAGCTAGCACAGGAGCAACTAGATGCTCAGCATAATGAAGAATCAACCAACCCCTCGAATTCTCCTGTATTTTTTGTTAAAAAGAAATCTGGAAAATGGAAAATGGTAACAGATCTAAGAGCTCTTAGTAAGGTGACTCAGCCAATGGGTTTTCTACAGTCTGGCATTCCTTTGCCTTCTCTGTTGCTTAAAGGATGGCCTCTTATAGTTATTTATTTAAAAGATTGTTTCTTCACTATACCTTTACAAGAAAAAGACAGAGAAAAATTTACCTTCACAGTGCCTACTTATAATTCTCATCCTACTAAAGGAATCAGTGGAAGATTCTCCCACAGGAAATGTTAAAAAGCCCCACCCTATGCCAATATTTTGTAAGCCAGTCATTGGAAATGATACATAAGCAATTTCCTGAATCTACAGTTTACCATTACATGAATGACATTTTGCGAACTGATTCAAATGTAGATACTTTAGAAACAACGTTTGAAAGAGTAAAGAAAATTTTCCCTTGTTGGGGATTATAAATCACTTCTGAAAATATACAAAGGGGAGACTCTGTTAATTATTTAGGCTAAAAAAAAAAATAAGTTTACAAAAAATCAAACCCCAAAAGGTGCAAATTAGGAGAGGTCGATTGCAGACTCTTAATGACTTCCAAAGATTACTAGGGGACATTTCCCGTCTACAGCACACTATTGGGATAAGTCCTGATGACCTTATAAATTTAAACAAAACATTGCATGGTGACAATGACTTCAATAGTCCCAGAAAATTAATAGCTGAAGCAGAGAGGAAATTGGCTTTGATTGAAGAGAAATTACAGAAGGCACATGTGCATCATGTGGATCTGAATCTTAACTGCATTCTGGTCATATTACCCTCCAAATATTCCCTTACAGGAATTTTAATGCAGAGGGAAGATATTATCTTAGAATGAATTCTTTTATCACATAAACCGAGTAAAAAATTAAAAACTTATGTGGAAAAGGTCTCTTGAGTTAATTCTAAAAGAAAAATTGAGACTTCATTAGTTAGCAGAAGAAATTATAATACCTTTTAAAAATTAAAAAATTGACAAATTATGGGCAGAAAGTGAACCCTGGCAAAGAGCTTATACTAATATTTTGGGAGAGATTAACAACAATTATCCCAAAAGCGAGATTTCAACTTATAAAGAAAACTAACTGAATTCTTCCTCACATTGTACAGGACACACCAAAAACTGGAGTGCCTACATTCTATGATGTTGCAAATAAATCAGGAAAGGCAGGTTATAAATCACAAAATTTAAGTGGATAAAAGCCATTATGATTCTATCTAAAAGTCAGAATCATATGCTATTCTCATGGTACTAAGGGATTTTAAAGAACCTCTCAACATAGTTACCAATTTGCAAAATGCCAAAAGAATTGTTTACATACTGAAACCGCTGAATTTATACCAGATGATACAGAATTAACTTCATTATTTATTAAGTTACAAGATAGAATCAGGAATAGACATCATTCCATATACAAAGCACACGTCTGATCCCAGATGGGTCTGCCAAGACCTCTAGCACAAGGCAATGCAGAAATCAATCAATTATTAATTGGAAATGTCCAATTTGAAATTCTGAAGGCCTCAGAATTCCATGAAAAAGGTCAATAGCAAAGGTTAAAAAAAAAAAAGCTTTTCTATCACGTGGCATCAAGTCAAGGAAATTTTAAGGAAATATCCTACTTGTCCTTAATACAACAAAACACCAGTGTCTGCAGGAAGTAACCCAAAGGGTACTTACTTAAAGGAATGAAATCTGGCAAATGGATGTTTTCCGTTTTGTAGAATTTGGAAAACTAAAATATGTATATAACATCATTGATATTTATTCAGGTTTTCAATGGGCAACTGCTTTGAGTTTGGAAAAGGTTGATTCAGTAATCACACACATTTGCTAGAAGTTATGGCCATCACGAGTATACCTGTACAAATAAAAACAGACAATGCTCCAGCATATGTCTCTAAGAAAATGAAACAGTTTTTTTTTGCTTATTATAATATAAAACATATTACAGGTATACCACACAATCCTACAGGCCAGGCAGTTAGAGAAAGATCAAATCGAACTCTAAAGTATATGTTAAATAAACAGAAAGGGATGATAAATAGATTGCATACTGATTTATTAACTTTGAATTTTTAAATGCAAATGAGAAAGGAATAACAGCTGTGGAGAGACATTGGATAGTAGAAAAAATCTACAGAATTAAATCAGCCAATATTCTTTAAAGATGTACTGACTCAGAATGAAATCCAGGACATGTGTTATGTTGGGGAAGGGGTTTTGCTTTTGTTTCCACAGGAGAAGAAAAGCTATGGATACTATCAAAATTGATAAAGATTTCAATTTGAACAAGAGACACCTCTTAATTAGAAGAGATGATAGTTAATTAAGCACCATGGACATTTAATCTAAACTAACCTATAAAACTAACAAATGCTTTTCATTTGATCAGAGATAACTTGTCAAAAGAGAATCTCCCCAAAATTAGGGCTGGGGAAGGGCTTTGTTTCTGTCTTTTCAGGAGGATACAAGTTCAGCTAGGGAATCTAAAGACCACTGGACAAATGAGACATCTGAAAAAAAAGAACAAATCATCCAGAAAAAATTTCTCAAGAAGAAGGGTAAATTGGACTATTGGTATATCACATTTCTAAAAGGATAAAAATTCATAAATCTTCCCAAATGTTTGTTTCTGCTGTTCTCTACAGATATGTAGTGCAAATAGCATTTTTGTAGTCCCAGTCTAATTAAAGATTAAAGCTGGCTTTGGAGTTGGAGTGTGGCTCTCTTCTTCTCTACTCCCAAGCATGCTTATTAAAGTAAAATCCAAAGTCTCTGCCTCATGTCAGAAGAGCCACCTGATATGGGACAGAAACAAAACAAAAATTTAAGGACCACTTTATTGCCACTAATCTCATAATCATTTGGTTTTATTTGACTCTTTAACAGCTTTTCTTAAGGTATAAGATTTCTAAGATTAATATATTCATATATAAATATATATTTTAAACTTTTTGTCATGATATTAATGGTCATATAGAGTACTAACTAATCCTAGAAAAAGGTTTCATTTCCCTTCCTGTGCATGATTTCAGATTTGAGTCAATCAGTTTTCTGCAGTGAACCATGAGCACGTCTAACAGCCACCTTTGACATCTTCAAAATGAGGATGGGGCCTCACAATGAGGATTCCTCTGGGTCTATGATAACATCACTAAGCTGAAAGACACCATCTAAAGATTGGACTACAATGCAGAGCAATTTCAAGGTGACTAGCTGAGATGATTTAGCCTGACAGACTACTCCAGCCAGAACTTGAGATAAGCCCTGCACTTTCCCATTACACAGAGACTGGACAACAAATTGTTGGGACCATTTGGAGTCCTGGCCTCCAGCTGCTCTTCCCTGTTAGAGATCTTTACTTTCCTTCTGATGTGAGTTACTAAAAGCTGTGTCAAAGTTGTTTACCAGCTCTGCTTCACGAGCACGTGTTGCCTTGGCTTTGAGGATCAGAGGATAAGGTTTTCACCTGTTGGCCCACTTGACTGTTGGGTATATAAGCCTCCATGGTGCTATTGAATAAAGGGCTTGTTACCAGTGACTAGAGGTCCATGTCTCTGTCTCTCTGTCTGTGTGTCTGTGTGTGTTTCAATCTCCAGCCCCTTGCCCAAAGCTCGTAGTGCATAGAGCGCAGACGGGCATTGTGCGCTGCAACAAATGATACAGCTACCTCTCCCCAGACTCTATAATTAACCTAATTTTTTTTCTTTTCAGGATCCCCTAAAGATGCCATTGCCCCCAGACAACAGGAAGTAAATCTAAGAACGCAACAACCACATGCCCAAGAGGTAGAGTGGGTGGTTTTGTTCTTTCATTAGGTTATGGATATTGTCATTGTTTAGGGGGATTGGCTGCAAGTTGTTATTGATAACGGTCAGGAAAAAAGCTAAAAAAAATTAAATTCAAGATTCATGCTTTGAAAAGAAAAAAAGGGATATAGATATGATAGGATAAAGGGTAAATTATTGAATCTACTCTGAAAAGAAAAGGGGGAGAATATAGATATAAGATAAAAAGGTAAATTATGGATCTACTCTTAAAAAGCAACTACTAGTTTTAAATGTTTTACACTGGATTGGACTTTTGTATAGTATACACAAATTTTGTATATTGATATAAATTTGAGATTAATTTTGTTAGAACATATTGTACACACATTCTACTCTTGTTCAAGGTATTGTACCTAAACAATTCATTTAACAATGTGATGCAAATTTCTAGTCCTTGAAAGCTATTATTACCAACTATTTAGGATAGTAAGGAAATGCAGGTTAGTAATTAGTTACCTACTACAATCAAACTTGTAATCACATTAGGTATGTTTTCAAGGTCAAACAGAGATATATTTTAAATAGACAGTTTTAAAACACTTCAGAGATCTACAAAATATGATATTTAGGATGTTTTAATAGCATAGATTCTACTTTTTATGACAATGGGACATGTCTGCTCTTGGCAGCACCAATCTACTTCAGAGAAGATAATGGGCATCGAAGAACCTCCACATGGAGTTTACTTTCTTTGTGGCAGGAGTAAGTCATTAAACAAGAAAATACCCTTGCCTTGACTGCTGACAGTATTCTACCCTAACTGGACAAGTAAGACACAAAAGAAAGTGACTGCCACACATTATCTAGACAGAGGGACAGCCCTTCAGAATATCCTGCTTCACAGAAAAGTTTATTGGATATGCTAGGTCTGTAAGCCGAAGATGGATGCCCCAACATTGCAGAGGAACTTTGCATGACTGTCCAGGCAGCCAGCTGTTTCTGTCATTTCTCACATTTTTGGAAGTCACTTGTTTGCACTTCCTTCTTACTCAGTTAATATTATTCATTTCTTGGGTCTCTGAGGGAATTGAAGACTAGAAAGTTATAGTTACAGTTTTTCTTGTTTAAGCCAGGCAGTGGTGGCGCACACCTTTAATCCCAGCACTTGGGAGGCAGAGGCAGGCAGATCTCTGGGAGTTCGAGGTCAGCCTGGTCTACAAGAGCTAGTTCCGGGACAGGCACCAGTTTTCCTTGTTTACCAGATGCAGAAAGGAAGTTATGATAGAAAGTAAATTAGGTACAAAATTCAAGATTTTGGACTCACCAAGATAGGATACATATAGAGTATTTTACATACAGAGTATTTTCTCTGAATTCATCAAATACAAGTGAACTAGACATTGTTGATGTATTTGCTGCCTGTATGCATTGTATACAGGTATTGTACTTATTGTATATAGTTTTTCTTATATTAGTTATAGCCTTCTCTTTTGTTTTAGACAAAAAGGGAAATGTAGTGATATTTCATTTGTTTTGTACTAAATAAAGCTTGCCTGAAGACCAGAATGCAAAACAACCTCACTAGTCACCCATACAGGCCAGGCAGTGATGGCACACACCTTTAATTCCAGAAACCACACAGTTAGTCATAGAGGCCAGGCAGTGGTGGTGCACACCTTAAATCCCAGCACTGGAGAGAAATATATAAGGCAGAATGAGTCAGGAACTGGCTCTCTTTCAGTCTGAGGATTTCACAGAGGTAAGAGCTCTCTAATGGCTGGCTGCTTTACTTCTCTGATCTCCAGGTTGAACCCCAATATCTGTCTCCGAGTTTTTATTAATTGTGCTGTACTTCCCAGTGTGCTATTTTCCTCTCCAAACTGTGCAGAGAAAGTTTCTTTCTCCCCCACTTGTTACTCTTTTCCATTACAGTCCTGTATAAAAGGAATTAGCAATAACCACAGACTCGATATTGTACTTTTTAAGTATCTCCTCCATCAGAGAAAATAGTCCATTACCTTTAGATTCAGCCTCACCCAAGTTCTCAGATCAAGGATAGAATGCAGCCAGGGTCATTGTCAGAACAGAATCTGAATGATTGACCTCTAACTCAGATAGAGTCTTTGTTCCCCTCTGAAACTTTATGTCCTAGTTAGGGTTACTATTGCTGTGATGAAACACCGTGACCAAAAGCAAGTTGGGATGAAAGGGTTTATTTGGCTGATATTTCCACATTGAAGTCCATCACTGAAGGAAGTCAGGACAGGAGCTCAAACAGGGCAGGAACCTGGAGGCAGGAACTGATGCAGAGGCCACGGAGAGGTGCTTCTTACTGGATTGTGTTCAGTTGGAATCTCCAGCTTGCTCCTGCATGTCCTGAGAAGCCCCATCTCTCTCTCCCTCCAAACCCCGTCCTCTCAGAAATTCTCCACAAAGAAAAGGTGCTAAAAAGCCAAGTTCTGAATTCTTGGCTGCTACAGCACCACCTCCCCTGAATCTGCCAGCAGCCCAAGTCCACACCTAAAGCATTCAGGTTTTTGTTTTTTTTATACTTGGGCACAAACCTAGCTGGTGGCAGACACATCATCACCCCTTGCCTACAGGCTATATAAGCTCTCTGCTTTAGTTAGGATGCATGACCTCTCTTCCCTTGATCTCTGGGGCTGGAGAGCTCACGTGGGAGTTGCTTTACTCAAATAAACCTGCTCTTTTACTTTTTCAATTCAGCTTGATCTGGCTTACTGCATAGGTGGAGAAACCTATAATCCAGACAGAAAACTTACTCGATTGCTTATCATGGCTTGCTCAGCCTATTTTCCTCTAGAACCCAGGACCACCAGCCCAGGGTGGCATCACCACCATGGGCCGGGCCCTCCTTCAGCAATCGCTAATTGAGAAAATGCCGTATAACCAGATTTTACAGTGGCATTTTCTCAACTGAGATTCCCCCCTTCCAGATGACTCTACCTTATATCAAGTTCACATAAAATTAACCAGCACACCTCATAAGCCAGGCCCACATTTGGCCTTCTGGTCTTCCAAAGTCCCATCAGAACATCTCATTAAGCTCTGCTTACTGCCTTCGAAAACTTCCTAGCCTGAAGGTCCAAACTCTCCCAGTTCTTCCCATAAATCGGTTTTGGAACATGGCCAGGTTTAACAGCAACATTCCCACTTCTCGGTACTAATTTCTGTCTTTGTTTCTTTCCTGTTGTTGTGATAGGAGAAAGGGTTTACCCTGACTCACAGTTCCATAGGGCATACAACCCACCACAACAGAGAAGGCACTGTGGCGGGTGCAAGAGGCAAGCCCTTCGTATTCCATTGGTGATATGGAAGCAGAAAGGGAACAGGAAATGGGGCCAGGCTACAAAACCTCATGACCTGCCCTCAGTGACCTACTTCCTGCTATAACCTTCCCAACCGGTGCCACCATCTGTGGAAAAGTATTCAAATGCGTGATGGGTGACATTTCACATTTAAACCGCAACATATGGATAGCTGCATGAGACCAAGTCAGTCAGCATTCCAGCATGGGTGGGAGAGAGACACATGAGGCTCCAGTGCTAGCTGAGGAGCTATTGGGGATTGAGGGGAAGATATTTTTTCTTTGGGAATGTGTCCACTGATAGACAACCCAGGCTCTAGAGGATGGCCCACACCCATGTGCATCCACACATGAAAACTCAACTCAATGAGTTATGAAAATGGAAAGGAGAGGGCAGAAAGTGGGAAAGCATGTTGGAGGAGTCCAGGGCAAAGAGATGAAGAGATATGGTCACGATACATGCATGAAATCATCAAAGAATAAATTTAAAATACTCTTTTTTTTTTTTAAAAAAAAAAGGCAGGATCTGGGGACCCAGTCTTTCCCTCCATGTTCCTAAGAGGGGAGAAATAAGAAATGAAGGTCCTTCTGGGCAGTGGGGGTGCATGTCTTTAATTCCAGAATTTGGGAGGCAGAGGCAGACAGATCTCTGTGAGTTCGAGGCCAGCCTGGTCTACAGGGCAAGTTCTAGGACAGCTGGGACTATACAGAGAAACTCTGTCTTGAAAAGCCATGTGTGTGTGTGTGTGTGTGTGTGAGAGAGAGAGAGAGAGAGAGAGAGAGAGAGAGAGAGAGAGAGAGAGAGAGAGAGAGAGGAGATGAAGGGCCACATGGATGTCCGTCAGTGTTTATCCTCCACCATCCCAGGTCTCAACCCTCTCAACCCCTTCTGGAGCTGAGGAGAAAGAAGCTTGGTCCTCATGGGCAGATGGCACGTATACTGAGAAGTCGACAAAGGGCCTGGAGTTGGACCAACTCAAGGGATGGATGCTCAAGGAAGGGGTTGGCTCTCCATGACATCCTGGATTTTCAATTGACCCTGTCTGTGCCTGATGCAGTGATATGCCATGACATGACCAAGTGTGACGTTGTCAAAGACATCCTAGAATCTCCAGTCTGCGGGGTGGTGACTCCCGTGTGGGGCCTAGAAGATCCATGTGTCTTCCTCCATCCCTTTTCTCTCCACAAAGACGCACTAGCCTGCAGTAGGCAGGACTTTAGGGTAAGCCAGCCCTGGCCCTGTCAACTTGCATACCATCAGATGAGCTGTGATCTGACAGAAAGAAAACCCAGTTCCCCAGTCCTGGAAGTATGACCAAACACACTGGTAGCTGTCAGGGTCCTATGGTAGCCTGCCACCCTGGCACTTGGCCTCTTCCCTGCATTCTCACACTCAGGAAACTGGGTTGTTTTGCCTGAGAGACAGAGTTCCTTGAGGAACCAGCTCCTAGTGCCTGGCAGATTTCCCTCAGCTCCTCAGCGCTCACCTGCCATAGGTTGGACACCTGCTGTGGGAGACATTTAGGCATCTATGTATATGCATTCCTTGTCAGGTGTTCCTGTGGACTGCCCAGATTTAAGGGACAAATGGTACACTAGGAAAGGCTAAAACTGGATGAAATGAGAAAGGATGCCAAGCATTCAAGAAAGACAGGACGGAAGAGATTGACTAAAGTCACCGAGACGATGGCATTGAAGGGCAAGGGGTCTGGCGTTTATCCTGAAGGAAAGTAAATCTGTTTTTCAGAATCTACCATCCATAAGGTCCCTGCAAGAATGAACCATAGGCAGGCTCTGGCGGGAGTGAATCACTGATGGATGCCTCCATGTGTTCCTGACTAGGGCTCCATGCAGGGATTCAGTCCTCCCACTTAACTCCCAGCATCCCTTGCCCTCTGGTCTTGGGCTGGGAGTACAGCAAGAGGGTGCAGCTCCATTGTAGACAGTCCACAGCTGTCAGAGCTGAACTTTTTTTTTTCTCACAAAGCAGTTTTACTTGGATTTTACATAAGTCAAAACAGAGTTGAAGACCCAGCATAGCCACTATGTGTCAGGTCACCGAGTGACAGCCACAGATCCAAAGTTGTGGTTTCTGGCCCCCATGCCACCTTATGGAGCCCTTCAGCTGGCATGGCATGGTTTCAGGGTCCCCATTGTCCAAGAAGGCCTTGCAGCCCCAAATCAGTTGCTACTGAATGCTATCCTTTCCCTTGTTCACACCCATACTGGCCATAAGGGTCTGGTTTGTTGAGTAAGAAGGTTATGTTCACAACAGTTCTGCATGGTGTTATTTTTTGTTTTGTTTTGTTTTTCGAGACAGGGTGTCTCTGTGTAGACCTGGTTGTCCTAGAACTCACTCTGTAGACAGGGCTGGCCTCTGTCTCCTGAGGACTGTGATTAAAGACGTGTGCCACCTCCCCCCAGTTCTGCATGGTATTCTATCACTCTGGGGGAAGCTATTCTCTCTGGGGGTCATTAGCCAGAAATGGAGAAGCATAGATCCCATCTTGTAGATGTTCAGGTGCCATATCTTGGTTAGGATCTGAAAGGCTAATTGAGATTAGGGGTGGTTGATGGGTAACAAGGAGAACCTTGAAGCAACTGTCCTCTGTGGCAAATGTTGGGAACCTGGGATATACAGGTCACATCCTGTTGCAAGGGAGAGGCCACTTGTTTGTCCCGGCCACCCAGCTAGCTTACACATGAAATAACCACACAGAAACTGCATTAATTAAAACACTGCTTGGCCATTAGCTCTAACTTCTTATTGGCTAACTCTTACATATTAGTTTAACCCGTCTCCATTAATCTGTGTATCGCCATGTGGCAGTGGCTTACTGGAGGTTCTTACCGGCATTCATCTCTGGTGGAGGATTCATGGCTTCTCTGACTCTGCCCTTCTTCCTTCCAGCATTCAGTTCTGTTTTCTTTGCCTACCTAAGTTCTACCCTATCAACTAGGCCAAGGCAGTTTCTTTATTCATTAACCAATGAAAGCAACACACAAACAGAAGGAACTCCGACACCAACATCCTCCCCAAAGCCCACAACCCACTCCTCCTGCAGCCCCCTGAGCTCTAACAGCAGCGCCTTGGGTGAATGGGACACCAGTAGCCAGGTCAAGGGAGCTGCCACCTGGGACCCCAAGCAGCTCCTCCTACCCTCAAAATCATTGTCTGTTAATTGAAAATAAAAGATTCTCCTGGCAGCTAAGTCATCAAAGGCAAATTGACTGGACCAAGTCCTGAAATTCTCTCAAAGGAGCTGAGCATTGCTACTCTCTCCTGGAAAGCTAATCTCCCAGGATTCCTCTTGCCTACTTTCTCTAGGTATCTGATCAGACTGATCTCTGAGGCCTTTCCTCGCATCCTTCTTCTTCTCTTGCTTTGTGCTTCTTCCTATCACTTCCCTCTACCTGCTCTCCATTTTAGTATCTTCTGTCCTGCTGAAGACATCAGCCCATCATGAGGAGTCTCCGATTGTCTAGAATGTACATAATGATTGGCATTTGTTAGCAGGATCATTCAGGACTTCGGGATCCTAGGATATGCCCCTTGGGGTAGCAATAATCTAGGACTGCAGAATGCAATGCATTGGCCCCAGGGCCTGCTCCAGGGAGGCAACTTGAGATCTGTCAGAAGTCAGCTGGCCAACTCACCCCTACTGGGTGGAAAACTCTTAGAACCATCTCCCCACTAAGGACTTAATTTCCTTACCTGTGCAGTGACTGGCTTAAAATAACCATGGACAAGGACTCTTAAGATTTCCCAAGAGGGCTACCATTGCCTGCCAGGCTAGGGTATGAGTAGTGAATGGCAGAGACACAGTACCACACTGCCAATCTCAGATCCCCAAGGAGCTCCTTAATTCCTTAGAGATCAAACCAGGATTTATGACTTTGATACCAAAAAAAGAATTTTGAAGCTTGCCAGTATAATAAAGCAGAGTTGGGGATTTTATTGAGGCTATTTTAACATGGGCTTGTTTTTATTACTTTTCTATTGCTACAATAAAACACCATGACCAAAACAACTTACAGAAGAATGAGCTTATTATTTGGAGCTTATAGTTTCAGAGAGTTAGAATCCATGGCCATCATGGAGGGGAGCAGGACAGCAGGCATCAGGAAGGCATGGACTGGAGCAGCCACTAAGAACTTGCATTTTGAGGCACAACTGTGGACCAGAGAGAGCTAACTAGGAATGGCATGAGCTTTCAAAGCCCACTGCCAATGACATAGCGCCTCCAACAAGACCACACCTCTTAGTCCTTCCAAAATAGTTCCACCAGCTGGGGACCACGTAGTTAAACATATGAGCTTATAGAGGCCATTCTCATTCAAACCATCACATTTCAGTCCTTGGTTCCCAAAGGCCTGTGGCCATATAATAATGCAAACTACAATTGGTGGAACTTCAAAGGTTCCCATAGTCTTTCATAGTCATAACACTCTTTAATTAAAAAGTCCAAAGTCTCTTCTGAGACTCCAGGTAATCTTTTAACTCTGAATTCCTACAAAATCAAAATTAAAAAAACAAATTATATACGTCCAACATATAATAGTACAGAATATATACTGCCATTCCAAAAGAGAAGAACTGGGATATAGTGAGGAAATGCTGGACCAAAGAAAGACCGTGACTCAGCAGGGAAAGCTCCAAATCCTGTAACTCCATGTAAGGGGGTTTAGATGGCTCCATCCTCCAGCTGTGTTGCTTGCAACACACTTCTCCTTCTCGGACAGAAACTACTTACTCCCAGTGGTTTAAAAAACTGTCTAACAGCTGTTTTTCATTATAGACCTATGTAAGAAAGATCACTAATAACCAAAAGACAGGGTCAATATTAGGCTGTCTTGAAGTCTCCTCTGCCAAGGAAAGTAATCCAATATTTTTCTATTTATCCTCAGGCAGATTCTTAGAACATGGGCAAAAGGCAACCATGTTATTTGCCAAAATATTACAAGAATGGTCTTTAGCCCAGCTGCTAATTTTGTTCCCCTCTAAAACATCTTGAACTGGGCCTCCATAGACCACATTGCTCTCAGCGTTATTGTCTTCCAAGCTCCTATTGGGATGGCCTGCTAAACAAACCCTGCTGACAGAGTTTAGCAGTTTTCCTAGGCCAAAGTCCTGAAGACTTCTACATTCATCCAAAACAACCAATACGGTCAGGCCTGTCACAGCAGTAGCCCACTCCCTGGTACCAACTTCTGTCTTAGTTACTTTTCTATTGCTGTGTTAAGACACAATGACCAAGCAACTTATAGAAGAAAGAGATTATCTGGGGCTTACAGTTTCAGGATTAGAGTTCATGACCATTATGGTGGGGAGCATGACGGTAAGCAGGCAGGCGTGGACCGGAGCAGTAACTGAGAGATCACATCTTGAGGCACAAGCACAAGGCAGATAGAGCACACTGGGAATGGCAAGGACTTTCCGAAACCTCAAAGCCTGTCCTCCATGACACACACTTCCTCCAACAAGGCCACATCTCCTCATGCCTCCCAAATCATTCCAGCGACCGGAGGCTAAACATTCAGCTATATGAGCCTATGGGACCGTTCTCATTCAGTCCGCCACAAGGCATGAACATGAGCATTAGGAGAAAGCAAGGCGCTCAGAAGGATGCACATGGGTGTGGAGATGTCTTCCCATGGGACAGTAAGAGAAAGTGGGACACACAGAAGTATAGGCTTGGCTGCTCAAGGAAGAATCTCAGAAAGGCTTGTCCAATCAGAGCACAGGCTCCTTGGGAGAGGTGCAATTAACTGCCTTAGCATTACTTACATATGCTCTTTTGGTGGTTTTCAATTTATATGTCAAAAGTTTCCAAGAGATCTTTCTTCTTCCTTTTCTCTCTTTGTAAATGGGATTACAGGGAGGGTTGGAGATGCTTTGGATGGAAATATATCTAATCTGAGAAGATAAAACTGGAGGCTATGAGGGCTGCACAAGGAGTTTAGTAAATGTCCTTTCCTACAAATGGGTTTTCTATAAGATGCCTAGGAGAAAATGCAGTGTCCTGGCTTGGAGGGGAGGAAGAACAATGATTAGCAGTTGGTGATTGTGGCGGAATGCTCCCCTCTGGTCCTGAGTGGCTTTGAGTCAATTCCAGTCTGAGGAGTTCCTCTCTCTGCTTCATGTACTCAAGGTGTTTCCTGTCTTTTTATGTGGCATCAAGAGGACATACCAGTCAGTCAGTCAAACGTTTTTGAGTGCACATGGCTGTTTGGAAAGCAATAGAGGGGTTGACCGCTGGGAAATCATGGCCACTGGAGAGTGGGGAAGCAAAACCACAGGCCTGGTTCGTGTCTACAGCAATGGCAAAGGACTGCTTAACTACCCAGGTGATACGGGTCAGTGATCTCTTTCCTGTTGCTCTGGGGTTCAGAGGCTCTGGGTGAGTGGTGCGAGCCCGGTTGTGTTGCTTAGCTTCATGTCAAATTGACACAAGCTAGTCGTTTAGGAAGAAGGGGCTGAGAAATTGAGAAAATTTCTCTTCTAGATTGGCCTGTAAGTGCTTTTCCTTGACTAATGATTTACGTGGAAGGACCCAGACCACAGTGGGGTGTGCTAACCTTGGACAGGTGGTCGTGAGTTATGTAAGAAAAATAACTGAGCCAGCCACGAAGAATAAGCCAAGAAGAAACATCCTTCTATGGCCTCTGCATCCCTTCCTGCCTTCAGGTTCCTGTCAAGAACCTGTCCTGATTTCCCTCAATCTTGGCGTGTGACCGCAGAGTTCCAAGATGAAATAAACTCTTTCCTCCCCAAATTGCTTTTGGTCATGGTGTTTTATCACCGCAATAGAAACTCAGATAGAAATTGGTACTAGGGATGGAGTGTTGCTATGGAAGACCACCATGTTTTTGAGAGGATTGTGGTAGGCTTTTGGAACTTGGTCCAGAAAAGCCGTTGTGTTCTCTGAGCATCATGAGTGTGATGGAAACTTAGAAGACAATACCGAGCAACGCAGACAACGGAGGCCTAACTTGGGAAGCTTCGGGAAGACGCAAGGACTCTATCAGAGCCACTTACAAGATATTTTGCTTAAGAACCACCAAGGTGAAACTTTTGTTTTGCTGGGAACAATTGATTCTGGTTAGTTATGACTGTGATCTATTACTAATAAGAGGCCAGCATCATTGAGACAAATTTTTTTCTGGCAACTGTTTTCTCAGGGTCAGCACACAGAAGCTGTGGTCCAGAGGGGGACAAGGATAGACCACATGGCAGCAGTCAAACCCGGCAACATGTAACAATCCCCCAGCTGGTACTGGTTCTGAAGGCAGGAAGGGGTCATAGAGAGCGGCTGAAGCTTGGTACTATGAGAAAGTGGGGGAGCCATTGGTGGATGCGCGGCTGCAGGCATCTCAGTAGAAGCTCCATGACTGAGGGGTCATGGAGAGAAATTGAAACTTGGGCCATGTGACAGAGTCAGAGTCCCTGAAGAGATCCCAGAAGAGGCTGTGTGTCAAGGCACAGACCAGTTGCAGCAGACACCCCAGCACTTTGGAGAGGCCAGCACTATGAGACGACTGTGAAGGACGGCGACACTGGGGAGTGGAACCAGGCTGGTCCTGAGACAGGCCGTGCTGTGGATGGCAGGGCTGGAGAGCTGGGCTACGGCCTTTGGAGCCCAGAGGATCATGTGTGGGTCCCAGATGCTGAGCTTTACACGGTTGGTACTTGATTATCACTGTGCCCTGGTTCTTCCCTCCTGGAGTAGAAAATAAATATGTGATTTATTTTGTTTTTACAGAAACCCACAGCTGAGAGACTTTGAACTTTTAAAGAAACTAGGGAGTTTTAGAGAGATTTGGGGATTTTTAGAAAGACTGTGGATGCTTTAAAGAGACTAAACTTTTAAAATATTTGAATTTAAAAGAAATTGGTAGGAGCTTTTGAAGTTGTGATGTTTTATTTTGTACTAGTGATATTAATATATAAGATCTCCAGGTCAAACAAGAAAGGGAAGTTTATGGTGTAATAGTGATGTGTTTATACATCAACTTCACACAAGTTAGAGTCATTTGGGAAGAGGGAACTACAATTGAGAACATGCTCCTATCAGAATGGCCTCTGGACAAGCACATTTTCTCAATAAAGATTGATGTGTGAGGGCCCAGACCACGCTGGGTAATGCCAGCCCCAGCCAGATGGTCCTGGATTGTGTAAGAAAGCAGGTTGAGCAAGTCATGAGGAGCAAGTCAGAAAGCAGCACCCCTCCATGACCTCTGCTTCAGCTCCTGCCTCCAGGTTCCTGCCTTTAGTTCCTGCCCTGACTCCCCTCAGTGATGGAGTGTGACATAAGAGCTGTAAGATGAAATAAATCCTTTCCTCCCCAAGTTGCTTTTGACTATGATTTTTATCACAGCAATAGAAAACTAAGACATTTACCTAGATATCCACTACAGAAACTGACAAAGAGCCGTGACAACCTCGTGTCCCTGAGCAGCCAGGAGTTGGTAGGTGAGGGGAAGGTCTCACATATGGACACACCCCACTAAGGGAGGCAATGCATACATAGTCAGCAGAGTCTACCTAGGATTGTTCCCACGGGTCTCACCCAGATCATCTAAGAAAACTAATCTCCAGAAAGATGAGTTGTGTCACCTGTGACTTGGACATTCTGGGGGAGCAGGATCCCCATAGAAGATACACAGCTTCGGTCAAAACTCCAGGACCAAGTGGCCTTGACAGAACTGGGGCTCAGCTTCTACTTGACTGTAACTCACTAGGCCAGGTCCACTACCCTATGATCCTGACATCCCCATTGGAATCTTGTCCCAGTAGGCTCTAGCTTTGGCTGGAACTCTGGGTAATATGAGGAAAACTAACAGATGGGGAGAAGTGTTTAGTGTGGATGCAGCCCTGGGGTAAACACCTTCAGTGCCAGGAAGTGGGGTGGAGCTTTATGGTTCAACAGGGCCCAAGAAGGGAGGTAGGGGGTGGTGGGGCTCCTGACAGTTGTTGCAAGGCTTCAACCAGAAAGAAAACAAGCCCATACAGCATCAGGACTAAGACCCACAACTGGATTTGAAGGTCTCTGTTTAGGAAAATTGAAACACGTATTCAGAGAAAATGTGAGTCCCAGCTTTGGCAACAGAGCCATGCATAGCAGCCAGAAGGCAAAGCAAGCTCGGTCTATCTGTGATGAGGCACGAGTCATCGTGTCTGTCTACAGGACAGAATCATTCAGTCTCAGAAAGGAGTGACTGTGCAGTGTGCTCACCACAAAATAATGACAAGAATATGTGGTCACGCTGTGTTACTCAGCTGGAAGCAGCCATTCCACGAGGCACACATTCCGGCACCCCGAAGCTGGGTGTGGTGGCACACGCCTACAGTCCCAACACTCACGCGGTAGAGGCAGCAGGGAATTGAGTTCCAGGCCAATCCCTGCTATACAGCAAGTCTGAGGCTAGCCGGGGCTAGGTGAGACCCTGTCTCAAAACAGAGACCAAAGACCACAAAAGTAATCAATTAATTAAAATTAGGCAAAGGGTGAAAACAGTATAGGCAGAACACCCAATGACACGCCTAGCATGTGAGAAGCCCTGAGTTTCAACTCCAGGGCTCTAAGGACAAAAGAAGGGAGGGTAAGGAAGAGGAAGATGACCCACCAGGACCACGGCAGCAACAGCAGCTTAATAGTGGAGCCACCCAGCCCCCACACACACCCACTTACTTTCACACGCTCATTCACTCTCATAGACACCCTCACATGGAGAAAGAACCTCCAGGGTGGGGGTGGGGACAGTGTGCCATGTGCTGGGGGCGGTTTCAGCCTTGCCAGCCACACTTTATAAATTTTGCATCATCTTGGCTATGAATAGCTCCTTCTGCAGCGAGGCAGACAGATCAAAGGGAGGAGAAGGGCCCGAGGAAAGCTGGGGGAGGGTCAAGATGCACATTGAATCCCTACAGAAGGTTTTGGAGCCTGAGGGAAAGCAGTGTGGGGAGATGGCATTGGAGGAGGGAAAAGTATCCCCCCCACAACAAGGTGTACTCCCAAGGCCAATAGGTGTCCCCAGCAGGGACCTGGAGAACCCGTGTGCTTCCAAGAACGTGCCATAGGGAGCCTGGAGTAACACCTGAGCTGACCTGAGGCCCAGACCTCTGGCCAGTAGAGGCTATTTTAGGATAAGCACCGTGAGCGCCTTGGCCAGTCAAAAGGATGTATGATGGGGAACAGGTATACTGTAGAAAGGTGTAACAGGAAGTGCAATCCAGTAAGGTACAGGCCACGGGGGTTAGGAAGGCAACGCTGATGATGTCATAGCCACTTTCACTGCATCTGTGACCGGGGAGCCTGGGTTCAAATCCTAGCTCTATTCTTTCCTAGTTGTGTGACTTTTGGCAAAATACATGACATCTCCATACCTCAGTCACCCCAACGTTAACTTAGAAGAAAGTCACAAAAGCTCCTGAACTGGGTGGTGGTCAAGAGAAGTTCCCGGCCCCCGCTGCTGCCAATCTGAGACATCTGCACGCCAGCCCACTTTGCCACCCCACCTGAGGGGAACTGGCACAAAACACTAGACACAAGCGGGTCTCGTACCAGGCCACATGAGCACATGTCATCACGTCACCAGTGCTGTGGCCTGCCGGTTAGAGCCGAGGAAGTCACTGCCCAACAGCCCCCCCACCCAAGAGACACCCAGTTTTCAGAGCTTACAGCCTGCCCCTGCCAGCTTACCACCTAAACCACCTTCTCGTGTCCCCAGATCAGGGTCTCAGGCCACTCTCAACCTTCCGTCTTCCTCACTATCACACACATAAACGTTCCCAGTTACCTGAGTTGGTGATACCTTTACCGTGTCCAAGCACCTGCCCACACCAGGAGCTGCTCTACTTCCTAATGGATCCTCCAAGGGAAAGGCCATTGCTATCCCGACTCCTCCCGTGGGCTGAAGGAAGGTGGGTAAGGCTCGGGCCTCACCACACCTGGCACCTTCAGTTAGGGCTGTTCCCTGCACATGCTGGGATGGCGGGCAAGGCCCTTCTGCTCCTTGGACCCGAGTTTCCCAAGCAATATCAGACCCGGGGTACAAGGCTTCTAGAGTCCATCTCCAACCTTCTGCTTGCTGGCTGGAGAGATGAGTACCCAGCCAAGCATGTATTTGTCTTCCTGGGGTGGCTGTTTCTATCTCCTAAACCTGGACCGCCATTCGAGAGAGAGCCGAGTCTAGCACTCAGTAAGTGCTTGGAAGGTAAGCGTTACTTCCCTCCGTTATTTCCCTCCTCAACCACCATCATTCACCCCCAGGGCAGGGTTCCTACAGCCAGGCTCTAGTTACCCTTTGGTGGCCTGGGTCCAAAGTGAGGGCAGATGAGGAACCCAGCCCCTCCAAGAGACCAGTGATCACTCTCCTGCCTCTCTTCACTGGCCTCCTAGGGGCTCCATCTGGGAACTTCCTCCAAAATGAGACATGCCCTCCCTGAGGGGAAGAGGTCCATGAGACTAAGAAAGCAGATGAACAAGTCCAAGAAAGCTGGCTTTACAGACTCACAAGGCCCTGTCCAAAGGTTCAGGGTTCTGAGCACGGAGGGACAAAAAGCATCTGCTAGGCGAGCAGACTCCTTCGCCCACAGAGCTGCCTGGCAAGCTGCATGCGAGTCCTTAGGAGGGACTCGGGGGTGCTGCTTTTGAGAGTCCTCACCCATGCTGAGGTGGACTTTTCAGCGATGTGGCTGTCTTAGCATCATCCCTGCTCCTGAAAGTGACCCTCACTCGTACTCCTGTGAGATCCCAGGAAATCCCTGCCTCACCGAGCAAGACTTGAGTGGCATCGCTGCTTTAGTCTGTCATTGATGCCCTGTATAGGGTGGGCACACATGTGTTCATGTCTTCCCGAAATCAGGCAACATAGTCCTGCCTCCCCAAATGTCTTTTCTGCTCCCTCTGGCCAGGACAGAGGGACCTTCAGAGATGCATGATTCAGAGATGGGCTGGGAAAGATGGCTTCACTGTCACTCAAGGCCCCTTTTCCAAGATGGCCCTGGTGCTTGGGATGTTCATGGCATGTCGGTCTTCAGAGTCCTGCTACAGTCACTTCCTGGCCCTGACACTTACAAGCTCCTTCTAATTTTACAATAGCTGCTCATGGGGTCAAACCAGCACCTTGGCCCCAGAGAGAGGAAGGAAGAGACACCAACTTCTACCAGCCTTGCTGATCCAGCTGTTCAGGAAGGCAGCTGTGTTCTACTCCAAGAGTGGAAGGGAGTTGGCAACAGGAACTCAGCTCCCACATCTGGCCCCACAGTGCACCTGCAGTTCCACTGGCTGCTATCACCGTATGACACACCTCTGCAGCAGCAAAGCCTTCAGTCATGTGACCCACTCTTTGATATTTCATGACACGCTCACATACAACCCTCAAAGCCTAGCCAAGGTAATTTCTTTCTAGTCCTGCTCTTTGTTTTTTAGTCCCAGGCTAAATCAGCTCCTTTGAGAGACTTCCAGGGCCGTATCCCTCAGAGACAGAAGCCCAGGGCAGAACAGCTTGTCCCTCCACCGCGTGAGATCATGTTAAGACATCTGTTTTGCAGATGAAGAAACTGAGGCACAAGATATAAAGTAACTGACTAGACAGAACCTCGTTGGCAAGAGGCAAGAAGGTCGAAATGGTGTCCTTCTCCAAAACCTGAGGATTTCCCTGACCAGCAGGAGGGACACTGTGGTACCACAGACTGCTATTTCTTAGCTCTGCACCCAGCTCATGAGGAACTCTTAGCTGCCATTCTTGGTCACATAGCCACCCTTGAGCTTTGATCTCTCATGCTGAAGTCCCGGCTCATGGCTGATTCCCTCACAGGGAATCACTGTCCCTGCGACAAAAAGGATATTGGTAGACTCCCACTGACCCTCCTGAGCCACGGCCCAGAAACAGCCCTTCCACTCTGAGGCCTTCGACTTTCAGGGCACAGGGTGACTCCACCTGAAAGTTGCAACCATTCTTCCTCTGTGGTGGTTAGAGTCACCAGCCCAACACAGGGCTGGTGATAGCAGGCTGGGACCTCGTAGGAGAGAAAGACATTTAGTGGACTTCCAGACAGCTCCTCAGCAGGGGATCCTGAGCATCAGGGTACTCCTCGCCTGGCCCCCCAGGAGCTGTAGCCTGGTCCAACAAGGTCCACCAATGCCTACAGGATTACTCTGTTAACTTCCTATTGCAAGGAGGGTACATTAGGCCTCCAGCATCCTCCCCTGCCTCTTCCTTGTGGGATCCTAGGTATGAGAGCTTCCCTCCACTGCCGTTGCCCTTGCTGCCGACACATCCAGATTCCCTCAGTGTCCAGCCTCCAGGCGGTATTGCTCTCAGAGCCTCATGCCACGGCTGCTTGAATTCATCTTAAGCCACACCCACTCATCGCAGAGTCGGAGCCTCAGGTGCACAAGTCACATTTAATTGCACGACAGCTATGGGACTGGTAGATGCCGTGGGGAGGAGATTAAGAACCTCTCCATCACCACAGAGACTTCTTTTCGGCAGATCTGGAGGACGAATCCTGACTAACCCGAGGCATTAGAGGATTGCACTCTTGGACGTGAGGGCAGTCTGGATGCCGCATTTGTCTCCTCATGGACTGGTTGATTCTGCCGACCTGGCTGGCTCAGGGACTGTCCCTCCCCTGTCCCCTCCGTGTGTACTTACCTTGTTAGAGAGGACAAGCTTCCCCAATACAAGAGGACTGTTCTTCCATCAAAGATACCTGAATATCTGCACCCCCTGCTAGAACCTCCAGACTGCAGGAATTACATCCTCCATTGCCAGTGGCTGGTGTTTGGTTACCTTCAGGCACACATGAGGCAGCTGGTGAGGATGGTCCTCCTAGTCCAGAGAAGCAAGAAAGGGAAATTGAAGTCTGTGGAAGGTCATGATGGCTGAAACTGAGGTAGTCAGGCAAAAAAATATCGAAACACAGAAGAAGGAAGCAACCTGGCTCTCCCTCAAGCTGTGGAGCTGTCTCTAATTTCAACCACCCTTGCTTCTTTCCTTTCTTTTGAGACAGTCTCCCTATGTAGCCCTGACTGACTTAGAACTCTCTATAAATTCCAGGCTAGCCTCTGCCTCCAGAGTGTTGGGTGGCGCACATTTTTAATCCCAACACTCAGTTCAGTTTTTCTGCTTATCCAGTGCTATTTCAAGTTTTCACATAGTTCAGACTATGCCGTGGCTCTGGTATTGACTCCGACTGGGAGCTCGTTACCTGGTTCCTGCATGAAGGTTTCCCCTTCAGTCTGTCTGTCTCTCCCATTTCACTGCACTCTGCCTGCCATGCCCTCGGCTGGGAGACCTCCTCCCGAGTTTGTGCAGGTGCCGCCTGCAGGCTCTCTGATTGGCAGCCTTTCTAAACCTCTAGCACACCTTTTCTGCTCTTCTCACTTCCGTCCATTCTTCTCTTCTGTCTGTAATGGATTTCTGAGCTTTGGTTGGCTCCTTTTAAATGTTTTTTTTGGGGGGGGGGGTTGTGGCATGTGTTGTTACAACACCTTCTCTGTCCCTCCCTCTTTCTAGAAGGACTCAGGCTGGCTTCCAACTCCATCCTCCTGCCTCAACAGCCCCCTCAAGCGCTGGGATTACAGGTGTGCACCCCCGCGCCCCACTATTTTCATTTGCGTGGGGTTGAACTGTGAGCCTTGAAGACTGTCTTTGTGGAAATGGGTTTTGTGGACTCTCGGGGAAGGTCGAGTCGGAATCACCTGCACTCCAGTTTTCTGTCATTTGCAGTTTTATTCCCATCTTCTCTTTCACACATACCTCCTTCTCTCTCTTCTTCCTGCTTTCCCATCTGTGTCTCTTTCCTTTCTAGGTTAGCTCTTACTGGCTCCACTGTGTCCAGTTAGGATCTCGCTTTCATCTGTCTCTGTGTATGGCTACCCTGGGGGCTTTTGCTCCAGTATCACTGAGTGCCTGGGGCCTGCACTGACCCAGCCCTCCCTGCCTTGAGTGAACTCTGATGACCTCACATGCAGTTTCCCCTAAAGGCAGTAGTGTATACCACTAACCTGAAACACTTTTGACCTGGTGCCCCTCCTCTATTTCTTTCTTCCACTGCTCTGAATTTCTTGGAAGACAATATCAGTGTAAGAGGAGGGAGCTGGATCCTCAGGCCTAGATCCCCATCCTGCTGCAGGGGACTGTGCAGGGGCAGAATGAGCTTCTCTAATATGAGCCATGAGGGTACTTTGTTAAGGCAGCCTGTTCTCGTCTTGCTAACACAGAGCCACTAGAGGTGTGGCTCAGCGGCAGAGTGCCTGCTTTCGGTGGCTAGGCTCTGGGTACCACACCAGCACTACAAAAGACAACACAAAACAAACAAACAGAGCCAAGAGAGTAAGCAAAGCTGACATAAGGAGAGAAATACTACCATCAAGATTCTCACAACAGCAGCCTTAGATTGTTTCTGGTGGAGATGGCCAGGTCAATAACTCAACACGGCTGAGACCCATCCCACAATGACAGTGTCCAGTGATTACCTAGAAGGTGACCAAGTTAGTCCTGAGTTCCTAACTCTAGTGCAGAGAGAGTTGAGTGAAAGTGTGCCTATGTCTCTCAGCTGCATTGAGTGAGACTTCTAAGGAGGATGAGAATTTGAAAGGAATCAAAAAGGAACCAGGTAAGTCGGAAATCCACAAAGATGGTGGTGGGAAAGAGATTGGTTTTGCTGATGCTATTGATAATGATTCCTGGAGACTCTGGCCATCGGGAGATCAGGGTCAGAAGAAGGGCAGTTTTACTGTGGCCTCAGAGAAGTAACCCTGGAAGACTCCAGATGGTAAAGTCTCTGAGTGGCTTGCAGATGCGTGGAGTGCTTCTGAATCAGCCGTCAGTGCGGGGCTGTAGTGCTGATGGGCTCAGCTTCTGACCTTGGTAACTGTGAGAAAATCAAGAAGGGATTGTGGAAATTCTGGGATTCCACACGAATTCCGAGTAGCATCGGCCCACAATGGACTGGGTGAAAACAGAGGACTCAAGCAGAGTGTGAAGGGGACGCAAAGCTGCCGTATTTGTCACAGTGGCAGGCAGAAGCAATGGTTGCTGGTGGATGTCAATGGTTGCTGGTAATATTGCACATCTAGTTACCAGCGGTCCCCCCATCACAGCAGACTGGGAGGTCAGCATGTGTGGTCATCTCTTCGATTGCCCAGTGGTCTTGGCTGTGCACCTTTCTAGTTTCTCCAGATGGACTGACCCATGTTTAGGTTAAACAACTATTTGGTGTGGGCCAAACTTCAAGCAAGCATATTGACCATGTGGATATCTTTGAAGCAAGCTGATGATAAAGTCAGAGAATGCAATTTGTTAAAAGGTAATTTAATTTTTAGGAGAACAGTTACACATTCCTAGTTTGGATTAAAAAGAAAAGAATTCAAGCAAAATCATTTAACATCAGAGAAAGCAGTTCGATTTACTATTGTCCTCTAGATTTATGGGTTGACAAATTGTCAGTATTTGTTATTAATATTTTTCAGCTCCAAATAGTGATGGGTCCCTGTAACCTCAGCACTCCAGAGGCTGAGGCACCAGGATTGTGTGAATTGAGACCCTGTATTGGAAAAAAAAAAAGTCTTTATAGTTAGCAAAATTAGTATGACACTGTTCAATTACATCTCCCCGCTGTATGGTCATTGATGGGTAGTTATATAATGTCAGCTAAGAAATGTCATTCATGGAGCTGGAGTGAAGTCTCTGTGATTTAAGAACCAATGTGGTCTCTTGCCGAAGACCTGACTCACATTCCCTGTAACTTATAATTAAGTAATTTTTTCTAAATGCTAATAATGACTTTTCATAAATCAGTATTACAGCCTGATCTTCCTTAGTTTACATTTTAAAAATTACAGTATTTGTATTGTTTATGCTAATAGCAATATATACATATTCTTCTCCCTGCATGGTCTGGATATTCTAAATCATTACCTAAAAAAGTACATAGCTACATGAATCACCAAAAAAAGAAAAAAAGAAAAAGAAAAGAAAAAATGGGGATGGGGAAAGGGACCATTCCTGCAGCTTCTAGATTCCTCCCAGGGAGGGGATAGCTCAGCAGTTCAAACACTGGAAACTTTAAAACCCTGCAGACCTTCTCAGTGGGTGAAAGTGTCTCAGGCTAAAGGTTGGACTAAGGGCGTGGCCTCCTACTTGCCCTTGGCACTACTGAGAGCACAGAGGCAGAAGCCAGGGCAGTTTAGAAGCTGCATTTATTATAGCTACCAGTTAGATGTAGACTAGTATAGAATATATATGTGGGCACCAGAGGAGAGGCCTTGGGCTCTAAGGGAGTGTAACTACCATGCCCAAGCTTATCAAAGCCCTTGATGACTTGAAATGTAAAATAGGACTAAATAGACCATCACCCTTCTAAGAGACAAGACAGCAGCTGGGGAAGGTAGGAAATCTTTTCTCCCCGTGAGGCCAAGACGAAAAAATAAAACAAGGGAAAGGAGTCATTCCACAGCGATGCTCTGCAAGACCCAGGGCAAGTGGCCTCCTCTTCAGAGAGTGACAATAGGCCTTATGGGAGAGTCTCTGGGTGGTCAGACTGCCTGGAGTAGGGGGCCCCAAAATGGCTCAGGATCTGGAATGTCTAAACGGCTTCTGACTGGAGTGATTCTCATGCCTTTTTGGTTTCTGGGCTTTGTGGAGGGTTAGAGAACCCATTTTCCTTTGGGGTTTTTTTGTTTGTTTTGTTTCTCTGTCTGTCCTAGAACTCTGTAGACCAGCCTGACCTCAGACTGGTAACAGGGCCAGGGCCAGGGAGCCAGGGCAAATTTTGTGTCAAAGAAGGGAGTCACCATCCCAGTTTTCTGGGGTGTATTTAGAATAGACCTTCTGGAGAAGTCACTCTTTGTTCCGGGACCTAATGAGCATAGAACCTGGGCAGGGTGAGTGGGAGCACTGAGTGGGAGCAGGCTTCACTATGATTTGGATGGTATTTATCCCCGCCCACCCACCCTGACTTCATTTATTAGAGGCTTAGTCCTCGGTGTGGTTATGTTAGGAGATAAGACCTTGAAACAATAGGCTGTTGATCATTGAGGGGGCTGTGAAAGCCATGTAGTTCTCATGAGTCCTGCATAGCTTTGTGAGAGGGTGGGACCAAAGGGGCAGACTGACACTTCCCACTCTGGCTTCTAGCCATCTGCTGTATGACAGATGAAAGGCCCTCACTGGGCTCAGGCATATATTGACACCATGCTCTTGGATCTCCAAAACTGTTAACCAAATAACCTATCCTGTGTACATCACTAACATGCTGTGTTGTAGCAATGGGAAACAGATACTTAAATTTGCTTTAGTTATGACTTCTAGTACTGTGAAGACGTATCACGACCATGGCAACTCTTTATAAAGGAAAATATTTAATTGGGTGGCTAACAGTTTCAGAGGTTTATTCCATTATCATCATAATAGGACATGGCAGTATGCTAGAAGACATGGTGCTGGAGAAGGAGATGAGAATTTTACATCTTTTATCTTCAGGCATCAGGAAGTGAACTGAAACACTGAAATGACTTGAGCATGTGAAACCTCAAAGCCTGCCTCCACAAAGACACACTTCCTCCAAGGCCACACCTACCCCAACAAAACCACACCTCCTAATAATTCCCCTCCCTATGAGCTTATGGGAGCCAATTACATTCACTAACATACATTTACTGTAGGATTGTCAGCTGTTCCATAGTTTATCAGTCAAAAAGTACTCAGCTTCAGGTAGCATAATCTCTCAATTACAATACTAAGATCATAAGGACATTTAATAGCTTTCTATCAAGAAAATTTTAACCAGCACTCAGGAGACAGAGGCATGCAGATCTCTGTGAATTCAAGGCTATCCTGGCCTGCATACAGAGCTCCAAGCTATCCAAAACTGTGTAGGGAGACCCTGTGTACCGGAGAGTTTTATGTCAACTTGATTTAAGTTAAAGTCATTTGAAAGGAGGGATCTTCAATTAAGAAGATGCCTCCAACCAGGTGGTGGTGGTGTACACCTTTAATTCCAATCCTTGGGAAGCAGAGGCAGATGGATCTCTGTGAGTTTCGAGGCCAACCTGGTCTACAAAACAAGTTCCAGGACAGCCAGCACTGTAACACAGAGAAACCCTCTCTTGAGAAAACAAAAGAAAAAGAAAATGCCTCCATAAGATCAGGCTGTAGGCAAACCTGTAGGACATTTTCTTAATTAGTGACTAATGTGGGGAGGGCCCAGTCTATTGTGGGTGGTACCATCCCTGGGCTGGTGGTCCTGGGTTCTATAAGAAAGCAGACTGAGCAAGCCTTGAAAACAGTCAGTAAGCAGCACCCCTCCATGGCCTCTACACCATCTCCTGTCTCCAGCTTCCTGCCCTGTTTGAAGGACTGTCCTGACTTCCTTAATGATGAACTATGATGTAGAAGAATAAGCTGAATAAACCCTTTCCTCCCCAAGCTGCTTGGTCATGGTGTTTCATCACAGCAATAGTAGTCCTGACTAAGATACCCTGCCTCAAAGAATGAGAGGAAGGAAGGAACGAACAAACAAATGAAGGAACATAAGAGAGAAGGCAAAGGAAAATCTGACCTAGAACATCCCATAGAAGGGGGATAGCCAGAGACAGTCAATGACGTCACTGAGTCAGGGAAAGATCATGTCATGGGCGGGAAGAGCAGCTCATCAGGCTCACCTCCGCCCCACTTCACAGCAGAAATCCCAGGAGGGGGCAGCATCTTCTGCAAAGGGACCAAGTGGGAGGCAGGGATGCTAGCATCCAACCAAAGTGCCAGCTGAAAGGCTGTGTGCAGAACCTCATGGGAACTCGAGGCCCCTTGTCCTGTGAGCCTTCCAGAGGACACCTGAGAAAGTAAGTACGCTGGGCCGCTTTTATTGTAAACTCAATGTTTCGTTTGTTAGATCTGATTTCAAAATAATGTAATCTCAATGCATATTTATTTTTATTTTTCACCTCTGAGTAATTTATTTTTTTCTTTTAATTTTATAATTTTCAGTACATTCCAACCATAGCTTTCCCTCTCTCCACTTCCCCCAGCCCCCCTCACCCCAAACTTTCCTTCTCCACCAAACCCACTGCTCCTGCTTCCCTTCAGAAAAGAACAGGCCCCCACAACACATATTTATAAAGTGCAAACACTGAAAACACAGAAGGAAACAAATGGGCCTGTGCACCCCAGGTTTGTCATGCCAGCACGAAGAATAGAGACTTCTGTGAGCCGTAGCCTGACAAAACATCTCCGCTGCCCGGCTCCCTAACACTGAAAAGAAATCCCGATGTCCAACAAGATGGCTTGGTGAGTCAGGGTGCGTGCTGCCAAGACTGAGAACTGGCGTCCAGTCCACAGGACCCGCATGGAAGGAGAGAAACAGCTCACAGTGGCTGTCCTCTGACCTCCGCCCCCACGTGCACATTCGCTGCCCCTCCACTATTAACTAACTTAATTAATCAGTGCAATAATAAAAAGAAGCAGAAAACAATCATCTACAGCTTCTCCATCACATCTCCTTATTGTTATTTGTGTGCCTTGGGCTCAAGAAGACAGCTTTCTGATTGCTGTCCCAGTGTCTCTAAGATCCCAGAGGTTAAATAAACCCCGGAGGTTAAAAAAAAAAAAAGTACTGAATGTGGATGCAAAGTTGAACTAATGATGTAAAACCCATGACCTATGCCCTGTGCAGCAGCTTTCTGTACTGCTGGTACCCAGACTATGGTTTCTAAGAACAAATTTCCACTATCAAGGCCCTGGACTCCACAAAGAGATGGCCGAGTCCAGCCAATAAGAAGGATGCTAGACGAGCCTGCTCCAGCACTTTTCCCAACCAGATAGCAGGCTCTGGAAAAGCATCAGAGTCAAGGCCAAAGACTCAATGACTGACTGGAAAGATAGGATAATTCGAGCCTCAATAACAACAATTATTTCAACCATTTAAAACACACAAGATATCTCTGAATTCATGAGTTCAGTTATTTCTTAACCTTCTTAGGCTCCTGGGAGAGCGGTTTTATCTAGAGAACTGTGGGGCGGGACAGGGAAGCACGAATTCTGCCTTTCCCTCACCAGCCACACCTTTAGGGAGCCAAGGAGCACACCTGACTGAGGCATGGCTGCTCCCCAGAGAATTATTTCAATCACAAGCACAAAGGGAATGATAGCGTCTGAACCATCATTGTGCATCTACTAAAGAATTTGAGATTTATTTGCAAACCACTAATGAATTAATGAAGCCAAGTTCTGTCCATCATAACAAGAAAAGCTCAAGGGAGGAAAAAAGGAGAAAAAAAGCTTGAAGTTCCGCACACTCACAAAAAGACTGCAGCCTCAGAACAAGACCAGTCTGTCTGTGCCCTCACATCCCGGCACCTCTGCACAACAGAATCCTAGTAATGGGGATAATCAAGGTTATTTAACCAGACTTGGTTAAAATGTTTGCTCCCTGGGTCCCAGGGATCTGGTCCCCTAGAATTCCCAAGAGTTTGGCCACTGCGCCGCCTGAAGACCACCTCCATCAGTCCAGGCCCTCAGCACCACTGCTGCTGTGGCAAGCTGCCTCTCCAATAACGTGACAGGTGCTGGGGACATTCCATTATTGCCACATTCCTGCCACCGCCATTGCTCCAAACAGTGAGGCTCACTCCTGGGGGGGTCTCCAGACATATCCAGCATGCTCCGGGCTCTGACACTACAGTCCCCCCAGGAGAGGTGCCACCTAAAATGAAGCTTGCAGAGGGACATAACTCCAGACTCACTCAGGAAGGTCCCTGGCAGCTCTAGATCAGACAGGGTTAGTGTCCAGAATTTACAAAGTACCCCAAAAGTCAAATAACCCCAGCTGCCCAACCAATAAATGGTCAAACTATCTATTTACAGTTCTCAAAAGAATAAATACAACTAGCTAATAAGCACATAAAAGGGTCAACATCCTGAGCCATCAGAAAATGCAAAACCACAATGAGTTTCCATCCCAACACAGACAAAATGGTTCTCATCGAGAAACAAACAGCTGAGCAGTGGTGGCAAACGCCTTTAATCCCAGCACTTGGGAGGCAGAGACAAGAGGATCTCTGGGAGTTCGAAGCCAACCTTGTCTACAAATTGGGTTCCAGGGCAGCCAGGACTGTTACACAAAGAAACACCATCTAAAAAAAAAACAAAACAAAACAAAAAAAAAACAAAAACCAAGCAAACAAACAAATAAATGCTGATCAGGGTGTGGTTAGACTGGAGTTCTTGCGTGTTGATTGTGGGAGTTAAACTGGTAGGTGCCACCACTGTGGAAATCAGTTCAGATGTTCTTTAAAAACACTGACAACAGAACCGCTCAGGCCCCAGCTATAGCACTCCTGGGTGTGCATTAGAAAGAATCCAAGTCAGATGTTCTTTAAAAACACTGACAACAGAACCGCTCAGGCCCCAGCTATAGCACTCCTGGGTGTGCATTAGAAAGAATCCAAGTCAGCACACCACAGACACTTGTCACACTACTCCAGACAGACACTCTGGACGCCCACCAGCACATGAACGGATAAAGAGATTGTGGTACATTCACATGTAGCCGGGATGCCCACCAGCACATGAACAGAAAAGAAAACATGGTACATACACATGTAGAAATATGGTAAAGAAAAATGAGCCATGCTATCCATAGGACAGTAAGTGGCACTGGGACCATCATGTAACATGAAGTAAGTCAGATGCGTAAGGACAAATACTGTTTTTGTCACGTTTGGAAGTCAGACTTAAACATATGTGACGTGAGAGCAAAATGGAGAGGAAGCACTAGGAGTGGAGGAGGGTGGGCAGAAACTATATGTGTGCATGAAAGTATCACAGTGAAGCCCAGTTTTCAGCTCCAACTACCGAGATTAAGTTCTTAGAGAGGGAGAGATTCAGATGGGGGTTTCCCAGGACTGCAGGGCACACACACACACTGTTTCCATATTCCCGGAGCCATCACCCCCACTTTAGAGTGTCCCTACTGGCCGTAGAACTTGGTTCTGCTAGGCCTGAGAACGTGTTCCCCACTGCCAGAGAGACCCTGTCACCTGAAGAGTCCCAGCCAGGCCCAGTGATGAGTGCTTGCTCCACTAAATCCTAAGGTCACACAGCCCTGGTAGCCAACATGCCCTACCCAGTCACACTGCCACCTCCACAAACACTTGCAATCTAAGTCAACGAGACACTCACAAACACCACTGGTGTCGACTGCAGCTAGAGTTCACGTAGAAACTCTACCTTCATGTCCTACTCCAAACCGAAGCCAAAGCACCAGTCTAACATCAACCTTTGAGTCAGTATAGAGCTACTCTGCAAAGCCAGACAAGGTGACTGCTCCATGAGATGCACAGCCAAGCACAGAGTCAAGGAAGCAACAGCAAAGGAACAGAGAGGCCCCAAGAAACAGAGAAAAGAAAATGCAGGGTGCTTCTAAAACCGACCCTAGGACCTAATGACCCTAGGAAACGCAGGGAAATGCAAGACAGTGCAGAAGGAGGGTTCAAGAAACTGAAGAAAGGGGGCTGGGGAGGTGGCTCAGCAGTTAAGAGCATTGCCAGCCCTTCCAAAAGTCCTGAGTTCAATTCCCAGCAACCACATGGTGGCTCACAACCATCTGAAATGAGATCTGATGCCCTCTTCTGGCCTGCAGGCAGACACACAGAATATTTCAGAATATTGTTTACATAACAATTAATTAATTCATTAAATTAAAAAAGAAACTGAAGAAAGCAACTGATGACTTGGGGGGAAAAGAAACTCAAGAGCAGAACAGACATTGTAAGAGCCAAACAGAAATCTAGAACTGAAGAATTCAATCAATAAAATAAAAGGTACAATGGAGAATCTTGACAACAGAGTAAATCAAGCAGAAAAAAAGAGTTTCTGAACTTGAAGACAGGTCTTTTGGAATAACTCAACAATAACAAAAATAGTGATAAAGAATAAAAAGAATGAAGAAAGCCTCTGAGACTTGTGGAACACCATTAAACAAACAAATGTTCATTCTATGGGTGTTACAGAAGAGGAAAGCATGGGGAAGCTATTCTGAGAGCAAATGGCTAAAAGCTTCCTTAGCCTTTGGAAAGGTATAAACATCAGAGACTAGCAGGCTCAAAGGATTCTAAAGAGAACTTATCCCAAACCAGCTTCTCTGCAAAGTATGGACAGCCCAAATGTCAAAAAGTCCAAGACTAATAAGAGAATCCAAAGCAAGAGGAGGTGCTGCCAGCCTGTAACCGTGGCACCCAGCAGGCAAAGGTAGGAGATGGCCTAAAGCCTAAGGCCAGCCTGGTCCAGACTAGCCACCATGTTTTAGTTTCCTTTCTAGTTCTGCGATGAACACCATGACCAAATGCAACTTGGAGAAGAAAGGATTCATTTGGCTTACACTTCCACATCAGTGTCCACCATTCAGAGAACACAGATGAGCGACCTGGAGGCAGGAGCTGATGCAGAGGCAATAGAGGAGTGCTTGCTCCTCACGGTTTCTCAGCCTGCTTTCTTATATACTCAGGACCACCAGCTCAGGTATGGCACCACCAATGGTGAGCTGGACCCTCCAACATCAATCATCAGCCAAAACAATGTACAACAGCCAAGCTGGTGGTACACACTTTTAATTCTAGTATTCAGGAGGCCAAGGCAGATGGATCTCTGATGGTTCAAGGCCAGCTTCATCTTCAGAGTGACTTCCAGGACATCCAGGGATATACAAAGAAACCATGTCTTGAAAAACAAAAAAAAAAGAAGAAGAAGACTAAGAAAGAGAGAGAGAGAGAGAGAGAGAGAGAGAGAGAGAGAGAGAGAGAGAAAGGAAGGAAGGAAGGAAGGAAGGAAGGAAGGAAGGAAGGAAGGAAGGATAGCAAGCCCATAGGCTTGTCACAATCAGGGAGTCCCTTTATACAACGTTGGGTGCCATTTGTAGAAGGAGGCGCAGTGGACCGCTTCCTGCCGCCCGGCTCCTGGCTAGTTTTACCAAAAATAATTACACGGAAACTGTATTCATTTAAACACTGCCTGGACCATTAGCTCTAGCCTCTTATTGGCTAATTCTCACACCTTGCTTTCACCCATATTTAGTAATCTGTGTAGCACCACGAGGTGGTGGCTTACCCAGAAGATTCTAACCTACGTCCATCTTGGGCCGGAGCTTCATCGTGTCTGCCTCATTGCCTTCTTCCCAGCATCCTATTCTGTCTACTCCACCTATCTAAGCTGCTGTCCTATCAAAAGCCAAGGCAGTTTCTTTATTAATCAATGAAAGTAACAAATAGACAGATGACTCTCCTACATCATGCAACAGCCAATTTCCTACTAGAAACTACAAACCAGGAGGGAATGGGATAACATGTTCAAAATCATGAAAGGAAAAGCTGTCTACAGAGTATTTTATAACCTGAACAGCTGCTGTTTAGAAATGAAATGGGGGGAGATTTTCTTAGACAAGTAAAGATGAAGGAGTTCATTACCACTATGCTGGCTCACACACAAAGAAAGAAAGAGAGAAAGAAAAAAAGAAAGAAAGGAAGGAAGGAAGGAAGGAAGGAAGGAAGGAAGGAAGGAAGGAAGAAAGAAAGAAAGAAAGAAAGAAAGAAAGAAAGAAAGAAAGAAAGACTTAAAGGTGTCCTGGAGTCAAAGGACTATATCGCCCAAAACAGTCAAGGCAAAAATAGAAAAACTCACTGGGACAATAGATACACATGAAGAAGAAAAACAAGTAGACTTGGCCATTAGATAACCAACAGAACACAAAACACATAAAAGATGAGGGTTCTGGGACCATTGAGATGGCTCAGTGGGTAAAGGCTTCTACCAAGGGAAAGGCACTTGCCACTAAACCTGATGACCTGAGTTTGATCCCCAGGACCAAAATGGTGGAGAGAGATTCAACTCCTATGTCCTCTGCAAGTGCACAGTGGCACACACACACACACACACATACACACACACACACAGAGAGAGAAAGAGAGAGAGAGAGAGAGAGAGAGAGAGAGAGAGACCTTTTGAGAAAGGAAGAAGCCAGGTGCTGATGGTGTACACCTTTAATCCCAGCACTCAGAAGGTAGAGGCAGGTGGCTATCTGAGTTCAAGGCCAGCCTGGTCTACAGAGCTGTTTACAGGATAGCTAGGACTACACAAAGAAACCCTGTTTAAAGAAAAAAAGAAAAAACAAAAACAAAAGATAAGAAATCTGTTGTCATCTAGCCTAATCCCTTACATGTGTCCTGCTTTTAGAAATTTCTTTGTTTCAAACTTTGAACTTTGTGTAAGAAAGACTTTTTGCTATGATTGAAGATTTAATCTAGAGCCTTGCACATACAAAGCATGTGAGCTCCAGCTGCAGTCTGAAAAGACCCTTCTGGCCACACCTCTTAGGGTTCTATGAGTTTCCTTTGCCTGAATGTCTGTTTCTTTCCCAAGACCAGGGAAGATTTTTAGGTATAACCTCATTAGACAGGTTTTCTATTGCTATTCTAACAAAAAAAATACTCAAAAAAAATGACAGGAATAGATTCATACTTGCCAAGAACAACCTCGAATATAAGAAGCTCAAATCCTCTAAAATACAGAATGGCACAGACCCAAGTCTCTGGGGAGGTAAAGACATGGAGGACCACTAGGAGTAAGTGGTGGGGAAAAGGGAGAGAAAGAGAGAGAGAGAGAGAGAGAGAGAGAGAGAGAGAGAGAGACTGAATGAATTTAAGATTTAAAAAAAGCAAAGCAATCTGACTATATACTATAAGATATTCATTATATTCATTCATTCTACTAGTAAAGACACATAAGCTGAACGTGAAATGTTGGAAAGGATATTCCATGCAAATAGAAACCATCAGAGCATCTTTGCTTATTCCACATAAAAGAAATCTCAAGTCAAAATCTGAAAGAGGGGGTTGGAGAGACAGCTCAGCAGTTTGAAACACTGTGGCACTCGCCAAGGACCCAGGTTTCACATGGTGGCTTCTGAACATTTGTAACTCCAGTTCCAGGAGACCTGAAACCTCTTCTGACCTCCTGAGGAGCCAGGCATGCATATGGTAAGCATACATGTATGTAGGCAAAACAACCATACACAAAAAATAAAATAAACCAAACACTTTTTACACTTAAAAGGAAACAAGGAAGGTGTAATAGTTTGAATGAGGATGGCCCCCCTAGGCTCATATGTTTGAATAATTGATCCCCAGTTGGTGGAACTGTTTAGGAAGGATTAAGAGGTGTGGCCTTGTTGAAGGAGGTGTGTCACTGGAGGTGGGCTTTGAGGTTTCAAAAGCCCACACCATTCCCAGTTAGCTCTCTCTGCCTCAGGCTTGTGTCTCAAGATCCAAGCTCTCAGTGACTGCTCCAGTGTCATGCCTGCCTGCTGCCATGCTCCTACTGTGAGGATCAGAGACTACTGGAGTTTTTAGCCCCAAATAAATTATTTCTTTTATAAGTTGCCTTGGTCCCAGTGTCTTATTACAGCAATAGAAAAGCAACTAAGACAGTAGGGAAACTATCCAAAGACAGTGGATAAGCTCAACAGGAGAGAATGAATTACAAACACCTTTGCCCCAAACTGCAGCCACAACACATAGGGCAAATGCTGCCATGAAGGCAAAGGTGGGTGCCAATATGGTTACTAGCTGGAGATTTCCACACCCCACTCTCATCAGATCTAAACCATACTGTAGACCAAGTGACCGCAACACACAAGTAGAGTGCGTCATCCATTGATCAGGATTTCCATTGTCTTTATTAGTACATGGACAAGAGATGCCTTGGGCCACAAAGCAAGTTGCAGAGCTAAGATGACTTAGCAGGGAAAAGCTCTTGCCACGCAAACTTGATGACCTGAGTTTAATACCCAGAACCCATGGTAGAAAAGAGAACACAAGTATTATTGCTACTTCCACACACACAGCCTCTCACACACAGTAACTTAAGACAATATTTGTTTAAAAGAGAGGGACATGGTAGTACACACCTTTAATACTAGCACTTGAAAGGCAGAGGCAGGTGAATTTTAGGCCACCCTGTTCTGGATAGTAAGTTCCAGGTCAGCCAGGGCTAGATAGTAAGCGCCTGTCTAAAATAATTAATAACAATAATAGGTCGGATTTAAAAAGAGAGAACAATCTGGAAAACTGAAGCAGGAGCACTACTGTGTATTTAAGATCATCCTCAGCTACAGAGTAAATCCCAAGGCCAGCCTGAACTGCAGAAGTAACGCCTAAATCTGAGCTTCAGGAGGGGACCCTGTCTCAAAGAAAAATTTTTTTTAAAAATCAAACCCAAAGTTAGTAGAAGAAAAAAAATCAAAGAGAAATAAAATAGAGACTAAAATAAATACAAAAGATCAATAGTAAGTTTTTTGAAAAGATGAATAAAATCGAATAACCATTAGCCAGGCTCGCAAGGGCAGAAGAGGGAGGAAATACTCATATAAATAAATTCAGAGATGAAAAATGAGTCAACAAATACCACAGGAATACAAATGACTTATCCTCAAAGACTACTGCAAGCCGCTAAAGGTCTACAGATTCTAAGACTAAATAAATCACCTTTTGTACACACACAACCAACCCAAACTGAAGCATGAAGGTAAAGCTGGAGGCATTGCAATGACTAATGTCAGAATACAACACAAAGCCCTACCAAGCAAAGCCGCGGGATGCTGGCCTGAATAAAGGGATAGCCAGATCAATGGAAAGAGTATAAAATCCAGAAATTAATTCAGGCATTTACAGCAACTGATTTCAGCAAAGGCGCCATGAATACACAGTGGAGAAAGAATATTCTCTCCCTTAAATGGTGCTGGGGAAATGGAATACAGAGACAGACAGACAGACAGGGAGTGTGAAACCCAGACATCGACTCAGAACAGGTCATGAATCCAAACCAAGTGAGGACAGAGGCAGAAGCTAGAAGGAAACCAGATGAAAGCAGAGTGGGAATACTTTGAGACACTGGCAAAGACAGTGTTTTGGAGAAAACCTCAAATGCTCAGACAACAACAGCAAAAATAGACAGATGGGATTGTGTCATTCTCCGAAGCTGTGAATGGCAAAGGAAACAATTGGCTGGGTGAAGGGGGAGCCTGCAGAATGACGGAGCGTGTCTTAAACTATTCATCTGGAAAAGAACTAATAGAAAAAAAAATCTAGTTTTTTAAATGGGAACTAGCCCTTTCTGAAGTGAAGATAAGACAAATAATGGTCAACAACTATTTTAAAAATGTTCAGCCTAGCTGACCAGCAGGGAAACATAAATGGAAGTCACAGGGAGACATCGCCTCATCCCAGTTAGAACAGGTATTACTGAAGAGATGAAAGGCAACAATAAATGCTGACAAGGATGCCGGCAGAATGGTGTCAGAGCAGCCACTGAGGAAAACAGCACAGAGGCTTCTCAGGCCTGAAAAGACAGTTACCATATGGCCCATCAGTCCCACCACAAAAGAAGCACCCGCACAGCCATTGGAATCACAGCATTACTCACAGTGGCCAGGGAATGAAATCTACTGAGATGTCCATTGGTGGATAAGTGGTTTAAAAGGTGTGGTCTAGGGTGATGGGCTGGAGGAACGGCTCAGCAGTTGAGAGCATGTAGTGCCCTTGCAGAGGACCCCATCCAGTTCTCAGCACCGGCAGCAGGCAGCTCACAACCACTTGTAACTCCAGTTCCAGGGGATCCAATGACCTCTTCTAGCTCCCATGGGTATCAGTACTCATTCGTGTGTGTATGTACACACCCAGAGAGTTTAGAAAAACAAAATAAGCCTTCAAAAACTTATTTGAAAAATAAATAATGTGGTCCATGAACCCAGTGGAAGATCATCAACCACTGAAGAGATGTCTGTCAAAGGCAGCCAGCAACGTGGACGGAACTGGGTATTATTTCATTACTGAAATAACCCAGACACAGAAAGGCAAACCACACATTCCCGCTCATTTGCATAAGGAGGCTAAGAGCATTGCCACATAGTAGAGAATAGAATACAGATCCCGGACACTCTACAAGATGGGTGAGGGATGCAGAGTAGACAATGAACATCAAAACACTACTGGAGGAAGTGTTAGATGCTGTGGAGCAAGCATGACTGGAGGAGAGCTTGGAGGCTCTCACACATAGAAGCTAGGCGGGGAGATGGGAAAGCTCACACTGTACACTGCATGCATGTACCCAGTTTAAAAAACACACCCACAGTTGAGTGCACAATGTGTCAAATAAGGATGTGTTTAACAAAACAGCTATTAATGATTTGCTTAATGGTAAAATAATTACTTTGTTACATTTTTATAACATGTTATAATGAAGTACAACTCAAGTATGGTTCAGAATCCTAGTTGTTTTGTTTTTAAAAGCAGTTTCATGCATCCCAAGCTGGCCTCAAACTAGCTATGGAGCTGAGGATGACCATGGCCTTCTGATCTTCCTGTATCTGTCTCCTGAGCATTGCAGTTAAAGGCATGCGACACCACACCTGGCTCTGAACCTGGTCACTCTGCAGATGCTGCTAACAACTTTCAGAAAACACAGGGTGTGGGTATTTAACACCTTGGTTTCTTCAACAGATCAGTTCTAAGGAAGAACATTCAGAAACGTATCTGGAAAACACTGAGCAGATGTGCCAGCCAGCTGCACTGTGAGCCATATCAGGGGCCTTATTTCACTTCTTTTACTAATTTTGACATTAATGAGACAATTAGAAATTTGAACAGAAACTAGGTATTTGCCAACAGTGAGGGATTGTTGTTATAAGTATGAATACTAAATAATGCTATTGTTATTTTAAAAACCCTAATCTTCCAGAAATACACTGGAATATTTGAAGATTAAATTATCATGTCTGAGATGAGTGTCACGGACGTCCAGATAATTGGAGGAGAAGTAGGTGTGGTGGAGCCAGGACAGGGTGTGGTGGAGCCAGGACAGGGTGTGGTGGAGCCAGGACAGGGTGTGGTGGAGCCAGGACAGGGTGTGGTGGAGCCAGGACAGGGTGTGGTGGAGCCAGGACAGGGTGTGGTGGAGCCAGGACAGGGTGTGGTGGAGCCAGGACAGGGTGTGGTGGAGCCAGGACAGGGTGTGGTGGAGCCAGGACAGGGTGTGGTGGAGCCAGGACAGGGTGTGATGGAGTCTAGCTCTTGTAGACCAGGTTGACCTTGAACCCACAGAGATCCGCTTGCCTCTTCCTCCCGAGTGCTGGGATTAAAGACGTGTGCCACCACCAGCTATTCTACAGTTCTTTAAAAATCCACTTTTCAACCACACACAAACTTCTCTGACCCTGTAGGACATGGAAGAATTGGCTCAACCTGGCCCTGAAGCCACATGCTCACACAAGCTGTGACCCTCACAGGCAGATGTGATTCCACTAACATGTCTTTTCTGTGACACATTTGAGTTCTGCGTGCACAGGATGTCTATGCTGGGAAACCTGGAGGCAGGAGACCAACCAGCCCAGGTATGACGTACCAGGTTTGGGTTGATGAGGAGACACCTAAGACAATAATTAGTGAATAGAATGTTTTCAGACTTTCTGGGAGGTGAGGAGGCATGGCTGTGAACCCCACGTGACTCCAGTTCTGTCAACCCCAGAAGTGTGAGTGGAAACCGGTCCCAGCTTCACAGGGCAGCACTGGGGGGGTCAGATAGAAGCTGAGCAGTTAGGGAAGCTGATGTATGCTCACTGTGCCTCCTCTGTTCTCAAAAGGCTTCTGGGGAGCTAAAAAGATGACTTGGTTGATAAAGTCCTCAACACCCATGTAAAAAGGCACACCTGGCAGCGTGATCCTGCAGCCCTGGTGCTGATGAGGCAAAGTTGAAGGATCCCTAGAGCCCATTGGTCAGCCAGTTCAGATTCAGGGAGGGACTCTGTCTCAAAAAATAAAGTGGAGAGTGACTGAGGGAGACACTCAGTGTTGGCCTCCAGCCTCTACCCCGCATGCATGGCCACACCCACACACGAAGGCCTATAGACTCCCTAACCTCCAACACCAGCCAGGGGTCTGTGCCAACCACATTACATTCTCAAGTTGTCTCAGTCCTGGATGCCTTCACTCCTGTTCCTTTCCTGGGGCTTCCCCTCCTCTCACAAGCCACTGTATGTTAGACATCCCCTGGAAATCGGCTAGACTAGCTGACCAGTGAACTCCAAAGACCCTCTGTCGGCACCGGGGCTGCAGGCACACACTGTCATGCCTGACTTTCACATGGCTGTTGAGACTCCAGACTCACAAGGCTAGGTTTCAAAGTGAGGGTCTCTGCCCAGGAACTCCTCACTGGCCATGCCTTGTGCCTCCTCCTCCAGGAAGTTGACTGGGACTTGAGACATGAGACACCTCCTAGAATGTGCATAGTCACCCACGGAGTCCTCAGCACGTTTCCTTAAACAAAGATAGTCTCCCTATGGAAAACAAATCTTCCTGCTCTACAGTAAGGTTCTTGTGTCCTCCATGGAAAGGGAGCTCCTATGTCTGTGCCCCTCTCTTGTGGCCACAGAGCCCAAGGAGGATAGCCAGAAGATAGCTACAAATAGAAAGACTATACTTCCTAGACTTCCTTAGCCATGTGGCTAAAAGACGACCAGGGGGCTCTAAGCCCCATGACATGACATGTCCCACTTCTAAGCAGAAGGGGACGCTGGTTTCTATCTCTCCCAACGGCCACACACAAGACAGGCTTGCTCTTGCAATCACCTGGGATGTGTGAATTCGGGAATCAAACACTCAAGGAAAGGCAAAGCAATCCATCAGAAGGGAAGTAGCCAACAGCCCTGTATAACCCCGACTGCTACAAACCTCTGGTCCTCCAACTAGTGAGACAGAATAAGCACCTTTTGTTTAAACCACCACTCAGGTGGGTTTGCTTTGCTTTCCAGTAAGCAGCCAAGCCTAGACCATACCGAGTTCTCTGGCTTTACTGACCTATCCTGGTACCTAGACCCACAGGTTACCTTTGACTGGGTTCCCAGAAGCACAGCTGGAGGCACAGTTTCTTCTTGCACAGAGAGACCTCACTGAGAGCCATACCCCAGTGGGAATCAAGTATGAAGTGAGGAACAGCTCTATCCTGCTAAAGATGAACCCTAAAGGAGTTAGGGTTCATCCTGGGGCAAGTCACCCCGCTAAAGTTGGTTTGAGATTCAGGGTTTGGGATTAGGTGTGGGATCCCAGAAACAAGGTCTCGTGGTGTGCTACACACAAGGAACCCGGAAGCCTCATAGTTGGGTCCTTTTTGATTCCTGTTCACCTTGGCCCCCAAAGGTGAACATTCCACTGGAACCCTCAGGAGACCGCTACATTACCTGCCTCCATGGGTAGAGGACACCATGGGTCCTGGGATTCAGCTGCCGGGTAGCCCGTGCTGGCAGTACACCCCAGCCCAGAACCACAGAGGTACAGGGACTTCCCCAACTCAGCTAGCATGGAGGAGCTGGGTGCACAGGAAGAGGGTGAAATAAAGTTACAGAGTGGGTTAAGCTGTGAGGAAACCCTGGGAGGAAAGACCCCAAATTCTCTAGGGCTGATGTGTAGGTCAGGGTGCCAGTGGCTGCTCTACCAGTCCCTAGAGGTACTGTCTCATGTGGTCCCCGCTATACTAGAACACTGCTGTGAATTCAAGAATAAGAGGACATAGAGTATCCGGACCGAGAGGTGAGAAGCTGGCGAGAGGCACGTGACCAGCACAGTCATTCTTGTGATGAATGGAGCTCCTGCAGCTCAGAAAACTGAAGGGACAGCCCAGAACACAGCCACCAAGACCGCTCTCGTTGCCTGTGGATGCTTCTGAGAAACATCAATTCCTGGCTGACCTGCTTCCCACTCTCGCAAGCAGCGCCGGCCCAGAGACAGCTCTGGGTAGAGTGGCTAGGAAGCTGAGCAGCCACATCTTCAAGAGGCACAGGCCCTAGGGCAGGAGGGCACCACAGTGCCCGATGCAGGGAGCTGCTCCTGGAAGGGGACAGCAGAGCCATGGGAAGGGAAGGATAAGTGGGGTTTCACTGGCAGGAAGAGGCAGGTGAATCCGTGTTGGGCAGGTTGACTGCCCAGCATCCAAAGCTTGCCTGGCGAAGGCACCCTCCTGTGTGTGGTCCTGGGTGGGCAATGTCCTCCCTCCACTGCAAGAACTGAAAGGACCAGGCTCATATCTGAGATTCTGAGGCTTCAGATCTGGAGCACAGGCCTGCAGATGCTCGAACCCCTGAAAGCCAAGACAATCTTTTCATCTTCGTCTGGATAGAAGCTCTCTACCCAAACACCCTGAAGGCTTGACAGGAAGGCTAGATGAGAAGTGATGGAGGAAGTGATGGCCCAAATGATTCTTGGCCTGTGTCCTGTGAAGGCACTTCCCCAGAGTGAGGCCACGTTTGAGGCAAGCTGCACAAGGCCTCTCTGCCAGCAAAACTGAGCCCTGAGATGCGTGGCAGCTCACTAAAGTTTCCTAATGGTCACCACGCTCAGTGAGCCCCAGCAGAGTGTGGGGGCCTGATCAAGCTTCTATCCTTGTTCCTACACTGCTGAAGGCCTGTCCTATGTGACCCAGCAGACACTGAGAGGAAGACTTAAAGTGCAAGCCTGGCTCCACACAGAAGGCTTCAGTCAGCAGCAGCTGTGGAAAGGGATAGTGAACTGGGGTCTAGAGGAACATGAACTAGAGGAACAAGCACAGGAATGTAGTGCCCAGCTGGCTGCCTTTAGTGGGTCTTTGCACTTTGTAGGGTATTGCTGGAAGCTACCACGGTCCTAGAGGATCGATATTTGGAGGAGAGGTCGGTTTGGAGCAGAGGAAGTGAAACTTCAGAAAGATGCTAGGACATCTTCAAGGTCAGCGTGGGACTCAAGGCTATCCGCCCTAGGGGTGGAGAGTAAGGGACACAGAGTGGAGTTCTGAAGGCAAAACCGTGTCATCTGGCTGAGACAGGGACAAAGCACAAAGCAATCCTGTCACGTGTCTCTTTCTCTAAAACCCTTCCTTGGAAATCAAATCTACCCTCTGCGTAGTCCACAGGAGCCAGTGCCACCTGTCTTTCAACTCCGCGTCCTCTCGGTGCCAGTGAGAGCCCTCCCACCTGGGAGCGTTTAAGTTCAATTTAAATAATTCAATTAATCAAATGGAATGTCTGAATTGTAACTGAGCTTCATTAGTTGTAACGAACGCAATAATTAATTGAATGGAACCAGATGTTTCTCCCTGGGGAACGATGACAAGAAAGGTGGGACAGTGACATCTGAGACGCTGGCTGAGTTGGCTGAGAGTAGGCTCAGTCCAGCATGACTCTCCAGGGAGAGAAGGCTGCTGGCTGCACGGTAGGGGCTCAGATAGCGTCTACCATGTGACCAGCCCCACAGAGCACACAGACGCCCCTGCTATAGAGATTTTGTTCTCTTATGTGCCGTGGGCAGTAGAGCACCATGGAAGGAAGGTTTGGGAGATGAATGAACACAGCAATTGCTCCATCCCTAACCAGAGATGGCAGCTCTGCTACCTCCCCAAGTCAAGTCTCCCACGTCAAGTCCCCTCTATCACTTTCGGTATCCAAAAGAAACAGAGCAGTCCATGGCTCCTGCTGTGCCACAGGAGGTGACTGTGACCGGCTAAAGCTGGCTTGCTTGGTAGCCCAGTAGCAATGGTGCAGAGCTTGGATCATGAGGACATCTGGTTTCTGAGTCCTCCCTGATTCTGCTCTCTCTGAGTGGCCAGAACCTGTTTGCGCCTCTGTGAGCTTCTGGAGAGCCCTACAACCAGCTGCCCAGGAAGTGAAGACAGAGGGGGCTCTACCAAATGTAGGGCAGCTAGTGTATATACTCTCCCATGTGCTCTGGGGAGCAGGGCTAGAGAAGCAATCGCTTCACATGCCAGAGTGTGTACACAGCCCACATGTTGCAGGTTTCAGGAAGCAGAATAGGGCCAGAAAACAGACCAGGACCTTTATGAAAGCTTGTCTTCATGGAGTGACCTCTTTGGTAGGGGTCAGGGGTATAGAGGTAAAAATTGATGCTCAAGTCTCCATGGGTGTGAGAGTGACCGGGCAGTCATAGGTACCCACTTCTACCTTTCTTGGGAGAAGGGGCAACTTGGATCCTGCTGTCCATAAAACAAAACAAGAAAACAGCTTGAGATTGAGGAGAGGGAGCTCCTGGCAGCCTGTGTAGGTTTCCACGACTGGAGGGGAGAGGAGCTGGCAAGTTCTGGGTCTTTGATACTGGCAGCCACATAGTCAGGTGAGCAAAAGGCTTTTCCTGGCCCAGCCTCCAACACAGAATTAATTGGATCCTCCTGAGTGTACAGGGAGACCCCACAGAAGATGGCCATGGTGGGGCTGACTCCAAATGAGGGCTGTTCAGACTTCACACAGCCTCTGTCAGGACCTTCATTTAGGTCTGTGTCTCCCACCCTACCCTTCATCTCACACAGGCACTGAACCAGGCTCTGAGCAATCAGACCCTCCTGGTCCAGTCCCAGAGGCAGAGGAGGGACAGGAATGCCAACAAACAGTCATTAAGGAAACGAAGCAAGCTACAGGTTGTCAGTCAGATTTTCTGGGGAGTGCGTCTCTGAGCAGATCTCCGCAGAAAGGATTGGGGGAGGTGGAGAAGAGCGTATTTGCGTGGATGGAAACAAAGAGAGAAGTAAGAAGCAGAGCGCCAGCAGAACCAGCGGGGACACCTGGAAGAGACTAGCTATTTTTCTTGTTACTAGGACAAAATGCCTGACAAGAGCAGTTTGGGGGGTGACTTTTGGCTCAGTTTGAGGGTACAGTCAGTCCATTGTGGTGGGGAAGCCATGGTGGTCAGAGCTTGAAGCATTTGGCCACAGTGCATCATCCACAGTCAAGAGGCAGAGGGAGATGGATGCTGGTTCCTCTTGCTTTCTCTTTCTCCTTTGGTCCCAGAGGCTACACCATAGCATGGTGCCACCCACATTGAGGGTAGGGCTCACCCACTTCAGTTAACTGTCCAGAAACTGTCACAGCCATGCCTGTTGGTTTGTCTCCTGGATGACTCAAGAAGCCAACAGTCAGTAGTAAATGTTACCGCGAAGATTTGAGCAAGAGCTGCAGTATGGTCCTGAGGGAGGAGAGACAGCTGGTGTTTAACAGCGCTGCCCACCCTGGCCTCCAGTAAGCAGTGTCTAGGAGACACGTGTCTTCAGAAGCAGTTCTAGAACAGGCCTAAGCACTATAGTGTTGTGTTCGAGTCATTTGGTGGCCCTTGTGGTGTGACTGAAACAGAAAAGCCTCTATGTTCATCAGTCCAGAGACATTAACCCCAGACCTAAAGATGCCCTCTGGTCCCACCAGCTGCCTGATGAAAAACAGAGACAGTGGGTCTCTGTAGGGCCCTACTAGGTTCCTAGTCCCCTGACCCTGACTCAAGGAGTGGAAATGCAGACAAAAGGAGCCTGCCACTAAGCAGGGAGCCTGCTGTGGGACGTCACTGTAACCATGGGGGCTTTGCAATGTCAATGTGATTTGCATACTAGATGGCGGGTTAAAGGTCTCCAAACGTAAGGAGACCAAAACCACTATTTGCAGTACGATATGTTCTAGAGGAATATACTGTGAGGTGCTAGCCAGATTTCAGCAAGCAAACTGTTAAGTGCTTAGTAAACTAGTAAATCCCCTGGAAGCCCACAGAGGCTTGCAAATTTTTATCTGCTTTGCAGAGCCTGTTTGGTCGGTCGGCCGCTGAGCGCTGTAAAGTGCTGCCCTCTAGAAGCCGAATGACTTGCCAGCTGCAGACCGGGAGCCTGTAGATTGCCCTCCATCAGTTACGCTGAACTTGGCAAGCACCCTGCAGAACCTACAGAGCCTAGACGGGCTGGACTAGGTCGAGGCTCTGCCGCCTCCTGGCGGCCAGGGAAATGCGATCCGGCCGCGCCCTAGACTGCTAGACTGACAGCCGCAAGAAAGGACCTGCGCATGCGCGAGCCCAAATGCGTGCCAGCTTTATCCTGTGGGCGCTCACTACTTCACTACACACCGCCATGATATTCTCGCTTGTTATTCAACAAAAGTTAACAAAGTCCCCTTAGGGGTTGGCAGTTTCCTCTCACAGTGACGGGTCACATCTGCCCTGATGACGCTGAGTCTGGTTAGGCCACTCTTTTAAGTCATGGCCGTCCTGTAAGGCCTCCCTAAGGCAGTGACAGAAAAATGGGACAGGGTGACCCATGCAGACCTCTGGGATGAGAACCAACCTTACGTCTAAAGGCAGGATGCTCCATGAAGCTATGAAAGCTGAACCAGGGAAGTCACTGCAGAGGCCCGGGAAGAGTGGTGGTGGAGGTTCCCATGAGATCCTATGCTCTCCCAGAGACACCAAGGCCCTGCCCTCACCTTTGCGATGTGCTGACTCTCCCCATGCTCCACCTATGTCTGAAGCCACACTCGTCTTCTGGCTTGGGCATGAGCACATGACTCCATCCCAGCCAGCACTAACCCTCCAGAGGACGGTAAGGACCTACGTTTGTCAAGTTGGGAGAAGCCACCAGATTCTAATGACCCCCCGCCAAAGAATTGTGTATGGACACAGTCCTTTAACCAAGCACCTGAATACACCAGTGCCTAGAACCACACAGGAGGATAGGGCCTGTGGGTGGCCTCTGTCCTAGTCCATATTTCAAGGACAGGGTTACACTGCCCTAGGAAGGGCTTTATGCCAAGCAGCACCCTCAGAGCCTTCCTCTAGGCACCACTACCTGCCTGAGCCTCAGCTGGCTTTGAGTAAGTGTGCGGGGCTCTCTGGGCACATTTTCTCATCTGTAAACTGAGACAACATAGTGCAATCAATGTGGAGCCTGCCACTTCCTACCCAGACTCTCTCTACCTCTGGCTATCTGCAGACTTTGTTGGTAGTGGTCAGGTGGCCTGTACAGGTTCTAGCTTGGGTGGCCATGGCATGAAGCACCTAACGACAGCGCCCTAGGAACCTGTGTCCTCCTGTGGCTGTGGCCAGGCAAGTGTAAGGTCCCGGTGGGTTGGCAGCCTCCAGGCTCCAGTCATGCTGTGCTACCACACTCCCAGAATAAGGATTCTGCCTAGGGCCCCACAACTTCCCAAGAAAGAGCAGGCTTGCCAAAGTCAGTCCCACACAGTTTTTTGGTTTGTTTTTTAATTAAAACAGCAATAGGTTCCTGCCCAGGGAAAGGCTGGGATAGGCAGGCCTTTCTTCACAAAAATATATTTTCTTCTTTTTTTTTTTTTTTAAAAAAAAAAACACCACCAAAGTAAACCTATTAGCTCCAATGAGCTGGTCACACTTGGAGAGTTGGTATGGCTCCCCCAGTGGCCTTGTGCAAAGAGCTTGAGCCATCCTGTAGACTCCAGTCTGAGCACAGGGGCAGCTGTGATACTGCTGGTACCTAGGGTTAAGTGACCAGCTTCAAACCATGCAAGAAAAACCAGCAACACCCATAAAGCAAAAGGCAACAAGGATAATAGTTTAAAAATAAAGGCAGATACCATTAGAGGTGGAGGCTAGGGGCTAGGTCAGTGTACCCCCAAGAGACCATTGGCCAGTGCTGGGTGAAGGCCAGGAAAGTCTTTAGGGGATTCACATGGCTCATCCCCATAGTGTGTCCTCAGCACCCGAGACAGGATAGAGATGTCCCTGATCCAGGCCAGTGTACAGAGTCCATTAAGTTGTGATTTAAAATATATATACAACCTGGGTAGCATCCAGGACAGAACCAAGGCTATGGCCTATCCACAGAAGCACCAGCTGCCTCCTCTTCAAGAGGCAACAGCAACTGCAGGTGGGGAGGGGACGGTACACAGACCTCTCCAAATTCATCCTTTGGTTGGAGGCCTGAGACTCTGGGAGCAGCGACAGCAGAGGCACTGTGGGGCCCATATGGGCCTGGCTAGGAGCCCCCCTGAGGTCTGATTCTTTGGCACTTGGAAGAGCTAGTTGCAGAGCCAGACAGGAACAACCCCCTCAATTCCTTCTGGAATGCCCAGGACCAGAATGGCAGTAGCTTATGGCTGTAGGGAAGTGCTGCCCCAACAGAGGGGTATGGGAGGCTGGCAGATCAATGGGGTCCTGGGCCTGGGCCAGTCTCTATGAATCCTCTCCCAGGATCTCCTTCACAAAGGCAGCAATGTCCGTCTTCTTCGTTTTGTGCAAGGTGAAGAAAGGGTGTTCCTGGTAGGAAACAGAGGCACAATTTCTGGGGGTGAAGGGGTACAGGAGGAGGTATAAAGGGAGGTCCCCCCACGCAAGCCTGATCCACCCCGGCATGCTTCTCCTGCCTGGCCAGCTCCTGTGGTATCCCTCCCACCACACAAGCATCTCTTTCCTCAGGGGTACCAGGCCTCTTCTCTACTGGACCCTCCACCTTCCTTCACCGGCAAAAGCACATATCTGCCCTTCCAGGCTCAGTTCAAAAGGCATCTCCTCTAGGAAGCATTCTCTGAGGCCACACTGACTCCTCCGCCCTACTGTCACAGCGCTGAGCACCTTTCTACAAGGCCTGGGTGTGCGTGTGAACCAAGGCGAAACTACACAAGTGTGTGCAGGGGACAAGCGCTACCCCTCCACCCTCAGACTCAGCCCTCTTCCATAGCCCCACCCAGCCACTGCAAAGCCCAACGGACAGGGCAAGCACTTCCCGTGCACACTCACCATCAGCTCCAGGTAGCTCATGCGTTCAGCGGGGTTCTTCCTTAGGCTAGGAAAGAGGGTAGTGAAGCAAGGCTCACAGGGAGGAAGCGAATCTAGACAGGCTGGGCTTGCCCCCGTTAAAACGGCACACTCCTGGGGCTCAGAGAAGGAGTGAGACTGTCTGGAAGTCTCACAAAGTGGCTTGGGGTCCATGGGTCCAAACTACAGTCTTGGCAGCAACTTTCCCTGCCTCTAGGGGGTCCAGTTGTCTCCATACTGATCCAGACTATGTCCATCATACCAACCCTGATATGTTCTGCCTAATGACCACATACTAAATTATCCTTTATCAGAAGGGAAGATGTCAATCAATGGTTCTGGAGCAGGAAGGTCCAATCAGAAAGGGTCTGACCAATCAATGAGCCTTGCTACTGGACTCATCTGCTTTCAGTTTTTGTTTTCTAGCGAGAGGCTTTGTCTTGTTCTCTGAGCACCTCTTGGCCCACAACAGACAAAATTGGTTTGCCCTCACTAGTTTCTTCTTAAAAATGTATTTTCTAAATCTCTCTAGTATTCCCAGAGTCATTTACAAGAATCTACTTTTACTTTCCCTATGGTTATTTAATTATGGTTAGAGAACATGGTCTATATAATTGCTTTTTTTAATTCTTTTATAACTTTAAACATGATTTTTATAAAGCTTCCACGAACATTCTGTAATCTGATAAAAACTTCTAGGCACCAATAAATGCAAACTTCATTATGCATTGTAATCTTCCATAATATATAATCACATACAGACTATTCCTGATTCATCCTTCTCAGGAAAGTCTAAATGAGACCTCCTGCTGGGACTCAGGTTTTGCTCACGCTGGGGCTGTCACCACTTCCTAACTTTTGATACCATGTGGTTCAAGGGTTTACTTCACACAGGAGGAGAGGACAGAGCCCAGACACTCACCACTGGCTAGTGAAGTCCACAAACTCAGGGGAGAACTGGTCAGCTGGGAGCTGCGGGGACGGTTCCTCCACCACCTGCTTCAGCTGCTGAAACGGTGTCCCCCAAGACTCATAAGGGAATCGCAGAATGGCCATCTCGATCTGCAGTAGGGATAGCAGAGACAACAGATGACCCAAACTTTGTATACAGAAGCATGAAGTGGAAGGAACCTGGCCATCCTTCCCCAGTACCCGAGGCCAGCGGTGCTGTCCCTGACTGCCCTCACATCTAGCAGTAGGTCAAGTACTGGGATGTCAGTACTAAGCTCCTCTGACCAGGTTAGCAGAGCTAGCTCAGACTAAGTCTAACCCTGGCTAGACCAGGTTTGACTACCACTGTCTTTTCAAACAATCTAAAATTGGAAGATTTTATCTAACAACTTGGGTACCAGATAGTGTGCCAGACATAAGGAGTGGCAGCCACGGACACCTTCCCACAAGGCAGCAGTCAGCAGCTCACTATGTCAAGTCCAAGGCCTTCTGGCGCAGCTACTCCCTCTCCAACACTTCCCCAACACAGATGTTCTAGTTTTCAGGGCCACCTATCCAGCTGTTGTTTTTACTAGAGGGGACAACAGAGCATAGCAGACTCTCCCGCATGAATACCTCCTGATTGGTATGGTAGGCTGTAGCCACCATAAGAAATGGAAGAGACACCATTCAAACAAATATAATTGGCACCAAATGAAGCACTAAACACTAAGCTAGGAAGGGGCTTTCCTGTTCATCTCCAGGCCTTTCCAGCCAACATGAGAAGATCATGGTGGGAGGGAAGTATGTGTCCACAGGACAGAGCCATGCAGACTCAAAACTGCCTCAGCATTTCTTTTTTTCTTTTTTTGGTTTTTCGAGACAGGGTTTTTCAGTGTAGCTTTAGAGCCTTGTAGACCAGACTAGCCTCGAACTCAGAGATCCGCCTGCCTCTGCCTCCCAAGTGCTGGGATTAAAAGCATGCACCACCACCGCCCGGCGATCTTCTTTTTTAAAGAGCTTAGAAAATAATAAAACTACCTCAGCACAAGGATGCATAAGGCAGTCACTTATCACAGGAAATTATTTAGAAAAAGACCCACCACCCCCAGGAGGGATCCCCCTTTAACAGCTGAATGTCTGGTAACATACACAGAAAACGTGTGTTCTGAAACAGATGTGTGTGCCCATAGCTCCCGAGGCCAGAGCCCACTGAGGGGGGTGATTGTTCCAAGGACGGCAGCATTTTAAGTGGAAATGTTGGGCTGAAGAAAAACATGAGTGGTGGCCCTGGGGGAAGAGGTTCTAGAAAATCTAAAAGACAGCCCAAGCCTTGCTCCTATTTCTGCAGCCTGAAAAGCTACTGTGAAACTTTGATCTCGGCCTTCAACATAAAGCCTCTTTAAAAATGACAAAATGTCTCATTCAAAAGTCACGAGCTCAATCTGGGACATCTCAAAACAATTAGACAGGAGGTAACCAATAACACGGGCAGCATATCTTGGTACCTGTGACTCCTGACAGTCAGAAGGTCTCTTTGCTAAAGGGCATCACAACGGCAGATAGTTGTTCTTGCTATATCAAGAACTAAGGTACCAGGGCATTTTCCCACACATGTGCAGTAGAGAAGTGCACCGATCTTCAAAGAATTCAGCTTCCTTGTAACACTGTGCTGGCTGATTTCATGTCAACTCGGCACAAGCTGGAGTCATTTGGGAAGATGGGAACCTCACTTAAGAAAAGGCCCACAACAGACTGGCCTGTGAGCAAACCTGTGCAATTTGTTGATTGATGATTGATGGGGGAGGCCCCACTCACTGTAGGGATTCAACTCAACCTCTGGGCTGGTGGTCCTAGCTGATGTAACAAAACAGGCTCAGCGAGCCTGGAGCAGCAAGCCAGTAAGTAGTATTTCTCCATGGCTTCTGCTTCATTCAGTTCCTGCCTCCAGGTTACTGCCCTGACTTCCCCCAGTATAGGGGCATAACCTGAAAGCTGTAAGCCAAAGTAAACCCTTTCCTCCCCAAGTTGCTTTCAGTCATTGTGTTTTATCGCATCAATAGGTCAATTAGAGCTCTCTGCCAGGCAGTTCAAGAAGGCAGAGGTCCATCCCTACTCCTGGACTCAGAATTATCTGGTTCAACTCAATCCTAATGGCTGGCTCCTGTCCCTCCCCTCCAAAACAAGGATCCTTTCAGTCTCCACAAAGCCAGGATCCAGAGCCTCACCGACCCTACTGAAATACAACCAGAACCTATAGCAACAGGTGGGGGAGGGGAACCTCAATTACTTTTTTTTTCTTTTTTAGGGTTGGGAAGGGTATTGAGACAGGGTCCTTCAAATTCACTATGAGGTTGAGGATAACCTCCTACTTCTGCCTTCCAAAGTATCACGTTACGAAAGGGTGCTGCCACCACAGGAGTCACATCCAAGCAGGGTGCTGCCATGCCCAGCTAAGAGTTTACCTTTGTGACTTGGAAATCACTTGCATGGCAAGAACTAAACTCAGCATCGGCTGGGATTTTGTGATCTACCAATGGCTCTAAGTAAAAGGCTGACATCACAGACTACAGAGAACAGTCATGATGGTTAAACTGAGCCATCAGGAAAGGGGTACTATAACTTCCAAATATCCTCTTACCCAAACAGGAATGTTTGATGGTGGTGCTTCCCTTCCCCCCCGCCCCCCGAACACTAAAAACAACTCTTTCTTCTGGGATTTAAACGACTTGGAGCCCGGGGACCCCAACACAGACACACCCCACCCCGCTGGAGCAGCAAGTGCTGCACCCAGCCCAGACAGTACCATAGTGATGCCAAGGCTCCAGACATCAGACTTGACATTGTAGCCCTTCTGATTCAGCTCAGGGTTGATCCTCTCAGGCTGCAAGAGAAACTAGAGGGCTTGAACACCCAACTAGCCAAGACCCCCTTCCGTTAGACCTTTCCTCTTCTACTAAAAAACAGAATGCCATTAGGTTCCCCTGCCCACATGATATAGGCCAGCAAGAGCCAGACCCAATCCCTGCCTTCCCACCAGGCCCCCAGTCCTAAGGAACCTGCCTTCCTCACAACAGGGATCACAGGTTCTACAGACTATAAGTTCATCCAAACAAGGATCTTGGAGTGCAGGTAAATGGTGGCAGGGTCCCTATGGCAGGAGCCCTATGGCAGGTACAGTTGGAAAAATCCTGCCCACTACACAGAAGCAGAATCTTGTTCTATCTTCCACCTCGCCAGGATGCCCCCACTTACAGCCATGTAAGGCTTGCAGCCAGCATCCATTGTCTTTGCCACAGAGTCCACCAGGTAGCCACTGATGCCAAAGTCACACATCTTCACATGCCCCTCCTTGTTGATGAGGACGTTGGACGGCTTCACATCTACAAGTGGAGCATACCTTTCTCAGCCTATGCCAAGTGAGATGCTGCCCCTTCAGTGCCCTGTGGTCCAGCAGCAGGTCATCTGATGCCCCAAGGATAGGACAAGGAAACAGAGGCAGGAAGATGTGCAGCACCAGGCCCCATCAAGCTAAACAAGGGATCAGAATGTACTTCAGCCTGTCCCCACCAAAGAGAAACATCAGAGCTCTGGAGACACCACCTAAGGGCTACTCATGCACATCACCTTCTAGACACAAATCTAGCAAGCAGAAGACGGTGATCAATAGGGCAGGTGAAGGTGTGAGGATGGGTCTGTGTGTGCAAATGAGGAGCCCCATCCCTGCCTCACAGGAAGCAAGACCCTCCAAGCAAAGGTCATTGTGGACGTGTAAAGACAAAGATACACAGAAAAGGACAGGAAGGCTCCATGCCAAAGGACCAACAATGATAACTTGAGGACAGGACTGGGATGGGCACCGGGCAGCAGAGTCTATATGGCCTCCTTCATTTTCTAAGTGCAATGCAACCAAGTTAATGGGAGGCTATGTTTCTGTTTTGCTTTGTTTTGTTTTGTTTGGGTTTTGGTTTTGTTTTTTTGAGAAAGGGTTTCTTTCTGTAACAGTCTTTGCAGTTCTGGAACTTACTCTGTAGACCAGACTGACCTTGAACTCACAGAGTTCCACCTGACTCTGCCTCCCAAGTGCTGAGATTAAAGGCGTGTGCAACCACTACCAGGCAGGAGACTAATCTTAATAACTATAACCCTGAAGGGGAAAAATCAGACTAGTGGCCACAAGGGCAAAAAGAGCCCAGAAAAGCTCAAGAGGGTGGGGAAGGGGAGTAATAAGAAAGAGCTTGTATCAGAATCCCAGAGCGACATGCTACAATTTACATGTTTCACAGCACATAACTGTACATAGGAATGAGAAGTGACCCATGCCCCCCCAGGTACAATCTCAGTGCAGGTGGAGGACACTGACCTCTGTGGATCACAGACAGCTTGCTGTGCAGGTGCTCCAGGGCCCGCACGATCTGAATGGGGTGGGAGAGGCAGGACGGCTGTTATTCCAAGTAACACCAATGAAAACAAAGCAGCAAACCTCATGCCCTCTAAACACGTCCCAGCCCCTTCACCCAGCTCCTGCCCACACTCCAGATGTGCCCATCATCCTGGCTGTCCTAGGACAGACTTAACAGCTTCCTACCCTTCCTCTCACTCCACAAATCCCAAGTAGTGCTACCCAAGGGCCATCACTAAGACCTATCAGGTCCCCAGGTTCCTCTCACTCCCCTAGTCGAGCTACCTCTGGGAACAAGGAAAGGGGGCTGGAGGCACGGGATGATTTAAACGCTTCCAGGTGCAAACAGGATTAAAAGGTATCCTTGATTCTAATGCCCCCTCCCCAGCCGTAGCAATGCTCAAATAAGAGTTGTTGCCCTCATCTAGAAAGAGTAGACTCAGAAGGCAATATTTCCCTAAGGTGGCCTGGACCTCTGAGAGCTAACATGAGGTGTCTTAGTAAGAGACAATCCTAAACTCCTTTCTTCAAAATGGGCAGGAACCTGAGGACTGTTTTAAGTCTTGGAGACAGGGAGTGGCCAAGCCTAAGGAGCTCCAGCCTGGGGCCTCTCCGGTAAGGTAAGGCTCCAAGAAGTCAGAAGTACTGAGCCTTCAGGGGATGGTTGTTCTGCCAAGACTCAATCAGACAGAAGGTTCTGTGCATGCTGGGCAGAGCCAGGTCACTCACAGACACAGCGATCTCGCCTAGGATGTCCTCTGGAATTGTCATATTCTTGTCCAGCACCTTCCGGTAGAACTTGTCCAGGGAAGTGTCCATGAGCTCCATGCAGATCCACACATCTCCCTAAGAGAACATCCAGTGCTTAGCTGGTCCACCAATGCTACCCAGCCCTGGACAATCTACAGGCTCCCAGTGGCCTCCCCAGCCCTGAACAACATGGCTTTGAGTACCAGGTCTAGCCTCCACCTAGAAGGGACATGATAAACCCCTTACTCGCACACACACCTCAGATGTTCCTGAGCCCCTCACCACCCCTGCCTGCCTTTCTGGCCCCACACCATGAAGTCCACCACACAGCCCTAGTCTCCTCCACCTGTGCCCTATTGCAATAGTGTTCCCTGAGAATGAGCCTAGTACATACTGAGACTTTCAAGTCAGGACACAAAGGGACAAGAACCAAATTTCTTCACTAGCAAATGACTTCTCTTCTCCCCAGAAAACCTGCATAGGATTGGGACGGCCTCCAGGGGAGGTTCAGGCCTCCAATCCAGGACCTCTTGAGCACAGAGCTGGCTGACACTTGCAAAGGGGGGATCAGCCCACCACATGAGATGCACAAAGTGGGGTCTGAGCCACCACTGGGACTTGAGAGAGGTCCAGAAGGAAAGCCAGGGAGGAGAAACATCACAGACCACTCAAGAGCTCCAAGATAGTCGGTAACCATGGGAAGCCCTGATCATTCTAGCACCTCACCTCACACTGTTCCCAACACTGTATGCCTCCAGCTGGCTCAGGGGGCAGCTCCATGCTCTTGATAAGCTCTATGGTCTAGATCTTATACCTTGCCTCAGCCTCCAGTCCTCCACACCTACAGTCTAGCCCAGATCCTCATCCCTCCACACTGTTTCCCCCTTGGAGCTCACCCTGCATGCTCACTCAGGTGCTAGCAGAAAGCAAATAGCCACAAACATAAATCTCAGCTGCTACTGAGTGCCAGGCCCCAGACCAGGACCCTGACCACAACCTGAAGAGATCTGCTCAAACACCTGCTTCATCTTCAGACAAGGAAACTGAGGCACAGAGTTAGCCAAGAACAGGGAAGCCCGGATCCCAAGCCTGTCTCTCAAGATGCCATCTAAGCTCAGGTGGCAGGGAGCTCAGAGTGGCATGGCAGCAGTGGCTGGCAAGAGGTGGGCAGAGCCAGAAGTAGGCTCTTACCTCTCTGAAGAGGGCGCCATAGAAGGTGACAGTGTAGAAGCAGTCAACTGTGCGCATGTTGATGTCTAGGTCCATGAGCAGGCGTTTCTGCTCCTGTGAGTTCACAGTGGCCCGGATGCGCTGCAGGAGGGAAGCGTGTCAGGATCATGTGTAGACTGCACCCCTTACCTAGTCCATGAGGTGCTGGAGCCTTGGGGATTCATGGCTTGGCCTGGTCTGAGAAGTTCTGCCTCAACGCTGGTGATGACAGCAAGGGACAGGGCCACAAGGTAGGTATCAACCTGCAGCTCAGTCCATGCCTCCTTAAGTGCTACTCCAGGTAAGGAAGCCCTGCTTACCTTCACAGCCATGATGGTGCCACTCTGAGCATGCCGCACCTTCTCTACCACCCCGTAGGCTCCACGGCCCAGCTCTGAGATGGTCACCAAGTCATCAGCCTCCACCTCAAAGTTCTTAAGGGGCAAAGAGAAGAGGTGATTAGTGAGCATCAAGTTGGAGACTGGCTCTTCTCCCTTACCCAGAAAAAAGGAGCAGAGGACAAGCTAATCAGATTTGAGCCTGAAGCTGCTATGTGTCACCCTGTGGAAATCACCTAGACAAGCGGAGACTGCCGCTGGTCTCTATAAAAAGGGCTCAAAACCAAAGACTTGGAGACTGAGAGAAGCCCTTCCCTCTTTCAGACACATCTCGGCAGAGGGTGGCATCAGTCAATCATCTACTGAACCTTTCGGTGAGTTCCCTCCCCTGAATGAGACACGCGGGATTATGCAATCAGACTAACAGGACACTGAGCAGTGACAGGGGTTGGGTAGGTAGGATCTGCCAAGAAGAGGCTCCCGGCATGCTTTGCCCTGGTGCATATCCCCAAGTCAGGCTTCTCAATGGCAGGCAGTCCTCTGAGGCACTCGGAGGAATGAACAACACAGAGGCTAGGGTCTGACCTGAGGTCTGGGGGCCCAGACGCCTGCATCTCCAACATGCTGTTTGCAGGTGATACAGAAGTAAAAGATTCATAACCCACCCTCTGAGATAGGCAGTTCTGGGCTCCCCACAGCCCTATAAGGCAGGTGGAATGTACTCCACCCAGATGGGAGGTGTAAGGGCAGGTGGCCCAGGGCAACAACCAGCAAGACAGCAAAGAAGCTCTTCCCCAGAGCCCAGCTCTGTCTACCACCCATGGCCACCTCTCACTGGCACTGTGGGATAAAGTAGGAGGCCTCCCAGGGTCCAGTCACCTACTCTGTCTCCGATAGTGATGAAGGTCCGGGAGTCTAGGTTCCGGGGGGGTCTGTGGAGAAAGCAGATCCATAAGCTTCTCTGGGAGAAGAAATAATGGGGTATGAGGGTGGAATGTAGCCTGGTCATGGAGGCAGCTTACACAGTCACCTCATTTCACTGATTATTGAATGTCTACTAGGTATACATGCAATGGTGTTGCCAGGTGGCCCTGACAGAGCCCCCAAGATAAGGACTGGGAAGGAAGCCATGGAGCAAACAGCCAATGCTCCCGAGTCTCCACTGGAGCCACCAAGGACAGGATGAGAAGAAACAGCTCTCTCACCCACCTCTGACACCCACGTCCCTACTTCTTACACTCCTGACCTCCTTCAGAAGTCTCTCCAAGTCTGAACAGAGTGAGAAACTTAAGGCAGACTCACGTGGGGTTGGGCACAGGTGGCTTGCACACACAGGCTATCCGTAAATCCTTTTTCCTCTTGGATTTTCCTAAAGAGGAGAGAAGACGAGGATCTGGTCAACCCTTAGTCCTGAGCTGGGCAAAGCTGGGGGGAGAGGTGACTCAGGCCCCTGGTCCTCACTACCTGTCCCTCCAGATATAGATACCCAAGAGACAGGCCAAGAGGAGCCTCAGGGCCTTGAGGTATACAGAGCATGGTCTCACTCAGGCTGCGGGTCAGACTCAGGCTTTCTCCCTACCACAATGGCAAAACCAAGCCCCACCCTCCTAGGAGTTGCCCTGCAGCTGGGAGGCACCAGACAGCTGTGCCTATAAGACACACACACTCAAATACTCAATTATGCATGAGTTTCCAGGCCTCTTACCACCAGGAATGGAATGTAGTCTGCCCAGTACCAATGTTCCCAACCACACAAAAGCTCATGTCCTAGGTCTCTGTTATGGGCTGAGCTGTATCTTTCAAAAGTTAGATGTTGAAGTCTTGACACCCAGAACCCAAGAATGTGACCTTATTTGGAGAATAGAGGTTTTTTTTTTTTAAACAGAGTTAATTAAATCAAAATGAAGTCATTAGAGTTGGCCCTAATCCAGTGTGGCAGTACTGGTGAGTGTGTCTGTGTGTGTACATGTGCATACACAGAAGTATGTGGGGGTGAAACCTAGAGCTTTTGGCCTGCCAGGTAAGTAAGTGCTCTTCCAGGACGACTGGTATCCTTATAATAGAGGAAACTGGGGTACAAAAAGAGAAACCAAATGAGGCACAGGAGATGCCACCTCTAAGTCAGAGAGAGGTTTGAAAGAAAGCACAGGTGGTGCCTTCCTGCATGGCCTCTGGGGAATGCACCATCCTCTCAAATTCCTGTTGCGGAAGCTGCCTGCTCAGTGGGACTTTGTAACAACAGCCCTTGCCACACGGTGTCCTGCCTTCTTCCACTAGGATCAACCTTGTTGAGGGAGTGACTGAGACTGAGCTCCATTCAGGCCCCTGCTCACTGAGCCTCACACCAGAATAGACACCCACTGGGGCAGTGGGGGGCTTGACCTGGTGCACAGCCTGAATGGACTACCCCAGGATCTCCATCTCCCACACAGGGCTTAGTGCCCACCACTGGCAGCAAGCATTAACTCTCTCAGCCTCAGCTTCTCCAGACAGTAGAGGCACTGAACCCCAAACAGGGAGAAAACTCCAGGGAAAAGCAGGATAAGAAAGGAAGATGCAACAAGTCTCCTTAATGTCACACAGGACAGACCAGCACTGACCAAATGCCTGCCTTTCACAGAAGCTTCCTGCAAACTGCCACTACCTGCTCAGGAGACCCCAGACTCTGAAGCCATGTCTAAGCCAGATTCTAGCAGAGTTGGTCATAGCCACAGACAATCCAGAGCTTGGGATGTGCCTCAAGCAGTAAGGCCTGGTGTTCAGGGCAGTCTGGAGTGACTCTCGAAAGCACTGACCAGGACAAGATGGGCAGCTGGGCTCACTGCAGACTCCTTGGGGAGGGGGTGTATCCCTGTGCTGGGGGGACAGCCCCTGGGTCTCATGCACCTGTGGGTCCAAATCTTCGCCAGGTATGACCTCTGGCTACATGTGCTAGGGGCAGAGTTAGGCAGCTGCTACATAGCTCACTCTGCAAGTACCCAGATGAGCATGTGTGCAAGTTATCTCTTTACACTTTGGCCTGTACTATCTGGTTTTCATTTCTGATATGAGGATCTTTGCAACCAAAATATAAAGTGTTCTGTAATAAAATGTACAAGTCTGCTTGGAACATATAGAGTCATAGCCTGACCCACAGCCCTGGCAAACCTGCCTAAGTGGAGCTCATAGCCCTACCGCCCACGTCATCTCCACTTTCTGTTCTCCTGTGTCTCCTGCAGTGGACTGGGAGGTATTATGAGATGTGCCCTCTGTCAGGCCTCAATTGCCCCATCTGTCAAGGTCATGCCCATACCTGCAGTTGGGTATGGGGGTGAGCTCCTCCTAACTTCCCAGGCTGGGCAGCACACAGCCAACTACCCTACAGGACCAGCAGCCTATGTTAGGAGTAACCTGAGCTACTGGTGCAGCTATGCCATCTGTCAAAGGGAATGGGCAAGGCCACCATGGAGACAGCCCAGAAACAGGCCCCAAGCCACCAGACACCACTGGCACTATCCAATGCCAAAGTCAGGGCTGGGCCCAGATGGTCAGGCAGCCTGGGGCTACCCAGGTGTGGCCCAAGGTGGTGACTGTCACCACAACAAACAGAGGCTCTTGGCCATCATGAGCAAACCACAAGTCTGCCAGGATCGCAGGGTCCTTTGTGCAGGCCAGCCTAGTGCCAGGCATCTACGTAGCTCACTCCAACCTCACAGCAGCTCCTTGGGAAAGAAGTAAAGAAACTGAGGCGAGAAGGATTCAACCACTAAACCGAGATTCTACCACTGACATCAAAGCACTCACAGATGAGGGTGATTTCTGGCCCCATCTCCTCCCACCTGAACCACTGTCCCCCTCGCACCTCCCTAAATGAACCACCTTGCTTTCCATTATTCTCTTTGCATATACTATTCTCTCTGTCTTCCAACCCATCCAGTCTGGTACCTGAACCTGCCAGCTGATGGCTGCAACTTAGTCCCCTTGCCATCCATGAGATCTCCTGGCCTCTACTGCCACGTCTCACATACACTTTCCCAGACAGGCCACTCTGGAGCCAAGAGGCTGGGTTCAACTGTCATTCTGCCATTTCTCTGCTATGCACTCTTAGACAAATGATTATGCCCTCTCATTATGATGTGTAGGGGACTGGCAGACCTCCCAGGACCCTGAGGTGCCCAACAGAGGATAAGAGGAAGCTATCTGAGACTACCACCCACGTTACACCCCCTTTTACGTGCCTCCATGAGGGAAAGTTTTTCACTGATCCACAATACAAGTCAGGTGACAAGGAGAGATGGCTTGACAAAGGGCATTGTAGCATCTGGTGGGGTATGGATATGATCCTGACCAGGCTGGCTTGCTCCAACATCCAATTATCAGCAGGGATAACCTGAGAGCATACCACTTGGAGAGAGCCCTGCACCATAAGACAGTAAGTCTCACCCCATCATTTTCAGTGATAAAAGTGACATTTATGCCTTGTTTAACTTTCCCCACCCACCCCTACCACCAGTGCTTAATATGGCATCTGGTTTCCAGGAGAAGTCCTGGGCCTGTCCCCAAGGGGCCTGGCCTGTCACAGCACACTTGCTGACTCAAGACAAGCTTCTGAACTTGGTGACATTTACAGTGATGCAGGTGACCAATGCCAAGGTTGTCAATGTAGCCACACAGGTAGGTACCACACAAGTTGCGGTAGCGAGAAAAACACTCACCCCTATAGACTCTGAGCTGTCATAAACCAGCACCCTCATCAGCCAGCACATTGAACTTCCCTTCCACTGAGGTCCCAGAACAAATGAAGCCAAAGCCAAGAGTGAAGAAGTATTGCGATCCTAGCCAGCTGACTTCAGCTTCCTCCCATTCTCATCAGAGCTTTCCTGTAGTCCACAGCTCTGTAGTCCAGGCTGCCCTGTATCCTGTGTGGATGCAGCCTCGTCTTAGTAGGACAGAGAGCTAAACACACCTTGGGCATGCCAAAGCTCAGTTTTATTTATCTATGTATTTTGAGGCAGTCCCATGTAAGAACTCACTGTATATTATACAGCTGAGAATAGCACTGAATTTTTCTTTTTGAGACAGGGTCCTCTGACTCCTAAGAGCTAAAATTAAAGGTATGTACCACCATGCCTACCTGTAACATTGAATTTCTGATCCTCCTGCCTCCACCAATGGAAAGCTAGTGAACTCAAATTTTAAAAACAAATGAAGGTACTGGGGATGTAGCTCAATTGGTAGAGTGCTTTCCTAGCATGCATGAGATCCTGGACTGAATCCCCAGAGACCCTGAGTTTGATTCCCAACACCACATAAAACCAGGAATGGTTTTATGAGACTTAATTACATCAAAAAAAAAAAAAGGAGGAAGAAGAGAAGAAGAAGAAAAGAAAAGAAAAGAAAAGAAAAATGAGCAGTGCTGGGGAGATGGGGAGTAAAGGGAAAGTGAGGAAGAGGGGGGAAGAAAAGGGAGCTTAACCAAGAGGGGTCCCAGAGTAGGCTTCACCTGGGCCTGTCCATGGAAGGAGGGTCCAGTTGAGTCACTCAGGGATAGGGATTATCTGTGGGTGCTGCTGGACACAGCATCCCTGAGAAGTCAGGGCAGCCCTAGAACTGCAGCTCAGCCAAGACACGCAATCCAGCAGGCAGGAAGAAAGGTCAGGGCAGGAAGCTGTTGACTCTCCCAGGGCCAAGTATGGCTAGGCTTGTCTATGTGCCCTAGTAAGAAAGAGCATTGTCTCTGTTCTTTAAGTGAAATGGTGAAGAAAAGTCTACAGGGGCTGCCGGGCACACAGGTCTGACAGATATGTGCAACATGGAAAGACAATCAAGGGGAGGTACAAGGGAATTCAGAATGAGCCCTGCACTCCCCAGGCTGGCACCTGAAATCCTAACCCCTAAGAAACTAGCCCAGACGCTTCTACCCTGAGGTCAGTCCCACACTTCCCAAGCTTCCCCAACTTATCCTTTCAATGGCACTGGACAACAAAGCTGAGTGACAGGGACAGACTGCAGAAAGACCCAACCACCTTGGTTCTGTAATCCCTTCTTAATTTCCTCAGGATGCCCAGGCAGAAATAACAGCCTACGGTTGCAGCTTAGGAAGAAGAGGAGAAAGACAGACTAGAGCAGTGGTTCTCAACCTACGGGCTGAGACCCCTTTGGGGGTCAAATGACGCTTTCATGGGGTCCCCTAAAAGCATCAGAAAACATGGGTATTTATGTTATGATTAATAACAGTAGCAAAATTATGATTATGAAATAGCAATGAAAATAATCTTATGGTTGGGGTCACCACATCATGAGGAACTGTATTAAAGAGTCACAGCATTAGGAAGGTTCAGAACCACTGTCCTAGAGCATAGCAAGTCTGTGTCACAGATCCTATGAGCACATCATCAAAGGCTATGTGTTCACCTCCCAATGAAAAGCAGCCACAATCCCACCAATTAAATAATAACAGATGCCATCTGTTTGGGAAACACTATCTCCCATCTTTACTACCACCCTGGAGGGGAGAGATGCTTCCTCCCTCTGCTGAAGAAGACTGGGAGTCAAAGAGAACATGCCATTTGCCCAGGTGAGGAATGGAGTCAGGACTAGATCCTAGGTCCATTATAGTTGCAATGACTAGAACCTGACACCTGGCCACTGGATAAGGTTATCTGAATCCATATAGGCAGGATTCACAAGCTCATTTTGCTGGGGGGGAAGGGGACAGACCTTTGGCTTCTTCTCTGAAAGATGGGCAGACCAGACCCATGAAACTGAAACCTACACAAAGTATCGTGAATGTACCAGATACAATTTGTTCAATGTCACATTGCAAAATGGGCAGAATGGGGATCTGACCCCAGGCATTTCAAACTGGCTGACCCTGCAAGGCCACTGCTCCTGGCTTTCCCCAGGCTCTGTTCCCTGGGCCAGGGGCAGTCAGCAGCAGCTGCCACCTACTCCTAAGCGGTAAGCAAGAGGAAGCAAGAGTCGTTTACCTAACAGAGGAAGTTTCTGGATGGGACAGGAGGACCTGCCCAGAATCCAAGCCCAGCCCAAGAACAGACCACCTGTAGTGTCCAGTTCAGGGTCAGGGCAGCCACCAGGGCCAGGTATGTAACCCCCCTACCACTGCCAGCCAGGCATTGCCCCTTTAAGCTATAGGCAGTGACTGGCATGCCTGTGGTGAGTCAGCATCCAGCGCCTGCTGACTCACCCACCGGAAGCCTGGCTGCCTCTCCCCACACAGGCTGACTGGGAACTTTACTGCCTTCAGGCCCTGAGCCACAGGCTGGCTGATAGAGAGTTTCCTGTGCGTCACACTAGGACTGGGGGAAGTCCCCAAGGTGCCACCCTCTAGTCTTTCCAACTCCCTGGACAGGAGGAAAGCTATAACTATAGCAGGCAGGGCCAGGACAAGACATTCAGGGCTCCATTTACCTCGCTGGGCTGCCAGAGGCACCAGACACCAATGAGCTCCAGAGATAACATCCCAACAGAGTACCAAAGGCCATCCCTAACAATACATACAGCGCTCCCCAGACCACCCTGAGCACATGTGCCCTGTATCAACTGTCCTTGGCCTCTGACCGCAGCCAGTGGCCCACTAATGAGCAAGGAGGCAGGAGTCAACAAAGCTGAGGGACCTATGGGCCTGTCACATTTGGGGAGAACTTCCCAGGCTTGGGCACAAAGGACAGGCTGTCAACTGTGCAGTGGGAAGTTCACAGATAAAATTCCCCACCAAAGGTCGGGTGCTACCACTCCCTGCTCTGTTCAAAGTCCTCAGCAAACAGGCTGGCAAGATGGCGCAGCAGGTAAGGGTACTTACTATCAAACCTGATGACTTAAGCTCTATGCCCAAAACTGACATGGTGGAAGGTTGATCCACATGGCTAAACGACAGAACTGATTCCCACAAAGTGTATTCTGACTTCCAGAGAGACCTCCATACAGGTGCTATGCTGTGGCATGCATGTATCTATACATACATATATAAGTGTAATTTTTTTAAAGTCTTCTGCAAAGAGTTCCTGCCATGGTTCATACTGGTACAGACTCACCAGGGCCTCCACCTGCACCTTTGCATCTGTTGCAGGGTTACGCTGGGGGAAGCATCCACTACTAAAGACTGCATGCATAATAGGTGGTCCTCTGCTTCAACAGGCCTCCAGGTCAGGTGGACAGGAGGGTGATGGCCAGGATGCCAGTGTCCCACTGTCCCCCTAAGCACCTCATATAGGAATAGGATGGAGGGAACACTGGGGAGATCATCTTAGAGTCCTGCTGTAGCCACACTCTGTCCATCACTGTGTAGCTTCTGTAAATGGTTAGTGTCCCTGAGCCTCTGTTAATGGGCAAATGGGGCTATGGGGAATAAACAAGACAATGTATAGCATGTGGCAAAAAGCCTGGTAAGTGACAACTCGAGAGTTTTGGTGCATGGATATTGTCATTCTGCCACCACAGATGTCTCCAGACCGCTAAAAGACTACAGGGATCTTGGGCATTGGAGGGAGTCTGACCTCCACCCAGCCCACCCAATATCATGTTATCTAACCTACAATCTGCAAATTTATACTGGCCCTCTCAGAAAAGAAGGCCCAGAGAGTCCAGTGCCAGGACTCAAGTCACCCAGCACATGAGGGTCAACAGTACCTCCAATCAGTGCTTTGCATGTCACCCACAATCTCTCTCCCTCGTAACCTACAACTGCAACCTTTATTTTGAGGGGGCATCTCTTGCCTGGAAGAGCTGAAATGCCTCCAAAACAAATACTGCTTCCAAACCCTTCCTGAGTGGAGCAGCATCTAATTTCCTGGTTCTCAAGTTCCACGAGGTCTGCACAGCAAGTCCCTCCCCAGCCTCCTCCCCCAACAAGTGCCTCCCTAGTTACTCACAGAAGTTGGGCAATGGTCAGGGATCTGGCCTCCCACTTATGTAAGATGCAATTACCCCGCCCACTGGGCTCCTGCACAGCCATGGAAGCCAGCTGCAGGGGACTGAAAAGGCCCCTGCCTGCCCAGGACAGCCTGCCCAGCACCAGGACTTCTAAGGTCGAGGTTTCCTAGGTCAGAAGGAGAGAAGGCTACCACTGCCCAATCACCCTCTAAGTGCCCGCCATTCCTGTCATCTGCACTCCGCAGTTGCAATCCAAAGCGGGGCCCTGACCCCACAGGGCTAACTCTTTCCAACAAGAAAAGCTGGGAACAGCCAAGGATATGCAGCAACTTTTTCCCCTTGTGCCTACTATGTGCTGGGCTGGGCTGGGCTTCTGATCATCTTGCCCATGCTTGCTTCAATCCATTCTCCATTCAATCTCACCTCACACCCCTGATATCCGGTTCATTAATAAGGCCCAGACATGGCACGAGACTGGCCAGGTTCAGAATGCTGAGGGTCAACCCATTCACAGCTGTAGGTGCAGTTTGGAACTCTCTTTTCTGTAGCCCAACGTACTTAGTATCTGACAAGTCAAAAAAAAAAAAAAATCTTGCTCTCTTCCTGGAAAAATAAAAAAGCACTCATTGCCTTCCAAGTCTGGTCCCCCTCACTTCCCATGACAAATGCTGCTGCTGCTGCCGCTGCAACCCACGCAACACCACTGCCACCTCACAGAAATTTCCAGGAAAGCCAGTTAGTTACTTGGAGAAGACAAGTCCCAGACTTGTACAGTTAGCCCCCGGCTCAGCAGCTAACCCAAGTACCAAAGAGCAGCAATGAAGGCAGCCAACCAAGAAGCACTAAGTGCAGGAGGAGGTCGGCTCCTAAAAGCGCAGTCAGAAGACTGCAACTGAGTCAAGGAGCAGCAGGTAGCATGGGCTGAGCTGCGAGGCGGAGACGCCAGGAAGTTCTACAGAGACAGCCCCAGGGAGGAGCGCAGGCGGCCAGTGTGCAGGCCAGAAAGGCATGGGCCAAGGAAGACTCACAAGGATGGAGTTGGAGGAGAGGAAGAGTTCTGAGTTCTGGACTAGGCAGGTTTCCGGCATTGAGAACACAGCCCTGGGGTCCAGAGGAGAGTAAATTCCAGCCTGGACACAATCCAGGAGCCTGGCCTGAGGAGCTGGTGCAGCCCAAGGACCCTCTAGCAGGGATCAGTGAAATCCCGGTTGGGTCCAGGATGCATGCAGCCCGGAAGCCTAAACAAGGAGCTCACTGTGGAGGCTCCAGACTTGGAGCGGGGTAGAGAATGAGGTCCTGCCTGGGTGTAGTCCCACGGCCTTAGATCCGGATTCCAATGAGGTCCCGTGAGGTCCCGGGTTTGGGCTGGACTCAGCCCTGGGCTGGAGTGCCGGTGCCCATGCCCGACTCGGAAGAGAGTCCAGTGTCCCGGACTGGCTCGAACTGAGTATGGCTCGGCCGCGCGGTAGGGCGGGAGCGCCTACCTTTGGTTTGAGGCAAGCTGGCCGGCGGGCTCGCGGCGGGCGACTCCATACTGTGGACGGTCGCAGCGGAGAGCACTAATCTAGAGGACAGCAGACTACACCGGGGCCGGGCGCGCTCATGACTGCTGGCGGCGGGCGGCGGGCGGCGGGCGGCGGACGACAGGCGACGGAGAGCAGAGAGGAGACTGCAGCAGGCGTCCGAGGCGGGCGGCGCCACAGCCACACTGGGCAGCGCCGGACGCCGGCCGACGGCGCCACGCAGACCCCGCCCCTCGCGCTGATTGGCCCGCCTGAAAAGGCCCTTGCCTATCAGACACCGACCGGACTGTCACGCACAAGTCCCACCTTCCAGGAGCCGGAATCCAACCCTGCTTTCCCCCTAGTCCAGCCCGGCTCCGCCCTCTTGCCTATCAAGATGACAGCCCTACCCACTCGCAGGATTGTACTAGCGTGGTCCTGGGTGCCCCAACCTGTGCCCCCCTACGGCGCCGCGTGTGCGGGTCGTAATCTGGAAAATCTGAAGCTCCCTAGGGTGGCCGGGCCGGGCTGATGCAGTTGGTGGGGTTAAAAGTGCTTCTTCAGTGAGACTGGACTCCTAAGTGACTGCACCGTTCCGAGGGTGAGCTTCCATGTGCTCCCCTGTAGAGAGCAGCGACCTCAAGCCTGCCTCCTAGGGCAGCGAGGGAAAACGAGATCCCACGGCGGCGCGTGCCAGGTGAGTGCTGACCGACTGTGGGAAATAGTTTACTGCGCCTTGCTGAGCCTACACGCGTTTAAGCCCGAGTGGTGGCGGCAGCCACGAGCACCTGACACGCCGGCACTTAGGGAGCGCGGGGATTCAGTGGCTAACCTGGTGGTGCCTAATGACAAAGTAACTGTTTGGGTTGTAGCATTATAGCATTATGGCCGCTCTACTCCGAGGGTTGGGGTAGTCTCAGATAATAAGGTGTCATTCCAAACATTGAAATACCTTTAGCCAGCCTTGAGTGGGGTTCCATCTCAGCCGTCGGTCGGTCGCTGAGCCTCTGTCCTCACACTAGCCAGGAGTCTCTGGGATCTGATGGAAAGCCAGGCGTAGTGAGGGCAAGAAGCACAAGGTCAAGGAGTCTGTCAGAGCCCGAGTGAGTCTTAGCTCTCTGGCCAGCACTCAGGCCATCAGTGCCTTGCTTGCATACTTGGTTGCTACCTGCCCCTCCCCATTAGGAATCCTGACTGTCTCATCCCGTCGTATCCCAAGGCTTAGCCCAGAGCCACGCACATAGTAGGTACCTAAGAACTATTTGAGGAATGAACAAAGGAAGTAGGAAAGCATGCCACAGACACGGGTAAAGTGATTCTAGTCCCGTGCCAGCCTCCCAGACACCAGGGTGACTCAGACCAAGTCCTCAAACAGGAGGAGTTTAATGGGTTAGTCAGAGAACTTGACAAACAGCCCAGGAATCACAAACTCCATGTGGGATGCTATAAATAGATTCAAAAGTCCTAAGAGGAGGCCCTACCTCACCTGGGTGGGGTCAAGGAAGGTGACCTTCATGGACCAGTAGCCAGACAGAGAGATAAGAGACCCTTCTTGGAAGAACAAAGAAGCCAGTTCAGGCAGTGGGGAGCTGCTCGTGAAGCTAGGCTGCACCTACAAGCCAGTCAGCTGCTGGGGTAAGGGGCATGACAGAAGGCCACGAGGCTTTTTCTTTCAGACCACCTCTGGCAACAGCATCCATTGCCCTCCGGTTGCTAAAGGAAGTACATGGCCACCCAGAAACTGACCAGAGCATTGGAGCCAGCCCCCAGTCTTTTACTCTAGCTCCTAAGGGAGCAGACCCCTCTGCAAACTCAGGGAAACCGAGGCTTAGGGTAGGAAGGGTTCAGCCTGTGTTAGCATGTAGCTTGAGGTAGGTAGGACTGGGAGTGATAGCTGTAGAAAGAGGGTGGTCCAAACCCAACCCTCAGTGAATCTCATTCACTGAGCACTTACTGTGTGCCTAACTAACGTTGTAGGGGTCAACACTGAACAAAACAGGTATAACTCTGCTCTCAGGAAGAAATGGACTTCTGGCCTAAGTTAATTTGATAGGATGTCTCAGATTGACAAACACTGTCAAAAAAAAACAGAAACAAGACAAGTATGTAGAGAGGTGATGGTGTTGTTTTAATGAGGACAGTCAGAAAAAGCCTCCCTATAGGTGGGATGGAAGCAGAGGCTTGAGGAGGCAAGAGAAAGGGTAATCATTCCCAACAGAGGGAATAGTAGTGCAAAAGCCCCAGGGCGGTTATGTCACCGGGTTTAGTCAGAGGTGAGAGGCCCTCTTCGCCCTTAGCCGCAGCCCTTCCACATGCTGTTACATGTCATCCCCATGTGCTGATCATACACCCCCAGCACACCTGGATACTCGTGAGGTGCACAAGTGTTTGTATGCATGTAACATGGCTGCACGGAAGCAGCAGTCACGCGCAGCTCTGTTTGTGTGTTCAGTTCCTGCCGCCTGCAATGCCTCCAGGGCTTGCTGACCTGGGGTGGGTTCCTTCTGGTGACCAGACCTAGTGTGGCTGTGCTCTGTGGGGGCCCTGCACAGAATAAACCATCCAGCCGTCTCACTTCTGTGCTGGCTGCTGCAGAGTCTTCCCAGTGCTTCAGAGGAAGCTTTCAGAAACAGGGCTGGCCAAGCTCCAGACACTTCCTGGTTCCCTAGGTAGGGAATTTCCAACACTCTGGCCCTGTTGACATCTCTAGATACTTCCAGACTAAGCTTTCCTTTTTGATCCTGTCTTTGCAAAGGCTGTTCCCTCAGTCAGGAATGCCCCTCACTGCCTTCATCTGAAGCTTCCCGCACTTCTGCCGTTCCTGCACTTCTTCTGCCATGTGAAAAACCGCAGGGGAGATTTCTGTAGTAGTACTTCCTCGTCAGGACCATCAGCCTGAAAATAATGACACAGAAACTTACTACTCAGTATGAAAGCTTGGCCCTGAGCTTAGGCTCCTATGACTCAAATTAACCTGTTCCTATTAATCTACATTTTGCTGCATGGCCTTTACCTTTCCTCTGTATGACTTGTCACTTCTCCGAGTCTACTGGCAAAACTCTTGTGCCTAAATTCCTCTTCCTCTCTATCCCCGGAAATCCTATCTGTCCTCTCCTGCCTAGCTTTATTACACCAACCACAACAATGCATCTTCACACAGTGTACAAATATCCCACAAGACATACCTGCCAAATGTTTTATTTTTTTCTTTTTTACCTGCTATATTTAAATGGCCATCATTTTGAAATAATGAACTCATCCACGTGACATGATGCTTCCGGTACAACAGCAAGTGCCATTTTCACAGCCCTAGTGTGTGTCCGTCCCTCATGCGGACTCCTTATGAGGCAAGCTGTGAGTAGGCATACTTGGCTACTGGCCTCCACAGTGCATAGCAGGCACTCACTGGATACTTGGAGCACACCCCTTCCAAGGAGGTGTGCCTTTTCATGGACACAGAGCACAATAGAAAGCAGAGGATGAAGGCCTGAACACACACACATATACACACACACACACAACTACTACAGAGGCAGGCTATTGTTGAACTCCCATCTGGCAGATCTTGACACTTTCCCCTGCTTTTTTCTGCCTATGCTCTCATTAAAATGTTTCACAGTGCTCTTCTGAGCTGCACAGGTTTCCCTGAGTTTCTTCCTTGGCTTTCTAGACAGATAGTAGCTCTTTGCCCTTGGATCTGAACTACCCAGGTCCTTGCAGGGTAGTGTGGAGCCCTCTGGCTGCAGCAGGGAAGAGTTCCAGGCTGAGAAGTATCCAACATGGCCCTTCCTTCTTAGGACACAAAACACAAGCATTTATTGACACTCATCCCATGGCAGGCCTCATAAGTTCACACCTTGGTAAAGCTGGCATAGTTGGAAATTCTCCTTCCAGATGAGGGAACTAAGACCCAAGCATCTTGCCCAGGTCTCATGACTGGGAGGGAGGAAACCAGTTCCTAACCCAAATGATGGAGGTTGGCTCAAAGTATCATATAGGGGCTTTTTACCAGAGTGCTTGTTTGTCCTGCTGTCTGGAACCCAGGACTGCCAGGATGATCTTATTGCCACGATTTGGTGAGAAGCATCAAAAACAGAGACCAGTGACTTGTCCACAGTCACACAGCCAAGAAAAGAGAGGAAGAAGTATATTAGTCCTGCATCAACATTACCACGTGGGCAATCACAGGATCCACCTGCACAGGGCTGTCCTCTAGCCTAAGCCACAACGCAGCAGAGTAACCTGGAGTGAATCATTTGTCTCTGCTCCAAGTGCACATGTGCTTCGTGTGTGTGTGTGTGTGTGTGTGTGTGTGTGTGTGTGTGTGTGTGTATCTGTGTCTATCTGTCTGTCTGTGTCTTGGGAGATAACATCTCAAGATGTAGGCCAGGCTAGCCTTGAACTCCTGATCTTCATGCTTTAGCCTCTCTAGTGCGTGAATGGGGCTTTCTTTCCCATCCACGGGCATTATTGCTTCTGCCAGGCCCCTCAGCCATCCCCAAGGCGCTTGACTCCTTCCACTACTTAGCCGCTGCTGGGAAGTTGTGGCAGCTGGCGAGGGGGAGGTCAGAACACCTAGAAGGCCTTCTCATAGGGCCACTGCCACCCCCACTGGGATCATCACCAGGACTGCCACTGTTTTTTCGGTGATAGTCAGCTGCCTTGTTGCTTTCACAGTTTAGCTCGCCACCTACTCAGCTGTTACTGCCACTGCTGTTCTGCTACCTCTTGTTGCCGCTCTTCCGCTGACTTCTGGTGTGGTAATCACCGCTTGCTACTGTCCCTGCTTCTTATCTCTTTAGGTAACAACCAGCTCAGCCCACACTACTGAAAGCAAGGCTAGAAAGATCACGTGAAAGAAACCTTTTCTTGGGTCCGATTTTAACGCCAGGGATGGTGGTTGCACAGGAGACTTGTCTGGAGAGCCTAAGCAGCCTGCCCGTAGTTGAGCCAATCAGGGCCGTTTGTTTGGACCAATCTTACCAGCCTCCGCAGTCCCCCCCCCCCAGGAGAAAACCGAGGGCATTGCGCCCCTTCTGGCCAGAGTGAGAATGACTGAAGAATCATAGAGTGCTCCGCAGCACTAAGGATTGCAGTCTGTACAGAGACTTGTAGTTCAACTTGTAGTTCAAATTGTAGTTCAACTTGTAGTTGTAGTTCAGTAGAACGCTTGTCCGTCATGCAGGAAGCCCTAGGTTCGGTCCCCAGCACGAGGGATGGTGGCACAGGCCTTTAATCCCAGTGTTTAGGAGATGGAGGCAAGGAAGAGCTGAAATTCAAGATCGTATGAGGTCATTCTGAGCTAGAGATCCTGTCTCCAAACAAAAGGGTCTGGATGAGGCTGGAGAGATGGCTCAGCACTTAAGAGCACTAGACCAGGGTTCGATTCCTAGCACCCATATGGCAGTTCACAACTGTCTGTGACTCCAGTTCCAGGGGATACAAATGCATATAAAATAAAAATAATATAATATATTATAATAAGGGGAGGTCTGACACAGACTGTTCCAAACATCCCTGAATATGGCCGCACCTTCAGGAGCCAAGGCAGTTACCCATGCTCTCTATATAGTTTGGTCTGGGTGTCTGTGAAGCATTCAAGATGGCTGGTACTGGCATAGGGTAGCCTGCTTGGCTGTTAGACTAGCAGTCCTTTTGCTCAGGGCATCAAGGGAAAGCCCATCTGCTGCTACTCAGGGAGCATTGTTGCCCAACCCAGTGCTTTTTCATTTACAAAGTGAGTATCAGGCTTGGGGGTGGGGTACGCACCTTTATCCCCACGCTCAAGGCAGAGGCAGGGGAATCTCTGTGAGTTTGAGGCCAGCCTGGCCTACAGAGTGAGTTCCAGGACAGCCAGGGCTACACAGAAAAGCTCTGTCTAGAAAAAAAAATGAACACAGGAAAAATGCTTATAATATTGTCTTAGTTGGAGTCACTGTTGCTGTGATGAAACACCATGACCAAAGCAAAGTTAGGGAGGAGAAGGTTTATGCGGCTTACACTTCCACATCACTGTTCATTACTGAAGAAAGTCAGGGCAGGAAGCTGGAGGCAGAAGCTAATGCAGAGGCCATGGAGGAATGTTGCTTACTGTCTTGTTCAGCCTAATTTCATATAGGACCCAGAACCGCCAGCCCAGGGATGGCACCACTCACAGTAGGTTGGGCCCTCCTCCATCAGTCACTAATTTTAAAAAGGCCCTATAGATTTAACTGCCTACAGCCTGATCTTTTTTTAAAAAAAAAAATATTTATTTATTTATTATGTATACAATATTCTGTCTGTGTGTATGCCTGAAGGCCAGAAGAGGGCACCAGACCTCATTATAGATGGTTGTGAGCCACCATGTGGTTGCTGGGAATTGAACTCAGGACCATTGGAAGAACAGGCAATGCTCTTAACCGCTGAGCCATCTCTCCAGCCCCCCTACAGCCTGATCTTATGGGAGCATTTTCTCAACAGAGGTTCTCTCACAAATGACTCTGGCTTGTATCAAGTGAACATAAAATCTAGCACAAATATAGCTTCAAGTATACTAACACTAAGAAGCAACTTTAACAGAAGAGCCACAAGCTTCTCAGCAAAGCCGCATGGGTGAAGATGCCATCACTACTTTGGGCTCTGCACTTTGAGCCAAGGTGACTAGCTGTAACCACCTAGTCACACCTCTAGCCAGGTGGCCATCCCAAGCATATCACTGGTTGCATCCCAGTACCAAAGTAGGTTAGGAAACACTGTATCCCTGGTACCCAGCCTCCCCAGCAGAGCATCCTTCTAAGAGGAATCTGAGCCAGGCGGTCAGAAGGAGCTGCCCAAAGGGTTCCCAGTTACACCCCTCAACTTTAACTGGGAACATGACCTTGGACCTAAATCATAGAGAGTCAGCCTTGCTAGCCAGGCCTTGGAGGTCTTGGGGGGATGGGTCTCACAGGGATATCAAAGTCAGAGAGCTAGCTAAACACACCCCAAGGTCAAGTCACAGATCTGTCTTGGGAGTGAGTACCCGATGACCCAGGCAAGCACTAAAGGAGAAGTGACATCAGTTCCTGGGGTTTCTCTAAGCATCTTCTACTGCCTCTGCTGAGAGGAGACCTTGAAACCCCCATCTCTTTGCCCAGTGCACCAGCCCTGGGCCTTCCTCTTGCCTGGGATCCAGGTCTCAGGCAACAGGGCGGGGTTGTTCTTTCTTGTGTCAGGGAAGAAGCGTGTTCTCATGTTTGGCCTTTGGATGCATATGGTTCTGAGAGAAGAACTCCTCTGGATTGGGGGCTGGTGGAAGTCTCTATGGAAATGAATTTTCTCTCCTGGACACAGGGCTCAGATGAGTGGAGACATTCATCAGCTGAGTAGCTAAGAGGACTTAGGTATACTGAGAGCAGCACCCACCTTGCCCTCCTGATTTACACTGTTTATCTGTTGTACTGAGGTACTGAGGGCTGTCCAAAGTCTGAGTTTGTTATTTTGAGAATTTTGAGAGCTAAGAACTGACAGGTTTTAGGAACAAATGCTGTCACTACCCCTCTAGGTAGAGCCACACCTCCAGGGAGGGGCTGATACCAGGAGCAGAAGGGCCACTGTGATAACAGGGAGGCAGGGAGGGATCCTTCAGAGGCTGGAGAGTTGATAGCTGACAAAAGTTATACCCATGAAGTCATTTTTTTAAAATATTTATTTATTTGCTTATTATGTATACAGTATTCTTTCTTCAGTCCAGAAGAGAGCACCAGGCCTCATTACAGAGGGTTGTGAACCACCATGTGGTTGCTGGGAATTGAACTCAGGACCTTTGGAAGAACAGGCAATGCTCTTAACCGCTGAGCCATCTCTCCAGCCCGAAGTCATTTTTTTTTTTAAGAAAAGGTCTCTCTACAGAGTCCTGGCTGCCCTGGAGCTCAGTGCATTGACCTGACTGGGCTTGAATCTACCTCCCAAGAAAGGCGTGTTCCACCTCACCGACTAGCCAGAAGTTCTTTGGCGGATGATCCGTCTCTCTCTTTCACCAGCTAGTGTCTTCTCCACTAAAGCCAGAGGAGCTGGCCACAGGCTGTGGAAGGTGAGGCTGCCTGGTAGAAACAGAAAAAGGTTGCAGCTCAGCCGCAACAGTTGTGTCTATGTGTGTGCATGTGTGCATGCATGCATGTGCACACACATGTGGAGGTCAGAGGTCAGCATTGGCTATCTTCCTTAATAGCTCCCTACCTTTTGTTTTTCCTTTCATTTAAAGACAAAGTCTCACATTGTAGCACCAACCAGCCCTAAACCACATCCTGGTGATTTCTCTTTCAGCTTTATCCATCAGCTGTTTCTGCAAGAAATATGTAATATTTTCAGAATATTTCAGGTAGTTGGGATTTAAATATCAACATAACTGATTAATATAAATAATGTTAATAGTACTTTAACATAAATATATGAAACATGAATTAAGTCTGCCTATTCTGTATAGCTCAAATCTATCCCTTCCACGTGGCCTTCCTGGATCACCAACCCAAGATCTTCAAAGGCAGGTTGGACCCAAAAGGGACTTTAAAGATCTCTTTCAGTGATTCAAAACCCCAGACTCAAATGGTATCTATTGGATATGGAGGAAGAAGATGGGATCAAAGCAAATGGTTCCTGATTATAGTGTTGCCCTTATTTTATTGTGCAGGGTGAACTGTAGGCTAGGGTTTGACCCAAACCAGGTTCTAAACCAGTGCTGCCCCAACAGCTTCGGTCTCTGACAGGTCACAGCAGGCGTCTGTCTGTTAGTTAAGGAAAAATGATGAGGAGGGAGAGTTTCTCAAGTCACTGCCTAGCTTATGCTCTTTCCTGGTACAAAACAGACTACATTTGGTAACACAAAACAGCTGGTAGAGCCAGGCATGGCTGTGCACACTCCTAATGCCAGCATTCAGGAGACAGAGGCAGGCAGACCTCTGTGAGTTTGAGTTTAAGGCCAGCCTGTTCTATACAGGGAGACCCTGTCTCAAAGAAAACAAGCAAAAACAGCTAGTATAATAGGGTGGGTCTATTCTATCCCCCAAAGTCCAAAGTACCACTGGGATTTATCCAAAGGCCCCATCATCTGAACATCCAGCAACTGGGGCAAGAATCCCAGGGGCCCCACTGTTAACATTGTAGTAGATAGCTCTCTGTGGTGTGTTTAGCCAGCATCTGGGTGGCTCCAGTAACTTGCAGTGACAGTGACTGTCCTTGTGCAGACATTCCCTCCTCACAACATGGGAGTGCATCCCAGGAAGACAACCCTGGAAAGGGGCTGGTTAGGGCAAAGCTCCTTTGCATCAGAACAGAGACAGATCAGGTCAAACTGCCCTCCACACAAGCACCCATCCTGGGAGATTTGGATAGGGGAGGACAGCATACAGCACTGATAATAGGGGCTGTCATGGAGGCTTGGGGACTTGGGGACAGTTGTGATGACGACTAAATATGCACCCATACCCTGCCTGGCACCTCTGAGACTGTGGGTTGTACGTGGCAGGTCCCATATGAACCAGCAGTCAAGCTCTGGGTCTCTAGCCCTCCACCTTTTAGTCTGTCAGACAGAAGAATCACAAGGACAGGAACTTCCCTGGTATGTGATGGTTCTGGAAGAGTCTGCTGTGTGGTGCCTGCCAGGCGTCCTGCAGTTGTGTTCACCCAAAGTGGGTCTCTATATGGCTAGGCTGGAGTATGTAGGGGTGGGAGTAATGAGAATGATGCCACCAGTGATAGTGCCTGGAGCAGACCTTGGTCCCGTACCCTGGGCTTTAGGAATTTGTATCGCCACATTTTAGCCTCAGTGATCTCCTGTAGCAAACAGGAATCAGAAATGAGCAAGACAGGGCTCTGATGAGAAGACCTATCTTCGGGCACCCAGCAAAGGCAGGCTGCCAGTGTGGGCTAAAAGTTGGAGAAGACTGTGACTTTATGTCTCAGGCAGAGCGGGAGGATGGGGAGGGCAATGTTTCAGGACCTCCCTTTCCTCCCATGAACAGCTCCAGCCATCAGCCTGGGCCAGCTGACAGGTTTTGATAAATGAATATCATAAACAACCACGGCCTTAGGCTCCACTGGAGGCTGTTGGCTTCCTCAAGAAGGTCTAGCTAGAGGAACATGAGTGACAGGTTTGGGGGGGGGGGGGCGCCAAGAAGAACTGATGGGCAGATGCCTCTGGCAGCTCCAAGCTGAGGGCTCATGCCCCTAGCCACAGTGTCTTAATGGAGCAATGAACTAATTGTGGCAATATTGACTGTGATAACAGCACCCACTTACTAAGTAAGTGCTAATGGCCTTGTTTAATATTCAAAGCAAGCTGAGAAAAAAAGTCTTCACAAAACATTTCAAATGCAGGACTTGTATTAGAATATGTGAAAAAAAAATGGGGCTAGAGAGATGGTTCAGTGGTTAAGAGCATTGGCTGCTCTTCTGGAGAACCCAGGTTCAATTCCCAGCACCCACATGGCAGTTCTGTCTGTAATTCCAAGATCTGGAGTACATGCAAGCAAAACACCAATGCACATAAAATAAAAATTATTGAAAAAGAAGAATAAGTGAAAAACCTCCTACAACTGGAGAGTGAGAACGTGTATCCAGGCAATGAAACCACATGAAGGATTTGAACAGATACATCCCCCAAAGAAGGTTTGTGTGTGTGGCAAATGAATAGCCTCCTTGTTGCTTGAGGCACCAGCAGGCATTGCCCCTCCTTCAGCTGCCACGATGTGGACCATGCTGTGTTGTTATTGCCACTGTGTACGCACAAAAAGTCCATACCAAAGCTTGCTTTCCAGTTCCTGTTGGCAGTGAAGAACTGGAACAGTCTGCATGGGACAATCAGCAGCAGTGACCAGATCCCACGCAAGGCTGGCAGCCTCACAGGACCACATGGCTCTTCTTGTTGGATCCTCAGATGTTGCCCTCCTCTGAGCAGCACCTCACCTTTACCCAGGACCCAGGTCCTTCTCTATCCTTAGATGCTGCTCTTGCCAAGGAATGTTGGGACAGGCCAGCTGCTTGATGTCAATGCTTGTTCAAGGTGTCAGATTCTGGACTTGGTCTCTCTGGGGTCATGTCCCCACTGCCACCAAGAGGCCTGTGGAAAGTCTTCAGTGGCTCTCGGGCCATGACCCTCCTTTCGTGACCCCAAACTCTGCGGTAGGCAAACAGAGCTGATCAGGTAGCACATGGGAAGCTAAGCATGAGAAGCGCTGACTCAATGCTGTTTCTACTACCTTCTCAAGAGAGGAAAAGAAAACATAGCAACATAGTCACTCAGAGATGTGCGAATTAGGGGGTGACCTAGAATTTACAGTTAAGACAAAGATGTTCTACTTTATAATGTTTAAATGTATTTATTTATGTATGTGTTGTTTTAATACTGTAATAAAGCCCACTAGGCTTTCCTGTGGGCTGTGCACATGCTCTGTTAACTAAACCACATCTCCAGCCCTCTTTAATTTCTTTAATTTGATGCCAGCCTTGTGTTTCTCTTACTTCAGCCTCCCAAGTCGCTAGGATGACAGGCCTGCCTGCCCCACCAGACCCAGTGAGATGCTGTATTTAGACATGACCCAAGCTGCTGTCCATTGGAGCCTGTTCAAATGAATGACTGGAGCCTTGCCAGCCTCTGATGGCCACGTTGTATGGAGCACTTCACAGCAATGGAAGAATGGGGACATGAAGGCAGTGGTGCTTCGGGCAGCTCCACGAAAGACTGCTAAGGGGTGGGTTTCACTTTATGATTATATACTAAATGTTAAGTTGAAAAATGAGGAACAAATATAGGTTTGTACTAACTTGTACGTATGGGTATAACATTCTGGAAGAATATGTAAGGAAGAGGTTTAAAAAAATTTCATTGTGTGTATTTAGGGAGAGCTAAGCAGATGACAGACAAAATGGGAGGGAGGTTTTCCTCAGTTCTGAACCTTGCAGAACTGTTATGAACATAAATTCCAGATTTGTGTTTCTAGCCAACCGTAGGCCAGAAACATTCAGGGGCTGGCTGTAGTTCAGTTGTAGAGCCCTGGTTAGTGCCCATACAGCCCTAGGTTCCAGCCCCAACCCCCCTCACACACACACATGACAAAGACATGACATCTGTGCTGAGCATGTACAGAGATTTTTTTTCTTGATATTCTTTCCTAAAAGGACAACACAGCAGCTATTTCTGAAACATTTACACTATGCCAGGGATTACAAATCATCTCTATTATAAGGTAGATTTTTATGCAAATATGAGGTCTATCATAGTTAGCGTTGACTGTCAGTTTGACACAGCCTAAAGTCATCTGAGAGGTACTGCCTCAGTTAGATTGGCTTTGTGGGCATGGTGTCTACAAGGGAGTATTTGTGCCAATGCCTCACAGATAAGAAATGGCAATGTTTTATTTTTTGAAATATGACTTTGTGGGGGCTGGAGAGATGGCTCAGCGATTAAGAGCACTGGCTGTTCTTGCAGACAGCCTGGGTTTGATTCCCAGCACCACATGGTGGCTCACACCCATTTTAACTCCAGTACCAGGGGATCTGTTTACTGCTCTAGAGATTCTGAGATGGAGGAATGTGGGGTCAATAAGTGAGGCAGACTAAAGTCTCTTACAGCAGTCAGCTTTATTCAGAGCATCCGACAATTTACACTCTGAGGGTTAAAAAGAGTCTCATGAGTAGAGTGTACAATCACAAGGGCAAGCTTCACATGGTGGATGTGAAAGCAGAATCCAATAACAGTTCCGTGGTTTTGAAGAAATTGAAGTCACAAGAGTCTTGCCTTGGTTTCTTGGAATTTTCTTACAAGCATTCAGAAGTCTCACACGACTCCATTCTTGGACCATGTTCCAAAGAGGATCCAAAGCACTCTTTTGCCTTCCACAAACATCAAACAGGCTCAGACATGGTACACAGACATACGTGCAGGCAAAATACTCATACACATAAAATAAAAACAATAAATCTTTTTAAAAAAAGAAATATGACTTTGTTGCTCTGCTAGCCAGCTTTCCGCTGGTGTGACAGAATGCCTGGGATAATCGGCATATGAAGAGAAGAGGTTGGGTGTGGAGGCCCCTCATCTGGGGCCTGGGACAGTATACTGTGGGGATGTCACTCATCTCATGGCCAAAAAGTAATAGAAAGAGCCAGGGCTTCACAGTCCTCTTCAAGGGCACATCCCAGTGACTTAACCTTCTTTTAATAGGCCCTGCCTCCTGAAAGGTCCACCAACTCCCAATGATGTCAAACTGGTGACTGACTTCCAGCCTGTGGGCCTTGGAGGGGACACTTCAAATCTAAACTATAGCAGTGACCTCATTAAAATGGTATTGAAAGTCGGGTGTGGTAGCACATGCCTTTAATCCCAGTGCCTAAGGGACAGAGGCAGATGGACCTCTGTGAGTTCAAGGTCAGCCCGGTCTACAAAGTGAGTTCCAGGACAGCCAAGGCTACACAGAGAAACTCAATAAATAAATAAATAAATGTTAGATGCTCACAGTATATTGTTAAATGGAAAAACAGCAGGGTGTAAAACAGCAAATATGAGTCGGGCATTGTAATTCATACTTATGATCTGAGCACTCGAGGGCTGAGGCAGGGTTGCAAGTTTAAGGCCAGCCTGGGTTTTATAGAGAGCCTGTCTCAAAAACCAAGCCAAAGTAACAAAAACAGAAAACTCAGCAAAATCAATAGGACTTGATTACATTTTTGGAAAAAATATTCGTGACAAAGTCTCTGTGTGAGCAGGCACTTTGCCTCATTTTTGACTGCATCCGTGGTCCAGAGCACACAGTTGCAGCTCAGAGGACTGCACCCCTGGTCCAGACATGCAGTTGCAGCTCAGAAAGCACAAGTGGGAGCGGATCAAGTGAAGCGATGGGTGACAAGGCCAGGCTGCTCTCTAAAGACATGGGGCCACATCGGGCTTGCTGGTGGATTCAAGAGAGACTTCTTTCTTCTTAATATTTTCCTACTTTTTTTATGAGCTTTTAAAATGAGCATCTCCCATGCGTCTAATCAGAAAATGAAAATAGTTGTAGAATTGAGAGGTGCAGTGGGGGTGAGGGGCTCACTGGAAAAATAGTGAGTTGCTGAGCAGGCAGACAGGACTCTGCCATCCCTGGCATGCCCATGTCTCTTAGGCCCAACCGAGGTGTGTGCCCTAGGAGGAGAGAGGGGTGGGAGTTCCAGGACAAGAGCTGGGGAATGCAGACAGCCAGGTCTGCAGGAGCCTGGTGAAGGAGTAATAAGACCCAGAGGTAGCCTGTGACTGACTTGAGACCACACAGCAGGCCAGAAACATGATGAGCCAGTCTTGTTCAATCCTTACTCTCCAACATCAAGATGTCTGGACACCAGACAAGTTTATATGCCTCAGCCCCATTTCACAAATGAAGGAAAACTGAAGCCCTGGGAGTACGAACTGGGGATACTAGAGACAAATAGACCCAGGAGTCCATTCAAGACCCGGTACTCACCTCTGGTGGGCACCTCTCCTGGTGGAACTTCAGCTCCCTCCTATGACTGGATGATGATACCCACATCAAGTTGTAGAACTCTAAAATAACTCTAAAGCTATTTCTGACAACTCTGAGGCCAATTTTGAGGCCTCTCAGCAGTAGTGCCCCCATCCCAGGAACCAAGGACCTACACATGCATGTACTGAAATGTTGGGAACTTTCCATCATCTCCCTAAGTCCTTGTGAATGTTCTATTAAATAGAGGCAAGATAACCTTTAGGTGTTGACTCAGTTCCTGGTATTTTGACTCAATTCCTGGGTAAGGGGCAAAGTGATCCTCAGATGTTCCCTCTTACCTCACCTGATATGGCAACTGCTCTCCAGCCAATTATTGGTAATAGCCCTTTTAATTAAGCCAATCATAATAGTTAAAGAACAACCCCCAGACACCCACCTTGTTTCTGTGGCTTTTTCCTTTAAAAGTAGCCTGTACCAGCCATTCAGGGTCTTTCTGACCTCTCAAATGCTGAAAAGACCCTGTCATGATAGAATTAATAAAAATCCTCATGCTTTTACATCAACTGTGGTGTGAGAGATGGTCTCTTGGGGCGACTCCTCCTTTGTGATTGGACTCTAGAATCCAACAAAGTCAAGTGACTTGTGCAAGACAAGGGGAGTTTTCAGCTCGTTCAGATTCCAACATCAGGTCTACCTCCCTGGGGTTGTGTCCTCTGTTTGCTGTTATCAAACTTGGGGGTCACAACCTGTGCTCCAAGGAAGGTCTGGCCACTCCTCCTCAAAAAGTCAACCAAAGGAGCCAAATTAAAAATAGAAATCGGAAAAGAACAACAACAACAAAAAGTATTCAGGGGCTGGAGAGATGGCTCAGCGGTTAAGAGCATTTGACTGCACTTCCAAAGGTCCTGAGTTCAGTTCCCAGCAATCACGTGGTGGCTCACAACCATCTGTAATGAGGTCTGGTGCCCTCTTCTGACCTGCAGGCAGACATGCAGGCAGAATATTGTAGCATAATAAATAAACAAATAAATAAATAAATATTGTTTTTAAAAAAGTATGTTGCCATGGCCCAGTGGTGATGCTGCACACCTTTAGTCCCAGCACTCAGAAGGCAGAGGCAGACAGAGCTCTGTGAGTTCAAGGTCAACCTGGTCTATAGAGAGAGTTCCAGGACAGCCAGAGTGGTTACACAGAGAAATCCTGTCTTGAGGGGAAAAAAATAATGTGGCCACACTGCGAAGAGAGAGAGAGAGAAACAATTCCAGAAAACCCCCAAGTTTTTGGAATCCTGAAGTGAGAGCAAGATTTAAATTGAGGGCGGAGAAAGAGCACATCTAAGCAGTGTCAGTCAAGGGGGTCCTGCACATCCTTGACCGTCACTGTCAGGACTTCAGCCTCATCCTGTAAGGTGCTCTGACCCGGCTTGTGACCTGTGTGAAATCTTTCAGGGAAACAGGTTCCCCTGTAGGTAGTGCCTTTCCTTCTCCCAGCAGATTTCTGGGGAAATTCCCATTTCTTTGGGGCACATTGTTTCAACAGTCTGATAGTCACAACAGTGTCTTCAGAACTCTTCATTCCTTCCCAGACAGTTACAGTACCACAGCAAAGAGACAAAGTATCCATAATGTTCAGGGCGCTGAGAAGACCTCTTAGTCATGGCAACAGACAGGGTGGGGGTGGAGGCTGGAACGTTCCTTCCTGTCACTAAAATGGCAGAGTTTGAGACTGAACAACCCCGCTATGTTGTCCTTGGGAGCATTACAGAGTCCCTAATCCCTGTTTCACTTCTGGGCCATCCTCATGCAGTTAGCAGAGGGGCACTTAAAACCATTTCTCAGATCTTACATAGCCGTGAAGGGACAATGTATTAGTCAATTGCAAAGGCATCAGAATGATGGGGGGCAGGCCAAAAGGTCACAAGCTGCAAGGTTCCTAGATGACACTCTAGCAAAGGCAAAAGGACAAGGACTGCAAACTGGCCAGGTGGGTGGGTAAGGGGTTGAAAGAAGTATCAGGGCAGGACATTGTTTTGGACTGAGGGGGTGGTGGCTCAGTGGCTTGTAAAATACCTGCTCCAAGAAGGGGTTCTTACTGAATGTAAACACCCCTCTAAAGTGTGTTAAATGAAGACAAACAGCAATTGGGCAGGTAAGTAGGACTGTATTTTACTTACTATTCTATCTACAAATGTGGAAAATTTTCAAAACAACAAATAAAATCATGCCCAAGCCCTCCCCCAACCCCTCCCCCCGGGCTCCTTCCCAGCTCATGTCAGGGGTCCTTGCTGTACGGATGCGACCCGGTGGCAGTCAGTGGCTTCCCAACAGTGCTTTTGTTTTGTTTTTCAAGATAGGTTTTCTCTGTGTAGCTCTGACTGTCCTGCAACTCACTCTGTAGACCAGGCTGGCCACAAATTCACAGAGATCCGCCTGCCTCTTGCTCCCTTAGTACTAGAATTAGCGGTCTGCCCCTCCACCGCCTGGTCCCACCAGTGCTCTTTAACCCCATGCCTCTGCCCTTCTCGCCGCTGCCTAGACTGCTCTCCCTCTCCCACCCAGCTCATTCCTTTACTTCCTTCAAGTCTTTCTTTAAAAGCCTCTATCTCAGCTGAAGCCTGCCTGAAGCCAGCCTGCCTCCAGGAGCGCACTGACCCAGAACCAGCTGGATTGGGGAGCACTGGCACCATCAACCCACTCCTTCCTTCTTTGATGTCAGTGCACCACCGCTGTGGAGCTGTGCTGTGGGGACAGGGGGGTTCATCTGCTTTGCTCATTTGTGTCCTCACAACAGTCCCCGCCCCACAGGAGATGTTCAGTACATGCTTGGCAGACTAAAGAGCACCCAGATAAATCAGATCCACCCCTACTCCAGTCCTCATGCAACCCGGGCAGGCATGGCCATGAGCAGCTTCCAGCGCTGAGTCATCCAGACATTCAGTGACTCCAGCAAACATTCATTGCTCAGGTTTTTGTGTTTTGTTTTGTTTTCTGAGACAGGGTTTCTCTGTATAGTTTTGGAGACTGTGGTGGAATTTGCACTGTAGACCAGCCTGGCCTTGAACTCACAGAGACCCACCTGCCTCTGCCTCCCTGAGTGCTGGGATTAAAGGCGTGGGGTCACCACCGCCCGGCACTCATTTTATTCTTTTGTTTTCTGGAAAGGACTTTACTTCTTTGGTTTGGGTGGGCAGGGTTGCCCATAGCTCAAGCTGAGGATGTAGCTGAGTATTGCCTTGAACGCCCACCTCCACCTCCCAAGTGCGAGGAGTACAGGCCAACACTATGCCTAACTTCCAAGATGGATTTCTGCAGGGCTCACAGACCCCAGCACGTAGGGAAGAAAAAGAGTCCAAGAGAAGTGAGCTTGTCATGTGCCCTTGTCTGACCTGCATCAGGCCAGACTCTCCCCTAGTCTGGCTGGTGGGACGTCTTGTCAGTAGACATGAGCAGACGAGGGCTTCTCCAGGAAGTGGCACTAGGGCAGTCATGCAAAGGCACAGTGGTGTGCAGATGAGTGGTCTGCTCAGACACTGTTCAGGAACGTACTCTGGCCCTCTCCACTCACATTCTTGGGGAGTGAGGTCACCTGAGACTCACAGGCCTTATCTTCCTAGTTCACAGTTGCCTCCAGCCCTGACTCAGCCAAGCTCTAGCCCTCTCCTATCACATGATCCCATTTGCATGGAATGACCCACCTCAGCTTTTGTTTACAAATGCTGTGGTTCAGCACACACTTGTTAAGGAAATTATTTGCTCAGAAAAGACACTCTCAGTAATGCATCTGACCTCTAACCAAACAATATGAAGGATCAGAAGAAATCGAAATGAAAATTTAGTGGGCACAAAACCAGACAAAAAAAGTGTTCATTAAATGGATGTGCAAATGGCATCAGCCTGGCAGCCTGGGAAAAGGTTCAAGAGCCAATTCTGCTACTAATAATGAAATGTCCATTGCAACTTCCAAAATTATCAGTAGCAATGTAAAACTGCACATTTAGAAAAGGATCCTGTAGTTTTTCACAAAACTAAACATACACCGGCTATACAACCCAGCAACACATTCCTTAGAACTACCCCAGGGGAATACTGGCCAGAGGATATCCACAACATGTTACTCATAGCAGCCCCAAACCAAAACAACACAACAACCCATTAACATGTGATGGATAAACTGGTACATGCTCACCGTGGAATACCTGACACAGCGATGAACATGATAGCAGCAACAACATGGCTGATCACAAGTGGATGCCAAGAAAGAAACTAAATACTAAACTAGGGAGTGGTGGCACACGCCTTTAATCCCAGTACTTGGGAGGCAGAGGCAGGCGGGTCTCTGAGTTCAAGGTCAGCCTGGTCTACTCAGCAGTTTCCTGGACGGTCAGGGAAAAGAAATGAACTAGATACTAAAAGATCAATATTGTGCAGTTCCATTGTATAGGATGTTCTTGGAAAAACCTGTTCAGTCAATAGTGCTGAAAATCAAGGAGCATAGTTCCATTCAAAGGAAGACACCAATTGGCAGCAGACCCATGGAGATCTCTTTTTAGCTGCTAAGTGCTTCCTTATCGTCACCACCACCACCACCGACGTACACTTTGTGTTGGTTTGAACACATAACCTTCAAGCACTCTAACCACTGAGGTACACCAAGCTTTCTGTATGGTGGTCTTATAAATGTGGACATCAAATTTGCACCTTAATTAACAGAATGTGATTCTGTGAACATCCATGGCAAGCTTTCCAAATACTATTTGCTGAGGAGTCGTTACAAATACTGTGGTTTCTAGGGATACACTGGTTCCTGGGTAGCTCGTCCCCCAGGGACCTCGTAAATCTGCCTTTCTTTTGGGAGAGGTGACTTTTCACCCAGTCCCAAACACGCCTGGGGGTAATCTCTCAACAGTAGCTTCAACTGCCTCAGGTGGATGAACTGCGCAGCGCCAGTCCCAGCAGAGTTCCAGCTGGAGACTAGGTATGTCTTTTGACGCCCGTCCCAGTAAAACAGGGTCTGGGTATCTGTGCTTGCCAGTGAAGCCAGTGCCCCACGGGTCGAAGTTACGTGTTTTTCAGATGGGTCCATGTAGGTCCTACAGATGAACCTGGGGCAAACCCGAGAACAATCGGCATCTTTGAGGGGCCAGCCCATCATTGTTGCGGCCGCCAGATAAACGCGCGGCGCGACCTCTTTAAGAGACGCCAGGAATGTATCCAAACAGACCGTGCGCGCGGCGCACGTGACTCACAGCTGATTTCCGGCCCCGCCCCCTTCTCCGACCCGCGCCGCCCGAGAGTCAGTTCGCTGCGGTCCGCGGTCCTCAGCCTCGGCGCGCGCGATGGCTCACGCGACCCCGCCGAGCGCGCTGGAGCAGGGCGGCCCCATCCGCGTGGAACACGACCGCCAACGCCGCCAGTTCTCCGTGCGCCTCAACGGTACCGCGCTGCCTTTGTTTGCGCGCGCGCGGGCGGGACGGGGCGGGACCTGCGGGCGGACGGATCCCGGGGCGGGAGGGCTCCCGAACCCCAATAGGCACTACCGGAGCGCGCCCGCCCCGGCAGCCCGCACCTGCTAACGCTGCCGGCTTCCGGCATCGCGGACGGAGGGCTGCCACCCTGGATCCTAGAGAGCAGGTCGCTGGTGGCCTGTCACTCATCCCCACCCCCCCACCCCGAGTGTTCGGTTGCTTCCTGCCGCCCTGGAGGAGCCTGCGCAGGCCTGGGGCTTAACCCCGGGAACTTATGGCCTGGAGGAGGAGGCGGGTAGGTGGCTCTAAGATATTAGTTAAGCCAACTTGCCCAGTCGATGTGTGCTTCGGCCACTCAGAATCTGCAGTGGGGATAGCTGTAGTGAACACCGCTTTGGCTGGCAGTGAGATGAGATAGTGTGGCAGTAAAGGTTCAGAATGACACATTCGGTGCACGGCGAGTACTGATAAACATAGGTAAATGGCTACTTTTCTAACCCGAGAGCTAGGTCAAGGCCTAATCTTCTGTAGCTTTTGTCCCAGCAGACCCACACTCCCATTGATCCTAGGGACTGGAAACGATTATGAAATATGGGACCTTGAGTTTTTTGTAGCCCACCCCTCCCATCTGGGCCCCCTGGGCTCGTCTGTGACCTAACTTAGAGGCCACTGCGCCAATGAAAGGACACACTTGTGTGAGGTCCGCCAGTGAGTTGTGCGGCAGAGAAGGTATGGAGTAACCTGTCCTGCGTTTCTGAGCCAATCTTCTGTGACTTGCACTTGGTCACAAGCAAAAGAGGCCTGGCCTCCCATTTGTGCCTCCTACCTACAGTGGAGGCAGCTGTCACTTCCTTGTTGTGACATACTGCCCCACATTACACATGGGTAAACTGAGGCTGGGGCTCCGGAAGTGACTTGCCCAGCCTTAGCAAGACCAGAGTCATATTCAAATCTGGGTCCAGCTGCCCCTATGCTGTCATGTTCTTTCCATAGAGAAACAAATCCTGTCATCATGCTGGTGGTGGCTCAGCTGGCAGTGACACTTGGCCCTGGTCACTTGACAGGCCTTGTCTGGATTTTGTTTGTTGGGTTTTTTTTTCCCCAGAATCTCTTTTCTGAAATTTTCTGAGTTCCAGGGAGGCTGTGTATGATTCTCCAGGTGATTCCGGAGACCCATTAGATCCACAAAGAGAAAAACAGGGATCTCTTGGGCTTCTTTTCCCCTTTCTCCACAAATGGGTCCAGTCAAAAGGACAGCACTCTAATGCTGGCTGTGAGCAGACTACAGCTTTAAACTTGAACCTTGTGGAACCTGCTGCCCTGTTGCTAACCACAAATGGTGCCCTAGGGGAACAAGGTGCCTAAAGGCTGGCAGCCCCTCCTCCGCTCCTCCTGCACAGCCTAGGCCAACTACGGTTCATTCCACTAGTATTTACTAAGTACCTACTGTTTACCAGCACCCTTCACGGTGCCCAGGACTTGTGGGGCTGACAGTCTATAGGGAGAAGTGGGTCTCAAATAAATTACATAATGTCTTATAAAACAAAGGCCCTTGGGAGAAGTGACACTGGACAAAAGAAGCCGTTGAGAGCAGAGATCCTGCAGTCCCCATTGTGTGTTCAGAGCAGCCAGGAGCAGTGCCTGGATAGGGGAGCATGGCGACTATGGGCGTGTATGGTGAGACTGAGCTCATAGGGGGCAAATAGTATAGGGCCTGAAAATGTTGGTTTGTATGAGTTTGGCTTTGACCCTGAAAAGAGAACAGATGACATGGATCAGGAACCCTAAGGCTGGGCTAGTGAGGAACACACTGTGGGGCATGATAGAGCAGGGAGCTGGCTACTATCCTGGTCCACGCGGTGTGAGCAGGGGTGGAAGAAATGTCTAAGTCCTGAGCAGAAGTGGCAGGAAATGGCAAGAACTTGCTGATATGGAATATGAGAGGAGACCAGAACTCAGGTATATATGACCCCCAAACTGAAGTTCTGAAATACAGGATGTGTGGCCACTGTTTCCTAGGTGGGAGATCAAGGCAGGAGGCTGGTGAACAGCTAGTCCAGAATGGAACCTCAGGCTGTCTTCTGAGGGTTTGTCATCTAAAGGTTGGACGAAGTTAGATAAGGCCCCTGCCTCCAGCCCCTTCCTTGCCTTCTCTTTCCTTACCTCATCCAGGGTCAGCCACTCAAGTCTGTGTATATGTGGTTTAAAGATTTGTTTTGTGTGTGTGTGCGTGCACGCACACACACATGCCATGTATTCCAGTGCCTGTAGAGGTCAAAAGAGGGCATCAGATCCTGCATCTGGTGTTACAGGCAGGTGTGAGCTGCCAGGCATGAGTGCTAAGAACTGAGGGTTCCCTGTGAAAGCAGAAAGCCCTCTTCACTGCTGAGCTAGCGCTCCACCTCTGGGACAGCTACTAGTGGCAAAAAGGCCCACTTAGATCCCTCCCTGAATCTTTCTACCCCCTACTTTGCAAGTAGGAAGACAGTGCTAGAACTGAGCCCAGCTGATTCCTCCAGTTTCTGGGTGCCCATCATTGTCCCCAACATGCTTGTCATCAGAGATCTGGGTCACTCAGAGCCTCGCCTAGACTGAGTCCAGGTGGTCCATCCATTGCCTGGGTGTTGGGGATTGTTGTAGCTGACAGTGTCACATGAACATTGTGTCCTGTGACGGTGGGCAGTCAGGAGAAGCCCCTAATGAGGAAACACCTGGAATGAGAAGGCGGTGCCCACCTGGGAGGCTCTGAGTATAGATGTGGCAAGTGGGAAGACCAGCAAGCAGCTAATCAAACACTTAGTGGCTGCTGTAGGGAGGGGCTGCAGTTAGGGTGTGGCTGGAACCTGCTGGCATATCTGAAAGCAAGCCCGTGTACTTCTGCAGGCCTAAGCAGACACCTGCTGGAGACTTGGCTATTCTCTGGGGATCCCACTGAAGGTTCAGGGGCCAGGCCTCGGGGCTCCATATACAACTAGTCCACCTCTAGTCTCATGCATCTGGTGGGAAGAAGTAGGTTTTTGACAGACTTTTCCTGGGTGTCTACTCTGGGGGCTATGGGGAGAAGGTGGTGATTGTCCTGACCACAAGACACCAAAGGCCACCGGGCTGTGGTGGCGCACGCCTTTAATCCCAGCACTCGGGAGGAGGAGGCAGGTGGATCTTGTGAGTTCGAGGCCAGCCTGGTCTACAAGCGCTAGTTCTGGAACAGGCTCCAAAAACTACAGAGAAACCCTGTCTCAGAAAAGAAAAAGAAAAAAACACCAAAGGCCTAGGCAGAGAATCACTGCACTATTCCAGGGTTGCCCATAGGCTAAGTAGGTTCCATGGAATTGAGAACAAAAAGAGACTGAAGACACTAGCAAGTTTGCAAGAGCTCAGCCCCTGCCTCCCAAGACTGCTGGGAGCATAAGCTGGTCTTTTGGTGGCCCTAGGATCCCTGACACCTGGTTCCCTACACTGTCTGTCCCTGACACACTCAGGCCAGCCATTCTGACCTTGTTGTTGTTCTAAGCATCATGAGGACTTTGCTTCTGCTGTGCTCACCACCTCAGTGGGCCTTGTGTCCCCCCATTCCTTCAGGTCTTTTGCACAAAAGCCAGATCCCCTCTTTCTGACAACTGCACCCTTCCCAGATGACAGGCTTTGTCCTGAGAGCCCCCTGGCAACCCCTGCCATAATGACTCTGCCTCTCCCCGGTGCCAGCTTGAGCATTTCTTTCACACAGACAGTCCCTTCGAATAAAAAATGTTGGGTTTGCCTTTGGCTTCTTTTGTCTTTGAGCATCCCTCAGCTGCCATCAAGTCCTCCAGAGTAGACACCTCTGGAGTAGCCTGGCCTCCTCTTCCCACCAGGACTAAGGTAGGCTGCTGCGTTGGACTCTTTTGCCCTAGATTCTGTGAAACTATGAGTTACCTTCCATCCCTCTACTAAGGACCTAGTTCATGATAGCCAAGAAGGCACCTGCCCCTGTCACTTCCCACTCCCTTGGTCCATTCTAGCTAGCCACACCAGCATCGGCTGATACGTTACACGCTACCTGCTTTTCCTGCTTCCCTTTGCTCCCCTTAGTCATGAGGGCAAATCCTTGTTTCCTTCTGTGTTCTCAGCACCTGAGAATTGTTTGCGACTTGATAAACATTGGGTGGATGAGTGGCTAGGCAGTCAGAGAACTACACATTGTGATTTGAAGCAGCTTCCCCAGGAACATTTCCAGCAGGATTTTAGCAGACTGGTGAACTCTTGTCCTGGCAGGGCAGGGAGGGTAGATAACGATTTGTTCCTGCTTCCTGTGCCTAATGTTGATGTCTTGTGGAGTCTGATTCAGCTTGAGTCTTGGCTGGGGGATGGGCAGGGTTTGTGCTCTGACTGATAGTGCCTCCTGATCCTCCCTCCACTGAAGTCATGGGTTTATTAGGCTCTGTTGTGTCCCATGCTAGACCTTAAGGCAGGGATTAGCTGAGGACACAGGGTTGGGGTCCCTGGAATGACAGTAGCAACCACATTGAGCAGAGAATGCCCCTCTGAGGCATTCTATACACACAGCCCTCTGAGGAATGCCATCATGCTCCTTACTCTGGGGATACAGAAACCGAGGTACAGGGGTTATTCAAAATTCAGCTCTTGTAGCACACTGGTGGTCTGGCTCCAGATACCATTCTTTACCCTATCCTCCACACCTGTGAAGCTCCGAGGACCCCCTGGAGTCCATGCCTCAGCTCTTCCTATCCCCTTCTCCAGGATGTCATGACCGGGCTGTCCTGCTCTATGAGTATGTGGGCAAGCGGATTGTAGACCTGCAGCACACAGAGGTTCCAGATGCTTACCGTGGGCGTGGCATTGCCAAGCACCTGGCCAAGGTATGATGGACAGCAGACCAGGACACAGCTGTCACTCTCCCCTTGCAGGGAAGATCGACTGGTGGCTAACTCTAGTTAGTGTCTAGGCCACAGCTTCACAGGCCCATCTGGCCAAGAGTTTGCAGTTAGCAGTGGGAGAACTCTGGAAACTGCTTATTGTGTGCTCCTAGGCCTTCTGTGGCAGGTGACAACTGTTTTGAGTATAGGGTCCCTATAGCCTGATTCCACCTTGAGACCAGGACTTGGCACTCAGGACTTGTTTAGTAAGCCCTGATGATGCAGAGTAAATGAATGTCCCAGTCAGTAGGTGCATGCCCGGGTAATCCAACTCCACCTGCCTTTCCAACACTTCAAAATCCCAGGCTGCCTGGGAACAAAGTACAGGTGAGACAAAGAATGCTTTTTGGGTGCAGCCCCCACCCCTGTGTTTCTAGTGAAGCCCTCTGCTGGTTTCCCAATCCTGTGTCTCTCTCTTCCCCTCTCTGCTCCCTTACTCCCTTACTCTCCTAGATTGGAGGCCTCTTCCCTTACTGTGGGGCCTTCTGGGCCTTGTGCCCTTACATACAAGACCTGGTCACAAGCTGGTCTGTGAGTTAACCCAATTACCAGGGAAAGACCTCGAGACCCTGAGCTAGGCAAAATGGGAAGGTAGCCACATGGGGAACCTGGGGAAATAACAGAGAACGCTGATGGCCCCCAGTCATGGACCACAGTGGGCCTCAGTAAGCTGCGACTCTTAACAACTGTTCTCCTCTGCTGGTCCAGGCTGCCCTGGACTTCGTGGTGGAGGAAGACCTGAAGGCTCACCTCACCTGCTGGTACATCCAGAAATACGTCAAGGAAAACCCCCTGCCGCAGTACCTGGAGCGCCTACAGCCATGACCCTGGCCACTGTGTGCAGGAGTGCACCCTGTGGGCCTTCCACGTGGGCCTCAGCCAGCTCATGTGCTCTCAGGAACCTGTTCCCATGGGGACAGGCTCAGAGTTATTTTTGCAAGGACACTCATCTGCAGCCCTCGTCCAGAATTCTGGGGACCAGCTGCTGGCTGAGGATGTGTGGATATCCAGAGTGGAATGAAGAGCAGGCCAAGTGGCCAAGACCTTCCTACAGAGGTCCTCTGGCTTTGCTGAGGTCCTTTTTCCACCAGCCGCACATCCCATCTAGCCTGGCTACTGGGTCCCTGCTCAGATCAGCAAGAGGGTGAGGTAGAGTCCCCGCCACCACGTCCTGGAGCTGTGTCCTTCCTGCAAATGAGGAGGGTGTTCCTGGAGCCAAGAAGAACAACAGGAACCCTATGTGCCAGCTTCCCAAGGAGGGGATGCCAAGCCTTAGCCACTACCAGTGTAACCCTTTCTCTTTCTCAGACTTGTGCGCCCTGGCACAGGCAGTGGATGGCAGCAGAGAACGTGTTCCTGGTGTGTGAGAACTGTGGCCCCGACCCATCCGTGGGCATGCACACCAGCACATGAGCACAGAGACGGGGCAGGTGACGGTGAATGCCTTCCTCTCCTTGGTTACCCACACTGCCTGGCTTCTCATGTGGGTTCTGCAGCGAAACACGATCCTTAGCTGAGGGTCTGCTTTCCCATGGATTCAACTGCTGGAGTCAGTTCAAAGGACAGCATTGGTCTGCTGAGCAGTGCAGTATCCTCGGCCCTCTCTGACCTTCCAGCAGCACTACCAGGCCTTTCTTGAAGGTCACCTTGGAGATGGGTGGGAAGGTGGCACACAAAATCCATTTTGTATCCTCTCTTGTGTTCCTGGCTTCTGGTCATCTCCACTGCTGCTTAGCCACTCCAGCCACCTTCCCACTCTGCAGGAGTGCTGAAACCTGTAGCAGGAGACCATGCATCCTGACTGGGAATCCTTAAGCTCAGAACCCTTGAGCCTCACTCACCTCTGCAGTCATGGCATGGATCTTCATGGTCCCCACCCTCAGCATCTCCCTACCTCTTGCACCCCTGACTCTTACCCTGTTCTTGATGCTCCTTTTCCAGCCTCCTAGAACTCCGGGATAACCCAACATAGCTCCCCTGCCCTTCTCTGTCTGCCAGGAACTCTTCCGGGTCCAGACAAACCCTGGGCCTCTAGGAAGACATTGCTGACAGTATTCTGCCAGCTATGAGGGCAGTGTGTCTACCACACTACTTGAATGAGGGTCCCTGACTCATGTGGACCCAAGAAGAGTGGCTAGGCTTCCTTGGTGAACTTGTTTCAAGTCCCTGCAGGTGGCCTGGGCATCCTCACTGCCTTGGCAGCCTTAAAGTCCCACTGCCCATGTCCTGGAGGCTTCCCAGCCTTGCGGTGTAGCAATAACCATATCTCTGCCTCTTCCTCTTGGCCAACCAATACTGCCCAACTGGGCCACTCTGGTGCTACCCATCTGCCTCTCCATCCCACCTGCTCCGTGTCCCGGCTCACTCCAGGAGTCCATGGTTAGCCACTGGTCGCTCGGCTTCATGTTCCTTCAGTGGGTCTGTGCTGTGGTCGGTTTTTACCCTGGGGTTTCTCTTCCTTGCCCAGTCTACACAGGCAGTAACTCATGTGCCTTTCCTACTCAATCTGCCACCAGTAGTATCTGGGCCAAGGCTGGTCTTGGGACCTACATCCCCCTCATTTTTCTGACTTTTGAACAGATTGCATGATCCTGTTGGTAACTGATAAAAGACTAAGGCACAGGTGAGGTCAGGGAGCCCCAGAGTGAAGGAATGGGGAAGAGATAGATTGTGTAGGAAGCGGTCCTCCCTGGTGTCCAGCCTGTTTCTTGGTCCTCAGTACTACCTGCATAGTGGGACCCGCCACTTCAGGAGAGCCTAAGCTCTGAAGGCTCCCCTGGCCTGACGGGTCTCCCAGCACAATAGTGGTAACTAGCATTGGGATCCCTACTCCTCATTGCCTGGGCAACAGCTTTATAGGGATTCCTAGAAGAGGTCATGGTCCCACACTAGCCTCTGATACATGAGCTGCCCTTTGCCCTGAAGTTGGTCATTTGGGGATTCTTGGCCCAACATTGGTAAACACAGGAGCAGTGCAAGTTTTCCAAAACAAGAACACAGGGAATCTGCTCATGCCAGCTCCTCTTAAATGGGACCTAACCCACCAGGGCTTGGGTAGCTAGTATACACTGCAGGCCCTAAAGTGGTTTTACTTTAATTCTCATGAAAATCCCAAGAGACACCAGTTCTTGGACCTGTTCTGCAGATGAAGGGACAGGGTCAGATTGGGGGAGTCACCAGCCTGCAACCCATACAGCTAGACAGCCCAGGATCCAAAACTAATCCCTGTCCTCTAGATGGTTCCCAGCTCTTGTGATCAGATGTCTACTTTGGGAAACAATACATAAAGTTTTTAGCAATTCCCTTATTCCTTTGAAGGACTGAGATAGGGCTCTGTCTTGAATTATAAGGTACATGGCCAACATCCAGAAGTCTGGCTTGAGAACAGGAACACTCCCCTGGAGCACCAGGCCACTCACCTATTGTTCCTCAGATCAGGACTTGGGTTGGCTCAAGGCCTCCCACAAGTCCTTCTACTCAGGGTCCTACTTCCAGCTCAATGCCCTACATTTCGTACACGAGATCCTGTGCAGCTGTGGGCTGAGCTTTTGACTGCAACCTCCAGGATCACATTTAGGGATTTCAGCTGTGTCCTATGGCTTCAAGATATTAAAGATGCTTTTCTGGTTGTCAAATTGGTGTTCTCTGGTTCTCTTTCAGTGCCTCGGGATGAATAGTTGATGGTCTTTCTGTCGGTCTTCAGTATGGTCCCCAGTCACTACACCCCGAGCCAGCTGGGAGGCTCTGACTAGAGCCGCAGGTGGTGGCCTCGGGTCTTTGAGGCAAAACAGGTGATCGTCACAGCACTTGTATATTAGTCTACTATATGACGTCACAGCAGAACCAGGGCTGGACATTCTATAAAGAACAGGTTTGCTTCTAGGATTCCCCAGGCTAGAGAGTCTAAGGTCAGGGATCACACCTGGCTTCTTGCTGCACCGTTTGTGGCAGGCAGCAGAAGAGCAAGGGGACACACATTACAGTAGCAGTGTAGTAATGATTAACCCATGCCCAAGGGCTGAAACCTCTTAAAGGTCCCACCTTTCACCTCTACTGGGGGTTGAGCAACAGTGCATGCTCGTTCTGGCACACATTGTACCACATGTGAGTTTTCAGGGGTCTATTTTTCCAGCAATGGGATCATTCCTGAGTTCCAACTTGGTGGAAACTGATCAGCAATCGCATGTTCTCAGCTTTAGGCAGCTATTTCTAGGAAGTCAGTCCGGCTACCGGCAGTGATGTTAGCCAGCACAGGAAAACAATGTAGGATTTAGGGCAGAGAACTTACAAAAACATTAAAACACTCAGCTGTTAAGTGGTGGTGCACGCCTTTAGTCCCAGCACTTGGGAGGCAGAACAGGCAGATCTCTGTGAGTTCAAGGCCAGCCTGATCTATAGAGTTCCAGGACAGCCAAAGCTACACAAACCCTATCTCAAAAAAAAAAAAAAAAAAAAAAAGCTCAGAACTACTCAGGTTGTTCCACTGAGGCTGGCGGGCAGAGCCCTCCAGCACCATAATCACACACACACACAGTTGCTAAGGGGTTGCCCTGCTGAACAAATTCCAAGAATGCATCACTGTTATCCCCACCAAAACACCCTCAGAGCAAAGAGACTCCTTTTGCCTCCCTGCCCCACTAACAGAAACTAATTGAGGATTTACTGGCTAAGGCTCTGGCGAGTGTGGGTTACAGGCCAGCAGCCCCTTCTGATGTGCAGTGGGCAGCCCAGATAATCAGGTTAAGCAGGACACAATGTGGGCAGTGATGCTAGTCTTCTGGTACGGCAAAGCCTGACGGGTAGAACATTTTCTCGGCGTACATAAGGCTCTTGGTTCCATCGCTGGCATCCTCTCTGCTTAACAGAAAGCCAGGACTAAGGGGCCTCCAAGACAGGCCCCAAAAGGGGGAATCAGCTCACTCACTGTCAGTGCAACCCCAGCCCAGACTCCAGCACTACCAAAGTTGCAGCTTTGTTGTTCAGAGCAGTTTATCTTCAGGGTCCAGGGAGCACACCTGAGCCAGGGAGCATGGAGTTAGGCAGAGATCTGATTGGTGAGATTTGATAAATGTGTGGTTTAAGGGGGGTGGGGTCTACAAGGCCTGACCAAGAGCCTGGCAGATTTGTTCTTAAAGAATCTTGAAGATTTGTTCTGCTCCCTGCAGAAGAAACAGGAGAATTCCATCCAGGCATACTGTGGAGCTGATGAGAGGAGGAATGAGTCTCCCACAGAAAGGAAATAGGATCATACCATGTTGCTCAGACTGTCCTCAAATTTGAGATCCTCTTGGAGAATCAGAGTTTTGATGTATTATCTGTTGGCTATGGAAAATAAGTGTGAACTCAGGAAAGCAGGCCATCGCATAGATATCAGCCTTTTTCATCACTGTGACCATAATACCTTAGAGAAACAACAGGAGAAAGATTTCTTTTGACTCACGGTTTCACAGGGTTCAGCTCACCATGGTGAAGAAGCCATGGCAGCTCATGGCAGTGTGAACACCAGGGAGCCGCCTCCTCATCCGCACAGCGAGGGGCTGAACACTCGGATCCCATGCCATTCTCCAGATTTCACCAGCCCGGTCTCCCACCAGTTCCGTGTTTACTGCCCTGCATGTGCTCCTTGACTCCCAGTGCCCAGTTTCCACCAGCCAAGTCACGCACACAGCCTGCAAAAAACGGTGATACCACCAAGGTTCCAAGTTTTCAAAATGGGACCCTGAGTCATTTCAAATTCAACCCATAACTGTCCATCAGCCTCTTGCAGGTTGTGGGGATCCTTCGCTTTCCTCAGGTCCAGGGAGCACCAGTGAATAGCCAGGTACCTAAGACAGATGAGACTCCATCTTCCTGGGCTATGCTAGTGCCAGGAGAAAGTCCCAGGAAGGTACACACACTGAAACTCTGTAGAGAGACGGTCCATGTATACATGTGAGCACAGCTCCCATCTGAGGACCTAGGTGATTTTCTTAAAGGACAGGAGTCTGGGGTGTGGTGGCACACAATTTTAGTCCCAACATTCAGGAGGCAGAGACAGGTGGATCTGTGTGAGGTTGATGACAGACGTAATGATACCTTGTCTAAGGGAGGGACGCGGGGAGGGGGTAGGGTCTAAAGGATGCTTTGTCCCCTCACATACATAATGTGCCTAAGTAACCTAGAGGCCTTCCACTGTCTCTGACCTTCTCTCCCATTACTGTTCCATCCCAGTTCCCATTCCCAGAAACGACCTCCTGTTTTGCCTTGGAGTCTTTGTTCATGCTGTTTCCTCTGTGGTGTAGAAAGAGCCATGTATGGCCGTAGTTCCATCCACACCTTCAGGTCTGTGCCCAGCTGTTTCCTTCTCAGTGAGACTTGCTTGTCATCCTTCCACCCTCATTTAAGTTGCTACAGCCTCCTCTCCTGACTCCCGTACCCTGCTCTGCATTTCTCAAGTCTTAATTTCTTCTTAATACAATGTATAATTTCTTTTGTCTTCTTTGTTATCCAATCCATTGTCTCTTTCTGCTAGGATGAAATCCCCAGCCCCCAGCAGTGGAAGCTTGTATTCTATCTTCTGTGTTTTGTTTTCCTTTTGTTTCATAGTTTGTGACAGTCTTGCAATATTTTTTCGGGGGGGGGGGGGGCTCAAAATTGCTTTGTTATTGGGGCCTTTTAATTCTTGGTCCTTCTGCCTCAGCTTCCCAAGTGCTTTGATTGTAGGCAAGCACTACACAACTCACTTTGTTTCTCTTTCTCTTAACTGATACATCACAGCATCTAGATCAGTGTCCAGCATATACAGAATGCACAAAATACCTGTTGGATTAAGTGATGGGTAGATGGCTGGACAGATAGATGAATGGATGGATGGACAAGTGAGTAGATAGGTTGACAGATGGGAAATAGCTGGGTGGATGAACAGAAGAGTAAGTGGATGGATGAGGGAATGAACAGGTAGATAAATGGACAAAAGGATGGATAGACTGAGAGGAGGATAAATGAGTAGATGGATGAGTGAGTGGGTGTGCAATTCATGCAGGTTACAGTGTGTAAACAAGAAGAGGGTAGGGAGCGTTTGGCCTCCCAGTGTTGGAAAGGGAGCCTCCATGTTCGATTTCCACTGAGATAATTAACTTGTAAACCATGGCTTATTTTAGCTCATGGTTTTAAAAGTCCAAAATCATGATGTAGACTCGTTGCTTTCTGGCCTCTGCTAGGGTCCTACGTGGCAATGGCAGGAAACATATTAATGTAACATTCTCTTCAAGGCCAGAAAATAACAATATGGAATGGTTGGAGACTTTGCTTTCAATGTCACAGCATCAGTGACCTAACTTCCACTAGGCTCCACCACTTAAAGGTCCTACCACTCTCAAGAGCACCATCAACTGGAGATCATATCTTGCATATCCCAGCCTTTGGAAGATACTCCATATTCCAATCCAACCTTAGCAAACTTCAAAGAACACTCAATAAGATTGTAAAGGATTCAGCTGCAAAGAGCCCAGGACAGTTCCCAGGGGCTGTGGGCAGACGCTTCCACCCCACCACCACACCAGCAGGGATCAAACGCACTCCACAGCCCCTCTCTCAGTGTAGTCCATTGAGACAGAGACACAGGACGAAGCAGTGAAGCTGCTGCGAATCCATATTAGGGAAGGTGTGGTCACAAGCAGAACTTACTGGAAAGAACACTCCCCAAATTCCTGAGGGAACTTTGTCGCTAAGGACTCCAGAGCCTATGGCTGTGAGTCCCAAACCTGTTTGGGCAGAGGAATTCCAAACACCTGTGCTCTCACAGCAGAGTTGATCCTGAGGAAAACCGAATGGGGGAAGCATCTTCCTGGAAGGCAAATCCAGTTCCACTGGGAAGGGGCAAGGAAGGGGCCTCGGAAATGCATGCTCTTGGGATTGCATCATTGCTGAGGCCTCCGCTGTTGCATGTCCTCCCATTCTCCTAATATGAACGTAATGGTGAGCATTCCATCCATGCTTCACCCTTTCTTTGGATTGGGGAAAAGAGCTTGGGTTTTACTAGAGAACACAGGATGGAATGTAGGAAGAGTAAACTGAAATGATCTAGAAAAGGGGCATGGCCTGGAGGTAGAGCAGGAAGCACAAAGGCCCTGAGACAGCACGCTGGTTTGATGGGAAGAACAGAACAGTTGGTGCACAGAGAGACAGCTGAGCAAGGGCTGCGCTGACGTCCTCGAATTTCAGCTCCAGTGCGGACGTGCACCAAGGATTTCTGAGCAGGGAAAACGTGATCTTCTTGAGGTTTTAGAAAGCTCTTTATGGGACTGGGATAATGGGTCAGTGGTTAAGACGCAGGCTACATAAGCATCAGGACCTATGTTCCCATTCTCAGTGTTAGGTTTGGAGCTAGGGGCTACATAAGCCACGCCAACCTGGAGAGATGGCTCAGCAGTTAAGAGCACTGGCTGCTCCTCCAGCAGTTCAATTCCCACCCACAGAGTGGCTCACAACCATCTATAGTGAGATCTGGCACCCTCTTCTGTCATAAAGGTGTACATACAGGTAGAGCACTCATACATTAAATAAATAAATCTTTAAAAAAATAAAAGAAAATGAAAATGAAATGAGCTTTTAAATAAATACCCTTCTGGCTGACGTGGAGCAAAGAGGAATCAAGGATCTTCATCACTTAGGTCTGTGTTAGGTGTGTTCAGCTGGTTTTTGTTTTGTTTTGTTTTTGTTTTTTGAGACAGTGTTTCTTTTTGTAGCTCTGGCTGTCCTGACAATCACTTTGTAGAACAGGCTGACTTTGAACTCACAGAAATCTGCCTGCCTCTGCCTCCCAAGTGCTGGAAATGCTGGGATTAAAGGCATGAACCGCCACTGTTGGAAATGTTCAGCTAAACAACAACAACAAAAAACAAGTCATGGGATTGGAGAGATGGCTCAGCAGTTAAAAACACTAAAAACACTTTCTCTGAGCCTGGCAGTGGTGGCCTTTAATCCCAGCACTCAAGAGGCAGAGGCAGGTGGATCTCTGTGAGTTCAAGACCAGCCTGGTCTACAGAGCGAGTTCCAGGACAGCCAGGGCTACACAGAGAAAACATGTCTTGAAAAAACAAAAACAAAAACAAACAAACACACACAAAACAAACAAACAAAAACCAGTGCTTGTTCCAAGCTCAGTTCACACTAGCTTCCAAGGGCATTATACATGCGTGTGGTGCACATACATATATGCAGACAAAAACACTCATACACATACATTTTCAAAACCAATCGAACCTACAGTGCATTTCCTGCATTGTACCGATTGCCCAGTCTAGAACCCAGCATCAGCCTTGCTGTGCTGTCATTCGTCTCTGTGCTTCTGACCTCACGGTCACAAAGCAGCTGCAGCATCTCCAGATACTGAGGCTGGAAAAACTTAAGTAAGACAGTAGGGACAGCACGGAGGGAAGGGCGCCCTTTCCTCTGGAATGTGCTTGCCTTTCCTTGGGGCTATCACAGAGCCAGGAACCTTCGAATACTGTGACAGGCAGGGTTGCCTCCAGACACAAAGAAGCCATCCAAAGGCAGTCGTGTTTACTTAGGGCTCAAATGACATGTAACCTCTCATCTGTCATTTTCCACAACTCCCTCATAACTTAGAGATTAATAAAAGAAAAGGTTTGGGCTGGAGAGATGGCTCAGAGATTAGAAGAACTGACTGCTGTTCCGGAGGTCCTGAGTTCAATTCCCAGCAACCACATGATGGCTCACACCCATCTATAATGAGATCTGGTGCCCAGAACCCTATATATATAATAAATAAATTTAAAAAGGAAAGAAAAGAAAAGGTTCCTGGCCGGGTGGTGCATGCCTTTAATCCCAGCACTTGGGAGGCAGAGGCAGGTGGATCTTTGTGAGTTCGAGGCCAGCCTGGTCTACAAAGCTAGTTTCAGGACAAGCTCCAAAGCTACAGAGAAACCCTGTCTCAAAAAGCAAAAGAAGGTTCCTTTTTGTTGTTTTTTATGTTCGTTTTGTTTTGTTTTGTTTTGTTTTTTTGAGGCAGGGTTTCTCTGCAACAACCCTCCCTAGCTGTCCTGGAACTAGCTCTGTAGACCAGGCTGGCCTCGAACTCACAGAGATCCACCTTTCTCTGCCTCCTCAGTGCTGGGATTAAAGTCGTGTGCCACCACCGCCCAGCACTGAAATCTTTTTGAGGGCTCATATAGGGTTGTCAGAGCAATTTCTCGACAACTGCTGCCTCTTCATCTACTGTTGCTTACAAAATAGTTGGTTTCTTTGCTTTCATTTTCTTTTTTTAAATATTTATTTATTATGTATACAATATTCTGTCTGTGTGTCTGTTTGCAGGCCAGAAGAGGGCACCAGATCTCATTTCAAATGGTTGTGAGCCACCATGTGGTTGCTGGGAATTGAACTCAGGACCTTTGGAAGAGCAGGCAATGCTCTTAACCGCTGAGCCATCTCTCCAGCCCCTGCTTTCATTTTCTAGCCAACGATCCACTTACTACCTGATGATAGTCACAGACACCATGGCTAGAACTTCATATCCTGTTCCTGATTGAAATGGAATAATATATGATTAGCCAGGGAAAGACCAACCTTGCTTATGGTTAAAGCTGAAGAAGTTACCCCAAGCAGCATTCCCTGGACTCAAGAAACACATGGTATGGGCTTTCTATGCTCTCTCTCTTTTGAAAAATTTGTTTTTATTATTTTAATTATGTGCATGGATGTGTGTATATGCCCACGAATACAAGTGCCTACAGAGGGGTCAGATCCCCTACCCCATCTCCAGCTGGGGTTACAGACAATTGGGTGCTGGTAACAGAACTCAGGTCCTCAAGAGGAGATGTATGTACTCTTAAGCACTGAGCCATCTCTCCAGCTCCCCACCCACCATGCTCTCTCTTGATAGGAGATCAAGTTCCCACCTCTCTGCTTTCCAAAAGAACTTAGTGTTGGTTTTCCCATCTGCTACATAAGGACAAGCTAGCTGCTACTCAAACTGCCCTTCCTGAAGCTAACATCCTCAAAGGATGTTTTGCTGGCCTCTTTCCAGTTCTGTAGCAGCTTGTTGTCTCCTTGTGGGGCTCTGATTTCCCCTTCTTTAATTCTGAAGTTACTTATATTACTTTCAAGGCGGAAAGGAGTAAATGTAAACTTGGGGAGATCTTATTTCATAAGTGCTTGGAAGCCCAGCCTCTTTGTGCGTATGTCTTTACACTCTATACTGGATTGCCTGATGATGTCTGATCCAGGTTGGGAAGGTCTCAAAGCCACCTGGAAGGAAATTAGCCACCCTGACTTTAGGGACACTCAGATGGCAAGAAAATGACTATGTTGAAGAGGCCTGTGATGTCTAGTTCAGGGACTCAAGTCAGGCTGGTGCTGCCTGGTCAAAGTGGGTGTCTTTGGCTGTTTTCTTCTTCCTCTCCTCTCTCTCTTTCTTTCTCTCTCTCTCTCTCTCTCTCTCTCTCTCTCTCTCTCTCTCTCTCTCAATTTTTTTGAGACAGGGTTTCTCTGTGTAGTCCTGGCTGTCCTGGAGCTCACTCTGAAGAGCAGGCTGGCCTCGAACTCACAGAGATCCACCTACCTTTGCCTCTGAGTGCTAGAACTAAAGACCTGTGCCACCACACCCAGCTTCCTTTTTCTCTTTTATATTTACCAGCAACACACAGAAAATACAACCAAGTTTTGCTACAAATTAAAAAAAAAATCAAAGTCGAACTATGGTGGCACATGCCTTTAATCCCAGCATTCAGGAGACAGAGGCAGGTGGATCTTTGTGAGTTCGAGGTCAGCCTGGTATACAAGAGTGTATATATATATATATACACACACACAAACAAAATGACAGCTTTATAGTAAGATTCTATACTCAAAACAATCGATTTAACAGTTGGAGGATCGGAGCAATGATGGCTCAGCAGTTCAGAGCAAGGGCTGCGCCTTTAGAGATACCATTTCAGCACCCACGTGTTGGCTCACAACTGTCTGAAGCTCCAGTTTCAGGGAGCCCTCTTCTGGTCTCTGGGAGCATTACTTGATCATGGTTCATAGATGCAGGCAAAACACACATACACACAAAATAAAACAATAAAAAAAATTTAATTAAAACTTTTGGCTTAAACTGGACAGTGGTGGTGCATGCCTGTTGTATGAGGCTGCTTGTTCATTTCCTAGCCACCCAGACTCCTGAAATAACCACATAGAAACTGTATTGATTAAGTCACTGCTTAGCCTATCAGCTCTAACTTCTTATTGGCTAGCTTTTGCATCTTAATTTAACCCATTTCCATTATTTTATATTTTATCACGAGGGGCATGGCCTACCAGCAAGGTTCCAACATGTCTGTCTCCGGTGGCTCCATGGCTTCTCCTTACTCTGACCTCTTTCTCCAGCATTCATTTTAGTTTCCACTCCCCACCCCCGCCCCCCCCCCCTAGCTCTGCCTACCCTATCACAGGCCCAAAACAGCTTCTTTATTAACCAGTGGTATTTAGAGCATACAGAGGTGAGTCCCACATCACATGCCTTTAAGCCCAGCACTCAGGCAGAGGCAGGTGGACCTCTGTGAGTTCGAGGCCAGCCTGGTCTACAGAGTGAGTTTTGGTACAGTCAGTGATACATAAACTCTGCCTCGAAAAACAAAAACAAATAAACAACAACAACAAAAAAAACCTTTGCCTTCCAATGACATCCATGACGAAATTTCTTTCCGTCTGCGAGGGCATGCCCCTGGGTTGAGTGTGCTAACTCCTCATGTCAGGCTGCTGACTATCTTTAATGCCACTGAACCTGTGCACCATCTCTAGGAGACAGCCTGGTGTTTTCACTGGGTGCACTCAGGCCACTGAACCTGTGCACCATCTCTAGGAGACAGCCTGGTGTTTTCACTGGGTGCACTCAGGTTTCATGAAGCTGTGTCACGTGTGTTCATGGCCACTATTTTATGTCTAGAAACAATATGGAATTTCAAAGAATGGTAATAATAAACATGTTAACAAAACCTCTGGCCACTTCATTTTTACATTTTAAAAATCTTAGCTGGGCAGTGGTGGCACATGTCTTTAATTCCAGCACCCAGGAGGCAGAGGCAGGTGGATCTCTGAATTTGAGGCCAGCCTATTCTACATAGTCAATTCCAGACTAGCTAGCGTCACATAGTTAATCTCTGTCTTTAACATATATATCTTGGGGCCAGAGAGACGAATCAGTGGTTAAGAGCACCAGCTCTGGCCGGTGCTGGTGGTGGCGCACGCCTTTAATCCCAGCACTTGGGAGGCAGAGGCAGGCAGATCTCTGTGAGTTAAAGGCCAGCCTGGGCTACAAGAGCTAGTTCCAGGACAGACATTAAAGCTACTTAGAGAAACCACCATGTCATTAAAGTATGGCTGTGTACTTGCTTGTGCCAGCCTTCTGAGAACAAAGCCCTAAGCCCAGGATTCTCAAGGTTCTTGGTTCATTTAGGACATGGGTGAAGCTGCTCTTTGGGAAGCCTGCAGCCCCACTGTTAGGTACTTTTTCCATTTTGTAGATACTTTTCTTCTATTTTTTAATTTTAATTTCATTTTTGTGTGTCGGTGTGGGTATTTTCATGCACAGGTATGTACATCTGTGTGAGTAGCTGTGTCTAGCGGTATGCATGCATATGTGTACATGTGTGTACAGAGGCCAGGTATGAAGTTAGGTTTCATTCTCAGTTGCTCTCTGCCCTATTTTTTTGAGACAAGGTCTCCCACTGAACCTAGAGATACTGACTTGCTTAGACTGGCCATCGATTCCAGGGCCCCATCTCTGCCTCCCAGTACTGAGATTGCAGGCACACTGTTGTGTTGACTGTTTTGGTTTTTGTAGCACAGTCTCACTATGTAGCTCTGGCTGTCCTGGAATTCTCTCTGTAGACCAGGCTGGCCTCGAACTCACAGAGATTCGCCTGCCTCTGCCTCTAGAGTTCTGGGATTAAAAGTGTGCACCACCACACCAAGCCTGAATTTCACTTGGCTTTTTATGTAGATGTTGGGAATCCAAACTCTGGTCCTTACTAACTAAGCCATCTTTTCCTCCTTGTCTTTTTCCATTTAAAAAAATATTTATTTTATTGCTTACTTATATGTGCATGTACATGTATGTGTGTGAGTATGGTACCCCATGGATGCCAGAAGAGAGTATCAGATACCCTGGAGCTGGTGTTACAGGTGGCTATGAGCTGCCCAGCATGGGTGCTAAGAACTGAATCTAGGTTCTCTGGAAGAGCAGCAAGTGCACATAATGGCTGAACCATCTCTCCAGTCCCCACTTTCTTCCTGTTTATAATATCTCCAGCCCTGCTACATATTAGTTCGTCCTAAAGTTATTTTTTGAGTAGAAACCACAGATCCCAGTTCAGCCTGAGTGGGAGTCTCTGAAAAGAACTCAGGCCACCCCAGTGACAGCGTGACAGTTGGAACTCTATCTCCCCTATGGACACTGACAATGTCACCTTTGTATTTCAAACGATGCCTTCTTGATCTAACACTGACTACTGTGTGGTCTTTATCAAATGACTTTGATCTCATTTCACTACTTGGAATTTTCTTGTTTGTTGACTATGTTGGGTCACTGCACTTCCAGTCCTCCAGGGTAGAGGCCCAGCCATCTTGGTCATTGCCAAAACCCCACAGCCTTGGCACAGTGCTTAGCAAATTAACTACTTAGTCATCGTCTTGATCCTCTGTGTTTGATCTGGTTTTTGAGATAGGATCTTACATAGTCCAGGCTGGTCTAGAACTTACTGTGTAGCTGAGGATGGTCTTGAACTCCTAACTCTACCTCCAAAGTCTGGGGTTTACAAATGTGCATCATCCATCATCCATACCTGGCAGTGTGTGTGTGTGTGTGTGTGTGAGAGAGAGAGAGAGAGAGAGAGAGAGAGAGAGAGAGGAAGAGGGAGAGTGTGTGTGTTTGCAGGAATGAACCTAGAAACCCAAGGCCTTGTATGTGCTAGACAAGTGTTCTCATAATGAGCTAGGCCCCAGATTCAGTAATTTTTTTTTTTGAGGGAGGGTTTCTCTGTGTAATAATCTTGACTGTCCTGGAGCTTGCTTTGTAGACCAGGCTGGGCTTGAACTCACGGATATCTGCCTGGCTCTGCCTCCCAAGTGCTGAGATTAAAGGTGCATGCCGCCACCACCCAGAAGTAGAATTTTTTTAAATATATAAATAACATGACCTAGTTAGTGCTCAGCCTAAGACTCAAGTCCAGGCCTCCTTCCCCTATTCCTAGCTTGACTTCTCTCTGTGTTTCACTGATTGCCTGGACCCTCTCCAGAAGATTCCAGGGACTTGTAAGCAGCCCCCAAATCTCCTGCGAGTTCTAGTCATCTAAGTGAGGGGACACACTTGGCTTCCTAGACGGAGGGCGAGTCTCCATCTCACAACAGGATGCATTGGCCTGCAGGCCTGTGCTGTTGCAATGCTCTACTGTTTCCTGGATCCCGGGGGAGCTGTGAAGAACCATTTGTCTTCAAGCTCACATTCTTTAGCAGAGTAAAGCTCGGAGTACAGGCCTTCCTTGACGGGAAGTGCCTGCCTTCTATGGAGCAACCAGTCCAGCCACAGAGTGCAGGGGTTTGGCCATAGACCACAAACCCGCCTCCTCATCAGCCCCAAAATGCCTAGGCCCCAAGAGAAGGGAGGAACTGTCAGAGGTAGGGCTTAAGACACTGCCTTGGCTCCCCTTACTGTTGCTTCCTGGGTTAGCAGCCCATTGTATAGCTGTGACACTTGGGCAGCCTGATTTTTCCTTATAAATAAGTATAGGTTAGTGGTCAGAGGGAGCCCACTCTGACACAGCAGCAAGGGGGCTGGGCTCAAAGACAGAGTGCTTACCTAGAAAGCGTGAAGCCCTGGGTTCCATCCCCAATACTGGAAAATAATGCCCTAGCACTATGATGAGCGGGCAAAGGCTCATATCCAGTTAATGTCTCAACAGTGATGGTGTGTGGGTCTTCCAGCTGAAGAATGTCTGAGGCTGAAGCCCACACCACATTCACCTCTTGTCTTAGGGTTTCTTTGGCTGTGATAAAACACCATAGCCAACATGAACTTGGAAGTGAATGAAATAAGGACATGGCTGCTCCAAGGTATGCCCAAGGAGAGGGTTTTCAATTGTGGCTCTGAGGGAGAGTACAGCCAGAAGTATCTAGAAGATTCTAGAGCAGGGAGAGAAAGTAGTAGACTAAACATGACCAGCAGAGGGAACTGGACCGTGAGAGGAGGGGGCGGGCGGAGAGGGTGAGAGTAAGCAAGAAGAGAGAAAGCAAAGGAGATCGCGAGAAGGGTAGGGGGCACGGTGAGGAGGACGAGAGGAGTCGGCACAGACTCTGTAACAGGCGCGTGAGATGCTGAGCCATGTCGGCATACTCTTGGGTTTGCCAACAGACACCACAGTTAGCCATTTGTCACCAGTTTCTTTTGGACCTGACAGGGAGGAAAGAATTTATTTCTGCTTACATATCCCGTGTCACAGTCCAGCACTGAGGAAAGCTGGGGCCAGAGCTCAAGGCAGGAGCACTGCTATCTTGCTATTGGCTTGCTCCTCACAGCTTGCTTAGCCTTTCTTTCCTTCCTTCCTTCCTTCCTTCCTTCCTTCCTTCCTTCCTTCCTTCCTTCCTTCCTTCTTCTTTTTTCTTTTTCTCGAGACAGGGATTTATTGTGTAGCCCTGGCTATACTAGAACTCACTCTGAAGACCAGGGTCTCAAACTCACAGAGATCCACCTGCCTCTGCCTCCTGACAGCTGGGATTAGAGTTGTGGGTCACCACACTCTGAATCCCATTGGGATTTTTATTCCTTCGCCTCTGTCTGAGTGGTCAGAACTTGGCCTCACAGTCTTATATGGTTGGCAAACTTAAAAGGGCACAGCCGGTGCCAAAGGATAACTTTGGCAAAGAGGATGTAGCCTTGGGTGCATACTCTTAGCCAGGTGCTGCCTGGGGGGGGGGGAGGTTTTTCCCACATGGTGTGATTATTAATTTAAAAATGAATTTTTTGTCTCATATAACCGTTTGGTAGAAAAGATAATACATTTCATTTCTATTTCCCACAACCTCCCCCTTTTTACAATATTATTTCATCCTTTTCTTCTGGTTTAATTAATTTTGCCAGACTTTCCTGCTTTGAGGTTCTCATCGGTGGCATACATAAGATGTAGGTTTTCATCAAGTAGTGATGATTATTGACTGTTGAACTAGACTTTGTATGCACAGGATCAGCCAACAGCCTACAACTGTTACTCCTAGTACCATAATAACAAAGGTCAAGACTGGGGTCATTACTGCATTTCTTTTTTTTTTAAACTATTCCTATGCAGATTTTTTTAATATTTATTTATTTATTATGTATACAATATTCTGTCTGTGTGTCTGCCTGCAGTCCAGAAGAGGGCATCAGATCTCATTTCAGATGGTTGTGAGCCACCATGTGGTTGCTGGGAATTGAACTCAGGACCTTTGGAAGAACAGGCAATGCTCTTAACCGCTGAGCCATCTCTCCAGCCCCTCATTACTGCATTTCAAACCACTGTTCCTTGAGATTAGAAAAGGGAGAAAAGGGGTCATTTATTCCTGAACTTTCAGTTCATTAGACAAATAGTTAGTCCTGGCAGAGTCCTTGTCATGCTGCCATCAGGAGCCATGTTATTAACAATGAAAGTGCTGACCATCTCTCATCACACACCCAACTCCACCCTGTCCTGGTAATATCATGTCTTGGGCCAGCCCATTCCCCTCCACCATTCTGCAGCTGCCACAGGTGATCTGCTATACCCTTGATAGTGTCCCTAGTGTAATTCACAAAACTGTGTCGGTTGCATGTAATTTATCTGGTCTACATTTTATTTATGGGAGATCATATGGTAACAACACGGTGACTTAAAGTCTGCTGCTATTCGGTTCCTTGGCTTCAATTCAGCAGGGCCTTCCTTCTCCTGGCACTCTGGTGGACTCTGTATAAACACGGGGACCAAATGACCCTCTTGGAGTCAGGAGCTCCCTTGCTCCTTTTCTACGTGACAATTGAAATTGGCCTTGGTTGCGTTGATGATGTAATAATGAAAGGGATAGCCAGCTGACTAAAGCACAGGTCCTACTCCAATTGGCTGGAAAAATTTTGAGCAATGGTCGACCACAATGCCACCAGACATCTTTTCTAGCAATGCTCAGGCTACAATGATGTCACATCTCAAAGGCACAGAGGTTCTTCTATCCAGACACACTGCCCAAGAATTCAAATTCCTCGCCACACTTTTTTTTTTTTTTTTGAGACAAGTTTTCTCTCTGTAACAGCCCTGGCTGTCCTAGAACTCACTTTGTAGATCAGGCTGGTCTCGAACTCACAGAGATCTGTGACAACAAAACAACAAAACAAACAAACAAAAAAAAACACACATACACCGAACACGCAACAAAAAGTTAAAGTGGTTTTGTTGTTGTTGTTGTTGTTGTTGTTGTTGTTGTTGTTTTGTTTTTTCAAGACAGGGTTTCTCTGTGTCATTTTGAGCCTGTCCTGGAGCTAGCTCTTTTAGACCAGGCTGGCCTCGAACTCACAGAGATCCGCCTACCTCTGTCTCCCAAGTGCTGGGATTAAAGGCCTGAGCCACCACCGCCTAGCAACAAAGTTAAAGATTTTAAAAGAACAGCATTATTCCAATTCCTGAAGATGCAGTGCAATTCAAAAGGTGCTAAGTGGAGAGACAAGTCCCAAGGACTCTCAAGGAGAGAGAGCATCACTCTTGTCCATGTTGAGCCTTTAAAGGCTGCTCTCCATCCTGTCGTTGTCTCCTCCTCCTCCTCTATCTTCTTCTAAAGATTTTTTTAAAGATTTTATTTATTAAATATACAGTGTTCTGCCTACATGTATGCCTGCACAACAGAAGAGGACACCAGGTCTCATTTTAGATGGTTGTGAACCACTATGTGCCTGAGGATTGGACTCAGGACCTCTGGAAGAGCAACCAGTGCTTTTAGCCTCCAGCCCAAGGTTTTTTGTATTAGTGTTTTGCATGCATGTACATATGCGCTCCACACATATGCCTGGTGCCCTGTGAGGTCAGAAAAGAATGTCAAATCCTCCATATTGTGGGTGCTGAAAACTGAACCTGGGTCTTCTACACGGACAACAAGGTCTTTTAACCAGAGAGTCATTTCTTCAGCCCCAAACAGGAATCAACCATCCTGTCTTCTGACCTCTAAGCATCTGCTGGTATGTCTGAGAATAGCCGTAGGAAAATCAGAAGCACTAGTTTGTATCCCAAATGCTTCTGGATTACTCTTTACCCAATGGACTTTAAACCAATTACCTACATTGTCCTTCTTACAGAATCCAGTCACAAAAATTGTAATGTTGTTCCCTGCTGTGGGACTGGTTTTATCTCAGTGGAAGAAGATTGTTCTCCTAAAATAAATAAATAAATAAACGGAATTATTAAGCTGCTAAGTTCAGAAAAGAGACATGTCTGTATGAATAGCATTTACCTTTTCGTTTTAAGTTACTCTTCAGGTTAAAAGTCCAAATAGGTGGGATTTTTTTATTTGGATCTAATGCTCAAGGGATGTTTCGTTTCATTAGCTGGGACATTATCTGCATACCCACGGGGTAGCACTGCGTACTGTAATTAGACAGGGAGGAGTTAGCACTTACAGTGTAATAAAGCGGGAGTAAACAAATCATAGTGTTAGAGAGGAGGGGAGCAGAGTCAGCCAGAAATAGTCTGGCAGGGTCAGCATGTGAAACCAACAGGTGTTGGACCGTGCAAGAAGCAGTCAGCATTCGCAAGGCACCAGAGTTATCTTTCCCATTACTCCGGGTCATCAGCTAGGAAGACAGAAGGAAGGGTGGAAGGAATGAAGAATAGAAGGGGGCAAAAATAAATGGCTGCATCAGAGGAATGTCATGGGTGGCAGGGTCTGGAGTTGCCACGTGTGCATGGCTGTCACTGGAACCATTGTGGCCATGCCATATCTGATTGCCCTTATGGTCAGGGATCAGTTGTGAGGGTGATGATAGTTCATTGTCAATTTCACGTAATCTACACTCATCTGAAAATGGACTGTTCTAAAATTCACTTGGTAGATCAGGCTGACCTAGAACTTGTTGGACTCTAGTGTCTAAACACCAAGAAGGAGTTGCCCCCAGAGACCACCTCATACACCACAGCCGATGCAAAAGCATGAGGATTTTATTAATTCTGTCATAACAGGGTCCCTCAGTATTCGGGAAGCCGAGAGACCTCGAATAGCTGGTACAGTCTACTTTTAAAGGACAAGGTCACAGAAGCAAGGGGGGGTTGTTCTTTGACCATTATGATTGGCTTATTCGAAAAGGGCTAATACCAATAATCGGCTAGAGAGCTACTGTCAGATCAGATGAGGTAAGAGGTCATTTGACCCCGTTTCCCAGGGACTGAATCAAAACATACGTGTATGGGTAATTGTTCAGGGACTGAGTACGTGCATGTGTAGCTGTTAGGTCCTTGGTTCCCAGGGGAGGAGGGGAAGCCTATGGCACGGAGGCTGAGAGGGTTCAGAATTGTCAGAAATGCCTTCAGAATTGTCTTAAAGTCTTACAAACTCAGACCCACCTGCCTCTGCCTCTACCTCTGTCTCTGGAGTGCTGGGATTAAAGGTGTGTGCCACCACTGCCCAGGTGGAAATGGGGTCCTAATGAGGGTATCCCTCGTTTGGCCTATAGGCATGTGATGGGTGATGTTTTAGGGTTAAAATTGCTATGATGAAATACTGTGATCGTAAGCAAGAGAAGGGCTGGGTGGTGCTGGCACACTCCTTTAATCCCGGCATTTAGGAGGCAGAAGCAGGAGGATTTCTTTGAGTTCAAGGTCAGCCTGGTCTACAGAGAGCTCTAGGATAGCCAGAGCTGTAACAAAGAGAAATCCTGTTTAAGTGTGTGTGGGGGGGGGATCAGAAGAAGGAACAGATTTGTTGCTTATGCTTCCACATCATGGTCCATCACCGAAGGAAGTCAGGGCAGGAACTCAAATAGGACAGGAACCTGGAGAAAGGAGCTGATGCAGAGGTGATGGAGGGGTGCTGCTTACTGGCTTGCTCCACATGGCTTGCTCAATCTGTTTTCTTATAGACCCTAGGATCACCAGCCCAGGGATAGCAGCACCCACAATGGGCTGGGCCCTCTCCCATGAATCACCAATAAAGAAAATTCCCTACAGAGTTATCATGAGGAAGAGTTTTCTCTATTGAGATTCTTTCCTTTCAGATGACTCTAGTCTGTGTCAAATGGACATAAACCTAGTCAGCACAGGTGGGAACTATCCACTGTGGGTGACACCATCCCCTGCATGGGATCCTGGACTGTACACATGTAGAAAGGGAACTGAGCAGAAGGATGCATTCATTGCTGTCTGCTTCTTGACTGGATGTCATGTGACCAATTCTCTCAAACTCCTTCTGCTGTGACTTCCCTGCCATGATAGATTATAACCTGGATTGTGAACCAAAGAAGAGCTTCTATCAAGGGTATCACAGCAACAAGAAATGGAGTGAAGACAGAAATTGGTACCAGAGGTGGAGATGCTGCTGTGATAAACCTGAACATGGGGCTTGTCAGTCTTGGAACTGTTTTGTGGGGAGCAGATGGAAGACGTTGTAACTTTAGGATAGAAAACCCACTAGAAGCTGTAAGAAGAGATTAATGAGTCATTCTGGTGGGAGCTGGGGTTATAGCAATGCTGAAACACAATGGAGGAGGCCTATCCCATGAAATTTCAAGGGGAACAAGGACTGTGCCAGGATCTATGCTAGGGGCCATTCTTGTAATATTTTGGGCAAGCATCTGGCTTCATGTCCCAAGAACCTGAGTGAAGCTGAATTTAGAGATAGTGGACTAATTTTCTTGACAGAAGGAAAGTATGTAGGCAGGCTTAAAGTTTCAGAGGAGAAGAGAGCAGATAAAAAAGTAGCCTTAACTGTTAAAGAGACTGAATGGAGTCATTGAAGAGAAACCTGGCACTCTGCACTGTGTAAACAAAATATTATTCCTTCAGGGTCAGCACACAGAAGCGGATGCAACTGTGGTACAAGAAGGCTGGGCTGTATCTCAAGCTGGCAGCATAGTTTGGCAGTACTAACCCATGTAGTGCTGGTTTTGAAGGCAAAGAAGGCAACGATTGAGGAGGTCGTGAAGAACTACTGAAGCCAGATACTGTGTGGCAGGGTTAGTGTTCCAAAATGACAACTGGGTGAAGCTTTTTTTGTTTGTTTGGTTTTGGTTTTTGTTTTTCAAGACGGGGTTTCTCTGTAGATTTGGAGCCTGTCCTGGAGCCAGCTCTTGTAGACCAGGCTGGCCTCCAACTCACAGAGATCCACCTGCCTCTGCCTCCCGAGTGTTGGGATTAAAGGCGGTGCTACCACCACCCGGCCTTGAAGTAAAAACTTACATCCGCATCCGGAAACCCTGGGATTTTGGAGGTGCCAGGACCAAGGGACATCTGACAAGAATGGCTGCAGGTGTGGAGTGGAGTTGGCCTGAAAGGTAAGCTATGTGAGCTACCAGTAGCAGGGCTTGAAAAGTGGGGGCCTACCCAAGCGTTTCAGACTGTAAGATTTTAGACAATTCTGAAGTCATTTCTGACAATTCCAAACTCTCTCAGCCTCTGTGCCTCAGTGCTTCCCCTCCTCTCCTGGGAACCAAGGACCTAACAGCTACACATGCACATACTTAGTTCCTGAACAATAACCATACACGTATGTTTTGACTCTGTCCCCTGAGAAATGAGGTCAAAATGACCTCTTACTTCATCTGATCTGACAATAGTTCTCCAGTCAATTATTGGTTTTAGCCCTTTTCGAATAAGCCAATCATAATGGTCAAGGAACAATCCCTCTTGTTTCTATGGGGCCTTCTCCTTTAAAAGTAGACTGTACCAGCTATTCGAGGTCTCTCGGCTTCCCAAATGCTGAGGGACCCTGTCATGACAGAATTAATAAAATCCTCATGCTTTTGCATCGGCTGTGGTATGTGAGGTGGTCTCTGGGGGCGACTCCTTCTCAGGTTGGACACTAGAGTCCAACAAGACCATAGTCAATTTTATCACAAGTCCCAGATGCTAGACACGGAGTCTCAGGATTCAGTGCTTGCTCTGCTGTGTATTTGTTTTGCCTTAATCATTCCTTGCTATGCCCTGATCCTTCCATTCTGAAATGGGAATGTTTGTTCTCTTCTAGCATATGATGGAAGTTTTAGTATTACTATTATTGAAGCTCATAGTTAAGGCTTTGGACTTTTAAAGTGTTGAGATTTTAAAAGCTGAATTGTTATTTTATATCATGAGCTAAAAATGAGACTTTGGGAAGGAGTAAAAGCTTTAAAAGCTTAAAGTTATTGATTTAAGAGATGTGTTTGGAGGGGGGAGATGGCATAGTGTTTAAGAGCCCTGACTGTTCTTTCAGAGGACCGGAGTTCAATTCCCAGCAACCATATGGCAGCTAATGACTGTCCATGACTCCAGGGTCTGACACTCTCACACAGACATACATGCAGGCAAAATACCAATGCACATAAAATAAAAGTAAATTTAAAAAGTTTTTTAAAAAGAGATATGTTTATGTGTCAACTTTATAGGAGATGGAGGTGGAGTTGTCGGTTTCTGTTGTCAGCTTTACGTAAACTGGACTCACATGGAAAGAGGGTCTGAGGAAAGGGTTGCCTAGAGAGACTAGGGTGGACTATGGGCATGTCTGTGGGGCATTATCTTAATTAACTAAGATGGGAAGACCTATTTACTACAGGTGGCAAGAAATCCTACACACAAGCAGAGAAAGAACTGGGTGTAGCATACATTAATACATTGTTCTCTGCTCTTGACTGCGGATGTGCTGTAAGCAGGCACGCTCAAGCTCCTGCTGCTATGGCTTCCCTGTCATGATGGATTGTGTCTTCGCTACTGTTCTAATGCTGGAAAGGGACACTATAACCAACGCAACTTAGAAAGCATTTAATTTGAGGCTTGTTTATAATTTCAGAGGGTGAGTCTATGAGCATCACGGGGAGCATGACAGCAGGCAGGCAGGCATGGCCCTGCAGCAGAGCTGAGAGAGCTTACACGTTGAGACAACTACTGGACAGAGAGATCACGCCTAGCCTGGGCTTCTGAAGCCTCAAAGCCTACCCCCAGTGACACATCTCCTACAATAAGGCCATGCCTCCTAATTCTTCCTAAACAATACAACTGGGAATCAAACATTCAAAGATATAAGCCTATGGGGACCATTCTCATTAAACCACCACAGACTGTAACCTGAATAGACTGTGAGCCAAATAAACCCTTTGCTCTCTTAAGCGGCTTGTGTCAGGGTATTTTTATCACAGCAATGGGAAACAAAACTAAGACAGGGACATAAATCCCCAATGGGATCCACCATTTCTCAGACTTGGCACTGGACCACTAGAACCTCACAGGCATCCCAGGGAAGACAGACCTTCCTGGCCAGCTGCCTCCCCATTCAAAGGTAGGCGTGGAAGTCCCTGGTCATGTCATAGCAGGGCAGAGAAGAGGGTCCAGGCTTCCCTAGACCACGAGTATAGGACACTGTAGGTGGCAAAAACACAGAAAAGCGAAGGATGATGGGAAAAGGAGCATGTCCCCGCACTATTATCAGGATTCCTCCAGAGTTGAGAGCTTTCCCACTGGGTGGCGCATGCCTTTAATCCCAGCACTCAGAAGGCAGAGGCAGGGGGAGCTCTAGGAATTCGAGGCCAGCCTGGTCTACAAAGCTAATTCCAGGACAGGCTCCAAAGCTACAGAAAACCCTGTCTCAAAACAACATAAACAAAACCAAACAAAATGTTCCTGGGAAAGTGAAAGAGTAGCATAGATAAGGAAGGGAGAAATAAGAAATAGCACAGATTTTACCTCCTGGGTGAGTCACAGGGGCCATCTGCTTAGATTTCTAGGTTCTTGAATCTCAGGACAATGAATTGTATCAGAGATACATAGCTAACAATAGAGGCAATTTATTTAAAAAAAAATTGCAAAGATACTAGGGAGGTTGGGAATAGACTAGTGGGAAAACGCAGAAACTCCAGTCTTTATCTCATGAACCCTCTCAAGGCCATTTCCACACCACCTGCCTTCTCTGGGCCAAGTTTTTCTCCTCCGTGCTGTTCGTTATGAGTAGCCCAGGCAGGGAAGGGTTTCCAGGCACTAGCAACTGGCTTTTTCATACCTTATTCTTTTTTCTTTTTCTAATGTGTCTGGGTGCTTTGTGTTTTGTGCACCACGTGTGTGCGGTGCTCATGAGGCCAGAAGAGGGCCTCGGACGTTACTGGAGTAGCAGACTATTGTTAGCCGCCATGTACCAGGAATTGCTCCTGAGTCCCCTGGAAGAGCAGTGTCTTATCCGCTGAGCCATCTCTGCAGGCCCTCATACCTTATTCTGATCTCTCTCCCTTTCTCTCTCTCTCCACATCCCTAATCTTCTACCACACTTGCACTGTGCTAGAGTTTGGCACTTGGCAGCAGGGTTGCAGCATTCAATTTGAAAACCAGGAACTTGCTAGAAACCACACAGATCCAAGCATAAAAACTGGCTGGGAGGAAAAGGCATTTTGGGTCAAGCATATCTATCAAAAATCTCTGAATTTGCCAGCCTGGAGAGGGGGGCAGTCGATACTGCATAAACAGGGGTAACCTGGGGGCGCACGAGTTCTAGTCTGCAGATGAGAAGAGAGAAACGGAGGAGGTTAAACTGCTCAAGCCATGGTAAAGTGTGAGACAGGGGAAACCTAGGCCCCCGGCGGCCCGAGGCCACAGTGAAGGGCAAGAAGGCTGAGGCCAAGGGTTGGGCCTCTCGGGCCGTGAGGGCGGGGTCGCCGCGCGAAGCGCTCTGGGAGTAGTAGGCGCTTTCTTTCCGCTCTCCTTCGGTCACACGCACTGGGCGCCCAAGGACGTTCAGGCGGTGGGCGCAGCAACTCGCACACTGCGACCGAGAGACTCTTTCCTCAGGCAGAGCCCACCTTTTGCCCTCTTGCGCGCGGCAGTTTGCAGCAGGCTTCCGGCGCGCAGCATTGTGGGTATTGTAGTCCTCTCGCAGCCTCCCACTGCGTACGAGCAGCTCACCGGACTACGTTTCCCTTCGGCCTGCGCGCGCCCCGAGCCGCGTCGGCGCCAGCCCCCGACAAACCGAGAGTCTCCAAGATGGCCGCGTGGGGAAGGAGGCGTCTGGGTCCGGGCGGCGGTGGCTCCCGAGAGAGGTGAGCTAGGCTCGCGCCTGCGGGCGGCTGCCGACCTTAGAGTCGGCGAAGCTTCTGTGCTACGCGCGACTCCGAATAGTGTGCCTGCTCCGCGCGGGGCCCAGTTCGCGGGGCCCTGGTGTGGGAGGAGCAGTCCGGCACGACGGCCGGGGAGCGCGGGGAGCTCGACTAGGAGGGGTGGCGGCTCGCGATAGGCGGTCCGTGAGCCGAGGTTGAGCGACTCCCAAGGCCGCGAAGCTGTCTACGGAGCGGCGTGCAGGCTTTGGGCCGCTGGTTCGCGCACGTGGCTGTATGGGCCTGGACGCCGGACGTGGCGTGGAGGGGCTCCTGGAAGGGGAGGAGGGCAGAGGTTCGCCGGGCGGTGTGCTGCTTGGGGCGTTTGCTGAAAGCAGCCGCGTGCCGCCGGGCGCGCCTCCAAAGGCCTGCGCTTGGACGCCTTCGGAGCGGGCCGTCATCGCCACTCCTGAGGGTTCTCTGCAAGCGGTTCGGCCCTAAGTCCTTTAAAGTGACCTTTTCTACTGGAGGCGTTTGGGGGCGCTAGGGGTTTGTTTCTTCCCGGTGATTGCCCGAAGATGAGAGTAGTTGGCGTGTTTCATGTTGAACTTGTAGGTTTTTCCTTCTGGGAAGTATTTTTAGCTAATAGGTTACTAGAAACTATTCAGCCACTAGAAGTTTGGGGAGAGGGGTACTGTATATCGGTGAAACTACTAAACTGCTCAGTTCGTTTTGCAGAAGCCTTCGCATTTTACTGTGGGTGGCAGTTGAAAAGTAAACCTGGCTATATTTTCCTTTTCCGATGGATACTGTTAAACAAAAGTTCTGTCTCAACTAATCTGCATTGTTCGTTTTTGACTGGTGCATCCCATGTTCCTTGCTGTTGCCTGCCTGCAGAGCTTTCCCATCCCACACGATTCTTCCTGCTTGGCAGTAGTTGGTTATTGAGTTTACTTATGAAAGATAATCTAGCCTTCATTTACCGTTCCTTGGGAAAGCAGTGGCAAGGAGTGGTTTTTCTAACTTTCACTTCTTAGATAAGAACACCAAAAGTGACCATTTTGTTGTTTTCATGCCCTTAAACCCTAAGGAACACTTTCAGGATATTTAATTTCAGCCCCTTAGTAACAGGAAAGAACCTTCCCAGAAGACCCAGTGTCAGATAAAGATACTTTTACTACTATTTTTTTTTTTTTTTTTTTTTTAGTGTCAGGATCTCTCTATGTAGTTCTAGCTGTTCTGCAACTTTATAGACAAGGTTGGCCTTGAACTCACAGAGCTAAGTCTGCCTCTGCCTCCCAAGTGCTGGGATTAAAGGTGTGGGTTACCACACCCTACTATACTATACTTTTACTCTGAGGTACAGACTGAAAGGGCCACACACGGGTACCTCAAGCATGGGACAAGAGCCTTGTGCTGGATAGCCTACCTAAAAAAATAAATACAAAGAACTTTTTTTCCTTTGACTTGAAGCAAATATTAATTTAAACCAGTTTGTCAGCCAGCCACCCATAATAGGAGTCCAGTCCCCGATTGAGCTTCAACAGCTTTTAAGGGGATTTAAATCAAATGCGGACAGGTTTCACTGTAAAACTAGATAGTAGCTGACTCTCTTTAGAACAACTTCTGTTTAGTTCCTCACCTGAGAACTTGACTAATTGAGGTTATCTGCATGGGTCCTGTAGGTGTACAGGTGACCTTTGGCCAGGAACTGCGGGTTCTACCCATGCATGCAGATGTTGTGTCTGCCAGGAATGGGGCATCAGATTTTATGATATGAGAGTTACTACCATCTGCCCTCCTGGTGGGTAATGTGTAGTGACTGGAGGCTTACCCCTCTTTCTGCCTTTGTGGGAGGGCCATTGCCAAAGGACTTAATCTCAGGATCCCATCTCCTTAAGGCCCTCCCTCTCTGAGCGGTGTATGGAAACATAACTCCCCCTGGCTAGCAAGCTGACTTCTGGGCATACCTCCATTCCTGCTCACTTGGTGGCCTGACTGGGTGAAACAGACCAGAATAATTGTATGCTCAGCACCGTTGATTGTGAGGACTGAGTGTATTATTGGCTCTCATGACACAAGTAAACTGTTTATGGTTCCTAAGTGACTTTGTTCCATGTCACATTTAGACTGACTCAAATTTCAGCTTCATGTTAAGAGTACTTCAGAGCCACGCGGCAGTGGTGCACGCCTTTAATCTCAGCACTCAGGAGGCAGAGGCAGGCAGATCTCTGTGAGTTCTAGGCCAGCCTGGTCTACAAGAGCTAGTTCCAGGACAGGCTCCAAAGCTACAGAGAACCGTCTTGAGAAACAAAAGGTACTTAAGAGTTGTACACACCTTGCCGCCTGCCCTCTGCTGAAACTGAAGGAGCTGCTGTGTGGTTTGTGGCAAGGGCTGGAGTGGGTATTGCTTTGTACAGACATATTTGCCAGTGGCTGCATACTCGAGCATATGCTGTATTTAATTCCTTGCTTGATGCCAGTTGGCAGCTTAGTGTGCAGTGGTTCTTGCTTTGCCTGCTTCTTAATTCCAGAAACACAGACTAGTACTAGAGCTGAGTGACAGCCATTGCAGCAGTTGAGTAGCTGCTAGCCATACATATATGATGATTACAATGACATTAAAATTAAATACAATGAAGAGTTTAGCTCTTAAATCACAGACCATGTTTTAGGTGCCCAGTACTCACTTTGAGCTAATGGCTAAGCATAGAGAAAAGTTTTCCATCAGCTCAGTAAGTAGCTAGGGACAGTGCTGATCTAGACTGCAATTGGAGGGGGAAAGGAGCAAACTGAGAGCTGCTTATGTGTTGATTTTTCTCTCCACTCCATTAAATCTAGGGAAACAACAGTATTTGTAATGAAGAACATCAAACTCTGAACTGTAACCTGAATTCTTATCCAAAATTGAGCATACTGACAGCGATTACAGCAAACAGATTGCCGTTTGTCCTGCTGGCCTCTTTGAGGCACACTTACCCGTCTAGGAAAGCAGAGCAGGTATCTGTATTCTGCCACCTGTGTGCCAGCCTGGACCAGCTCTCAGACAGCCCTGCCTATCCTTTCTTGGGCTTCTTGGTGCTGCTCTCAGGGCCCCTGAGCATCCCTGAGATCTCCATGATTGTTGGAATGTGAGTATAGCCCTGCACTCTGAATTCCTTTTTTTTTTTTTTTTTCTGATCTTATGAAGAGACTTGATCTGTGTCTGATACAGGACAGCCTGAGATATTCAAGCTTTCTTCTCCTGTTCTGTGCATTTGTTAAGCAGTCAGTTTTTACGGTGTTCCCTCCACATCCTTTCCTCTTCCTCTTGGAAGACTATGTTGTATTTGTGATTACAGGGATCCAAGGTCCCAAGGGTCATGTAGAGTTAGTGCCTACTCCACCTAAAAAGCCATGTGGACAGGTTGGTTTACATTTCTGGGGTGATAGACCCTCCCTTTCTGTTCTGATCTTCCCTTTTAGAGCTAGGGACTCCAGGAATTTGAGGCATTCCACATTTTAAATCTTAAAAGAGGTTCCCATGCTGGCTTGGGTATATGGCAGTTTTCTTTTCTCCTGGTCTGGATGAGGTAAGCAGGCCTGGGTCATACATCAGAGTTTCTTACTCTATAGCCCCTGTGTGAGGGTCAGGGCTCTGCTAGCTCTGTTGGCTAGTGAGAGGTGACAGTGCCTATGGTTGAGCCACATGTTCTGCTCACAGATCTGAATGTGTAAGTTGACCACTGTGCTATGGTCCAGCCTTTGGGCTGTATTTCTGATGTCCTGGGTTTTACTCAAGCAGTCTGGGCTCCACTTGCCTTGATTTCTTCTTCTGTGGACAAGTCAAGCTCTGCGGGCTCGTCTCAGTGGGTCCCACCTCTGAGAAAGGCAGAGTTGATAGTGTCCAAGAGGAGGAAGGGCTGAGGCCACGTTTGCCTAGCTTGGGTTGAGCATGATTTGTTCTTGAGTGTGTGAAGAGCTGTGGGTGGGATGGGAAGTGTGATTCAGGAGCCAGCATACACAGAGGGAACCTTCTTACTGCCTCCTGGTGCCGACAGCAACTGTAATGGGCACAGAGTTCCTGGGAAAAAGCAGTAGCTCACAAATTTTCCCCGTAGTTCTTCAGATAAAAGCAATGCAGTCTGGCATCTCTGCTCATCATTGGGGTTAACACTAGTTGCCTGTCTGTCAGTGCTTGAAGTCTTGTTGTACCAGAGAAGTTGAGGTTTTTACTTTCTTGAGTAATTAATTTACATTTAAACAGCTATAGATGTTTTACTACTGCCCTCTTTGATTTTTGCACCCAGCCAGATCATTCAGTGCTTTGGGAGACCAGGGAAATTGATTCAGGATAGCAAAGTATTTTGCCCTTGGGCTTAAATGAGAGTAAACTTGAGGGACAACAGAGGGGAAGGCTAGGGGAAGTGGGGCAGGTGGAAGGACAGGAGATATTCATATAATAATAATTGTAAGAACACAAGATTTGTGGGGTTTTGGTTTTGGATGTTTTTGTTTGGTTTTTCAAGGCAGGATTTCTCTGTGTAGCCCTGGCCATCATGGGACTCACTCTGTAGACCAAGTTTACCATCGGAGTGCTGGAATTAAAGGCGTGCACCACTGCCAGGCAAGATTTGTTTCAATGGTTTGTTCAAGTGGGTGCCTGGGGCATCCAGAAGAAACCATTTGATCTTGAAATTGGAGTTGCAGGTGGTTGTGAGCCACCTCATGTGGGTGTTGGGAATTGGTGTTCTCTGCAAGGGCAGCACTATTGTGACAGTTAAGGGTCTCCTCATCCTACAGTCCTGCTGAGAAGAGGATGGTTCTGTTTCCTTGTTTCATTCACGCAAACTCTGTGATATTTGGTGGGGATAGGGTCTCTCCAGACCCAGAGGAATGCAATCTGACGTTATGCTTCCTAGGCCCCAGATTCCCAGGCAGGGTTCAGATGGGAACTCACATCTAAACTAGCAACTGGTATTCGTTTGGGGTTTTTTTTTTTTTTTTTTTGGTTTTTATTTTGTTTTTTTAAACAGCTGAGGATGTCTTCTTCATCAAGGCATCCCCCATCTAACACTCCCTGGGAGTGACAAGTTCCCAAGAATGTTTGTAATGAGGGATAGGAAGAGAAAATCTTGTGACATTTAAGGTATCTGGGACCTGAAAATAGTCAGTGGTCAGGTTGCTTTTCTGCTTTGTTTTGCGTTTTTTGACACAGGGTCTTTCAAGGTAGCCCAAACTGTCCTGGAACTCACTATGTAGACCAGGCTACTTTTTGCTCTGAAAACATGATCACTTGTACAGTTTCTTATGATACTGCATTCTACCTCCGCCCCCAGGTCCAGAAAACCCATTTCTGGCTAACCAAACATAACTTTCTGGGAATGAAAGAATGCACCGTGGTGGCGCACGCCTTTAATCCCAGCCCTCGGGAGGCAGAGGCAAGTGTATCCCCGTGAGTTCGAGGCCAGCCTGGTCTACAAGAAACCTGTTTCGAAGAACCAAAAAAAAAAAAAAAAACCCCAAGAATGCAGAAAGATCAAACAATTGACCTTGTGCCGCAGACAGGGAGACCCATACTAGGCTATTTCAAAGGGAACCCAACACTTTGCTCCTGTGAGAGATCTCCCTGTGGTCTGGAGACTGAGAAGCTCTTCAGCTTCAGTGTTGGGAATACAAATGCCAAGTGGAGAGATGGCTCAACTAAATTTATGAGCACTGGCTACTCTTCAGAGGACCTATGTTTAATTCCAGCATCCCTGGTTATTGTAGGGAGGCCGCTTGTTGGTTCACGGCTGCTTAGCCCCAAAATAATCACACAGAACTCTGTTCTTTTGTGTCTAGGATTCCTTTCCAAGCTGTCTAAGGTTTTATGTGGATTTTAGTCCACCATGTTGGTGTGCCATTTGTTGGAGGAGGCCGCTTGTTTGTTCCCAGCCACTTAGCCCCAAAATAATCACATAGAAACTATTATTTAAGTCACTGCTTGGCCCATTAACTCTAACTTTTTATTGGCTAACTCTTACTTGTTGATTTTAACCCATTTCTATTAATCTGTGTATCGCCATGTGGCTGTGGCTTACTGGCTAAAGTTTTGTCGGGCTCTGGCAGGGCTACGTGGTTTCTCTCTAACCCCATCCTTCTTTTTTCCATCATTCAGTTTAGTTGTTGTGTCCCGTCTCCTGTCTCCCCCCACCCTTGTGCCTCTATTCCCTGCACAGGCTCAAGACAGTTTCTTATTTGTTTGTTTGTTTATTATGTATACAGTGTTCTGTCTCCATGTATGCCTGCATGCCAGAAGAGGGCACCAGATCTCACTGCAGATAGTTGTGATCCACCATGTGGTTGCTGGGAATTGAACTCAGGACCTCTGGAAGAGCAGCCAGTGCTCTTAACCGCTGAGCCATCTCTCCAGCCCCCAGGACAGTTTCTTTATTCATTAATGGTAATCACAACATACAGAGGGAAATCTCATATCACATGGTTTCCCCTTGGGTTACTGTACACATGATACACCAACATACATGTAGGCAAAACTTTCATACATAAAAGATAAAATATATTCCTATATATGTGTGTTTTAAAAATACGGTCTTAAAACTGGAGAGATGGCTTAGTGTTTTAAAAAGATATATTCTTGCAGAGGACCTGAGTCTAGTTCCTAGCACCCACATCAGGCAGCTTACAACTGCTTGTAACTCCAGCTCCAGGGGGCAGCACTAACCTCAGATACATGCACATATACAGACTACACACATAGACATAAATAAACAATAATTTTTAAAAATCGGTTTTGGCTCAATAGTTAAAAGTGATGTGATAGTTGTGATAGCACATACCCCTCATCCCAGTGTTTGAGAGACAGTTACATAGTGAGGCCAGGTCTGAACACAAACAAAAGGCAGCTTGACCACTGGCTCTGCTATACATTTTCAGGGCCCAGACACCGTAATTGCCACAATAGTTTTTCTCTTCTGTCCCTCATTACAAACATATTTCTTGGGCACCTGCTTCATTCAGGCGGAGCTACATAGGGATGCTTTGATGGGAATGGCTTCAGTTGTTTAAAAAAAGAAACAAGCACCAGTTTCTAACCTAGGTGTGAGTTTCCATTTGAACCCTGCCTGGGAATCTGGGGCCTAGGAAGTGGAACATCAGGTTGAGTTCTAGGTCTAAAGAGATATCACCCACCACCCCATCTCACCCCCAGGATACAAAATTGTCCTCCTCTTAGCAGGATTGTGGGATGAGGCCAGTATAACAAACTAGGAGACCCTGGGAGCTTGCTTCTGTGACTTTAGGCACAGAACAGATCCCAGGGTGGGAGGTTAGCCACTTGTTGCTTGCTTGTTACCAGTCCCACTGGTATCTGGTCTCTGCTAAGGGTTAAAGATTGTTGATTTTGTTTTGTTGTGAGACAGGGTCTCCTGTGACCAGGCTTGCGTTGAACTTGATATGTAGCAGAGGTTACCCTGGGCTTCCACAAGTACCCTCTCCACCATGCCACATTCCCAGCTTGATTTTAGTTTAGTTTCTTCTTGGGAAAGGAGTCTTGCTATGTATCCAGACTGGCTTGGAACGCACAATTGTCTTTTTATATTTGTTGAGTTTTTGTTTTGTTTTGAAGCAGGGTTTCTCCTTGTGGCCCTAGCCATCCTGAAACTCGCTCTATAGACCAGACTGCCCTCAAACTCAAGAGATCTGCTTGCCTTAGCCTTCTGGATAGCTGGTACTACAATTATGTTCCTACCATGGCCAGTTAAGATTTTTCTTTTTAAGAAAAATTTGTTTTCTATTATGAAAGAAGCATGGACTGGGGAGGTATTTCGAGTGGGTAAGAGTGCTTGTGTTGCAAGCATGAGTACTTGAGTTCAAATTCTTAGCACTCACATAAAAGACTGGGCATGACTGTGTATACCTGCTCCCTCAGCATTTGGAGGGGCCAGCAGAGAGATGGGTAGATTCTCAAGACTTGTTAGCCAACCAGCCTAGTCATATGGCAAACTTCTGGTTTGGTGGTGTTAGAAATGGGTCTGGGGTCTCAGGGAAATGACCATACAGTGGGAAGAAGGGTGTCCAGCTGCATATCAAGCAGATATGCAGGCAAACATAGGCAGCAGAACCTCATATTCTTACGGCATCTGGTAATGTAAACATAACACTGATAAGGGAAGTGTAATTTTTGAGGACAGGAGGCACATACTTTGATCTTAATCAAATGTTAGGTATGGGTTTGTCAGCACAGCTCTAGAACTAGAAAGAGTAAGCTCACAGGCAGGTCCCCATGGGGGGGAGAGCAAAGCCAAGCCCAGGACAAAAGATGCTGGTGCAGCTAATATGAAAACTTCCTTTGTTTCATTCACTCCTCTGACAGAAAAGACAGCACATTTTACTTAAGTTCCACAAGTGCCTGGCAACTCTGGGTATTTGTCCAAAAGAATTGAAAACAGGGCTACAGAAGTGGCTCAGAGGTTAAGAGCACTGACTGACTGACTGCTCTTCCAGAGGACCTGGGTTCATTTCCCAAGATCTGACGTGTGTGTGCGCGTGCAAAATACCAATGCACATAAAATAAAAATAAATTTAAAAAAATTGAAAACAGGAAGTGGTGTGGGCAAATAGATGGCTCAGCAGGTAAAAATAACCCTAGAACCCACATAAGGATAGGAGAGCCGATATCTGTGAGTTATCCCGTGACTTCCATGCATGTCCACTTATACAAAACAACGAAGTATTAGCCAGACTTGATGGGTGTACACCTTTAATCCTAGCATTCAAGAGGCAGAGTTCAAGGCCGGCCTTGTCTATATAGCAAGTTCCAGAACAACTAGGGTTATAAAGTGAGACCCTGTCTCCAAAAGAAGTAAAACCTACCAAAAAGAGGTGCCAGGGCCATGATATTAGGGACTGATTCAGTGGGTCTGACTTTGGATTTACACCTTATGGAGATTAGTTGTATAATAATGTAACTATATTTAACAAGGCACTAAATTTAGTTATGTATATTTTATCACAGATAATAATAAAACTTGTGCTTAAGCCAAACTGGCCTGTTGACCCACATCTTTAATCACAGAACTCAGGAGGCAGCCAGATCCCTGTGAGTTCAAGACCAGCCAGTGATACTGTGTTTGCAACAACAAGAATCAAAAAAAAACAAACCTTGTACTTACCACTTAACTGCCTTGCTCCACATAGTCCCCTCAAGTGGAGACCATCTTGCTCCTTGCTTATGAAGCCTAATTTCCTTACTCTTCATAGTTGACAGTTGAAGACAGGCTTGAATGACAGAGCTTACTAGTTTTGTACCAAGTGACTCATGAGAGGAACCTGCTGCTTGCACCCCCATTACAGGGTGCCGTGCCGTCCTCTGCCTGGGTAGTGGGCAGCCCGGTTAGTTCTTTCTCACTTAGCAAGCACCAGCTCTTGAACAGGTGTTTTTAGTCTTAAGAAGATTGACATTTGAGATTTGACCTTGGGTGGGGGTAAGACAGGGATTACAGAACCCTCTGTACAGCCTGCCAGACATTCTCAGGGCACCTGTATCCCAGAGAGGACAGAATATGGACTTTAGAGTTTTCCTTATAACTGGCTGCAGTGCCAGCATTTCCAAGTGACTCCTCTGCTAACTATCCCTCTCCCCTTCCTAACGCTGGTTAACCTGGGCAGACCCCGTGACCTGAGGTCTTGGAGCAAGGTTGCCACCTGCTTCACTGAAGGCTCAGGATAGAGTGACCTCTCACCCAGTGTCAGCATAGTGCATGGCACAGTGTTCCTCCCCCCACCCCTCTTTCTTTCTGAGACAAAATTTTGCTGTAGCTTTGGAGCCTGTCCTGGAACTAGCTATCTCTGTAGACCAGGCTGGCCTCAAACTCACAGAGGTCCACCTGCCTCTGCCTCCCAAGTGCTGGCCTTAAAGGCATGTACCTCCACCACCCAGCTACACAGTGTTCTTAATTAAGTTCCAGAGGTTGGACCAGGTGTAGGATCAAAGGCCATTTAATGAAAAGTGACTCCCTTTCCTTCTCCTGGCCACCCAGTTCCCTCCTAATGATAGCTTTATTCTCAGACCTCCTTGCCTCCTAGATATTCAGGTGCTTTTATATAAACAGGTAGATAACTAAAATAACACCCTACATGGGCTAAGGAGATGGTTCTGTGGATAAAATGCTCGCTCTGCTTGCAGGAGGGGCACCCAGATGAAAACTGAATGTGGCAGCCTGTAACCCCAGCTGGGAAGGGAAGAGGCAAGTGGATTCCTGAAGCCAGTCTAGCCAATTGGCAAACTTCAGGATCAGTGAGAGACCCTGTGTGAAAAAATAAAATGGAGTGGGTGGTGGTGCAGGCCTTTAATCCCAGCATTTAAGGCAGAGCTGGCTGATCTGAGTTTCATGACGAGGGCTACACAGAGGAACCTTGTCTCAAAAAAAAAAAAAAAAACCCAGAAGAAAAAACCACCACACCAGCTATGGTTTGTTTGCAGGACTCCCTCCTACCAGCATAACAAAGTAAGGTGCTGGCATCTTGTCTGATCCCATGCACTTCAACATAGGGGACCTGAGTTTCATGAATGATTGGTTTAGGCGTTACCATTTTCTTCCTGGAAAAACTTTTCTAAAGGTTCTATCATCCCAAAGGATGCCCAGGACTGCTTTTCTTAAATGACTGTTCCTGTAGAATTGATGTCTCTGGTAACTCCAGAGACTCCTGCTGGTACTCCTGCTTCCTCTGTTTACTTGCTTTGCTTTTGTTTCATGCTGTATAGTTGGGCCAAGTCCAGAGTGGGTGGGAAAGGGCGTTGGTGAGCATGTCTACAGAATCAGCCCAGTACATGAGGATTGGGTGGGCACAGCTATGTCTATAACTGCTGCAAGCAGTTCACAAAGCTGCCTGCAGTGAGGACCTGTGAGAGTCTTGACCCTCTGACTTACGGCTCTTGACTGGCTGTATTTGCTTCACGTCACCCCATATTATGGACCACCGGCCTTGTGTTTCCAGGCATGTCTGTCTATAATCATGAACATGCCCATTCATCTGTCTTGACAAATAGCAAGAACTGGGCTCTCTCAGCCTCACCTGGGTAGACTGGGTGCCAGCTAGGCATGCAGAAGGTGCTGGGGACTGGCCAGGCGGAGGTCAGAAGTGTTATCTTCCTAGTGATACGTTTTTAAGACAAGCAATCTGTCAGAGGTGCTGAGTGTGCTTTACTGACACAAATTGTTTCACTGTGTTCAGGCTGGCCACATGCCTACAGGGTAGAGAAGGCCATGAAACTAAAGTTGGCTGGCATTGTAAGGGCACCGCAGTCCCAGCTTGAACCTACATTTTGCCTTGAGTGTTTCACGGGGGAGAGGGCTTGCCTCAGATTCTCTGTGCACAAGAATGTGCCCTATGTCCACTTTGAAAGCAGGCAGGACTTGTGAATGACTTGGACATAGCTCTGCCTAGAGTCATGGTTTCATAGATAGACATATAAATTGGCACTTTGACTTTTATTGGCTTATGGCCATGAGATCACAAAGGAATCTCTTGACCAGGAGTGCACACACTTAAAGAATCTCTTACCCAGCCAGGTGATGGTGGCACACACCTTTAAATCCCAGCACTTGGGAGGCAGAGACAGGCAGATCTCTGTCTTATAGGCCAGCGTGGTCTATAAGAGCTAGTTCTAGGACAGCTACTGCTGTTATACAGAAAAACCCCTACCTGTTGTTGTTTTTGAGGCGGGGTTTCCCTGTGCAACTCAAAATGACCTAGACCTCTTATCCTCCTGGCTCAGGCTCCTGAATGTTGGTATTGCAAGCTTGTGCCACCTTGTCTGGTCTCAACTCTTTGACCCCTTCCTCAAGCTTACTTTTTGGCTAACAGTGTCTGAAAATAAGTGTGTCTTGTTGTGAACAAACTGCAGGCGTCCTGCTCACCTTCCTCCCCTTGCAATGTGCTCTAGATGGAGCACATCTCCACAGAAGACCTTAATGGAGGGGAAATACTGCTCTCCTGTTGGGATCTTCAGCACCCTGGGAGGTCTCAGGCAGCACGCAGCATAGCATGCCAGTGGACAGGCTGTTTTGGCCATGTCCCATGCTGTGGCTTCTTTTTATTTTTGTGGTGATAGGGTGAGGTCAGGGGCCCTGTGCAGACTAGGCAAGCTCTGCCTCTGAGCCATCTCCATTCCCCATGCTGAGGCTTCTAGTTCCACCCCAGAGAATAGCGTTCTCCCTGGTGCACAGCTGATTAGAGGCATATGATTTAATTAATCCTTACCTGAGCCCAGTTTAATTACAGTCACTGTTTGGGGGTAAAGCATTTGCATTGCCTGAATCCAAGCCAGTGCTCTTTTTTTTTTAATTTTTTTTATTAAGGGGTGCTGGTCTGGGTATGGGGTTCCCCCCAACACTCCACCCTGTACTGGTAGTACAGTTTGATAAGGGGGAAGTATTTTCGAGACAGTCTTGTAACTGTAGTTCTGGTTGTGTGGAACTCATTGTGTTGACCAGACTGGCTTTGAACTCAGAGATCTGCCTGCCTCTGCCTCAAGTATTGGGATCAAAAAAAAAACCACGCCAGGCCACCTTTGTGACCTTTTTGTTTCACTGTTTCTTTGGGGGGGGGGAATTGCTGTCTTGTGGGTTGGGTTCTGAAGCAAATGAACCCGTAAGTGGGATAACCTTGAGGCTGAGGCAAACACTTGTCCAAACCCCACATATCCAAATAAGTTAGACTGTTCAACCTAACCTCCTTGTCTTTTTCCCTCCACTAAAGGGTTAGCCTGTCAGCCACAGACTGCTACATAGTGCATGAAATCTACAGTGGGGAGAATGCCCAGGACCAGTTTGAGTATGAGCTGGAGCAGGCGCTGGAAGCCCAGTACAAGTACATTGTGATAGAGCCCACTCGAATTGGAGATGAGACAGCACGTTGGATCACTGTGGGCAATTGCCTACACAAGACGGCCGTGTTGGCTGGCACTGCCTGCCTCTTCACCCCATTGGCACTGCCCCTGGATTACTCCCACTACATCTCCCTGCCCGCTGGTGTGCTGAGCCTGACCTGCTGTACCCTCTATGGGATCTCCTGGCAGTTTGACCCTTGCTGCAAGTACCAGGTGGAGTATGATGCCTATAAACTGTCCCGCCTGCCTCTGCATACGCTCACCTCCTCCACACCAGTGGTGCTGGTTCGGAAGGACGACCTGCACAGAAAGAGATTGCACAACACAATAGCACTGGCTGCCCTGGTGTACTGTGTAAAGAAGATTTATGAGCTCTACGCTGTATGACTGCAGGAGAGTGGGACGCGAAGCAGAACCACAGGGCCTACAGGACTCAGATCCCTACAGCAGCACCTTGGGTTTTCTCCGTGAGGCAACAGCACCTGCGAAAGTGTTTGGTTTAATACATGTTATTTTTAAACAAAAATAACAGATCATGGGTATGCCAAGGGTTTATTCCGCTCATTACAATAAGATGTCTATTTCCATAACCCAGGAGTGGGTCCCAGACTGTGGAAGTCTGACTGGGCAGTGGAATATGGATGGAGCCAACGCTACTTACTGAGGGGTGTGAACTTGCTGTGGGGGTGTCTTAAGTATATTGTTTAACTATACCATTCAGAAGCCAACCAGAAGCTATTGACCATTAAAATTATGAGAATTTCAACTTCTGTTCTCTCTTTATATGCCTATGTCTGCAGCTGCTGCTGTATATGGGACAGGCACGTGCTGCAGACACCCTGCTGCTGCAACTTGATCTTATATTCTGCCGAAAAGAGAATGCACAACATAGTAGGACTAGCTACCATGGCTTCTGGCCTGCTAGTCTAGTCTAGTCATGGCCTCAGTTGGCTGTTTGCCAGACATAGTAGGATAAGATGGCCTTGATCTTCCTTTGGTTCACCTGGGGATGCCAAGCCCAGAAGCCCTTCTCCAAAGACTGACTTAGGAGAACACAGAAAGCACAAATCTCTGCTATTCCTATGAGTGCCCCAGGCTGTGGGAGATGCTTCTGTTGAGAGCAGTGAGTCTTACAATGTGTTTGGTTTTTGTTGTTGTTTCTGTGGGGTTTTTTGTTTGTTTGTTTGTTTTGGGGGGGGGTTCTGAGGCAGTCTTTTTCGCTGTCCTAAAACTTGCTGTGTAGGCCAGCTGGACCTGGAACTCAGAGATCCTTTGTCTGCCTCCTGGGTGCTGGAATTAAAGCATGTGCCACCACACCCAGCTTTGTGTCTTTTCCTAAGGCTTTCAGTAAGTGGAAAATGATCCCCTGCACAAAGGCTGAGGCATAGCACTTCTGTGGTCTTTAGTAAATAGCCAAGCTAGCTTCTCCACAGGAAGTTCTGACACTGAGCATCGGAAGGGGTCCTAACCTGGATGTAAGGAAAATGAGGTTTTAAAGAACTCCCAGAGGCGATTGGGACATTCGTGATAGAAAAGATCCAGAGTTTGGGCATTATTTTCAAAAGTACAAGAAACTTTGACTTCATCCCAAGCACTGTAGAAATACTGCTGGCTCAGTGAGTGCTCAGTGGTGAGATGATGTTATCTACACAGAGTATTGTTATGTGGCAGTGTGGCTGATCAGGATGGTGAAGAGGTAGCTGCCTTAGCCACAAGCAATCCCAGCTATATCTGGGGCCTGTGAGAGCCCTGAGTGCCTGAAGGTTGGCTCTGAGCCTGATGGGTAAGCACAACCTGGGAGGGGTTTTTGTAACAAGCATCACCTGGTCTGGCTGTGTTCTTTCTGCACATCAGATTGCGGGGGGGTGGGGGGGTGACTGTGGGCTGGGGACCTCATTTCAGCTGAGCAGATGCCCTTGCCCAAAATAGAAACCAGGTACAAACAGCTCCTTCCTATTTCCCAAGCTGCACTGAACAAAGTGACTCTTGTTGAGCGAACTAACCCAGATTCTGAAATGCCATCTTGGTTTGGCCCCTAGCTAGCAGGGTAGAGTTGGGTGTGCCTGGGCTGGGCTCTGAGAGGGGCAGCCTGTGAACCTCACAATATTTTCGCAATAGCTTTCTCTGTTGAGAAGAAAAGCTGCACAGCTTAGACCCTGTTGGAAACCCACCTGATGCAGTTCAGTGTGGTCCTTTTAAGGCATGGGTCATGGAATGAATCTAACAAACCAATCTAGTCTTAACTGTCTACCTACTTAATCTACTTTCAGGAGCAAAAAGCTCTGTAAAGGAGCAGTTAACAGGAAACATGGGGCGCTCCTTCCACTGGTTACACTTCTGATTCAGTGATTGCCCTTGAGCCCATGAGGCATGAGCTTACCCTGTAGGATGGGCAGCAGCTGGGTCGAGAAATACCAGTGACCAGACACCACAAGGTTTAAAGAGCAAAACTGAACTTTGACCACCAGGATACCTTAAGGAATTTCAGGGTAGGGGGCACTTTTCCAGAGAACATGAAGTCAGGAGAGCTGTAGCACTGCAACCTTGGGTGGCAGCTGCTCTCACATTCAGCTACTGGGTGGAAATGTCAGGAATAAAGCTCTTCCAAGAGACCACCAGTTAAGGCAGGCTACGGCTTCCAAGCGTTTAGCTTCCTGGGTGACAGCAGGTAGGAAGAGGAGACTCAGCTCGGCTGCAATAGTCATGTATTATGTAACCTTGATGCTGGTGGTTCTCTTGCCCTCAGACCCCGGGCTTAGATCATCATCTTGCATGGGAAACAAAGGACATGGCTAGTGTTCATGAATGCGCAGGTTACTCGAATCCTTGGTGCCCTCAGGTGTGAGTGAGGACTCTGGTTCTAAGCTGCCTACTACAGTGACTCCTAAACTAACTTCCCTCAACCAGTTTGATGTTCCGTCCTCTGATGACCGAGCGTGCTGTTGCTATGGCTTACCACTTTATTTAATGGAAAGAATGGTAGCTGGACATGACCCTTCTCAGAGTGCCAGCCAACAAGTGTCAGAGAAAGTGTTCTTATTTCCATGCCGGGGCTTGGCCCTTGCTGCAGTTCACTAGGAATATGCTGGGTGCTTTGTAGCTTTGCGCTACCAGGGACTAGGCTGCAGCCCCGGTACATTTGCTACTGGCATCCTCCCTGGCAGGAGGGTGGATGGCACCTGTGGAAGATGGGAGGCCACCTATGATCTGTATCCACAGATCTAATCACCCACTCAACTTCCTTCTCCTGGGGAATTTGAAAGCCTCCAACACTGACCCTAGCTATCTGCAGCCATTTTAATCACCTATCAGGCTCGAGAGAAAAGCACAAGGCACTGGAGAGACAGCTCAGAAGTTAAGCGTACTGGCTGTTCTTCCAGAGGATCCATTCCATTCCTATCACCCACACGGCAGCTTAAAACCTGGCAGTAACTCCGGTCCCAGAAAATCTGATATACCATCTCTGGCCGCCACAGGCAGCAGGCATTGCACATGGTACATAGATATACATGCAGACAAAACAGCTCAACAGTAAGAGGCAAATTAAACATGAAAGGAGGCAAGTATCCTTGTTTGCAAATTCGGTTTCTACATGACTCTAAAGACCACCAGAAAAGTAACTGAAAAGCATCGGTATGAGAGGTTAAAAACCTCTACAAAGAACATTAAAACATTCGAGAAAGAAACTGACTGTGGGGTGGTGGTGAACACCTTTAATCCCAACACTCAGGAGGTGGAGGCAAGTGGATCTGTGAGAGTCCAAGGCCGCCTGGTCTACAAACCGACTGTTCCAGTCTGTCTTGAGAAAAAGTGAAGACAGTAGATGAGGAAAGGACCTCCATTCTCTCTCTCTCTTCTTTTTTTCCTTTTTTGGTTTTTTGAGACAGGGTTTCTCTAGCTTTGGTGCCTGTCCTGGAACTCGCTCTTGTAGACCAGGCTGGCCAGCTAGGACCTCCATTCTTAATGGGCTGGGAGAATTAATGTAAAAATGACTGTTTTGGGTTATGGATGTAGCTCAGTTTGTAAGAGACTGCCTCCTAGCATGCATGAGGCCCTAGGTCTGATCTTTAGCACTCCTTAAGTTGGTACTTTGTGACACATGCATGGAAACCCAGGACTTGAGAAGGAGGGATGGGAGGACTGGGAGTTAAAAGCCACCAGGCAGTGGTGGCGCAGGCCTTTAATCCCAGCACTTGGGAGGCAGAGGCAGGTGGATCCTTGTGAGTTCAAGGCCAGCCTGGTCTACAAGAGCTAATTCCAGTACTGGTCTAAGACTACAGAGAAACCTTGTCTTGAAAAAAAGGGGGGAGTTAAAAGCCGTCCTTACCACAGTGAGTTTGAGGCCAGACTGAGATACAGTCTGGGAGGGAAGGAAGGAAGGAAACTGACCACCATATCAAATGATAGCCACAGAGTCAATGCAATTGCACCAAAATTCAAAAGCCATTCTTAAAAAATACTAGAATAAAAGAGAGAAAGAAAACCTAGATAGCCAAAGTAATCTTAAAAAGAATAAATGTGGGCGGTTATCACCATAAATGAATAAATGACTTCAGTATACAGTGTTCTGTCTGCCTGCCAGAAGAGGGCGACAGATCTCATTATAGATGGTTGTGAGCCACCATGTGGTTGCAAGAATTGAACTCGGGACCTCTGGAAGAACAGCTTAACTTCTGAGCCATCTCTGCAGCCAGCCCCTGACTTCAAGTTATATTACAGAGTCATAGTAACAAAAATGGCACAGTATTGGCATTGAACACAGACATAGATTAATGGAACAAAATAAAAGACACAGATTAAAAGCCATTTTTTTACGAAGATGCCAAGAATGCACAAATGGTGCTGTGAGGCCTGAGCATTCACATGGTCAAGAATGAAACCAGATCTTCATCTCACCCCACACAAGTCAATTCCAAATCAGATACCTCCATGTAAAATGCGAAACTCAAGAAAAAGTAAGGGGTGACAGGGAAGGAAAATAAAACAGCAAATACACTGGGCAGTGGTGGTGCACACCTATAATCCCAGCACTCGGGAGGCAGAGGCAGGCAGATCTCTGTGTTCAAGGCCAACCTGGTCTACAGAAGGAGTTCCAGGACAGCCAGGGGCTATATAGAGAGACCCCATCTCAAAAGACCAGGAAAAGAAATAAAGAGGAAGAAAGAAAATAGCAAATGCTGGCTTGGATATAGATAAAAGGGAACCCTCATGCACTGCTGAATAGAATCTAAACCACTGTGACCCCACAGAAACCAGTATGGAAGTTTCTCATAACACTATAGATCTGGCCAGGTAGTGGTGGTGCATGCCTTTAGTCCCAGCACATGGAGGTAGAGGCAGGCGTATCTCTATGAGTTTGGGGCCAGCATGGTCTACAAGAGCTAGTTCCAGGATAGGCTCTAAAGCTACAGAGAAACCTGGTCTCAAAAAATGCAAACAAAACCAACAACTCTAGATATGCCACACACTATACCGCCCCTTGATGGTCACCTAAAGGACACAGACTGTGACACCTGTCAGCAGTGTGCGCTGCAGCACTGTTCACAACAGCTAAGCTATGCCACCAGCCTAGGTCTCCAGCATCAGACACGAAACAGAGATAAGGAAAATGTCACATACACTGGGCTTTCTTCAGCCATAAAGAATGAAGTTTTGTACATTTGTGGAAAAACGAACCCAACGGGAGACAATATCATCAATTAACCAGTCTCAGAAAATAAGTATCGCGTGTTTCCTAGTTTGTGATTTCTAAATTTCATACGGCCACTTAAAATGATATGCATTAAAATAGAAGTGAAAGAGATGGGGACTTAAGGTAGCTGATGGGTGAAGCAGGAGCAGACAGGAAGGAGGGGTTTTGCCTAACACACGACCTATATCTATTAAGTGATCTTAAAAGGCAGTTTGGCAGGCCCAGAGCTGAGTGAAGATGACAGCTTTATGTGGGAGATTTACTTTGATTTGGGGAAATGATTTCCTATGATTTCAGCTTCTGTAACAGGAAAAATCTCTTTCTAAACTTGGAAAGGAAATTGACCTGCTCAGTGAATCCATTTTCAATAAGTCAGAGGTGGCTGGACGGTGGTGGTGCATGCCTTTAATCCCAGCACTTTGGAGGCAGAAGCAGGCTGATCATTGAGTGAGGCCAGCCTTGCCTACAGAGGGAGTTCCAGGACAGCCAGGGCTACACAAGAGAAACCCTGTCTCAGAAAACAACAACAACAACAAACCAAAAATACAGATATGGAATTGGTGCAATAAGGAGACCTAGTTCCCAAACCTCCAGAACAACTGGAATCTGGCAGGCCCAGGCCTCAGGGGACATGTGGTTCTATGAGAACTCTGACCTACTGTTCAGTCATTTATTTCACATCTGTAGAGCCCCAGCCCAACTCCACATTTTACGTCTTACAGGCTAACCCACCCCCAGAGAGAACAGAAGTGCTTCTGTCCACCTCAGAGTGCAAGACAGCTCATCAGCAGATCTCAGCCATGAATCCCTTGCAGAGTCATCCTAGCCCAGAAGGGGGTGGTACTCAGGCTGATCAGGCTGATCCAGGCTAGCAGCTCTGACCAACATCACGAATTCTTGGATTTCCGCTCTTTTCTGGCCCTAGAGGCCATGACTCTGAAGAAAATCCCAGGAGCCAGAGTTCTGAGATAGACGGCCAAGAACGGCAGTAAGTCAGTCAGGATCACATCCTTTTTCTTCTTCCCCACGGCAGTAAGGACATCCTGGGCCACCTCTGCAGGGCTTCTGCCCTGGGCTGTGTTCTTGTCTAGAGCTACAGCAAACGGAAGGAAAGAACATGAGGATAAATGAAGAGTCATGGGGCCAGCTTCCCAGAGCCCCTCCTGGAAGTAGATGATTACACTGAGAAAATGAGGAACTGTTTATGGTTCAAAGCAGGTAAATGGGGGCTACAGAGATACAGGCAGGATGGCAGACGGTATACCAGTTAGTGTGTGGAAACCAACTAACTAGAGAGTGTGCCTGCTTGGTGGTCTGTGACAGATGCCAAAAGCCAGCATAGATAGGTCTCAGAGTGAACCCCACCCCATATCTCAAGATTGCCAGGACTGGAGAGATGGCTCAGCAGCTAAGAACACTGGTTGCTCTTCCAGAAGTCCTGAGTTCAATTCCCAGCAACCACATAGTGGCTTACATCTATAACAGAATGTGATTCCCTCTTCTGGCATGCACGAAGACAGAGCATTCGTATACATATAAATACAAAAACCTTAAAGGGGAGGGGGGTGTCAGGAGGCTTGGTGACAGTGTTACCCATGAATCATTTAATGGCCTGAGAGTTTTCTTGACCTTGGATATTCTGCATTGGGGAAAAGCAGTGACTAGGGGATGGTATATTATCTGCTCTGCCCTGGCTGGTTCACAAGGCTGTCTGAGGAGAGGAGATAGATGGTAGAGACCATCTGACCCCATGTGCACCCCTGTGCACTGAGATGGGAATAAACAGCTGTCCTAGTTCCCAGTGGCTTGCAAGGGCTGGAGGAGGAACAGCTGGGACGGTTAGGCGGGTGTAGGGTAACAGCATCTAATGTTCCTTCTTTGCTGGTGACTCATCCAACTTATTAATGGAGCAGAACCAGTTGACAGACACAGAAGAGGCCATTAGCACACGCCACCCAGAACCCGAGCTCCCACGGGGATCTGTCCTCCTGTGTGTTCACCACAGGAGAATGGGAAATTGAGAACAGCTTGAGCTCAATTTTCTAGGATGAACAGGTTTGCAGCTGTCTGGCTCCTGCCACTGTGGCTTTCTGTGAGGAGATTGCTGTGTGTGGCAAAGCAGCCACCTGGATTGGAGTGGTCTTGATTCAGGCCTGCTCAGATGGGTGCGAGACCCTCAGGACCTGGACAACAGCAGCAGCATAGACCACAGAACACGGACCACAGCCTAGGGGCAGGGCTTAGTGTTAGTCTGCTGGACAGATAGCAGGCCTGCTCCAAGCTCGGGAAGGTAAGGCTGGCTCTAATAGTTGACCCAAGATGGAAGGCAACTGTTCTTTGTCTGCTTCTGTTATGTATAAGCAGGAGTCAGGCTGCTAACCCATGAGCAGCACCCGAGGTCAGCTCAGCACAGCTTCTGGCTGAGTAGGTTAGAGACTGATCCTGCTCCACCTCATCCAGCCTCATCTGAACACTCCCTGAAACTAGCCATTTCCCCAACACCCTGGCAGGAGTTGATCATACCAAGTGCCCCTTTCTTCCTCCGACCCCACCCCCTCCCCCACCCCTGCTAGCTCTGAGTTCAATTTACTTAGTCTTAATTATAATATTCTTTAGGCCTTGAGGGTCTGCAGATGAGTTAGTGGAAATTTGGTGAAGGATTTTATGTCCCAATTCTCTACCTATGGGGAATCTTGTTCTAAAAGCTGAATTTGAGACCCAAGGGAGGTCTGGGTGGGGAAATGCCAGGTCCACAGCAGTCCACATCTGCAGCCAACACTCAAGCCAGCAGAGTGCTTCATTACAGTCAGTCTGTCCTTTTTCTGATGAAGGAGAGAAACCAGACCTACCTCCGTATCTGGAGCCATCGGCAGTGACAGCATTTACAGAGAGATTGGTATAGATGTAGCCAGGGCTTATCACAGTCACCTCGATGCCATCCTGCTGCATCTCAGCACGCAGACAGTCAAAGAATGCCTGGGTGGCATGCTTGGAGGCTGCATCTGTAGGTGTGGACGGAGGCAGAAAGGGTGCTGGTGATTACAACACTACAGCCATGTTCATGTCCTGATTCTGACAAGTCTGCTTTGTCCTGGTTCTTAGAAGATACTAAGGAATCTTCTTATTTATCCTATAGGAATAAAGTGCTGCCATCCCTTCAGCATTCTCAAATGGTTCATAAAAAATTTTATATATATATATATATATATGTATATATATATATATATATATATATATATTTGGTGTGTATATACATATTCACATATTCAGCTCTGCCAAGCGGGTCTATCTAAGTCCTGTGTGGGGAGGGGATCCCCCAGTGACAGACTGGACCCCACAGGAGCCTTCACAAGCTTTGTTTCCAGTCTTTGTCGCTGCTGAGGATGGCCTCAGGGAGCCTCCCTCATGGAGGGCTGTGCAGACTCAAGCCTGCTTCCATATGGAGGAACTGAGCCTGTTCTGCCTAGGAGACACGCCCCTCTGCTCCCCAGCAGCAGCTCCCCAGTCCAGGGCAGGTGCTCAGGGACAGAGACCCTAAGTGAGGCTCTCAGGAAACAAGCCATCGTCTCCACAGAAAACTTATCGCCTCTAGTCTGGAGTCAACAGGGGCTCCCATCAGCCAGGCGAACTGGGAGGGCAAAGCAAGGCACCACAGGCTCCAGGAGGCAGCAGGGCACTGTGAGTAGGTGCTGGCCGGGATGAGCAGGCAGGGCCTGTGACTCTGGGAGAGCAGCCATTCTGGGTCTTCAAAGCAGAAGCCCATATTGACAGCTAGGGTCACTCTAGAGCTCCCAGGCCATGGCTTTAACTTATGCCTTGCACAGCAAGCCCACAATACTCCAGTTAAAGCTGGCCCTCCTCTGGGCTCACAAAGTGCCACCCCCCAATGTATGTACTCTGCTGTGAATGTCTCAGAAGTCTAACAGCAGAAGGGGATAAGGCTATTTCTCCCACTCCACTGCTAAAAGGCTGTTCATCACTGGGTTAACCCTACCTGCCTAGGAAGCTGGCCAGACCCAATCTGGTTAACCATATAGTATCCAGACCACTGTGTATACTGCTGCAGTCAGTGAGCAAGTAGAGAAAGCTAGTGAGAATAAGTCAAAGTAAAATGTGGAGTATAATAACTCATTACACACTCTCTAAACCTCTAATCCACTTTACTCATTATTAACACTGGGCCTTAGTTGCTTAGTCATTCCTGATTATGGCGGTTTGGTTTTGGCTTTCTGCAGAGTCATCTGAGCAGCCTTAGGTAAGTGTCCAATGCTGTCAGGATTAAAACAAAGACGAGACAACAGAGAAATCCTCATAGAAACATAAGGCTGCACTGTCTTCAATTACAGAGCACATCTCACTGTACCCCTGAGCCAGCCCGGGAGGCGTGGACGTGAGGATGTGGCGTAGAAAGCTTAGGGCCGGAAGTTAGTGAAGGTCCAAGGACACACATGGAGAGCCAAAAGGCAGAACCGAGGTCCAGACCTGGGAGGAAGAAAATGCTCTTCATGGTCAGCTACCCTCTATTGAACTGAGCGTTGTCACTGTCCTTTCCAAGTGCTGAGACAGCCCAGCCCCTTCTTCGCCAGGCTAACCAGATCGCACTGGTCCTTGGAGTGAGTTCAAGGACAGCCCGGTCTACAGTGCAAGTTTCCAGACAGCCAAGGCTAAGTACAAAAACTGTGTCTCAAAACAAAACAAAACAAAAACCCAGAAAGAACATTCTGATGAAGTTACTCATGTATCTGTAGGGTATTTCTACAGTCTATGCATTAGCTAATGAACACATCATTTTTATAATCAGAAAAAATAAAATGCTCTGGGAAAGGAAGGCCAAAGTACTTACATGCTGATCGAAAAGGAATGCTGATCTTGCCCTGGATGCTGCTGATGGCGACGATGTGGCCTTTCTTCCTCTTGACCATGGAGGGCAGGAGTGCTAAGGGGACAGGGTGGAAAGTTCAACAGCGGCTCCTAACCACTGTGCCTGGTGCTGCTGGAGGGGGCGCTATAGTTCTCCACGGAGAACCATACAAACAGCACAGTCCCCCAGCCTACAGGGAGCTTAACCTCTGACCTGAAGTCTGTATCTGTACATCAAAACATTGTGGGATGCAGGTACCGTGAAGCAGAAATGAAAAGCTGCATCAATGAGACCAACACTTACGTGAGGGCGCAAAACAAATACAATGCAAATATAAACCCAGAAAAAGCAAAACACCCAGACTCTAATGACCACACCCACTGCAAGGGGCAGAATGGACAGGGACACTGTCTCATTAAAAAGAAACCAAGCAAGATTAAGAGGCATTCTAATGACTGGTGCTCACATGTCCTACCCCAAGATGCCCCTACCTTTTGTTAGTGCAACAGGGCCGAAGTAGTTTATCTCCATCACCTTCCTGTCCACGTCCACTATGGTATCACTGATGGTACCGCGGTAGCTGACCCCAGCATTATTGATGAGGATGTCCACATAGCCAAAGCACTGTAGGATCTTAGTTGCTGCTGCAGCAATAGCCCCAGGATCTGTGAGGTCGAAGGTCACCGTGTAAGGTTTGTATGTCTGTCCCTGGCCAAATAAAAAACACAAAATGTACTTCATGAGTGGCAGCCATGTTCCTGCATTTCAGAGTTTTGGGACTGGTCCAGTTGGCACAAATGCTCTAAATTGTGGCAACCCTCTTCCAAAGACGCAGCCTATGAAGTTCCAGCCTGGGGTGTTCACATCTATCTGGACAAATTTCTCCTAGATTGAAGGTAACTGCTATATTCTACAAGAAGTGGCCAAGGGCGCCTCTTACCTTCATCAGCCAAACTTAGAGATCCAGTCACAGGTCAGAATCATGTATGGTGTGAACATACATGTATGGTGTGTACGTTACCACATGAGTTATTAACAAGAGCTGCCTTTGCTGCTCCACACTGTACATTATGACACTCAACAGTCACAGGTGCCATCCATCCGTGGCTGTCACGTCTACTCATCTGTTTATGACATGTTATCCATATGTTCCCAGAAGGCCTGACCCTGGGACACAGAAAGGCATGGCTGCTGACGCAGTCTGAAGGGGAGGGGAGGGCAGTTCACCTCTACAGTCACAAAGCTGCTGCAGAGTAAGTCCCAGGTGCTGGAGGATCGGGCCCAGCATGGTTCTGCTGCGCAGCTCAGCAAGAGCCGGAAGCTCGGGGAACCCATCGCCACCTGGACAGCTGTCCTAGCAGAAACTCTGTGAAGTGACCTGAGGCTCCAGGTTACCTGAATGTAATTACCAAGGGAATGCTTGGCTGGCAAGTCACAGCTACCAGGGGCAGATTGCAGTCACCAGGTAGCTGCTGAAACCAAAATACATTGTATGGATGTGTGAATCCCTCGAAGAATAAAATCCATTATATTAAAAATGATCAGCACGGCTGGGTGGTGGTGGCACATGACCTCTAAACCCAGCACTTGGAAGACAGAGGCAGACAGATTTCTGTGAGTTTGATGCCAGGCCAGAAGAGGGTACCAGATCTCATTTGTGAGCCAACGTGTGGTTGCTGGGAATTGAATTCAGGACCTCTGGAAGAGCAGCCAATGTTCTTAACCTCTGATCCATCTCTCCAGCCCATAAGATAATTTAAAAAAAAAAAAAATCATCACCTCTCCAACCTCTCCAGTCAACACCCTACTAGATGAGTATGGAGGGGACTGGGCAGTGGTGGCTGGCATCGGATGGCGATGTCGGGTATAAAATGTGGATGGTTCTCTAACTTCCTTCCCCCACAGAAACCCTTGCTATAGGCTCACCTGGGAGGTACGAGAACCAGCAAGTTCACTGGTGAGCGCTTCAAGGGCTTCCACGTTTCGACCACAGAGTACCAGCTTTGCCCCTGCAGCATGGAAGACTCTGGCACATTCTAAGGGAAAAGAAAAGACAGCTGATATTATCTAGTGCCATTTCCCCTCCAGGCAGTGCAAAGTCACCCAGCGCCACACAAGGACTGCTTCTCACACACTTGACACGTATGTGCCAACAGTGTGGAGCTTGGAGGTAAGCCCCAGTGGAGGGTTCCAATCAGAGGTGTGATAGTGTTTTGTTTTGTTTTGTTTTTTGTTTTTCGAGACAAGGTTTCTCTGTGTAACAGCCCTAGCTGTCATGGAACATGCTTTGTAGACCAGGCTGGCCTCGAACTCACAGAGATCTGCCTGTCTCTGCCTCCAGAATGCTGGGATTAAAGGTGTGTGCCACCAACACCTGGCTGTAACATACATTTATAAGGCAGAGAAAAGCCAGGAAGGTGGACGTGTTTGTGAGTATAATGCTCAGAATTTTCCACGGTGTTCTTATGTAACCCTGTGGGCATCAACTCATTTGTTACTGATGAAGCCCGGCAAGGCTAATCAGAGTTCGAGACCTGTCCCAATAAACTCAAGCCACTTCCACAAGTAGCGCTAGCCGTCATGTTCCAGCACCAATGCTGCTCCCCAGACCACTAATGTAACTGGCATATACACATACACAGTTCTTTGGAAAATCAAAGCAGAGAGGCCAGGCCCTTTGGGAGTCCTGACCCCAAAGAGTAGGTGCCTAGGAAATGCTGGAAGCAGAGAACTGGTACCTAAAGCACCTGAGAAGCCATGGAGGGTGATGCTGGGCCTATAGCCTTGCTGGGCTGGAGAAGAGGTCCAGGTAGCAAATACTGTTGTTGCTGTTGTTGTTTTTCGAGACAGTGTTTCTCGGTAGCTTTGGAGTCTGTCCTGGAATTCCCTCTGTAGACCAGCTGGCCTCGAACTCACAGAGATCTGCCTGCCTCTGCCTCCCAAGTGCTGGGATTAAAGGCGTGCACCACCACCGCCCAGCTCAGGCAGCAAGATTAAGTAAGGGAAAGCAGAAGAATGCTTCTTGCTCCTTGTTTACCTTCCCCCAATCATGTCCTAGCTAACTCTCAGTACCCCAATATCTGCCTTTTTGGACAGGGGGGAGCCCAGTGCTCCGGAGAATGGACTTGTGTTAGGTCTGTGTACAACTCTAGACTTTCTTTGCTTATAGGTTCTGTGATAGTCATCTATGTTACAATCTATTTCTCCATTTCCCCTTCTGTAAGATATAAATAATAATACCCATTCTGTAGGCTGTCATTTTGTCTTGATGACCGTATCCTTTCCTTTACAGAAGCTGTTCAGTTTCAGGAAGTCCCATTTATTAATTGTTTCTCTCAGTGTCTGTGCTGCTGGGGTTATATTTAGGAAGTGGTTTCCTGTGCCAATGCGTTCAAGTGTACTTTCCACTTTCTCTTCTATAAGGTTCAGTGTGGCTGACCTTATGTTGAGGTCTTTGATCCATTTGGTCTTGAGTTTTGTGCATGGTGATAGATATGGGTCTATTTCCATTCTTCTACATGCTGATATCCAGTTATGCCAGCACCACTTGTTAAATATGTTTTCTTTGTTCCATTTGATATTTTTTACTTCTTTATCAAAGATCAAGTGTTCGAAGATGTGGGGATTGATAATCAGGTCTTTGATTCAGTTCCACTGTTCCTCCTGTCTTTTCTTATGCCAATACCAGGTTGTTTTCAGTACTGTAGCTCTGTAGTAGAGTTTGAAGTCAGGGATTGTGATACCTCCAGAAGTTCTTTTGTTATACAGGATTGTTTTGGCTATCCTGGGTTTTTTGCTTTTCCAAATGAAGTTGAGTACCGTTCTTTCGAGGTCTTTGAAGAATTTTGCTGGGATTTTGATGGGCATTGTGTTGAATCTGTAGATTGCTTTTGGTTCTTCAAGGATTTTAAAATTTGTTCTTCTCAAGCTGAGCATGGGAATAGGGAATCTCAGTACCAGGGAAGCAGAGGCCAGAAGACCATCACAAGTTCAAGGCCTACCTGGTCTATATAGCCAATTCTTAGCCAGCTAGGGCTTTACAGTAAGACCCTGTCTCAAAAAAAAAAAAAAAAAAAAAAAGACCCAAATTGCTCCTTCTCACTGAGATCCAAGAAGCAGCTGCTGACTACCCTATTTATAGTCGCTGAGTAAGTCAGTGGCCTGACCAATGGCATAAGGCCTGGAACAGCTGTACCCTACAATGTCTAAAGGTCACCGGGTGGTGGTGGCGGCGGCGCACACCTTTAATCCCAGCACTCTGCCAGGGGAGGCAGAGGCAGGCAGATCTCTGAGTCTGAGGCCAGTCTGGTCTACAAAGCTAGTTTCAAGCCAAACAGGGCTGTTACAGAGAAACCCTGTCTCGGGGGAAAGAAAAAAAGTCTAAAGATCTAAAGGCAAACACGGGGGTCACCCTCAGAGACCTTGCCTACTAGTCATAGCATCAGGTGTACAAGTGAGCCCAAGAGCCTTCCCTAGCACCCCTCACACACACATACACACACACACACACACACACTCTCTCTACAGGCCTGTCTGCTCCTTTGTGTTCCTGTAACACTCACCTTTTCCCGCCCTCTGCTCCTACGATTGGGGCATCTGGACGACCCCTATGACCCACACATTCTTTGAAGGGAGCTGAGGTTTTAGGATTGAGCTCTGAGTCAGACCTGGGTTTGGCTCCTAGCGCTGCAGCTGCTACTGCAGGTCCTAGCTCTGGTCACGGTGTCCGGAATCTCCGCAGTGAGAACACAGAGAGCACGGATAACTGCCCCTCCCACCACACCTGCTGGGAACACGCTGCTGAGGCCGCACTGTACTGACGCAAGAGTTGAGCCCAATCCCAGGGCTCCCCAACGTCCTCCCTGAAATGGCACTGGAGCCACAAGGAGCTGCTACTGGGGGGCAGAGGCTGAGGAAAGAGGGCAGGCTGCCGCTCTACGTGGCAAGTCTGTCGTAAGCCTCTGCCTGGGCTTCTGGAGTCATTCACAGAGCTTCATCCAGCATATTTTCCCCCAGACTCAGATGTATCACTGAAGGGCAAGGGCACTGAGCTGGAAGGCCTGGGTTTGGAAAGCAGGGGCCTCATGGACCTGACCTCTAATCCTGCTTAGTCCCTGACCCGGAGGAGGGAAAGCATGAAAGCCAGCATCAAGCCGAAAAACCAAGGCCAGTGCATCAGCAAACCCAGGAAAAGGTAAACACACCTACCCACCGAGTTCCCCATATCTGAAGATCCCACTGAATAAGCAGCCGAGCTGAGGGAGGCCGCTGCTTCCAGCTTTCACCCCACATACTGAGGTTCAGGCCGTTTCCATTGCTTACACGCCCTTCTTTTCCAATTGAACCACAGACGGCGGATCCCTTCCGCATGTCCCGTGATGCCCAGGAAGCCTGCTGATCCCACTCCTGGCACCACAGGTCTGTGGCTTACCTCTGCCGAGCCCTGACGTGGCACCTGTAATCACCACCACAGCATCCCTCAGGTGAGCCCTTGAGCGGATCCGCTGTAGCACCCGGAAGAGGCTGAAAATCCCCAGGCAGCCGAACAGCAGGGGCAGGATGGCCGTCTGGGTGACCAGGTCCATGACCCTCTCCTTCAGCATGCTCTTCCTGGAAGAACCAAACCAAACCAAATCAGTCAGGGACAATGCAGGAGAAACAGGGATTAGTCGAAGCTATGCAGACCCTACTCCAGTCTTTCCATGTTTAGACGAGGGTGGGAGGAGACTGAGGCTCAACCCAGCTGAGTTGAGAACTTGGAGAAATTTTTTTTCTCACAAAAATCTCAGCTCCTTGTACCAAGCAAGTGTGAAATGGCCCTGCCTTGTCCAAAATGGCCCAGGAGCTTGTCACTACCCAGGTAATGGGAAGATGGGGGGGAGGACCCCTCCTCAGGGAAGAACAGCAGAGCTGAGCCTCTGAACAAGGACCAGAGCCTTACTAGGCTTGTTAGCTGCAGACCACACTGTACATCCTCTCATGGGCCCCTCACGCCCACAACCAGCAGAGTCTCAGCCCCATTCCACACCCACAACATGGACTGAACCACAGCTACACCAAAGGCCACAAGAGCAAAGCAACAAGAATTACCTAGAGGCTCCAGAAACTTACAGACACTAAACGTGGTATAGCCACAGCAGCACAAGGCCTTGAAGACCCATCTTCCACCTAGCCTGGCAGGTACAATCCCACTGTCACTCCGGCTTAGGCTTCTGTCCCCTTCACTCGGGTCTGTTAACGGGTGTGATCCCCCCTTGGTGCCGCTGCACGTTCAAGGGGGGCAGTTGCCAGAAGCAGCGGCAGCCTCAGGCAGAGCAATCTCAGACCTCAAAGTCGCTTCACAGCAGAGTCTCAAAGAAACCTGGGCAACGCTCGCTCTTTCCAAATCAAAGAAACTCACTAAATAGGGTTCAGTGAAGTTTAATTTTTTTACCTGCACAAATCATAAATGAACAAAGAGATCAAAATTTGTCACATGCACAAAAAAGTTTGCATCCCATGTCTAAACGCATGCACCCTGACTTCCTTCATGATGTGGAGGGGTAAGCCAAATAAACCCTTTTCCTCCCCAACTTGGCTTTAGTCATGGTGTTTCATCACAGTGATGATAACCCTAAGACACAATCATTTTTCAAATATTTAAATAGCCATCAGCCTATTCTACACTACAGTGCACATAACTACACCGATGAGTCCCCAGGCTGCTTGGGCCTTCCTGGCCTCTCTGAAATAACTGGACGAAGATGGCCCAGAGAGTATGGGGAACCTTGCTGAAAAAAAGAAGGGAATCTTTGTCTTGGGCAGTCACATTTCCAGATTGAGAAATAAATCTTGGGCTGGAGAGATAGCTCAGAGGTTAAGAGCACTGGCTGCTCTTCCAAAGGTCCTGAGTTCAACTCCCAGCAACTACATGGTGGCTCACAATCATTCAAGATGATATCTGGTGCCCTCTTCTGGCCTGCAGGCCTATAGACCACTGTATAGATAATAAATAAATCTTTAAAAAAGAAAGAATCTTCTCTATAACTCAAGGTCAAAACCAAGGCTGTTTCCTTTCAAAGTAGCTCATGATGTACAATACAAGAACTTTTGGAGGCATCACAATCCCTGACTTCAAACTCTACTACAGAGCTACAGTACTGAAAACAACCTGGTATTGGCATAAGAACAGACGGGAGGAACAGTGGAACTGAATCAAAGACCTGGTTATCAATCCCCACATCTTTGAACACTTGATCTTTGATAAAGAAGTAAAAAATATCAAATGGAACAAAGAAAACATATTTAACAAGTGGTGCTGGCATAACTGGATATCAGCATGTAGAAGAATGGAAATAGACCCATATCTATCACCATGCACAAAACTCAAGACCAAATGGATCAAAGACCTCAACATAAGGTCAGCCACACTGAACCTTATAGAAGAGAAAGTGGGAAGTACACTTGAACGCATTGGCACAGGGAACCACTTCCTAAATATAACCCCAGCAGCACAGACACTGAGAGAAACAATTAATAAATGGGACCTCCTGAAACTGAAAAGCTCTGTAAAGCAAAAGACACGGTCATCAAGACAAAATGACAGCCTACAGAATGGGAAAAGATCTTCACTAACCCCACATCAGACAGAGGTCTGATCTCCAAAATATACAAAGAACTCAAGAAACTGGACACCAAAAGATCACATAATCCAATGAAAAAAAGACCTAAACAGAGAACTCTCAATAGAGGAATCTAAAATGGCTGAAAGACACTTAAGGAAATGTTCAACATCCTTAGTCATCAGAGAAATGCAAAGCAAAATAACTCTGAGATTCCATCTTATATCTGTAAGAATGGCCAAGATCAAAAACACTGATGACAACTTATGCTGGAGAGGTTGTGGGGAAAAGGGAACACTTCTGCATTGCTGGTGGGAATGCAAGCTGGTACAACCCCTTTGGATGTCAGTGTGTCGATTTCTCAGAAAATTAAGAAACAACCTTCCTTAAGACCCAGTAATACCACTTTTGGGTATATATCCAAAGGATGCTCAATCGTGCCACAAGGACATGTGCTCAACTATGTTCATAGCAGCATTGTTTGTCATAGCCAGAACCTGGAAACAATCTAAATGCCCCTCAACTGAAGAATGGATAAGGAAAATGTGGTGCATTTACACAATGGAGTACTACACAGCAGAAAAAAAAACAGCAACAGCTTGAATTTTTCAGGAAAATGGATGGAGCTAGAAGACATTATTTTGAGTAAGGTAACCCAGACACATAAAGACAATTATCATATGTACTCACTCATAGGTGGTTTTTAAACATAAAGCAAAGAAAGCCAGCCTACAAACCACAATCCCAGAGAACTTAGACAACAATGAGAACACTAAGAGAGACTTACATAGATATAATCTATATGGGAAGTAGAAAGTAGAAAAAGACAAGATCTCCTGAGTAAATTGGGAGCATGGGGGCTTTGGGGAGGGTTGAAGGGGTGAAGGGAGAGGCAGGGAGGGGAGCAGAGAAAAATGTAGAGCTCAATAAATATCAATAAAAAAATGTAAAAAAAAATAGCTCACAAGAGGGCTTTAGTACATTTATAAAATGAACGTTTTACACACAAATGCTTATTAGCTTCTAGTTCAAGATGTAGCCAAATCACGAAGCAGGAAGGCGAGGGTGACAGTATAAAAAGAAGTGGGTGGTGGCGCACACCTTTAATTCCTGCACTTGGGAGGCAGAGGCAGGTGGGTCGCTGTGAGTTTTAGTTCAGTCTGGTCTACAGAGCAAGTGCCAGGACAGGTTTCAAAGCTACACAGAGTACACAGAGAAACCTTGTCTCAAAATTCAAAAAAAAAAAAAAACAAAAACAAAAACAAACAAACAAAAAAAGAGTGGGATCCCAGGAGGAAGCAGAGGCAGTGAGTTTAAGGCCAGTATGGTATACATAGTGAAACCCCACTCAAAGAAAAAAGCAAAACAAAAACCTGCCAGGCAGGGTGGTGTACACCTTAAACCCAGTAATTGGGAGGTGGGGCAAGTGGATCTCTATGAGTTTGTGGCCAGCCTGGTCTACAGAGTGAGCTCCAGGACACAGGACAGCCAGGGCTACACAAAGAAACCCTGTTTCAAAAAAATCAAAAAGAAAAACAAACCAAAAGGAGGCGGGGGGGGCAACTTACTTTGTTGAAGTTTTCCAGATATCAACTGGCAGAAAAAAAGGGATCGAGTCTTCCCAGGGCTATTTGATCATAACAGGAAACAGGGAGAGACATCGGAAGCGGAAGGCTTCCTCCACAAAAAGCACTGCGCACAGACCACCCAGAAGGATGTGCAGGCCACCAGGAGTACGCACTCCGGTCACTGCCGCTCTGAACCGCCAGGAAGCACTAATGAGCCACGTAAGCCGGCACAAGGAAGTGACAGAGTCAAGGGGCTCACAGGCTAAGGCCACCTCCTTGTACAAGGTTAGTGAATCCTAGACCCACGGTAAGCGTGCCTGGGTACCCCTTGAAGTGTTCCTCAGGCCAGATCTCACAGTCAGCTGCTCTCTTTCTCTTCCACCGAGAGGTATTTTGGCAATGGCTTTTAGAATATCAACTCAGATATGAAACCATGTCACCCGTGATGATATTGTTCCTTTCAATCACTTGGGCCAAAGTTCACCATTTTCTGTCAGGGATAGAGTCTCTCCGGAAGACTCCTTTTATTCCCCCATCAAATCATAAAAGCAGGCAACTGTATCTAATCAGAAATTACACACAGAAATTAAACCACGTAAGTCTGAAAACCACAAGACTGGACCTACGAACTCTCCAGAGCTTAGGAGGGAATCGGTCCAGGTCTGTAAGAAGGGAACCATGCGATCACTGTGCCACATTACAAGCAAACTGGGCCAAAGGGTAGACAGGGTTTCAAACGGAAGACAAGAATTTATCTAAAGAAATATGAAACTTCCTACCTATTTTCCGAAAGTCTGAACAGTGGCAGGTTAATGGCGCACACTGTAGGTCTGGCACTCAAGGTAAAAGCGGGAGGATCAGCCACTAGTTTACAGCAGGGCAGAGCCGACAGGACTTCAGGCAGAGAAGAGGAAGTGGGGAGGGAGAGACACCACGACAGCCTGCCCAGTCTTCAGCCCCAGCTCTGTGAATCGCTAGTAATTAGAGAGCCCACCTGCCCTGCATCACCGTCTGAAGCTAGCGAGCCCACCTGCTCTCCGCTCCCAGGCACCTTTGGCGTTGAACACACCGAGACTTTGGCCCGAACCCCAAGTCTCCTACTAGGTCAGGGAGTCAGTAGAGTATCTGGCCCCACACCCAGGCTCCTCCCAGCTCTTGTTTCTTTCTTTCTACAGCTCTTTTTTGTTTATAAAAAACACACAGTCAATGTAGCAGGCCACCATAGTCCCTCGATGTTGGTTTTCTTCCTCTTTTCTTAATACTCTTTTCTTCTGTTTTGTTTTGTTTTTGAGACAGGGTTTCTCTGTGTAACAGCTTTGGCTGTCCTGGAACTCTCTTTGTAGACTAGGCTGGCCTCGAACTCAGAGATCCGCCTACCTCTGCTTGTCCAGTACTAGAATTAAAGGCATTAGTGTTCTTTCTTTTCTCTATATATCCTAGTATCCTGGTTGCCCTAGCGTCTCTGCGACTCCAGCTCCAGGGAGAAAAGGCTGCCCTGTTGTTTTCATGCACATTTTTAACCTCTTCTTAGTCTCCTTTTAACCAAACCTCCTACATCTCCACCCCATCTTTTTTCTTTCCATCAACCACTCCTCCTGTATATACGCCCCCTCCTCTACATGGCAACCTGTTACCAAACACTGACCTCACTGTGATTTCTATTTTATTTTTCTCTAATCACCACAACAAACATTCTACACTGCTGGTGTCTCTTTACTCTCTAAGGGGGAGAACGACTGATTCAGACAACCGGCACTCCTTTCCTGATGGGTTACTGCTGGACCACCACTGGGGAGAGAGCCTGGTGCCTTGCATCACCTCAGCCTCCACAACAGCCTTTCCTGAACCCTGCCAACACCCCCACTAAAGTAGAAAGGGAACCAGCCAGAGAGAGAGAAGTATGTTGCAGGCAGCGGAGCCAGAATGTGATGCCATCTGTGGTGGTTTTAATGAGAATGCCTCCATAGGTCTCGCTATTGGCCATTAAGTTCTTTATTAGGACCATCAGGTGTTTTCGACAGGCAAATAATCACAGCTTCGCAGTTAATCAAATGCAGTATAAACAAAAGTAACACACCTTAAAATAATATTCTCAATACATGTACACATAAAATAAATACTTTTAAAAAAAACTGTAAATTGCTAGGTGGTAAAGCATGCCTTTAATCCCAGTACTCAGGAGGTAAAGGCAGGCAGGCAGATCTATGAGCTCAAGGCCAGCCTGGTCTACAAAGCAAGTTCCAGGACACCCACAGCTATACAGAAAAATTCTGTCTCAAACCCTATCCCACCCCACCCCAAAAAAAGATGAAAAAGAAAGCATTTTCAAAAAATGGCGCTGGGAAAACTGTATGTTTACATTTAGACAAATGAAACTTGATCTTCACCTCTTACCTTGCACAAAAATCAATTCCAAACAGATCAAAGACCTCAATTTAAAGTTGGGTGTACAGTTAAAGATATAGGCACACACAGGACTTTTTTACTTGGATTCTAGACACTTGGGCAATAGGCCAACAAGCAGCAAGTGAGACGTAATGGAAAATCTATTCTACAAAGGAAATTGTTCGCTGTGTGAAGAGGCAGCCTACAGAATGGGAGAATATCTTCGCCATCAATCCATCTGACAGAAGATTAGTGCCTAGAATATACAAAGAGCTTAAAAACTAAACACTGGATCCACGGAGCTACAGTTAAGGCAGTTGTGACCTGCCAATGAAGGTGCTAAAACTGAACTCAGAAGAGCCCTCTCTCTGGCCCCACCCCCCAAAAGTATAATCTTTTTTTAAAAAATGGAATAAAGGCACCCACTCTTTCTTAGCTCATGTCTGAGAAGCAGCATCCAGCAAGACATCTCTTCTCACACCAGTGCCAGTGCTTACGATCGGGGAGCAGGGAACACCTTCAAGTCAGCAGGACTTTGCTGGTACAAACTACAGTGTATTGTATTTGGGGCTGTCAGCCTGAGGGCCCCACATCTGAGGAATGCAGACCCGCATCAATTAACAGCAAACATGAGAAGCAAGGCTAGAGGGCACTTCATGCCAGTCCTGGAAAGCAAGTACACTGAGTATCTCTGCTCTCCAGGAAGCACATACCCTCAGCAACCCTGCAAACAGGGTCCAAAGAGGGTTCGGCATCAGTAATTTGGCCACTGGGAGGCAGTCATCAAGCAGTGATCAGTAGGCAGTGCCACGAGGAGGCAGAGCACAAGGAGAAAGGGTGCCACATCGTGGCAGAGCGCCACATGGAGCCTGACCAAACTCTCAGCTGGTCCGGCACCTTTAATCCAGGGCAGACTATGCCTACCTACCCACTTTGACATAGGTGAAAACTGAGATCTCAATGTGTTGTATGGCATTTCCCTCCAAATTACCATAATCCCTCTAAATAAAACATTCCCCCCCACCTCCCCAGAAAGGAACGGGAGAGTGGGGAGCATTAGGAAGAGAACAGAAACTTGGATGACTCTCAAAGGCTACTCCCTACCAAGCAGTATAAACACAAACAATTGTTGTGGTCGAGCCTCTGATTAGATAAATTGTGAAAAGAAAGATGTCCTGAGTGTCCAGCTGCCTGCAGGCTCCTCGGAGAGCTCCCAGGATGCAGTTTCAGAAATCATCACCCACGTAGGGTGGGCCTAAAGAAGCCATGTGTAAAACCACTGGGAGTGGGCTGACAAAGACTCCGACTGCCAGGACTGCTCAGGCGCAACGACTAGGGTCTGACCCGGAGCCACCGTGCTTTGTGACCCCTGGAGGCTAGTCATTTTTAAAAGAATGACACAAGCCAGGCAGTAGTGGTGCACACCGTGATCCCAGCACTCAGGAAGGCAAAGGCAGGAGGATCTCTGTGAGTTCAAGGGCAGCCTGCTCTACAGAGTGAGTTCTAGGACAGCCAGGACTGTTAGTTACACAGAGAAACTCTACCTCCAAACATCAAAAAAAAACAAAAACAAAAAACAAAAATCAAAAACAAACAAACAAAAAAGCAATATGACAGACAGACATTTTAATTAGGAATTAGGCCAAGCATCCAGACAGGAACTGCACACAGACATCAGTTTCAGAAATGGACATAAATAAAGCAAATCAACTCTAAGATGTCTGCTGGACCTCTGGTCCACACAGGGCTGCTGCAGGAGACCTTCACTCAGTACTCATCAAGAGCTACCAAGTGCTGCCTGGTGTCAGAACAAAACAAGCTGTCCTCATAGAAATGTCACAACAGTCAGAGACAGAAAAGATAAACAAAATGTATTATTCACACTGAGCAGCAGCTAAGGGCAAAAGTAAAGCCAGCAGAAGAATAGGAAGTGATATTTGCTGAAAAACCTAAAGGAAGTGTCTACAAGTCCAGACTCCCTGAAACAAAGCTGTGGCTGGAAAGGCTGACCGACTGTGAGAACTTCGATGATGTGGAAAGGTTGGAATGTTGCAAGTCCAGAGTCTAAATTATCTTGGGTCATAGTAAGCATTTATTCCCCATCTCGGTATGGAACCTAACGTCTTTGTGAACATGAGATAAATGCTTTGGAATGTACAAACTCCTAGCTTCCACCAACCACAAGGCTAAGAATGCTTCCAGATAGCATCTGTGGCTTGGAACTGAGATTTCCCCAAGTTTATAGAGCCCGACTACCAGATGTTTCTACCAATGGATTTGCAAAGCAACTGGAATTATGGTTTCCTTTGTTGTTACTCTAAAACCATGCAACTGTTACCACGCTGGATCATATCTGGCTCCAGAATAAACTCTTTCTTATTCCCACTGTGTTTCCTGCATTGATAGCTGAAAGACAAAAACTGGATCCATACTTTTTCCAGTTACATTCTGTCCATTCAAAATATTAGGCTCCTCATATTTCTTTCCTTCTCCTAGTTAATCAAGGATGAGAAACCAGAGCCGTAGCAAAAATTTACACAACGATGAACAACAGAGGGAAGAAAGCCTGGGGCAGAACAGAGATATAGGAAGGGAAAGGAATTTCTCAGAAATCTGGTTGCTCCATAATGAGACTGTCAAATAAGGAGGAAAAAAGAAAGGAGCTAAGCTATTTTCCTCTTAGATAAGCATAGGATGTGTTATTAGCACACGCTAACGTTTGCTTCTCTGCTCTTACCAAATCCCCAGTCAACCTGTAACTCGGAAAAAAATGTGAGCAAAGATCCTTTCCAATATAGCAAGTAGTTTTCCAGAGCCTGTTTTCTCTAATAAAAAGAAATTCCTACCTATCCTATTAATCAAAGTACTAGAAGAAAAATAAATGATCCCAAACAAGCTCCAAATGTTGGAAAGGAAACACTAAGTAAGCGAGGAGGGGTTGCCCAGCTCATGATATAAAAACTTCTAAGTCTGAAAGTTCGTGAAACTTTCAGGACTCAGCAACGCCTGTCCTGGAAGCTCTGAGCAAGCAACTGGGGGGAGAGGAGACCGCTCAGTGGTGTAGCTGCCTGCGAGCTCAACAGAAGCCAATAATGTACCTGCCATTCTGGGACGGGCATTTCAGTAATGATGCTGTCTTTCAACTGTTTGTATTCCTGGCCCCCAGGCTCCTGTAAGTCACCCGCATGGGCTCACCGGTTTCCCAGGCCTACGTGGATGGGATCATCCTCTTAGTCTGTCATTGCTCTCTATCTGGAATGAACAGCCATTTTTGTGTCTCCAGAAAGAGTAACTCCACTGGGGTCTGGCCTCCAGTCCTGGCCTTGTGATCTCCTGACTCAGAGATACTGGAACTTGAGGCATCCCCAAGTGCCTGGCACTGGGTATGAGGAGGAATCTGGCCTCCATAGTAAGGCAGTGCACAGCACCGAGATACACACTTGTAACAATCTTTCAATCTCATTTACAATGACCAACCCAAAGACCATCTTCTTCCCTGAATGGGCACAGCTTTCGCCTCGAGGCATTTGTCTAAGAGCCTGCCTCCCTCACTAACACGCTGCAGCTTAGTTTCTGTGACTTCTGAAACAAGGCGATACCACTGACTTTACTCTGTTTCAATGAGGTCCGTGGGTATCTATCTATAACAGTCGCCACGGTGGGTGCTTCAGTAAGGTCCCTCCCCGTGATGGCTAACTCCAACTATATCACTAAGGGATCTCCTTCCCATCTGCTACTTCTCTACTTTTACTCCACCCCTCCAGAGTTAAAAGACAGAAAAGCCCTTATAGGCATTTCCATCAAAAGTAGCATGGACATGGACATTTGGGGCACAAAGACACCCACCTGGGATCTCTAGGTTACAAACTTCTAGGAAGACTGGTTGATCCAAGGGGCTGCTATGGTGTGCTAGGCTTCATTATGGAGAGTGGGGCCAAGGGCTTCCAGGTTGTGTGTAGTGTCTGGGAAGCTCTGAGGAGAGAGGGCCAAGGCCATGAAGCTTGAGGATATTCACAGTGGAGATCCACCCTATTAACTACTACATTAACATTGTCTGTACCATGTGTTGCTCAGACATGTGAGTGTGTTGAACATCAAAGTAAAAGAAAATGCTGCCCTGGGACCCAAGAGGTAAGCTCAACCAAAGAAGCCTCTGCCTGACCATCCTGGAACCTAAAGATGAGATCCTGCACACCCCACCCCACCCCCATCTCAGAACAAAAGAGTGGGAAGCCAGAGCCACCTGCCATGCCCCAGCCAGTGCCTACAGGGTCTTGGCAGCTTCATCTAGAGGCTGGAAGTTGCCCTGTCAAGCCATTTAATAAAATATTGCACAAAGACAAAAATAACAAAATTAGATACCCACCTGAGAGACAGTGCAAGGTCGTGTTCGAGTGGAAAGGAATGTGTACCAACTTTCAAATCACTATACTGAAGGCTTATGATCTGAAGAGAAGTGGGTGCGTACCATATGTTGACTACCTATTACGTGCAGCCACTAGCCCTTGCAAGCGAAATCTCATTTACACTTCACTACTGCAGTATTCCTAAAGTTTTAACTGAAGAAACGGTCGCTGAACGTTTAAGACATCTGCCCAAAGTTGCACCCGCTGAGCGGCAGAGCTAGGGCTGAAAGAATGTAGAATCTAAGAAAGTCATTCCCTTCCCGTGGATGTTCCAGGGTCAGTATCTTGCCAGCCCTTCCGAAAACCCAGATCTTCTTCGCTAATGCTAACCCTGCCCGGGCTGGGGAGCCAGGAGCCCGAGCGCTCCAGCCCGGGGTCACGCATCCACACACGCCGCAGTAGCAGTGTGCACGCGACCTAGGCACGTTCCAGGCGCAGGTGCCCTTTGTAGACCCCGAGACGCACACACGCAGACGCAGCGACCTCCGCGATGGGCACACGGGGCCAGCATTCCAGTCCCGGCGACAGAACACAGCTTCCTTCAAAGTGGGGCGCCGCGGGAAACCGGAAGCCATCGGGCCCATGGCCTCCCGCAGCTTGCTCCCCCTCGACCGGACTAGGAGTCACTCGAAACGGATGCACCGCGCGCCTCAGCTATAGACAGGACATTGCCCTCATTCATTCTCACCAAAGGGCTCCTACATCCCTAGCCTTTACCTAGTGGACGGAGAGATCATGGTTAATCAACTTCATCCTCCCGCCTCGGAATTGACGTAATGCGGCTGGCTCCGCCCAATCACAACGCTTGGGGGGGGGAGCACATGCGCATTAGAGATTCGCCGCCAACCAGGCGTAGGGCAATTTAACCTTTGAGGTCTGAATGAAATCTTCCTACTTAAGTCCTTTACCTTAAATCTTCCGGAGGGAAATTCTGAGTAGTGACTTGGGTTCCATTGGTTTTCAGAAAAACTTAATTTACGCTGCAAAACTGGGTGTTCAGGCATATTCCTGTTGTCCCAGCTCTTGGGAGGTGGAAGGAGGAAGCTCAGGTATTCAAGGTCACCTTCGAGCTAGGTTATGTGACACTTTTCCAAAAAACAAAAATAAATGCTGCAGCTGTCAAGAGTATTATAAAAAGCGATGTGATGTTGGTACAATCCCAGCACTCAGGAGGCAGAGGCAGGCAGATCTCTGAGTTCAAGGCCAGCCTGGTCTGCAAAAGCTAGTTCCAGGACAGGCTCCAAAGCTTCAGAGAAACCCTGTCCTCTCTCTCTCTCTCTCTCTCTCTCTCTCTCTCTCTCTCTCTCTCTCTCTCTCTCACACACACACACACACACACACACACACACACACAAAGATGAAGGGGAGAGGTTATCAATTTTTTTAAAAAAAAGAGAGAGAGAAAGAGAGAGAGAGAGATACCTACACATAGCTAATTACTCTGCCTACCAACTAGTAACCACCACAGTTAACACAACTAGAAACCTACTATTTTACCAATAGTTAGGTCTATCAACTGGGGACTTAGGGACTGGGGATGGAATTTGGTTTTGGTTTGTTGCTTGTTTATTTAGTTTAGGTTTTTTTTTTTTAATTTTGTTTGGGAACTTTCTCTTTAGATAGGGTTTTACTACATGGGTAGTCAGACTGTCCTGATCTGCCTCGACCTAATTGCAGGGGTCACAAGGTTCACACCATCATACCTAGCGAGAACAATGACTTTGACTCTTTTACCTCAGGCAAAAAAATTCTCGACAAAGTGCACACCTAAATGTAAAAAGTAAAACTCTTTGAAAACAAACAAAAAAGCACAACTCTAATAGTGAACTAACTTGGCCACAGAAAGTAGTTCATGGTGGAAAAAAAATACCAACTCTAAAGGGAAAAGCTGATAAAAATTAACATAGCAGGACTATGAAGAGGCAGGCAAACCTCTGTGAGTTTGAGACTAGTTTGGACTACTTAGTGAGTTTCAGGACAGCCAGGGCCACAGAGAGACCCTGCCACAAAATGTAATAATAAACAATTGGGGCTGGAGAGATGGCTTAGCAGTTAAGAGGACCTGGGCTCAATTCCTAGCACCCGTAAGACTAAGAACTGATTATCTGACACCTTCATTCATATACAAGCAGGCAAATGAGTATACATGAAATAAAAATAAATTAATTTAAAATAATAATACACAATTAAGAGTGAAAATTCAAAAAGATAATATATCTGGAAATAAATTTTATTTAGAAAGATACAAAGCTTGCCAATAAATCATTTCGTTTTCATTATTGCATATTCATTATATATAAGAGATGAGGTTGCATAAAGATTTTTTTTTTTGGTTTTTCGAGGCAGGATTTCTCTGTAGCTTTGGAGCCTGTCCTGGAACTAGCTTTTGTAGACCAGGCTGGCCTCGAACTCACAGAGATCTGCCAGTCTCTGCCTCTCGAGTGCTGGGATTAAAGGAGTGCGCCACCACCACCCGGCTACATGAAGATATATTATACAAGTTTATAATGTGTTGTGGGTCCAAGGCTACGAATCAACACAAGCAGGCACATGAGGTTTCTGCAAGGTAAGATTTAATACAGGGGCAGTGGTGGCATGTGGGCCCATATTTCATACAAAATATTTGCAGGCAGGCTCACTGGCCACTAGGCAACTGCAGTCCTGCCAAACAAGCAAATTAGCCACCTAACAAAGGCCAGGATGTATGGCTCTTTCTCCTTTGTTATAAGGTGGACCGCCTGGGGAGAGGTGTTTTTTCCAAAGCTGGTGACTTAAGTTGCAAGTGTTTGGGTGCCCCGGAAAGAGAATATTAATGAGTATCCACCTTGGTTTACCTGGGGGATAAAAGATGTTTTGGATAATAAGTGAGGGTAGATATTCAGGATAAAGGAAGCCTAAGATGCTCTTCCGTTATGATTGTGTGAACTGTGTCTCATTATTTCTCTCGCCTCCATACCAGTCAGTTAGAGTAAAAATAGTTTCTCTGTTGGGGCCACAGGCCCTGACAGTGGCACACCTTTAATCCCAGCACTATGGAGACAGAGGCAGGCAGATCTCTGAGTTCGAGGCCAGCCTGGTCTACAAAAACTAGTTCCAGGACAGGCCCCAAAGCTACAGATAAACCCTGTCTCTAAAAACAAAAAACAACAGCAAAAAGATTTAATACAAGGCAGTGCAAAACAAAACTGTCAGCTGACATACAATGCAAAGTTTTCAATCCAACCAATCAGATTCATTTGTTCTTTTTGTTGTTAGGAAGAGTCATCATGTTTCTAGAGAACAAAGAATGTGTAGCAGGCTATTTCTGTTGTTGAAGGAGAAGTTGGTTAGTTATTGGGGAGTCCTTGGCTCCCCCAGGGTTGGGACCTTGAACTTTGTTTTCCCCTGCAAGCAAAATGAAGCAGGACTTAGGGCAAAATGCTTTTGCCTGTTCCCAACAAATGTGCTTTGAGTACATTCCCCTCCATTCTCTGCACCCTGCCCTTTCTTATCTTCCCATCACAATGCAATTAACTGTGTATGTCTTTCCACAGCTGTCATTCCTAATTAATCAATTATGTTTAAATTAAAAATTCTTACAATTATCCACAAAATCTGGAAATGTAGTAGAATATTTATGTTGATATTGTTTGTTTAATTAGTTTTTACATTGAGAGATAGACTCTTCCAATTTGCCTAGGCTGTACTCAGTGAACTCAAGCCATCCTCCTGCCTTAGCGTCCTGAATAGTTGGAAATAGGTAGGTAGGTAGATAGATAGATATAGATACTTTATATATAATATTACACACACACACACACACACACACACACACGCATATATATATATATCACCATGAGCACCTGGAAAAAATTTTTTTCAAATATATGTTAACTACATTTTCAAATATGTTCTATATCTTTCCTTTTGACATATGCACAGAAGTTTATGTGACCTCATGGCTTCTCTTCAGTTTTGAAAACTCTATACTCCTGTTTGCCAGTTCAGAATGATCCATAATCATTCTGAAAGACTGATTCTGTCTACCAAACTTTAGTGAACCCACATTTCTGTCGGGTCCCTAGAGGACAGGCCTTCGCACCCCCACTTGATCTGTTTTGCACTCTTGCAGTTGGTTGAAAACAGGAACAATCTGCTGTTTTCAGCAATGTTTCTAAGGATGTTTACCCCTAAGCCATTGAGTTACTGAGATGAGCTTCCTGCTTCTGCTGTCTTGGCCTCCCCTGTTGAGGACTATATATACTGTGTGAGAAAGTGGGATAAAGTCTTGTCTGCAGAACCCGAAGTTGTGTTGCGTGTTAATCCCGACGTCCCTCGCTCAGAAGAATGACAGTTGTCATGCAGGCTTGGCAAAGTGGAGGTTCCACCGAGATCTGTGAAAGAAGGGGTAGCGGACGTGGTCGTCCTAGGCCGGTAAGGATGGATTAGGATAAAATGGGATCCACAAGCAGTAAGAGAGACCTGATATATCAGATAGTTAAATTGTTAGAGAAACAAGGAACCAAGGTCAAAGAGAGAACTATAGAGGATTTTCTTAAGAATATAGCCGCAGCAAGCCCATGGTTTTTGACAGGTGGAGGTTTGAACATCTCCGATTGGAAACAGGTAAAAACAGATTTGCAGAAACGGCTACAAAAGGAGGGTGCCGATAGCATCCCTATATCTACCTTTTCGCTATGGTGCCTGATTCCTGATGCCCTACTTACTGATAAAGTGATAGTGAGACCGGAGGTCGTAGCTGCTAAAGAGATAGTTGAAGAAATACAGGAGGAGGAGACTCGCCAGTCCATAGGGACCAAAAGGAAATGTCAGAGCTACCAGGGAGAACTTTGGAATCTGGTGCAGGACTAAGGCTAGTGCCAAAGTCTACCCGCTTTCAGGCACAAAATCAGATAGCAATAACCTCTGAGTCAGAAAATGGGAAAGACAGCCTCAGCTCTAGTGCAGAGAATAGTTTATCTGATGAGGAAGCACAGCTAATGCAGGAAATTAAGGTACTTCAGAAAAGGCTGAAGCGCTGTAAAGCGAAGGATTCCTTATGTGTGCCATCAGCCCCACCTGCTTTTAATGCCAATTGGGGAAGGAGGGAGTCCCATTGGGGACTGAGAGATGACAGGGAGGCTGAAGAGGGCTCTGGAAGAAGAGGAGGTGTCTGTTTTCGGCCCCTGCACACAGTTGCTCTGGTTATGAAGATACCTGATCCTAACAATCCAGGACAGATGCTGAGACAACATATGGCCTTGAGCTTTAAGGAGATGAAGCAATTGAAAGAGGCCGTGGTGGTATACGGCTCTCAGGCCCCGATTACTCTTGCCATGGTAGAGTCTTTTGCAGCATTGAATCTTACACCTAGCGATTGGCAGCAGCTATGCTGTGTGGTACTATTGGGAGGAGATTACTTATTGTGGAGGGGAGAATATCAAGAAAATTGTTTACAAACGGCTAGGTTAAATGCGTAAATGGGACAGGCACAGCACAATCTAGACATGCTAACTGGAGCAGGAGCTTATGCTGACTTGGCCAATCAAATTGTACTCGATCCTGCCGTATATCTCCAGATGGTGACTGCAACTGTGGCTACTTGGAAAGCCCTGCCAAACAAGGCCATGGGGGATCAGCTGTCAAAAGTTCTACAAGGGCCTTCAGAACCATTTCAGGACTATGTGGATAGGATATTGCACTTGGCAGGGAGATTATTTGGTGATGTGACCACAGCTATGCCCATAGTTAAGCAGCTGGCATTTGAGAATTCAAATAAATACTGTAAGAAAGCCTTTCGGCCACATAAGGCAAAAAGCTTAAATGAATACATCCGGATCTGCCAGGATATTGATGGGCACTTCACTCAGGGCCAGGTGATTGCCACTGCCATCAGGCCTGGGCTTGGATCTCGGACAATTGGGAATAAAACCTGCTTTAACTGTGGTGCCCCTGGACATTTTAAAAAGGAATGTCCACAACTCACTCAGGGAACTGCAGCCAGACCAGGAAAGTTCCCATGATGTAAAAGGGGGGCCCATTGGGCAAATGATTGCAGATCTAAGACAGACATAGATGGAAGGCCTCTGCCCGTCCAAGGCCAACATCAGGGAAACTGGTGGAGGGCCCCGCTCCAGGGCCCCTCAACCTCAGTGTATGGAGCAGTGACACCAGGAATCAGGGGGTCCCACCCTGGCAGTGGCTGAATCCAGTTTGTTCCACTGGGCAATCCTTTTGCATTGCGGACCTTGCCCGCGCCACCCCAGGAAGTGCAGGACTGGACCTCAGTACCTCCACCCCAGCAGTCTTGACAGCCCAAATGGGGGTTCAAGCTTTACCCACTAACGTTTTTGGGCCACTCCCTAGAGGGACCTTGGGGCTTATCTTAGGAAGAAGCAGTACCATCTTGAGGGGAATTCAAATTCGTCCTGGGGTTGTTGATGCAGATTATCAAGGAGAAATAAAAATTATGACATCAGTTACTCAAGGAGTTACAGTAATTTCTCAGGGGGATCGTATTGCCCAATTGGTCTTGGTACCCTTAGTTAATACCTCCTATCCCGTGGCCAGGTCCAGTCAGGGTGCTAAGGGTTTTGGGTCATCTGGCACTGCAACCTTTTGGGTAGCTCATATGAAAGAAAGGCCACAATTGGAATTCATTATTGATGGGAAATCATTTAATGGGATTTTAGACTCTGGAGTTGTCATCTCCATCCCGTTCTTAGAATTTTGGCCTAAGAAGTGGCCATTAGAAAGTAGTACTGCTACCCTACAAGGGATAGATCAAGCAAGTCCCAAGAAGAGTGCAAAAATATTAAAAATATTAAAATGGCAGGATAATGAAAGCCATGAGGGTTACTTTCAGCCATATGTCCTCCCAGGATTACCTGTTAATCTCTGGGGAAGAGATGTCCTGAGTGAGATGGGAGCTGTCTTGACCAATCAGCCCACACCACCACCAGTAGCATCCCAAATTATGCAGCAACTGGGATGGAGACCAGGACAGGGGCTGGGAAAAAAATCTGCAGGGCCAGTTGCAGCCAGTGACACCAGATAAACAAACTACCAGACTGCTCGGAGACTGAAGCAGTCTAGGACATTTTTAGTTAGGGTCACTATTGCCAAGCCTGCCCCAATTCCTATAACTTGGAAATCTGACGATCCAGTTTGGGTGGAGCAGTGGCCCTTGAATCAAGAGAAATTGCAGGCTGCTCATGCCTTGGTCCAAGATCAGCTGCAGGCTGGACACATTGTCCCCTCTACTTTCCCTTGAAATACACCCATATTTATCATTAAAAAGAAATCTGGAAGATGGAGACTATTACAGGACCTCAGAGCTGTCAATGAGATGATACAGCCTATGGGTCCTCTTCAGCAGGATTGCCCTTCCCTTCAGCCATACCTCGGGTTGGCATATAATCATAGTGGATTTAAAGGATTGCTTTTTTACTATTCCTCTAGCCAAACAGGATTACCCTCGTTTTGCTTTTAACCTCCCTTCAGTTAATTTTAAGGAACCAGCTTTGCGATTCCATTGGATTGTACTCCCAAAGGGCATGGTAAATAGTCCTATCATATGTCAAACTTATGTTTCTGCTGCCTTGGAGCCTGTCCACTGTCAGTTACCACAGTTATATATTGTCCATTATATGGATGATTTATTAATAGCAGGGACGGATCAAGATCAACTGCTCAAGGCTTATACTCAAATGCAACAGGATTTAGAGAAGATGGGGCTGATCATAGCTCCGGAGAAGGTCCAAATGCAAGCCCCATATTCCTACCTTGGGTACCAATTGGCCATGGATGGAATTAAACCAAAAAAATTTAATTATTAACACCTCTCATCTTAAAACCTTACATGATTGGCAGCAGTTGAAAGACCCTAATTTCTAGGGTTCAGGAAGGATCCCCCAGACTCAATAAGCCACACCAATGGATGCAAACAGCAAGAAGATTTTTTATTGTCGAAGGCGCCAACGGGCAACTCAGTACTCCCGGTACTCCTGTGAGACTGAGCCCCCTTGTTGATCATAAAAACATCTTAAATTGGAGACTAGGGTTGGGCTCTTTCATCCCCCCCTTTTTTATATCATGGATTAAATCTTTATATCCATTGGTCCTAATCCTTAGCTACATTAGACTCCGAATCTGTTTGTCTCAACATTTGATACTGCTGGGTCAGAACCATAGTTTGCATTACCGATAATCTGTCCTTCATAAACTGTACTAACCTGATTAGGATGCAGGGGCCAAAAGTCAAAATAACCAATAATATGATTAGGGGTCCACTCAAGGTGGATATTAGTGTAGGTAACCAGGGTGTATTATTAAACCATCCTCGTTGTGACTCAAAATATTTCTTTCTTTGGGCAAGCCTTTTTCTAAGTTTGGCCATGGATTCCCTGACCATTCTGGTGTGGTCTGTATAGAAACAGCATTCTTTACCAATTTTTCTAGGGCTTCTAGGTTCACAGCCATGGCTGCCTGCAAATGGACCGTTTGATTACTCTGTACCATAGCTGCGGTCCATGTCCCAATATTGGCTGCTATGCCACCAAGGCCAAAAAGGATGGCTAATGTCATGGTGATAGGTTCCCTTTAATATAGCCTTCTTGCTTTTAGGAAGCTGATCTATCTTTCAACTGCATCATGCTCTTTTTTTTTTTTTTTTTTTTTGCATCATGCTCTTAAAATGATTGTGGATCCTGTGGAGCCTCATGGGTACCAAATTATGTCCCCTGTCTGAGATATAACCTACCAAGTTAGATTTCAAGTGAGATGGGGACTCTCATTAGAAACCAAGAGGCCAGTCAATAGGAGTGAAAAGGTCAGATATATATAGAGGTTGCAATTAAGAGCGAAGAAGTCTTATCTTTAGGGGGTTTTGAGAGCGTTGAAGTTGCCATGAGGATTTGGGGTCCAGGGTGCCAGCGAAGTGTTCTGGTTGGGCTGCTTTAACGTGAGAGGCATGGATCCAGGCAGCAATTCCATCCACCTTTAGGGCCGTTGGGGTCGTGAGGAGAACAGTGTATGGTTCCTTCCATCGAGGCTCCAAAGTTTTGGTCTGATGGCGTCGGACCCAAACGCTATTGCCTATTTTGAAGGGATGTGGGATGACAGGAGACTGGTCTGAGTCCTTGTAGGCTGCTGCCAAGGGCTCCCCGATCTCCTGCTGTACCAGCTGGAGGGCTTGCAAGTGAGCCTGCAAAGTTGGGAAGGTTGCATGATTAGCAATATCAGACTCAAAGAAGGTAATGGCTGGAGGAGGGCCTTGGTACAGGATTTCAAAATGAGTTAATCCATGCGGGCCAGGGGTGTTCCTGGCTTGATACAATACCAGGGGTAGGAGCTGTACCCAGTCCCTAATGCCAGCTTCAAGTGTTAATTTAGTTAAAACCTCCTTAATTGTTCTATTCATTCTTTCTACCTGTCCTGAGCTCTGGGATCTATAAGCATAATGTAATTTCCAATCAATCCCCAGTAACTTGGCCACTAACTGACTTATCTGGGAGACAAAGGCAGGTCCATTATCAGTCCCAAGTACCTTGGGTAGTCCAATCTGTGGGAAGATTTCTTCCAAGAGCTTCTTGACAATGGTCTGTGCACTTTCCTTTTTGGTAGGAAAAGCTTCGACCCATCCTGAAAAGGTGTCTATAAAAACTAACAGATACCAATTATCATACATGCCAGGTTTAACTTCAGTAAAATCTATTTCCCAATGGATCCCAGGCCTATGCCCCCTGAGTCTGAGTCCAGGTGGCCTGTTTGTTTTGCCAGCATTCACTTGGGCACAGGCTTTACAATTGTTGACGATTTGCTGTATCAGGGTCTCTTTTTTGGGCATATAGCTACCCATTTCCTGTCTGCTGAGCAGGGTGTTCATCTTTTTGGTGCTCAGGTGGGTCAATTTATGCAAGGAGGAAATTAGCTCTCTGGCTACATGTACAGGCATTACTGTCTTTCCTCGGAACATCCATTGTTGTCTCTTATGATCATAGTCTGCCCCCAATTTCTGGACTATATCCAGATCTTCATTGGTATAGTCAATCAAGTCCAAATCTTTTTCTTCCAGGCCTTCCTATTCAGGTAATACTGTTACCGTTAAGAGCTGGGGGCCTAGGGCTGCCTGCTTGGCCATTTCATCTGCCAGACAGTTCCCTTTAGCTATTTCAGTCTCCCCTTTCTGGTGTCCAGGGCAATGTATAATGCTTAGTCTCTTAGGGAGAAATAAGGCTTTAAACAGGGCCAAAATTTCAACCTTGTTTTTAATATCCTTTCCTTCTGAGGTTAGAAGACCCCTCCTCTGATATATTTCCCCATGAACATGAGCGGTGGCAAAAGCATAGCGGCTATCGGTATAGACATTGATTGCCTTACCTTCTGCCAGCTGTAGGGCTTGGGTGAGCGTGATGAGCTCTGCCCGCTGAGCTGAAGTTCCAGGTGGCAGGGCGTTGGCCCAGATTACCTGCTTTTCATCCACTATTGCTGCTCCGGCCTTCCTTTCTCCGTTAAGCAGGTAACTGCTTTTGTTGTTGTACCAGGCCAAGTCAGCCCCTTTCGGGGGCTGATCTGTCAGGTCCGGCCGGGTTCCATGCATTTCTACAAGGATTTGTTGGCAGTCATGAGGGATTAGCCCCTCCGGAGTGGGGAGCAACGTGGCCGGATTCAGGATGACTGCTGGATTGAAGCAGACCCTGTCCGCATCCAGCAGGAGTAACTGATAAATGAGTCATTCGGGCATTGGAGAGCCAGCGGTTCGGTGGCTGGCGAATGAGTGACTCAACCGCATGAGGGGCTAAAATAGTGAAGGGCTGACCCAAAGTCAGTTTTCCAGCGTCTTTTATGAGCATAGCTATGGCAGCTGTCATCCTCAAACAAGGGGGCCATCCCGAGGCCACCGGATCCAGTTTCTTAGAGAGGTAGGCCATAGGCCTCCTCCAGGGCCCCAGTTTTTGAGTGAGGACCCCCTTTGCAAACCCTTGTTTTTTGTCTATGAAAAGTTCAAAGGGCTTGGTAACATTTGGCAGTCCCAGGGCTGGGGCAGAAAGCAAGGATCTTTTAATGGTATCAAAGGCCTGGTGATGTTCCTCAGCCCAATCAAAAGGGGCTTCATTTTTGGTTACGGGGTACAAGGGGGCTGCAATTTCTGCAAAACCTTGAATCCAAAGTATGCTGAACCCCACAGTACCTGGGAATTCTCGGAGTTGCCTGGCATTTTTAGGGGGCGGGATACAAGCAATAGTCTCTTTTCTGGCTTCCATGAGTCATCTCTGTTCATTCTCTAATTGATAGCCCAAGTAAGTCACTTTGGTCCTACATATTTGGGGCTTTTTGGCTGAGATACGATAGCCCAATTCGCCCAAGGTCTGCAGGAGGGCCCGTGTGTAGGCCCATATTTCTTTATGGTGTAGCAGCCAGACTCTGAAGCCTTTGGGCTGATCTGAAGTGATCACATAGCCCTTCAGACAGGCTGTCTCTGCCTGACAAAGGTCAGGATGTTTGCTGCTCCTTTTCTTTGTAATTTGGAGGATGCCTTATAGAGATGCTAATTTAAGCCTACCTGACAGCTAGCATACTCAGCAGACAGGTAGATGTGGATGGGACAAAAGGCCATTCACCTGGTTACCTAGGAGACAGAATGCTGATATATTTTCCCGCCCAGTTTATGTATTGGTATAAAAGATGTTTGGAGAATAAACACAGAGATATCTTCAGGAGGAAGAAGCCTGAGATGCCCATAATAATGGTGTAAGCTGTGTCTGGTTATTCCTTGCGCCTCTGTACCAGTCCAGTTAGGGAAAATAGATATCTGTGTTGGAGCCACATGAGCTCTAACACCCGTGTACCTTGCATGCATCTCTCCTTGGTCGTGGCCGCCAGGAGCAGGTCATCCACATATTGGAGCAAGATCAGGTCCTGTGGGATCCACCACCCGTTTCTGCGGCACCCTCCTGGCACGGTTCGTGCGCTTTCGTACCTGGCCACGAGCTGGGGGCAAGGGCCTAGGGATTAAACAAAAGATACACACAAAGAGACCTGGGTCATTAGTCAGAGTCGAATGCCAACTTTATTTAGCTTCTGCAAGGTTTATATACCTACGCCCTAGAAGAGGGAACCCCCTCCCAACCAGACAGCGTGATAAGCCTGGTGCTGTGTAAGGAATCCTACCCAGGCAGGGGGTCTGGGTCAGGGAGTACAGTGACAAACAGTGGGCCAAGCGGGGAGAGAAGCTGGTGTGATGGAGGAGGGTTATACAGCAGGAAGAAGTTTGGAGAGAAATAACTACGTCCGTATTTCCAAATATTGCTTATAAATGTTCTTTTACATTTAAAGGGGGATATGATATAGATATGAATAATTTGCATTGGTATGGATTTTAAGGTCAATTTTGTTATATGTGTATATATTTCTGATTTTGATTGTGTAGTTCATTTAAAAATGCAATGTATAATTAAAAATATAGGTTGTTAATGGATAATCATCGATAATAGTCAAGCTTGAAGTAATGTTAGTCTGATTTTCTAGAAGTGCATAGATATATTTCAGATAGACATTCACATCTTTCAAAGACTACAAAACATGGCATTTAATGTTTTAATAACTTAGGATTTTTCATGACAATGAGACACGTCTGCTCCTGGCAGCACCAATCTACTTCAAGAGGAAGATGGGCATTGAAGAGGCTCCTTATGGAGTTGGTTAGCCATTTGGGCAAGAAACAGCTCTTGCCTGGACTGTTATATAAACTGGACACAGAGAACCCGCAGAGAGAGGACTGCTGAACTTGCCTAAAGGTGAGATGATCTTTCGGGGTTCCTGATTCATGAAAGAGTCTGTGAGACATTCTGCAGGACACAGCAGATAGTGACTGAACTGTCTTTAAAAATTCCAGCTTCATGGAAATGTCTGCTGGATATTATGGGCCTGAAGGCCAAAAATGGATGCCCCAACGATACAGAGGAACTTTGGGTGACTGTCCAGGCAGCGAGATGTCTCTGTCATTTCTAGAGTTTTGGAAGTTGCTTACTTCTTGTTTACTTAGGTAATATATCCTTCTGGAGTCTTTGATGGAGTTGAAGAATGGATAGTCATAGTTATAGTTTTCCATTATTATGATAAAGATAGAGTTATAAATATTGTGACTGTAATTCTTGCTTGATAACTGTTTTGTTATATGTAATTTTACTATGTTAAAATGAAAGCCTTTCTTTTTTGTTTAAACAGAAAAAGGGGAAATGATGGAGGAGGGTTATCTGTCTATTATGTTATTTTCATTGGTCAATAAAGAGACTGCCTTGGCCCTTTGATAGGACAGAAAATTAGGTAGGCGGAGTAAACAGAATAGAATGCTGGGAAGAAGGGAAGTGAGGCAGACGCCATGGAGCCAGCCACCAGGTCAGACATGCTGAATCTTTCCCGGTAAACCACACCTCGTGGTGATATACAGATTATTAGAAATGGGTTAATATCAAGATATGAGAGTTAATCAGTAACTAACTCTCTAGAGATAATGGGCCAGGCAGTGCTTAAATGAATACAATATGTATGTTGTTATTTCCGGGGCTAAGCTAGCCATGCAGGAGCCGTGTGGGACGAAAAGCAGGCCTGCCCGCAGCCCCTCACAACACTGGTGCTTGTAGGAACTCTCCCGGGCAGGTGGGAAATTGCCACAAAGATAAAACAGAGTCCTAGGCTGAATCACCAGGCTATAGCAGAGATAACAGAAACTAGCAAGAAGTTTAGCTGGTTAGCCAAAACAGTCCTTGCAATTTGCACCTCAAGGAGCAAGGGGAGACAGGGCCCAACAAGGTCCGGGTGTTGTTTCCGGAAGGTGGCCAGATCTTGATGGAGGGCCTCGTCGAATAAAGTAGGGCTGTTCTTGAAGCCCTGGGGTAGCCTGGTCCAAGCCAGTTGTCTCGAGATCCCTTCTTCTGGGTCTTTCCATTCAAAGGCAAACAAGAACTGGCTTTGGGGGCTCAGCTTTAGGCAAAAGAATGCATCTTTCAAATCTAAGATGGTATACCAAGAGTGGGTTGGAGGCAATGTGATTAGCAAGTTATACAGGTTGGGCACTGTCGGGTGTATGTCCTCTACCCGTTTGCTAACTTCCCTTAGGTCCTGCACTGGATGGTAATCTCCGGTGCCAGGTTTTTTCACAGGGAGTAGAGGGGTATTCCATGGAGACCAGCAGGAGGTTAATATTCCCTGGCCTAAGAGTCTCTTGATGTGGGGTTTGATCCCCTGGTATGCCTCCTGGGACATGGGATACTGCTTGATGGAGACTGGGGTGGCAGTGGCCTTCAGGGGTATCATCAATGGGGACTGCTGAGTGGCTAGCCCCATGCCCCCTTCTCCGCCCATGCCTGGGAATAATCTCCAATCCAGTGAGCCTCCATATTTCCCGGGGTTAATTTTTCAAACAGTTTATATTCATCTTTAAGTCTCAAGGTTAATGTATGGAGGGGCTCACCTTTTGGTCTGAATATCATGGCTCCTTTTCTTTAAAAATGAATTTAAGCCCTCATCTTTGTAAGCAGATCCCTCCTCAGCAGGGGATAGGGACAGTCAGGTACATGGAGGAAGGAATGGGTCACCTTACCCGTCACCAAGAGCACTTTCCTTTCAGTGGTCCAACGGTACTGTTTCCCTCTGGTGGCCCCTTGGACCCAAGTTGTTTGGCTGCTCAATGGGTCATCTGCTTTAATTAGGACTGAAATGTTGGGCTTCAGTATCTACTAGGAAGGTGACTGGTTGCCCCCCCCTACTTGCAGGGTTATCTGGGGCTCAGGGGGAGGGGCTCCTGGCCCTGACTGGCCTAGTCTTCATCTAGGGCCAGCAATTGGGCTTGTTGTTTCCTGGAATTTCTGGGTCTCTTAGAACAGTCTTTGACCCAATGTCCTTTCTCTTTGCAGTAGGCACATTGGTCCTTGTCCACCTGTGGCCTCCTTCTGTCTCCCATCCTGTCTGATCTCCCTGTTTCTGGCTTAGTCTTGTTAGCTACAGTGGCCAAGATCTTGCTTAATTCCCTAGTTCGTTTCTTGTCTCTCCTGTCCTCACATTCTTCTCTAAGCCTCTCATCTCTCTCTTCCTGTAACCTGTGTAACCTTTCTTCTTTTCCTGCTGGTGCCCCTCTTTTGTGAAATATTTTTTCTGCCTCTTTCATAAGATCCTGGAGAGTATAACCCTGTAAGCCCTCCAGTCTCTGTAACTTATTCTAATGTCTGGAGCAGACTGCCAAATGAAAGCCATGGAAACATTGCCCCGTTGGCCTGGACTCATTGGATCATAGGGGGTGTACATACGGTAGGCTTTCATCAGCCACTCTAGGAAGGCGGCTGTCGTTTCCTTTGAACCCTGTGTGACTGCTCTGACCTGGGCCAAATTGGTAGGTCTGCGCCCGGCGCCTCGGAGGCCCACAATGAGGAGCTGGCAGTAGAGACGAAGACGCTCCCTACCTGCATTGGTGTTAAAGTCCCAATCTGGGCGATTGAGAGGGAAGGAAGCATCAATCTCATTGGGGAGTTGGGTTGGGACTCCATCGGCCCCTGGTGCATTCTTGCGTGCCTCAAGGAAAACATGCTGTTTTTTCTCCGAGGTCAGTAGAGCCTGAAAGAGTTGTTGGCAATCATCCCAAGTTGGTTGATAAGTTATGAGAATAGACTTTATTAGGGCCATGAGGGCAATGGGGTCCTTTGAAAAGGACGGGTTATGGGTCTTCCAATTGTACAAATCGGAAGCAGAGAATGGCCAATATTGAATCTGGCCATTTCATCCCTGTCGCAGGGGGAAGACTTGGGAGACAGATACTCTGGGCTCGTGACGTTCCAGAAGGCGGCGACTTGGAGGGGATTCCCCTCTTGCTGCCCCGGCCATGGTGGTGCTGTCCGGAGCGGTCTCATCTCCCGGTTCCTTGACCTCGTATTCATGATGTCCTTCCTCATCCCCAGCCAGGGCTGGTGGAGGCGGATATGGCTGGGGGTCCACTGTTAAGAAGTCTATGAGTGGTCCCTCTGAGGGAGGAAGGACCGGCTTGGGGGTTGTGGGCTTGGGCTTCTCTAGAGCAGGATAAAGGTGGGCAGGGTGGGGTTTGAGGGAGGTATAGGGACCAGGGGTAGGTTGCAAAGGGGTGGAGGAGGAAGGAGGTTGGGGAGCAGAGGGCTGTGGGGAGACAAAGGGGGAGACCCAAGCGTGTGGGTCCCGAGCCAGAGATTCCCAGGTGATGATATAGGGAATCTGGTCCAGTCATCCTTGGGGTCCTGGGCTGAAGACCCACTCCTTAATCTGCAAGATAATATCCAAGTTAAAGGTACCATCCTTTGGCCAGGTGGAATTAAGAGTTGGTCATTCGGAGGTACAAAGGAGCTGCCATTTTTTCTTCTTGACATCCATTCCCTGGTCATCAGCCTGGAGCTGGACGTCTTTCCAGTGTCCTAGAGTCAAACTTAAGGGGGTGGCTAGATTTTGTCCCATGTTGGACTTTTCTTCCAAATAAATCAAGGCAACAATTAGACAAACAAAATAGACAAACAGCAGGTCAGAAGCCACATGGCAATGGAATTGGCGTAAAACCGAAATATTCAGACAGAGAAGGCGAGACTACTTCTCCCCTGCTCTCCAGCAGAGTGACCTGTTCACTCTTCAGATACGAATTGGACCCCCAAAAATCGGGGCCCCTGGATCCCCAGGACATCTCCCAGGGTGGCTAGCGAGGAGTACGGAACTCGTCAGCTCCCTCCTGCTTGGCCTACAGAGTGCTTGTATGTACAAACAACTCACAGAACATATAATGAATAACAAATCACACAATGGAACACATAACAAAACACATAATAGCCGGCCAGCTTACCTCCCAATTGGCACTGTGGGTTACTGAGTGGGGGGGACCATCTCGGTGGAACCTCCAAGATGAAAGACCCTAATTTCTAGGGTTCAGGAAGGATCCCCCAGACTCAATAAGCCACACCAATGGATGCAAACAGCAAGAGGATGTTTTATTGTCGAAGGCGCCAACAGGCGACTCTACTTCCAGTACTCCCGTGAGACTGAGCCCCTTTGTTGATCATAAAAACATCTTAAATTGGAGACTAGGGTTGGGCCCTTTCACAGTTACTGGGAGACGTACAGTGGATACGCCCCTCCCTAGCAATCAAAATAGGTGACATAAGACCATTGTATGATATGATCTTGGGAGATCCTGACCCAACCTCCCCCCGAATATTGACGCCTGCGGCTAGGCAGGCCTTAAGGCTTCTTCTGAACAACATTGAAAGGGTCCATCTCCAGGAGATTAATTATGATCAATCATTAAATTTTGTAGTTCTTGGTTCCAATTTTGCCCCTATGGAAGTCTTTTGGCAGGATGGACCTATTTTATGGGTACACATGCCTGCCTCTCCAGCAAAGGTAGTCACCCCATACTATGAAGCTATATTACAATTACTTTGGAAAGCTAAGAAGGTTGCAGCCCAGACATTTGGGAAGTACCCTGACAAGATTATAACACCTTATACTAAAGACCAGCTAGTACAATTACAGCAGTACCATGATGAGTGGACCCTTTTTCTCACCTCCTTTTCCAGAAGTTTTGATTCTCATTATCCTCAGCATTCATTAATGGTCCTGTTCAAAAAATCATTCCATTATATTCCCCCGAGTGATTAGAGGATCTCCCATACCCTCAGCTCATGCTGTCTTTACAGATGCTTCCCCTAAAGGTAATGCAGTAGTGGTCTCTGGAGGAAAAGTATGGAAACGTCCGGTGGGGGATGTATCAGCTGCAGAGGTAACAGCCTGCCTCACTGCACTCCAGCTCTTCCCTGGGGAATCTGTAAACTTGTATACTGATAGTGTGTATATGGCCCACATTTTTAAGCCATTGGAGACATCTGCATATATATCACCTACCTCTAAGGTCCATCATTTGCTCAGCTGTATTCAGCATTTGATTTGGCAGCGGACTGAGCCTTTGTTTGTCAGACATATTCGCAGTCATACTCGGCTGCCTGGGCCATTGTCAGCAAGTAATGATTTAGCTGATAAATATACACGTTTGCTTTACTTATGACCGCGCCCCAAAAATATATGATAAATTTCACCTTAATGAGCGCTTCCTTTGGCATCATACTCAATGCACACGAGAAGTAGCACAAGCCATTACATCTTCTTGTCCTCAGTGTGCTCCTTTCCTAAGCAGCCCCAATTTAGGAGTTAACCCACGAGGGTTACGACCAAATCAGTTATGGCAGATGGACATTACACACCTGCCTGCTGCAGGGAAACTTAAGTTTGTCCATGTATCAGTAGACACTTTTTCAGGAGTAATTTTTGCATCCTTGCATTCAGGAGAACGAGCAAACGATGCCATTGCACACTGCCTATCTGCTTTTGCTTATATGGGTAAACATGAGGTTATTAAGACAGATAATGGCCCAGTATATATCAGCAAAAAAAAAAATATCCTTTTGTTCATTCTATGAAATAGCCCATAAAACAGGCATCCCATATAACCCAATGGATCAAGCAATCATGGAAAGAGCCAATCAGACCCTCAAGCAAAATTTTCAAAAAATTAAAAAGGGGGAGTTCATATTCTCCCCAGCTACTCAATTATTCACCATTATCTTTATTTTAAATGTTTTGACTGTGAATGCTGAAGGGCGCTTGCCTATGGAGTGCCATACACAAGTTAGGGCTCAGAGCCTAGGATGGGTTCGTTGGAAAGATTTGCAAACAGGAAGATGGATGGAACCAACCCCCTTGTTGGCAAAGGTGAGGGGGGCTGTATGTGTTTTTCCTCCAGGAGTTGATAAACCAATTTGGGTGCCAGAGTGGTGTGTAAGGTCAGTGACCCAGGATGAAGACCACGATGCTCCTTCTGCTTCAGGTGATGACTCTGGTAACAACAACAGAATTATGAGTGATGGGGAGTCTGCTGAGAAATCCCCACTTTTAATGACAGTTAGTATTGCATAATACCTATGGTCCCAAACCTGCTCCTTGCTGTTGGAATGCTGATAGATTTTAATCTCCACTTGACAGTTATGTGGGGGAATGTATCACTCAAGAGTCTGCTTTGTTATACTGATGGACATAATATGACTATTTGATCCTCTGCTGCGTTCTGCCCTATTTTTCTTTGTATTGTGGAATGGCACTTTGGGGGGAGGGGGCGATATTTTTAATTGTTCTTCCAGGATCTGCAAGCTGAGTGATTGCTGGGACAGTTCTGATGGAGCTTTGATCATTCGAGTGCCTGCTGTGATTCCTCTGCCAGTGCTGGTGTCTCAAAAACATCAGGAGATCATCCTTTATTGACAGCAAGTGAACAGCTGCAATTGTTGGTGCTATTGCTTTTGCTGCCACTGTGGCTACAATTGCTGCAGTTGTCATTTCGCAGACAACTGTGACTATAGAGACTGTGAATCAACTGTCTGGAAGGGTTAGCGAGTCCCTGCAGACACGGAGTGCTCTGGACTCTCATATTGGACTTGGACTTTTAAATTTAAATCAACAAATTGTGCTTTTGCAAGAACAGGTAAATTCCCTTTGACTCCTGCAACAAGTGTCTTGTACGTTACACCTGCTAATGTTATAAATGCTTCTGATGTGGTTGAACAGTTGAATGCATGTTTGGGTGGCCCTTGGAATTCCTTTTTGAATTTCACCCTGCAGACAGCTTATCATATTGTTAGTATTAATAGCACATGGGTCCCTGACTGGATTCAGTCAGTAGAATGCCATGGCCCAGCTTGGGGGTTGGGTCCAGCGATTGTCTGGAATGCCCACTTGTACTCATATTGCTATTGGGGTTATCTGTTTTTGGATTCTCTGCCGCTTTATGTGGCAATCCCACGTACAGCACACTGTCACATGACAAGTGTTGCTTGGGCTGTCTTCCAGTAATCAGGAAGTGGCCCAAGTTCTGGTTGCAGGTACTGCAGACGTCATGAGGGATCCCTACCACAGGCAACTCTCCTGATATAGTGAGCTCGCCTAAGACAGGGATTAAGGCCTCCCGTAGACAGGTAATAGTCTCTATCTGGGGGAGTCCTAAGACAGGGGCTCTCATGCTTTTAAAATAAAAAGGGGGGGAATTATTGGGTCCCTAGAGGACAGGCCTTCACACCCCCACTTGATCTGTTTTGCACTCTTGCAATTGGTTGAAAACAGGAACAAAACCAGGAACAATCTGTTGTTTTCAGTAATGTTTCTAAGGATGTTTACCCCTAAGCCATTGAGATATGGTGATGAACTTCCTACTTTTGCTGTCTTGGCCTCCCCTGCTGAGGGCTATATATACTGTGTGAGAACGTGGAATAAAGGCTTGTCTGCAGAACCTGAAGTTGTGTGACATCCCGAGCTCAGAAGAATGACAGTTGCCGTGCTGGCGCAGCAATTTCATTCCTACTTAAAGATTGGTCTAGAAGCAAGACAATAAATTTCAGTGTACTTTGCAGCCCATTTGAATTGGATTTATCATATGCAAGAATAAGAACTTGAACTTTCCAACCAGGATGTTACACAAATAGACCCCACTGATGAGGGGCCATCATAACCTTCTGTAGAAACAGGAACAAGGGACTTTAATAAACAAGAAGCTGGACTAAATACATTTTTTCTATTTATCTCATTGTGCATGAATCACACACTGAGCACCACCAGAACTAAAAGGGAGGGAAAAGATAGACCAACTAGGTTATTGGACCCATATAGAACATGGTAGCTTCATGTATTGCAGACAAGATACTGGAGGAATTGGCCACCTAGAGAGACCAGCAAGCAAAAAGTCCCAGGAAAAAAAAAAGCCTGTTCTCTCTGGCAAAGGACCAGGAAAGCAGCAACTTAGAAAGGAAAACAACTTGCAGACAGTGACAGTTCAGTGCTTTCCAAAACCACGAAAAAAGCCTCAGCCCTCCTCCACACCTGCTCAGAAGAAAGCCTAGAGTGCCTCCCATGCCACCTTTTCCATTGATACAGTCTCAGGGAAGGACATGTGGCAGGCTGGGACTTCCATTTCCAGGGGACTGTAAGGAGACTCTTATCCAACGGTGTCAGTGGACCAACAAGGGAACCTAGGCTTCCATTCCCACTTAGATGTAAGGAGTCGTCCTTCCCCCTTCTCTCAGTGTGACATCAGCAGTAGCCAAGTAGAGAGTCAGGTCTTCCATCACTCCTTACTGGCAACAAGCCCACTTCCCACATATGGAAAGAGGCAGGCACGAAGCAATAACTAAATATTCTTTCTCCTCCCCTCCCAGCCAACGGGGTGTCAGTGGAGCCTATTGGGAGCTTGGACTTCTATTTGTACAAACCAGTAATAAAGAGTTCTTCAAGGTGTCAGTGATGTGGAACATATAGACTCCACTTCCTTCTGCCAATAGTAAAAAGGCATAAAATTCCCCTGCCAAAGTGATATCCAATTTAAATGCAAAGTGGAAATAAGATTAGGAATTTATAAACTCAGAAGGTCAGGTTTCTGTCAAAAACCACTCCCTTTAGGCCAGGGTTATAACACAGTGGTGGAGCTCTTGTAAGCATGGGCAATGCCCTGAGTTTTAGCCACAGCATGAGAAAGAAAATTTAAAAGCATACATTTTTTTTATCAAGAAACCCTTTTCTTTTCAAATGTCTCTGTGTATGGTTGTCTCTCCTGTCTGTATGTCTATGCACCACTTATGTGCCAGGTGCCCAGGGTCTCCAGAAGGCAGCATCAGATTTCCTGAGACTGGAGTTACAGATGAGTGTGAGCAGCCATATGGGTACCAGGAATTGAAACTGGGTCTTCTGGAAGAGCAGCCAATGCTCTTAATTACTGAGCCATCTACTTAGACTCCCAAGAAACAGAGCTCTTAGATGTAGCAAAGACAGTGCAAAAGGGAAGTTTATGGCACCACTTAGAAGACTCGTTGTGAGATAATCTTTTTGTACACTGTGAAGATGTGTCTCTGCCAAGGCACCATCTGATTGGTTTTAAAAAAGAGCAAAAGATCAGTGGCCTGGGATGGGGGGGAAGGGAGGAAGGATGAATATGGGATCAGGGAAGAATATATTTCAACTAAGGGAGTCATTTTAGGGTTTACAGGAGACTTGATTATATATGGGATCCCAGGTCCAAGGAGAGATCCCCCAGATTGTTCTCTGGACAGAGGAGAGGGTGCCTGAATCGGCCGTGGCCCATAACCATACTGATGTATATTTTGCTTATCACCATAGATCCTTCATCTGGTGAAGGACGGCGATTCAGTCGGAGACCCACATTGGAGCATCGGACTGAGCCCCCCGAGGTCCAAATGAGGAGCAGAAGGAGGAAGAACATGAAAAACGAAATCAGTACTGCGAGGGATGCTATCACCCACTGATACAAGGGAACGGATCTAATGAGAGTTTACCAAGGCCAGTTGGACTGGGACTGAACGAGGAGGTGATCTAACCAGATTCTCGGAATTTGGCCAGATTCTCTGACTGTGGCTGGCCCGAAATCTTTCTGAAAAGCCATTGACTATGATACTGGGACCCGTTTCCTCTGCATATACTGGATTTTGGGGATCCAGTCTGTTTGGACACTCACCTTCCTGGACCTGGAGGGAGGGGGAGGGAACTGGAACTTCCCACAGGGCAGGAAACCCTGACTGCCCTAAGGGACGAAGAGGGAGGAGGAGAGGGAGTGGGGGGAGTGGGAGGGTGTTGGGAAGAGGGGCGGAAATGGAAACTTTTATAATTTAATAAAATTTACTTAAAAAAAAAAGAGCAAAAGAGCCAATAACTAAGCGGGAGAGGATAGATGGGACTTCCAGGAAAAGATAGGAAATCTGGGAAGAAGAGAGGCGAGACTCACCAGCCAGACACTGAGGAGATGGGATACATGGTGCTTAGGAGAAGTCATGAGCCACGTGCAGAATGTAGGTTAATATAAACGGGATAATTTAAGTTTTAAGAGCTAGTTGGGAACAAGCCTAAGCTAAGGCCAAGCTCTTATAATTAAAAAGAAGTCTCTGTGTTATTATTTGGGAGCTAGTGGTCCAAAGAAAGAATGACTACAAAGTCTTAAATCTAATGAGTTTAGATATTACAAGAATCAGAAGAAAGCAGGAAGAAATAAAGACAAAAATCGATAACATTCTCCAAATGTGATAGTTAACACCTGTAGTCTCAGGCCCATTGGGAGGTTAAAGAAGATTGCTATGAATTTGAAGCCAGTCTGAGCTAGAGAATGGGTTCTCAGCCCTCCTCGGCTATAGAGTGAACCTGTTTCAAAAGCAAGCAAATAGAGAAATTCATGGAAGTTAAAACACAAAAAAAATGGAACTGGGAATATAGTTCAGAAATGGAATATGTGCCTAGACTCATGAGGTCATAAGGTCTTACATGGAATCAAAGCCCCCCAAAAGAAAACTAGGCCATGCAGTGGAGGCACATGCCTGTGAGTCCAGCACTCGGGAGGCAGAGCAGGCAAATCTCTGTGAGTTTGAGGCCAGACTAGTCTACAAAGCAAGTTCCAGGACAACCAGAACTACACAGAGAAAGTAAACTAAAAAGAGAAAAATGTGTCAGTCAAGTCCAGCACTGTTTCTGTGTCCTCAAACTAAAGGGGTAAGGGTGTGTGGGGTGTGTGTGTGTCAGAATGGATGTCTTAGCTTCACAGCTTCATCCTGGGGACCCCAACCAGCTGCTAGCAATCAGCCCGGCAGGACAAACTGGTATGCTAAGATGCATAGACTGCTGTTGTGGGAGCTCCTTCTGCTCCTTCTGCCCCTTCTGCTCCTTCAGCCAATAGCCTTTAAGATACCAGCCCACTTGGACATGGTCTCTTATACCATAAATGTAGCTGAAAATCATGCATTCCCTCTCTTGCTTCCTCTGTGGCTGGGTGACATGATTGTATACTGACCTTTCCTCTTCCCAGAATTCTCCTGTTCTCATCACCCCGCCTCTACTTCCTGCCTGGCGACAGGCCAATCAGCATTTTATTAAAAATAAAACAAGTGACAGGATAAAAGACCATTGTCCCACAGCAATAGACCATTCCTGACTAAGCCCAAATAGTAACATCTTCCTTCACGAAAGGCCCTAATTCACACCTCTAACCTGGGACTCAAGTGTTCCCTTTTCATCTATGCTGTGAAAAGGGCTAGATCCCTGGGTGGGAAGTCTGCTGGAAGCCCTAAACCAATTATACAGTGGGATTACCCACAAACTTTTTTCTTTCTTCATTCCCTGCTACTGCTAACCCACCTCCCTTTCTTTCCTTTTATACATTTTATTTGAATCGCATGCATGTTGAAGTGTCTGTGTGGAAATATGTATATGAATGCAGTGCCATCAGAGATCAGACAAGGACATCTGATCCCCAGTTGCCTGATGTGAGTACTGGGAACTGAACGCAGGTCTCCAACAAAAACAGTGTGTACCCTTAATTACTGAGTCATTTGCTCCAGCACCACCACCACCCCAGACTCCCCTTTTCCTTTTTGAGACAAAATCTCACTATGTAGCCCTGGTTGACCTAGAACTCACTTTGTAAAATCAAGCTGACCTAAAAAACTCAGTGATCTGTCTTGCTTTGCCTTCTGAGAGCTGGAATTAAAGGAGTGCACCACTATGCTTCTCCCTGTTTGATTAAAATCAGATCAGCTCAGATTTCTGCTGGAGGAGGCCTCTCTCTGGATCAACTCAGACTTCCTTCCTACAAAAATCTAGTAAGAATGGATATTTTCTTTTCATCAAATATAATCACAAACCCTCTGACTCCTACCGGATCTTAAAAGAGATATTTTGTACCTTGAAAGACTAGACAATCAAACTCAATCAAAACAACCTAGAAGAACCCCTTGGGAGATGGTTCAGAGGTTAAGAACACTGGCTGCTCTTCCAGAGGTTCTGAGTTCAATTCCCAACAACCACATGGTAGTTCACAACCATTCGGAATGAGATCTGGTGCCCTCTTCTGGTGGGCATGGGTACATGCAGGCAAAACACTGTATACATAGATGTAGATGGACACTATATAGTTGTCCCATACTAGCTTAGAATTGAGTATAATAAAGGGTTCTTTATTTAGGGAAAGACTCACAGATCATAGTCCTCTGAACGAATGGAAAACAGGAACGGAATCCAGCAGCCAAGAGACAGAGGCTGCAGAAGTTTATGACTACATTTATGTAGTGCAGAAGACCACACCCAAGTGGGCTGGTATCTTTTTTTTTGTTTTGTTTTGTTTTGTTTGTTTTTCAAGACAGGGTTTTGCTGTAGTTTTGCCTGTCCTGGAACTAGCTCTTGTAGACCAGGCTGGCCTCAAACTCACAGAGATTCGCTCAGAGCAGAGGAAAACAAGTTGTTAACAGGAAATTCAGGGTCTGGTGGTCTGCAGTCCCCAATACCTGTGCTGATGGAAAAGCCAAGAATCTGGTAGTTCAGTCTGTAAGGCTGGATGTCTCAGCAATCTTAACTAGTGCTGAGGTCCTGTGGGATTCTTAGAGAGCTGCTGGTCTTCAGTTTACATTGAAAACCTAAAGAAGCTGAACTTAGAACCTGCCACAGCAACAAGATAGAAGAACTTGCCAGCAAGAGTGGAGGCAAGCAGGCAGAAAGGCAAGGCTTCCTCTTACATCTCTTTCTATCTGGGTTGCTATCAGAAGGTGTGACCCTGATTTAGGGTGAGTCTTCCTGCTTCAAAGAACTGAGTGCCTAGCAGATTGGGGTCCAGTTAATTTCAGACATAGTCAAGTTGACAACTAAGATTAGCTATCACGTTCTCCAATGAGGCCCCAGGAGATACAACAGCTTTAGAGACAGAATAAGAGATAGTATTTCTGCCCTAGTTAGCCCTGTGCTCCTATTCTGCATGTAGCAGTGTTGTACAGGACTATCCTCCAAGCAAGCTGCTTCTGTCTTCAGGAGTTCACATGGGCCCGCTTGAAAACGATCATCCACTCAAAGTTGGGACTGTTGACTGTTGATGCTTCCTCAAAAAATGAGGGGATGGGAAAGGTCATGCAAGCCTCACCTGAATATCAGCCACCCTCCCAACAAGTTGTGTGCAATTCTTCCCTTGGGACTTGTGAGGAAGGACTAGAATATATAGATGTGTAAGAACTAGGAAAGGGGGGGCTGGAGAGATGGCCCAGTGGTTAAGGGTACTGACTGCTGTTCCAGAGGACCCGGGTTCAATTCCCAGCACCCACATGGCAGCTCACAACTGTCTGAAGGTCCAGTTGCAGGGGATCTGACACCTTCACACCAATGCACATAAAATAAATAAACCATAAAAAATAAAAAAAATAAAAAGAACTAGGAAAGGGGTGTTAACAGCGGTTTCTGTCCTCCCCGGTTCCCATAGTCGTTAAGTCCCAAAGAAATCACACACAGGTCTACATTAATTATAAACTGATTGGCCTAGTAGCTCAGGCTTCTTATTTAATTCTTACATCTTACATTAACCCATTATTCTTGTCCATGTTAGCCACGTGGCTTGGTACCTTTTTTGGCGAGGCAGTCACATCTTGCTCGCTCTGTGTCTGGCTTCCTCTGTGTCTGTATGATGACTGTGGACTGAAACTTCCCTCTTCCCATAGAGGGGAGCTCCATCTATGGGGCCATGGGTTAACCATCACCCCTGCAGGGCACAGGCTTTTCAGTGTGGCTGTTTTAAAGTCACGAACTCTCCTGCCTCGACCCCCTGTATTGACAGATGTGAGTCTATTCCACCTTGTCTGAGGGTTGGAGAGTTCAAGCTTATTTTTGCTCTTTCAAAGTTGTTGACAACAGTAGTTGTTGGCTACAAAACAAGATATCCTGACCTAGCATGTGGGTACTTGGTGTCTTGAACATTAAGATGGCCCATGGGGGTAGATCCGCTCCACCCAGACCAAAGGTCAGAGAAGTCAAGTCTATTTCTGTGCCCCTTCATTTAAGATAGGAGGTTTGACAGAAGGAGTGGCTACCTGCAGGATACCTGGTCTATGATGTGATTACTGCCTCAAACATCAAGTGCTTTACTCAGGAATTAATGGCTTGATGTCTCAAAGTATTGAAGCAAGTAACTGTTCTGGTTATCCTTTGTGTCATGTTAAAGCAGTTTTTTGTCTTCTTCCCCTCTTTTGTGTTGGGGTATAAAGTATATGAAAAATAAATGAGGGTGAACTCAGAACTCAGAATTCAGCATTCAGGATTTGCTCAGTCACCCGTCCAGTACTATCCTATGTCTCTGTGTTTCTTTCTTATTTCTGCTCTCCTACCTAACATTTCTTTCTTTCTTTCTTTCTTTTTTTTAATGCATTTGAGGTTTCTCCATGAGGAATTTCTCTCCAGGAATTTGTAGATTGGCTTACTACAAATTCTCAACTTGGATTTTGGTCATGCTGGATGGTCTTTAGGTTTCTTTTTTTATATTTTTATGGTTTATTTAACTTTATTTTATGTGCATTGGTGTGAAGGTGTCAGATTCCCCTGCAATTGGATCTTCAGACAATTGTGAGCTGCCTTGTGGGTGCTGGGAATTGAACCTAGGTCCTCTGGAAGAGCAGTCAGTGCTCTTAACCACTGAGTCATCTCTCCAGCCCCCTACCTAACATTTCTAATCCTCATACCCCTACCCTGGAACATACAAACCTGCTGTGACTGGACTGCGGCCGATGTCACCCCAAAAGGTGACCTACCGACCCATGGCTCTGTGAGTAAGCCTACTCGTCAGTTCCCCCAGGTACTGACCTAGTGGAATCAGGCTTTGGTTTGTCATTGGGACCTTGAATGGGGGTGGGGGCAGATGTTGCTTAGCACTCCCTACAAAGCCCACAGTGGAAATTCTTAGAACAAGCAAGGCTGATCTGCTTTGATCTACAAAAGGTATCAAGGAGAAAATTCTCTTAGGGAAATTGAGACAAACAAGCTTAGGGAATAGTTTAGCCACCAGGGACTCCACCTGATTTGGCCTATGTACATGACCCTCTTCTAACAATGTACTTGGCAGCCTAGAACACTTAGCCGCATGCACTACACACTCTCTCTCTCTCTCTCTCTCTCTCTCTCTCTCTCTCACACACACACACACACACACACACACACACACACCCTCCAAACAAAGTATCTAGCAACTTGTTAGCAACCTAGGGAATTCACCTGTGTCAGGCTGCACACACATCTCCTTAATCATTAAAGTTAGACAGATTTTATTCAGTTATCTCCACTTATGTCCAGGTATAAGCGGAGGAAGTCAATCCGGCCTGAATTACGTGGAATGTACAGGTAGACTGGTCCTCACAGTGAACTATTAGAGGAAATCACGTGCCCACCGTTCTATGCCCATTATAAGTGGTGCACTCGTGACTGGAAGCAGATCCGAGGATGCTGTCCTAGCATGATAGTCTCTGAGCGTAACAGCTGTCACCATCATAGAACAGCTGTGGCCACTCTCGCGACTGTTGGCTGATGCTCTGCCACAGAGGGAGCAGGGGGAGAGCGCACGAACTCTCACCTTAGTCAACAGCAGCCGTGGAAAACAAACAGTTTTGTTAATGATTAAGCATCAAGTCAAAAAAAGTGGTGTCCATCAAGCAGTCCTTCACATGGTTATAAAGACAGAAATCTCACTTCATTATATGCCCAAACTGCTATGACTCAACACATACATCATGTTCAAGAGTAAACAATTAGTCCTAAAGTAAACTGCTTGACAGCTCCATCTGTCGTATATTTGGTCCTTCCGTTTCCCAGTAACTGGTGTGCCCATCTGTGTAAAGACAAGGCCAAAAATAGAAAGCAAAATTCTGTATTCTAGCAGGGGGATTCCAACCATTTGAAGCCTGAGGACAGAGTGACTTCTTTTATTATAATGATTATTTTGTAATCTCAGTTGTTTTGAAATCTCAGCGTAAACCAGTCGGCCTTGAACTCAAAGAGAACTCTGCCTCCTGAGAGCTGGGACTAAAGGTGTGTGTCACCATGTCCAGTCATGGTGACTTGGCTTGTTTTGTTTACCTACAGAGGTTCTCTGTGTAGCCCTGGTTATTCTGGAACCTTTTTTTTTTTTTTTTTGCTGGGGGGGGAATGCTATTTTGAGACAGGGTTTCTCTGTGTAGCTTTGGAGCTTGTCCTGCACTAGCTCCGTAGACCAGGCTGGCCTCGAACTCACCTGCTTCTGCCTCTCGAGTACTGGGTTTAAAGGTGTGCGCCACCACTGCCCAGATGTTCTGGAACTCTTTAATGTAGACCAAGCTAGCATCAAACTCAGAGACTGCCTGCCTCTGCCTCCTGAGGACTAAGATTAAAGGTGTGCAACACCACACCCAGCCATAGTGACTTCTAGTGTCATAAACAGACAATTAGAATGTAATGCCTAAGTTTCCCTGTCACCTCACTGAATGACCAGTTTCAGGGAGGTCTCAAATTAGTGAGTTGTGTTGAACTTTATTCAAATATTACACAAAAATAGCCCAAGTGACTTCTGGTAACTGCTATACAAGGACCCCTTTACTCCTAATAGTGTGGTTTTCTCTGTTCACAGTGTCCTTTAAGAAATAAGCAAATGCCAGGCGGGTGGTGGTGGCGTGGGCCTTTAATCCCAGCTCTCTGGAGGCACTGGGATCTCTGAGTTCAAGGCCAGCCTGGTCTACAGATCAAGTTCCAGGACAGCCAGAGAATCCCTCTATCAACAAACGAACAAAAGAAAACCAAAACTAAAACCAATACAAACAAAAAACCAAGAGCCAGAAAACAAACAGAGTTTACTAGAACTCTCTCCTGCTCCTCTGCCTCTACCTACCAAGTACAGGATTGGACCAGCACGGCCAGTTTGTGCAGTGTTGGGGATCAAACGCAGGGCTTCCTGCAAGCTTTCACCCTATCAACTGAGATATCAATGCCACAGAGTTTATCTTTATTAAACTTTCATAGCGTGACCAGCAGATAAAGGCACTTGCCACTCAGCCTGACAACCTGAGTTCAGTTCCCAAAGTTGTTTCCTAACCTCCACATATGCGTCCTGCCACATACCACCACCAATACATAAATTATTGCAATTTAAAAAACTTTCATATCCTTTCTAGCCTGGTAAGATACTTTGTCTCAGCACCTTGGGTACTGCAGTCACAACAACCTGTGCTAGCTTTTTACCTCTATCCAAAAGAAAAACAAACTTCTTAGCAAGGAGGTAGTTTTTTTTTTAGTTATTGTGGGTTTTTCTCCTTTATTTTTAATGTAAGGATGGTACTCATACATGCAGTGTCTGAGGAGGTCAGAAGAGAGCGTCCGCAATCCTCAGGATTGAAGATACAGATGGTTGCAATCCATTCTACAGATGCTGGGAATTGAACTCAGGTCCTTTTAAAGAGCAGTTGGTTCTCTTAACTGCTGAGCCATCTCCTCAGCCCTGGATTTTTGGTTTTTGCTGTTTATTTTTTGAGCCTAGGTTTCACTTTGTAGCAGAGACTGGTCTCAAATTCCCAAACCTGCCCCAGCCTCCCAAATTTTGGGATTATAGACTTGGGTCACAACTTGAAGGGTTTTGTTGTTGCTGCTGCTGCTGCTGCTTATTATTTCAAGACAGGGTTTCCCTGTGTAGCCCTGGCTGTCCTGGAACTCACTCTGTAGACCAGGTTGGCCTCAAACTCACAGAGATTCGTCTGCCTCTGCCTCCTGAGAGCTGGGGTTAAAGGCCTGCACTACCACTGCCTGCCTTGTTTTTGGTTTTATTGAGACAGGGTTTCTCTGTGTAGCCCTGGCTGTCCTGCCTAGAACTCAGAGATCCTCCTGCCTCTGCCTCCCAAGTGCTGGTTGCGACTACCACCTGGCTTGGGCTTTGAGTTTATCATCCTTCTGCTCTTGACTCCTAAGGACTGGGATTACAGACTTGCCTCACCAGCCCTAGCTACATTTCAGGTCTGTAAAAAAGATCTTTCTGTGTCCTCAAACTGACAGAAAGCCTAGCTACCTTGGTTAAGATATACTTCAAAGAATGGAGAGATTACGATAGCAAGTTTTCCCATGGGTAGATCCCCAGAGTCAAACACAGGCGGAGAGCTCTAATTTCCGCTGGATAATTACACCTCTTTCCCTTTTGCTTGTTCCAATAAGCTTCCTATTTGATGGTGTCCACTCTGGGGAAGGGTGGGACAGAATGAATCTTCTCTAAGCAAAAAAGGCATTTGGCAAAATCCTCTGATTCAAGTGCGTGACTAGTGAAAGTAACAGTGCCTGCTGGGACCTCCTCTGAGTCGCTCCCCATGCGTACTGGCTTTTGCAAGCTTTTCTGAGTCAGGTTTTATTTTTTAGTTTTTTGAGACAGGGTCTCACTTGCTGTTAATGTAAATCAGTCTTGTCTGGAGCCTACAATAATCCTTTTGTCTCTACCTCAAGCAAGCTGGGATTCAAGGACTAAGTCCCTATGGCTGGGCTTCTGGACTGTCACACTAGCCATGTTTTACACACTTTGGAATTTGTTGGACACTATGAAGGGGTGTGAGCTGCCAAGAAACAGAAGGCTAGACATCTAACTTCTGGGTGACAATGAGGGTGAGAGGTGACTGTCACAGCTCTTGGAAGAGCGGAGGTGTGAATCTCAGCCCTTCTGGGGCTTTTATTATTATTATTTTTTAAATCTTTCTGTTAGGTGCTGGAGAGATGGATGGTTCAGTGGTTAAGAACACTTATTGCTCTTGCCAATGTTCTGTTCCCAGCACCCACGTGGTGGTTCACAACCATCCATAACTTCAGTCCTAGGGCATTCAACACCTCTTTTGACCTCAAAGGTCACCAGGCAGGCACATGATACACATACATATATGGAGACAAAACATTTATACACATAAAAATTTTAAAAAAATTTAGAAACCAGGTTTCTCTGTGTAGCCCTGACTGTCCTGGAACTTGTTCTATAGACCAGGCTGTTCTTGAACTCAGAGATCTGCCTGTCTCTACCTCCTGAATGCTTGGATTAAAGAAGTACGCCACCACCAGCAGCTCTAAAATGCTTTAAAATCTTATCATTTTAAATTAATTTTGTTACCAAAGTATTTTTTATATTTTATGCATATGTGGCATTATATATATGTGTGTATATATAAATATTTATTTTATTTATGTGTACAGCTGCTTGCCTGTGTGTGTATGTGTGCACCACTTGCATCAGATCCCCTGGAACTGAGGGTATAAATGGTTGTGAGCCACCCATGTGGGTGCTGTAAATTGAATTTAGGTCCTCTGCAACAGCAACTAACGCTTTTAACCACTGAGTCATCTCTCCAGCCCCGTGGCATTATAATTTGCTCCATTAGTTTTTCCTTACTTTTGTGTGTGTAATGCAGATTGAATTCAGACCTTTGTATGTGCTTAGCAAGCTCTCTACTGTTGAGTCACACGGCCGGCCTTACTTTAATTTTTGAGACAGCCACCTGGCCTGAATCTTGGTGTTTAGTCAGGTTGTCCCTTGTCTCAAGGGTTTTTGTGACAGGGACCATGTAGTACTGGCTGGTGGGTAGACACCAGGGCCCTAGCTATCCTTCTTTCCTTTCAAAATAGATTTATTTAAGCCAGACATGGTGGCACATACTTTAACCCCAGAATTCTGGAGACAGATACCCTGGGACTGGAGTTACAGATGTGTAAATTGCTGGGAACTGAACTCGAGCTAGGCTCGATCCCTAGCCCTACCCAGGTCTTCTGGATCACACAAGCCCTCACTCTACAGCCAGATCTAAAGCCCCAAAGTCCCAGTTCCCGAGGTGAAGGGCCGCCCATTCCCCGCCTCCCTCCCACCCTCTCCAGCTCCAGCTTCCTTCCTCGTTCCCGCTTTGCCTGTCGCAGCTAATCACGCCTGGGCGGTTGGGGGCGGGCTCTACCTGACTGCGCCCTTTGATTGGGCCGCCGAGGGGGCGGGGCGGGGCAGGCTGTGCTAGGGACAGCTTAGTGGAGCTCTTTACTGGGCCCGCCAAGTTTGGGTTCCCCCCGGTCGCGGCGTGTCACGTGGGCTGTGGGCTGGTTCCCAGAGCACGTGCTGAGCTGTTGGGACTTGGCGGGTTGTCCCGGACAGCGCACTGTGGCTTTCCTGCTGGCGGTGGGGCTCGGGTCGTTCTTCGCGCGCTCTCCAGGAACTCAGCGATCCACCTGCCTCTGCCTCCCGAGTGCTGAGATTAAAGGCCTGTGCCATCACACCACCCTAACCCATTACGGAAAGACCGGAGGCCCGGGCGTGTGAGGCCAGGTCCCGCTACCAAGTGAATTGGAGACCATCCTGGTCCACAGATTGAGACCTTCTCACAAGAACCCATCCGCCTAATACTAGGTATGTAATGTCTAATCTTTGCGGTTGTTTCTTTTTGTTTTGTTTTTTGAGGTGGGGGGGAGTCCCAAGTACCACGTGCTAGCCTCGATCTTGCTGCATAGCCAAGGATGACCTTGAACTTCCTCCAGCTCACCAGCGAGAGCTACCACTTCTGATTTATGGGGTGCCGGGGATGGAACCCCTTGATTTATACATGCTAGTGAAGCTTCTGTTGTGTAATCACTACCTTGGATTTACTAGCACGTCCCTGTTTGTCTGCATCTCCTGGTCTAGGAGATGGATTGGGTTGTGGCGATTTTAGAACTCAGTGCCTCAATTTCAAGGTCTGGAAGTTAGGTGACCCTTGGTTAACTGAAACAAACACGAATGTGGTTCGTTGAGTTAGGCAGTTGCTGGACTGGAAACTCCAGTTTAGGTTCGCTACGGAATTCATTTTAAATTTTTTCCTTGCGGGAATGTCGAAGGGAGGTGAATAATTGTGTTACCCAGGGTTCTGGGAAGGACCAGAAGTAAACTAGGGCTCAGATTCTGGCTCCGTTGTATGGTCCTAGTTAGACAAAGTAACTTTATAGCAGAACACGAAAATGTATGTACGAGACAAGGAAGGCCACCAATCCTGGTCCCTATTACAATAAAAGCAGTAATAGTAATAAATAAATATGGACTTTGGCAAATCTATAGACCTTAATAAAAAAAATGCTGCAATTCCAGTTACACACCTTTAATCCCAGCCCTCAGAAGGCAGAGACAGAGGAACCTCTGAGTCCAAGGCCAGCCTGGTCTAAGGAAAGAGTTCCCGGACAGAACAACCAGGACTGTTAATTTTACACGGAGAAACCCTGTCCCAAAAACAAGCACCAGGTGGTGGCGGTACATGCCTTTAATCTTAGCACTCAGGAAGCAGAGGCAGGTGGATCTCTGTGAGTTCAAGGCTAACCTGGTCTACAGAGTGGTTCCAGGATAGATTCTAGGGAGAGGAGTGGAAGCAAGAATAGACTGCTGAGTTGGGGGGCGGAAAGGAGGCCACTCCTGTAGTTCCCACCTAGGGCTGTCTTGGATCAGAAAAGCCATTGCATGTGGGCCAATGGGCAGCAAGTGAGTCTGTGGACCAGAATGGGGGTGCTGGTGGTACCTAGATAGAGGTGGTGACATGTTCTTCCCAAGGAGGACGGGACTGAATGCACCTTGCCAAAGGATACAAGTCCAGCTCTCCAGAGAAGAGCACTGAGCCTTCGCTCTTGATGGTTAGGAGATAGATATTCCGTTTCCAGCCTTCAGCAGTTAATATGTACTGAAAAGGTTGCCCTTTGGGATTCCCGGAGCAAAGGTCCCAACCTGACTGGTAAAGGCTCTGGTTCCAACTTACCAAGGGTCCAAAAAGGTGTCTGGATTTCCTGGGTGCTAATGTTGGGGGAAGAAACTCACGGGGTGCTTTGCATGCATTGCTGAGGTCACCCGTAAACCTCTCCTTAGGGAGCTGCTAGTGCAGCTGCAGAAGCAAATCTGATGCGTCCGTGCTTTCTCGTGTGCAGCCACATGTTTGTCTAATGATTCCATGCTGGTGTGAATATAACTACTCTGAAAATCCTAATTAGGAATTTTCTGTTTAAGGATGATTGACACTTCCTTTGTCTACCTCTTCCAGAGAGAGAAGGAACCCTACTTTGGAACTCTTTTTGTCTGATTGGGAGTGTGCCCTCTGGGAGAGTAGGCTCTTTGCTCAGGATTGGCTGCTCTCTGTTGGAGGTGTCCTTCCCACAGCAGACCTCCTATCCTGGCCACCTCTTACCCCAGCACTCAATTTTTCACCTATTTTGGGCCTTAGGTATTCAGTATTTATGTTGATCTATGCTCATTGCCCACCCTGAGGAAACCCCATAAAGGCAGGTTCCCCCCACCCCCGATGGATTTATCGACCACAACACAAAAGAGTAGTAGGCAGTGGGACGTCCTTAACTACTTGTCCTGTAAATAAAGTTTGCACAAATTAACAGAAAAGGACAGGAGGGCTGCCAGCCATTGGGTAAAGGAAGAGCTGTGGGTGCAGTGGGTTCGTTTTGCTTTGTTTTGTGTTTTTGAGACAGGGTTTCTGTGTATCCTTGACTGTCTTGGAATTCTTTGTAGCCCAGAATGATACCTGCCTCTGTGTCCTGAGTACTGAAATTACAGGCGTGCGCGACCATGCCCAGACTGAATGCGGTGCTTTTATTTTACATTTAAGTCCTTTATTTTATGTGCATGGCTAAACATTTTCACAACACAGCTTGGTGTTCAGTGCCTAGTCAGAGAGTTTCTTACAGCAAAGTTCCACATGTGCTTTCGCAGAGTCTGAGAGAAATGTGTCCAGGACTGAAGATCGCAGGACTCAATTATAAAATGTTTACTGCATATGGTGGAACGTGCCCATAATCCTAGCACTCGGGAGGTAGAAGAAAGAGGGAGTTCAGAGTCATTTCTAGCCACGTGCCGAGTCTAAGGCCAACCTGGCCCATGTGAGAACAAAGCTATAAAGTGTGCTGCTGGGCATCTTGGAAGGAGCAGCCATGGGGTTGCCTGTGTTCTCTGCTAGTTTATGTTTACCCAGTGACGTCTGAGACCTTGATAAGGAATGTGTACTGCTTCACAGGAACTGACCAGTTCTCTGCCAGTGGAATTGCTTTAAGTAAAGGGTCTGATTGATCATTTAGATGGAGATTACTTCTTCCACTGTAGCTGTGCTATTTACCGTGGGAGATTAGAAAAGACCGATGTATAGCTGGCAGTGCAGGGTTCTGTGTAGAACCCCACCTAGGAGGCTTGGAAGGAGGAGGCTCTAGGGCAGAGCTTTGGAATGAGGAGAATCAGGTCCGAAGTTCAGGAAGGAGCCCCAACTGGCTTCCAGGAATTTGTGCTCTTGTTCACACACACACACACTCCCCACTCAGGGGAGGCTTGCTGGGGTCGACATTGGGACCCACGTGTGCTTTCCCTTTGTTTTACGCAGGAACCACTGCAGCAGCCAACATGGATATCACCCTGTGGTCGTCTCACGAGAAGATGTTGACACAACCTCTCAAGGACAGTGATGCCGAGGTGAGGCTCGGGCCCTTTTCCAGGCTTTTACATTGGTGGCCTTGTTTAGATCACAGTGGGTTTTTCTGTTGTTGCTTTGTGGAGATTTTGTTTGGTTTCATTTCGTTTTGTGCTGTGAGGGGTGGAACCAGGGCCTCACCTGTTAGGCGGGTGTCCACTGCTGTACTGCATTCCTGGCCTCGAAATTGCTCCTTATGACCTTGAGTGGACTGTGGACAGATGGACTTGTAGAGTGACAGACGGGGCTGGGGTGCAGTGTGGTGGCAGAGCATTTTCTTTCCCAACTACATCTCCAGCACCACCAAGGGAGCAGATGGAGAAGCTGTGGTTGATAGTCCTTTGGGGGTAAATGTAGGTATTTCTGAGCTCAGTGCTTGGTGCTCTAGAAAACAGAAAAAAAGGTTGCCCTTCCTTTATACTGCCCAGGAACAGATGCGCTCAAATGCCCTAAAGCAATTTGGTTTTATAACAATTTTATTGATATATTATTGAGTCAAACAGTTCAGTGTTTTAGCATATAATGGTTCTTGATTTATGCCATAGTTATGTTTTAATAAACCCACATAAGTTGAAAATAGGCCAGACTGCACTGAACCTGCTTCTTACCTGTCACATGTTCAGGCGTGGTGGTGTGGAGCATGACAGTTAGGAGTGTGTCCTGTCGTGGGCTCACTGGGCACTGCGGCTTGCTTTGCTGCCCCTGCCCGGCATCAGAATCTCTCTAGCCAGGGAAGGAGACCTGTTCAAAGCTGGAAGTGGCCTTTCCAGGTGCCTTGTGCTTTGCCTTTCTCAAAAACTGAGAAATTGTCTGTGCATCAGCATCTGCATTCATAGTGACATGTAGACATTTTTATACCCGGGAATCCATGAGCAGCTAGCTACCCCATTCTCCCTGCGTTTCCCAACCCTGGGCAACCATTAGTGGAGTTTTCGTTATGTATTTACTAAGACATTTTTTGGAATAAGGTTCGCAGAGATAAGAACTTAGTAACACGTAAGGATAGAATTGAAAATTAACTGGGGTGGTGGTTATGCCTTTAGTGCTGGCAGCGAGGCAAGTGGATCACTGAATTAGAACCCAGCCTGGACCGTATTCCAGGCCAGCCTAGGCACGTAGTGAGACCACATCTCAGCAAACAATAGAAATGAGGTGTACTAAAGCTATCTGAGGGTGACCCTGAGCCTCTGATCATCCCACCTTCACTCCCAGATGTTGAAATTACAGACTGGTGCCAGCAGGTCCTGTTCATTTTGTTTTAGATTTATTTTCTGTTGCTGTTTTCCTAATTAAACTTCTGATCCTCCTTCACAAGCCGAGGGCTGAGATTTCAGGCATGTGCCACCCTCCCCAATTTATTCAATGCTGAGGATCAAACCCAAGGGATAGCGAATGCTAGATAAGCATGTTAGCAACTGAGCTACGCTCCGACCCCATGCCTGTTTCCTTCTGATAAGGTTTACAACATTATTAAAAAAGAGAGCAACCGGCAGAGGGTTGGATTGGAACTGATTGCCTCGGAGAATTTTGCCAGCAGAGCTGTGTTGGAGGCCCTGGGATCTTGCTTAAATAACAAATACTCCGAGGGGTATCCAGGCCAGAGGTGAGTGAGTCGTCTTAAAATCCTGCTCTGACCATTTTGTTTTTATTTCTTGTTATGTGGTTCCGACTGACCTTGAGCTCACTGCACAGCCTAGGCTGACAATTCTGCCTCAGCCTTCCAAGTGCTGTTGAAGTTGGAATTTACAGTGCCTGACTTTCAACTAATATGTAACGTTCAAAAACCTGTAGCTCCCTGGTTCCAGGCTTGTCTTCCCTTCTTGTCCTCTGATGTAACTCCTCCAGTTTTCTGCTGGGTGGGATTCTGTGATCTTCTCAGAGCAGCCACGCTCAGCAGTCCCTGTGTAAGTCCTGTGTAGAGTAGGCTGTCCTCGTCCCTCTGAGTTCAAGTGTTAGAAGCAGGCTTGTCTATGAGAGATGCGGTCCAGGCTTTGGGAAGGGTCATTGTCCTGTAAGAAAGCTGCAGAGAGTGACTTTTGTTCTGAGAACCTTTATATCTGGGATGTGAGGGGGGGAAGCCTGTATCCATTCTCTGAAATGCTTACAATCAGAAGTGTTTTTTATTAAAATATCTACTTGGTTCTTTGGTTAAGCATTCTATATCTGAAACTAGTGCTTCAGAACTTGAAACTTTGTGTGTTTTGTTTTGTGAGTCTTACTATGTAGCCATATAATGTGGTGTGTGGACTAGGTTGGCTGCAAACCTGTGTTGATCCTCCTACCTGTTTTTTAAGTGGCAGCTTTGCAGGCACATACCACTGTCTGATCTTTTGGTTTTGCTGGTTTTTGCTGGGAGTTGAATTTAGGACCTTATGTGCACCAGGCAAGTCTCCTCCACTGACTTACACACTCACCATCTTGAAATTGGTTTGCTGACTCAGAATCTCACTGCATAGCATAGGCTGGCCTCATGCTTCTAAGTTCAAGTGGTCCTCTGTGTGTCTATTACATCCATCATCAGACTATGTGTCTGTCTGTCTATCTATCTATCTATCTATCTATCTATCTATCTATCTGTCACGGTCATTTTAAGGCAAAATGCAGAAGTTGACAGTGATTTTTGCATATGTATGCATTTGTTCCAGTGGAAATGGGGAAAGGTGGATCCTGTAGAGACTGCAATTCTGTCATGAGATACTCTTGTTCCTTTTCCCTCCCTTTCTTTTTTTTCTTGGGACAGGGTCTTTGTATATAGATAGCACCAGCTTCCTCCTGCTTCTGCCTCCCAAGTGCTGGGAGGTGTGCCCCACCAGACCTGACCTAGCTACTACTATGTCACTGGATCTTCACAGCAGCCTTAGAGCAGGATTCACTTCCTCCACCTTACTCTGCCCACCCTTTGGCATCTTTGGCCTCTGCTAGGCACAGAAACTGGACCCAGGGTGGATGTGGACCTTTCTTGTCTTCGCAGGTATTACGGTGGAACCGAGTTCATTGATGAGCTAGAGACACTGTGTCAGAAGCGTGCTTTGCAGGCCTATCATCTGGACCCTCAGTGCTGGGGAGTCAATGTCCAGCCTTATTCAGGTGATCGTTGGGTGCACATAGACCCTGGGTAGCTCCTTAGGCCTAGCTCGATGGGTTACAGCCACCAAGTCAAGTCCTACAGAAACCTCCTAAGTAACAGAGACAAGCCAAGGAATCTGTGCATTTGTCCCCATTGCCCTTGGACTTAGCTCTGCACTCCCCTCCCAAGTAGCATTCTGCCCTGGAACTTACGGTCAGTGAAATTAGGACGGCATTACTTTCTAAGGCTCAAGAAAATCACGGTAATAGCCTGCCAAGTGATTGTCAAACTGTGTAGCCAAGCTCCTGGATGTCCCTTTGTGCCTCGTGGGTAGAAATACTCAGGGCCTCTCTGTTCTCCCTGTTTCAGGCTCCCCTGCAAACTTCGCTGTGTATACTGCCCTTGTAGAGCCCCATGGGCGAATCATGGGCTTGGACCTGCCAGATGGAGGTCATTTGACTCATGGCTTCATGACAGACAAGAAGAAGGTCTCTGCTACATCTATCTTCTTTGAATCTATGCCTTATAAGGTAGGGGTGTGTGTGTCTCCTCAGAACTTCCCTTGTGAGTTGGTGCCCGTGGGGATAAGTAATTGCATTTATACAGCACTGCCACAGCCCCTTCTGCTGGACCTCACTTCCTTGTCCCAAGGACTCCTCAGGCTCTTGGCACACTGGGGACAAAAAGGAAGGGGTGTTAAGGTTTGGACCAAGGCTATAACATGATGGAAGGTATGACTGAGGAAGGATCAGATAGCCAGCCCCCTAGCAACAGCTGGTGGCACAAGTCTGCCTTCACCAAGGTCAGCGGGTACAAGGATGGCAATGTCCCCATCTCTAGCATCAATACTAGCAGCTTCACCATTAATAGCCATAGGCCTCTACAGCCCAGCCCTGTAGCCCCCACCGCTACCCTATTTCACAGACTGTTCTCAGCCATTATTATGGCCCTGTGCCCCATTGGAATCAGTTCCATTAGAGTTAATGCCCACAGCAAATGTTTATGTGTGGGGTTGGAGGGCGTGTGATTCTTTGTATTATCAGATGAACCCCAAAAATGCATATAGGGGGTTGGGGATGTAGCTCAGTTGATAAAAGTACTTGCCTATCATGCACAAAACTCTAGGTTCAACCAGGTGGTGGTGGCTCATGCCTATAATCCTAGCATGCGACAGGCAGAGGCAGGCAGATTTCTGTCAGTTTGAGGCCAGCCTGGTCTACAGAGCTAGTTCCAGGACAGGCTCCAAAGCTACAGAGAAACCCTGTCTCAAAACCAAAACCAAACAAACAAAAAACCCCTAGGTTTGATCTGTAGCCCTGCAAGAGTGTGACTTCCACCTAAAGTACCAGTCCTTAGAAGGTAGTTACAGAGGTTTCAAAAGTTCAAGGCCGCCATGAGGTACTTAAAGTCCTATCTAAAGAAAGGGGAGGGAAGAAGAAAGATAGATTTGAGGCCTCCCCGTAGGTGGTAACACCTGCTTGCTGTCTTAACACTTGGGACGCTAAGATAGAAGGATTATGAAGTTTGAGGCCAGATGAGGCTGCATGAGTTTCAAGTCAGTAAGACCTTGAGTTTAAAAAAAAATAAAAAATAAAACCTAAAAGACCCAACCCAAGGGCTCACATGTACCATTACGATCTGTCTGTTTGACCAACAATGGGAGCTGGAGGTGTCTGGAGCTGCAGAGGACCTAGGTTCAGGTCCCAGCACCCACCTGGTAGCTTATACCTGTAACTCTAGTTCTAGGGGAGCAACACCTTCTGGCCTCCACTGGTACCAGGCACACATATGCAGGCAAAGCACCCATACATATACAATAAATAAATCCTAAAAACAGCTAAGGGTGACTGGATAGAAGAAGGAAACATTCATGCTTTCTATTGTCTGGTAGTGTGGTCCTTCCTGGTGTCTCTCTTTGGGTTATTTGGTGTTCAATATGCTGTCCCTAGTTGTTTTCTGTTGGCAACCATGAAAAAGGTGACTGAATCTTTCTACTCAGCTAAATTTTAGATGTGATTTTCTTCGTGTAATAAATTTGAGGACTGGCAAGATGGTTAAGTGGGCAAAAGTGCTTGTGCCAAGCCTGGTGCCCCGAGTTCAAACCCTAGGACCCACATGGTAAAATGAGAGAACCAAATTCCTTAAGTTGCTTCTGACCTCTGCATGTGCTCCATGGTACTCGTGTGTGTACACAAATATGATGTTGTCATCTTCGTGGATGACTGTGAATTCATTTACTGTGAAATCGGCCACATCTCAGTTGTAGTAGCTACTGTGGGTGTGAGTGACTGTTTTTCTTGAGGATTTCTTGTCACAGATCTTACTGGCTGGCCAGCCTAGAAATTAGATTCCCTCCACCCCCCACCCCCCCACCCCCCCGAGACGGTTTCTCTGTTGCTTTGGAGCCTGCCCTGGAACTTTCTCTGTAGACCATGATGGCCTCGAACTCACAGAAATCCACCTGTGTCTGTGTCCTGAGTGCTGGGATTAAAGGCGTGCGCCTCCACTGCCTGGCTAGATTTTTCTGTGTTTTTTGTTTTTTAGAAGATAGTGTCTTTCTGTCATGTGTGTAAATCAGGCTGGCCTAGAACTCAGAGAGATCCACCTGCCTCTGCTTCTCAAGTGCAGAATTAAAGGCCCAATTTGGAAACCAGATTTTTATACATGGGACAGTATATCCAAGTCCTCTCTTTGGTCTTACATTAGAGCATAAAAGCTGATTTCTATTCTTACGACAGTGAAAGAATTGTGGTAGGGCGTGGCTACTGACATTTTCTCTGTAACCTTTGATGAGGTGTTGGCCAGCTTCGTGCTATCGTTGATTACTCCATGAAGCCCGTTCCTGTGTTCCAATGCCCCGTTTTTCTCAAGCACTGTACTTGCTGCAGCCCTTGGCCATGATAGTACCTGTGGTGGCCTGTCAGGTGTGGACAGGGTGATCTGGCATGGGTCCAGGAGGCACAGCTTTCTGTGGCCAGGCTGCCTCTGCCAGCAGCTCACCAGGGCTGTCTTCTGTCCGCTTTCCTCAGGCCATCTGTCTCTCACTTCATCTCCTGCGCTTCTCTCCTGGACTTAGCAGCTGCCCGGTGAGGGCCAGTGGTTTCTTTCTCCTCAGTGACTGCAGCACTGACCTTCTGTTACTGTTTCTAGTTCACACCTCATACTTGCTTCCATTCCCTTCTGAAAATGGAGGCTCTCCCTCTCTCTGGTCTCCAGTGGGGGCCTCTGCACTGTCCTGCCAGAAAGAAGTTTGCTAGCTTGGGAGTGTGTCAATGCTTCCAGCTGGTATGTCTTGGTTGTTGTTGGGTGTCTAAGATTTAATTTATGTGTATGAGTATCTGTACCTCTGTGTGTGTGTATGTACACGTATGTGTGTGTACATACATATATAAAACGTGTGTGTATCTGGTGCCTGAAGCGGTCAGAAGGTATCAGATCTCCTGGGACTGGAGTTAGACAGTTGTGTGCATCTGTGTGGTGCTGAAACTGAATCTGGGTCCTTTGCAAGAACAGCAAATGCTCTTACTGCTGAGCTATTTCTTCAGCCTTTGTCTTTATTATTTTGGTTGGTCAGTGTCTTATGCTATATCCCAGGCTGACTTTGACTCATGACAATCCTTCAGCCTCAGCTAGTAGCTGGGATTATAAGCTTGGCTGTGCCTTTCTCAATTCCTGGGGTTTTTGTTCTGTAACATGGTGTAGTACCCAGGACTAAGACTCCCCCTTATCCTGAGACCCCTGTGAGGGCTTCCAAGTCTGTGTGCAAACTGAATACATTCTATACTTTTTTATACCCTTGTGCATACTGAATACATTGCCCTGCCCCAGGGCCCGGTCTGTGTTGTGGCATAGGTGGGTGGGCAGGGGGCACTGTGTGACCAGAGGAAGTGGCCAAGCCTGTGTCTTTCTGCTCCCGACAGGTGCACCCAGACACTGGCTACATCAACTATGACCAGCTGGAGGAGAACGCCAGCCTCTTTCACCCGAAGCTAATCATCGCAGGTGAGCGGCAGTTGGAAGCAGCCTGGGTCCTGGGCAGGGCCTCTGCCTCCTCCAGAGAAGAATGTAAAGATACCCCATCCTCCAGCTCACTGTGCAGAGCTCAGACTTGAGACATAGTCTGTCCTTTTAAGACTTGGATTGTAAAGAGCTATCTTCGAGCCAGGCTGCTGACATCTTCATGAGATCAGCTGTGCCTGCTTTCCAGGGTCCATCTTGATTGGGTCTGTGGACAGTTGACATTTGCCCTATTAAAAGGAGGGAGCCAGAGGGTCATTGAACCCTCAGCTGAGTGTCAGACCACTTCTCCCGGCCATTTGTGCAGTTCTGCCCCAAGTGCACGTGGCATCCATGGGAGGCTAGAGTATCTAGGCTGGGGAAGACTAGGGGAAGGGAACTTTCTTCATGCTGTTATGAGGAAGCCATCCATGCTGGCGAGGACTTCCCAGTGCAACTGCATTTGGATCGCCTACACTTCTGTCACTAGTTTCTCACCCATAAGTGAGGCCCAGGAAGCTCTGGTTTCCCGGGTGAACTTGTACTTTGGTTTGTTATTTTAACCATATGAGGGAAAGGTAGACCTTGTTCACGTCCCTCTCAGACAAGAAGTTTTATTTTGTTTGTTTGTTTCTTTCGTTTTTCAAGAAAGGGTTTCTCTGTAGCTTTTGGAGCCTGTCCTGGAACTAGCTCTTGGTAAACCAGGCTGGCCTCGAACTCAGAGATCTGCCTGCCTCTGCCTCCCGGGTGCTGGGATTTAAGGTATGCGCCACCACTGCCCAGCTTTTAGACAAGAAATTTTAACAGCTTACCATCAATAGTGTTTAGTGGATCAGTGATTCAAGCCTTACGTTTTTCTTTTTCTTTTTTTTTTATGATTTACTTATCTTTATTTTATGTGCATTGGTGTGAAGGTGTCAGTTCCCCTGGAACTGGATTTTCATACAGTTGTGAGCTGCCATGTGGGTGCTGGGAATTGAACCCAGGTCCTCTGGAAGAGCAGTCCGTACTCTTAACCACTGAACCATTTCTCCAGCCCCCGCCTTAGGTTTTTCTTAACATGTATAAGAACACAGGGGTGTTTTTGCTTTTTAAAATTAGTTTATTGTTTTAAAACAAGTTTCATTGTGTAGCACTGGCCTCTGCCTTCCAAGTGCTGGGATTAAAAGTGTGCACCACCACACCCAGCTTAGGGATGGTTTTGAGGGCACACTACACATTGTCCTCAAAGATCAGGGGGGAATCTCCTTGCAGATGTGTCCATTAGAGGCCAGCTCAGCTGCCTGGACACCTTTGATGTTACCATGTCTTCTCATCTGTCTCAGGGACCAGCTGCTACTCTAGGAACCTGGATTATGCACGTCTGCGAAAGATTGCTGATGACAATGGCGCATATCTCATGGCAGATATGGCACACATCAGTGGGCTGGTGGCGGCTGGCGTGGTACCTTCCCCTTTTGAACACTGCCATGTGGTGACCACCACAACCCACAAAACCCTGAGAGGCTGCCGTGCTGGAATGATATTCTACAGAAAGGGTAAGTGCCGACATGCTGGGACAGGCAGAGGGTGGGCTAACGTTTCCTGTATGGAAGAAATCGGAATAACTCTGGACTGTGACTTCTGGAAAAGACCTTGTGCTCGGGAGTCTCGGGGAAGAGCAGTGATGGACAGCTTTGGCCTCAGTGTGTGTGACAGGAAGGGGCGTAGCCAGTGTCCTGCTCACCTGACCCCACAGGAAGAGGGTTGGGGTAGCCAAGAGGCTCCAAAGTACAATAATATTTTGATGAACTTGTTATAATCTAGTCTATTTATCAGTGAATGAGTTTTTATTTTTAAAATAACCATTGTTGATGGGGATACTCACATGTCACAGTGTGTAGAGGACAGAGGACAACTTTTGAAGTTGGTTTTCTCCTTCCATTGTGGGATCCAGGGATTGGACTCCGACTGACAGGGTTGGACAGCAAGCACTTTGCCTGCTGAGCTATCTCCATGGAGCTCATAAAGAAAGACTAACTGGGGGTGGGTATGGTGGTACACACCTATAATCCCAGCTTGAAACAGGAAGGTCAGAGGCTGGCCTGAGACTTTGTCTCTAAAGGGTGGGGGCGACAGTGAGACTAACACTGACACCCAATAATAACTAAACTATAAAGCATTGATACAGGAGGTTGGCATGGCAGTGAGGTGGTACATATCTGTAATCCTGCACTTTGAAGGCATAGACAGGAGGCAGCTGCAAGTTTCGGGGCAGCCTGATTATCATAGTAAGTTCTAGTCCAGCTAGGGCTAGAGAGTTCAGAATTGTGTTTCATGCATAAAACAAATAGAAATAACCTCTGTATGAGTTTTATCGTTTTAGTAAGGTGTTTCTCTTCCCACTTCTTTATACCCCACCTCTACATATTCTCCCCTTATTCTGGAGTTCCCACAGTGGTGAGTCATATCAACAGTGATGTAGCCCACAGTCTTGGAGTAGAGGGAAACTCGCCTTCCAGTGTCTTACCCTGGCAGGATCGTGAGGGCAAATCCTAGTCAGGTGCCGCCTCAGTCTTCAAGGTCCTGCGGCCTCTGAGGACTTTTGTCATTTTCCTTGGAGTTGTGGAGTTGTTGGTTTGTTGTTTGGTTGTTCTGGTTTTGAAACAGAATCTCATGCTGTAGCACAATCCTGTCTCAGCCTCTCAAGTGACCAGATTATAGGTGTGAGCCAACAGGCTAGGTTCTTGGGTTGGCATTTGAGGAGACCTTTAGTGTGTCTGCTGTGTTCAGTGGATTTGTTGGCCCTCAGCCAGTAAGATACAATCTGGCCTCTTTTGCTGCTGTGCTATCTCAGGCCACAGGCGGCTTCTCTGGGTCTTGTTTCCTCATCTCTAGAGCGGAGAGTGCCGCAGTAGCACCCGTGCCTCTAGACTGTTTGGGGGATTCGGTGAGTTGACACCAAGTGCTTCTGTAGCCGAACTTGGTTTACGAGAATATGTAGGTGATAGTGACGCTTACCGTTGAATAGGAATTATTTTTAACTTTTTCTCACGAATAGTCATCCTAGCATTGATGCCATCTTGTCACTGTCACTTTCCACACAAGCCCAGTGACTGAGTTCAGTCCCCAGAATCCACATGAAGTAGAGAACCAAATCCACAAAGTTGCCCTCTGACCTTTGCCATGGTATTTGCCATAGTACATGTGTATTCACATGCATATCATGTCCGTACACAATAATAACTTCATGGGTTTCTTTGTAGCCCTGGCTGTTCTGGAACTTGCTCCGCAGACCAGACTGGTCTCAAACTCAAGAGATCCTCCTGCCTCTGCCTCCTGAATGCTGGGATTAAAGGTGTGCACCTCATGACCTTGCTAGAGTTGTGTTTTAATTAAGGGAAAAGGGAACCAAGCATGGCGTCACATTCCTTTAATCTCAGCACTTGGGAGGCAGAGGCAGGCAGATCTCTACGTTCCAGAACAGCCTGGTCTACATAGCAAGACTGTCTCAAAAAGTGGGGGGAAAGCGGGCGCAGGTGTACAACTGAAACCAGCAATCCAGTCAGTTGTCCATCTGCAAGGGCCTTTGCTCTGCCATTGTAAACCCGTCCAGGTCGGGCTGACTGCACTTTATCGATTTGGCTATGAGTCAAAGGTCTGTCTGCTAACATCCTAGTTTCCTTACCAGGTGTACGCAGTGTGGATCCCAAGACTGGCAAAGAGATTCATTATGAACTGGAGTCTCTCATCAACTCTGCTGTGTTCCCAGGCCTCCAGGGGGGGCCCCACAACCATGCCATTGCTGGTAACGTCACCAAGTCTACTGGAGAGCCCCTGGGTTGCACCCTACATCACAGCCCCGTGAAGTCTATACTTCCCATCCTAGCTGTCCTCCAGAGGACGTTCCTGGACTTCCACACTGGAGAAGGAACTTGGGAGAGAGTGTGTGTACAGGAAAGGGGAGGTGGTCAAAAGTGGAGCAGGGGAGGACGGGGAGAAGTGACTGTTGAGCTCAGATGGCCTTCCTTAGGCAACACTGCAGCAGGGCAGATACCTGAAAGATGAGTAGAGCCGGCAGAGAAGAAAACTAGGACCCAGTCCTACGGGACAAGCTGCTTCTCTTCCACATCCCCATACCTGTGGGGGTATAGGCTCCCACTTTATGACCTTTGCACCTTGAACCCTGGCTACAGCAGTGACTCCTGGGTTCCACAGGAGCCCTACAGGCTCTCTTCTCCTTTTCTCCCCTATTTGGACACAAGGCTTAGAGATAACTACTTGCATTCTGAATCATCTCGCTGTCATTGTGGCATTAACTGTGGTACTCGCTGGTACTGAAGCACTCAGGACAAGGTGGGGTTTCTCAGGCGGACATCAGTGTGTACACTGATACGAAAGAACAGCACATGGGGGCTGGAGAGATGGCTTAGCAGTTAAGATCACTGGCTGCTCTTCTAGACTCAGTTTCCAGTACCTACAGGGGATTCATAACTATCTGTAACTCCAGTTTCAAGGAATCCAATACTTCTGGTCTCTGCAGGGACCAGGCATGCAAGTGATGTATACACATACATGCAAGTTAAACACCCATAAGCAAAAATGGGGCATAGTGGCACATGCCTTGAATCCTAGCACTGGGGAGGAAGAGGCAGACAGATCTCTGACTTGGAAGCTAGTTTAGCTTAACATAGCCCGTTGGTGAAGCACAACAGATGCCTGAGATGTGGTGGGCTCTGGGCCGGTTTCCAGATTTCCCCATTGCGGGGTCTGCTTAGCTCTCATGGTTCTTGCTACTGAAGATACCAGGCTTGCTGGTCCAAGTGTTTCCACAAGCAGACAGGTGCTCCATACCAGGACATCAGTGTGTACATTGAGCGTGGTGCTCTGCTTCTCGTCCCTTGTAGTCAAACAGCCCTCATGAGTAATTACAAGGGTGTCAGTGCTCCGAGGTGGTGAGGGGGCAAGCAGGCCGTTCTTTCTGGGGCATAGCTCAGAATGCTGCATTATGTCACTGACTTCGTTCATCCAGAGATTCATTCCCACATACCAAGCATGAAAGGACTAAAATCCATCCTTGTGGTAATCAGAATACACTAGGCTTTCATCCCTAGAGATAAGCTTATCTCCAAAGCAGTCCTTGGGGAGTGACTTTAGTGATGTGTGCAAGGGTGGTAGGGTAATTATAGGGCTAAAACAATGGGAATGGGATGTAGCACAACCACGATCTTGGGTTCTATCCCTAGCCATGTGAAAGAATAGAAATAGATAATTGGTCAAGGGGGGAGGGTGATACAATAGTTACAGATACTGGGTTCCCTGAAAAAAAGACCTGCTCCTGAGTCAACACCTGTATTTAAATCTGTCTCCTTGTCCAGGTGTTGCTGTGGCCCTGAAGCAAGCCATGACCACAGAATTCAAAATCTACCAGCTCCAAGTGGTGGCCAACTGCAGGGCTCTGTCTGAGGCCCTCACAGACCTAGGCTACAAAATAGTTACAGGTATACTAAATGCTCACAAAATTGGGCTGACCTTTCTTGGGTGGGTATATTGAAGTCTTGCCTCTTGCTTCATCTGGTCAGGGTGTGGTTTGCCACCAATGCATTGACTCTTGCCACCTCACACAGCTGAGCATACCCTCAGCTGTAGTTCTTTCCCTTCTGTGTGTTTTAGCAACTGCCATGTGATACCCAATATGCGGACTACACATTCTGGATAACAGAGATGTCAGATTACAGCTGTCACCCACTTGCAAGTGGCAAAGTCAGGATTCTTCCACTTGCTGATAGCTCACACCATCCATGAGGCCAGGGCACAGTAGGCTTTCCCTGGTTCCTCTCATGTATGATGACAGCCTTGTGACATGCCAGTCTATTTTTCTTTTTTTTTCTTTGACCTGGGATCTTTGGAATCATTCCTGCAGTACAGCCTGGGGCTGAAGTAAACAATGGTCTTCCAAGGCCACACCATGGTTTAAAAAGAGTTCAAAGTGGAAAGACCTAGAGGCTCAGGATCTTTATGACCTTGGGCTTGGTCCAGAAAGTTCTGTTATTATTGCTGTCCTCCTCATCGGTTAGCCGGCTGTGTCTATAAAAAGTGCCTGAGGTAATCAGCGTAACACAAAGACAGACTAGCTCACTTTTGGAGTATGTGGTCAAGTCCACAGTAGATTAACCCAATTAGTCCCTTTACTTTTGGGCAGGTACATCATGGTGGGAGCTTGTGGTGAACCACAGCCATTTAATTCACAGCCAGGGAAGAAGAAAGAAGAGAAGGGCTGAGATCCCATAGTCTTTCAGTGACCTAAAGACCTACTAAGCCTGTCTTTTGGGGGACAGGGTGAGTGTCTTTTTGAAACCGTTTCATTACATAGCCCAGGCTGGCCTCCAGTTCCAGAATGCATCATAGTGGCCAGCATCTGACCCATCTCTACAGGTTCTGTTACCTTTTGGTAACGCTAGAAGAGAGAGCAGGCCTTTAACACCATGAACTTTTAGGGAACCCTTGAGATCTGAATCTTAGCATTATTTATGTCACTAGTACTTATATCCTTTGGAATCTGAAGGCTCTGAACACAAACCAGATGCCTAAAAAGTTTGGATTAGCATTTTTGTGTTGGGGATGTTCAACCAATAAGGTCTAGCAAATATTCTAAAATATGAAAAAAAAATCCTCAAATCTCAAAACACTGCTTCTGGTCTTGAACATTTTGAATGATGGGTTTTGCCAGTCTGTTTTGCCATGGGGTTTAGAACAAAAGCACAGAGCGTCCCGAACATATATGGTCATTACCCCATCTCCAAGGTTAATTGCGCCTCTACTATAACTACTCCGGCACTACTCAGAAGGAGCTCTTTTGTTGTTTTGGTTTGAGTTTGGTTTTTTGGGACAAAGGTCTTACTATGTAGTCTTGGCTGGCCTAGATACTCCTGGCTGGCCTTGAATTCATTTGTGATCCACCTGCCTCTGCCCAGTGATGGGTGGGACTGATTTCTCATGCCTATCCCAGAGTCTTAACACTGGCATCAGAAAGGCTGGGGATGTGGCTCAGTGGTAGAGCGTTTACCTAGAGTCATTTGTCACAGAATATGAGACCTGAGTGCTCCTCACCTGTGTGGGTCTCCACCATGTCACGGCACAGGCAGTTAGAAGCTCTGCACCCCTTTATATGGCCAGTTATGCCATGTCCTCTTCCCAGTTCCTAGTGGAACATCTTCGCCCACCTCTCCAGAACGGCAGGTTCTTTTCCTTGTGTAGCCAACCTTCTAATTCCATTTTATCCAACTCTGTTTCCAGGTGGTTCTGATAATCATTTGATCCTAGTGGATCTCCGTTCTAAGGGTACCGATGGTGGAAGAGCTGAGAAGGTACTAGAAGCCTGTTCTATTGCCTGCAACAAGAATACCTGCCCAGGTGAGACTCCTCTGTGGTCATTCCTTTCACGGCCCTCCTATCTGCATTTCTTTCAGCTAGTGTTGGAGTTGACGAGAGTATTCAGCTCAGGAGACCGACCACTGTAGGGAAGGGCAGAAAGGAAAGGACAATCGAAGTGGCACAGCTGTAAGAGACAGGAACTTTTTAAACCAAGTAGCATTTCTCCTGTCAGGCCCACACGGATGTTAACCTCTGAAGGACCGAGCCACCCCCACAGGACTGCTTTTCATCAGTTAATACAGTGGCCCACATGCCTTACACCCTAGTTTTGAAGTCAGTCACTTCCTTGCTAGATCAAGTTGGGATTCACAGACTAGGATCTTTGCCCAACTTTCTTTTGAAAATACGTGGGCACAGTGTGTTTGATGCAGCTCAGGATCTTGTTTATCTCAAAGGTGACAAGAGCGCATTACGGCCCAGTGGACTGCGACTGGGGACCCCAGCATTGACATCCCGTGGACTTTTGGAGGAAGACTTCCAAAAAGTTGCACACTTTATCCACAGAGGTAAGGAAGGGTGAGGTATTGGAAGTTCAAATGTCTTGCTTGTGTGTATAGTTGCTCATGTGTTTTAGTAGCTAAGACCCAGCCATGGGTGAAAGCTGGTCTACAAATCCCTCTTTGTCTATTGACAAAGGACACAGTCCAGAATCATCTAGTTATAGCAGGATATGTAGTGAAGGAAGCCCCAGTTGGCACTCACTGTCTTTTGCACAGGGATAGAGCTGACTGTGCAGATTCAGAGCGACATGGCCGTGAGGGCCACACTGAAAGAGTTCAAGGAGAAGCTGGCGGGGGATGAGAAGTACCAGAGCGCTCTGAGGACTCTCCGGGAAGACGTGGAGAGTTTTGCTTCCAACTTCTTACTACCTGGATTGCCCGACTTCTGACAGTCCAATCCATGAGGGTAGGACTGTTCCAGGACCCTCTGAACCCTGTGCTCTCTCAAGACCACCAAGCTGCCCTGTAGTAGGCCACTGAGCCTGCACTACTTTGGAGGGTGTTTCTGACAGGCTGTTCTTATTTCAGAAATCTGGGACAGGTTATCAAGGACTATAAATTTGAAATTTCACTTCTTAACAGCTGTATATAACTAATTATTCTGGAAAAAAGTACTGTGTAGTCATTTGTTCTCACTTATTGATTGCAGTATGAGGCAGAGCTATTAAAGATTCCAGAATTCTCCTTTCTCAGTGGCCCTGTGGCAGGTAAGGAAATTTTCAGGTTCATCCTTGTGTTTTCTCTTCTTCCTGTTCTGTTGCCCAGTAGAATGGAGAGGAGCTCTGAGTTTTCTGCTCTGAGCTTAAGACTATAAACAAGACAGTTGTAAGCAAGACTTAGAAACAGGCGCTGGAAAGATGGCTCAGCACTGGCTGCTCTTTCCAAGGACCCTGGTTTAACCCCCAGTACTCACACGATGGATCACAATCATCTGTAACTCCAGTTCCAACACCTTCTGGCTTCTGAGGGCACCAGGTAAACATGAGCTGCAGACATACATATGGGCAAAATAGCAATACTCATAACATTTTGTTTTAAAGAAAAAAACACCGACGGCAGTTTGAATTACCTTATAGAAAGGCTATGGTGTCACTGTCACTTAGAGGGAATGCACGTACTCAGTATGTATTCATGCCTAGGACACAAACTATAGAACTGGTTGTCCCTATAGATGTGAAAATCCCTTTCTGGTTTGAGAATCAGCAGAGGCCAAAGGCTTTGTGTTATATCAGCTGCTTGTAATTAGGAACCCAAATGCCACCTTCCCAAAGAGTCTTTATTTTTCACATGGCTAAATTGCAAACCAATTTAATACACACAAATTTTTATCCACAGAATGTCTACAAGAATTATAGCTTTAAAAAATACAACCAATTTTTATATTTTAAAAATATCTGAACTCAAATAAATTAATATTTTTAAAAGTACACTCCTCATACTATTTGTTTGGCATTTACTCTGGTTAAACTTTGTGCATAATGCCTGTGGTACACGGTCACATCAGCAGTGCTCTGGTTCCACTACTGGGACTGCAACTTGCAGGTTGGGACACATATTCACAGACATGGTGGAACATGCAGTAATAAAATAGCTTCTTAGAAAATAGCAAGAGTTCATTGCAGACTGTGCTGCTCACTAACTGCTGTATGCCTCAGTCCAGCCTGCAGCTCCAGCTGGCCAGTATTAGAGTTTGCCCAAGGCTCCCTGGGAGCTGGTCCATCGTTGGTACTGTCTCCACCATGTGAAGGCAGTTGTGTCCGTTTCCGTGGGGTGTGGTGGCATACTGGTCCCCTCATCTCTGATTGTGGGGCCACTGAACTACTTTAGCAACCTTAAATCCAGGGACTTAATTCCTGCCTAGTTGAAGAAAACTACACAGCTCCAAGCTGGGCCTCTTGGGGACCTATGCTGTAAACCACCAACACACCAACACTGTAGGATGCTTTTTCCCCACTGCTACATCTCATCTGTTCCTGCTGTTCCTTCCCTAAGCTTTAACGTTACCAAACCTTACTGGACCAAGGGCTCAGGGAAACTGTGTTTAAGCTCAAGCAAGGTTTTGCTTTCAGAGCAAAAGGAATCTAAACCTTGCTCCTTTCTGCAGTGTGTCCCTTAAAAATTCCAGTTTGATCACAGTTTTAGGGTAAAGCCAGAAAGCTGGCTATTCATTTCAAAGTACAAGCCAAGGCACTTTCTTAGGAGCTTTCTAGGGAAGTAGAAAGTAGCCTGGATGGCTACTGCCATGAGGGTTTGGTACCTCCAGAGGCCCTACACCTGATGATGCATCATCTCTGACTGGGTAAGCTACTGCTACCCAAACATTTGGGAGATAAACCATGGTGGCTCTAGCACAGGACATTGGTCCAGTATATAGCACTCAGGCTGGGGAGTGGCATAGACTGAGCAATGTAGGAGGTGGCCAAGATGCATACAAGATAACCTAGAAGCTTTGCCTCCATCCAGTACCACACAGCACTGCTGGTTTTGATACTTGGCAAGGGAGAAGGGAGATCTCCTGACCTTCCTAGAATTATGTTGAAATCCTTGTACTTTAAATATGGCAACTGATCTAAAATAAAGGAGTTAAAAGTCAGATTAGAAATGACAGGTCATTACTGAAGTCCAGTTCCAAGTTTAAGAGTAACTTCAGCCACTTCAATAGCAAATCATGGAGGGGTTAAAACATTTATTTTTGAGACAAGGTCTGTGTAGACTAGGCTGGTCTCGAACCCGGAGATTCACCTGCCTCTGCCTCCTTTGTGCTGGGATTAAAGGCGTGCGCCACCACCACCTGGCTGAATTAAAACATTTTTAATCCAAGGTTCTACTGAAGGGAAATGGTGAGGCAGGAGATGGCAACTCAAGCCAGTATGTTCCAATGTCCCCAAACACTATAGGGAAGACTGTGGACTGACCTCAGCAATGGAGCATGTGAATGTCCAGTAACATACAAGCATTACTTGTACAATGGTAAAAGTAATGTACCAGTTCAATTGGATGGTTCTTAAACTAGACAGCTTTAGAAATAGGAAGGCAAATAATTGCTTGGCAGTCAAATTGAAATAAACCTGACTTGCCAGTTTTACTGCCAGAATTCAAAATGATAGGAATAAAGAAGGGGCTCTGTTATCCTTCTGTGGGGTGTTTTTAATAGGATAATTTAAAGTAGCCAGCCTAGGGATACAGCTCAGTTGGTAGGGTGCTTGCCTAGCATGTATGAAGTTCTGGGCTCATTCCCCAAAACTGTATAATCTAGGCATGACAGACCTGCAAAGCATGCAGAGGCAGGAGGATCAGAAGTTCAAAGTCATCGTTGGCCATATGAGGCTGTCTCAAAAGAACAAAACAAACAAAAGCCTTACTAGCCTAGAAATTGAGAAACACTTCAGATGGAAACCTTTTGTTCTTTGAGACAGGGTGTCATTATGTGGCTCTGGCTAGTCTGGAACTCATGTAGGTCAGGGTAACCTCTAGCTCACAGAGAGCCACCTCTTGAATGCTAGGATTAAAGATATGTGCCACCACGCCCAATGACAAATGAAAATTCAAGGAGTTGAGTCCTGCTGCATAGGTCTCCACAGCATCAAAGTGTGTAGAAATACTACTTCTAAAGGATTCCAGTCCTCCACAGCAGAGGAAAACTCGGTCCAAACTCAGCCTCTATGACTAAGACCCTGAGAGGAAGCATGCTTTCAGCACTAAGTAATCCTTCCAAATCACCAAGCCTAAATCCAGTCGCTGGGTCTGGTGGCACACACCTATCATCTCAGCAACTGGGATGTGGAGGCAGAAGGATCAAGAATTCAGGGTTATCCTGAATTCATACTGAATTTAGACCCATTCTGGGTTAACATGAGATCCTGTCTCAAAAACAAAACAAAAAAAGTAAATCCTAGAGACGCCATTTCCACAGCTGCTACACAAGACTGTTGTGCCCACTCCACATCAGTCATGGCTTTGTCTTCTGAGTCACCCTGTGGCTGAATGCCAATTGCACATGGAGCTCCACTTCAGACCACTGAAGTTTGTTTTCAGTATCCAGAAGGCCAAGTGTGGCTGCAGCTCTCCCGCCTTTCTCAGTGTAGGGAACAGTGTTGACCTTCGAGTCCCCATGCTGAGGTAGTACCAGAAACTGACCACCTCCCAGCCTGGCTCTTGAGCTCCATAACACATTCATCCTTGGAGGCCTGAGGAAACGCCACTTTGCCAACCAGCCAAAGTCGCATCTAGGAACTCTGAGAAGCAATAGCAGATGAGGGAGCCCATGAGGAGAAACCACAGCTGCTAAGGTGTCTGTAAATACAGTGACAAAATCCTGGATCTCTGTCAAAGCCTCAGAAACAAAGCCACATACTGTCTAAGTGAAATGGGGACCATGACCTGAAGCCATGAACCAGAACCAACAGGCTGCAACTTCGTGTCAAACGCAGGAGCAATATGCTGCCAAGCCATCTTTGGTTACTTGGCTTCTACAGGGTTCCTTCTTGTGAGAGACCTCAGTGGTGTGGCCAGCTGAGAGACCTGAGTGCAGGGGACACAGCATCTAATAGATGCACGCACAGGGCTGATCCATGATCCAGGTTCAATTTACTGCAGGGTTGTTTTTTGTTTTTTTTTTTTTTTTTTTTTTTGAGCAAATTAAAAAAGGAGCAGTAACAACCAGAGCTCCTATTTAGGGAGAAAACACTTTTAAACAGGTCTCACACTTTCCAGACTGAGGAGTGCTCCATGTAGCACATGAGGCATAGCAGAAGCAGCTGCAACAGGAGTCCCAGGGAGGTCATGATGATGGCCACCAGTGGGTCAGGTAGGGACTGAAAGGGACACACATGGGGATGACTGTAAGGATGGAGGTGCACACTGCCTCTCAGGTATGGATCTATAGTCTATAATGATAGCCACCAGAAGCTGGAACAGGATAGCCTTGCTCCTAAGTTCCAGTCAGAACTCAGTTGTCACCAAGCCCCTAGGCCGCAGGAGAGGTAACAGAGTGCTACATCCCTTTCCAGGGGTGTTTGAGTTAATGCTGTGGCCGAGAAGAGCCAGTGGGCAGCTCCTGCCATACAAGTGGGGAATGGGCTAGGGCCCACTTCATCTACACCCCTGAAGGTTCTCATATGGGCTATAGCCATTTGACACCTGCTTCACATCCAGGACCACTGTAAGGACCCCCAGGGACTCAATAAGCACTTCCTTGACAGAGGGGAAGATAGGACAAGGGGCCACTTCTGCATCCCCCAGAGCCCAGATGTGTCTTTCTCCAACTGTCCAGAGCACTTTTCCTCCTGGTCCTTGTTCAGAAGCCTCCCCTCAGTTACTGGGCTCCAGGAAGCCAAGTAAAGGGCCTTGGTAGAGGTAGATGGAGGTGATGGCTGTCTTGTTCCTACACACACCAATTCCCAGGCTGATTCTGCCACTGGTGTCATCTGGGCTTTGGCTACTTAGCTTCATCTTTTCCAGCCCCAAAGGGTCTGGAGCTTTCTTCTTCCTGCCCAGACTGTTGATCCTTGGAGAATTAAGGACAACCCCTATTTGACAGCTACTTCCCCATGGAACCAAGAGCAGCCACTTCTGGAGAGCCAGGCTCCACCTCTGCTTGGCCCACTTCACACACTGCCCAGGGCTAGATGGGAACCACGACTGCCACCTGTTTCCTTCCTGCTGACATCAGAAAGCTCAACACTCCAGCTCAGGCAACCATTTAGTCACACCGACCTTTTCCCTTCCCATACCGAGTCACAGGTCTTGGTCATGGTAGCTGGAACCCTTAGATTTTATACAAAAAGCTGGGGACATAGTCAAACCTGAGTAGGGGTTGGATGGTCTCAGGTGACTCCTGCATGTAGTGCAGTTTCAACAGCTCAGCCAGGTACTGCACCACCCTGATGTCCTCATTCACGAGTCCCAGGTTGAGCTTGAGGAAGCTGGCTTGTCTGCTGGCCACGGCTTCTTGTGTCTCCCCACTGTGGGCAGGCAGATGCAGGTGGTGGCAGAAGGTGTAGAGGAATGCCTTGGAGCAGAGCTGGGTGAGCATGCTCTGGACGTGCAGGTAGTATGTGCTTCCTCTCTTGATCTGGGTGCGATGGTCGGCCAGGCGGGGTACCAGTGTTCCCCTGTACAGGGGGCAGCGTAGGGTCTTGCTGTCCAGGTCCAGGATGCTCGTATAGCGACTGTAACGGCTCAGGGTATGGAGGGTACCCATACTGGCAGGGGAGGCCACTCTGAAAAAGATAGGCCAAGGTCAGAAAAGGTAAGGGTTGGAAAACTGGAGGCAGATACTTAAGAGATGAGGCTTACTGTCCCCAAACTAACTCCCTCCCAACTAGAGGAAGTTCAAATGCTTTGGTTCCCGAGGCCCTGGGCAGTTTGATTCCTGATGGCCTCTGAAGCATCTATTACTTGACTAAATGGATGCTCCACAGAATGAGCCAAACTTTCAGTGGTGCTCTAGGAGCCCCTGGCCGTCTGCTGTCCCTGGAATCCTTCACGGCAGATGGAAGCACTTGCAGGCCTCCCTCTTCCTTTACCCTTTCTGAGCCTCATCTCTGAGATCTGGGTCACCAGCATGACAAACTAAGTCATCTAGGATGGGACCTGGCCTTCAGTGGGTGCTGCTATCACTGTTACTACTCTGAGCCCACATCCACCCAGTGTGGTGGCTGATGGGGAATTCTCCATTCTAGAGACCTGGAATGGCTGAGCTGCATCTCCCTCAGTGCTATGTCCCCAGTGCCAGCAGCATGTGTTCCAAGGGAATGAAGTGGAACAGTCCAACTGCTCAGCCTTCCAAGGCTGTTCCCTAAAAACCTCCCTCAAGTTTCTCAGAAAGGCATAAGTTCCTTTTCTTCCCATCTCTGTTCTAAGCATGCTTTCCCTAATACTGAGCTTTGCTCTCCAATGCTCCCCTCCCTGCCAGCTGGCTTCTTGTCCACCATGTGGCTGACCTCCATGCCTAGTTCAAACAGCAGGGTGCTCTAGGTCTCTCCTCTTTAAACTCCCACCTTTGAGTCTGTAATAAACTTCTAAAAGTAAAACAAAACAAAAATAGCCTTCCTCAAGAGGATGGGGTAGGGGGTAGAGTAGTAGAAGGTTTGTCTGCCATGCACAGGTCAGGGTTTCCATTGCAGCATAAGAAAACAAAAGCTCTCCTTTAGAGCAGTCTTTCCACGAGCATAGGCATTCCCTGCAAGCCTAGCAAACAGAACTGACAAGATTTTACAGGCGACCTTCCTCTAACATTTAGGGCACGATATATATATTTTAAGATTTATTTATTATGTATACAACACTGCTTCCATGTATGCTTGCATGCCAGAAGAGGGCACCAGACCTCATTATAGATGACTGTGAGCCACCAGGTGGTTGCTGGGAATTGAACTCAGGACCTTTGGAAGAACAGTCAGTGCTCTTAACCTCTGAGCCATCTCTCCAGCCCCTTAGGGCACAATATTATACGAGAAAAAAAAAAAAACACCACTGGGACCGCAGCCATTTTTTCCTTGGTGCATCTCATAATTATTTACTGAGCATCTGAGCATCTATTACCTAATCAGGCATTGACCTGGGAGCTGAGACCACAATGAAGGATGTCTTAGAGTCTTGACTTGCTCCTCTTCATGGGAGCATTGGACTTCAGAGTGGGACCTGGGGCTTGTGGAAGGCCTGAAGACCACAGCAACGTCAGCTCAGAATTCAAATGGCAGGACACACACAGGCCCTAAACCAATGGCAGTGGGTGGACAGCACACCCCATGCACAAGGGAGAACTGGGGCCTATAGGTGAGAAGCAGTCTTGAGGGCAGTAAGAGATCTGAAGAGAGCGTCCTCACCTTCTGCCAATCCCAATGCCTCAATGGCTTGCCTTTACCACTCTGCACCAGCTTCTCTATCTCGGGGCAGGCACACCTGAGCTCTGCACGGATGGCTCCGCTGGCTTTCCATTAGGCTCAGCACAACTCCCCCTGTCTGATCCTCCATCTCTAGCCTTTCCTGAGATTCAGCCGTGGCACTCCCTTCCTCCCAGATGTTGGCTCCTTCCAACATCTCCCATTTCTGTTCCCCATAAAACTCTTCCTCAGGAAGCCAAATACACAATCAGGCCCCAGGTCTTTTGCTCCATTACAGTGAACACAGCCTATTCCCCTCCAAGTTACTGTCACCATCCGAACTAGGGAAGCCACCAGGATTGAGGAGTATGAGGTCACCCAGCCAGGACCCTGCCTAAGCCTCCATCTCCCCTGACTCTCCTGCTAGAACTGGGTCCTGTTTACCCTTTATTCCTGATCTCCTCACTGCTGTTTAGCAAGTCCCACACTTCTCCCTGGCGCTCATTTAAAATGATGGGAGACTCCTCAGTGGCTGACCCAACCTTCTGTTGCCTGGCAGAAGGCCTGTGTGGGGAAAAAGAATCGAGCCAGGGGAGCTGGTGGTTCAAGGTGACATTCTCTGAAAACTACTTGAGCAGTTCCAGGTGAAGCCAAGACTGGAGGATTCAGACGAACCCTGCTCACAGAACTAGCCCTGCGGCAGCCCACGGCTCTGTGGACAAGAGTGCCACTACACAAAAACTCTCACTCTGCATCCCTTTTTTTCTTTTTAAAGTCAATGTCTTGTTAATACAGTCTAGACTGGCCTCCACATAGCTAACCAATAAGGTCAGGAACTGCTATAAAATGACATCTCCCAATCCGGGCCCCTTTCCAGCTCTGGAAGGTGGCACTGGGAGCAGAGGCACACAACGTGACTCTAGGAGTCCAGATCCACCACAGCGAGAAGGCAGCGCCAGCACTGACCTAGACCCTGTTGCTCCCACTGCAATCATCATCCTCCTCTGACAGCCCTCACCTCAGGTGTCCTAGCGTCACAGTTTCAGGAAGATGCCAGTTCCCTTTCAACTGCAATAGTGAGTATGCTTAGAAGAAACGCATTGTCTCTGCTAGGAAAAGAGGCCCACTTCCCAGGGCCTCTCTGGGTTAGCTGAGACCCTCCCATCGCCATGCCACTTCGAAGTGGCTCCTGTCTGGGGAAATCATTTCTTGGAGCACTGTGTAGGCACTGACACTCGTATAGGAGCGTCCCAACATCTGTGCCCACCTCAGTAGAATACACTGTATCTCATATGCTATAGGATGTGCTCACCTGTCGCCTTCACTTAGAGTGCACGCTTGTAGAGACGAGTCAATAATAGGCACCTGTATCGTAAGACAGGCTTTACCAGCTGACTACAGTGAAGGCAAAAGCCCTGGAGAAGTTAAGTTGGTGGCATGGTGACAGAATGGGGGTCAGATTCAACATGGCTGGATTACCTTGGAATTCAGGCACTGGGCAGAGGCTGGCTCTTCACTAGCCTCATAATACTTAGCAAATGACCATTCAACAAGTTGACTGTTTTCTTGGAACACAGGAATGACCTGCCCAAATACTTGTGTGAATAAGCCACGGCAAGGTAACACCATAACATCAAACAGGGAAAAGACAAGCTCTTGTGACTCCTCGCTTCCGGAGCGAATACAACAGCAGAGTACAAGCTACTGGAGTTCTACATCTCCCACAGTGACAGCCACAGTTCTTTATGCCAATGTGAGCTGCAGTCAGAATGAACATAGCATCTTCAAATCCACTCACTCTCTGATTTCACTGGAGCAAGACTCCATTTCTTATCTCAGACAGACCAACTGATTTAGAATCTGATTGGGAATTCATGATTTAAAAAACTCTCCCAGGGGATGGGAATGTAATTCAGAAGTAGCATGTCTGCCTAGCATACACAGGCCCTGGGTTCTATCACTAGCACCAAACATACACAACGAATAATTCTCCCAAACGGTCTGACATGGAAGTGGGAAGGGCCCCCAGCACTGGCAATCACTTAGCAACTGTGAACCCCCTCTCCATGACAGATAAGGCAACAAAATCAAGAGTAATTTGCCAAAGGTAAGAACAGTGAGTTGGTTATCCATTGTCCAAAAAGCAAGCTTCCCTTTTCTGGGGTCCACAGAACAACCTGCTTCATCTCTTAATGTCTAGTGTTTCTTCCCCACCACCTGGAACCAGTTACCTCTGTAGGCCAATAAGCTTCCACTTCTGAAAATCCATAATATGCAAAGGGGAAGAAATCCAGTGCTTCACTGGCTTGGCATAGTAGCCATAGCTGGGAACAAAGATAGACAGTGCGGTTACAAGCTTTCTGACTATGGTTTCGTCTTCGCCCAGGACCACAAGCGTCCTCCCGCTAAGTAGGGAGTAGATGGCTGGGTGGGCGAAGGGGTACTGGCGGATGAATTTTAAGGCATTCTGGCCAGCTCTCTTCTTGTGTCTCTCAGAGGACAGGCCAGCAGAGTGAGCAGACAGGGTTCTGTCTGAGCTGGTAGAGGCCACACTGCTCATGTAGCTTGCGGTGTCCGAGTAGTTATCCAGGCTTGTCTTACTAACATCTCGGCTAGCCAGAAGGCAGCTTGGATCCAGTTCATAAGCTGGGAACATCTCACAGCTATTGTCTCGGGGAGAAGGGTCAGTGTTTTCCATCTCGACGTCCACATGGAACCCCTGGTCCTTCTGCCTGGAGCTCTGTGGGGGGATGCTCACCACACCATCCTCATCAGAAAGAGTGTAAGCCGGGGTGGGAAGAGGAACCAGCTGACCTTCACTCGCCTTTCCAATAGAGCAGCTGGAGTCTATTTGGGATGGGGTATTTTCCAAGCTGCCCTCCTGAGTCTCACCCAGTTCTGGTGAGCAGACACTTGCCTCGAAATGGATGGCCCCCTCACTATCTGCATAGGTTTCTTCCTCATTAATGGCACTTGGGTAGCTGGCCTTAAAGTCATCAGGAATGAGGGCCTCAGATGGGCAGGTGCTTAAGACTTCAATACTGTCCTCACTGATTGTCCTGTGGCTGACTGCCTTGCTACGGACTACGTGGGGACTCAATGGCACCGTGAGGCTGGCCTGGCTGTCAGATTTAGACAGCACAGAGGATGACTTCTCGGTGCCCAGAACCTCGATGCTTTCCCCACTGCTGATGCTCCCTTTCATATCCATATCCAGGTAGTCCAGGTTTTCTTGGGGGTCAAAATTGCTTGACTCTGCTGCTTCCACTTCCTTGTATTCTTCATCTCCAAGTTCCTGCTCCATCTTGATCAAAACAGACTCCACACTGGACTTATATGAACCAACACTAATTAACACTTTAGGAATGGGACATTCTTCCACAGGCCTGGAAGGCAGCCTGTCCTGACTGGGCCGAAAGGGCACATTCTCTTGTTTCTCCATCCTGTCATCAACCTCCATAAAGTCTTCAAAGAGGAAATTTGTTATGTGTTGTTGTTTCCGAAGTGCTCTGTCAATCTGACTAGTCAGGAGGTAGCATAGGTCTCCCCGGAACATGTGTTCAATGTGGCTAAGCTGGGCCAGGGTCTGAGTGAAATATTCAGTGTCACAGAGTTCCTCCAAGGTCTTCAACTTCTTGTCAAAACACTTGGTGGACTTTGCTTTGATGAGTTTCGGGGTGTAAGCTGGTCTGCACGTATAACGGTCTGCATTAGCTGACTCCTCGGGGTTAGAGGTAGTGGAGACCTGGGCAGCCTGGTCTTGGGTGTGCTCCATATCGCCAGGACGCAAAGCAGGTATCTTCATCTTCTGGCGAGGGTACGAGCGGATCTGCCTCAGCAAATCTTGATGCTCAATGATGGACTTCTCCACGTTGGCCAATTCATTGGCTTTCTCAATTGCCTGAGATGTATAAAAACCTTTGTCATTGGCTTTCTTTTGGATCTCGGTTTCTGTGTGCAGCACAGTTCTCGTATAATCCAAGTCTTTCAGCTTTTTTTCAAGTTCCCCAGCAAATGCCTTCCTGTTACCCATCTTCAAGCACTCGGATGCTTTGGAAAATTCAGCCGAAAGCTCCTGGAATTGCTGCATGATTTTATGCTGGTCCGCAGAGATATAAGCCATACAAAAGGGCCTCACAAAGCCACGGGCCTCCAGGTCATACAAGGTGAGGTGGTGCACATATGCAAAGGCCCCTTCCTTAGAGTCTCCCAGCACCACTTTGGAGTCCTCCACAAAGTTCAACTTGGGGTAGGCAGAACCAGGAGGATGACCAACGAATGAAGCCTGGTAATCCACTGACATGATCCGCAAGGAGAAGTAATTGAGATCAAAAGTGCCAAAAACTTTGGCGTCATTGGGGATGGTCAGCAAGGGCTGAGGTCCCACCTGTTCAGAGAACTCGGAAATAAGGATGAAGTCCCTGGAGAACTTGGCCCCGGACAGTTTAGACCAGGGGTTAGCCCCTTGGCTGGCATAGGGGAAGAGAGGTACTGAGTACTCCTCCGGCAAGGAGGGCTCATTGTAAGGTTCTTCCTCATACTCGTCTTCCTTGGTGAAGGCCACCACATCAGGGGCGCTGATCATATTTCCTGAAATACGGAGAGAACATTGAGAGGAAATGGAAAATAATGCGTGGTTAGTCGGCGGGGAAGTCCGGCCTCTGGATGAGGAAGCAAAGCTCTTACGGCCTTCTTTGGACTTTCAGGGGTCCTAAGATGCCTCTCACACACCCAAGAATTCAAATTCCCGAAGATTATCAGGGTTTGGGACCTGGGAAACCCTGGGAAGCCTCATGAACTCCAAAGCTGCAAGCGCAGATGACGGAGGAGGCTAGCCACTCTCGCTGTTTCCCCGGCTGTCACAAGGCTTCTTGAACCGAAATCACTAGCACTCCCCGGAACCTACCAGTGACATTAACAGCTCCAGCACTGATCAGGTTCCTTAGTCCTAGTCACGGACGGCTGCAGAGTCAGTTAAATGAACCTCCCCAAAACCTAAGAGCAGAAACTGTTGCGGCTCCTAGGACTGCACTGTCCCAGGGAAGAAGCTACCGCGGCACCACCATCTTGGTATCACATGACTCCCAAGCATCAGCGTCGCGTGACCCGGAAACGCTCACATTAACTTCCGAATAAGTGGCGCCTTTTAAAAGGCACTGTCAATCAGTCCCTCCTGAGGACAAGTCCCATTAACCAACCACTGTCCTAAAGAAAGAGAAAGTAGAATACAGTGAGGTGGGAGGAAGGAGGAGAAACGGTGATGGGTGAGCGTGCCGGGGCATGAAGCATTCTGGGAGTTGTAGTTCGAGGCTGCTCGGTTAGCGGAAGTTGTCAGTGAGCGCGAGTTTAAGCGGATCTCTGAGGCGTGGGTTCCACGCTGAGGCAGCCAGTGGCCTGGAAAAGGTGCACTGTTAAAGTAACTCTCAGAGGTGTGCCTCGTGGCATCTCCTCTGGGTTCCCCAACATGTACGGGGCACCGTGGAGTTGCTGCTGGAGCAGGGCCTAGGGAATGATCTTCCCAATCACTCTCTTAGCGTTCCGGTGGCAGCGACGGCCTGGAGGCCGTGCCTTGTCCCGCGCTGCCATGGAAGTGGCCTTCCGAGGAGTGCGAAAAGTTCTCTGTGTGGCTGAGAAAAACGACGCTGCCAAGGGGATCGCCGACTTGCTGTCCAATGGTCGCATGCGGCGGGTAAGGAGCTTTTGGGTTCGACTTCCTTGAGGAACGCCCACAAAGTGAGACCTCGCGCGCGTTGGGTACCCAAAGCGGAGGCGGAAGCGACTCCGCCTGTAGCCCGGCCGGGACCCTCTCCCACCAGTCCTCACGCCTCGGGCTCCCCTCGAACTTCAGGCTGCCTTAAATGTAGCCCTTTAACGGCATTTAATAGATCTTTGCCCGTTGTCTCTGTCTGATCGTCTCAGATACCTATGGACGATGGGTCTTCTGTGGGTCTGGAGCGATTGAGAGCAAACATGTATTTTCGCATTCTCTCTTGGTGAGGCTGAAGTTCAGTTGAGTTGGAAACCCGTACCAAACTCCTTTTGCTTAGTGTTCCAACTTTATTTATCGTTCCTATCCCTGCATTCTACGGCACGGGTGACTTTAGGTCTTGGTGGCAGTGATAATATTAAGGTTTGGGAGCTAGAGGGGAAGTCATTACTACTCCTATAGACTGATTCCAAGATACACAGAGATAGGACTATCTCGGAAGATGAAAAAGACAGAACCCCAAGAACTGTTGCAGCCGTTCCTTCTCTTTGTAAATAGCAGGATCTCTAGACTTCCAGCCTCCAGTTCTGAAACAGTGGGAGGGGAGTCAAGGTTGGGTGGACGCTAGCCCCCAACTTCACCTCTTCAAAGTGTCGAATAGTTAAAAAAAAAAAAAAAAAGCATTGAGTAGTAATTCTCTTTTTCTGAGAGAGGGTCTCACTGTGTGGCCCTGGCTACATAGACCAGGCTGGCCTTGAACAAACAGATCTGTTTGCTTCTGTCTTCCAAGCACTGGGGTTACAGTTGATGTCCAGCCTAACTACTGTTTAAATGTCTTCTTTCTTTTCTTTTCGTTTTTTTTTGGGGGGGAGGAGGGGTTGCCTGCATGTATGCCTTGTTTCACATGTATGCCCATGAAGCCATACATGTGTTTCATATGTATATCATGGATGCCAGAAGTGGGCATCAGATCCCCTAGAACTGAAAGTACAAATGGTTGTTAGCCACTAGGAATCAAACATAGGTAACTCTGGAAGAGCAACAAGTGCCTTTAGCCATTGAGCAATCTCTCCAGCCCCTTAAATGTTTATTTTAAGACATCTTCCCCCCACACACATAGTTCTCCCTACTGGGCCTGGGATACCTTTCTCTCTGTCTCTCTCTGTCTTTGTCTCTCTCTCTTTTTTTTTTTTTCCTTTCCTTGTTTTGTTTTGTTTTTCCTGACAGGGTCTCTCTGTAGTGTAGCCCTGGTTGTTCTGGAACTAACTATGTAGACCAAGCCAGGGCTACTGCTGCTGCTTCTGCTTCTTGTTGTTGTTGTTGTTGTTGTTCTTCTTCTTCTTCTTCTTCTTCTTCTTCTTTTCCTCCTCTTCCTCCTCCTTCTCCTCCTCCTCCTCCTTCTTCTTTTTAAATTAAGGTTTATTTATTTATTATGTATAGAGTGTTCTGCCTGCTTGCCAGAAGAGGGCACCAGATCTCATTACTGATGTTTGTGAGCCACCATGTGGTTGCTGGGAATTGAATTCAGGACCTCTGCAAGAGCAACCAATGCTCTTAACCTCTGAGCCATCTCTCCAGGGATTCTTAATAATTTATCACTGTGGCATGTAGAAGGCATCTTCTGTACCCTGAATGCTGAATCTGGAATAGCAGAGCTTGCTGCTGCTTTTCTGATACCCATAAGTACAGAGGCACTGAGTCTTTATTCCAGTGCTTTATTCCAGAAGCTGGCAATCTGCAAAGACAGTCTTCCAGTCTCCAGCTGGCAGATTATGTAGGGAGGAGGGGGGAGCAGGGTAGAGAAAGAAAGGCAGTCAGGAAAAAGAAAAAAGGAAGAAGAAGAAAATCCAACCCCCCACTAACAAAAACAGTAACTGAAGGGACTCTGGCCAGCTCGAGCATGGCCACCATTGGCTCCTGGAGCCAATACTTTTCCTTTCAGTAACAACAGAGCAGGTTAATGGTGGTGAGCATGACAGAGCAAACGACACTCCTTTAAAGAGACAAACTTACCTTCTGGAACTAGAGAGTATAATGCTTATTCTACCCATACTTAAGACACTTAAAAGTTTTGTTGTGAGACATTTTCTCCAAATTGAAACATGAATCCCATCCCCCCACGCCCACCTCCCCACCCTCACCCTGGCAAAGCCAAGGCCTTCAAAGTTCCAGGAAGCAGGTATTTGAGGATTGCAGAAGGCAGCTGGCCCAATTCCAGACACCCAGTAGTGGCAAAAAAGAGACAACAGACAAGCAGCTTATCTAAGGGAAACAGCTAACTTCCTCATTCTGCCCCAAATAAATCTCTGTCCTCACTGCTCCCTCAGCCTCAAGCAGGCAATGCTCTTCTCTTGAACTCTGGGAGCCCTAGAGCGGGATTGTTGGGATATGTGGAGATACCTTTAGTTTGTTCAGAAACCACCAAACTTTTCCACTTGCTTTGCTAGATGGTGGTGACACACACCTTTAATCCCAGCACTCAGAAGGCAGAGGCAGGCGGATCTCAGTGAGTTTGAGGCGAGCCTGGCCTACAAAGTGAGTTTAGAACAACCAGGGCTGTTACACAGAGAAACCATGCCTCGAGAAAACAAAAAACAAAAGAAAAGAAAAAGAAATACTTGCTTTTCTTTTTAAACTCACAGTTTAAATTTTTATTCATTCGTGTATTGTGTCTGTGCCTGTGTAGGTGCACATGTGCCACAGCATGTGTATAGTAGTCAGAGGAACTCTTGTGGGAGTCAGTGCTCTCTTTTACCATGTGGTTTTCAGGAATCGAACTCAGATCATCAAGTTTCGCAGCAAGCACCCTTACCCTCTGAACTATCTTGCTGGCTCTAAGTTTTAGTTGTCTTTGATCCACTTTTTTAGCTCATATTTCTGTATATGTGTCCCACCTCATCCTTTTGGTATATGGAGATCTATAATGTCCCAGCATTATTTGATGAAGTCTGTTCTTTGAACATACTCAGTACCCTTGTCAAAGATCAATTAGCAAAGAAAAGTTTTAATCCCAGGATTCAGAAAACAAATCAGGAAAGCAAGTTTGAAGTCAACTTGGGCTGTATAGTGAGACTCTTTCAAAAAACACAAAATGAGGGTCTAGAGAGCTGGCTCAGTGATTAAGAGCACTGACTGATCCTGTATGGGCCTGAGTTCTTTTCACAGAACCCACGTCAGATGGCTCACCACCATCTGTAACTTCAGCTCCAGGGGACCCAGCATTCTCCTCTAGCCTCCAGGTACCCAGGTACATGTGGCATACATTCTCTTTCAAATTTGAATTCAAGGGGGAAAAAAAACATAAAATGGGCTAGGGAGATTGTCAGTAAGCACGTGCTACACAAGTGTGAGAACAGGAGTTCAATCACAAGCACACACTTAAAAAGTTGGGTGTGGTGACATGCACGTGTAGCCCTAGAACTGGGAAGGCAGAGACAAAATGATCCCTGGAGCTTGCCAGCCACCCAGTCTGGCTAAACTGAGAAGCTTCAGGTTCAGTGAGAGACCCTGTCCCAGTCAATAAGGTAAAGAGCAAAGAGGAGGACACCTGACATTGACCTCTGCCCTTTACACATAGTGTGGAGGGTGTCAGCCAGCGAGGCAAGTTCCACCATTGAGTTATATTCTGAGCTCTCATGATTACTATAGGTTTTTTGTTTTAAAATTAAATCTGATATTTTTAGTTCTTGTAGTTTTTATGATTTATTTCTTTGCATTGGTGCATCTGTGTAAGGATGCTGGATCCCTGGAACTGGAATTATAGACAGTTGTGAACTGCCATGTGGGTGCTGGGAATTGAACCTGGGTTCTCTGGAAGAGCAGCTAGTGCTCTTAACTGCTGAGCCATCTCTCCAGCCCCTAGTTATTATAATTTTATAGTGAGTTTTGAAATTAAGATCGAGTTCTCCAACTTTATTCTTTTTCAGGATCATTTTGGTCTTAATGAACCATTCCAGTTCCATATGAATTTTAGGATCAGCTTTCTTATTTTTGCACAAAAGTATTAAATTTTCATAAAGAGGCCAATGAAATGATTGCATTAATAAGGTCAGCATTTTCATGATCAGAAAGAAAATCATTAGTGAGAAATGATTGTCCAAATAACATGTTGTATGGACTTGAGCCTAATTTCTAAGGAGTGTGAGCTTTTAGACAGTTGAAAAAAAACATAGCAGTCATTTTAATCTTTGCTTATATTTTCCTGTTGGGCTAACATGACACAGCCAGGCGGTAACACACTCCTTTAATCTCAGTATTTGGGAGACAGAGGCAGGCAGATCCAGGACAGTCAGGACTCTTACACAGAGAGACCCTGTCTCAAAAAGCCAGAAAAGAAAGAAACCTTGCTCTTGCTCTGACTTCTCAATGGTGGACTGTAACTACCATTTCCTCCCCTAAGTTTGTTTTGGTAAGAACATTTTATCACAGCAACAGAAAGGAACTAAAACAGGCGTTTAAGACCATGCTGTTGATCAGAACTATTTTTAAGCCAGATGTGGTGGCACATGTCTTTAATCACAGCAGTCAGGAGGCAGGCACAGGCAGATCACTATGAGTTGGAGGGCAGCCTGTTCTACATAGCAAGTTCCAGACCAGCCAAGGCTGGGTAGAAAGACTCTGTTTCAAAACAACAATAATAAGAAAAATTAGCTGTTTTCCTTTTTACTTACTGTCAAGGCCTGTTGAGTGTCTGTCTTCAGGGGTTACTTGAGCTTGGGGAGGCTTCTGGTCTTTAACCTTTTACTGGTTGTGCCATGAATCAAGGCCTTCCTCACCGTAGCTTCTCTTTGGAAGCCTTGAGGGTGTTTTCCTCTCTGGTTCCCTTCTTTAGAGGCCATGTGACTTTCCCATGGCCTCTCTAATAAAGAGGACAGGAGACTCTCAGGGCTGCAGGACCCTTTAAGAGATGTCCCATAGTCTCCTGGGACCTAGCTGACTTTGAGAATGGTCCCTCTATTCACATTAATAGAGGCCTTTAGGCATTATTGAATACTGAGGTCAGTTACACCAGTCTTGTACATTTAACTTTTGTGTAACATTTAGATTAAAAAGTGGGAAAAACCAAACGCTTTTACATAAATCCTGATTAAACATACATTTTTGTTCTATAAACCAGTCCTTGTGAATGCTACAAATGTCACTTACACAGACTTTCCTGATTTGCTAAGGCTTCCAAGCTTTGTCTCAGTCTTTTGTTTTGTTTTGTTTTGTTTTTTCAAGACAGGGTTTCTTTGTGTAGCCCTGGCTGTCCTGGAACTCACTCTGTAGATTAGGCTGGCCTCAAACTCACATAGATCCACTTACCTATGCCTCCCTGAGTGCTGGGATTAAAGGCATGCGCCACCACCGACATGCAATCTTTCTTATTCTATAAATATGTTGTTATCGTAACCCAGGGCAAAGTCTTATCATATGTCATACAGAAAAATCCTTTTCTGCTAAAAATGTCTTTTTCTTGCATCCTCTGAACATTTGCTTTTTCTATTTACTTCCCCCTTTTATTTATTTTTTTTCAATATTTATTTATTTATTTATTTATTATGTATACAATATTCTGTCTGTGTGTGTGCCTGCAGGCCAGAAGAGGGCACCAGACCTCATTACAGATGGTTGTGAGCCACCATGTGGTTGTTGGGAATTGAACTCAGGACCTTTGGAAGAGCAGGCAATGCTCTTAACCTCTGAGCCATCTCTCCAGCCCCTTTATTTATTTTTTTAATATCATGAGTCATATTACATTAGCCATCTTATTAAAGAACATTTAAGTTAAAACTATATATAAGGCAAGTAATAGATTAAGATCAACTGTTAAACTGTGAGACTTTGTAAGCACTCAGGCAAAGCTCATAAAAAACACAAGCCAGCCTACAGTGGGATTCTAGACAGTTGCTAGCCTGTAACCCTTTTTCAGTATGCTCAATAAACAGATTTTCCTAAGGTAGGAGGGAGGAGAAGAAAAGAAAGAAAGCACATACCAGCCAAAAGCCTTTTGTATTTTGTACAGTTCAGAATCCATCTGTAATGGAGCTTTTGCTTTTGAATGAGCAGCAAGTAGCAAATAGAGAAGCAGCAGGTATAGCCAAACATCAACAAATCTGATGTTTATGCACTCAGCAGAAGTCAGCTGAGGAAGCCCTGTTAAACTCTTCCTCTGGAGTAACATGTTAGGTAGGGGATTACAGGCAGGGTCCTCTCTGCCCTCTCCATTGATAGACTTACAGTTATCCATTTTTACTACAAGCATATTTATATCATGGGATAAAAATAGTAACCTTTAGGAGCTGAAGAGCACTGGCTGCTCTTCTGGAGGACTTGTGTTTAATTCTCAGTACCCACATGGTAACTTACAACCATCTGTAACTTCAGTTCCAGGGCTTCTAATGCCCTCTTTTGGGCTCACATTGCATGCATGTGATGCACAGACATGCTTGCAAGCAAAATACACATACACATAAAAATAAATCTTTAATAACTTTGTGTCTTAAATTTAGAAACAAGCCAAGTGGTGGTGGTTCATGCCTCTCGGGAGTCAGAGGCAGGTGGATCTCTGTGAGTTCGAGGCCAGTCTGGTCTACAAGAGCTCTTTCCTAAACAGACTCCAAAGCTACAGAGAAACCCTGTCTTGAAGAGAAAAAAAAATGGTGATTTGAAAGAAAATGTCCCCTTTGAGCTCAGATATTTGAATACTTGATCCCAGATATTTGAATAGTTGGTGGTGCTATTTAGGTAGGTTTAGAGGAAATATGTCACTGGGGATCAGTTTGGGGGTTTTGTTTATTTGCTTTTTGGTTTGGGGGATTGGTTGGGTTTTTTATTGTAGGTTTTTATTTTTTGTGGTTTTTTTTTTCTTTTTTTGAGACAGGATCTCTTTATCCTGTCCTGAAGTTCCCTGTGTAGAGTAGGCTGGTGTCTGCCTTCCAAGTACTGGAACTAAAGGCTTGGACCGCTATGCCCAGATTTTGAGATTTTAAAAGCCACACTCCATCTCTGCTTTGTGTTTGCTGTTCAAGATGTGTGCTCTCAGCTTGCTGCCTCAACCGTCAGGCCTGCTGCCGCCATGTTGTCCTCATAATTATAATCCTTAACCCTCTGGAACCGTAAGCCAAACTTACTTTCTTCTGTAAGTTGTCTTGGTTGTGGTGGTCTATCACAGCAATAGAAAGGAACTTTTAGATTTTGTAAGGTCGTGGACATGTGGCAGCCAGCACTCCTGGTCAAGGTGGATCAAGCTGACAGAAGCCTTTATCTGTGTTGGCTTTCCGATACCCTTTTCAGACCTTGAAAGCTTGTATCTGTGAACGGGCAATGTAAGAAATTGAATGTCCTGTTGAATGAACGGCGGGCCACTTCCCACCGCCCGCTGGGCTAGCTTTACCCGAAATAATTACACAGAAACTGTATTCTTTTAAACACTGCCCAGCCCATTATCTGTAGCCTCTTATTGGCTAACTCTTACATATTGATCTAACCCATTTCTAATAATCTGTGTAGCACCACGAGGTGGTGGCTTACCAGGAGGATTCTAACCTGCAGCTGTCTTGGAGAGGAGAGTCATGGCGACTGCCTCATTGCCTTTTCCCCAGCATTCTGTACTGTTTACTCCGCCTACCTAATTTTCTCCTATCAAAGGGCCAAGGCAGTTTCTTTATTAACCAATGAAAGTAACACATAGACAGATAACCCTTCTCTGTCATTTCCCCTTTTTCTGTTTAAACAAAAAAGAAAGGCTTTAACTTTAACATAGTAAAATTACATATAACAAAACAGTTATCAAGCAATAATTACAGTTACAATATCTATTTTATCTTTTATCATAACTAAGGAAAACTATAACTATGACTAACCATTCTTCAACTCCATCAAAGACTCCAGAAGGATATAATATTACCTAAGTAAATAAGAAATAAGCAACTTCCAAACTCTAGAAATGACAGAGACATCTCGCTGTCTGGACAGTCACCCAAAGTTCCTCTGTACCATTGGGGCATCCATCTTCAGCCTTCAGGCCCATAGTATCCAGCAGACTTTTTTTTTCTTTCCCAAGCCTATGTACAGTCATCTAACATTGTGACCCATTTATAGGTCTTGTATGTCTGAATCTGTCCTATTGTGAATCTGTAATTTTTTACTGTACAGGAGCAGTTTTTAAAATGCTAAGCACTTTTTAAAAACTTTAGCTTGTGCCATATAGGGGTAATATGGTACTGCCTGTTTTTTGTCCAGTCTAAACCTTAATTGCGCTGTTATTATGATAATTACGATAGTTCCTGGTGGCGGAGCAGAGCCGGAGCTGCCCCTGTCTCAGCCATTTGGTGCCCCTGAACCGTGCACAGTTTCATGTATACAGCAAGTCCATATTGCCATCAAGCAAGCTAGCATTTTACTCCAAATGCTCCATTTAAAAGCTCTGTCTCCCATAGGAGCCAGACAGAGATCACGATGGCAGCACAACCCAGAAAGCCAGCATTTTAAAACAGCCAGTTTTTTTCTGCTGCTGAGTCAGGAAAATTTCTTAGCGGCAAGCCACCCATAAACAGCAAAAAGCTGTGTTAAACTCTCTCTTTTTTTCTTTTTAAGCCCTCTCAGGTTTTTAAGTGGATTTAGCCCCACATTGGGCGCCACTCTGTTGAATGAACGGCGGACCACTTCCCATCGCCCGCTGGGCTAGCTTTACCCGAAATAATTACACAGAAACTGTATTCTTTTAAACACTGCCCAGCCCATTATCTGTAGCCTCTTATTGGCTAACTCTTACATATTGATCTAACCCATTTCTAATAATCTGTGTAGCACCACGAGGTGGTGGCTTACCAGGAGGATTCTAACCTACAGCTGTCTTGGAGAGGAGAGTCATGGCGACTGCCTCATTGCCTTTTTCCCAGCATTCTGTACTGTTTACTCCGCCTACCTAATTTTCTCCTATCAAAGGGCCAAGGCAGTTTCTTTATTAACCAATGAAAGTAACACATAGACAGATAACCCTTCTCTGTCAGTGTCCTTCCTTCTACAAAGCTCTTTTCTCTAGAAGTCATTTTTATTATCCTCCAGTCAAAATTTAGATCAAGATCAATGCAGAAAAGTACTCAGCCTTTCTTCCTTCGAGGGTCTAGATTAAACTACTACAATTTAGAAGTGTCTCATTGCCCTCTACAAAAGAAGATGCACTGAAACATTCTTCATCTCTCCTTTGTCTTCTTCTCCAGAACATCCTCTGCAGATTTCCCTGTGTCTTTCCTCTTTCCCTTCCCCTTCCGTGAGCAACCACAAGGAAAACTAAAAGGCCACACTTAGCAGTGATACCTGGGTTCCCTGAATCCCATTTACCCTTCCTAGCGGCCATGCTAAAGGGAAGCCTATGTCCAACTAGTCACTCCACCATCATACTCTACCTGACTTTAATACCCTGCAACCTTGATGAATTCTTCCTGTATTTTGCCAAGTTAACATTATAAAGAAGCAACCAAGAGGCAGGGAAAGCTGCCTATTGTGGCACAACCTTTTGGAGGTACAGGGGAAACTGTTCTAAGTTTCCTTTAGAACCCAGTTGGTACGTTGTAACGCACTAAGCCTGTTCTGCAATCTACACATAGCCTATGATTTGCAAGCCAGGCAAGGGGCTAGAGATTGAAACCCGCATAGACAGAGACACGAGTCATCCTTGAATTCCCCAAGAATACCAACTTTATTGTGTTCCAGGGCAGCTTACATAATGCCTTCCCTGACCAATGGCCACACCCTAGCTCTGGGTGTGGGGGAGTCAGCTGCAAGCCCACCAAAAACCACTCCCCTGTCTCATGCTCAGAACAGCTGCAAACACAGGAAAACAAGTTGTTTACAGGAAATTCAGGGTCTGGGGGTCCACAGTCCCCAACAGTACATTAGGTAAAATAGTGTTCCAAAACCAAGATCCCATTATGGAAGTCTGGTATACCTCCTTAGTCTGATATAGGAAATGTATTGGTCTTACCACATGGCAGTAGGGGCACCCAAAATGCATCCATGGACACAGTCAGCCACCCCACCCTCTCTTTTTTTGTTTGTTTGTTTGTTTGTTTGTTGTTTTGTGTTTCAAGGCAATATTTCTCTGTATAACAGCCCTGACTGTCCTGGAACTCACATTATAGACTAGGCTGACCTCAAACTCTCAGAGATCCACCAGTCATTACCTTCCACTGAAGTGACCTGAGATATGTAGCCTAAAAATAGGTGAGGTCCTGTAGCTTGATGGGGGGTGGGAGGAGTTGTAGCTGTCCGTGAATTTAAATTGTGGCAATCTTCCTGCTTCAGTATTCTAAATGCTGAGAATATGTACCATGGCCAGTTCACAGTAATGGTTTTTGTGTTGAACATGTATCCTGCATCTTTGCTGGGTTTGTTTATTACCACTGTTCAGTTTTTTGTTACCTCTTTAGGATGTTTTCACATATAAAAGATCATGTTGGGCCAGATATGGTGGTTCATGCCTTTAATCCCAGTACTCAGAGGAAGAGACAAATAGATTTATATGAGTTTGAGGACAGCCTCTGAAATCCAGTCTTGAAAAAGATTATATTGTGGGCTGGAGAGATGTCTCAGAGGTTAAGAGCACTGGCCGTTCTTCCAGAGGTCCTAAATTCAATTCTCAACAACCACATGGTCCCTTACAACCATCTATAATGAGATCTGGTGCCCTCTTCTGGCATGCAGGCAGAACACTGTATACATAATTAATAAATAAATAAATAAATAAATAAGTTTAGGAAATAGTATTTTAGGAAATTGTTTGATCTTGTTCTCTGTAGCCCAGGCAGGCTTTAAGCTTATAATATTCATAGCTTCTCGAATGCTAGAGTGTCAAGTTGCATTTGCTTTTTTCATATCCTGTTCTCCCATCCTCTGGGTATTACTCATTCTTTTTGTTGGGGAGTCATTTTTTTTAATATGATTTGAAATTTTTACATATTTTTCTTTTGTTTTACAGAAAGAAGGCCTTTCAAAATTCAACAAGATTTATGAATTTGACTATCATCTGTATGGGAAAGTAGGTACTAAAGTGTTTCCATCATAAAGCTGATATATAAGACAGGCATGGTGGCTAGCCCATATTTTAATCCTAGCATTTGGGAAGTTGAGGCAGGAGGGTTATTTTTAAGTTGCAACCTAGCTAGGGTAGCTATTGCTGTGATGAAACACCATAACCAAACAGCTAGGGATAAAGGGTTTATTCAGGTTATGCTTCCACATCACAGTTTTTCCTTGTAGTTTGGGTTTGTTTTTGTTGTTGTTGTTGTTTTGGTTTTTCCAGGCAGGGTTTCTCAGTATAACAGTTTTGGCTGTCCTGGAACTGTCTTTGTAAACCAGGCTGGCCTCAAACTCACAGGAATTTGATTAAAGACACATGCCACCACCTCCAGGATCCACAGCCCTGTGGATTTATTGTGAAAGGAAGTAAGAGCAGGATCCTGGAAGCCGGAGCTGATGCAGAGGCCACTGAGGGATGCTGTGACTTGCTCAGCCTGCTTTCTTACACAACTAGTCCAGGGGTGGCCCCACTCACAATGGACTTGACCCTCCCTCATCATTTTTTTTCCCTTCTGGTTTTTCAAGACAGGATTTCTCTTTGTAGCCCTGCTGTTCTAGAACTCACTCTATAGACCAGACTGGCCTCAACTCAAAGATCTGCCTGCCTCTGCCCCCCAAGTACTAGAATTAAAGGTGTTTGCTACAACAGCCTGGTAATAGCCGGATCTGAGGAAGGCATCTATCAATTGAGGTTCCCTTCTTTCAGATGACTCTAGCTTGTGCCAAGTTGACATAAAACTAGCCAGGACACCAAGGCTATGCAGTAAGACATTGTTGCAAAAAATCAGCAGGTAGAGACTCTTGCTTTCAAGCTTGATGACCTGAATTTAATTTCTGGAACCCACTTAGTGGAAGGAGAAAACCACTGCTGACATTTGTCTTGATCTCCACATAGTAAATGAATAAGTTAATTAAAATAAATGAAAATGAAAAGGTAAAGGGGGGAAAAAGGCTGACATGTCCTTGCAGATACCTAGATCCTCTCTAAATTGCTTGTGTTTTACCTAAATTATAAAGGTCCAGTCAGTGGTGGTGCACACCTTTAATCCCAGCACTCGGGAGGCAGAGGCAAAGGCAGGCTGATTTCTGTGAGTTCGAGGCCAGCCTGCTCTCCAGGACAGGTTCCAAATGAGTTCGAGGCCAGCCTGCTCTCCAGGACAGGTTCCAAAGCTATAGAGAAACCCTGTTTCAAAAACTCAAACAAACAAACAAACAACAACAACAACAACAAAAAACCTCATCTTTCTACTACACACATTCCAGAACATTGTGTTGGGGAAGGAACATAGGACCTCAAACCAAGTACTGAATCACTCGATAACTGTTATAACTCTCATCCCTGAGGACTTTTTTCTTAAATAGGGTCTTACTATGTAGTCCTGAGTGGCCTAGAATACACCAGATATACCTTCCTCTACCTCCCAAATGCTGGGATCAAAAACATGTGCCACCATGTCTGGCCTCCTGAGCAAATCTTAAATGATCCAAAAGGTATCATGGAACTGGTGTTAGAATGGTGGTTATTGGGGCTGGAGAGATGTCTCAGCACTTAAGAGCACTTGGTGCTCTTGCTGAGAATCCAGGATCTGTTCCCAGCACCAGTACAGGACTCACAACCATCCTAAACGCTAGTTCTGGGGGATCTGGTGCCCTCTTCTAACCTCCATGAGCACTAGACAGGCACATGGTGCGCATACATACAGGCAAAATAATCAATACGCATAAAGTAAAGTAAATACATTTTTTAAAAATAAAGAACAGTAGTGGGGTATGGTAACATGCACCTTTCATCTCAGCAATCAGGAGACAGAGGCAGGTGGATCTCTGTAAGTTTGAGGCTAGCCTGTTTTACTACATAGGGAGGCCCAGGACAGTGAGGACAATAGAGGGACCCTTCTCAACAGAGAGCGAGAGAGAGAATGAGAGAGAGAATAAGAATGAGTAGTGATTGTTGTGCCACTATGATTTTGGTTTTGCAGAGTTACATTTGTGGTCCTTTCTTCTCCATCAGCTATATTTGTTCTTAGTTCTGTTCATTGTCTATTCTTTTCCTTTCATTGATTGATTTGTCAAAGTATAACTACAGAAAGACTAACTTTCGTTTTGTTGTTACTCAGAATGTTACTATGATAATGACTTCAGTCTCTGGACATTTGCTGGCTCATGATTTCCAGATGAGGTTTCGGAAATGGTCAGTACAATTAGTATGGGGAAGTAAGCTGTGACAAATTTTTTTAATTGATATTTAGTGAGCTCTGATATTATTTTACTCTGTTCCCTTCCCTGTCTTTCCCTCCCCCCCTTCAATCCTCCCCCAAGGTCCCCATGTTCCCAATTTACTCAGGAGATCTTGTCTTTTTCTACTTTCTACTTCCCATGTAGATTAGATCTATGTAAGTCTCTCTTAGTGTAGCTGTGACAAATCTTACAGGGATTTTGAAGCATGTTGTTGTTACCATGTCATTTATAATAATTTGTAAATACTAAAATTACCTAGGGATGGATATATATATACTGCTATAAGTTTTTATCATCCCTTTAGAATAAATACCCACTTTGAGGTGTTCCCCTAAATAAATTTTCTTCAGTGCCGTCTGGATTGCATTTATTCCATTGCAGATGTGCATAAAAGCCTTCCAGATTTCTTCTCTGCATCTTCTGTCCATCTGCTTGGGAGAGTGGACAGTTTGTTATGTACAAACTCATAGCTTTGCTTTTAATCATCTGGTCAGTTTTCTTTTCTCTCTTTTGAGACATGGTCTATGTCCAGTCTTTCTGACTAATTAATAGTCCCAAGTGAGGGATGTCTGGCACATGCTACCTTGCCTAACCTTATTTTTTTGTTTTGGTTTGGTTGGTTTTGTTTTTTTGAGCCATGGCCTGCTATTTTGCTCAGCCTGGCTCTGAAGTCCTGGAATCTACTGATTCTTTACCTTCAGCCTTCTGAGTAGCATCTGTCCCCAGCTCTCTAGGCTATTTCCCATGGGAGGGCCTCCTGTGCGTCTGCTATAGTTAGACATTCTTAATGGAGAGGGGCTCTCTGCCCATGTAGGTAAAGGCCTTTGTGTTTCTGTTTCTGTTCTAGGCAGAGCTGCAATCCCCTAGTCCTCTTTGAAGCAGAAATTGAAAAGTACTGCCCAGAAAATTTTATAGACATCAAGGTAAGATCTTTGGAAGACATGTGACATTGAGATTAAACAACCAGAAGTCATTGAACTGAGTGATTCCTATATTATTACTGCATTGGATTTCCTACCAACCTCAGTATCATAATTAATTGATTGATTGTTTATTTGAGACAGAATCTTACTATGTAATCTTGGCTGGCCTTGAGTACAGTATGTAGACCAGACTAGCCCCAAACTCATAGAGATTCACCTGCCTCTGCTGGGATTATAGGTGTACATCACCATGCCCAACCAGTATCATGACTTTAAGATGTTTCTTCCACCTATTATATAAATGAAGTGTTTTGTTTTGTTTGGAAGAAATGCCATATAGCCTAGGTTGACTTCACCTTGCATAAATACTCCTATCTCTTCCTCAAATTGCTAGGATGAGAGTAAGTACCCAAGTAAGTAAGTACCCAAGGAACTTTTCAAATGAAATTCAAGGAATAAATGTTACTAAATAATTAATTCTAGCCCCCATCTCACCCTCAGGTAAACTCTAGAAGTTTTAAAGTAAGATGGAGCAATATGGACCCACATCTCTTACTTCCAGGGGAGGAGCAGGAGGATCGTTGCATGTTCAAAACCAGTGAGGACTACTTAGCAAGATCTTGTCTTGAAAAAAATTACAAACTATAATTGATTGTTTAAAAGATAAATTATTATGAAGCAGGCATGTAGATATCTCACTTTGAGACCAGCCTGATCAAATAGCAAGTACCATGTCAACCAGGACTGCATTCTGAGACCCTGTCTCAAAAAGGTAAACTGTCAGTGGTGGCTCACGCCTTTAATCACTTGGGAAGCAAGGCGAATCTCTGTGAGTTCAAGGCCAGCCTGGTCTACAGAGCTAGTTCCAGAATAGCCAAGAAATACAGAGAAACCCTATCTTAAAAAAAAGAAAAGAAAAGAAAATTGTTAGGCCAACCTGACCTGGTGATCTGTGTTCACTGCCTGAGAGCAGTGTAGAGGTGGAAAGAGCAGTGAACTCAGTGCTCCCACCCCAGGCAGCACAGCCACCTGAGCTTCAGCTCTGGGGAATCCAGTACCTCCGCCCCTTCAGGTACCTGCTTTCAAATACACATACCCCACACACCAACACACACATATACACATAATTAAAAAATAATAAAAATTTTTAATTTTTTTTAAGGTAAAAGGACAGAACTGACTCCTCAAAGTTGTTCTGTGTCATCCACATGCCCTCCCACACAATAATAAGAATAATACTGGTAAATGACCTGGGAAAGTTTGTTAGAATGAACCTCCGGGAACAGGCCTGGGAATGAACAGTGTGTAAAGTGCTTTCCTAGTATGTATGAAGCCCTCAGTTAATTTTTGTTCTCCATAAGCCAGTTGCAATCCCAGCACTGGGGACATTGAGACAGAAGGAGCCAGAGTTGAGGATCATCCCTGGCAATCGCAGGGCCAACCTAAGCTACCTCAGACCCTGTCTGGGGAGGGGAATAGGGAGGAACTTATTCAGTGACTGACATTTGATCAGAACTGATGGCAGAAGTGTTTTAGAGCTGAGTTTTGGGTTTCATCATATTGATGAAGCTGTGTGAAGCCCTTAGTTTTCTAAAACACAGGTCTGGAGGACTGTAGCAGACACCATACCATGAGCAAATTGCTGTGCTCTGTCCTTCCATACCCCCCCCAAAGTCTGAATACTCCACAACCAGCGCTGATCCTCAGTCACATTTCTCAGTAGACTCTGACATTTTGTTTTTGGGTTTGTTTATTTGTTTGGGTTTTTGTTTTATTATCGAAACAGGGTTTCACTCTGTGACCCAGGCTGACCTGAACTTACAGCAGTCTACCTCAATTTCCCCAGTGCTGGGATTACAGACATGAGCTATGTTGCCTAGCGAAGTCAGATTTCTTTCTTTCTTTTAAATTTAACTTAATTTTTTTTTATGTGTATAGGTATTTGTACCACATACATGTCTGTTGCCCCCAGAGGCAGAAGAGGGTGTTAGATCCCCTGGAACAGATGGTTGTGAACTGCCATGTGGCCCTCCAAAGAACAGCTACTGAGCCATCTCTGCAGCCTCCTAAATCAGATTCTGTAGCATAAAGGAGCGAAGTAATTTTCCTGCTCACTGTATTCTCCCTTGTAATTTCAGAAGACTCTGGAGCGAGAGGCACAGCATTGTCAGGCACTGGTGATCTGGACTGACTGTGACAGAGAAGGTGAAAACATCGGGTTTGAGATTATCCACGTATGCAAGGCTGGTGAGTCTCCTGCCGAGTGTCTCTGCTTGGGGCGTTAAGTGGGCTGTAGTCAAGTTCCTCCATACACAGTTCCTCCTGACTCATACACAGAACCACGCACATATACATGCACGTCATTACAATTTTTCCCCCCGAGACAGAGTTTCTCTGGGTCACAGTCCTGAAACTCACTTTATAGGCCAGGCTGGCCTAGAACTCACAGAGATCTGCCTGCCTCTGCCTGAGTGCTGGGGTTAAAAGCATGCATCACTATCAACTGGCCTCCTAAAATAAAATTTTAAGAGATCTTTTAACTGTTCAAGTTGTTCTTTTTCCTAAATTTAAACCAAAAGATCCAAGTAAGATTTAAATCTCAAAAGGTTCACCTAAAGTATCTTAGTTCATAGCTGAAATTGATCCCACTGTTATTTCTGACAAGACCTAAAGATTATGATACCTTGCCCAGCCTGAATACAGGGGGAGCTGCTTGGTCTTATGGCAGCTTGAAGCTCAAGAAAGGCCTGTCACTTTCTGAGTGATTTTAGAGGAGGGATAGATGGAGGGGTGAAGTGGGGAGAGAGTAGGAGGAGAGGGAGCAGGGACAGGTGGCTGTAGTCGGGATGTAAAATAAATAAATTGTTATAAAGGATTATAAAATCCTTTCCCTCGTTGCTATTTTTTTTCCATTAATTTAAACTAAAAGGTGAAAGGCAAACCAGCTTCTTGTATTGGTTTGCCTGTATGTCATGATAGTTTAAGAAGAGCAGTGGCAAAGCTGGGCAGTGATGGCACACGCCTTTAATCCCAGCACTTAGAAGGCAGAGGCAAGTGAATCTCTGTGAGTTCGAGGCCAGCCTGGTCTACAAGAGCTAGTTCCAGAACAGCTAGAGCTACACAGAGTAACCTTGTCTTGGAAATTTTAAAAACAAAAAAACAAAAACCAAAAAAAACCGCCTGCTTTTGTGCTGATGCACTTCTGATTAAGTTTGGATCTGTGCTTCCTTCTCTTCCACAGTAAAACCCAATCTACAGGTGTTGCGGGCCCGTTTCTCTGAGATCACGCCGCGTGCAGTCAGGGCAGCCTGTGAAAACCTGACTGAGCCTGACCAGAGAGTAAGCGATGCAGTGGATGTGAGGCAGGAGCTGGATCTGCGGATCGGTGAGGAGCCGGCGGGCCTGCTGTTGCCTAAGTGGGTCCTTGTGTTGGCTCATGGGACCAACAATAACTTTATAGTTCATTGCTGTCTGGTTCTTCCTTCCTCCACCCTCCTCTTGTAGGAGCTGCCTTCACGAGGTTTCAGACCCTGCGGCTTCAGCGGATTTTCCCTGCGGTTCTGGCAGAGCAGCTCATCAGCTATGGCAGTTGCCAGTTCCCAACGCTGGGGTTTGTGGTGGAGAGGTTCAAAGCCATTCAGGCTTTTGTGCCAGAAGTCTTCCACAGAATTAAAGGTAAAGCCCCAAGGTTCTTTGCTCTGGGATCTGCAGGCTCTGGGAAGACAGGGGGCTGCAGAGCTTAGTGAAGGTATGGTTATCATTCAGCCTTACTGCCCTTCACCCCGCCCCGTCATCATCCAGAGTCTACTGAAAGGGCCTTATGTGTCCAGGACCCCTCCCTGTATCAAAAGCTTTGATTTTTCACTGTAATGTATCATTTTCTGTCTGTCGTATGGTGGCTTCTCTGAGGCAGCTCTGTTTGTCTCTCTCTGATACAGTAACTCATGACCACAAAGATGGGACTGTGGAGTTCAACTGGAAAAGATACCGTCTCTTTAACCACACAGCTTGTCTTGTCCTTTACCAGTTGTGTATGGAGGTAAGGAGTTCTTTGAGATCTTAGGGCTCCAGAAGCATTGTATGCGCTCCCAGCAACACTTTCCTGCTCTATTTCCCACTGAACTAGGCTTGCTTGTTGGCTTAGAGTTTATACCCCCAGTGCCTGCAGGATGGCTCAGTGCCTGTGCCAATCCTAAAAACCTGAATAAATCCTTGTGAATCAGATGGTGGAAGGAAAAAAACCAACTCACGAAGACTGCTGTGTGTTCTACATGTGAGACTGTGTGTGTGTGTGTGTGTGTGTGTGTGTGTGTGTGTGTGTGTTTACATGTATACACATGCACACATCACTTTTTTGGAAACCAGCATGATTAGAAAACCAGCACTAAAAGTGTGTGAAGTGGCCAGTCATGATGGGACATGCTTGTAATGCTAGCCTTTAGGAGGCTGAGGCAGGTTCAGGGCCAGCATCGTATGTGTAGTGAGACCCTGGGTTATGCAAGTGTTAAAAATTGATGGTATACTAGGCATTAAAGGATGGTGGTGCATCCTTTAATCCCAGCACTCAGGAGGCAGAGGCAGGCAGATCTCTGTGAGTTCGAGGCCAGCCTAGTCTAAAGAGTGTGTTCTAGGACAGGCTCCAAAGCTACACAGAAAAACCCTGTCTCAAAATACAAAACAAAAACAAAAAAAAGAAATTGATGGTGCTTCATAGATGGATGCTGACATGAAATTACCTTAAAATGAATTTTATTAAAGTTATAGTTTAATAAAGTTTAATATAGTTTAATAAAGTTTATTAAAGCTATGACCATGGCCAGCCATAATGATGCTCTTAAAACAGGAGAGCATTAGAAGAGATTTAGGAACATACCATAGCAGCTTGACAGAGTCTTAAAGGAACGCCTTCAATTCTGGAGACAAAGAGGAATTTCTGATTTCTTACAGAATCAGAAATTTTGTTCTGTTTGTTTCGGTTTTTTCTGGGCTGTAACACAAGTGGGGTCGTAATTCACAGGTCATTTCTGGGGAGTCTGGGATTTCTTCCCGATAGACACCCAGCCTGAGGCCTGGGTGCTAACAGTCACAGCAGGAACTTGGAAGATCTTTGTCCTAAGTTTGTGAGGCAGCAGTAGGTCCTGATCTGACAGCAAGGAGAGCTGGGTATAATGGTGTATGTCCTTGGATGGCAAAAGCAGGAGGATCAGCTCAGCCCCTGGTGAGTTCGAGTCTAACCTAGACTACATGAAACCAAGTCTCAAAATTTTTTTAAGTAGAATTTTTAGATCAAGGCAAAAATTTTAGAAGTAGATCACTGAAACTCCCCTCTGAGATATATACTTCAAACTGAGATTAGGATGCGTCATCTGAGCCCATTTAGAGCTGGACCTCAAGATATGGAAAGGAATTTAAGCATTTGCTCCAGCCTCCTTCTATTGGTCACGTGAGGAAGTAAAGGTCACAAATGAAGTAGGTAATTTTGGAAAACGATAATGCCAGGACAAAAATACAAGAGAAAGTACTAGAAGGTGGCCTGGGGGTGACATGGGGACTGTTTATTCCAGATGATAAGAGAGTAACATTTGAGCAACTGAGTTCTATCCCTAGGACCCACATAGTGGAAGGAAGAAACCGCCTCCTGCAAGTTGTCCTCTGACCGTCACATATGTTTATGGCATGCACAGTTACCTCCATACATGCAGACATATCATAAATTAGTGTAATCATGAACACCTATTGTACTTCTAGTAGGCTGTAATGGCTACTCAGTGACAAGTGACAGACTTTGAGCTTCTTGGAAAGAGCAGCTGGTCCCCACTCTCTTGTAAAGAGAAATTTGAATTGTGATATACAAACTCCTCCTTAGTGAACCATTTAAATTCATGTCCATTTACAGTGTCTTTGAAAGTTTTGCAGTTTTTATTGTATAACTTCTATTGTTTATATGAAGGTATGTAATGCTAAGGTTGAAACTCCAGGTCTCATGAATGCTAGACAAGTGCCCTGACTTACACTGTAGCCCCATTATCCTTAATTTAAAAAGTTAAAAACAAAAAAATTATAACAGGGAGCATGTGAGTCAAGTCTCATATCAAAGACTTCAGAATTTCATGAGATCTAGACTACTTAACAACTTGTAAAAATGTCTTTCCAAGTCTTGGCTTGAGTAGCAAGGAGTGATAACATCCCACAGTTTCAATGTGTGATGTTATGTGGGATACTCCTTGAGAAAGGCTGCGTCATGGGGACTTGAGGTGGTGTACTCCAAGCTAATATGGGCTTTGTGTGTTTGATTTTCTAGGATCCCATGGCGACTGTGGTAGAGGTCAGGTCTAAGCCGAAAAGCAAGTGGAGGCCTCAAGCTTTGGACACTGTGGTATGTTCCAGATACTAAGGAACAGTTACTTCCTGCTGTTGGGGCTACCGTTCTGCATGGGCCAGTGGAAGGAAAGAATGTCATTCAAATCTCAAGACCATACAGAAAAGCACACAGAAGACCTGAGTTAGCTCAGCCTCTTAATATAATTATAAGGCTTTAAAACCAAAAGAGAAATGCAAGTGATTCTATTCATATATGAATATTTATATAGTCAAATAATTTTGATGTCTTATTGGTCCTTTTTAAAAGGTTTTATTTGTTTTGCTTTTTTGAGATGGGATCTCTAACGGGATCCTAACTGTCCTGGAACTCACTGTGTAGACCAGGCTGGCCTCAAACTGAGAGATCTGACTTCCTCTGTCTCCTGAGTATGAGGCTCAAATCATGTACCACCATGCCCAGCCTTTGTCAGACTGTCAATAGAAAAGAAGAGCTTGCAGTATTAGAAAGCCTGAGAGGCTTTCCTAGGGGAAATTTTTGAGACTTGAATCATGGTCTCTTAAGTGTGGTTCCCGTATTGCCTTCATTAGCTTAATTCTCTTGTCAGACTACTTAATAAAAGTACAGATTTCTCCTAGGAGTAGTAGCACTTGTCTGTGATCCTAGCTATCAAGGAAGCTGATGATAGCTAAGGCTAGCCTGTACTACATACAAAGCTCTTGTCTTAAAAAAAAAAAATACCATCTGTGGCTAGGCGGTGGTAACCTATGCCTTTAATCCTAGCACTTGAGAGGTAGAAGCAGGCAGATTCTGTGAGTTCTAAGCCAGCCTGGTCTACAGAGCGAGTTTCAGGACAGCCAGGGCTACACAGGGAAACTCTGTCTCAAAAAAAAAAAAAAGGAAGGAAGAAAAAAATGCACACTATCTGGGCATGGTGCTGTAAACCTGCCAACTCCTTGGGCAAGTATCAGCTGCACATTATCTTGAAGAATCACTCACTAGCTTCCTTAGGAAGATGTGATGGATACCAGTGATCAGTGATTGTAGCGTTATGAGGTAGAGGCAGGAGACTCACGAGTTCAAGGACAGCCTAGACTATATGGTTTACTGTTTCAAACCAAAAAGAAAAATATTTTTTTATTTATGTTTTGTAGTTCTTTTAAACAAATTTTACTATGTAGCCCTGGTTGGTCTGGAACTCACATAGACCAGGCTAACCTAGATCTCACACAGATCTGCCCATCTCTGCCTCCCAAGAACCATCATGCTCTTATTTGGGTTTTCTTGCTTTGGTGTTTAGTTGGTTGGTTTCGTTGTTGTTCTTGTTAAAAGTACATTTTAAACAAACAAAACCCCGACTAGTTGTGGTCTGCCTGGCCGACTGAATCCCAGAAATCTTCCCTTGGACAGTCTTTCCCTCTTGGCATGATGGTTGTAGCTGAAGTGACAGGGCCAGACCTGCCCGAAGATGAATTAGGTGCTGTATTGTGCTCTGACTCACAAACTTCATCCTTCTATCTCCGTTGACAGGAGCTGGAGAAGCTGGCGTCTCGGAAATTGAGAATAAATGCTAAAGAAACCATGAGGATTGCAGAAAAACTCTATACACAAGGGTAGGTATAAGGTCACAGAGTAATCTGAAACCACCCCCTCCTCTGCCCTTCAGCTCAGGATTTAACCCAGGGCTTGCACACAGTAAGTAAGCATACTATCATTACACTAGATCCTACTGTTGACCCCTCAGCAATTGTCCTGGGTCCTGGAAAATGTCAGCCAGCAGGCAACACCTTTAGGATCCTATTAGAATCCTCCTATCTCGGGCTGGAGAAATGGCTCAGCGGTTAAGAGCACTGACTGCTCTTCCAGAGGACCCGGGTTCAATTCCCAGCACCCACATTGCAGCTCACAACTGTCTGAAAATCCAGTTCCAGGGGATCTGACACCTTCACACCAATGCACATAAAATAAAAGATAAATAAATCATAAAAAATTTAAAAAAAAAAAAAAAAAGAATCCTCCTATCTCTGAGATCAGTGAGTGCCCTAGCAGTTGAGTACCCTTACTGTCCACTTACCACTGCTTGAGAACATGAAAGGTGGGTTGTCCAAATTGAGTGCTGTAAGAATAAAATACATTGTATATTTTAAAGATGTTTATGAAAATAAAACATTTAGATTTCTTTCCTTTTTTAGCACTAAGGACTAAGTCTAGGTCATCCCTCATGCATGCTAGAATGCTAGACACTCTACCACTGAGCCATGTTAGCAGTTCTGTTGGGTTGTACTGTTCTTTTGTTGTTGTTTGTTTGTTTATTTTCATTCTATGCATAAGGGTATTTTGTCTGTGCACCATGTGTGCCCGGTGCCAGAAGAGGCCAGAAGGTGTTGGATCTCCTGGAATTGGAATTACGGACAGATGTGAGCTTCCTTGTGGGTGCTAGGAATTGAACCCAGGTCTTCTGGAAGAAGTGCTTGGAGACATCTTTCCAACACCTGGGCAACACTATTCTTTTTTTTTTTTTTTTTTTTTTTTTTTTTTTTTTTTTTTTGGTTTTTCGAGACAGGGTTTCTCTGTAGCTTTGGTGCCTGTCCTGGAACTAGCTCTTGTAGACCAGGCTGGCCTCGAACTCACAAAGATCCGCCCGCCTCTGCCTCCCGAGTGCTGGGATTAAAGGCGTGCGCCACCACCGCCCGGCTAACACTATTCTTTATATGCTTTAAGAAAAGTTATAGGGGGCTGGAGAGGCGGCTTGGTGGTTAAAAACACTGCTACTCTTACAAAAGACTCAGGTTCAATTCCTAGCACCCACTTGGTGGCTCAAACTATCTGTAACTCTAGTTTCAGAGAATCTAACTCCCTCATCTGACCTCCAAGGGCCCCAGACATGCATCTGTTACATATACATACTTGCAGACAAAACATAAAATAAATAAACCTTAAAAAAAAAAAACTTTTAAAAAAAGAAAAGAAAAGCTATTCAGGGGCTGGAGAGATGGCTCAGTGGTTAAGAGCACTTGCTGCTCTTGCAGAGGGCCTAGGTTCAATTCTCAGCTACCACATGATAGCTTACAACCATCTCTTACTCCAAGTACAGGGGATCCAATGCTGGCCTCTGGAAGCCCAGGCACAGTGATGGTGCATAGGTGTATATATAAATAAAACACATAAATAAACTAATAAAGTTAATTTTAAAAAAAGTTATAGAAGAATATGCTGTTGGAACAGTCAAATCCATTGAGGCTCACACCACACAGGTTCCTTCTGTCAGACTGTTAAGAGGGGCCAGTGGTATGTCCGGGGCCTCAAGGAACTGAGAATCAAAGACCTTTATCCTACATTATGCTTCTGCTTTCTTGTCTGTAGGTTTCCAGAATGACCTAACGGGAAAGCCTGCTGCTTTTTACCCAGTAAGGGACCCTAGCTATCTCCAGCTACCAGCTTAGGTAGTTTATTGTCACATTGGCAGTGTCAGAAGACTACAACTTCCAGAGGTTACAAACCAATGGAAAGGCCTAACAGTGTCCTTTGGTGTACCTTTCTCTTAGGTATATCAGCTACCCCCGAACAGAAACAAACATCTTCCCTAAAGACTTAAACCTGGCTGCGTTGGTGGAACAGCAGACCCTGGATCCACACTGGGGGGCGTTCGCTCAGAACATTCTAGAGCGAGGTGGCCCCACTCCACGAAATGGGAACAAATCTGATCAAGCTCACCCCCCCATTCATCCCACCAAATACACCAGCAGCCTGCAGGTTAGTTTCTGAGTGTGAAATCCTGCTGGAGCACAGCACAGGTACAGGGTGGGGAGTAAGACTGGACTTTGTCTGTGAGCTCTGGGCTTTGGAACAGTGATACCAAATTGTCTCTCATTTCAAGAGAGGGATGAAGGAAGCCGTCAGTGAATCTGTTTTTGTTTTGTTTAAACTTTCTCAACCTTTGTGTTAAGATAAGGCCTCAAACTCAGAGATCCATCTATCTCTATTACCCAAGTGCTGGGATTAAAAGTGTGTGCCACCATACCTGGCCTTAGTTTTTATTACATTTTATATGTTGTCGGGAGGGGTGTACATGTCACAATACATGTGTAGAGGTCAGAATTCACTCAGAGGAAGTAACTGGAGATCTACCAAATAGTTAGGTATTTATATGTATATTATGTGTTTACAGTTTATAAACAATAACATTTTGGCTGGGAAGATGAAATGGGTAAATGAATCCTTAAGAGGGGAATTGTGACTGGGTGATGATGGTGCTCACCTTTAATCCCAGCTCTTGGGAGGCAAAGGCAGTGGATCTCTGTGTACAACTTGATCTGCAGAGTATGAGTTCCAGGACACCCAGGGCTACACAAAGAAACCCTGTCTCAAAAAAAAGGGGGGTGGGTGGGTTGGGATTGTTAGATATGTGTATGAGTGTCTCCTGGGCTCTTTTAGTATGGTGAGCCTCACTAAATCCTGCTTACCTGACTGATGAAATATTACCCCCAACAAATCACTGCTTGAGTGCATGCATGCAGGTAGCCCAAAGCTACCGTGTCCAGTGCTGCCTGTACTTTCACCTCCTGTGCAGCTCATATCAAAGAATGTGTTGCATCAGGCAGTGGTAGCGCACACCTTTAATCCCAGCACTCAATAGGCAGAGACAGGAGGATCTCTGTAAGTTTGAGACCAGCCTGGTCTACAGAGCAAGTTTCAGGATAGGTCCAAAGCTACAGAGAACCCTTGTCTTGAAAAAAAAAAAAAAAGAATGAGTTGCTTATCTTTGCCTGGCTTACACCTTTGAGCCTGACATTCATGAAGCTCCACAAGGATACTCTGTTGCAAAAAAAAAAAAATAGTACAAGAGTTTAGCTTCCCAAGGACTCCCAGTGTTGCAGGCTTGAGGAGCCTTGTGTTCTATTCTGTGCAAACTTCTAGATTGCAGTGGCATAACCCAAGCTGAAACTCAAGGAGAAATGTGCTCCTTAGGACATGCTGTTCTGAAAGGAGTCTCACACGCTTTCTTTTCTTCAGGGAGATGAGCGGCGACTATATGAATTCATCGTTCGCCATTTCCTGGCTTGCTGCTCCCAGGATGCTCAGGGGCAAGAGACTACTGTAGAGATCGACATTGCCCAGGAACGCTTTGTAGCCCACGGCCTCGTAATTCTGGCCCGTAACTACCTGGATGTGTATCCCTACGATCACTGGAGTGACAAGGTGATAAGGAGGTGGGCCCACCCAGGGAGAGGGCAGCAGGTGTGCTCCAGCTGTGCTGCCTGATGGAGCAAGGCTAACCTGGGCGTGATGACAAAATGGTCTGAACTCCACACCTGCTCCTCCTGTAGCTCCTCCCTGTATACGAGCAAGGCTTCCGCTTTCAGCCCAGCACTGTGGAAATGGTGGATGGGGAGACCAGCCCACCCCAGCTGCTTACCGAGGCTGACCTCATTGCCCTCATGGAGAAGCATGGTATCGGTCAGTATCTTGTGTGGGGAGCTCATGGCCCTTGGCTATGTTGTAGGCCAGGCATGACCTCCTCTCAGGGACGGCATTCTATTCCTGTCCCTATTCTATAGGTTAAATGAAGGGCTGGAGTGTAGTTAAGTGGCAGAGCATTTGCCTACCATATATGAGGCCCTGATTCCACCCCAAACCCCAACTCAAAAAGAAAAACCAGTGAAGTCAAATCAGCAAAGGTTAAGAACTTACCTAACCTCCGCGATCTGTACATTGTTAGTCTGCTACAAATAAGTCCAGGGTTAATGTGCTTTTTAAATTTGTTTTTATAGCACTAGGCGTAGAACTAAGAGTCTTGTGCACACTAGGCAAGCACTCTAACACTGAGCCCAGGGGACCCCAGTCCTTCCAATGTTCCTGAATTCCAACGCTGCGCCATGTGTGTGATGATATAGGTGTTTATTATGGCTCAAGAGTCAGTTGAGGGTACCTTATGTCCTTTGGATTGGTTGTTCATTTTGATTAAAAACAACACGGCTGGGTGGTGGTGGCACATGCTTTTAACCCCAGTATTTGCAAGGCAGAGGCCTATGGATCTCTGAGTTCAAGGCCAACCTGGTATACAGAGTGATTTCCAGGGCTAATAGAAAAACCTTGTCTTGGGGGAAAAAAGAACAAATAACTTGAGCTTAGACAGGAAGATTGCATGTTCCAGGACTAGACTGACAATTTAGAAAATCCCTGTTTCAAAATTAAAAAGGAGTAGCATAGACCTATAATCCCAGCACTTGGGAGGGTGAAGGAGGAAGGAAGATCAGGAATTCAAGGTTATCCTTGCATACATAGCAAGACCCTGCCTCAAAAAACTATAAAAAGTACAATACCAGGAACTGGAAGGATGGCTCAGCAGTGAAGAGAACTTCCCACTCTTGCAAGGATTTGAGTTCTCTTCCTAACTCCCATGTCAGTTGGCTCACGACTTCCTGTAACTCCAGCTCCAGGGGATCTGATGTCCCTTCATGGGCACCTGCACCCACATGTGCATACCCAGGCAGACTTAAAGTTAAAATAAGCCAGGTGCGGTTTGACATTTCACTGAGATTTTAGTTTGTATCTCCTGTCAGCACGGCTCCATTTAAAAGGTCCCTTGGAACACAGTTTAAATAGCTTTGGCTAGAGGGGGACAATGAGCGATTTTAGAGAAGGGCGGGTATCACACGTGTAAATGAGACCACTCAGCCACAGTCTGACACAGCAGAGGAGGAAAATTTAAGTGACAAATTGTGAGACCGGGATTGACAATTCTGATGGGCCTTCAAGTGTTAGGAGGGAGGAGAGTCAAGGTGGCCTCTGAGATTGCTAGTGTAAGTCAGATGTGAATAAGAGATCTTATCTGCAAAAGCTGCCCAGGCAAAAGAGATAAATGAGGTACCCACAGGCTGTGCTGGTGTTGCTATCTGTATCACCTCAGAATAACGGAAATATGAAGTGAACATGGTGGCAAACATCTACATTTCCAGCGGTTGGGATGCAGAGGAGGATTCGTAGTTTAAGGGCAGCCTTGACTGCACAGCAAGTTTCAGGCCGTCTGGAACTATACCAGACCCTGTCAGTGAGCTCAAGGATGATGATGATGATGATGATGATGATGATGATGATGATGATGATGATGATGATGATGATGATGATGATAAGGAAATGGTTTCTAGGTACTGATGCAACTCATGCAGAACACATTGAAACCATCAAAGCCCGGATGTATGTGGGACTCACCTCAGACAAGCGGTTCCTCCCTGGGCACCTGGGCATGGGACTTGTAGAAGGTAAAGCAGGAGGGAGGTTGCAGTGGACAAGGGAGAGGGCAAGGTGTCCCAAGTCCCTGGTGGTGTCATTTAGAACCTCACAGCTTTGCTATTTCTCTGCAGGTTACGATTCCATGGGCTATGAGATGTCCAAACCTGACCTCCGTGCCGAGCTGGAAGCTGATCTTAAGCTAATCTGTGAGGGCAAGAAGGATAAGTTTCAGGTGCTAAGGCAGCAAGTGCAGAAATACAAGCAGGTTTTCATTGAAGCAGTGGCTAAGGCAAAGAAGTGAGTGTCAGACCCTGCTCCCCTGTCCAAGTGGTCCTGTAGCTCCCAGCCATGCCATAGCACTTCCCAGAAAGGACTGGGAGCCTTGAGGAGGTTCAACAGAGTGGGGTGATACAGGCCCTACTGGCTCATATTTACCAGTTGCCCTGTGGGAGGGGCTAGCTACAACACAGGCACTGTCCTTAGATTTTCCTCCCTGAGCTCAGTTCACGTCTTTCTAGGGAAACTGTCTCTCATAGTGCTGAGCTTTAGCAGTGCCATTCTCTGCTTTTTATTCTAGCTTGAGTTAGGCAGCAGTTCTTTAAAGTTAACCCAGGTTCTAGTGTGGGAATCCACCCATTCTCCTCAGCATTTGGGGTGGCCAGCTAGTGAACAGAGTATGTGTTAAGAAATAAGATGTTTTTGAGTCAAGCATGGTGACTTCTGTGTGTCATCTTAGCACTTGAGTGGTTAAGGCAGGAAGATTGTTCCAAGTTCAAGGAGATCCTAGAATACAAAATGATACGTGGTCTCAAAAAAAAAAAAAAAAGGAAAAAATATTTTTTCTAGCCCCGATGCTATGGTTCACCAGCATGAAACATTTTTAGTTTAATCTTCTGGCACATTTGGACTCTAGAGTGATAATGTCTTTGTTTGCTAGTCACCTCGCTGATGGAAAACACCTATTGAGTCACAAGCTAGGATTAGTTCCCAGGGGAGCTTCCATAAGGCTAGGAGGCTAGTACTTCCAGCAGCCCCAGGGTGGGATTGAAGGTTGGTCACCAGTGGTCATGGTTTATCAGTGACGTTTGAGTGTTGGCAACATCATAACGAGTGTGTCCTGTGCTTTCAGATAGCTCAGTACATGCAGGACGTGAGAATGACACACCAGGTGAAGCACAGCAGTACAGTCTTGTTGTGTACTTCATCCTTTGCATCTCAGCTGGCTGGCTGTCCTGAGTTATGTTAGCCACCCAGTGAATCATACCATGGGAAGCCCCCTTTGTGGTCACACCCTGAAATTTGTAGCTAGTGTCTGAAAGGGGAGCAGTGTTGGCCCCTGATCTCTCCTCCTTTGGGGTCTGACTCAGCCCAGGTAGTTCAGGACTGATGTGGATTAGGATACCCAGCCAGTATCCACTGGACAACTGCTTGGTATGTAGGGACGATGTTCTATATGGCTGTTATATGAATGGCAGGAAATGCCAGTTTGGGCTTTTTTTTTTTTCTTTTTTGGTTTTTCAAGACAGAGTTTTTCTGTATAACAGTCTTAGCTGTCCTGGATCTAGCTTTTGTAGACCAGGTTGGCAGAGATCTGCCTCCCTCTCCCTCCCAAGTGCTGGGATTAAAGGTGTGCGCCACCACCACCTAGCCTTTTCTTTCTTTTTTTCTTAAATTTTTGTATGTGTATGCATGCAAGTGCGTGCATGCATGTGTGCACGTGCACATGTGTGTGTGTGTGCGCTGTGCAACTGTATACATGCCAAGGCAAGTGTAAGCAGGTCAGAGGACAATTCTGAGAAGACAGTTTTCTTCTTACACTGTGGGTGTTGCAGGGATCACACTCGGGTTGTCAGTGTCAGACTTACACGTTTTCTCACTGATCCTTTGTGCAAGCCCCAGTTGTGTTTTTGTTGTTGTCGTTTTGTTTGTTTGCTTGTTTTGAGACAGGGTTTCTCTGTGTGGTCCTGCCTGTCCTGAAACTCACTCTGTAGACTAGGCTGGCCTCAAACTCACTGAGATCCGCCTGTCTCTACTTCCCGAATGCTGGGGTTAAAGGTGTGCATCACCATTGCTCAGCTCCCAGTTTTTAATCCTTGAGACTACTCTGTGGCAGGAATATAGATCGACATTGCTAAATTTGTATGATTTGTGTCTGCCTAGAGCTGGCATCATGCTAGGAGCCTGGATCCAGGGGCAGTGGGATGGAGAGCTCCATCTCCTCTCTGCTATCTGTTTTCTACATTGACCTATGACTCCCTGACCAACTGGTTCTAGTCTCCTGTGTATTATGGATGCCTAAGAGTACAATAAAGGCCTTTTTTGGGAAACTGGTTTGTGTATCTGCTTTTTCTCCAGATTGGATGAAGCCTTATCTCAATACTTAGGAGAAGGGACAGAATTGGACCATCAAGAAGAGCTCTACCCAGCCATGCCAGAGCCTGTTCGAAAGTGTCCTCAGTGCAACAAGGATATGGTCCTGAAGACCAAGAAGAGTGGTGGGTTAGTACCTGGCTCCCTCTTAACCTCTCTTCACCCAGTGTACGCTGGGTTAACCACTAGCTCTCAAAGGCCCTGTCAGTCCGTCATTCTTTAAAGGCAGGCCTGTTGTTGGCAGACACTGGGCAAAATGATAGAACTGTGAGGGTAGCAAGGTACCATCGTGGTGCCGAGTGCTATAGGAATTTATATTCCATTAAAAGGAGGCAGGTGGAGTTATGACTCAGCAGTTACAACCACTGGATGCTCTTGCAAAGGACCCAGGTTTGGTTCCCTGTACCTGCAGGCATCTCACAACATCCATAGCTTTGTTCCAAGGAATCTGATGCCCTCTTCTAACTTCTGTGGGCACCAGGCACATGAAATAAGATAATCCGCCAGTGCTGCCAACACCTCTCACACACCCACACCCCCTGCACAAGGGTCGTGTTTACTTCCCAATGCTGCATTAAGGGTGGGTTTTTTGTTTTTGTTTTTTTGTTTTAGCTGTTGTTTTTATTTTATGTGTATGTGCCCACTTGTCTGTATGTGCACCACAAGGATGCAGATGCCTACAGGATCCAGAAGAGAGTTTGAATCTTCAGAACTGGAGTTATAGGTGGTTGTGAGCTGTCCAGTTTGAGTGCTGGGAGCCAAACCTGGGCCCTATGCAAGAATGGGTAGTATTCTTAACCATGGCTCTAGCCCCAGAGATTTTCGTTGTTGTTTTTTGTCTATTTTCATTTTTGTTATTTGAAGTGTAGGAGTAGAACCCAGGGTCTCATATATTTGGCAGCTTCCTAGTTACCCCAACCCAAAATGGGTTTGTTTTGTTTGTTTTGTCTTTTGGCCAGGGTCTTGTTATGTAGCCTAAGCTAAACTTGATCTCTAAATTCTCCCGCCTCACCTTTCCAAGTGCCTGGAATATATGCATATGGGCTAAGAGTGGCAAAGTTTTTTGGTTGTTTTTTTGATACAGGTTTCTCTGTTTAGCCCTAGCTGTTCTGGACTTTGTGTGTAGATCAGGCTGGCCTCAAACTCACAGAGATTCACCTAAGAGCGGCAATTTTTTTTTAATTCTTAAAAATAATTTATTTTTATTTTATGTGCATTGGTGTTTAAACCTGTATGTTTGTCTGTGAGGGTGTCAGATCTTGGAATTAAAGACAGTCCTTAGCTGCCATGTGGGTGTTTGGAATTGAACCCAGGTCCTCAGGAAGAGCAATCAGTGCTCTTAACCACTGCACTGAGCCATCTCTCCAGCCCCAAGAGTGGCAATTTTTAAGGAGGTAAGACAAAACACAGTACTATGGAAGTATGCACAGGGCATTTTGTACATGGCTTCACCTTAGTCAATAGTGGTTTGTTTTGTTTTTGAAACAGGGTCTCATTCAATAGGTAGCATGGGTAACCTGAAACTCAGTGTGTAGCCTAGACCTGCCTCACACTTGCTAAATCCTCCTCAGCTTACTAGAGAAAACACCAACCTAGTCACTGGTGGTATAGGTCTAAGTAGATTCAGCAATAGCTGCATATCTCCCTACCTCCTGAGGGTTTCTTTAGTAGCCTTGGCTGTCCTGGAACTTGCTCTGGAGACCAGTGTTTCTGTTGCTGTGAAGAGACACCATGACCACGGCAACTCTTATAAATGGAACATTTACTTAAGGGGGCTCACTTACAGTTCCAAAGCTCCAGTCCATTATCATGACAGGGAGCATGGTTGCATGCAGCCAGACATGGTGCTGGAGGAATAGCTGAGAGCCCTACATCTTGCAGGCAACAGGAAATTGACTGACATTCACACTGAGGGAAGCTTGAACAGAAGAGACCTCAAAGCCCAACCCCACAGTGACACACTTCCTCCACAAGGCCACACCTAATAATAGGACCATTCCCTTTGGGGGCCATTTTCTTTCATAACACCACAACCAGGCTGGCCTCTAATTCATAGAGATCAACTTGCCTCTGTCTCCTAAGTGCTGGAATTAAAGGTGTGGCCACCACGGCCTGGCTATAGCTGTATTTTTTTAGGGACATGAGAAGCATACAAGAGGCATTTTCTTGGGGTAGGATATGATGGAACACACCTTTAATCCCAGCACTCAGGAGGCAGAGACGGGTGGATCTCTATGATCAGTCTAACTTAGTCTCTATTGCAAGTAATAGGCCAGCCAGGGCTACACAGTGAGACCCTGTCTCAGAATACCAAGAAAATGAAAGAAGGATCTTCCTGGCAGATGGGTGCAAGCAGTGTGCCTTCCGAATTCCTGGATTTGACCTGTCCGCTCTGCTCTCCAGGTTCTACCTTAGCTGCACGGGGTTCCCCGAATGTCGGTCAGCTGTGTGGTTTCCTGACTCGGTGCTGGAGGCCAGCAGGGACAGCAGTGTGTGTCCCATTTGTCAGCCACCCCCTGTGTACAGGTGAGCTGGGTGTCTTTGGGGCAGGCACTACAGAACTCTTTCCTGTCCTCTCACTGGAACCCAGGCAGGAGTGTCTAGGGGAGCGGTTTTCCACCTGTGGGTCACGACCCCTTTGACACACCGCTGTCTCCAAAAATATTTACATTACAATTCATAACAGTAGCAAAATTAAATATATGAAGTAGCAATGAAAATAACTTTATGGCTGGGGGGGGGGTCACCACAACTTGAGGAATTGTGTTAAAGGGCCTCAGCATTAGGAAGGTTGAGAACCACTGCCCTAGGAAATACTGTTCTCAGCTTGCAGTCTGAGCAGGAGCCCCAGCAGCTGACTGGTCTAGTTCAGCTGTGCTCTGGGGAAGTCACAGAGACCCACCTGCCTTTGTCTGCTGAGTGCTGGGATTAAAGACATATGTCACCATGCCCAGCTTCACACATGCATTTTTTTTGTTTTGTTTTGTTTGGGGGGGTGGGTTGAGACAGGGTTTCTCTTTAGCTTTAGATTCTGTCCTAGAACTAGCTCTTGTAGACCAGGCTGGCCTCGAACTCACAGAGATTCGCCTGCGTCTGCCTCCCGAGTACAGCCCGGCCGCACATGCATTTCTTACTAACATATTTGAAATGATTTATAGGATAAAATACTTACTTTGCAAAGTAGATATACAGCACTACTGAAGGGACTAATACTGCTTTTCATTTAGGCAAGACTGGATTTGTGTCCATCTCTGTCCCTGTACTCCACAGAACCATCATGGTTCATTGTTTCCGGAAAAGTCTGTATTGTGCACACATGAAAACATGAAAGTAGACTAGATGCATTCTTCCTGTCTTGACTTCCTTACCTTGAAAGAGCCCAGATCCCTGAGGGGCCAGTGGTGTAGAGAAGTCGAACTTTGCGGAGGTGCCTATATTTGGGTGGTGTGTTACATCTGAGAGTTCGTTTGTACTCTGAATGGGCTTTCTGAGGTATGCAGGGAGGCTGTGATTGGCGACCACCACACACCAGGGCAAAAATTCACATCTTTTTCATTTTGGCCTCACTAGGTTGAAGTTGAAGTTTAAGCGTGGTAGCCTTCCCCCAACCATGCCCCTGGAGTTTGTTGGCTGCATAGGTGGATGTGATGAGACACTGAAGGAAATCTTCGGCCTACGATTTTCACAGGCCCCCACAAGAGCTACCCAGCCCTCTGGCCACCTGCAGGCCAGCCAGGTCACCAACAGGATGGACAGCAGTCAACACAGTCTTTCTCAACCTCTGGTCAACAGACATACTGGACCTTCAAAGGCAATGGCTCAAACCTTCCTACCATCCAATGCTGCTGGTGAAAGCAACTCTGTGACCTGCAATTGTGGCCAGGAGGCTTTGCTGCTCACTGTCCGCAAGCAGGGCCCCAACCAGGGCCGGCAGTTCTATAAGTGCAGTGGTGGTGGTTGCAACTTCTTCCTGTGGGCTGACAGCAGCCATCCCACTGGAGGAGGGCCCCCCACCTCTGCATCAAGACTCCCCGGCAACTCTGTGGGATGGCTGTCAGCCTCAGACAGCAACATGGATGGGTTTGGCAGCCATGACAGTGACAGTGATGGAAATACGTCCTGCCTGTGTGGGCAGCCTGTTGTCACACGGACTGTGCAGAAGGATGGACCCAACAAAGGACGCCAGTTCCACACCTGTGCCAAGCCAAGAGAGCAGCAGTGTGGCTTCTTTCAGTGGGTAGATGAGAACGTGGCCCCAGGTGAGGGAGCAAGGCAGCAGGTTCCTACGTAGGTTCTCACAGTGGCTACCACTACAGAGACCAGAGAAGGAGGGAAGGCAAATGAGTGTAGTGCAGGATCAGCAGGGCCATTACTTTGACTCTGTTTCCTCATTGTTAAGCAAGTTAGGAACCATAGGATCTTGTGTTCACATTAAAAAGTAGCTACTGTGCCCAGCGCTGTGATAAATACCCTTTCTATAGCAGGCATCTTTCATCTGCATTAGATCACAGGTTTCCACATGAGGTGAGGTACAGGTGTCACAGTGACAGGGCCCAAGGTAAGATAAGCGTCTTCCTCCCCTGCAGACTGTCATCCTTGCTAGGTCATTGATGTCAGTAGCACCCTGATGGCACCCTGACTGTGGTAGTTTGTAGAAACCTGTCCAGAGCTACACAGCCTGACTAATGTCTCAGGAATGATTGCTAAAGGACTGGTATCCAGACATTGGATCAGATGGGTCCTTGCCACTGCAATGCATAGCAGCAAACCCGAGGCTAAGCAGCAACTTTGCAGTTAAGCAGATCTTTCCGATCCCAGGTGTTTACCTTCACATAGCTGTCAGTCTTAGTCCCCTCAGCAATAACCTGGTTAGAGAGATGGTTCAGTGGTTAGAAACACTTGCTGTTCTTCCAGAAGACTTGAGTTCGGTTCTAGCACCCGTATCAGGTGGCTCACAACCAACCACCTAGAACTCCAGGTCCAGGGAATCTAGTGTCCCCTTCTGTAGGCGCCTGTACTCATATGTGTGTGTGTGTGTGTGTGTGTGTGTGTGTGTGTGTGTGTGTGTGTATGTACACACACACACACACACACACACATAGCTTAAAACCTGAGGGGATCTTTTTTTGTGTTTTGTTTCTGTTTTATTTTTTCTTTGAGACAGGGTTTCTTGATGTAACAGCCTTGGCTGTCCTGGAACTCACTTTGTAGACCAGGCTGGTCTTGAACTTATAACACAGAGATCCTCCTACCTCTGCCTCCTGAATGCTGGGATTAAAGATGTATAAAGTAAAATAATGTAAAAAGAAAAGGAAAGGAGGTAACAGGGTAGGATATACCTTATTCTTGACATGGAGCTGACCTTCACAGAGCAAAGGGAGTCTAGCCCCTGGGTTCAGCTGACTTGTTAGAGGGATGCCACCTCTACCCAGCACTGCCCCTTGATTTGGGTTTTGTTTCAGAGACAGGCTTATGTAGGCCAAGCTGCCCTTGAGCTGCTTCTGCCTCTCAGGTACTAGATTACAGGTCTACACCACCACAACTTGGAGCACATCTGTTCTTGCTACCTGAGGGTATCAGTTGTGAATTCAGCTTTTTCCTGTCTCCTCCCACAGGGAACTTTACAGCCCCACCATGGCCAGGAGGCAGAGGAAAAGCCCAGAGACCAGAGGCTGCAAGCAAAAGACTAAGAGCAGGTTCCTCAGATGCAGGATCTACAGCAAAAAAGCCCCGGAAATGTAGCCTTTGCCACCAGCCTGGACACACCCGCCCTTTTTGTCCTCAGAACAGATGAGGACAGGCAAGATGGAGGACGTTGCCTAGACCAGGAAATGAGCTAACTGGGACCAGGTGGCCATCCACTGTCTTAAAACCTAGGGAGGTGCTGGGTTTGGGGCTGACCTTCCTTTGTTGGGGAGTCCATCCAGCTCTGCAAGATGCTACTCCTGTCTGTGCTCAGGAGTGACTCCAGCAGCTGCACTGCTGAAACGTGAGAAGATGGTCAGTCATTGTGTAAGCAGAAACTGACCTTGGTGACATCCAAGCCCTGACTGGCTGCTGTCTGCCAAGTGAGAAGCGGGTAGTGCTTCCAGCCAACACTGGCTCTGCAGCTGCCTGGGAAGTAGCTCTCCTAATGTATCTGCAGAAGCTTCCATTCCTGCTCCATCTAGGACACTCATAGCTCATGTGCCTTAATAAAATACTTCATCCACTTTTTCTGATGGTGTGCAGTCTAGGGATGCCAACAAAAGCCAGGGAAGGCCACAGGGCCTTCTCCCTGGGACTCCACCCATCTCAGCACCCCTTGTCCCAGTTCTTCCTTGCTGTGGCTTGTCCCTTGAAGATGGCAGATTGGGACACTGACTTTCTTCCTTCATACTTTCCAGAGGAGGCCATGCACTTTTCCCCCCTCATAAACTTCTAGAAGATTTGTGCTAGCTTTATCCTACAGTTGAGAAGTGAAATGTGGATTGCTTGAGTTGCTAGTTCATGAAGCAAGTGGAGTTTTCAGGTCTGAACAGTAGCCTTCACTTAGACCAGTAGCTCTCAGCCTGACCAACAGCAGGCTTTCAGCAGTGAGTTTTCCTACCTTTGCTCAGTGGGGACAGTTAGCAGCCTGCATTTAGCATCTGTCCCTGCTGGGCTGACCTGTTTGATCACTTCACATAAGAACCTCATGTGCCTTCCTTCCCTTAGCATAACGTTCACAGGATTTGTTGAGATTGTACCTCTGCCTCCCGATTGCTGGGATTAAAGGCGTGTGTCACCACTGCCCAGCATTGCTTTTTTTTTTTTTAAGATTTATTTTTATTATGTGTGTTGGAATGTATACCACATGTGTGCAGGTACCGACCAAGGCCAGGAGAGGGCCTCGAGTCTCTAGAGCCGGAGTTACAAGCAGTTGTTAAGCCACACAATGTCGTGTGGAACCAAACTCTAGACCTCCAGGACAAGTGTTACGAACTGACACTTCATCACTCCAGCCCCCATACTTTATCTTTATGTCTGACTAAGCTCTGATTGGTATGGCAGTTGTCCTGCATATATGTAGGGCCATATCCTCCACTTCCTGATGTAACATGAAGCCCCAGTTGGTACCAAACTATGTATGTTTTTAACAGCAGCATACAATGGGAGCACAGTGAAGATGAGAAACTGATGGTGATGAGATGGAAAGTGATGGCTTCCTTGCCTTCCCTCAGATGTTTTGTGCCCACAATAGATTGCAGGGCACCGAATGGAGTGAGAGGGGCTGCTGTGTCACATGCTTGTGAGCCATGCCGCTGTGACATTCATCACTGCTATCTGGGTGGCCATCTCAGCCATTTTGGATGTATGTATAGCAATGAAATGTTAAAACCTTTAGCTAACTTTAAACGTTTATAGTGTCTGCACATGTGAAGTTACTGCTTTTCCACCCTTTTTTTCATGATCTTACAGCCATGCTAGTATGTATGCAGTAACATGATCCTTAACCCTGATTCTTCTGCTTCAGGCATGCACCACTATACTTGCTCTGCTGGCCACAGGGTCTGGGGTGCTGCTACTGCCATCGAGGCGGGAAGGAGGCGATTCAGGCTTGCGGACCCTGCTAATGGAGTTGAGCCATTTCAGACAGCGCTGATAAAACCAAAATTGCTTGTGGAAGCAAGGTGTGTACTCCAAAGACACTCAGGGCAGTAGGCAGGCTTGCCCTCACTTAGGGTCACGTATCCCATTGAGTCTCAGGCACAACCTGTTCCCTAAACCCCAGCAGCACCCTCAGAAACCTTCCTGAAAACTATTAAGTTTTTGTTTCCATCACAGATGAGTTTACAGACATGACTGTAACCCAAGAGACAAAAAAAAGGTGAATGTGCATGTCATCCTTGTGCAGAGGCCATGCTAATCTGTTTAGTGCATGTGCTGCTCTAATGGGCACCGAGGCCACACTGAGCAATATCAGAACGGGGAGGGACACCCTTCTCAGTTGGGTTAGAGATGTAACTTGAGAGCGGCCATGACCCTATAGCTGTATACCCACATTCCCCCTGTCCAGCGTGCGCTCATAGGTCTCGCCTCTCTTGCCTCTCTCTCGCCCTATGTACCTTTCTGGTTTTAAGAAAGCATGGAGGAACACTGCTTGCTCCCCATGGCTTGCTCAGTTCTGTTTTCTTGTACAACTAGGGACCACCTGCCCAGGGCTGGCACTGCCCACCATCAACTGAACCCTCCCACATCAATTATTAACCAAGAGAATGTTTCATAACCGTGCCTATAGGCCAGTCTGAAGAGATATTCTCAATTGAGGTTTCTTCATCCCAGGTGACCCTAGCTGTTCCAACTTGGAAAACAAAACAAAACTAACCACCACAGCTGTGAGTTCTACCCCTGAAAACACCCTAAAGGCCTAGGCCGAATAGGCCCCTCAGTCCTAGAGTCTGACAGACAAATCATGTCTGGCTCCATGCCTGCAAGTCCTTTGTTGGTTTTGTGTGGTGAGCAGGTCCTCCGCTGCTGAGCTCCACTGCCTTTAATCTGTGCTGATGGTAAAGCCAGGACCTCATGCTAAACAGGCTCTGCCCCCAAGCTGTGCCCCAGCCCCTGCCCATTCCTGTTAATAGAGATATTTTCTTTTGAGCTTGACAGACTCATCAGCCACCATGGACCAAACTTCAACACTTAGGGACACTGTATATTTGTACCACAGAGTTCACAGGCTCAGGACCCCAAAGTGCCCTGAAAGATTCTCTCTCACTCTTCAAGACAGGGTTTCTCTGCGTAAGAGCTCTGGCAAATCAGGACACCCACTTCCTACCACCAAGAGACAGGTCAATCCCTCAGTTGTTACCAAGGCCATATAACCCTACCTCAAATGCCAGCTTCCACACTGGAGGGTAGTACTAACTGCCTGCAATCCAAATTTGGAAAAGGCCTGGACACTGGGCATCCACCCACTAAGGCCCAGCCTTGCCCTGGAGTTTGCCAAGCAGTGTGAGGATCACCAGAGTCGCTGGTGTTGCCTTGGGATATGTGCCAGGCATTTTCTGCTGCAACTGCCTGACTCAACATTAAAGGCTGTTCTTGAAGACACGTACCTGATTATAAAGGAAAGCTGGGTATTCAAAGTGCGAACGTTGCTGGGCAGTGGTGGCACACGCCTTGCGGATTTGGGAGGCAGAGGCAGGGAGGTCCCTGACTTGAAAAACAAACAAAAGTACAAGTGTCAGAGGCCATGCATGGAATTGAAGGTTTATTTTAGAGACCTGAGGAGTGAGGTAGATCTCTTCCCACACTTTGGCTTCCACCCTTTATCCACATCGTCTCCAAAGAAGGGGACACTGGGGCATACTTATGTCCCAGATCTCTCACAGACCTGGAAGTCTGCAACTGGATATAGCATGAGTTCAAGGCCAGATAAAACCATGACTGAAGGCTAAGATGAATCAGGGATTGTCTGAACCAAAGACTGAACAGTGTCTCTTGAATAGTTGGTACTTGAGCCAAAGCAGCTGTATATCAAGTGGCTCCTCAGTTGTTACTGAGACCACATACATGAGGGTCTCTCAGGCTGGGACCCAACAGCTCTTTTCCCATAGTGCAGACGGCAAGTCTCATCTCTTCAGCCTGAAGACTTTTTTGTTGTTGGGGTTTTTTGAGACAGGATTTCTCAGTGTAGCCTTGGCTGTCCTGGAACTAGCCCTGTAGACCAGGCTGGCCTCAAACTCATAGAGATCCACCTGCCTCAGCCTCCTGAGTGCTGGGATTAAAGGCGTGCACCACCACTGCCCGGCTCCTGAAAAGACTTTTTAAAAAGGAATCTGACCATCTCCATGATGACCTCAAGCCTCCACATCAAGCCAGCTACAAGACTTGTGAAGCTCCAAGCATCCACCTATGAAGGTATTAAGACCATTTTCTGCCAGCAAGAATCACACAGGTATAAAAATGATCCTTCTTTTATTCACTCTTCAGGCATAGCATTGTTTCAATGTCTGTGTGTGTGTGTGGTGGGGGGTACCTAAAATAGAAAGGGCCCCTGGCAGAGGAGGTAATCTCCCTCCTCCAGCCATGCCACCTTAATCAGGGTTCCAGGTGAGGACACAGACACTTCTGAATATTTTGGCACGTTGCATAGGCCATGGCTGCACGCAGGCCTCTGGGAGGGGCATGTCCTCTACTCGCAATGGGATAGCCTTGCACAGGCAGCACAGAGCTCAGCTCCCAAATAGGAAGGGGCTGTCCCAGAGGTAATTTGTGACCTACAGAAAAAACCCACCTAGCAGGAGGAAACAAGACCTTTCTTCCCTAGGGTATAAGGCAGGCAGGCAGGCAGCAAGGAAGACCACTTCCATTTCAAGGCCTGAGGACTCAACCAGAAAAACAAATGCGTGACTGTCAGGAGAACGCCATCCTTCAACAGCTAAGAAGCTACCTTCCAGGGCACCAGATGATTCCAGCCCCAGAGAGTAACAAACACATAAGACTCAGTGACCAACTGTGTGTGCCTCCAGGATACCTGGGGCTGTTACCCAACCAAGAACATTAAGTGTCCTTCTTGGCAAAATGTAGGTGAAGTCTAGGAAATCAAAAGCCATGTCACATTCTTGGGAAGTTCATTGCTGGTCATGATAGACTAAGCCCAAGATCCTAAGATAACCCCAGAGGGCCAAGGGGCATCTGTGCGGCTGGCATTAAAAGCCAGGACAGGCTGGTCACATTAGGTGACATGAACCCAGACTCTGGATTTGGGAATCCTGGTCACCATCACCCAGGCACATGCCTACCCACAGGCTTAGGTAATGCATCCTCCCCTCCACTCCGGCTAAAATAAAGCAAACCACACTCTGCAGTATCCCTGGAGGGAGGTGGTTGCTGCTCTCCAGCATCAGAAGAACAAGTCAATCATGGGCCTCATCTACCTAGAGTAGGCTCTCAGGGACCTGCAGACCATTATACAGTACATAGCCAATGTCATCGATCTCCTCTTCCCGAAAACTGTCCAAGAGGTTCACGCCAGGGTTGAAGTGACAGGGCAGGTTAGCCTGCTCCAAGCTGCCCACCAGAAACTCCAGGGCTTGCAGAAAGCGATCCCCCAAGGCCTCCTCGGTCCAGGCTACTTCCTCTTTACCCAGATGCAGAACCACCTGGGTCAGGTGGCTCCAGCCCAGTCGCACCAGAGCCGGATGGCCACGACATACACCACATAGCAGCAGCAACAACCTCCGGCGAGCGCCAGCATCCTGGTCATCCAGGGCCCGCAAACAGGCAGCCTCTACAGGATATAGATCCTGCAGCCAGAGATTGGCAGCCAGCCCCTCCAGCGGCCAAGCCAGCAGAAGGCGATCATCAGTGCTGGCCCCAGGGACCACCAAGAGCACAGCTAAAGTGAACTCCAGACACTCATGTTGCACGTCCAGCAGCAGCTCCTCAGAAGCCACATTGGGCCGGATCAGACATCCAAGTAGGCTACCAATGGCTGGCCAGTTGACGGAGGCTGCCAGGGCCTTCCGTAGCAGCTCCAACAAGACACGGGAGGAAAGGTAACCCCCAACCAGGAAGCGATCCCATGGGCTGCGCCCACGGGGATGGAACTCAAGCTGGGTCCTGCGCACAGCCCAGCATCGAGGTTCCCTGGCCACAGTGTCCATGCCAGGTACCAGGCTCCACAGCCCTGGTTCTAACTCCAGGGGTGCTAGCAGGCGCACACGCTCAGCAGCCCCTGCCTGTAGCCCATCGTAGAGAGGCCCGCCTGGAACGAGCGCACCAAAGGGCAGTTCTGGGAACTTGTTCCTCAAGTAGGCCTGCAGCTCCAAGGCAATGTCTCCAGCCAGCTGTTTCACCAAAGCCACATGGGCTTCTGGGATAGTCACGCGGTTGCGCTCAAATGCCAGCAGCTTCTCCTGGAACGTCAGGCACAAGGGTGCTAGGGAGCTGGGTTGAGGCATCGATGTGGTCTGAGAATGAGCGGGTGTGGGCTCCACTGCAGAGGGAAGCATCCAGGACAGATCAGAAGGTCCCTTAACAAGTTAGGAAAACTACCTGATCACTAGCTGTATGGCTGCACTGGGCTTCCTCCTCACCTGTGACGGCCACTGAGAAAGACCTGAGCTCAGGTCCTTAGGACAGTGTGGACATGAGGACAAAGTCCCACTGGCCCAGAGTCCCAACACTTGGGCTCCTACAACTAAAACAACTTCACGGAGACTGGGGAAGACAGATCCTGATCTCTCCCGACCTCAGTTTCCCTATCTGAGGCTCTCTACCATTATATGGTGCAAGCTTGCTATGGTCGAAAGCAGACAGATAAATCAAGGACCCCAGGGCTGTGGAGCTACTCAGTGGTGGAGTACTGGCCTGGCATCTGTGAGACTCTGGGTTTTATCCTTAGCACAACAGTGAAACAGAGACCTACGATACCTGTGGACCACCTGCGGAGCCCACAACCCAAAGAGGAACAAAACCTTGTGAAGACTGCATCTCCTGCACGGGACTCACCACATTGGCTAGGAAGAAGTGCCGCTCACCTGGGACAGAGGGTGAGGGGGACACAAGAGATATGGGCTGGCTGAGGGCAGCAGGGGGGGGTTGGGGCTGTTGGTGTGATGTGGCTCTCAGCAGGTTCAGTTCCTTCCAGCCGTCCCCCTTGGTGTCATCCTCATCCCGAGGGCTAGTGGCCCTGTCGATGAGCTATAGGCAAAGTGACACAGATCAGAGCATCGGGGGCCGTGGCAAAGCTGAGGGGAGCACACCAGGAAGCTAGAGTGAAAAAGGAGGGGGCCCGTGTTGTTCCAGTCCAGCCTCAAAAAGTCCCACCACTGCCAGGCGGTGGTAGCACACGCCTTTAATCCCAGCACTTAGGAGACAGAGGCAGGCGGATCTCTGTGGATTCCAGACCAGCCTGGTCTTTAGAGTGAATTTCAGGACAGCCAGGGCTACAAAGAGAAACTGTCTCCAAAAACAAAAACAAAAAAGCAAGAAAGTCCCGCCATCCTCCAGCTCCCCAGTCCCACCTCCTCCTGTGGAGGTCTCAGGCAGGCTTTGCCAGCCTGGCCTTACCCGCTTTACAGCCAGGGTGGCAATGCCTAGCACTGCAGCCCCGCCCACACCTAGCACCAAACGAGCATTAGCCAGGAGGAAGTCCACCACACTGCCCAGGCCTTCGTCACCACGCTGCTTCCTCTGCTTCTGTGAAAACTCTGCCATGGTCGCCTGCAAGAGAGGCAGGGGTGTGTTACTGAGGGCGAGGACAGCTAGAGTGGTAGGGCCAACATACATATATGCTCAGCAATAATCAAGAGGGTGCTTCCTGGGGACTCACGAGAAAGGGGCTGCTCAAAGGGCTCCTTAGAAGGAAATAAGGGAACTGCCAGGCCCTCCCTGAAACCCGCATGCTTCCCACTTCTGGAAGGGGGCTCACACAGAAAGGCTCCAAGCCTCTTTCCTGGCTTCATCCTCCAAGGTCTCTGACATCTGCCAAGACCTTGAGAAACAGATCTCCCCATCGCTACCCTTACTCTACACAGACAAAAGCTGCCAAGCCAACAGAGTGAGTGTTACAGTTTGGGGCTCAAAACACAACCTCCAGCCTCATCCGCTCGCAAAGTCTGGGTATTTCTACTTCCCCATGGCTCCTAGTCATGCTCTAGACTCCTAATCCAGATCCACCCAGAACAGCCACTCTGTGTGACAGCCTGTCAGGAGGAGCCCAAAGCCCCCAGAAAGACTTGTAATGTGGGTTTCCAGAAAGCCTGTTTGGGTGGGACCTGTTGGACCTATGATAGATCCTCAGCAAATTTAGGGATCCAGTTACTGGCTCCTCCCCCAAATCTTGACAGGAAAACTTCCAGAGGCAGGACAACCCCATCAGATGCCAAGCTGAGGGCATGTACAAGTCAAGGATAAAAGCTTCATGGTCCAGTGATGAGCAAAGTAACCCAAAATAGCCCACTGAATGAGGAGAAGCTGGCCAGGCCCCTTAAACTCAGAACAATGTTGGGGATGGGAAGGTGAGAGGGAGGCCTATAGCCCAGGGTTTCTGGTTTTTCTGCACGATAGCACCAGTAAGGAAAGCTAGACCGGGTCAGGAACCTGAGAAAGCAAACAGAAATTACCAGGGCCCAGTCCACTAAACCAGAAGGTCATTGCCTGCTGGGACACCAAAGACCTCAGCCCTCCCTTCGGGGCCATGGGTGCCTTGGGACAAGTGACAAGATGCCGGGAGTAGCTGAAGCCTGAGGCACTTTGTGACCCAGCTGGGACGGACACCAGTCTGCTCTCCCAGACTAAAAATAAGACCCTGTCCTGGGACCTGGCAAGGTCAAAGGCCATTAAGGGGCCTATGATAATCTTAGAAGCCGGTTCTGCTCCTCCATTACTATCTACCACTGCCCTCGGACCAGGACCAGGACCCCACTCTGAGAACTGAAAGGGGCTTCTGTCCCATCACCTGTCTAAAGTGGGCCTTAGCCCTGCACGTGGAAGGGTCTTAAAGTCAAACTCCGGGCAAGAGGGGATAAAACAGGTGGTTAAAAATAACCAACGTAGGTCCAGGGTGGTGGTGTAGACCTTAATCACAGGACTCAGGAGGCAGAAGCAGTAAGATCTCCGTGAGTTCGAGGCAAGCCTGATCTACCTCGTGAGTTGGAGGACCGCCATAGCTACATAATAAAGACCTTGCTCAAAACAAACAAAAATAACAAAATAATCCGACTCTTCATAGCCTGGTTATCTGTCCTTCCTCTCGGGCCCAAAACTGATTGTCGTGGATGAATCAGGGCTGAGCAGAAACGTGTAACCACATATAAACGACTCTTAAACTCTATTCAAGGGGAAAATCACTGAGGCCATGGAAATCATATGCTATACCCAAGTCGGGAAGGGCCAACGCTAACATTCGAACTCAGGTCTTCAGTCCCCAAGTCCTCCCTCCCACCGCAGTGTGACCACAAGCCACGCCTCCACCAGCCTAGGGACGCGTGTCACGCCCGGGACTGGGAGACCCCGGGCCTCCCCGCGCGCTACAGCCGTACCTGCTTCCCGGCGTGAACACACCGACCCGAGGACGCAGCGAGCAGGATCCTGGAGCCCCAGGACCTGCCTGAGAATGGAACGTACAAGCCCCGGGAACCGAACGCCGAGCCCCGGGGCGGCAGATGACCCGAAAGGCACGCTGGAGAAGCAAGCCCTCGCTCCAATCCGAGAGCACAACTCGTGCGCACACGTGCTCAAAACTGCGCAGCTCAGCCAATGATCGCCAGGCACGCCCCTTGACCGTCGGGGGCGGAAACCACAGACGCTCTCCGGATTTAAAGGGACAAGGATATGTTGTCTGCGCAAAATGGGGATGGAGGGGGGTAAGAGAGTGACACTTATTCAGGGCCTGACCTAATTTATTTACTTTTTGTTGTTGTTGTTGCCAAAGGGCCTCCCACTGAAGCCAAGGCTGACCTCGAAGTCTGGGCAGTCCTGCATAAGCCTCCGGTCTGACCTTGTGTGTACTTGTGCTGGGAGCCTCGGTGTGGAGAAATCTGTCCCGGTCCAGGTTACTTTGGTGAGCCAGGCAGACGGAACCGCTCTTAACCCAAAGACCCACATTCTCTCTCAAGTTTGCCCCCTGCGACAGTGCCCGGTGGTCTCATTTCCTTTGGGGCTTGCCTGGCACGCAGTGGCACAGGAGCTGTGCCACCTGTCGTGCGAACTCTACCAGCCCTGTGTTCCCTCCTGTAACACCGGCGGCCAGACCCTTGAACCCCATAGGTCAGCCATGCCTGCCTATGGGAAACCTACCGTGTGCTAGCCAGCCACTGACAACCTGGCCCCAGAGAGACGCCGATCTTCTAGCGCTAGAAACAAGCCACTAAAGAGTCGTGGCGGGAGTCCTGGTGCCGGGCGAGAGTAACACATGGTTTCGTTATTATTTTGAAGTGTTTGTGCACCGTGGTCTTTAAACTGCCACACGCTGAGAGCCCATTTGCTCCCGACAGTTCTGGGAAGCATATTACCCAGGAGCAAAGTTGAGGCCAAAAACACAAGGGCTAAGCCCCGAAGACCCGGAAGTCTCACTACCGCCGATCTGTCACCCACAAGCCGCCTGCGCCCCTGACGTCGGCACCGCGATCTCTCCGGGGTCACGGCCCGCTTCCCAGGCTACAGCCGCCCAAGCGACACTGCCTGGAGTCCACCCTCGACGCCGCGACAGGAGAGCGGAGGTGGTGGACGCCTCCAGCGGGAGTCCCGGACTCCCGCAGGCCTCTCCGGTCCCCGAGCTCGCGAGAAGTCTGGGCTGGGCGAGGCCTAGAGCTCCTGGAGCCGCCGCGCCGCCCTTCCCGCAGAGGCCGCGGCCGGGAGGAGGCGCGCGCGGGTTGAAGGGGCGGGGCCGGCGCTGACCCAGCCCGCGGCTCCCGGCCGCCCGGCGTCCTCCCTGCCTGCCGGAGAGCTGCGCCACTATGGAGGCCACCGGGGTGCTGCCGTTCGTGCGCGGCGTGGACCTCAGCGGCAACGACTTCAAGGTTCGCGGGGGTGAGGGGGATAGTAGGAGGGTGACCCCGAGGCCGTCCCTCAGGGCCGCGCCCTCTGCGCTTCCGGGACCGACGGGCGGGGCGGGCGGGCCTCGGCGAGTTTTCCCGGGCCTGCCCCGCCCGCGGCGGAAGACCGGAGCCGGGGCTCAGGGGACCAGGGCGGCACAGGAGAGGGGGCCCGCAGGTCTCGCGCCCGAGCCCGTGACACCGAGGGCACACGCCCTAGCCGGCTACCGCCCTACCCTGTGTTGTCGGGCCAGTCGCTTCTCCTCTGGCAGCCCCTGGCTTCTCACCTACCCCTTTGGACCAGCCTGTTTGGAGGCGTGGAATGGAAAGGGATGTTAGTATGTAGGTGTCTGACAGGTGTGCGAGGTCCTCCGCGGTGTGGTCTGCGCAGCTGCTAGACTGATGGGCCGGGGCACTGCTCCCCGGCAGCCCAAGTTCTTGATAGTCAAGAAAGAGACAGACTATGGGCGTGGTGGCTCACGCTTGTAGTCCCAGCACTTGGGAGGCAGAGACAAGTGGCTCTTTGAGTTGAGGGCAGCCTGGTCTACAAAAAGAGTTCCAGGAAAGCCATAGCTACACGGAGAAACCCTGTCTTGAAAATAATAATAATATTAATAATGACGCAGACTGATTGCGGGCCCAGGGGATTGAAAGCTGGACTGGGGGGGTAGCTCAGAGGCCTGGCGACCGTTTAGATGTCAGATTGGGGGGCTAAGGAAGAGGAAGGTGGGCTCCTCCTGAGTTCACCTGCACATGGACGCACATTTGACTCTGCACACTGTTGTCACTGCTTTGCCCTGTCCACATCCCCATCTTCACCTGGGGTCTCCAAGTGTCCTCTCTGGACTGGGAACGTCTTAGTCACCTTGGGGAATGTGGCTGGGGGAGGAGACAGTAACAGAAGGCAATTAAGCTTCCTTCTGCTCAGATGCAAAATGACCAGGGTTAGCCACTGGGCGTTGGTGGTGCATGCCTTCAATTCCAGCACTCAGGAGGCGGGGGGGGGGGGGGGGGGGGGGGGGGGGGGGGGGGGGGGGGGGATCTCTAGCTTCAAGGACAGCCAGGGATACACAGAGAAACCTTGTCTCAAAAAGCCAAAAGATAGCTCAGTGGCTAAGAGCACTGGCTGCTCTTCCAGAGGTTCTGAGTTCAATTCCCAGCAACCACATGGTGGCTCACGACCATCTGTAATGAGGTCTGGTGCCCTCTTCTGGCCTGCAGGCATACACTGTGTACAAAGTAAATAAATAAATCTGAAAGAAAAGAAAAAAATGGCCAAGGGGCAGGGGGGTGAAGTGGGCATTCCATATAAGGAATGATTGAAGACACTACCAGGAATGGTGGGGAGCCGGGTTCTTAGTGCAGTCTGGGTCGTGTCAGGGGGAATCCTACCCAGATAGCCCCAAACTGTGTGGAAGTGAGTGCCACTAACCAGAGTGGACTACTGGGTATTCCTTGAAACACACCAGGCTATTTTGGCCTGCTTGGGACACAGACTCCAGCAGCAGGAGAGACATTCCTCCAATCTTGTGAGTAAGAAACAGTTCTGGCCTCTAGACTCTATGGGGAGCACAGCAGGAGCACAGCAGGTGTTGGGAACGGGTCATCCCTCTCCCCCTCTCCCTCACTGTCCTCACCATGCCTGCTCCCACTAGGGTGGCTACTTCCCTGAGAATGTTAAGGCCATGACCAGCCTGCGGTGGCTAAAGCTGAACCGCACAGGCCTCTGCTACCTACCTGAAGAACTGGCGGCTCTGCAGAAGCTGGTAAGGATGGTGGGCAGCAGGGGCGGTCCCTGCTGCTGGGCCCGGTGGGCATACCCTGCCAAAGGATTAGTCACATTGAGAGAACACAGAAAGATCTGGAGTGGGAGTGGACACAGGGAAACTGAGGGTGGGTAAAGGAGAGGGAACTATTAGCATGGGGCAGAGTTACAGGGACAGAGGAGCTGCACATCTTAGGTACCCACCTGAGCCTCTGGCTCTTGTCTCGTCCAGGAGCACCTGTCTGTGAGCCACAACAATCTGACTACGCTGCACGGGGAGCTGTCCAGCCTGCCTTCACTTCGGGTGAGTGGACTTCGGCCAGGCTGTGGACAGTTGTGAGCACAGCCAGTGCAGGTGGAGCACGGTTCTAGTCCATGTTTGTCTGCCACACAGACAGACTTCTGAGAAGTCACCCCCAGACAGCAGTGTGGTTGGGACCCCTCAACTTTTCAGGCTTCAGCCAGCGCTGTCTCTGCAGGGCCAGACCCTCTAGATGTTGGGAACCAGGCTCTGGACCTGGCTTCCTGACTGTAAACCAGGGCTTTGCCCCCTCCTAGCTGTCTTAGTTACTTTTCTGTTACAGTGACAAGGCACAGGACTGAGCAGCTTATGAGCTCACGGTTCCAGGAGTGCAGCAGGCAGGCCGGCATGGTGCTGAGCAATACCAGAAAGCTCATGTTGAGACAACAACCGCAAAGCAGAGAAAGCTAACTGGAATGGTGTGGGCTTTTGAAACTTCAAAGCCTGCCCCAGTGACACTCCCCCTCCAACAAAGCTACACCTCCTAACCCTTCCCACAGAGTCCACCAACTGGGGACCAAGCATTCAGTGTATGAGCCTGTGGGGGCCTTTCTCGTTCACCCTTCCACATTGGCCTAGGAGCTTTGGGCAAGTCATCCCTTTCCTCCAGCAGGTGGGGTGCGTGTAGGGAGACAGCAGATGTGGCTCTTGCTGCCTTAGACACCCAGACTCAGGTGAAGCAGCAGCGCTGTTCCCTAGCCCCAGTCTTCGCTCAAATTTCTACACCTCGGTGAAGAGAGGTTTCAGGGGTACATAGTGGTGAAGTGTCTTATCTCGTATCACGTAGTTGGGGAGTTAGCTGGCTTGCCTCAGTCTGTCAAGGCCATGACTAGTCTGCTATGACTGCTTTCAGCTGCACATGGTGCACATACATACATGCAGGCATCCATACATACACATAAAAGGAAAAAAAGAACACGTATTCTTTTGAGCCAGTGACACAGAAACTATAATGCCAGCTATGAGGGGCTAAAGTAGATAAACGGAAAGTTCAAGGCTCTCCTGGCTACAGAGTGAGCTCAAGCTCCACTGGACAAGCTAGGGAAACCTTAGCTCAAAATAAAAAGTAAAAAGTGGAGATGAAGGTGGTGGCTCATGCCTTTAATCCCAGCACTCAGGAGGTGGAGGCAGGTAGATCTGAGTCTGAAGTCAGCCTGGTCTACATAGCAAGTTCCAGGACAGTAAGAGTTACATACTAAGACCCTGTCTCTGGAAAAAAGAAAAAGAGTAGGTGGGATGCAGTTCAGTGACAGTGTACATGCTTGTCACCTGCAAAGCCCTGCGCTTCCATACCAGTACCACAGCTCTGGGGGCCCCTGTTGGGTTTTAAAGTTTAAATAGGCATTCATTCACAGGAAGGTAGGATGAGCCCCTTGGATGGACTGTGTAAGCAAAGGCCAGAGGTGGGAGAGTCCTCAGATGTGACCTCCAGTTTCTGAAGACTTCTCCACCTGGCCTGTGTTTCTCCCTGCGAGCAGAAAGTAATGATCATAAATTCTTTCCTTTCCCTTAGGCCATTGTAGCTCGGGCCAACAGCCTGAAGAACTCTGGAGTTCCCGATGATATCTTCAAGCTGGATGATCTCTCAGTTTTGGTCAGTGATTCCCTGCCCATCTGGCCCCTAGGATGCCCAAGGATTTGGTCCTCACTCATGATAGCAGTCTCTGGGGCCATCATCATTCCTTAAATAGCCAGTTCTGGGCCAGCATCACTCGGTGTCAGTCCCCTAACCCTGCCCCCTCCACTCTGGATCTCTGTTTCCCTGTGAATGCTCATCACTCCCTACTCAGTGTTCTGCTAGATCCGAGTAGGGCAGAGGCATGAGGTGGGGCCACCTTGGCCTGACCTTGCTCCTGCTCCCTAGGACTTGAGCCATAACCAGTTGACAGAATGCCCACGGGAGCTGGAGAATGCCAAGAACATGCTGGTGCTCAACCTGAGCCATAACAGGTGCTGGGGAGACCCTGGGGGCAGCAGGTGGGTGGCACGAAGCAGGAGGGATGGAGCACTGACTTCAGCCTTTCCCCTCTGCTCTGCAGCATCGACTCCATCCCCAACCAGCTCTTCATCAATCTCACGGACTTGCTGTACTTGGACCTCAGTGAGAACCGCCTAGAGAGCCTTCCACCTCAGATGCGCCGCCTTGTGCACCTTCAGACCCTGGTGCTTAGTGGAAACCCACTGCTACATGCACAGCTCCGGTAGGTGCCTTGCTTTCCCTTGCATCCCAGGGGTCCTGGCTCTTCCCACTCTAGGCCTCAGGCCTCAGCTCTGGCTTGTGCTTGCTGAACATCATGCCCCACTCCGGTCTTGCCCTCCTGTCCACCCCATCCCCAGCTACACCCCTTGAATAGACTTGCCTTAGGGTAACCAGGCCTTTCCTCGCAGGCAGCTCCCAGCCATGACGGCCCTACAGACCCTACACCTGCGGAACACGCAGCGCACCCAGAGCAACCTCCCCACCAGCCTGGAGGGCCTGAGCAACCTTTCAGGTCTGGACTGTCTGGGGCGCCCCTAAGTTTTCACTCCTTTGAGTTTGTCTACTTCCTTGGGAATGAAGGGGCGGAGTCTTGCCTCTGCGGTCACATCTCACAGATACATTAGGTTACTGTTTAAAAGCTTTTTAGATAGTGCCTTGCTGTGTGACTGGCTGCCTGGCCTGGTTGGTACTCACTGTGTAGACAGGTTGCCCTTGATCATAGCAGTCCTTTTCCTGGCTTTCCATGTGCTGGGATTACAGTTTTGCACACCATGATCCATTTACACTGAGTTTCTGCCCCTAGACCACAACCTGCTCTGAGGTTCTCAGCTTTAGTCACAGAGGTTTGCCCAAGACCACACAACTGGTGGTAAAATAAATAATAGGGATTCACAATGAGGCTTGCTTCTTCTGGTGGCTGTTGTGTGGATCCTAACTGATGTGCCCTCCAATGCCCCAGATGTGGTCCTAACTGATGTCCCCTCCAATGCCCAGATGTGGACCTCTCGTGCAACGACTTGACAAGGGTGCCGGAGTGCCTGTACACCCTCCCTAACCTGCGCCGCCTCAACCTCAGTAGCAACCAGATTGCAGAGCTGTCCCTGTGCATCGACCAGTGGGTGCACCTGGAGACCTTGAATCTGTCCCGCAACCAGCTCACCTCCCTGCCTGTGAGCCTGTGCCTGGGACATGGTGGGGCTGGGCAGGAGTGCTGGGCTCTACCCTAACTGATGCTCTGCCCCTCCAGTCAGCCGTTTGCAAGCTGACCAAGCTGAAGAAGCTGTACCTGAACTCCAACAAGCTGGACTTTGACGGACTACCTTCTGGCATTGGCAAACTCAGCAGCCTGGAGGAATTCATGGCTGCTAACAACAACCTGGAGCTGATTCCTGAGAGCCTCTGCAGGTACTGGGCAGGCTGGGCCAGGGTGGGAGCTCAAGAGGGAGCCAATGCTGCAGCTTGGTGATCTGCCAGCATCCTGCTAATGACTGATTAGCTTCAGGGATGAATCCCCATCCCATCCCACACCCAGCTTGGGTTTCCTAGAGTCTAATGTTAGGGTCGAGATCAGAAGAGGTCCAGCACCATGTAAAGTTTGTGGCTTCTGCCCTCTTCTGCAAGTCACTGACCCTCGTGTGGATCATGTGGCTCCCTTGCTCTGAGACAGGAACTGGGAAGACCCTAATTGCAGCACCTTATCCCTAAGGCTCTGACTGGTCCTGTCTTTACAGGTGCCCTAAGCTGAAGAAACTCGTCCTGAACAAGAACCGCCTGGTGACCCTCCCGGAGGCCATCCACTTCCTGACAGAGATTGAGGTCAGGCAGTGGGGACAGGGTATCAACAGAGATGGAGCAGAGGGTGTGCCTATATCTTGAAGTGAGACCTAGTAGTAGCTTTGTAGGGGCAGTGCCCAGGTACCACTGGGGAAAGCACCTCTCTCAGTACACTGTAGTGTCACTGAAGCCCCACAGCAGCTATAGGCTGCCCAGGGTAAGGATTTAGTTCCTGGTTCCAGCTATGGACCACAGTTGGAACCCAGGCTTGAAGATGAACGCCCAGCCCAGCACCGTCTCTGCTCACCTAACAGGTCCTGGATGTGCGAGAAAACCCCAGTCTGGTCATGCCACCCAAGCCTGCTGACCGAACTGCTGAGTGGTACAACATTGACTTCTCACTACAGAACCAGCTGAGGCTGGCAGGCGCCTCCCCTGCCACAGTGGCTGCAGCTGCGGCTGGTGAGTAGAATGTAGTCTAGCCTGGGAGCAAGGGCACTTCTCTGGACTTTTCCTTACCCATTTGCAAGGGCTCATATGCTTGCACCTCCCATAAGTAGGGAGCGGGTCCAAAGACCCTTTGGCTCGCAAGATGCGGCTACGGAGGCGCAAGGACTCAGCCCAGGATGACCAGGCCAAGCAAGTACTAAAGGGCATGTCAGATGTTGCCCAGGAGAAAAACAAAAAACAAGAGGTAAGTCAGCTCAGGGCTGGGACTGGGCAGGTCTGGACTCTGCTCAAGAGGAAGCCTGAGCAGAGAGAGTGGCTAATGCCAAGATCCTGTGGTGATGGCAAGCAAAGGTCAGTCTTAGTGTCTCAGTAGTCAAGTACTACTCCTGTGTCCCCAGGAAAGCATAGATGCCCGGGCACCTGGGGGGAAGGTGAGGCGCTGGGACCAGGGCCTGGAGAAGCCACGCCTTGACTACTCAGAGTTCTTCACGGAGGATGTGGGCCAGCTGCCTGGTTTGACCATCTGGCAAATTGAGAACTTTGTGCCTGTGCTGGTAGAGGAAGCCTTCCATGGCAAGTTCTACGAGGCTGACTGCTACATTGTGCTCAAGGTGGGCTGGGTCCTAGAGCCCCTAGCGTTCTGCATGGGGGGCTCAGTGAGGCCAGGGGCAGGTTGGCAGGCTAGGTGTGGTAGTCAGTCGGTGGTCAGCATGCATGTAGCCTGGAAAGCCACATATATTTTCTGGGGCTGGGAAACCATGAATAACCCATGAAGGCCATCATGACTGATGCCTTGGTCTCCTCAGACCTTCCTGGATGACAGCGGCTCCCTGAACTGGGAGATCTACTACTGGATTGGTGGGGAGGCCACACTGGACAAGAAAGCCTGTTCTGCCATTCATGCAGTCAACCTGCGCAACTACCTGGGTGCTGAGTGCCGTACAGTTCGAGAGGAGATGGGCGACGAAAGCGAGGAGTTCCTGCAGGTGCAGCCAGCAGACTGGGAACTCGGGCGGGCATTATGCACAGAGGTGGGGCAGGGAGCTGAGAGATAGCAAGGTGAGGTCTGCAGAGGCCTCGCGGTGAGAGCCTGAAATTCATGGTTGAGGGAGAGGGGTCGGCAGGTCAGCATAGGAACCGGTATAGGATAAGGACAGTAGCTGAGAGATGGGGCCAGCACCTCTAGCTGTTGGGGCTAAGGGCAGGGCCAAGCTTAAGAAAAAACGCAAAGCCAGTTGACAAACTGGCCTTCCCCCTACTGCCAGCTGGGTTACCTTTAGAGATGGCATGCAACTGGAGAGTTTACCCCAGGCTACCCAGGTTTGCAAGCTTCCATAAACCCCTCTCAGACTGTGTACCATCTGCCCTGGGCTCCAGTGCATGTGCCCCAGGCTGTTCAGAGTCACTGTGGGTTTGTACCCACCCGAGTTGTGTAAACTCTACCAAGTCTGACAGAGGCAGTTGATGGGGGCAAGGAACAACTCAGTGATGAAGAACCATACTTGCACAATAGGTGTTTGACAACGACATCTCCTACATTGAAGGCGGAACAGCCAGTGGCTTCTATACTGTGGAAGATACACACTATGTCACCAGGTAAGCATGTAGGGATGGGTGGCATAGGCCTGGATTGGGAATGGGTAGAGGCAAGGGTGATAAGGTCAGGTTGCCCTTGGTGTCCAAATCAAATCTTTCTTGTCCTGCCCCCAGGATGTACCGTGTGTATGGGAAGAAGAACATCAAGTTGGAGCCTGTGCCCCTCAAGGGGGCCTCACTGGATCCCAGGTGAGCACCCGGATAAGAGAGGAAGTAGCGGTGCTTGCCCTTAGTTACCTTCCCACCTATGAGGAAGCAATCTTAACTGTCTCCTCAGAGTTTGGAAGAAAAGCCTGTGGTCTACCCAAAAAGGGCCAGAGCCCCACCTTTTGGGTCAGGGACAGGGAGTTAGTTACATTACAGCTCTTACGTCCTATCCAGATTTGTGTTCCTCCTGGACCGAGGACTGGATATCTATGTGTGGCGGGGAGCCCAGGCCACACTGAGCAATACCACCAAGGCCAGGTAGGTGGATCTTTTGGAATGTTCTGGGCAAAGGAAGGTATTCCTGAGAACAACATGGCCTTGCTGAGAACTTTCCATCTGTCCTCAGGCTCTTTGCAGAGAAAATTAACAAGAATGAGCGGAAAGGGAAGGCAGAAATCACACTCTTGGTGCAGAGCCAAGAGCCCCCAGAGTTCTGGGAGGTGCTGGGTGGGGAGCCCTCTGAGATCAAGAAACATGTGCCTGATGACTTTTGGCCACCCCAGCCCAAACTATACAAGGTAAGTCATGTGCTAGGGCACAGAGTAAGCCTGACTTTAGTCGGCTGGGTGTGCTGTGGGCTTTAGGAGAAGAGGGCATTCTTCCAGACAAGGAGCTCAGCCTGGAAGCCAGTTTGAGGATGGAGCTGGCATGCTCTTCTCAAAGGTGCCAGAGCTCCTGGATACTGGAGCTGAGAAGGCAGACTTAGTTTTGTGAGTGGCAGGAGACTATGGTTCTTATGAACAAGAAAGAGACAAGATAAGAAATCAGAAACAACAGTAAGGACCTAGATTGTGCAAAGCGAGGAAAACATGCATTTATGAGCCCTTCCAGCTGGGCAGTGGTGGCACACACCTTTAATCACAGCCCTCGGGAGGCAAAGGCCTAGCAGATCTCTGTGAGTTCAAGGCCAACCTGGTCTACAAATCAAGTTCCAGGACAGCCAGGGCTACACAGAGAAACCCTGTCTCAAAAAAAAGGAAAAAAACGAGCTAACCAACCAAACAAAACCTAGTAAGTCCTTCCAGGGCTGCAGAGATGGCCTAGTGGTTAAAAATACTTGTTCTGCCAGGTGGTGGTGGCAGTACACACCTTTAATCCCAGCACTTGGGAGGCAGAGGCAGACGGATCTTTGTGAGTTCAAGGCCAGCCTGGTCTACAAGAACTAGTTCCAGGACAGCTAGGACTGTTACACAGAAAAACCCTGTCTGAAAAAAAAAAAAAGAAGAAGAAGAAAAGAAAATGGAGGAGGGGGAAAGTACTTGTTCTTCCAAAGGACCTGGATCCAAGTCCCAGGACCCACATGGCAGCTCTGGTTACAGGAGATCCCAACCCCGTCTTCTGTCTTCCCTCCATAAGCACAAGGATATAAGTGATGCACATGCGTGCACATGCGCGCGCACATACCCACACACAGAGGCAAAATATGACTACTTAAAAATAGTAATTAAAAAAGTTGAATGTCCTTCCCCTGGCTTGGAGTGGGACTCTGTAGGAGAACACTTGTCTGGTGTGGACAAAACCCTGGTGCTGCTCTCTGCACTAGAAAAAAGCCCAGCAAGCACTAGGCCCTTCCACTGGTAGGAGCTCTTTAGTTTGAAGGGAAGCAGGTCCAGATAGCAAGCTGGGGAGCCTGACCCCAGATCAGGGCAACTGTGGTGGGATCTGCCATACTCTTCTCTTCCTCCTGCCAGGTGGGCCTGGGCCTGGGCTACTTGGAACTTCCTCAGATCAACTACAAGCTCTCAGTGGAACATAAAAAACGGCCCAAGGTGGAACTGATGCCAGGAATGAGACTGGTGAGGTGGCAGAAGGTGGGCACGGGTCCTATCTAATTATGTTGGCCAGGTGTTGACCTCCAGCCTCTTGTCCAACAGCTGCAGAGCCTGCTCGACACACGTTGCGTGTACATCCTGGACTGCTGGTCTGATGTATTCATCTGGCTCGGCCGCAAGTCCCCACGACTAGTGCGTGCCGCTGCACTCAAACTGGGCCAGGAGCTGTGTGGGATGCTGCACCGGCCACGCCATGCAGTGGTCAGCCGCAGCCTGGAGGGCACAGAGGCACAGGTATGTCCCAACACCCAGTGGCTTGCTTTCCACTACCCACTGTGCCCTAACCCCTCTTCTGTGCTGCAGAGGTGGACCCAAATCCACCTTTGCAGAACCATCCACACTTCTGTTTGCTAAGCTCCACCTTTCCAAGCCCTGTCTCCAGCTCCTGTTTAGACCCCACCCCTTGAGCTCTGACCAGCTTTTCCAAACCTTGCTTAAATTCCCTCAGCCCAACCTTAACTGTGCTGTAGCTCTCCAGCTATGGCATTATACTGTTCTCCACAGGTGTTCAAGGCCAAGTTCAAAAACTGGGACGAGGTGTTGACGGTAGACTACACTCGAAATGCCGAGGCCGTGCTGCAGGGCCAAGGGCTCTCTGGGAAGGTGAAGCGTGACACTGAGAAGAAAGACCAGATGAAGGCTGACCTCACTGCACTCTTCCTGCCTCGGCAGCCACCCATGGCACTGGCTGAGGTAGGGTGAAGCCTGTGAGGGGAGGAATGTGGGAGGTGGGGGGTTCTGCACAGCATGGTACTCAGACCTCCCTTGGGGATGGGATGGCAGGCAGAGCAGCTGATGGAGGAATGGAATGAGGACCTGGATGGCATGGAAGGCTTCGTGCTGGAGGGCAGGAAGTTCACGCGACTGCCGGAGGAGGAGTTTGGCCACTTCTACACACAGGACTGCTATGTCTTCCTCTGCAGGTGCTACAATAATACTTCACCCTCTTGTCCTCTTCTCTATGCAACCCCTGCTCACCACTGTCTAAATCACAGGTACTGGGTACCTGTGGAGTATGAAGAGGAAGAGAAGACGGAAGACAAGGAGGGGAAGGCCTCGGCAGAGGGCACCGAAGGGGAGGAAGCAGTAGCTGAGGCAGAGGAGAAGCAGCCAGAGGAGGATTTTCAGTGCATCGTTTACTTCTGGCAGGGCCGGGAAGCCTCCAACATGGGCTGGCTCACCTTCACCTTCAGCCTTCAGAAGAAATTTGAGAGCCTGTTCCCTGGCAAGCTGGAGGTGTGCCTCATACAAGCCTAAGCTGTGCCCTATAGCCTATGGTTGGGATGGTAGGGTGATCAAACCAGGCCTGAGAATGCTTAACCCTTGGAGGGCAGGTGGGGCCTAGGGACCTTCCCAGCACTTCTGATCCCCAGGTAGTACGCATGACACAGCAGCAGGAGAACCCCAAGTTCCTGTCCCATTTCAAAAGAAAGTTCATCATTCACCGGGGCAAGAGGAAGGTGGCCCAGGGTACTCTTCAGCCAAGCCTCTATCAGATCCGTACCAATGGCAGCGCCCTCTGCACCCGGTGGGTATCTGGGTTGGGGAAAGGGCAGGATTCCATGGTGGGGATAACACTGCTGACCAATCCCCCTCCCCTAGGTGCATCCAGATCAACACGGACTCCAGCCTTCTCAACTCTGAGTTCTGCTTCATCCTCAAGGTCGTGGGCAAGACAGCAGAGGAGGGTGGTGGGGAAGAATCTAGACCTGACACAAGCCCTCTGTGCACACCACAGGTCCCCTTTGAAAGTGAGGACAACCAAGGCATTGTGTATGCCTGGGTGGGCCGCGCATCAGACCCTGATGAAGCCAAGCTGGCAGAAGACATCCTCAACACCATGTTTGATGCCTCCTACAGCAAACAGGTGACAGAGATGGGGGTAGGCATGAAGGTGAGAGCAGATGAGGGCCCTGGCTGACCATCCCTTCCCACAGGTCATCAATGAAGGGGAGGAGCCAGAGAACTTCTTCTGGGTAGGCATTGGTGCACAGAAACCCTATGATGATGATGCAGAATACATGAAACACACAAGGCTCTTCAGGTCAGTGCCCTATCCCCTCCTCTAGCTTGTGTAGGCACTGGGGTACACAAGCCCTGTGACAATGACACAGAGTACATGAAGCACGTGACCCTACCTTCACCTTGACCATTGCCCTTCAGGTGTTCCAATGAAAAGGGCTACTTCGCAGTGACTGAGAAATGCTCTGACTTTTGCCAAGATGACCTGGCAGATGATGACATCATGTTGCTAGACAATGGCCAGGAAGTAAGACATTCCCCCACCTCAGCACCTGCCTGTTGTAGATGGAAACAGTGGGGCCAGAAGGGAAGCATTCCCACCAGCCCCATGGGACGCACTTGAGTAGCGTATGCAAAGATCCTGGGTTTAGTCTTCAGCAGTAGAAAACACACATGTGACCATTTCCTCCACTATATCCTCAGGTCTACATGTGGGTTGGGACCCAGACAAGTCAAGTGGAGATCAAACTGAGTCTGAAGGCCTGCCAGGTAAGCAAGGGGCAGTACTGCAGCCAGCCTGATGACTCCAGGGACCGTCTGCCCCTTCCATCTCCCTGGGCAGAGGTCTGCAAAGGGGCACTGAAGACTACCCAGGCCCATTGTTTTCCTTACCAGGTATATATTCAGCACACACGTTCTAAAGAAAATGAGAGGCCACGCCGCCTGCGCCTGGTCCGCAAAGGCAATGAACAGCGGGCTTTCACCCGCTGCTTCCATGCCTGGAGCACCTTCCGCCAAGCCCCAGCCTAGACAGTACCTAGACTTCAGACTCCAGTGAGGAAGAGGCCTCCCAGCATCTGCTTCAGCTACCCAGCAGTGTTGCTCACACCTCGAAAGCCCCACCAGTGTGTTCACATGTGTGCAGCAGATGTAGTTTTAAAGATATTAAATGCTTTTATTTTCAATATTAAAAATCAGTACTTTTAATATTAAAAACTAGTTTTTTAAAAAAAGACAGAAAAGCCCAAGGTGGAGTCTATAGGGAAGCCCATCCTCATGGCCCCACACACATGCGCACACCCGACTGACTCCAGTTATGGTGCCTAGCAGTTTCCAGTCACGTGAGCATACACACAGGCCCAGAGCAAGTACCAAATCTGCTTTAGAAATGACTGGCCAGCACAGTCCAGGCGTTAGAAAAATACTCTGCTTGAGGAGAAATAAAGGACAGTATGGCGTGCAAGACAGGATCCTAGCGCACGCCCTCCAACTGACCTTCAACTGGGGTGGCATTAGGGCCTGGCATCAGTAAGACTGGATCCCACAGGTTAACAAGTGTGGCTTCAGTGTTAAGGAGCCAGGCAAGGCAGACAGTGGGTTGTGATAAGCAGATGGTGATGGCTCGGGGGAACAAACCCTGGCCCTTTCAGTGGCAGCCTGAGATGGGCTTGCTAGGGATCTAGGAGGGTACCAAGTAGAAGAGGGTATGGGTAGTATCTATGCCCAATGTAGGGTACAGAGGCACTAGCTTCCGAGGTCCAGATAGCTCCAGCTAGGTTGGGTCCATAGCAGGATATGGTAGGCACATAAGCTCCATGTGCTGGCTCAACAGGCAGGACCTATCAGCCTCAGTGACTGTCCTGTGAAATGGGCTCACTACACAGATGAGCCTAAATTCCTACACCCAGAGTCAGAGGTGGCCTTCTACATGTCCAGAATCTCAGGGCTGACAGGGCAGCCCCTTTCTAGCACTGAACTGTGATGATCATGACTGTGGGTCCCCTAAGCTTCTGACAGCTAGGGAAAGGCAGCTAGGCTTCCAGGAGTGTCCCCACTATAGAGGCCTGCCAGGGTCCCAGCCGGGGCAAGGGATGGCAGCTGCTGCGTGGTAAGGCTCGGCTGCCTCACAGCACCTCATTTAATCAGAAGGGCGTAGGCCCGGGCCTCATCTGCTTCCAGGTTCCGAAGGTTCTTCTCAGAGTCCTCAGGAGAGCTGGGGAGGGGCAGTAATCAGAGGGGCTGGGGTAGGAAGACCCCCTAGTTGCCCTGGGGATGGAGGCTTGGGAAAGAGCAGCTGGCCTCACCCCAAGAAATCCTTCACATATTCCACTGTGACATCCCCTGTCGTGTCCAGCGTAGTGTCCCCACTAGTCGCTGAGTCAATGGACACGGGTGAGAGGGTGGCCTCTGCTGGCTCTGTGGTGTCTGTTGGAGGAAGTGCTCCTCAGTATCTATTCTCTGCATCTAGAGACCAACCCACAGCTGGACATGCACATGCACACACAGGCACCCTCAAAGCCAATGCCTGCCCCAACCCTGTGCCCTCTCACCAGCTCTCTTGCCATGGGCAGAGTTAGGGCTTCCTTCACAGCTCTCTGGGGCCGGGGTAATGTTTCGGGTCCCATTAGCCTGGCTCAGCTTGGGTGACTCTTGAAGCCTGTGGCTACAGAAATAGATGGGGACTATTACAGGTGCTACCTCCCATCCTCACACCAGGAATGGGCATTAACCCCAGGGAGTGCAGAACCCGAGGTGGAGAAGGGGCCCACTCCTCACACACCTGGACTGGGTGGCATTTCGAGGCCAGCTGATATCTAGAGAACAGAGTGGTTCTGTGATGTTGCGAGCACTCAGGGAAAAGCGCTCAAATTCAGATGGAGAAATCAAGTAAAAACCTGTGACCAGGAGAAAAGGAGCATATAAGGAAGGCTGAGCCCTGCCGAGCCCTGGCCAGCACCTTCTCAGTACATGAGCAGAGCCTGAGCTTTCTGCTGTGCTAGCATTTGTTCCCAAGTGTCTGTCCCATCTCACCCTGGCCATGGCGTGTGAAGACACAGGAAGCGATGCCACTGATGTCCTCCTTCCGGATACAGGAGTAGTGCACCTGAGGCCTCAGGCCAGGCACAGAGAAGACATGGACATCACCCAAGTTGGTGAGGCAGGCAAGGCAGGTCTCAGCATAGTCCTCAGACATCACACTGGCAAATGTAGCCAGGGCGACCTTCCGCACACGACAGCCTTCATGGGCTGTCAGCTTGAATTTGGTCTTAGCACTCACCTTGGGTAGCGTGAACACCTGGTGACAGACAGCCTATGAGTTAGGCCCAGCCTTGTCCTACCCACTCCTCACTCAGCTACAGACCTCCAACTGGCCCTGCATGCCCCAACCCAACCGTGAATACAGAAATGACACCCACTGCACCAGCCATCCCCCACCTATAGGCTTAGTCCAGGCTTCATAGTGTTCCTCATCTTCACCCACAGGCAGACTAACTAAGCATATTCATGTTCTATGCCTGCACCCTAAGTCCCTTGGGGCTTTTGGAGATGGCTATACGGTAGAAGGCCTTAGGGGAACCTGGCAGACCTAGGGTGTATCCAGGTCCTTCAGGGACCTCTACTGGCTGAAGGCTCTTTGGTGGAATAGGAGGGATTTGACTCTCAGCAGGTAGGGGAAATGGGCAGAGAAGAGGTTCTAAAGGGTCCAAGATGGGAACCTGGATGGATCTCCATCACCCATGGATGCTTACCTTGAACTGCTCCTCAGACGCAATGAGCACAGCGTGCCCACCCTGCATGTCAGGGGCCTGTGCCAGATCCCGGGAAGCCTCATAGGGCTCAGGCAGTGGACGGCCACGACCATCCAACACAGCAATGGCCACCACAGGTGCCCGGTGCATCAGCTGTACCTCCTTGCCAAGCACAGCCTCCACTGCCTGCTCAGGCCGCTTTTCACCACCTGCTGTGACTGCTGGAACCTCCAGCGCATAGGCAAACACGGAGCCGGAGTTGGTCCCTGCCCACATGGTGGGCCCGTGGTGGGTTGCTGTGGGGGGACAGGCCAAGTGAGGAGGGCCTCCTGAGGACCCCACACAAAGCCTTCCCCTTCACCTCTCACACGTGCTCTGTGGCTTCAACGCACTAGTCTGAGATACCAGAGCAGCTCTGATCCAGAGGCAAAAACCACCTTGAGGACATCTGCAAGGTGGGCATCAGGCCACAAATTGTTCTCTGATACCATCAAGCCATCAAGTTGCACCCTCAACTCATTCAGCAAATGTAGTTCCCTCCTGCAAGACTGGGCACGGTAGCACACTCCTTTAATCCCAGTACTCAAGAAGCAGAAACAGATCTCTGCGAGTTGAGGCCAGACTGATCTACATAGCATGTTCCAGGCAGCCAGGACTATGTGGTGAGACCCTGTCTAAAAAACAAGCAACAAATGAGCCGGGCAGTGGTAGCTCAAGTCCGGGTCTGCAGAGCAAGCACAAGGACAGCCAGGACCACTACACAAAGGAACTCTGTCTAGTGGCTGGGCAGGAGTGGTGCACACCTTTAATCCCAGCACTCAGTCGAGGCAGTCAGACCTCAGTCCACAAGGCCAGTCTAGTCCACAAAGCGAGTTCCAGGACAGCCAGAACTGTTACACAGAGAAGTCCTATCTCAAACAACAACAAAAGAAAAAAAAAAAAAGAAAAAAGAAAAAACCCTGTCTTAAAAAGCTAAAAGAGTAAAGTGAAGTGTGGAGAGGGCACATAATGGCAGCAGCTCCCTAGGGTGGCAGCTGAAGTTTGTAGGTGACAGCACACTATTTCTGTGTTTCATGCTACCATAATACAATGTAAAAAAGAGTCACAACATACCTAAGGCACAGAGGGGCCATTCTACCCGAGTCTATGACAAGTCCCTGACTGACCTGCCCCCACAGCTCTACTACCTGTCCACCACAGGGCCTTGGCCACCCTGGCCCTCACTGCCCACCTCACCATGGCACTCTTGCTTCTTGTTCAACTCTACAAGGCTTGTGCAGTTCACTTAGCAAACCCTCAAAATATGTCTCTTTGGGCTATACGGGTGGCCAAAGTGTCCCAAAGTATAGCTCAGCACATACTAGGTGCTCAGAAACCCACCTCCCCTACCAGTACAAAGGCCTTCTAGCCTCTCCAACCCCTGTCCCTACCCGGGCCTCACCATCTCGAAGGAATGTGTCAGCAAAGTAGAGGCAGCGTACAACACCAGAAAGGGAGTCATCAGCAGATCGAGGCTCAATGCGGCGCTGTACAGGTGTTATCTCCACATCGTGGGGGCAGGTCTGCTCCGCCAGCTGTGCATTGGCCTCCTGCAACTGGAAGGCCGAGGACCTTAGAAGTGCTCTTCCTTTCTGGCCAGTACCCAGCAGGCATCGCCATCCGAGCACCTGCTTTCCAGTTCATTGGGGGAGCATGGCAACCGAGCTAATCTGAGGGCTTTGGGCCAGGGCAGACATGGCAGCCAGTCCCTGCTCACCTTGCTACTGGCAGTAGTAGCCCGTTTTTTGCCTGAGACACGGCTCTTGCGGATACGCCGGAATGACTGTCGCAACGACTTCTTGAGGGATTTCACACGTGACAATGGCCCCTCCATAGCCAAAGAGTCATTGGGGTGAAGGGTACACCTAGGAATGACAGGGCCAGCTGTGCTATGGAATTACACTGCACTCCTGCTAGCCTGAAGCTAGGTATCAGAGCCCAGGTCAGGGAACCAGAGCAATTTGGTCCTAGTACCTATAACCCCAGCAGCTGGATGGGGTGACCAGTTTTCTTGCAGATGGAGAGAGATTATAAGGGCTTTCCCAATCAGCCTGCCTTTGCCACAGCAACCTCTGAAAGTAAACTGAATCCCAGACCATCTCATGAGGGCCTTGGCCACCAGCTGCTCACCTCATACCACATACCTGGCCAGCACAGGGCTCTTGCGCTGGTAGTCAAACAGGCCAAATCCGTGACTGGTACCAAAGGCCACAAGGCTCCACTCGGCATGGAGTGTGACAGCAGTGACAGCAGCAGGTGGGAGGCACTGCACCAGCATGCGAGGCTGGAACCCGGCAGGCCAAGACAACAGCCCCGTGTATGGGTTCAGCCGCTCATGGCCCTTCCATGTGAAGCCCTCACGATCCTGAAGGAGATCCACACTGGCCACACTGACAGCTTGCTCTGTCGGCATGTCACGGAGCTCCAGCACCAGCACCTGGACCACGACAGGCAGAGGACTCAGGTGAAGGGGCATTCTGGACCCTCTCAGGACACTGTCAGAGCAGTTCCAGAATTCACCTACCCAGCCAGTACCCTTTGAATACCTACTATATACAAAAGCTTTCCCTGAGTGCCAAGAGACCGTGGTGACCTAATCTGCTGGTCCCTGCCCTCCTGGAGCCCGTGACTCTTTCCTGAGTCTCTGTCTTCCCCACACTGAACCCTCCATACAGTCCAGTGCTAAAGGTGGTCTGTGACTAAGACCCACTATGCTCTGCTGTTGCTGGGCCTATCTCACGCCCATAGTCCTGCTCCCAGTTTCAAGCCTCTGTGCCCTCCCCCGCTTTCCATTTGTCCTCGCCCTGGCCAACTTTACCTGCTGCTCCATTCCCACTCTGACCTACAGCCCATGTTGGGTTCTCTACTTCACCACCACACCCTGCAGGGCCACCTCCTGCAGAAGGCCTCCCCAATAGCCACGCCTGGGGACACCAACTCCACCTGGCCCGCGGTGCCAGCCACCACCATCTGGGCTGTGTACTTGCAAAGTGCAACCTTCTGTATTCCTAGCCGGGGATCATCACTGTAGGGGTCAAAGCAGCCCACCTGAGGGGACAAGATGGAAGGATGATACTAGGCAGAACTATGTCAGGCTCAAAGGCCACGCCGAGGGAAGAGAGAAGAGACGCACCTTGCGGAAGGGCGGCCAGTCATCCTCCACAGCCTGGGCCAAGCTGTCAGCATGTTCACAGTCCGTCTGGAAGAGGCCAGCTGTGCTCAGTTTGTAGAGTGGCCTTAGTGCCACACCAGAGGCGTCCCAGAACCGCACAGTGCCATCCTCATGGCTGTGGAGAGGGTGGGTGTCAGAGCCCCCCGGGAAATCCACACCCTCTCAGTTATTCTTCCAGTGGTCACTATAGGGACCTACTGCATATGTCGAACACTAGCAGGAACTGTACTACATACAGCAAGTACCTGCTACACAGGACAAATAGTACTCAGGGCCTACGGCACCTCAGGGCTACACTCACACATGCCCGAGCCCTCTGAACAGGCTGGAGTTAATTAAAGGAGTAAATTAAAGGAATGACCACCTTAATAACTAGGAGATGACAGAGGGGAGAAATGGGTACCCAGGAATCGCAGTAGGTGCACAAACCCCAGAAGAGCAAGAGGCCCAAGGGGGCCTTCCAGGTAAAGCAGCAGGAAGGCTAAGTGGCAAAAGTGGGGGAAGCTGCGGGGAGAGGAAACAAAACTAGAGTACAACCCAGGACACAGCTGCAGAGCCCCAGTGAGGTGCCAGGCAGCTGAGAAGGAGCTAGAGAGTGAGGTGGTTCAGGCTCCCCTCAACAGAAAGGGCAAGTTACCTTGAGAGGCCTGAGGGTCCCAACACAGGCAGGAGGAAGGGCAGGGCAGGGCAGTTAGTAAGGCCTGAGTCACCAGTGCCCAGACCTTGCCTGGCTCTCCAGCACCTGACTAGAAGAGTCACCATAGGCCAACCCAGATTTTCCAGTCTATGGCAGGCAAGTCAGGTGGGTGGAGCCTGGGCTGTGCTGGAATTCAGTCCCAGGCAAAGAGGAAGTGCAGACTAAGGCTTTGAGCCAGAATCTAGGGAGGCTTCCTTACAGAAACAACCTGGGTTTGCTAGGACTAGGCCTGAGTCACCAAGCACTTCAGCACCCAAAGAACCTGGGACATTCAAAAAGCAAATAAGGCCTCATGGCTGCAGGACCTTGTCTGCCACCCACACCCCACACCTACCCAGTCAGTAGCAGCCCACGCTGCGAGGGTTCCTGGGCCAAGTTCCGGCCCCCGGTAATGGGCCAGCTCTAAGAAAAAGAACAAAGATGAGAGCTCCAAGTTAAGATGAAGGTCTCCATCTCATTCTGGCCACACGCCTACCACATTTCCATCTCCAGTCTGGGTTAGACACTGCCCTCCACCAGGAACAGCCCTCACCCTACCAGCCCTGGGTCACAAGACATCCACACTCACCAAGGCACTGGAGGCAGGCTGCGGGCTCTGCCGCTCACCAGCACTTACAATGCGGGCCCACAGCTTGCTGGGGACATTGGCAACATGGGCAGAGCAAGTGATAGCTGATGAATGCAGTGGGGCCAGGTAAGGGGCGGGCACAGCTGGCCAGCCTGGTGTCTGCAGGTCCAGCACCACCAGCTCCTCCTCCAGAAGTACAGCTAGGGCCTGAGGGTTGTCAAATTCTGTGGAATTGGGCGAGTGAGCTCAGCTTGAAGCCACACTGGGCCAGCTGGGATGAGGGAGCTGGAATACACACCATCCTCTGGCTGTGTGCTGTGCACTGTGAAGAAATCAATGACACGGGAGGTGAAGTCCAGGGTCACCAGTGTCTCTGCTCGCAGTACACTCACACAGTGGCGATCACCATAGCTGGCTCGGGGCATGCCACCGCTGAAGATGATAAAGTGGTCTCTGCAAAGGGAGAGATGCCATGTGAACCAGGAGCCCCTGCAGAACCAGGCGCACGCTGGATAACCCAGTAAGGGCTTCACCCCTATGTACCCAGAGCCTAATTCTCTAGGCCCCAGCCAGACAAGCCCCCACCCACACTGCCCCTCTACCTACCCTGACTCACAGCTCCGCCACAGAATCTTGTTGATGGCCTTGCAGGGGAAGGGGCCTGGGGGTGGGGAGAGTGTCAGACCTCCCATTCCTCTTCCATGTGCCTCTCCCCAAGATATGGCCCAGTCCCAGTAATACCCCCCAGAGTCTCCTGTAGGATTGGCTAGCCAGTACCCTCCTCAACAGCAGACAGCCCTTCAGTCCCCATTCTTGGCTCAAGTCTCCCCAGTGCTCACCATAGGGTGTGGTCACTATAGTGGGTTGCAGCGCTGGGGGGCTGTCAGTGTCTGTGGACCAGATGGCATAGCTGCCATCACTGTGTGAGCTGATAACGGTGCTGCCACCACGCCCCCAACACAGGCTCTCCAGCTGCTACGGATGAGGATAGGATGGCATAAGCCAATGGATGTGTACAAGGGCCCAGAATGAGGAGCATGCAGGCCTTGCTCGCTTACCTGGTTACCTAGGCAAATGTGGTCCACACAGTGTGTGGCCTGGCTCCAGATGACTAGTAAGCCCCGACTGTAGCCTATGAGGATTTTGGTGGGGTCGTGCAGATGTCCCTGGAGTGACTCCACAGGGCCCAGCGCCTTCCCACAGCGGTAGTCATCTGGCACACTGCAGAGAGTGCCCCAGAGTCAGGAGAACTCCCCAGAACTGGGAAGTTCCCTCTGCCTGCTGCTCGCCTGCTGCTCACCTGCGCAGAACCGCATCTGGGCTGAGAGTCTGCCCCTCAAGCAGAGTCAGGGTTGCCAGGTCCAGGAAAAAAACGCTGCCACTCTCGGTCCCCAGGGCTGCTGTGTTACCAGCTACCAGCAGAACCACAGTGACACGGGTAAGACTGGCAGGGGCACTGCAGGAAAGAGGGAGAAAGTGAGGCCAAGCCCATCTACCTGCTGGGGAAGGCGGAAATGGGTGGGCCCTTGCTGTGGCCTCTCTTGTACCCCTCAGCACTCACAGGGCCTGTTCACAGCACAGGCTGGCACCCAGGGAGGGCAATGTACAGTGTAATTAGCCCACTCAATTATTCCCCAGCATGCTGGCAAAAAAAGGGATAAAAATAAGTTCCCCGGGTCCCAAAGGACTCACAGGTCCTCTCACCGCTCTGCCTCTCTCAGGCAATCAGAGCCCTGCCCCAGCCAGGGTACCACTGAAAACTCAGGGCTAGCCTGAGACTTTGCTAATGTCACTGCTGTGAGACAATGGTCTGTACCCTGTCACTTGTGTTTTAAATAAACGCTGATTGGCCAGTAGTCAGGCAGGAAGCATAGGTGGGACAACCAGGCAAGAAGTAGAGGCAGGGCAACGAGAGTTCTGGGAAGAGGGAAATGTCAGTCAGCAGTTGTCACCCAGACACAGAGCAAGCAAGATGTGACTGCCTCACTGAAAAAGGTACCAAGCCACGTGGCTAACACAGACAAGAATTATGGGCTAATATCAGTTATAAGAGTTAATAAGAAGCCTGAGCTAATGGGCCAGTCAGTTTATAATTAATGTAGACCTTTGTGTATTTCTTTAGGATTGAACAATTGTGGGACCTGGTGGGACAGAAACCTCTGTCAACACGTCACCTTGGCACAAAACTGTCCCAAACCCCCTAGAGAGCACAGTGCTATGTTGCAGGAGTAAGGAATCGGGTTATAACATATTTATTGACCGGGACCCCCAAACTAAAGGCTCCCATAGCAGGAAGCACAGACCCTACCGCAGGCCTCAGACTTAGCTAGCCACACCTCAACCCTAACTTTAGTGACACCACTGTCAAGCAGGGCTCTACCCAGGCAGGGCTCCACACACCCTACCCTGAACCTGAGCAGAGCAGGCTCATAGGCCCTCTCCAAAACTCCTGCCCAGTGGCTAGCCCTGGTCTGGTCCTCTAGTACCTGGCATTGTCAAAACTTGGCCGGCTGGGTGGCTGGAAGCTGAGCCCTTCCTCCAGGTGGGCACAGCCATTATGATGGATGATCTCCCACAGATGCAGGCTGCTGTCATCTAGCAGGGTCAGGAGGCGGCCCTGATAGGGGAGGAGCAGAGACCAAAATGGGGTTGGCATGGGGATGGGGACCACCTGCTGCTGGTGGAGGGCAGATGTTTACCTGACCAGGCAGGAAATGCATCTGGGTGACGGTGGCTGCATCCCGATGCAGACCTGTAAACTCCACTCCAGGTGCACCATAGCTGAGGTGACTTGTCAAGGACAAGCACAAGCAGGCCAAGCCAGGACAGTTCAGACAGGCCTTTCCCAACACCTCTCCACCCACGGGTCCAGCGGTCTCCGGATGAAGAAGCAGCTCTGCTCCTGTACCCTCAAGGCTGCCCACAGACTCCTCACAGCCCCCAAGTAGGGGCTGTTGTAGATCATTCTAGCCCTCATCTATACAGCAGGCTGATGACTCAAATGCAAAAAGCTGGTGCAGATGGAGTAAGAATAAAAACCTGCTCAGTATTGTGGCTCCAGCATGGTGCACATGGGGCCTCTGATGCAGCTGCATGGACCAAGTGCCTTGCGGCAGAAGTTAAACAGGCCTAGCCAGAACACAGCAGCAACAGAACAAGCCAACTCTAGCTGTGGGCAAGAACTCCAACCTCCCTCCAGAGCAGGCAGCCAACAGCTTCCACTGCCCAGATACTTCCACTTCCACAGACTAGAAGACAGGTGACCTGCTTGAACAAGTGCCCTGAGACCCAGTAACTCCAGGATTGATGGTGGCCAACAAAGCCTGAAGGGGCCCAAGAGGGCTAAGAGATGGGTCAGTGACGTTGTCCTAGTGACAAGCCAGGAGCTGTTGCCTGGATATTGAGCTGGGACTCCCTGCAGAGCCTGGCCAGGATGACAAAGAGGGCAGGGGCAGCTGGCGGGAAGCAAGGTCTCCCAGGAGACGGGGCCTGCCCTGCACGGGGAGGGGAGGCTTCAGACACCAAGAGTGGCGCTTTCCAGCCTCAGTTTCCCAACCTGAGGGAAGAGAAGGGGAACTAGGATCTGGACTCCTCCCCTGCACTAGCATGAGGAACCAGTTCCCACAAGGACAGCTCCAGGCACCAGGCAGTGAGGATTGTGGGCAACTCGGAAGTGGACACCTCCAGCACGGTACAAAGCTGCAGCAATGTGAGGGTAGTGGCAGCACAGCACCCACAAGGGCTTGGAGTGGCCAGCTGGGTGGAGGCCTGGTCACTGTCCCAAAATACACCCCATGGCCCACAATAGAGGGAAGGTCATCCCCGTCCAGCCCCATTCCCTAACACAGGCTATCAGCTCATAAGCCACGGGTCACGTTCCCACCTCAACCTGACTAGAGTCCCTAGCTTTGGGAAAAGAGAGGGAGAGCAGGTACCTCTACTAAGCAACATTTTAGTAAGACTCTACCCTTGGTTTTCTTGAAGGCAGGTTAGGGTGGCATTTCCAGGGTGGGTAAAGCAGTCAGTCACAGTGTGCCCCACCCCCAGCCCAGAAGGCAGGAAAATGCGTGCTTTGTATGCTAACCCAGTCCATTGTACAGCAGCAGGGTCCAGATGGGGGCACTGTTGCACTCACCATGCTGAGCCTGGCACTGCCTTCACCCCCTGGGTGAACACATGGAGCTTCGTAATTGTGTGTGTGTGTGTGTATCTGTGTGTGCGCACATGCTCACCCTGGCATCTGGGCCCATCGGCCACCCCTAACTACCCCAGTCACGGTAGCCAAGGTGACGGTAGAGTCACCTAAGGATTGGCAGGCTGAAAGACAAGGGACACCAGTGGTCACTGCAAACTGACCCCTCTAATCACCCATCTCTTTCATTTCTGAAAGGAGTTATCACAGGCACACAGGCACAGCCAACCTCTTTAGACCCAAAGAGCACTGCTGACTCCATGAAGCACCTGCCATGCTAGGATCCCAGCAGGAAGTGGGTGGAACATGAGAGGTCCTCACAACCCCTGGGCGCCACAGTAGCAAAGGATACATCTTGACAGCCCCAGACCTGGTGCCGATGGCCATGATGCGAAGCTCAGGGTCGAAGGCCAAGGCGCTGGGCTGGTTGGGGAAGCCATGCTCCACAGTCTGTGAAGGAGGAGAGGACGACATGGGCAAAACACCCTGGGACTTCTACTTCTACTGGCCCTGGAGGTACTGTCCACCTCCACACACAGAGAGTCAGAGAACAAGAATCCCAGTGCCATCGGAAGTGGTGACAGCATCTGGGGTCCTGAGCACTGTTGGCATTGTTACCGATGCTCCCAACCTGCTTCCCCACTCTCTGAGAGGCCAGGTTCAGGGCTCTTCCCTACACACTAAGCTTCAGTACCTATTCCTTCCTTGGGTGTGCTTCCTCCCACTGGCCCACCAACCAAGCGGCTCCCACCCATGCCCAAGTATGGCTGGGACAAGAATACCCTCAAGAAATGTCAAATACGGCCTAGTAGCACATGGCAATTATCTTAGTATCTGGAAGACTAAGGCAGGAAGATCCTGAGCTAGAAGACAGCATGGGTCACACAGTGAGATGCTATCTCCAAAATAAATACTAACTCTGCCGTCTTGGGCTGATCATGGTACTCCATCCACCCTGTTTCCACTTGGCATGAGCCCATCCAAGAAAGCAGCGCCACCAACCAGCCCAGCTGGTCAGGGAATTCCCATTCCCACGAGCACTGCTATGCCCTGTCTGGGTCTGACCTCCTTTAGTATGGCTCAGGCTTACAGTCTAGTGTCCAGAGGACACTAGAGCATGGCACCATGGCACCATGGCAAGGCCCCGCAAGCCCTGAGTAGGTACCATCAGGCCCATTTTATGGAAGAGAGGCTAGATCCCTTATCTAGTGTCTCGTGTCCGATCAGTTCCTGAGCCCTACTGTCTTACCTTCAAGACACAAGGAAGTCACCCTGCTCACACCCTGCTCCAGGCCTACCCACTGCCTGCCTGGACCAGTGCTCCCTAAGTCCCTAGGAAAATCAGTCAGCCATTCCTACCCCCTTCACTTGGGGCCCTCCAGCAGCTCCATGCTGATCCACAGCCAAAGCCAGGTCCTCACCCTGTAGGCCCCTATGGGCATCACAGTTCACCTCACTGCTACCCCAAAGCTCTTCACTTGCAGGGCTTTGACACTACACTCTTTCTGCCCCCTCCCCCACCACACTGTGCTCTACCTGGATCTCCCAAATGGCCAGCTCCAAAAGGCCTCCGGAGCTGGTTCTGCCTACGTCATCATCCCAGGCCACTTTCTCACGTCCTCCGCACACCATGTTTTACACAGCACCAGCCGCCCTGTGAACTAGTATGTATTTTACTTCTCTGTTTTGGCTTTTTGTTCCCATCCTCCTCCCAATGAATAAACCACCCCTTCAATGAAGAGCTGTCTGTTTTGGGTTCCACTGTGTCCCTAACATCAAGGAAGCGGAAATCCAAATTAAACTAGCATGAGATGCATATCCTACAGGCAACTTGTGGTCTAAGCTGGACTTGAATCCAACACCCAGGGTAAAAGTTCATGTTCTTCCTTGACCACAACTTCAAACTCAAGAATCTGGGGCCAACTTCCTAGGGATCTCCTAACACCCACTTTGGCAATCAAACCCTTGCCCAGAGATGACCTAGCTCCTATCACTGCTGCCCACTCAAATTGTGCCTCACCCTCAACTACTGCCGCTGTAGTGCCAGCCAGGGTGAGGCAAGCTGATTCAGAGACTCACGCCATCTCTGCAGGTCCCCTACACACTGGCTAAGACCCCATCCTCCTTCCTGCTTCAGGGGGCTCACGAGCAAAAGCAGAGGCTCACATCTGGGGGACCTCTCCTCTCAGGTCTTTGGCAGGTCACTGTGTCTGTGAATCCTGGCAGCCCCATCATTGCTGCCTGGGACCTCAACAGGACAAGTTAAGCCATGGCAGCACCTCCCCTGAAGCATCTCCTAAGTGAAGTCCAAGGTCCCTAAGGTCTGCTCAGGATGGTAGTAGCTGCTTCGAGTCTCCAGGCCCCTACTCCACTGCCATCACACAGCAAGGTAAGAAAGACTAGCAGTCCACTCCTTACTAAACCTCAATTTTTTTTTTTAATGTGTGTAATGGAAATGAGAAATCGGACCCTCAATGGCAGAAGTACACACGGGCTCTGGGATAAAAGTAACATCCACCCTTACTCCCATCACTCCAGATCAGAGTTAGCCTTGCAGGGCTCTATACCATCAGTGCCGGGAAGGTGGGTACTGAGGCCTTTCCCGGGGTCCCTTCTGCCTAACGTCATTCCAACTTTAGTAAGGTCAGGCCTGCCCGGTTGCAGGGAGATCCAGAATCCACAAGGAGGAAACTGGCCTCATTTCATGGCAGGGGAAACTGAGGAACTACGGTTTGAAATGCAGCTGGGCACACAGACATGCACACCCCCTGGACTAGGGACCCCAAGGCAGGGTTGAGCCTGGGGAGGGGGTGGAGGCTCCGCATTGGGATTTCCCAGCCCCACCCCCCACTTCTCCCACTCTCGCCCGCCCAGGAGTTAAAGAAAACAAAACCTGGCCCTGGATGCCCCTCGGCCGAGTTGGGCCACACACCAAAAACCGAAAAAGGCCAAGAGTAAAAGGCAGATAGGTCGGGGGACCCCACTGAGTCCAAAGGACACCCGAGAGAAACACCAGGAGTTCAGAGACCTAGGGACAGAGAAACAAGAGAAGCCAGAAAGCGCACGGCGCGGCGCGGGGCACAGCCAGAGACCCCAACCAGGCACGCCCGAGTAGCGCGGCGCTCACAGGGCAAAGGCGGCCCGACGTGGCCCGCCGCCGCCCCCGCCGCCGCACCTTGTGGAAAGCGAAGAGCTCCTGCTTGAGCTTCTCGCGCTGCGGGTCGGCACCCTGCCGCCGGAACCGAAACTTCATCATCTTGTGCCCGCCGCCGCCACCGCCGCGGGATGCGCCCGGCCCCGCCGGTCCTGAGGCGCGGGGCGGGGCCTGCACGAAGGCGCGGGACGCCACGGACGCCCGCCCGACCCACGACGTGAGCGTGCCCGCGGTACCGCGCCGCCCCTTGCTCGCCAGACAATGGGCAAGGACCGGGCCCCCGGGCTCGCCGGGCTCGCCAGGGGGCCCCAGTCACGCATGCGCAGCTCTGCGGGGCCTGCTGGGACTTGTAGTCCGGAGGTGGGTCTCCAGCGTGGGAAGCTGGGTTGTGGTTTGGAGAAGGCTGTTTTCCACTCGCGACTGAGCTATGTGCACATTCTCATAATGCCAGGAGAATTCTCTGTCCTCTCCGGGCCCCACATACACTATGTTTGCCGTTGTCCAGAGGTTACCAAGTTTGTGTGGCCAGTTTTCACGGATCACTACTTTGTCTATTCCTCCAGTGTGTCTCCCACGCCATGCTTTTTGTCTCAACTATGGATTAGTAAAGAACTCCTGTCTAGGAACGGGGTGTGGTGCTGCACACCTTTAATTCCAGCACTTGGGAGGCAGGCAGAGGCAGGCAAATCTCTGAGTTACAGGCCAGAGCTACATAGTAAAACTATGTCAAAAAAAAAAAAAAAGTTCTCTCATCCCTTGGGGAACTCTTATACACTCGTCATGATCCAACACAAAGGATTCGGTTAGCACAGGCTCAGAAGATCCTTGAGAGGGACTTGAGGCAAAGAAAAGAGGCAGAGGGCGGTAGGAGGTAGCATATGGGGCTGAACAAGAGCAGGGTACTGGGCTTTCCCTCCTGCCCCCCTTCCATCCCGAAGAGAAACACCGAGAACAAAGCTGCGCTCGCCCCCACTTTCTTCCTGTCCCACCCACCTCCCAAGACTTTTCTCATCCGGACAATGGCCTCTATGCTGAACCTTTTCCTGCAAGCTGAGGGGCTCAATACTGGGAGAGATCCATCACCGCCTCCCCGGTTCCCCGTCCCTCCTCCCCGCCCCCCCCTTCTTCGCCTCCACTCCGCCCCAGCTGTGTCAAGAGAGGAGGAGTTGACCTCTAACCCTGTGGTAGCTGCTCAACAGCAAGGACTTGGCTACCCCCAAGCTGCCCACGACAAGATTTGTTCAGCCAGCCCTGTGAACTGAGGCTCACTCCAAGCGGATCTTTCTGCTGCTGTAGCTAAAGTGGTTGTCTTGACAGCAAAGGGCCTCTCTCGGTCTCAACAGGTTTATTTAAGAGAGGCACAGATATCACATCGTTTTACAGCGATACCACCCCCAAATTCACAGAGGAAGAAACCGGAACAATCAGCACAGATCAAGATCAGATCCCACTGGTCACCAGCCATCACTAGAAGCAACTCAGAGGCCAGGACTGTTAGTCCTTGTCCTGCCCCAGGCTTGCAGCAAGCATCCTCCACCCTCAATGCTGAGGTAAAAATTTAGCAGGTGGTAAAAGTTTAGCAGGTTCCCTGAGTAACCAAACCCCAGGAATTTGACATGCAGTCACAAAAAACAAACAAACGAACTAAAAACCCGACAACAACAAAAACAACTAGTAACTCCTGTTGTTTGATGACCAATAAGGATGATTTTTTTAATATTCTATTTATCTACTCATTACTTATTTATTTGTGATAGGCTCTCATTGGGTAACCCTGACTGACTGACCTGGAATTTACTACACAGACCAGCCTGGCCTTAAACTCAGAGTGGCCCCTGGAGTGCTGGCATTAGAGACCTGTGCCACCACACCTGGCACCACAGCTGGTCTATGGTTTTGTTTTTGAGACTAGTTCCATTATCTAGCCCACGTGTCCTTGATCTCATGGACCTCCTTCCTCAGCCTCCTCACAGTCTACTGTTACAGGTGTTTACCACCAGGCCCAACATCAACGTTCTTTCTTTTTAACTTCAAATGTATTTATTAATGTGTGTGTGATAGGTTTGTGCAAGCTCACAAGTGTCAGGGTGGCTCTACTGTGTGGTAGGAGGACACTTTTAGAGAAGCAGTTGTCTCCTTCCACTGTGGGTTCCAGGGCTCACACTTGGGTTGTTTACATACAGAGCCATCTGCCAATCCCTTTTTCTTTCTTTCTCTTCCTTCCTTCCTTTCTTCCCTCCTTCCTTCCTTCCTTCCCTTGTTCCTTTCCTTCTTTTTTTTCTTGCTGTTCCAGGCAGGGTTTCTGTGTAGCCCTGGCTATCCTGGAACTAACTCCCTTTGTAGACCAGACAGGCCTTGAACTCAGAGATCAGTTTGCTTCTGCCTCCCAAGTGCTGGGCTTGCACCATTTTTCTTTCCTTTTTCTTTTTTAAATGAGACAGCATCTCATGTAAACACAAACACAAAGACACATGAATAAAAGTAATTATTTTAAAAAGTTGGCTAGCCTACCAAGACTAATATACCTTAAATTTCCCCCGTGTTTTAAAACTTTTATGCAAAGTAATTAAACTTTTCAAAGATTTAATTAATTAATTTTCGGGGCTTTTTGAGCTAGGGTGTTTCTCTCTGTGTGTAGTCCTGGCTGTCTGGGAACTCCCTCTGTAGACCAGGCTGGCCTCAAACTCACAGAGACCCGCCTGCTTTGGCCTCCTGAGTGCTGCAATTAAAGGTATGCACTACCACTGCCTGGCTTAAGATTTATTTTTATTTATGTGTATGTTTGTGCGTATGTGTGAGTTGCATGCAGGAATGTGCATATGCTTGTCACATATATGTGGGTGCCCATTAAAGCCAGAAGACAGCCTGGGATCCTTCAGAACTAGAGTTACAGGTGTCTGCCACCTGAAGTGGGTGCTGGGAACTGAACTCAGGTCCTCTGGAAGAGCAAGTAGCCAGTGCTCTTAACTACTAGACCATCTCTCCAGCTCATGTGTAAATAAAAATTTTACCAGGGGGAAGCAATGAAAAGATTCTGATTCCTGGGGCTGCAGAGATGGGATTGGATTCCCAGCATTCATGTCATGGTGGCTCACAACCACGTGTAACTCCAGTTTCAGGGATCTGACTGACATCTTCTTTTGGCCTTCATGGGTACAATGTGGTACATAGATAAACATACAGACAAAATACCTGTGCACACAAAAATTAAGAAGAAAAAAATCTATGCTGGACAGTGGTGGTACGTGCCTTTAATCCCAGCACGTGGGAGGCAGAAACAGGCTGATCTCTGTGAATTCAAGGCCAGCCTGGTCTACAAAGCAAGTTCCAGGATAGGCAGGGCTGTTTTTTTTTTTTTTCTAGAAACGCTGTATAAATTAGGAAGGGAAAAAAACCCAACAACAATCAAGAACACAAGAACTTTTGTTTATACAAAGGGTGTACTGCATCCCACAGCCAGGCAGCCCTGAGAGGTCAACCCCCTTCCCAGCTCCCTTCCTTTCCTTCCTACAGCTTTCCAGATTAGCTCGTCAAGAGCAGACTGTTAGAAAGGACCACATTCCTCCTCACATTAGGGATGAGAGCCAGAGAGGCCAGCACAGTGCACCCATTTCACAGCAAGCATTTGCTGTGCGTTTCTTTGTGTAACACCGAGACTGTCTTTTAACACACGCTTCTCTGCATAACCTGCCTGGACTTGTCCTCTTGGTCTCTCCCTACCACCTCCCTATTGCTAGGATTGTCAGTGTGCGCTGCTGAGCTCTGAGCCCCATGTCAAATGCAGAACTCGGTGCCTGCCAGGTAAGCAAGCACTCTATCCCTATCTTAATCAGGGTTACTGCTGCTGTGATGAGACACCATGACCAAAAAGGAAAGGGTTTATTTCACTCACAGTTCCACGGAACGGTTCATCATCAAAAGCTGTGAGGGCAGGAACCTGGAGGCAGGAGCTGACGCAGAGGCCATGGAGGAGTGCTGCTTACTCACTTGCCCCTGCATGGCTTGCTCAATCTGCTTTCTTATAGAACCCAGGACCACCAATCCACGGATGGCACCATTCACAATGGACTGGACCTCTCTCATCAATTACTAGTAAGAAAATACCCTACAGCCAGATTTTAGGGAGGCATTTTCTCAACTGAGGCTCCCTCCTTTCAGATAACTTTAGCTCGTGTCAAGTTGGCATAAAACTAGCCAGCACAACCTCCAACATACTTTTAATAGTTTTTTTTAAGATTTATTTATCTTTAAAGTTGTGTGTGCATGTGAGTGTGTGTGTGTGTTTGTGTGTGTGTCAGGGTGGGTATGTGCACATGATGGCAGGTATTGGCAGGGCCCAGAGTCTTCCGATCTCCTGGAGCTAGAGTTGCAGATAGCTACTAGATTGCCAATGTGGATGTTGGGAATTGAACCCGGGTCCTCTGGAGGAGTAGGCAGTGCTCTTAACTGCTGTACTGTATCTCCAGCTCTGAGGCAGGTGGATTTCTGCATGTTCTGAACCAGCTCGTTTTTTCATGTTGAGATAGGTCCTCGCCACATAAGCTGACAACCTTAGAACTTGCAGTAATTCTCTTGCCTCTGCCTCCTCCGAAGCGCTGGGATTACAGATGTGAGCAATGCCTCACATCTACATGTGTTGTATTTCTTTCCATTTTATATTTTTGAGATAGGTTTTCATTATGTAGCTTTGGCTGGCCTCAAGCAGAATTCTGTCAACTCCTGCCTCCTGAGTGCTGGAATAAAAGGTGTGAGTTCCCACACCAGGCATGAAGTATTCTTTCCCCATGTGTCATCTTGCCAGCCCTCTTTAATAACAGCTAAACTAAATCAAACAAACGGCAAAACATACAAACCAGGTGAGGTAGCTTGGTAGTTTGCCTGTAGGCCGAGGCAAGTTCAAGGCCAGACTGAGCTACTTAAGAAGTTCTAGGCCAGTTAGGACTACAGAGTGACACTCAGTCAAAAAAAAAAGAAAGAAAGAAAGAAAAAGAAAGGAAGAAAGGAAAAAGGAGAAGGGCTGGGTACACAGTACACAGCTCAATCGATAGGATACTTTCCTAGTATGCAGGAGGGCCTGGATTTAGTTTCCAGCACTAAGTGTACTGGGTGCTAATAAATGCTTGCAATCTCAGCACTCTAGAAGTTTAAAAATTCAAAACCTACAAAGCAGGTTTCAGGTAAGAATACGTGCCTACTGTACATGAAGTGCTAGGTGTCATCTCTGGGACCACATGTCGCAAAATAATAACACATAATCACCATCTACTGCTAGGAACTGATCCCACAGAAGTGAGGGCTGCCAGGTCTGGTGGCTAGGGATGTCCCTCAGCTGAGCTAGCACACTCTAAAGGAGTTCTCAGGGATAGGCACCTTAGAAAAAGCATATACTTCAACTTTAGTCCTTGTAGGAGCCATATCCCTTCCACGTTAAAGAGAGTAAATGGAACTGGGCAGTGGTGGCGTGTGACTTTAATCCCAGCACTCAGGAGGCAGAGGCAGGCGGATCTCTGAGTTCAAGACCAGCCTGGGCTACAGAGTGAGCTCCATGATATCCAGAGATACACACAGAAACCCTGTCTTCAAAAACAAAAGAAACAAAAAACAACAAACAACAACAACAACAACAAACAAAACAAAGAGGGGGGAGAGCTAGGATAGAGAGCAACTTGGTCCAAGGTTACCTTGGTCTACATCCCTGCAAAGGGAAGAGGAGAGGGTGATTCCCAAGTGACAAGGAGGAGGTTCCAAGGAGCAGAGAAGGGCAGGGAAAAGGCCTAACAGTTATTTGGCTCAACCTTACAGGGGCTGCCTAACCCACACTGGCAGCTTCTTCCAGGACTAGAATTCCTGCAAGCGATCCAGGAAGGATGGGGTGGGCTGCGTGTGACAGCGTGTGAGAGGATGAGGGGGACACCAGGCTGTGTCAGCTGGCCAGCCCGAGGGCAGCAGTGAGTACCCCATTCTCCCAAGCAAAGCATGCAGATAGGAGGGCACGCCTGATACAGTGGCATACTCCAGCCAGAGGCAGTATGGGAAGGAAAGGCTGGGGTGGGGCACCCTCTCTGTCCTCACTTTACAGAGTGGGGGAAACAGGCTCTCAGAAGGACCTTGCCAAGGAGGATGGTGAGTTCCAGGCCAGACTGGAATAGATCCTGAGCCTCTGTCTTGAATTTCACCCTCCCGTACAAAGTAAAGGTCAAAGGTAGATAATTCAGTCATCCTTCTCCTCAGGTAGGATTCAGCTTGACATAGGCACTGCCTGGACAGTGACCATTTAGTATCATTAGTGCATGCACCTGTAAGCACACGTGTGTGCATGCATATATTTACAATGCAGGACTGGGGTACTCGAAGACAGCTTTCTGGAGTCAGTTCTTTTCGACCTTGTATTTGGGTTCTGGAGCTCGAACTCAGATCAGTGCTCTTAGCTTCTGAGTTGTCTCCCTGACCCTGGGCTGAGCTTTATTTGACTTATGCTATGAACAAGCCCTAAGGCCTTGGACTGGGATGCATCGCTTGGGAGGGTAGCTTTGAGGCTGGGTGTTGGGTACTATATCACAGGGCTGCTGAGAAGTGGGGCTGTATGCTTCACTCCTGTCTGTGATCCAGATTCTAATCAGGTACTACCCCTGCCGTCTCCCCTCTCAGACCTTCATTTTCTCATTGCAGAACAGAGAGAGGGGCAGTATTTCCCTCATTTAACACTTACCACCTACTCTATGCTGGCAACTATTCCTTTGAGGCTACACTCATTTTTATTTTATTTCGTTGTTTTTTTTTTTTTCAAGACAGGGTTTCTGTGCAGTCCTGCAATTAAAGGCGTGTGCCATCACCACTCTGCCTAAGGCTATACTCATTTCACAGAGGAAGAAATTGCAGCCAGAGAGGCTGCCATTTGTCCACCACCCAGCGGCAGAATCAGGATTTGACTCTAAGTGTGATATTAGTAGTTGTGGAGAGACTTGAATGGGACAACAAGTTAAGGAGGGAGCCTCGCTCACAGTGAAAAAGAGGAAAGGGTAGGAACAAGGTCATAGGCTTCCAGCCTGGATGGGAAACGTGGGAGCTGCACAGCGCACTCTGGGAAGCCAGTACTAAGAGGCACCCCCCAGTAACCAAGGAGCCTGGGTCCTGCCAGAGAAGGAGCTTGAGCAGTGCTTTCTGAAACAGCAGATGTGGTAGGTACACGGCTTCCCCAGGATAGGGGCACCCATGTTGGAGGCATTCTTCACAGTTCTGTCCACAGCTCTTGGGACACTTGTTGGCATCTGCTTGTCCCCAGGTTGTATACCCTAATACAAGCACTAGCCACAAGGCCCCTGGCTGTGTAGAACAGAAGCAATGGTCAAGTTCCAACAGTTTATATGACCTCTGGGTACTTGGTATTTCCTGGTGCCGGAGGAGCAGCTAGACCTGGGTTTAGATGAGGAAGGACTGGCTGTAAAACACCATCACCTGGGCTCTGCTGCCACACTAAGGGCATAGGGAGAACTGCAGCAATGAATGTCTGGTTGGGAGCTGGTGGACTTCAAATCCATAGGGCTCCAGGGCTCCAGGGCTCCAGCACCCACCCACACATCTGGGGTCCTCAGATGACTGGTTTTACACTTCCTCTGTGCTTGCCAGTGCAGAGGCTTTCCTACCGATTTTAATTGTCTTCACAACAGCCATAGAATCCTCAGTCAGTCCACATTCCGTCAAAAGCCTCCAAATGGGAACCCTGCTATGATCTGGAGGTAGTTGCAAAATTCAACTGGCAAAGTATGTTTTAGAGGATGTAGCTCAGTGACAGAGCACTTGCCTAGTACATATCAAGTCTTTGGTTCAATTCCTAGCACCAATAAGTAAATAAGTGTGTGTCTATAAGTCAGACTTATTCTCACAGGCTTCCTGTGCCAGTTAAAACAGCAAAAGAAAACTGGGGACTGAGAATGGGACTCAAGTCTTATTTTTTTCCTAGCATATTCCCTGTTCTAGGTTTGGTCCCCAGCACTGAGGGAGGAGGGAGGAGCTGGAGTGATGGCTCAGTGGTTGAGTGTTGTTAAGGAGGGAGCCGTTTGTTTGTTCCTGGCCGCCCAGAACTGAAATAATCATACAGAAATTGTATCATTTAAATCATTGCTCGGCCCATTCTAGTTTCTTATTAGCTAACTCTTACATATTAATTTAACACATCTTCATTAATCTGTGCATCACCATGAGGCTGTGGCCTACCAGCAAGGTTTCAGCATGTCTTTCTCGAGCGGCGGCTCCATGGTTTCTCCTCAAATCCACCTTCCTTTCTCCCAGCATTCAGCTTAGTTTTCCCCACCTAGCTCTATTCCCCTATAGCTCTGCCATAGGTCCAAAGCAGTTCCTTTATTTATCAATGGTAATCACAGCACACAGAGGGAAATCCCACATCAGTTGAGAACACTGGCTGCTCTTCCAGAGATCCTGAGTTCAGTTCCCAGCAACCACATGGTGGCTCACAACCATCTATAGTGGGATCTGATGATGTCCTCTTCTGGAATAAAGGCATACATGCAGATAGAGCATTCAAGTTTCTTAAAAATTGAGAAAATTGAAATTATATTAAAAACTAAGACACTAATATTCAAAAGTAAAGATTTTCTATTCACATTTACTATTCTTTTCCCCAGAACCCATGATCCCTCTGCTTCAGCTTTCTGAGTGCTGGGATTATAGGTGTACACTAGCTGCACAGTGTTATCTAAAATCTCTTTGTTTTGGCTGTGTATGGTGTTGGGGAGTGAACACATGCTAGGTTAGCAATCTATCCATTTCTCTGTAATACCCAGCAAACTAACTCAAACAGCCTGATTAAAAACAGAAACCAGGGCCTGGATGGATCTCAGCACACAGGTAGGACAGCTCACATCTGCTATCCCCAGCTCCAGGGGCTCTAACCACCTCTTCTGGCCTCCTTAGACACCTGCACCCATGTGCATAAGTCCTCACTAGACATGCACAACTACAAACAACTTCTTTAAAGAACTCAAACAAAACAGGTGAAATTAATTTAAATAATGTATTTTATTCAACTCAGTATGTCCAAAATAGTATTTCAACATGTAATCAATATAAAGTTATCAATTATATATTTTACATTCTTTTCTCATACTAACTTCAGTTTCTGGTGTGTATAAAGCATATCTCAATTGAAACTAGCCACATTTCAAGTGCTCAAAAGGCAGAGTCCAGTAGTTCCAGATCGGACAGCATAGGTCTAAACTTAAGAAAGCAATGAGCTGCTGGGGGCACAGTTAACATTTACAAGGCCTAGAATTCACAAGGCCCTAGGTTTGATGGCCAGCACTAAAGAAAAAATGCAAGCAAGCAATGGAGTAAATATTATGATCCAGATTCAATTTTAAAATAGTGCTGAGGCTGAGAAATTTTAATCCAATTAATACAATTTCTTTGAGGGATCAACAGGTCACAGCTTTGTAACAATTTTTGAAGAAACAGCAGGTGGTAAGCTGCACAGTGGCCCCCAAGGCTCTTAGGTCCTAGCTCTTGGAAGGCACATACTTACCTCCACAAGGAGTTGTGTGATAGAGTCCTTGCCTAGCACAGGAGAGGCAGTGGGTTCCATCCCTGGCACTGCCACAAAAAGAAAGTGGATGCCATGTAGCTGTGGATTATGTGGGTGTTCCTGTAACTAATTACGATGCCCAATTAAGACAAGGACAGAAAACGTTGGGTGCAGTGGCAGGATTGCCAGTTCAGGGCTAGACTGGGCTAGAGTGAGGCACGGTGTGTGTGTGTGTGTGTGTGTGTGTGTGTGTGTGTGTGTGTGCAGAGAGGCACTGAGAAGTATGTAGCATACAAAAGAGGCCATGTGACTATGGATCTAGAGAACTTGTTTCTTGACTGGTTAGAGCCATTCCAAGCTGCAAGCAGCAAGAATTGGTTTCCCAACAGAGAGAGCCTCAGAGGGAGAATGAACCAGTTTGTTTTTGTTGCTCACTATGTAGCTTCAGCTGCCCTCATGCTCCCTGTAGAGACCAGAGTGACCTCAAACTTGCAATATTCCTATGACTTCTGCTGGGATTATAGACAAGCACCATGCTTAGTCAGACACTTTCCTTTTTGAGACAAGGTCTTGCTTTTTAGCCCAGACTGGCATTGAACTTTTAATTCTTCTGTCCCAGCCTCTGCTGGAATTATAAGCATGCACCACCACACCCAGCTAATTCTCTTGCTTTAAGCTCTCAAGTTTGAAGTAATGTTTTGGAAGCCACAGAGAACTAAGACAAACTCATAAAATGCATCTCCTTCACATGGTATCTGAATTACAACCACAGATAGATGATGAATGAATCCCACCACTTCAACAAAATGTCAAAGTGGTCTGTGGGCAACAATAGCTATAGAGATTTACAAGCACACTGTACATGTTATTTACACTTACAGTTAATGGGCTCTACTGCTGTTGTATTTATACATCATAGAACACCTTATGTGCACCTAAGCATGTCATATTCAGGTTTCTCTCCTGCACATTCAGGTTTTTCTCCTCCTGCACTGAGCCTGGCCTATAGGATATTTTATTTTTCTGAACTCTCTAGATCTGTTTCCTCCTCAATGCAACAGGGCTAGAGAAATGGGATGAGTTCCTAGGTGGTTAGGGCTGGTATCAGCTACTGTTGGAGCTACTATTATCTAACCAGGAAGGCTGAGACAGGCAGGGGCTGATGGAACAAAGCTCTTGGCCCAGTGCCATGACTGAACAGGCTAGATTCAAAGAATCAGGTGCAGGACTCTGAGAAACCAGCTTAAGGCTATTACTTCATGCAGATGGGGGCACTATCTAAGTACAGACTGAAACCTCGGAGATCCCTAGGCCAAGAGTCTCTCCCACCCGTTTGCCCCGAGGGCAAGGTGCCAAAGCATGGAGTGGGACCACTTCTGCAAAATCATGGTTGGGATGACATTTGGAGCTTTCCTCAGTTGCACAGATCCATTGCACAGATCATAAAGAGGTCCTGGTCAGTCATTCTATGGGCAGTGAAATGGCTTGACCAAGATTCCACCCAAGTGGCTCAGATCACTGGAGCAGAGCTGGGTAGACAGAAATGGTTGGCAGTGCCTTGGGATCTACATCACTAGGGATCCCAATAGACAAGTCCACTGAGGCCCAGCCTCATCCTCTCCTGTTTTGTCTACCAAGGAAGGTTCCAGTCAGGGAGCTCAAGAACCTGGCTACTGAGTATAAGAATTGTCATGTCATCTACCAGAGTTCCCCTCTCCCCACCCTAGCTCCATTTGTGGCATTTGCACCAGTCTGTAGCCTCTCTACTGGGCCAGGGAGAGGGCGGGCGCAATTTCTAGAATTCAACAAGATGTGTCCCTGGTCACCATGGTTTATGAAGACCACCCTCCTTGAAGGGGTGAGGGCAGTGGGCAAGGGCAAGTCCACCTTTAGCCATGAACCAAGAGGGCCAGTATTAGTGGTCACTGTCAGAGTACTGGGAGGAATAAATTCGATTTCTAAACCCAGTTGGAAGGTTAAGAAAATAAATTAAGGGACAAACCAAGGTCAAGCTTTTTCTTACCACAGCATCAGACAGTTTTTTCAAAATATATTAGATTTGTTTTTTATTGTAGAGCACACACATATTAGGGCAAAGTGCTGCACACACAACTACAAATCATTTTTTGGGGAAAAGAGCGGTAAAAAAACAAAACAAAACAAAAATAAAACAAAAACACTCCAAAACCACAGAAGACCTGCAACTGCTTCAGTTATGCAGTCTCAACTTGAAGGCTCTCTACACTGGCAGAAGAATTCTGACCCCAAAGAAGGACTTCCTGATGCTGGCTGCTGTCCATCTCTGCAGCCACTGAGGCAAGAGGTCAGGCCTCTGTGCACCTCTGGAGTGGTGGTGGCACGGTTGCTCAGGAGACCTGTTTTTGGCAGGCTCAGTCCTTGTCTGGCTGCCAAAGACAATCTTAATGAACCTGTATCAGCAAAACCCTACAGCTTTCCAGGATCTGAGCAGGCAGAAACTGTCAAAGATTTTAACTTTCTATTATTTTCAAAGTTCCTTCCTCAGCACCCATGCCCCTGAGGCAGAGAAAGTACCAACCCAATATGCAGGTCTGACTTCTGGCCTTGGATATAAGCTATACATGGACAAGAGAGGACGGACACACCTTCTTAGATAGATGATATGGGGGGAAAAAGAACCAAGATGGCCAACTGAGGAGAAAAGAAAAGGAGAAAGCCAAGAGACTAATGGGAGGGGAAACACCTCAGAACAAAAGAAACAAAGCCTTATCACACACCCCAAGTTCCCATAACCCAAACGCTAGACTGGAAGCAAATCAGTTCCTCTAGCTAGAAACAATTCCTACAAATGACCCACTGCAGCAAGTCTAACTGTCCCATACAACCACACACATATGCCTAAAAGGAGCAACCCAGCAAACAGGTATGCTCTTGGCAAGAGGTCAGGACCACTGTGCTAGTCTCTTGACCACCTAGGATTGGTGGGCAGAGCAAGCTGGAGGGCATGCAGGAAGCCTGGGGACTCAGAAATGGGATGGCAGGGGCTGGTACTGTTTAAGCCCCATATCCAGCCAAGCTGAACAGTGGAGAAAACAGGGTATTTGCATGAGCTTCCAGAACCTGGACAGTAGGTGAGATGTAGGGGCAGCAGGCCCAATGCAGGACCTGTCTGGCTCCAAGAGACCTCATCCAAGCATGAGCATCAGTGGAAGAAAAGGGCTGGCAAAAGAATCACCTTTGTTTAAAACACTGCAAAGATTTACATGTAAAGCCCAAACAAGAATTCCTTAACCAAAACATTTTGTGTGTTTAAATAAACCTAGTCTGACACATTTCCACTTGAAGACAGCTGTCCCTACTGTCTTGACTGGCTACTCTGGTATGAGTGTTCCCCTACAGAAGCTAACAGCCTTTTCCATCAAGGAGAAAAGCCAAGAACATAAGAACCCAGGTCTTGTGCCAATTCTGTTCTTTAGCCTTAATAGGCAACAAAGCAAGGAAAACGTATATAGGACCAAAATAACAAACAACAAAGAAAAAAAAAACACTCAAACAAAACAGAAGATGGGGCAGCTACAACAGGATTAGCCAGAGTTCCAGGTGGGCACAGGCCTCAGTGTCTCCGCATCTTCACCTTGCGGGTGGGGCTGCCGGCTGCCTCTGGGCAATCTTCTGATGACTCATAGGACTTGCGCCAATAGTTCTCAGAGCTAAAGCTACCCCTCCGTCGGTGTGTGGGCAGAAGCACAGACCGCCGGTTTTCTTCCTTGTCCATCTCCAGGATCCGGGGTCTGCAAACAACGAGAACAAGCTGTTACCTGAGAAGTCAGGAGTGGTCTAGTCTTGCCACCATTGAAGGGGACTCAGAAGGCCCCCATCCTTGGATTGGGTTACTCTTCTCAGTAGATCTGAATCCAGATGCACTAACAGTATTGGGGCCTGGCCACGAAGTGATAGCGGCCAGTCCTTTTCTTGGGAATGTCTCTTAGTCACCTTGTAGTATATGCTTATTTCTGACTTTGGTGTTCAGTAACCTGCCAGGTCTGCTGGACTAGGCTTTTATTACCTCAGGTTCAACCCCTGCAGGGTCCTGCCATGTACCTCTACTTTCTACTCTCCTGTTTATAATCATCCCTGCAAACCCTGCAATCCCCTGTCTCTGAAGCCAACATGCTCTTTTATGCCTCAAAACTTCAGCTTTTACAGATCTTCTTTCCTACAAGACAAGCCCTTCACACAGCTTTCTCATCCTTCTGGTGTCTTTTTATTTTGTTTTGTTTGAGGAAGAGTTTCTCTGTGTAGCCTTAGCTGTCCTGGAACTTACTCTGTAGACCAGTTTGGCCTCAAACTCAGAAATCTGCTGGCCTTTGCCTCCTGAGTGCTGGGATTAAAGGTGTGTGCCACTACCGTCCAGCCCCTTATGGTGTCATTTTAAACATTACCCTTTCAGAAACCCTCTCCAAGAGATCCCTAGTTCACTTCTAAGTGCCAAGATGTTCTCTTAACACCTAAGTATAAACCTATAAATGAGTGTGCCAAGATGGAACTGAACAAGGCCAGAACTTCTGCTAAATCCCTTCTTCTAAGGCATTTATGTACTAAAGGACAAGGCTTTGAAGGAATGGACAACCTCAGGCTCTTAACCAGCCTTGAGGTAGACCATCAGCTTCATTGTTGGCCTCTATTGAGGGTTCTAAGTACCTGTGGGCCGCATCAGGGTCTGCCTTGCGGTGGGACCTTTTGGGTTTCAGCGCAGGGTCTCTGCTGTTTCCTGACAGGCGATCTGAAGCATAGTTGGGTGGCAATGTGGAGCTGCTCAGGGATTTTGTTTCCAAACGCGGTGCATCTAATCTTGTCCTGCAAAGGAAACATACACAGGATCTCAAAAGCTCCTCTGGTAATAAGTCCCATCAAAAAAGATCTCCAGCGAAGACTGGATTGGCCTGCAAACCAGAAGTCTGTGTTCTGTGCCTTGATCTCTTTGTGGTTCAACTAGATATTGGTCTAGTGACTTCCAGAGAATCTTTCTCACTTTCAGGTCTAGAAGTGGAGAAAGGGAATAACCTGTCTGGATACCTCCAATGTGTGCTATGCCTGCAGACAGATCTCAGGGCACTCTCTGATGGAGAATCATTGTCAGCCACTGATCTTTAAGGGGTGGGATCAGGTAAAGGTGTGAGAAAAATACCCAAAGTTCTTCTCTGTGGTTCCTGCGATACGCAGCTGAGCTTGAGACTTCTCATTCCTGTTTTGTGAGCCTGCCCCTTATAAAAAAGAAAAATATAATAGGTCTATCTTTTAACTGGTCTAGTTTTTTCTCTATCCTAGATAATTCAACAACTCTCAGCCACAGAAGGCAGCACTGCAGTCAGATTTGCAGTTTCTCTAGGAGCATCTACCCAACCCTCCAGTGGATTGTGGTACCAGAACAGATGCCCTCATCCCTAGAGAAGAGCTAGAGAAAAGGAGACCCACCACCTAAGTTTCTCAAAGACACAGGGTCTTCATGAAAGTTAAGTGGTAGAGCCTTGAAATGGAGAAAAGTCTAGCCTACTCTACACTCCCAGCACATCCACTCAGCAGTGGCTCTTTGGGGAATGTTAAAGAAGCAGAGACCAAAAGGGTTTCTGTTTACTTAGTAACAACACATAATAATATTTAACAAATATTAGTATATATTCATGAGATAATATGTATTATATAATAAGTAATATTTATATTTTTATTATGTATATGAATGTGTTGTGGGGGTATCTACAGGTGTCCACGGAGACCAGAGAAGTTAGATCCCAGCAAGGTGTCCAAGGCAGAGAGGCAGTGTTCATTGCGGTGGAGCAGAGTTGCCTGGGGGGGGGGGATAGCACAATACTGGGAGAGAGGGAAGCAGTCCACATTCACCATGCTCCAGAAGTGGCAAGGGTCTCTGTGGGGGCAATAGCTAAGCATGGTCAAGGCGAGGGAAACCAAAATCTAGCCACTCATACTCTCCCGAGGAACGGGGCAGAGCACATCTACCACACCCACCCTCTGTTTATCCACACGCTAACTAGGGTGGGGTCCCCTGCAGGCATCTGGCTCCAATGGTAAAGTAAGCCACTGTACTCAGGCTCCTACAACATGTCATATGTGAATCCCACACCCATCGCTCTCAGTGGCTTCCTATAGCCATTCAGGTTTGTATCAATCTCCAACTCATTTCTAATCTGTTCCAGCATAACGGATGCCTCAGAGCTTGTGTTCCCTCTTTTTGTTGTACAATGAATGGAACTAGGGTCTCAGACATGCTAAGCAAGCCTCTAGCATGGAACTACATTCCTAGCCCAAAGAGCATCTTTGGTCAAATTACCTCAGACCCTGAGACTGAGACTGAGACACTTCTGTCCTTGGATGAGGCCAAACTTTTTGAGTATGTCATGCGCATCTCAATAAAGACTCTCTCAAATTGCCCCTCCCCTGTGAGCATTCAGTGACTAACTTCCTCAAAAGACACACAGATAAAGAGATCACTCAGGAGTGACCTGAGAGGTCAGATGGCTGTCAGATATGGTCACTGGATGCAGACACAAACACAGACATGGTCATGGTAAATTGGTACTTCCCGATTATAGACAGTGGAAAACAGAAAGGACACCATTAGAAACAGACCAGAAGAAGCTTGGTGCACGAGGGCTGAGGGATCCACCGGCTCAGGAGACTTGGAGATATACAGGCAGCTTTACAAACAGTTATCACTTTCACAAGAATGTTATCAAAAGAGTTCAAATGGAGATTTGCTGTGTTATGGTAGCTGCAGGAGCTGGATATTTCCTGACTTCCAAGAATGACAAAGGGCATCACTGAAGACAGCACCTGGAATTACCTTGTGACTTTGCTCTCATTCTAGCATCCTTAGCTGTTATGTTTGTCCTTGAAAGAATATTATATGATTTAATAAAGTAAGGAAAAAAAAAGGTCACTTGGGCCAGGTATAGTTCAGTGGTAAAGCATTAGTCCACTCATAAAACAAACCAAATTTACTAACAATATTCCTAGCACTAGCACATAGCCCAGAACATACTAAGCTACCACTTGGCAAATGGATTTCTAGCTGTTTCTTCCCTAGTATTTCAGAACATTCTTAAGACCCACTTTATCAAAAGTGGCATATTTATACTGCCATCTCACTTCTGCTTCACCTAGTCCAACAGACAGTGCCATCTAGGTAATTCAAGTACTGCAGACAGACCCAGTGCAGTCCTAAAAACCTAGAGGCCACCAAGGCCTGAAAAGCTACCCTGCAAGCCATCTCCTGAGGCACTAATGCTGATCTAAGCTCCTCCTTCACTCCTCCATCTGCACCAGTTAGTCCCCTATACTTCCTGGCCTTCCAGCCACTGAGAATACCATTTCTGTCTTGCTAGTAGTTTCTAGCTCAGAAGTCAGATATACCAAGCCTTCCCTGATTTTCACACTAAAGTGGATGTAATTAATTTTGATTTTTTTTTCCAGTGGGCACTTAGGGGACATATTCTGTCCTTTTTTATCAGTGTGTCCTCTGCTTTCTGCTGTAATGGCATGCAAACATAGAAAAAACTATGAGTGTCTTACAGTGCCTATGTTAGATGCCTATATATAATAAAAACGTGGTAACTTGCCAGAAATACCTGCTCAAAAATCATCTCAATTGCCAGGTGGTGGACCTGGTGCACACCCTTTAATCCCAGCACTTGGGAGGCAGAGGCAGGCAGATCTCAGTGAGTTCAAAGCCAGCCTGGCCTACAAAGTGAAATCCAGGACAGCCAGGACTGTTACACAGAGAAACACTGTCTCGAAAAACAGAAACAAAAAATAAAAACAAAAAGAACAAGCAACTCACTTCCTGCCTGAACCCCCTTCCAGAGCCATACCTCCTACTCTTATAGTATGTGAGGGAGCATGCCGCAGCAAGTCAGGGGGGAATACTAGGGTGCACACGAGGAAATCATGCAGACACTGGAACTCAGTCTGCAAACTAGGCTGGTCTTGAACTCGGAGATCCACTTGCCTGTTTCCCAAGTGCTGGGATTAAAGGCCTGCACCTCCACCACCCAGTGGATTTTGCTTTTTTTGTTTTTGTTTTTAATTTTATTTTTAATTGAGCAGTGGTGGTGCATGCCTTTAATCCCACCACTCGTAAGACAGAGGCAGAGGGATCTGAGTTCCAGGCCAGCCTGGTCTACAAAAGTGAGTTCCAGGATAGTCAGAGCTACAGAGAAACCTTGTTTCAAAAACCAAAACATTTATTATTATCTGTATGAATTATTTTGCCCGCATATAAGTATGTGCCTAAAGAAACTAGAAGACGAAACTGGAATCACAGATGGTTGTAAGCCACTATCTCGAGTGCTGAGAACAGAAGCCAGTTCCTCTGGAAGAAAGCCAGTGTTTTTAATTGCTGAGCAATCTCTCATAGCCACCCCCACAAAAGATTTGGTTAATTTTTACTATTTATGTTTTTAGTTAGATATGGTGGCATGCATGTTTAATTCCAGAACTTCAGAGGCAGAGGTGGGAGATTCTCTACAACTTGGAGGCCAGCTAAGGCTACACAGTAAGACTATCTCAAAACAAGTGTTTGTGTACACATACATGTCTGTACCTGCATGTATAAGACCATGGAGGCCATAAATATGTGTTGGAAGCACTGAAGCAATTATGAGCTGCTCAGTATGGATCTAGGAATTTAATTTAGTTCCTCTGGAATAGCCAAGTGATCTTAACTACTAAACTTATTTTGAACCAAACATACACCACCCCAGTGATTCATGGGCAGGGACATGGATGAAGGTAGGACCTTGAGTACTCCACTGTGCAAACCACCAACAAACCAGAAGGCCTGGGTTCAAGACCTTACTCAACTATGTACTGTGACCACAAACATAATATGGTTTGTAGTTTGAGGATTTTACTCCCAAGCAAACTCAAAAGGTCACTTCAAAGGAGCCACATTTTGTTCAACCAGCAAGCACATGGCAGCTATCCATCCACTTCACTCCGTGAGATCCTTGAAAAACATCTTGCCAGCTCTTACTGTTTGAGCTGGTGTCAGAGCTACCAGGGGTCCATACAATCTTTACCTGAACTTCAACAAGACTGACTCTACCCCGGACTAAAAGGAACAGGGCAGATTCAACGTCCAGAATCTACTCACTAGAACTTGGTCTCACCAAAAGACATTACAAGGTCTCTGGGTAGTATCTAGATGTCCAAGTCAGGGTGATGCTTAGTTCATCCTTTTTTACAAGACAAGTCCCAACAGATTTTCTAAAACTAGTCATTGGCAGTTCAAATTATTTTTCACTCATCAACTAATGTCTCATTTGGCCTGGGTAGCAAACTAGGCCCTGGACACCCCTCTACTACCCTTGAATATCAATTTGGAAATTCACAATTGACATAATGTAGGCTGTGACAGCTTAAAAGAGGGGTGGCATGCTGAAGGGCTACAGGTGGGTGTCCTGAATGTCAAATGGTCAGCACCAGGGCCATGAAGGATAGCTAGGTTGACCCATGTTTACATGTAGGAAATTTTAGAGTGATGTGGGCCAAAACAAGAACACGTTATAAAGAGAGGTCTTTCCAACAAAAGTCATATCCTGTCACAGAACCAGGTCATAGTTCATCAACTATATTGGAGATGTAGATACTTTAAGGTAGAATAAGATAAATGGAAGAACCTCAAGAGACAACTAGGGTAAGTACTTTAGAAAGACATCTAAACCGGGCGTGATGGCACACGCTTTTAATCCCAACACTGGGGAGGCAGAGGCAGGCGGATCTCTGTAAGTCAGAGATCCGCCTGCTCTACAGAGTGAGTTCCAGGATAGTCAGGGCTGTTACACAAGAGAAACCTTGTCTGGAAAAATACAGACAGACATCTATGCCAATCCTTAGACTACCCTGGGTTGACTGATGATGTTCACTATCACAGTACACATTGTATAGCATATAGTATATACCTTTGATACATGATAAAAACAGCACTTTGTTTCTGTGAGTTTTTTTTTTTCAAAAATATAAGCCTTGTCCAAGTATAAGAAAAAACAAGAAAATCCCACTGCAACATTCTTTTGCTTGTTTTTCAAGACAGAATTTTTCTGTGTAACAGTCTTAGCTGTCCTGGAATTCACTTTGTAGACCAGGCTGGCCTTGAACTCAGAGATCAGTCTTGCCTACTTCTGCCGGGATTAAAGGCATGCACCGTCACACCCAGCTTTGCAACATTCTATAAAATATCCTGTTAATTAAGTCTGAGAAATTATTATAGCTGTGAGGAGTAAAGTAACATGACAACTAGATATAACACAGGATGCACCTTGGATGAGAACAGCAGACATATGAAAAAATTAAGTAAACCTAAGTGTGATGGTTAATCTCAATCGTCATTTTATTGAGATATGGAATCACCTGGGAGATGAGCCTTTGGGCATGGAGGCTTATAGGAGTATCTTGATTGAGTTGGGAAGACCTGCCCATTGTGGGTGGCACCATTCCCTTGGCTGAGATACTAGACTGTATAAAAAAGACAAAAGTGAGCTAAACACAATCATTCATTGCTCTCTGCTTGCTTATTCTATATGAAATGTGATTAGCTACCTAAATCTACCACTAGGGCTTCCCTATCATGAAGGTCCACATCCTGGAACTGCGAGTCGAAATAAATTCTTTCTCTTTTTAAGTTACATTTGTCAGGAAATTTTATTACAGAAACAGGAAAGCTAACTAAGATACTAGGTAAATCTAAAATTATGGATGATGCAGAGATCTCAAATTCCCAGGCATGCTAACAGAGTGCTTTATCACTGGCTACATTTCTAGCCACAACTGATTTCTTTTCTTTTCTTAATATATTATATACTAGTCAAGTACAGTAGTGAGAACAGGGTAGTCAATTATACAATTGTGAACAATTGCTAACAATTGTTGGCTGACTGTGAACAATCAACGAAAGAACTCACTACCTTCGGACCAGCCAGAAACCTGATTTCTTTTCTTTTGTTGTTTGTTTTTAGAGAAAGGGTCTTGGTATACAAACATCTCACTAAATTTAAGATGTCAACAATAAAGGAAATAAAAGACAAGGTACATGGGAACATCTAATATTCTCACAATGTTCTATAAATCAGAAACTATCACAAAACCAGAGTGTATAAAGCTAATTGTTTTCCTTTCTTTCTGAGACAGGGCTTCTCTTTGCACCCCTGGCTGTCCTGGAACGCTCTGTAGACCAGACTAGTCTAGAACTTAAAGAGTGCCTCTGTCTCCTGAGTGCTGATATTAAAGGCATGCACCACCACTGCCCGACTGCTAATTGCTTTTCTAGTTCTACGTGTGGCACTGATTTTTTATTTCTGGTGCTGGATAAACACATGAAAATATAACTCAATAGCTGAAAGTATAATCCAGTATGAAGCTCCACAGTTTCCATTCTGAATACCTACTCTAACTATATATAAGTTCAGTGTCTTGTATAGTCCTTGGGCCTGGAATTACAGATGGTTGTGAGCAGCCATCTAGGTGTTGGGAATCCAAACCTAGTTTTCTGGAAGTGCTCCCAACAAATGAGCTAACTCTCTAGCCTTTTTGAGACAGAGTCTCTCCAGGCTAGTTTTGAACTTACAGAGATCCACCTGCCTCTCTGCTCCACCACACTTGGCTTACCTGTAACATTTTTTTTTAAATATTTATTTATTCATTATATATACAGGGTTATTCCTGCATGTATCCTGCAAGCAAGAAGAGGGCACCAGACCTCATTACAGATGGTTGTGAGCCACCATGTGGTTGCTGGGAATTGAACTCAGGACCCCTGGAAGAGCAGTTAGTGCTCTTAACCACTGAGCCATCTCTCCAGCCCAACATTTTTTTTTAAAAAAAGAAATGGCTTATTTATTTATCTTTTTGATTTATTTATTACATATACAGTGTTATACCTGCATGTATGCCTGTGTGCCAGAAGAGGGCACCAGATCTCATTATAGGTACCTGGGCGGCACCATGTGGTTGCTGGGAATTGAACAGTCAGTGCTCAACCTCTGAGCCATCTCTCCACCCCTATTTTTTTTATTTATTAAGATTTATTTATTATGTATACAACATTCTGTCTCCATGTATGCCTGCATTCCAGAAGAGGGCATTAGATCTCATCATAGATGGTTGTGAGCCACCATGTGGTTGCTGGGAATTGAACTTCAGGACCTCTGGAAGAGCAGCCAGTGCTCTTAACCTCTGAGCCATCTCTCTAGCCCCCCTGTAACATTTTTTAAAATAACAAAATATTTAAGATTTAAAAAGACCTCACTTAAATTTTAAAGGAGGAAGAAAAGGACAAACACTGTCTACCTCACCAAGCGTAATTGTAGTCTGCACTCTAGACATGCTTTGCTCGTTTTTACACTTCCAAGACAGAGGCTGGGGGACCTCAAGAGTCTGAGACCAGCCTGATCTTCGTAGTGAATTTCAGGCCAGCCAGGGCAACACTACTGCATGACTCATCTAAAACAAAAACAAAACAAAAAACCCAAACAATCTACCCAATACAAAAGCAAGCAAGCAAACAAGCACAAACTAATGTAACCGAGGGTGGCCGAGAGCTCCTCTCCTTCCTCTACTTTCATAGGTGTCAACATTTCAAGAGTGCCTCACTATGCTTGACCAACTTTTCTTTTCTCTCTCTTTTTTTCTTCCCTTTCTCTTATTTATGACAGGTCTGCCTCCAAGTCCTAATCTTCTTGCCTTAGTCTCTCAGAAGCTGGACTACAGTTATTAGTGAGCTACCACACCCAGCTAGGAGAGGGCAGGTTATTAATGTCTGTAGTATGTCCCTAAGGTCCTCTCATTAGAGGGGAAACAGCCACAGTTACAAGCCAGCTAAATACTATAGCCTAACCTATTCTTGTCACCTCTCCTCATTCCTAGCTCCTTCTAGAAGTGAAAGCCTAGGCATTTTTAAAGTAGGCTGCTAAGGCACAGTCTAAAAATAATCATGGAAAGCCCATGTGGTAAGTCAGAATGGGTGTGACTGTGTGTGTAAGGGTGCGAGGGTTTAGGAAAGTTTTCTCCAAATCTTATTTCAAGCAAGACTATGCCCGAAGGACTAGGGCTAACTCAAGATTAAGAGCATGCACTATTTTTGCAGAGAACCCGAGTTTGGTTCTTAGCATCCATGTCTGGTGGCTCACAACTACCTGGAACTCTAGAATCAGGGAGCCTGACTCCCTCTTCTGAACTCCACAGACATTTACAAACCATATGCACACGCCCACACACTGATAACACACATACATATATATAATTAAAAATAAATCCTTAAAAGAAAAAGTGTGCCAATAAATACCAGGAACATTTCTATACATACTGAACTCCCTAAACAGTCTGTGTCTTTCTGCTCTCCTAGATTACACAATGGTATGCAAGAAGTAGAGAGGTTAAGGTCCAAGAGGATTCAGACGGGCCTGTAGTTAAGGCAGAGGACGACAGACATGAAGGTACTTACTTCCTGAGAATGATGACCGCTCGGCGTTCTTTAATGTCCTGAGGCCGTATGCAGTGAGTGATTTCATCAGCAGCGTACCCACTAGGAAGAAACAGAACATGTCACCAGTAAGAGAGCAGACAGACAACCAAAGCTCATGGGGGACAGGAATAGGACCAAATCTCATGGCTGCCCTCTGCCTATTGAGAAATTTAAGAATCTACATGGAATGAAAATATGTTTAAGCTCTAAGAAGTGCCTGCCTAGAAACCACTAAAGGAAAACCTGGCACAGAAGATTCACTGGTCACTTAAGACAAAGTCTGAAGCAGGACTCTCCTAGCATACTACAATCCTTTTCGTTTGCAGCTCTTCAGGCTAGGGTGTAGTTCAGAGGTAAAGCATTTACTTGGCATATGTGAGGCTCTGAGTTTGATCCCCAGCACTAAAATATAAAAACAAAGGAACTCTGGAGGCAATTGGAGTGAAGGTGAGAGTCCTTGGTGAAGACAGAAAACTGCCGCCAGACATGTAAAGAGGAATCCAAGGCAGCCACTGACAGCACAGAAATATAGGGACCACTAAGGCCCAACACAGAACTTTCCTACTTGGGGAAAAAACTTTCAAAAGCCTCTGGGGAGATCCAAAATTTTGAAGACAGCTATGTTTGGGATATTTTATGAATTTCCGTCATGATGAAAATTCCACTTAAAGGCTAACAAATGTGGCTAGATGACTATTCTCAGCTGGCATCCCTGTGATTTGAGTTCCAGGAATAACTCTGATTATGAGCCCCTCACACATTCTCAGTGAGCACCCTAAGAGATACTTCCACTCCAAGCCACTCCACTGAGCTGCAGAGATCAACACTGCCAAACACCTGCCCAGCCTGGTACCAGGCCTGATAGAAAAGCTTGCCTTCAAGCTTTCCCCTTTAGGCTCCTAGCTGCTCCTGGGTCATATACCTTTTGTTTGCTTTGTTTTCGTTTTTTTCCAAGACTGTGTGTAGCCCTGGCTGTCCTTGAATTCACAGAGATTCCCCTGCCAAGAACTTTGTAGTCCAGGCTGGTCCCAAACCCACACCAATACTCCTACCTCAGTCTCTTGAATGTTGAGATTTCAGGTGTGAGCCATGTTATTATCATTGTATATTAACGACTACAAACTGGGCTGCAAGGTAGTTTTACATATTATATAAACACAGATCTTCTCAAAACAGCTAAGTCTAACGGCATATCTCAAAGGTCTGAATCTGTAGTGCTAGCTACATGCAAGGGTTCCTGATGTCTAACAAATATTGTTTGAATTGGTTATTATAAATATGACCTAGGGTCCCGACTTCTTATTTCTAATAGAAAATCACTTCTCTTAAAGCAGTGGGAACAAATCCAGATTGTTTGCCAAAGCTTGACTGCTTCCATGTTCCCTGCCCCATCCTCCAAAGGGCTATAAAACAAACAAGCCATGCCCAGTTCCTGCCCTGAGCCAGGGAGCACTATACAGAACCACAGAAGTGACTTTGACATATCAACCCTCCACTCTCTATATATGACCCTATATTTTTTTTCCTCTAGGAGAGGGAACTCAAAGAAGTCTTTCTTTTCTTTCTTACTTTTTTTTTTTTTGGTTTTTTTGAGACCGAACTGAAGTCCACCTGCCTCTGCCTCCCGAGTGCTAGGATTAAAAGTGTGCACCACTACCACCTGGCCAGAACTCAAAGTTTTAACAGGAGTTTTCTTGGTGAATTTAAGCAGAAAACGCCCAGTCAAGACCACAAAAGTGTCTTTTTTACTACTAAGAACCCTACTTGCTACAGGCGACACTGAAAACCTCACTCTGCCAGACTGAAATGTAAAATGCCCTGGGTTCAGTTCTACTCTTGATGTGAAGTGAAGTTCAATGGTTGCCTACTCCTGTTTTCACAGGAAAAGTAAGAGGAGGAATACCTTATGCTATCCAGCTGGTCTCTGTCTGGGCTGACCCCATGCCCAGCAACAATGCTTATTATGCCATCTATAACCATCAATTGACAAGACCTAGCTCTGTCACTCACTAGTCCATCTATCTCCTCTCTCCTGGTAAAATTTCCCTAAGCCTCTATCCCAACTGATTTCCTCCACACTACCCAACCACACTATCCCATGACTCTACTATATTTGGAACAGAAATTGTGTTTTCCTTCTAAGACAATACTTTGTTCAAAGGTCTTACTCAACTCTGCACGGTGGACAAAAAATTAAATGTGTGTTAATATTCCATACCAAAACAATCTATCACTTTGAAGCCTCTAATTTTTTTTTCTTCAAGACAGTGTTTCTCGGGGCTGGAGAGATGGCTCAGGGGTTAAGAGCATTGCCTGCTCTTCCAAAGGTCCTGAGTTCAATTCCCAGCAACCACATGGTGGCTCACAACCATCTGTAATGGGGTCTAGTGCCCTCTTCTGGCCTGCAGACATACACGCGGACAGAATATTGTATACATAATAAATAAAATAAATAAATAAATATTTAAAAAATAAAAAAAAAGACAGTGTTTCTCTATATACCCTTGGCTATACTGGAACCCACTCTGTAGACCAGGCTGGCCTCGAACTCAGAGATCCACCTGCCGCTGTCTCCCAAGTCTGGGATTAAAGGTGTGCGCCACCACCATCAGCCTTGAGCCTCTATTTTAAGATCATCAAAACAGATTGCAACAAGCCTTTCCTTAGAGGGCTGTACACAAATGAGTCTGAAAAAAAAAATATCACCAAGGAAATGTACAGGACTATGTATGTCTCTTCTGTGGACAGCCTTAGAGATGGAGTTGCTAAGGCTCATTTCCAAGATAGTTATCATTCTCAATTGTTCCATGTCCTGCCTAGGCCAGGGCGGACCAAAAATTAATGAACTGAACGAGGTCACAGCCTAATGTTAACCTCCCTTTGATGGGCTACTTTCCTTAGGCAGTCCCCTTGAGTCTGCCTCATCACTGACAGGTTTGCAGGTAAAGAAAGCTGAGGGCTGGTATTGGGGCAGGACTGTGAACTCAAGATTCCAGGAGAAGAAATGGTTTAACTTTAAAGAAGTCTTGGGATTTTTGGACATAGATATATCCCAATTATGCACATAACAAAATACTGACAGCAGTTAATCTCTTGAGACATTTTTAACTAAACTTCAAGAACTCAGTCATATTACAGAGATTCAATCTTTTCAGATAATTCTAAAGCATCACTGGCTTTCTTTTCAGTATAAGAGAAAAAAAGGACCACTAAGTAATTTGTCCATGGCTGGTGTGTACACACCTCCCAGCATTCACACTCAGGAATTTCATTGTATACACAGGTCGTTCCAGGGCTACACAGTGAAACCCCATCTCAAAAAAATTTTTGCTTATGTTCAAACAGTTAAAATAGCAATGCTGAAACTTCCAATTTTGCATAACCTTTTGTTTTTGGTAGCTGAATATGTTAAGTAAATTACAAGTGAGAGCAGAAAATCTCATCTGCGTTCCTTGGTAACGAGGTTTAATTTGTCATGGGGACTTGCTGGCCTCAAAGAATATGAGAATAAGTACCAATCCTATGAGACAGGGAAGGTTATATCGTACTGAGTGTTGCACACTAACTGCTCAGGCTAAAATGGCCAGCCACTCAATTCTGAGATTTTTGTGGCCTGTTTATTCTTTGCTTATTCTGAGTTTCCTGTTTGAGATGACAGCTCCCAGCTAGCTGTTTCTCCTTTGCTACATTCTGCCTTGTCAGGCCTGGCAACACAAAGGGAAGACAATTTCAACAACCAACAGCCTTTCCAGAGAGTGTATAGCTCTGAAACGGGAAAATTTCAAACAAGGGGCAAGTGAGATGGCTCAGTGGACAATGGTTCTTTCTGCCAAGTCTGATTACCTTAGTCTAATACTGGGGACCCACGGGGAAAGAAACAACTCCAAGTTGTCCTCTGATGCATCATAAGCACACAAGCACACACACAAATGGACATAACGAAAAAGCAATCCAAAAAGAGTGGCAGTCCAGGACTTTCCCAAACTCTTTTAAGCCACAAAGCTAAATTCTGCTTTCAATCAGCCAAGTGAGGTCAGTTATTAGACCCAAACTTACAGGGATGCTTGATTGCTGCCCCGCCCCAATGCTATTAACCAGAAGAGTCAAAGACTAAGCTCTCCAGTACACAATGGATGGCGAGGTGAAGCAGTGAACCTAGACTGGTGGCCATGACCCAAGTCTCTGGAAAGGACTACAAAGCAGTGATTAAACAGTTCACAAGCAGTTAGCTTTCCAAGTGATTATTCTAACTAAAACAACTGGAGTCTGTTTTTTAAAATCTCTTTTATTTTAAAAATCACCTTATAAAGTAATGTATATATTGCTTTATTTGTGCATGTATGTGGGCGCACATGCACATAGGAGGCCAGAGGTCAACTTCAGGTGCCATTCCTCAAGCATCATTTACCTTGCTTTTTTTGAGACAGGGTGTCTCACTGGCTAAGGCTAGATTGGGTGGCTAGTGAGTCCTGTCTCCACTTCTCTGGCCCTGGGATTACAAGTATGGGCCATCACACCTGGCCTTAAAGAAAGGAAAAAAAGGGGTGGGTAAATTCTAGGGAACCAAACTTAGGTCCTTATGCATCTAAGCACTAAAGTTCAGCTCACCAACTGAACTATTACCTCCAGTTTTGGGGTCTGTTTAAACCTGCCCTATTCACTTTACATAGTCAGGACAAAGAATGTGGAATGAACAGACAGGAAGGTTAACAGATCTCTAGAGAACAACATAAGAAAGGGACCCCCTTCCATGCCCAAACTGGGAAGGTTACCAACAGTCAAAACCTGCCAGTTGGGTTTGGAGAGGAATGTAAAACACTTCCGGAATGGTCTGTGAAGCCTTGCTCTAATAAAAATGCAGGTTTAGACATCGGAGTCAAATGTCTGCCACTAATCAAAATATGTGTTTAACATCAATAAACAATTTTGCATGGTGCCTTTGCCAAATACAGACAAGTGAAAAGGGGGCATCTTTTTTGCCACTAACAGTGAAAGCAGCAACTGTTAGATTGCTAGAATCCATCTACATCTACATTCATCTATCTGTTTTCATCTAACCTACAGCTTTAACACTCTCACCTCTCAAAGTGAACCCACCAGGAAACATGGAAAAAGCATTTGATGATGGGCATTACTAACAAGCAGGTGCTCATTTAACTGCAAACCAAGCAAGCAGAGAGTATGTGGGCAGGTCCTTGATTTAAATTAGCAGGTGTGTCCAGAACCCTAGAACAATAGTTCTCATGTGGGGATGAAGCTGTTCTGCAACCCTCACCTGCTGGGACACCTGTCCATGTCTGGAGATGATTTTTTTTATTGTCCTAAAAAGTGTCATTAGTGTCTAGCAGATAAAAGACCAGGGATGCTCCTATCCATTCCCCTCCACTGCATAAACAGCTCTCACCCAGAAAAGAACTTACAAGCTCCAAATATCAACAATAGTTGAGAAACTACTGTTATTACCAGGATAACCCCTACCAGAGTGGAATGCCACCTGCCTCACAGCAACAATGCTTACCAATGACTACGCTCACCATGTGATTCTACCACTCTCGCTAATTTCTAGTCATTCTTTAGTTCCAGCTTCCTCCCTCCCAAGAACTCCCGATATCTCACCATGAGTAAAATGCCCCCTCAACATGCTTCTTTAATTATCATTCTGGATTTTGATGATCCACCTAATCTAAAGCCTCTACTGAGAATGAACTATGTGAAGACTAGAGCCACGGTTCAAGATTCACCAATTCCCTAGCACCTTTCCCAACCAGAACAGGGGTTCATTCCAGTGCCTATCTCGTGTCATGCTATTAGATACCAAATCACCACATTTAACTAAAAGACTTCAAAAGTTGGCACCATCTCTGTTATACAGCTAAGAAAGTCAGCTCTGAGAAGATACCTACAGGAGCCCAAAGAAAGCTAGCCATAATGGCTCACTTCTACAAACCTAACACTCTGAAAGCAGAGGCAGTAATAGTGCTGAGTTGGGAGGCCAGCTTAGGCTACAGGGTGAGACTCTGCCTCAAAAATAAATAAATAAACCCACAAAGTAAGCTGGATTCAAAGCCTGGGGCAGCACTTTTCAGGACATGCTGCGCCTCCCACACTAACCCTTGGAGCCAAATCTGAATCCCCAAAGGGTTGGAAGGGACTGGGAAAGTTTTAGGACTTTACTATTACAAAGCAAAGACAATTTTCCTGCTGATGCAATTTTGTTAATCACTAACAGACCTGAACATTAAGAATTGTAAGTTCTGCTTTTGAATCTAGTGTGCTATGTAGGGGGAGTCTGAAAGTGACTGAAAATTCCCCATCAAGCAGCTAGTCATTGCCAAACTTCTAGACAACCTTAAAGGTGTTATGACCATGAGGAAAATACTCCACTATATAACCAAATAGCCTTTGTGTAAAGTCCGTTCAGTGCCAAGAAACTTCAGCAAGGCAGAACCCCCAATCTTCCTTACACAACAAGCTCCCTGGAAACCCTTTCTTTTGGAAGGTGGGTGGATCTTTTTGAGACAATGTCAAACTTAAGCAGTTCTCTTCCCTCAGCATATAAGTGCTGAGCTTAGAGGCACGCTCTACCAGGCCCAGCTGGAAATCCCTCTTAAAAACATTTAGTCAAGACATCCATCTAGAAGCACCATACACATGTGAAACACTTGGAACAGTTGTAGTCTAGGCCTCATCTTGGGAATTAATAAAGTACATTAGCCAGGCTTACCTTTTTTTACGGCTGGAAGACAGCCCCTGAATAAAATTTCACTTCATATAAATCCCAGCAGTGTTCCAGCAGATGATTTACCCTGCTGGCCGGGGCACTGAGCTAATTCTTAGCAGGATCTGGGGCCCCAACTGGCCAAGAGCCTAAGATGTGGTCACCAAATCACAAGGCCAAACACCAGGTCAACAGACCAGCTGTATTTGGTTTTACTGATCCCAGTAACAGCTATGGCATTTCTACAAAGTACCCACAGAGGCCCAAAACTAAGAGAATTTAAGAGAGTGTTGTACTTTTATTTCTGGCTAAACCACTAAAGTGTTCAACTCCAAGAAAGTCATTTTTTCCCGAGAATGGTGAAATCTGTCTCTCCCTGCCCCCCACCAACCCCTATCAAAAAACTTAAGGACTCTGCCTGCATTTTCTGGTAAGGAATCACTATACTTTGTTCAACCACAAACAACGGAAAACTTTTAGTTAAGTACAGGTTTTCTTTCTTTTTAAGATATGGAAATATCTTAAAGTCCAAATATCTTAAGTCCAAAACCGAAAGCGATCTGCTTAAAGCCACATGGAAAACACGAAGCCTTGAGTTCTTCTATCTCTAGACCTCACAAAAACCCGGCCAGTGTGCATCTGTAATCCCAGCACTTGGGAGGCGGAGGCAGGAGGAGACATTCAAGATCATCCTTCTTGGTGTAGAAAGTTGAAGGCTATCCTGGACTACCAGAGACCACCCCCCCATCTTCAACAACAAAAACAAAATGCAAAACAGGCACCATATATTTGGAAAGCGGAGTTTGACGCTAGCCTTCAGAAAAGCCTCTCAGAATGGGTTTTTTATAGATGAATTCTCAGATAAACTACTGTGACCACTTCAAACCTGCCTGCAGGTACAGAATTCCGTAATGGGCTTATTCCGCTAAGAGTTTTAGACACAAGATTCCTAAGGTCTGCACAAAAAAGGATGAGTCAGAACCACAAAAAGAACCGGCTCCCATCAGCTGCGGCTTCCGGGATCAGGCAGGGTAGGCTTAGGCGGCAGGGTGCAGGGCCAGCCCCTCCTCCCAGGTGTGCGTTACCTGAGCACAGTCACGCTCCCCCTGCGCACCGGCAGAGAAAGCACAGGTTCCGACACCCGGATGGGCTTGAACTGGAACTTGCAGCCGAAGCAAAGGGCCGAGTCGCTAAAGAAAGACACGGACACGATCGGGCGCTCGAAGATGTGGATGGGGTCGACGTGGGAGACGATGCAGCCACCAGGCTGGTAGTCGTTGATGACGGCGCTGTTGACGAAGCCCTCGGGGATTACGCGGTGCTCCACCAGCTTCTGGATCACCAGCTGATGCACCCACTCGGGGATCTCATCGACGTCGCCCGGCGGGTAGAGGCGCTCCTGGCCGGGCCCGCGCTTTTGCAGCTGGGCGCCGTAGGTGTAGCCCTCGCCGAAGAAGTACTTGTTGCGCAGGGGGGCCCGGTCCACGGTGTGCTCGTTGTACAGGCCCTTCTCGGCGCGGGACACCACCTCGTCGATGCGGGCCTCGATCTTGGAGCACTCGTCCTGGCTGAAGAGACGGATCTGCCGGATCCCGCTCTTCACCTTGCGCGCCTCCTCCTCCTTCTGCAACTGCTGCTCCTCGTAGTCACTGCGCTCCGGGTCCGAGTCCTCCTGGTACTTCCGTTTGGTGGCCCCGGACACCGGGTACGGCTCGGCGGCGGCCGCGGCAGCCGCGGCGGCGGCCACGGCGGCGGCTGCAGCGGCCGCGGCCTCCCGGCTGCCAGCCTTGTAGTTGTCCCGGGACGTCATGGATTTGAGCTTCTCACGCAGGTCCGTGTAGCCGCTGGCGGCCGCCATGGCCCCCGCAACTCAACTCTAGGGTCCTCCGGGGCGGCCCGGCATGGCTCTGAGGGGACGCGCCCGGGGGGGCCCGAGAGGGAAGCGGGGGGGGGGTCCCTCAGTGCCAGGCCGCCATGCGTGGCCCAAGGAACCAGAGGGGGGGAGTAGAGGGGCCGGGAAGGGGTCGAACCTCAGCAGCGACCGGTCATGCAGCACAAGCGACAGCGAGGCGTCTTCCTCCTCCACCTTCTCCACGTCCCGAGAAGCAAGGGCGCCGGCAGCGCCTCATGCCGTGGAGGGAGGGCTTCGGCGAAGACTCGGCCAGACTCCGGGTCAGACCCTCAGACGCCCTGCCCGGCCCGCACTTTAAAGCTCTCCTCACGACGTCACCGCCTGCCCGCCCGACCTCCGACAGCGCCGCTCCTTAGCGGGCTTCTCGCAGCGCCTGCGCAATGCCAGCGGCCACGAGACTTCGCGCGCTCTGAGCATGCGCGCCCGTGCGGCCTCCAATCGGCAAAGGTGCCCGCGCAAGCGCACAGGCGGCCCGCTCCTCGTCCGCCGCCCCTCCCCCACCCACCGAAGACTTGGCGAGAAGAGCTCTGGAGCAGCGATTCGCCTTCACGCCGCGCCGCCTCCGGGACCGGAGGACCCCCCGCCCCCGGCTGCGCTGTGCTCGCGGGGCCAACTCTGCCGCGCTGCCGCGTCACGGCATCGTGCGGATGCCCGCAGACGCCTCAGCTTCCAGCGCACAATCCTCGGGAACCACCACAACCCAGTCCGCCCCGTGACCGCCCCCTTTGGCGCTTCCACTTTCTTAATTGGACTGCCGGCCACGCGTTGGGCAAACACAGACTGGAGTTTCCAGAGTCGGTTGGTAAATCGTGCCTGTCAATCAGCCGGTCTCCTTGGCTACTGCGTCCATCACTTAATTAGCTTCGGGCAGAAGCTCGAGGACCCCTGAAGGGTGAATAGGTGGCTGAGTAAGTGCCTGACTAGAGTCCTCGGAGGAGGAAATCCATGTTGACTCCCGTGAAGCTTCGGAAACAGTAGAAAAGTTTTCAGATTGAGGGCTGAAGCGCATTGGATCCAAACTCCGGAGCAAGTCAGGACAGCAACAGAAGCCGGGGGCGCGCACTCGGGGCATCCCATACCCTAGTCCCAGCCGCCATCGCTCCCGGGAGCAGACGTTCCACAAGTCACGTCCCGGAACTGCCCGCCGTGCGCGCAGCCGCGGGCACGCGCGCACGGGCGTATCTTGTCTGTTCTGGGGGTGGATCTTTGGGGCCGTGTTTTAGAGGACGACAAAAGGGCTCACGTCTCACGGGTGCGGGTTTACCACGGATTAGGTCAAATTGGATATTCACTTCAAACATTTGAACAGCGGTGTGTAAAGTGCGCCTGCCATCCCAGCACTGTGGAGACGGACTGGAGAATAGCTCACAAGTTGGAGCTCAGTTTAGGCTATGTAGCGAGGCTCTGTCTCAAAAGCAACCACAACAAACCTAAGCAACAAAAAAGCCTGAAGCAGAGGGCAAAGGCTGAAGAAAGGTGTGGCCATGTTGGAAGCCCCTCCAGTAAACAGGTTTCTGCTCCTGACCTCCCCAAGACGAAATCCAGCCGCTCTGCTTGGTTCCCAGTGCCCTTTCCACGCTGGACTGCCGCCTCTTTGGTACTCCGTCAGATTTTCAGACACTCCTGTCCCTCCTGGCCTTTGCCCATGCTGTCACCTGTAGTGCCTGTCCATCTACCGTGCCTTTCCTTAGGTTCACCTCTTGTCTGGTGTGTAAAACCAGTAACCAGTATGCACCTCAAAAGGTGGTTGTGAGGATAAATTGGATCAGCAGAAGGATTGCTGATAGAGGATCCGGACCTCAGTTTTCTAATCTGTATATGGAGGGTGACAGCAGTATGTGCCGGAAAGTGGGGACAGTGTGGTAACTTGGCAAAGCCTGTGGGGGTGGGAAGCCAGGACACTAGGGATCCAAGTCACCCTCCTTCCCAAGCAGCAGACAAATAAAGGGAAATGGTACAAGCACACTGGGGATTCCTGTAACAGCCGCAGGGACCCAAGTGTTGAAATGAGGGTGGAAGGGCAGCTGCAGGTGGTACGGAGGTGAACCATGGGCAAGGTCAGCTGACCTGGACTCTAGTGAAAATCTGCCTGGTGGGTCTTGCACTTGAGCAATAGGCAGTTTGGCCGGGAAGTCCGAAGCTCTTTAGAAGTCCAGTTCTCTAAGTCTTTGATCTGCCTTTTACAACTGCATGGTGGGAACTTTACCCCACACCAGAACCGCCTAACAAGTGACCCTCCAAGTGACCCTCCACGGGTGTGGTGGTGCACACCTTTAAACCCAGCAGGGGCGGTGGCACAGGAGCAGGAATTCAGGGCCAGCCAGGGTTACGTAGTGAACTCTGCCTCAGAAAAAGAAGGGGGGAAAATGACACTTCTATAGGTGAACTCTCCAATTCCAGCTAACCACAGTGTTTCCTACTTGACTGTGTGCTCTTGAGTCAGGCTCAGATCCTGTGGGGAAAAGCCAGCCTGGGTTGAACTTCACAAACTCAACACTCCAGCAGCACCTTCTCAATTATACCGACCTCTTTGGGGGATTTTAAGGACTGAATGAGTTAGTGAGTTAGTGTTTGCAGGGGGCCTGGCACATAGTAAAAAATAATTTGTTTTTTGATACAAGGTCTTGCTATATAGGTGAGAATGCCTTTGCCTCCTAAACTTACCTTTTTGTATGTGTGTTCATGTGTGTACACAGTGCATAAGTGTATCGGTACATTGCGGGCATGCATAGTTAAGGTTAATCTCAGGTGTTATTAATCATGGAGTGTTGCACACCATATTTTGAGACAGGGGCTTGGAACTTGTTAAATCTTGTTAAGTAGATTAGGCTGGTGTGGGAATCCTGTCTCTGCCTCCCCAGCTGCAAGATTGCAATTGTCCACAAAACAAAACAAAACAAAAAAACCCACTTGATTCTGGGGATTGAAGAAGTTAGGTTTATCAACTGAACACTCCTGAAACTCCTAAAATTACCTTTTAAAACAATGTAGGGGGCTGGAGAGATGGCTCAGTGGTTAAGAGTACTGACTGCTCTTCCAGAGGACCCGGGTTCAATTCCCAGCACCCACATGGCAGCTCACAACTGTCTGAAGATCCAGTTGCAGGGGATCTGACACCTTCACACCAATGCACATAAAATAAAGTTAAATAAACCATAAAAAATAAAAAATAAAACAAAACAAAACAAAAAAAAAAAAAACAATGTAGGGCAGGAGAGATGCTCAGTCAGTAAAATACCTACCATGTAAAACATGAAGACAGGTTCAGATTCCCCAGCAGCCATGTGAAAAAGCTAGGTAGCACCTTTCTGTAAACCGAGCAGTGGGGCGCTGATGGGAGGTTTATGGAGACAGCCACATCCCTGGAGTTCATTAGCCAGATAACCCACTTGAATTGGTGAGCTCCAGGTTCACAACTTTAACATGGAGAGTAATCAAGGAGGACATCAACCTAGGGCCTCAGGCTTCTGGCGTCCACACACAGGCACCTGTTTTCACATGTGTACACAGGAGTGCACGTACACACAACAACAGATGTCCAACCCTAACCTCCATTCATGTCCTATGCTGGGAATATTGATGAACACTTAGAATATCGTTGTTCCGAGAAAAACTCAGAGGGCAAGCAACCAGCCAGTAAAGAAGTGGATTTGAGTGCAGGCCTCTTTGGCTCTTCAGTGTGGGCCTTCAACCACTCAGAGAGCATTCCCTTAAGAGTCCTGAGCAGGAGAGAGCTGGAGGCATGTGTCAGCCTGAAATTAGGGCAAGCCCAGCAGTCCCTTGTTCCATAGGGAGAGGAGAGGCAGCAAAGAGGTCATTCTGGTTATTTCAGTGTCCTGAGTTATGGCGTGCACGGCTGCATTTGCCTGAGCGCCAAGCCTCCATGAGTTTATTACTTTGATCTTTCATGCTGCCCAGATATCCCTTTTCTTTGTCCCACATTAGGCTGGAACTTTTCCTGTCCTGGGCCTCACCACATCAGCCTGTGCTCGGTCCTAGAACCCTGGCTAGAGGTGTTAAGGGAATGAAGAAAAGACAGGCACATATACACTAACGCTCAGGTCAGGTGGGATTACGAAGGAATATTTTTGTACTGTTAACAGGAGAAACAATCTGATCATAAGCCTTTTATAGTTTTAGGATGAACTGACATAATTGGATCATATCCTTGCTATCATTGTGGGTCCAAACATCCAGGAGGTCGGTCCTAATTCCCAGTTATATCTATTTTAAGGAACTGTTATCACATATATGTGTTGGTAACCTATGTGACATTAAATCTGTCTAAATTGAATGCCTGTAGCCCACCCCAAATAGTTGAATGACTCTTCTGAACTCCAGGTGGGTAAAGCAGTACCCCTGAAATTGAAAGGAGTCAGGTTTGGGAGTATGTGGCCAAGCCACTGGATGAAAAGGTAGTGGCCTGGGGATATAAGTCCTGTGGCTTTTCCCCTGACAGGACTTATCTGCATGAATATGATTCCCAGACATCTCGGAAATTTTACTCATAGTTTCAGGGTGCTGTCAATCAGTCATGACAGAGGAGTCATGGCAGCAGGAGCTCTAGGATTCTGGTCCCCCTCCCCACCCCACAGGGTTTCGCAGTAGCTATGGAGTCAGTCCTGGAACTAGCTCTGTAGACCAGGCTGGCCTCGAACTCACAGAGATCTATCTGCCTCCTGAGAGCTGGGATTAAAGGTGTGCACCACCACTGCCCGGCTGGCAAGTGACTTTGGTCAGGTGTTTTTCCACCAGTAACAAAAGAATTAATTACTACAGCCAGACACCAGGGCTAAGGAGCCCCAAGTGAGCTACCCAGAGCCATGGTCCTTATGGTAGTGCTGATGTGACTATGCCTTGCATACTTCCTGCCCTGTTTCTATAGAAAGCCAGCCTTAGGCAGTAGCATGAAGTGAGAGCCTTAAGGTGAGTACATCAAAGTTCTTCCTTGACCCTCTGCAACATCCTGACTCATCAAGCCATAGTGTCCTGCTGCTTAGACATCCAAAATCTCCTCCAAATTGTCAATCCTCCATCCCCCGAAGTCATGCTGGAGTTTCACAGGCTCTAGACCAAAGGCAGCCTTTCCTCAGGTCTCCCGGCCCCTTGTCCCCAGTTGTAAGGGCAGCAGATCCACTACTATTGGAAAGTTCTGCTCGGCTCTTGGGATGAAACTCTGTGAATTCCCAAGAAGCTGGGTCCAAGCTACCCTCAAAAGCTTTTCTAATACCAGGGTCACCTACTACTAGTGACATCATTTTAGGCCCCATGAGTTGGGACCTGTTCTTATCAATTGGCTGGTTCCACTCCTGGGATTGGTCCTGGTTCATAGTTAGCCCATAAAGTAGTTCCCAGGGCCTGGCGAGGTACTGAATGGCTGAATGAGTCTCAGGCTCTTCCTCTGGTGTCATGGTTGCCGATGCCAGGTTAGTCCCAGTTCCCAAGCCTCTGTGTCTTCTACCAGTCCCCTATCACCAGCACTTCCCATTCACACTCATTCATTTTATTTATTTTTAAATTTTATTTCTTTATGTGTATGAGTATTTTATCTGTACACATGTCTGTACATCATACATGTGCCTGGTACCCATGGATAACAGACCTTGTGGAACTGGAGTTGCAGATGGTTGCAAGTTGCCATGTGGGTGCTAGGAATTGAACCCAGGTCCTCTAGAAGAGCAGCCAATGCTTTTAACCACGGAGGCATCTCCCCAGTATCTTTTTTTCCCCCAGGCAGGGTTTTGCTATGTAGGCTGGGTTGACCTTGAACTCCAAGCAATCCTTCTGACTCAGCCTCTGGAGTGCTGAGATGCAGGTGTATGCCATCATACCTAGCATTTTTTTATTTATCCTTTCATTTACATGGCAAGTATTTTCCAGGGCCTACTCTACATTAGCTATCATTTTAGGCTAGACCCTCCTGCAAACCCAGCAGGGAACCATGGTTTCCTCTAGAATGTCAAATTCTCTCTTTTCTGTCTCTTCTTAGCAAGCTTTACTCATTCAACCATAATGTACCAATCGGAGGCTTTTTCTCAGTCTCCCTAGCCCCCACCCCCTGAGCTGGAACTTCTCTACCGCCCTACTCTTGTGCTGTGGGTGGTTCATCCTGTGATGGAAACTGGGACTGGGGCTACCAAAAGATTGTAGAGTGGAGGCCAAGGGTCCTTGGAGGGAGGACAGGCAGATGTTCACAGCAGCGAGTCTGGCACATCTGTGTCTACCTCCTCTCTCAGACTTGCTTGCCAGCCACTGAGTGATTCCGTGGAGGACACAACTGCCAAGAATACTGCTTATTTGCAAAGAAATGATCAAGGGTCACAGGTTCAGGTTGAGGGCACCTGATAAGGACACATGGAAGGCGGAGGTATGAAGCTGGAACAGATCTGAGTAACAAGCCCCAGAGAAACTAAAGGCAGCCCCCAATACACCTAGACTTCTGGTATGGGGCTTCTCTGTCAAGGGTGGTATTCAAGGCAGCGCCTGTCACCTTCTGGAGGTCCCGTTGTCCTGCTTTCTTCCTCACTGTCTGACAGGCTAGCTTTTAAAAGTTACTTCTGCTAACTAACCCTTGGCTGCATCAGTGATTCTATCCCAGTTGCAGACAGGTCCTCTTGGGTTCCTGAGGATTTTCCTCCTGTCTCCTTTGGTCTCCTCCAAGGTTCTGGCCCTTGTCTGGGGTCACTGGTCCAGAGAGGCCCAGCAACTACCCTCAGGCCACAGAGCAAATCTAGCAGGAAGCAGCAAGAAGATAGGCCATGTCAGAGCAGGGTGATCTCGCTGGGGGGCAGTGTAAGCCGCTCCTCCCGGGCACTGAGCATGGTCTCCACATGGACAGCCACCACACGACACAGCTCCAGACCCTGTGGGGGGTGGCACAGAATAGTCTCTTAACTTCCATTTCCAAAACAGAAATGTAGTTGGAAAAAGAGCAGAGGTCACGTGAACCATGTGAGGCTCCTTGTTCCCAATTCCCTCTGGAAGAGCTGGTGGGCCACAGGCCGGAAGGGCCAGCAAGCAGGGGACAGTGCATTGGACATATGCTTTGCAGCTTGTGTTATGTGACCTAAGGTCAGTTGCTATGCTTCCTTGAGACTCAGTAGCCTTATCTGAAGGGTTTGAGTTTACCAGACCCAGTTCAGCAGGCTTGTGAGGGCTTAGATGGGATTTTATTGTTGTTGTATTTTGAGACAAGGTTTCAGTGTGTAGCCTTGACTTACAAGAGATCCTCCTGCTTCTGCTTCCCTAGGGCTGGGGCTACAGAGATTATAGGCATGCACCACCATGTCCAGCAAGTTGGGTTTTTGTTTGTTTGTTTGTTTGTTTTTGAGACAGGTCTCATTTTGTAGCTTTGGCTGGCTTTTGAAACTCATAGAGATCTACTACCTGCTTCCACCTCCCAGTTCTGGGATGAAAGGGCATGCCACCATTACTGACCTAAGATTTTTTTTCCCTCTGAATTGGGGTTTCTCTATATAGACCAGGTTGGTCTTAAACTTAGAGAACCACCTGCCTCTGCCTTCTGAGTGCTGGGATTAAAGGCATGTGCCACCACTTCTGAGTGCTGGGATTAAAGGCATGTGCCACCACTTCTACCACTTAGAATAGTAAGATTCTAATTGTTTGTCACAGCAATGCAAGGCTGGCCAACATAGCTCCTTACAATCAGTCTTTTGCCTATTCACAGGCTGCTATTCACAAGCACAAGCCCATCTTAGCAGATATGGAAACAGGCTTAAAGCAGCAGGACAACAATGGCACCACACTTGGAAACCACCTCCTCGGAGTCATCCCTAGTTGCCTCTTACATAGATCAAGTCTCCTGTGCACACCCTTCCCAGTATGGATCATGATTAGGTAGAGGGTTTTTTGTTTTGTTTTGTTTTGTTTTCAGATCTGAAATTGGATCCCGGTGGTGATTACGCATGCCATTAACCCTAGCACCCGAGGCAGGTGGATCTCTGTGAGTTTGAGGCCAGTCTGTTCTACAAAGCAAGTTCCAGGACAGCCAGAGCTGTTACATAGAGACACCCTGTCTCATACAAAACAAAACAAACAAAACAACACCAACAAAAACAGATCTGAAACTGGAGTTCTGTGAGATCCAGTACAGCAGGGGGTTCAGCCACATTTATTAAAGCATGCTGTACAAGATGCTCAACGGCTGTGTGTTGAATGAAGGCATGAATAAAAGACTGTAGCCCTCTATGCATACAGGACAGAGGTGGTAACTTCTTTACAGGAGGGGATGGCAAGGAACTGGAGAAGCCAAAAGGCCTTTATTCATCTGTAGATCATCTTCTCACTCTCCTACCCTCCTATTCATATACTTATCAACCCAGCAAGCACACACTAGCATCTACTGTGCCCAGCACTGTGTTGTTGACATAGTTCAAATAAGATGGATAAGGTCCTGTCTTCATGCAGCTGATGTTCTGGTGGGGAGGCAGGCAACAGGCAAACAAATGCATAAATGCTATGCGGGGTGTACTGAAGGCCACAGAGGCAGAGCTGGCATGTCATTAGCAAGGAGGGACAAGGAAGGCTTTTGCAAAGAGGGCCTTTTATGATGAAACCTAAGTAAAGGGAGGGAGGAAGCCCTGTGAGGAATCCAGGAAGAGGGAATGTTTCAAGTCGAGAGAATAGCCAGGGCAAAGGACCTGGAGCAGGGAGGGGCAGATGATGTCAGCCCAGGGGAGCTGGAAGAGGCAGGGAAAGTGGACTGAATGAGAAGGAAGAGAGAGAGAGGAGGCTGCAGTGGTGATGAGAGAGCAGATGGACAGAAGGACAGCAGAGTCAAGGAGCCGCAGAGGGAGCCTAGGGCTCCGGCTAGAGCAGGAAAGGGAAGTATCACACTTGCGCTGCTTGTTTTATGTCAGCTGGGCACGAGTCAGAGTTATATGAACGACTCCATAAGATCCAGCTGGAAGGCATTGTCTTATTATTCGTGACTTGTGCCCCAGGGAGGGTCCAGCCCATTGTGGGTGGTACCATCCCTGGACTGGTGGTCCTGGGTTCTATAGAAAGCAGGCTGAGCAAGCCATGAAAAGCAAGCAAGTAGGCAGCACCCCTCCATGGCCACTGCATCAGCTCCTGCCTCCAGGTTCCTGCCCTGTTTGAGCTCCTGTCCTGACTTCCTTCAATGATGGACTACAATGTGGAAGCTTAAGCCAAATGAACCCTTTCTTCCCCAACTTGCTTTTGGCCATGGTGTTTTATCATAGCAATAGAAACCCTAACCTCCATTGCAGAGATTATTTTGAAAGCCCTGGGGGCAGAGAGGTTGCAGGGAAAGAAATCATGGCCGCCAGAGGAAGGAGAATGGGAAAGGCAGGGCAAAGGGGTGTGACGGAAGGCCATCCAGGAACCTGATCCTGCAGCACAGGTTCTCTAGGGCTCTTCCTGGTACAGCCAAAGGCCCAGTCTCACAGGGGAGGTGGTGGGCTAGAAAGGTCAAAAATGAGGCCATCCCAAATCCTGTCCCTTTCTCTGCCTCAACCCTGTCTCTGTTTCTGTCCTGATGCTAGGGACCATAAGATTTAGTCAGGAGTCTAGTTCCCAGTCTAGATGTCATCTAGGCTAGAAGACACAAGGAAACTTATTATACCTTGATTCCAATCCCAGGCCACCATATCCAGTTACTATGTCTCAGGCCAGGTCAACCTCCTTAGATTTCCTGTGCCAAATTGTCCACTCACCAACCTTCTATTGCTCCCCAGTGGCCTCAGAAAGCTTCTGATTATTTTTTTTCTCCTCCTCCTTCTCCTCCTCTTCTTCCTTCTCTTCTTCTTTCTTTTTTAGGCAGGGTCTCTAACCCAGGCTGGCCTTTGTGGCTAAGGATGACCTTGAACTCAGGATTCTCCTGTCTCTACCTTCTGAGGTTGCTGGGATTATAGGTATGTACCATGTATCACCATGTCCAGTTTTTGTGCAGCACCAGCAATCAAACTTATGGCCTCATACATGTTACACAAGTACTCTAGCTACTGAATTATACCCCCATCTCGCAGAGTTCTATTTTAACATTCAAAGAGCTCTGAGGCCTCTATTTCCCTGGTGAATGTTCCTAGTACCCTGACAAATACATCGCTCTTCTGCAAACAACCTGGGTCTTCTCCACAGTGCCTACTGAACGGCTTCCTGGGAAGGCCTGCACGATAAATCACAGCTCTGCTGCCTGAACTGGGCTGTATGCTTCCTGGGGCATAGCTGAGACCAAAGCAGAATGAGAGAGCCAGAGCCTGAGGACAGGGTCTGGCTGGCGGGATTGGATTTACCTGCTCCAGCTGAAGCTGCATGGTACGCTGGGCTGCCACATCCCCCAGCGAGATCTCCACATAAGGGTAGCTGGAATTGGCTGTGGGTTGCTGAGTCCATGTGGACTGGATCTCCTTTAGGGGAATCTTCACAATTAGCTCCTGGGGATGAGGACAGAGGAGCCAGATGGTGTGAAGGGTGAGGATGGTCTCTACTACACCAAACCTTCCCCCAAAAATCACATCAAAAAGCAGAAGGCCCAGCCCTAGTTTCTCAGACACTCATTGACCTTGTGACTTGAAGCAGTTCACCTGACCACTCTGGATCTCAGTTTCCTCTCCAGGGGAAACTGATTCAACAAATACTGATGCTTCATGCCTGAGATACAAAGGACAGTGGGTGCTGAGGGTACTTCTGGGAACACCTGTATCCCTTTATCAAAGAACTTGATTTCTGGTACCCACACAGAGAAAGGCCAAGTGATGGACAGTTAGTACCTAAAGGAGACACCTTCAACTACTGACCAATGGGGATGCAGAGTGAGGAGTCAAGACAACTCCTTACCCCAGGAGAAAAAACACCACACCCTAACAGGTGTGTTCTATGTTGCCTCTCACTGTCTCCAACCACTATACACCTGTGCCTTCCGCACTCCACTTCTTCCAATGTCTCCTAGCCTCACCTCTAAGCACACTCCTGTCCCCAAACTCATAACCATGTTTGGTTTTTAAGAGCAGAATCTAAGAAAAGAGTGGCAAGTCCAATTCTTTAATTCTATGGAAAGCTCTAATCCCCTGGAACCTGACGATATTTGGAGGTAGCACCTGTAAAGTGGGGGTTAAAGGAGCAAGGATAGAATGCTTACCTAGTATGGGGGTCCCTGGTTCTAGCCTCAGTATCACAAGGTAGAAAGATACAAAGTAAGTATATGGTATATGTCTGTAATCCCATTGTTGGAAAACTGAGTCTGGAGAATCATTTAAGGCTAGCTAGGCCACAAATTTATAAAGCTCCCCAAAATAGGTAAATCAGTTAAAATGAGGCCACTAGGTTTGGCTCCATTCCAGCAAGACTAGTGTCTTTATAAGAAGAGGAAAGTTTGCCAGGTGGTTGTGGCACAGGCCTTTAATTCCAGCACTTGGAGGCAGAGGCAGACGAATCTCTGTGAGTTCGAGGCTAGCCTGGTCTACAGAGCAAGTTCCAGGACAGTCAAGGCTACACAGAGAAACCTGTCTTGGAAAACAAAAACAAAGAAACAAAAAGTCTACAAGCCAAGGAGAAATCAAAGCTCCCAAGCCACAGAAATCTTGGAATTTCAACCTTCAGAAAAATGAGAAAATGACCTTCCATTTCATAGGGCTCCCAGCCTCTTGCTCTGTTTTCCTACATAGCCCTGGCGGGGCGGGGGGGGCAAAATTCTATTATTCCCACTTTCCAAATGGAGGCTCTGCAGGAGAAGGGATTGACTACAGACTACGGATGGAGGTAAATGCCAAGCTGGCAATCTTTGTCCCTGAGTAGGTGGGGACACCAAAGGATGGAAGGGAGAGGGGACAGGTGGGCAGGGCCTGGCAGAGGTCACTCACATGGGTCCTGGTGCTGAGAAAGTTAAGGCCATTATGGTTGACGGCGAGGATACAGGGGGCTGGTACTGTGATGTTGCTGCAGCTCTGGATGAAGAAGAAGGAGGAGCCAAACAAGGGAAAGGCACTGAGGAGGCCTGCAGTGTAGAGAGCCTGTTATCAGGAGACCTGGACCAGGACAACGGGACAGCCACTGCCTTGAGCTGCCAGCTGTCTGCAGAAACTGCCCTCTGCTCCAGTCTGCCCAGACCTCCCTTCCTCTCCTCCCGGCCTCTTCCTGTACCATACCTCCTAGTTCCTTCACCTTTAGCCCTATGCCCAGCATCATTTCCAGCCCAGGTGATACTTTTAGGAAAGTGGCAACAAGTCTTTTCAAAAACTGCTTTTGTGCAAAGAAAATAGCATCTCCTTGGGGCTGGAGAAATGGCTCAGTGGTTTAGGACCCGGGTTCAATTCCCAGCACCCACATGACAGCTCACAACTGTCTGCAACTCCAGGATCCAACACCCTCACACAGACATACATACAGGCAAAACACCAATAAAATAAACACAAATAAATTGAAAAAAAGAAAATAGTATCTCCAACCTCCCTCTGGCCACCCTCAGTTCAGCTCCCCCTGAGGTCTCCAGCCTTCCTCCCAGCTCTCACCCAGGAACTGAGCACGGGCCTGGTGGGGGCTGAGTGCCTGAGTCTGCTGCCGGTGTTGGCTAACCAGGTTGAGCCAGGTGTCACTGGTTGTGGTGTGGTAGAGCTGGCCTGGGATGTACTCTTGGACTTCACGCCTGTGTGCAGAGGGTACAGGGTTTCTGAGCACCCACCCACCTATTGATCTCCACTGTGAAGCAGGTGTGATACCAAGCAGACGTGACTGCCATACTTCCTTGAGATACTAACTGTAGGGGGAGCATGGGAAGGAAATACAGGGTCCTTACTCACAACTGGGAGAGTTGAGACTCTGAGAGGTTCACCAAGGAGTCCAAGGTCATACAGTGACAGAGAGGCAGTGTAAACAGGGTAAGATGTGAACCCAGACTGGGTTTCTTAGTTCCTGGACCCAAGGAGCTCAAGGCAAAGGGGTAAAAAGCACAAAGGCGGGGAGACTTCCAGGTACGCAAAGCAGGAACCTGCAGGCGGAGTCCCCAGGGCCTTCATACCCACGTTCCAGTTCCTGCTCTCACCCTCCTGTTGACACGTGCAGGCTCTCTCAGGACAGACGTCCTGCCTCTTGGGCATGTAGAAAATAGCACTAGCAGCCCTGGTCCATCCCACTTGCCCTGGGCTGCAGCTGGGGAAAGGGCTAGGAGAAGCTGAGGCAGCCCCTTCCCCTCCCAGAGTTCCCTGCCCCAATAGGGTAGGAAGCCATGGGGTAAGAAGTCAGAGGTAAATGTTGGGTGCCTTCCTCAACTGTTTCTCAAACTATTGCTATTGTTATTATTGATATGCGTTTGATTGTTGGAGACAAGGTATCACTATGTGGCCTTATGTGGCTTAAAACCCACTGTATAGACCAACCTGACCTCAAACCCAGAGATTTGCTTGCCTCTATCTCCTGAGTGCTGATATTAAAGACATGCACCATCACACCTGGCTTCAATTCTTTTTTGAGATGAGGCCTCTCACTGAACCTGGTGTTAACTGATTAGCTAGACTGACTAGCCAGCAAGCCCCAGGGATCCTTCTGTCTTTACTTGCTGAGCAATGGGATTGCAGGCACATGTTACCATGCTTGGCATTCTCTGTGGGTAGTGGGATTCGAATTCTGGTTCTCATGCTAGTGTGGCAGCACTTTATGGAGCAAGCCATCCCCCCAGCCTCTGGAATTACACATTTAAGGGTTTCTTCTTCTTGTTTACAATCATTCCATTTAAAGTGCCTTGAGAATTTGGTGTGTTGGTTCAAACCTGGAAATCTTAGCACTCGGGAGGTGGAGGCAGTTCAGTGTTATCCACAGCTACATACTGAGGCCAGCTTAGACTACACCAAAAAAAGGAAAAGCACTCTCAGCATGTGGTCTTGGGCATTAGAGGCATGAGATACACATTGTAAAGTATCTTGCTGTTGTTCGCACAGGGCTTCTCAAAGTGCAGTCCAAGGGCTGGGAGGCCACAAGCACTGCCACAGTGACATCAACATGTCATTTGCCTTTCCCAAGCCTCGTCCTCTCACAAGTGAACTATGAAGCTTCTCAGAGGCCACCGTGAGATGGTGGCAGACTGACATCTGATGAACAGTGGTGGTGTCCTCACTCAGGGACCATGATTAGTTTTCATTACATTCTACATGCGTTAACATGTAACAGCTATATTAGTATTGGAAATGAGTAGGCAAACTCTGTTTTGATCTGTGTTTTGAGATCAGGTTCTCACTATGTTGCCCAGTCTAGCTTTGAGTTCCTGGGTCAAGGAACTCAAATCCTTGACCCTTCTGTTTCAGCATCTCCAGGGCTGGGATTAGAGGCATAAGCCACCACACCTAGCTCAGTGACTGTTTATGTGGCTACATCCTCATGGCTGTGTATAGTTTCTACCCTGTAGGGTATGTGTGTCTTGAAAGTTTCGTTAATCCTTAAATTTGTTCCAAGCTATTAACAGTATGTTGCAGGAGAAGAAAGAGCTTCAAGGCCAGGAAAGCATCTTCCAGTCTAATTGGTATAGAGGGGCAACTGGGGCTTGGCAGTTGTGAGAAAAGAGGGGTCAGGTGGTCTGCCCCCACCCCCACTGAGACAAGGGGATAGGTGCTCACACACTGGGCAGGTAGAAGTGGTCCTTGGCGCGGTGCTGCAGGGAAGCCAACTTGGACACCTGCTGCATTTGTTGCTCACTGGGCTGGCTGGCTGGCACACTGCTGAAGAGGCCCTTCAGGTAGTCAGGCAGAACCTACAGGAAGCATTGGCATGAGGGGCTTTCAGACAGGGGCACACTCATTCACTGTCCAGGCTTCTGGGTCAGGCAATAGCATTGACTCCAGTCTTTCCCACCTCTAGGAGTTTATGGCTCATCACTTTCCTGGTTTGTGGGGAATGAGGATAGATGCATATGGGCTCTGAGTGATGAACACTATGAGGGAGTTTCCATGGTAACATGGAGAGAGTGGGCTAGGTAAAACAAAACATAAACAGTAGAGTGTGTGCAAGTGTTCACTAGATGCATGTTTCTCAAAATTGAGACCCAAGGCAGACAGCGTGTCAAACCACACTTCAGAGTTGCATCTAGAGCTTCTGATCCTGTAGATCTGGGGCAGAACCAGTTAGTATCAGGTGTCTGAAGGTCCTTGAGTAGCACACTACCAGGCTATGCAGAGGTAGGTCTCAACACTGTGTGACCCCAAAATGAAGTGGTTGTGGGTCTGAGAAAAGGTCTCTCTGTGTAGCCCCAGCTGGCTTGGAGCATGCGCTGTAGATCAGGTTGGCCTCTAACTCCCAGAGATCTGCTTGTCTCTGCCTCCTGAGCACTAGGATTAAAAGCGTGCACCACCACATCCAACAACGTGGTCATGTTTTGTATGTGGAATTGCTACAGCTTTGGCACAAGTTCCACAAAAATCTGGGTCGTGGCATGAGTGTTTTGTGACATGACAGACACCCCCCCCCCCATTTTAAAGGGTTCAGAACAACAGAGGGGTCGCATCTCTCACCTGATTGTAGTGCATGGTCACATACAGCTCATTCTCAAACTTCAGTGGCTGATCCCAAAGCACCCGCCGGAACCAGAGTGTGTAGCCACCTTCCACCTGCTCCATTTCTGAGGCCACGTCCAGGATGTAGGCCCGGCTGCTCAGTGGACACACGTGCTGGCCTACGGGGAGAAAGAGGCATGGCTGGGAGAAGCGCATCTGTGGCGCGAGTCGTGCATGGCACCAACCTGCCAACTAAGAGAACTGTCACCAGCAAGGATGCACCTTCCTTATCAAGAGAGCAAGCGTATAAAGCAGGGTGTTTGCGCATCAGCGAAGTGCTGGTGATCACAGGGGGATTTGCTCCAATCTGGAAAAACAAGTATCATTTCATTTCTCCTCAGGAATGTTCTAGAGTGCCTGCCAGGCTCTGGAAAGGGCCTCAGGTTCTACACTGAGCAATCCCAGCTCCTTTCCGGAAAGGCTGGGAGTACAGAGAAGCACAGGAGGCCTTAGCCATGAGCCTTTCTGCAGCCCTCCTTCAGGAAAGCCCCCTTGCTGGACGTCTGTGGTGGGTAAGGTCACAGGCCTGAGCTTTAAGCTGGGACAGAGGTACATACATATGCTTCCCCTCGTACTGCTGTTTCTGCTACCTTCCCACTTCTTGAATGAAACTGCACTACGGAGGGCTGCTTGGCATGATGAGAAAAGAGGTCCAGAATCCTAAGGCCAGATTGCCCGGGTTCTGACCTCCACTGTGCAACCTTGATCAGGTCTCTGTGGTGTTTGAAAACAGTTCTTCTGGAGAGAACAATGTCCTAATGCCAAGAACTTGTGACTATGTCACCTTTATGGCAAAAAGGACACTGCAGAAGTGTTAAGGGTCTTAGATTACTGGATAGGACAAACGCAAGCACTGAAGATCCTAAAAGAGAGGCAAGAGGCTCAAGTCAGAGACATGGGGGGGGGAGTTGGGGTAGGAGAAAGACATCTGAAGGCTACACTCTTGACTTCAGAGACAGGGAAGGGGTTCCAAGTCAAGAACTGTGGGCAGCCTGGAGAAGCGGGAAAGGGCAGAAATGGCACCACCCCTGAAGCTTCCAGAGGAAAGCAATCCTGATCATGTTTCTAGTTCAGTGTCTCTGACTCTCAGAACTGTAAGACAATCTATGTTATTGTAGTCACTGGGCTTGTGGTCATTGTTACAGCAGCCACAGGAAACTAACAGAGCTTCTCTGGGCCTCAGTTTCCCCAACTGTAAATAGCAAAGAGGAGAATCTATGCTACAGAGTTGTTGGAGTTAAAAACTTTATAGGACCATGAGGTGTGACACACGCCTTTAATCCCAGCACTTGGGAGGCAGAGGCAGGTGGATCTCTGTGAGTTCCAGGCCAGTCTGGTCTACAGAGTGAGTTCTAGGACAGCCAGGACTGTTTCACAGAGAAACCCTATGTCGAAAAACCAAAAAAAAAAAAGTTATAACATTAGTGTCTGGGGTGGGAGCATGTCTCAGTCATAGACAACTTGCATGAGACTCTGGGGTTGATTCCCAGTATATCCCCTCTCAGAAAACCAAACACACAACCACGGGTGTTTATACCATTAGATGCTTTGAATCATGTCTACTATATGTTCAATAAATGTTTGCTGTTCCCTCCATCCCCTTCCCCTCTGTCCTAGCTGGACCTGGGGTAAGAAGGCTGAGGCACTCGTGAAGGAATAACCAGAGATGGCTGTGACTACAGTTGGTGGAAGGAAAAACTAGCCTAAAGTGGGCATGGAGCAAACTGCAGGGGTTTGGGACTGTATGAGGTTCCCTGTGTACCCAGAGGCCCCCGAAAGACCTTAGGAGACCTTAGGGGGGCTTACGTACTACGTGGAGGGCTGGAGAGTGGGAGCAAGTGCTCCTATGTGGGTTTCAGGAGTCTGGTTTTATGGATGAAACTTTCCCCAAGCGTAAGGGACTAGAGAGCAGCTTTTCTGATTGAGGAGGCCCTGAGAGAGCAAAGCAGGGCTCAAGGCTCTCTCTTCCATGAACCCCAATCTAAAGGGGAAAAAGACTTGTACAAAACATAACAAAGTGGGAGAAGCAAACGGCTTGGGGAGAGAGCTCAGTGTACACAGAGGTCCTCTCTCAGGGAGGTTAAAGGTTTCAGAGAAAGTGACCTTTGGCCTGGCCATCGGGACAGGGGAAAGAAGCCCCACGGCAAAAGCTGGGGCTGGGCCATGAGGGAGCCTAGAACGTTCAGTCCTCCTGGCTACTTACCTCGGCTGGTGACAACAAAAATGACATACTCATCAAAGGCTTCAGGACGCGTCAGGGCCATCTCGGTGCAGAGCCCCTCTATCACATCCAGAGCCACCTGGGAAGGCCAGAGGGGAAAGGCTGGTCCCCAGCCACTAGCGAAGAGGCACAGAACCCCGTGACTCAACCTGACAGAGCACAGCTTTCAGAACTGGCCCTTGATTTGGCTTTTTACATTCTCTGTGTGACTCTGGGCTGTGTGACTCATGGCTTCTTGAAGTCTCAGTTTGCTGTTGCCCACTCAGTATCTATAAGATACCTATTGCAAGAGCCCCTGCAGAACCAAATTCCTGAGAAACCAAGCCCATTACTTAAAATTGTATAGTTATTTGTATGTGACCCACCGTGTATCCTCCTTAGACTCTCAATCTCTGACTGATGGTACCAAACACAGTAGACTGTTGTTGGACATTGTCATACGGTATTGTTCAGAGAAAGGCAAGAAAAGAATCTGTTCCAATGTGACTTTTCCCAAATATTTCCAACTGCAGATGCTGAGCCCACAGTAGTGGAGGAGCAATTAACCTCAAGCCCTATCTCCTGGGTCTGTGTGAGAGTCTCTGGACCACTGATGCTCTCTTTATCCAACCCAGAGCCTGGCATCCCTACCCTTCCAGCACCATCTTGTTGAGATGCTCTTCACTTACAGTGCATGTTTTGATTTTCAGATGGCGTTCAAGACCTCCTGGAAGAAGAAAGAGCTGCCTCTTGGAACTTCGGCCTGCCTAGGGTAGATAAGCAGAAGAAAGTTGAAAGCCTGGACCCTGTCACCCCCATGGAGGTTCCCATATCCAGAGGGATGTCTGGGCAGGAGATGTTATGCACAGGGATTGACAGGAGCCATCCCCACACACCATGTAGCGCATGTGCACCTAGCAAAGGGTTCTGGGCAGAGCTCATGCCTCCCACTCATCTTGACCCCAGCCCTGCTGTAGGCTCACCAGCATAGCTCGAAGTTCCATACTACTGGGGAGCTCCAGGCGGCCCCCGAAACGCAAGGTCTTCTGCAGGTTCTGTTCACAGGCCTTGGCAATCCCTGTAGAGGCAGAGAGCTGAGGCCTTGCTCAAGATTGGCCAAAGATGGAAAAGGCTTCTCCTACCCAAGCCATGAGCCCCCTGCATTCCTTCAACAAGGAATAGGTCTTGTTGAGGAACATGATTTCAACATGATTCACCAAGATGAAGACCTGAAGTGTAAGAGCAGAATGCAAACCTATGCTTCATGGGGTTATAAACTTGTCTTGCCCTTGGCTTTGTATGGACCTAGAGATAGCTATGCTCCTTAGCTGTTGACTAGATTGCTCATCCTCAGCTGGTTCAACAGATGACATGATGGTGCCCAGTCTCTCTCAACTGGGACTGCATGTCAAGTGCCCTGTCTCACTGTGCATCATAAGACCGTGACCCCCACCATCTGTGTTCCATGCATCTAAGCTAAGCAGTATACTTTCCCTGTCCACGGATGGAGTCAGGACTTCTTGGGCACATTCTTCAGTCATCTCCCATCTAGCCCTTCCCTAGTTAGCCACATAAGCTAATAATCAGAGGGAGATCAGGGGGAAGGGCTCCCTTATGTCCTCTATGGCTACAATCACTCTAATTGATTAAAGGGTCCTGTTCCATCTACTTTTTGAAGATAGGATCTCAGTTCATGTACTCATTATTTTTTGTCAACTTGACACACACTATAGACACCAAGAATAGGAAACCTCAGCTGAGGAAGGGCTCCACCATTTTGGCCTGTGGAGATATCTATGTGGTGTTATGGAATATTTGTCTCACTATGTAAAGATGTGTTGCATTTGTTTAATTATGTAAAGATGTGTTGCTGTTTTACCTTGCCTGCCTAAGTCACCTGATTGGTCTAATAAAAAGCTGAATGGCCAATAGGGAAGAAGGATAGGTAGGACTTCCAGGCAGGGAGAGTAAGTAGGAGAAAGAATTAGGCTCAAAGGAAAAGAAAGAAAAAGAGATGCCAGGGAGATGCTAGGGGCCAGCCAGCCAGACACGTAGAAAGCAGAAAAGCAGGACATACAGAATATAAGAAAGGTAAAAAGCTCTAAGGCAAAACGTAGAGGGATAGAAACCGGTTAAGTTAAAAGAGCGAGTGGGACAAGCCTAAGCTAAGGCCAAGCATTCATAATTAGTAATAAGTCTCTGCATTTTCATTTGGGAGCTTGTTGGTGGTCCAAAGAAAATTCCAACTACAATGGGCATTTTCCTGAGTAACGATTGGTGTGAGAAGACCTTGCCCACTGCAGTTGGTCCCACCCATGGCCAAGTAGTCCTGGGAGGTATAAAAAAGGTGACTGAAAGCTGGGCAGTGGTGGCACATGCCTTTAGTCACAGCATTTCAGGAAACAGAGGCAAGAAGGTCTCTGAGTTCAAGGTTAGCCTGGTCTACAGAGGGAGTTCCAGGACAGTTGGGACTACACCAAGAAATCAAATCTTTACAAAAAAAAAAAAAGCCCACGCCTTTAATCCCAGCACTTGGGAGGCAGAGGCAGGTTGATCTCTTTTAAATTCGAGGCCAGCCTGGTCTACAAGAGCTAGTTCCAGGATAGGCTCCAAAGCTACAGAGAAACCCTGTCTCAAAAAAACGAAACAAAACAAAACAAAAACAAACAAACAAAAGCAAGCCGCCATGACACTACTTCAGCTTCTGTCTCCAGGTTCCTGCCTTGAGTTCCTGCCCTGGCTTCCCTTCATGGTGGTCTGTAAGCTATAAAATGAAATAAACCCATTTGCTTCCCACAGTTGGTTTCGGTCATAGTGTTTTATCATAGCAGCAGAAGTGACAACATGTACAGTATGTATCCCAAGCTGCCCTGGGGCCCCTAATTTTCCTGCCTTAGTTTCCTGAGTGCTGAGATACATCACCATGCCTTGTCTCTGCTGTAGAGTTGCTATGGAAACAAGGCTAGAAGCAGTCCCTTTTCCATTACTGCGGAAATAAAGCAGAGATGGTGCTACCAGCTGTAGACCACTAAAGACCCTGGAGGAGTAGAAGCAGGGTCCCACTTTGGTGTTCTAGGTTCTCGCCCACCTCCTCCATTTCTCTATATGTCATGCTCTCCATTTCTGGGTCTTGACTTCTGCAAAGTCCACCTGAAAATTCTTTCTGTGCAATCCCTACCCAGGGCAATTCCTACTCCAGGAAACCTTCCCGGGACACACCCACATGAGATCAGAGAAGCCCCTGCACCAACCCCCTTGGGATAGCCATGAAAGTCTGCAGAGCCATTTGTATCCATTCATACTGCCTCGGCACCTCCCAAGGGCCAGACTCTCTGGTTTGGCCAGCCCGTGGATGATTGCCCTGTCCCTCCGTGTGGGTGTCCCCACTCACACCGTCTCACCTTGGAAGGGCAGTCCTGGAGTCCGGCTCACATGTTGAAGGAAGCGAAGGAGGTATGGATAGAAGACCTCAGAGCAGCCGTAGTAGGCAGCCATGATGTACAGCAGCCTCCAGCCTCGCTGACAGCTGTCCCTGGAAGCACACAGGGGTCACGTCATAGGTGGCTTAGAGATGGACACAGGATCCAAGACTGGTCAGTTAAAGTTCAGATCCAAACCGGTCAAGACCTGTGTCTTGAGCCATCATGGTTGGTTCGAGAATGAACATGAGACCAGTTGAGGCCAATATAGCTGGATTTGGGTGTTTCTTTTGAAAAGCAGATAAATACATTTTTTTCCAACGTGACCACATTTGAGAAGAGGACTAGAGGAGTCCGGGCATGAGGTTTGGGTTTAAATAGAAGGCCAGAGATGCAATCCTGATCAGGTGTCCGATCCATGATTGTCTCAGGCCCTGTTGTCTTGCAAGGTGGCCTGACCTGACAAGTTGTTAGGACTATGGCATCTCCTTCTGAGAGGCACTTTTTCCCTCTGGCTGATATCAAGCTATAGCTTGCTCTTTCTCCAGCATGAGATTCCTAGAGAAATTCCAGAATCTCATCCATTGTTTCAGCAGTCTGATAGATAAAGGGGAGGGATTTCATTCACAGCAGTTATAATTCCCCAGTCTGGTTTTCTTTCTTTCTTTTTAAGTATGGAATACTTCATAAATTTGAATGTCATTCTTATGCAGAGGTTATGCTAATCTTCTCTGCATCATTCCAATTTTAGTATGGAACACACACACATATATGTTGCAAAAACGAGCATTCCATTCTTTGTTTTTACATCTCATGTCCATGACTGAAGCAACTATCATAACCAGAATACAAGTAGGAACTAGGGTTAAAAGATATTCAGTCAGTGTTGGGCAGCCGTGTGTAAGAATCATTTCTTTCCTCTTTTTAGAGATTGTGTATGCATGACGTGCATGTGTGGGTACGGATATACCATGGAGAGCATATGGAGGCCATGGGACAGTGTGTGAGGTCAGTTCTCTTCTTCCACTTCTGCATGGGCTCTAGGAAATGAACTCGGGTTGTCAGGATTGCAGAACAAGCAAGCAAGCACCTCACAAGTCCTTCGCTCACTGAGCCATCTTGCTTGCCCCATCAGGACCATTCCTCAGGCTGGGAAGATGATATGTGGTAAAGAGCTTGTTCTGCAAGCATCAGAACCTGAGTCTGGATCCCCAGCACCAAGGTAAAGCTGGCCATGGCAGCATGGGCCAGCAACCCCAGTGTGAAGCCCTATCCCAGGATTCTGAGCTCTCGCCCACCTCTGCCACAAACCCCACTTCTGGACCTTTAGTCCTGAGCATCAGGAAATGAAATCCTTTCCTTGCACTCACACCCAGGGTAATCCCTGCTCCAGGAAGCTTAACGCTGGCCACTATCTAGGGGATGGATACAGGTAGATGTACCTGGAACTTACTGGCTAAAACAGTGAGAACTTGGTTCAGTGTGAGGAACTGTCTCAAGAAAGGATGGATGAAAGGAAGGAAGGAAGGAAAAAAGAAGAAAAGAAGGGGGAGGGAGGAAGGAAGATAGATGAAGAACAATAGAGGAAAAACTAGAGAGAGTCAACTTCTGACCTCCGTGTATGCATGCACAGGTGAGCATACACACACACACACACACACACACACACACACACACACACACACACCACACACACACACGAGAGAGAGAGAGAGAGAGAGAGAGAGAGAGAGAGAGAGAGAGAGAGAGAGAGAGAATATCTTGTTATGAAGCCCAGGGTGACCTCAAATATAAAATCCTTCTGCTTCAGTTTCCGATGTGCTGAGATTACAGGCAAGGGCCACTGTGCCCAGTGTGGTTTTATTTCAACCTCTACAGTCACCCCCATCTGAACAACATTCTCATCTCATTAACCCTCTGGTGTCATTCCCACAATAACTGTCCCTTATTGTGGGAATGACAGCTCTGTCTCAGTGGTTCTGATCAGATCCCTCATTTGGGGACATGGCAAATGACAAATGTCAAGGAGTTAGTGCCAGTCAGACCCTTTATGGAGAATTTTAAGCAGCTAAGAAGTATAAAAAGGCCAGGCGGTGGTGGTGCACACCCTTACTCCCAGCACTCAGGAGGCAGAGGCAGGCCGATCTCTGTGAGTTTGAGGCCAGCCTGGTCTACAGAGTGAGTTCCAGGACAGCCAGGGCTACACAGAGAAACCCCTGTCTTAAAAAACAAAAAGATATGAAAAGAGTAGCTCTTAGGCCAGGTGTAGCTGGGGTCCATTGTCCGTCCTGGGTACGTCAGCGCCTCAAGAGTGCTGTGTGTGTTCTTTGATTTTACATTCCCTCCCGCAAGTGTGTGCATGCCCTTGCACATATATGAAGGGCAGAGGACAACTTGCAGGAGTCAGTTCTCCCTTCTCCCATGTGGGTTCCAGGGATTAAAGCCAGGCTGCCAGGTTTGGGGCAAGCATCTTTGCCATCTGAGTCATCTTACTGTCGTCCCCCACCTCCCACTGCCACTTTGTTTTGAGACAGTCTCAGGTAACCCAGGCTGGCTTTGAACTCAGTCCGTAGCCAAGGACGACTGTGAACTCCTGATCCTCCGACTCGCACTCCTGAGCACTGAGCACTGGGATAACCGACAGGCCACCACACCCAGGTTTTGCACAGGTTCTTTTCGTCAGAAATTGTATACTTCAGGGGCTGGAGAAATGGTTCCTAGGGTAAAGGTACTTCCATAAGCGGGGCGATCTGAGGTCAATCCTGGGGACCCCCGTGGTAGAAGGGACACCCAACTCTCATGGGTTTTCCTCTAGCCGCTGCACATAACACTATTGTACGCATGCACCATCATGGCTACCACCACTAAACGTGTTCGTCTTTCCAAGCTGGACTTCAAGGGTAAAGTTTCTTTCTTCTTTTTTTTTTTTTTTTAAATATTTATTTATTTATTTATTGTGTATACAATATCCTTTCTGCATGTACGCCTGAAGGCCAGAAGAGGGCACTAGACCTCACCACAGATGGTTGTGAGCCACCATGTGGTTGCTGGGAATTGAACTCAGGACCTTTGGAAGAGCAGGCAATGCTCTTAACCACTGAGCCATCTCTCCAGTCCCTAAAGTTTCTTTAAAATTCGAAATGAAGTTCACTTATTTCTCTGCCTTACCTAGTAGAGCTAAAAAGCAACCGAAGTTGAAGATTAGAAAGTCCTGGAATATAGGACTTGCGTGGGACTTTCTGATCTTTCCTCTCCTATCCAGGGTCCACTCGCTTGAGTGAATGACATTTTAAAAAAAAAATGTTCTGGCCAGGACTTGACAAAATTGCTACTGTAGTTGTTAGGCTCAGCCACCCTCTCAGCAGGCCATCTGAACAAGTAATGGGGAAATCAGAAAAGAGGAATCTTAGTCAATGTGGCCACATTGGCAAGAGAACTCCCACAAGTGCCTCTTTTTAGATTTGAGAATTCTTGTAGCAAATTGAGTCTGGTATTTTCTAGTGATTTCTGAGCTAAAAACATGTTCCCCAAAGCTGTCAGTTTGCTAACTGTGAGACTGTATGGGAATGCTATCGGTCTAGAAGAAAAGCAGGACGAGAGGATGAGGGAAGCTTGCTGTGTTTCTAATATTTGTAATTATTATTCTTTGTATTTGGGCATGCCTGTGTGTGGGTGTGTGCACATGAATACAGGTGCTAGCAGAGGCCAGAAGATAGAGCTGGATCTCCTGGAACTGGAGTCACAGGCATGGGTGCTGGGAACTGAACTGAATTCCTCTGGGAAGGCAGCAAGCATTCTTTTCTGTTTGTTTGTTTAGTTTTCAAGATAGGGTTTCTCTGTGTAATAGTCCTAGCTGTTCTGGAACTAGCTATTGTAGACTAGACTGGCCTCGAACTCACAGAGATTTGCCTTCCTCTGCCTCGTGAGTGCTAGGATTAAAGGTGTGCACTACCATTGCCCAGCAAGCATTCTTAACCTCTTGGCTACATCCCCCGTCCCTGAAAGCTTGCTAATGGTATCTGGACCCAACTGTGCCTGAAAGCACATCCTGACTGAATTTCAGCTACTTAACCAGCAGGGTCTCACTTTTGCTAAAACCACTCTGAGCTGGATTTCTGTAACATGCAGCCAAGAATCTGAACATAAACATTATTGTTGCGTTGCCTCTTTCATAGAGGAAGAAAGGGCAGAAAGGCATGCTCCAGACCAAGCAATTCCCAAAACATAAAGCAGGGACAAAGGTGAGTGGAGCAAGGCTGGGGAGGGAGAAGTTCTGGGATGGGGGAGTGTGGGCACAGTGGGTCGGGAGGTGACTTACTGCTTGGAGCTGGTGTTGTCTGTGATCTGCTTCACAATCTGGCAGTAGCATTCGTCTCGCATGACCTCGTGATCTCCACAAAACTGTAAAAAGGCAGGCCAGACCACTGCCAGGTCAGAAAGTTCTCAGCCCTCCGTGCACCAGCACGGTGAATTCATTCCTCTCTGGGCAGCATGAGAGGTCTCCCACTGCTCTATAACCGGCAGATGGGGAAACCAAAGCACAGAGCAAGAAGGCAGCATGAGGCTCATGCTTCAGGACTGACCTTCAGGAGTGTGCAGAGCACATCCAGTTCATTCTGGCCCTTCAGTGGAGCATCTCCCATGAACCTCATCACAGCTGTAGGAAAGACCCATCCTGCTCAGGACCATCATGCCCCCGCTGCCCATCCCAAGAGGCCCAAAGGTCCATTTTCTCTCTGAGAGGCTGCAGCTGAGACAGTTGGAGGCTTCCATTTTCTTCAAAGTGTCTCAGATTTGGGGAAGAGAAAACCCAGAACCAGAGAAGAGCGGTAACGAACACAGGTTACACAGTGCTGAGAAGAACGGTAATAAACATGGGCTACACAGTGCTGCATCCAACACACCTAGGAACATGTCAACTGCCATCTTGTTGAGATTGTTGTCACTGAGTTCAATGAGGGATTCCTGGATTGGGGCCTGTGAGGAGACCAAGGGGTTGTATCACGATGGAGCTGGGACTCGGTAGAACAGAAGAGGACTGCACCGTGCTTTCAGGCTATATTATGACAGGAGGGCCCCCGTCGCAAAATAGGAACAGACACTGTGCTGCAGGGACTTGGCTCTGTATGCTGAGAGCCAGAGGCTTTCCATGGGCACAAGCATTTGCTCCAGGGGACAGAAAAAGGATTTCTGCATCACCACTTCACAAAACAGGAAACTGAGGCACAGTCATGCACCTTAGTGAAGCAAAGCATGTCCTCCAGAGTTTTGGATTCCTGGTCCTCCTTAGACTTCAGCTTGAGGCCGTCCCTGCAACAGATGGACGCCACTACCCAGTCCTACCTCCCAGCCCTTGGCCACATCTTTGCCCCTGTTCTACCGGCAGGAGGGCACCCAGAGGCTGAGACTAAGGAGTCTCCGGATCCACCCGCCAGAAGTGGGGCTGGGAGCCCTACAGACTGAATTCAAGGCAACACGGAGATGAATCACTACTCACCGGGGACGCCTCCGAGGGTCTCGAAAATACTTCTGGGCAAATTCTAGCAATGTGCTCGATGGGAGCACCACGGCGTCTTCTCCGCTGTCAGCGGAGCGCGTCCTGACTGGAGGACCCTGCGGGACAGGTGTAGTTGCCAAAGACCCAATACCCAGCCCGATCTTCCTGTGAAAGCTTACCTCCCAGTTACTCATCTGGAACATTCAAGTCTGCCCCATTCACCACTTGTGTTGACTTCGCTTCCAAACCATACACCGCCCTCCAGGCCAGTCCCTTGCATGGGATTGGCTGCATCCCACAGATGGCCCGCCCTTGAAGTTTTTGCCCTGCCCTCACCTCTCTCCGGCGCCCCACCTCCCGTGCTGCTGCTGCCGAGGCCACTGCAGCCGCCACTGCTGCAGCCCGGCCCCGGCCCGGCTCAGCCGGGAGCTGCAGGAAGTCTGGCGCCGCGGCGGGCTGCACGAATTCGGAAGGAAAGCGACCCACGCGCCCGTGGACAGCCCCGAACCGCCAGCCTAGGGACAAGTAGAGGAAAACAAGGTCTTGTCTTTGGACAGAATGGGTCCTTTGAGGAGGCTCGTGCGCCCCCTTGAGCCATTCCTAGTACTATTTTTTTTTTTTTTTTTTTTTTTTTTTTTTTGTGGTACTGCGGCTGAATGCCAGGAGCCACAGGAGATAGAGAGTGTAGGGCGACAGGCATGGAGACACACCTCAGCCATATGTGCAGGCCAAGGTTGGGTTGAAGAGCTGCTGGCCGGCAAGGTCAGGTCACCTTAGGAGACCAAGGGGTAACCAATAGACTCCTTTCATGAGTCTGCAGTGTGTTTGGAACCTGGACTAGCACCCCTGTCTGGTGCTCCAGGTTTGGGACATCCACAAACTCCTACCAAAGTCAGGGCCTCTCCGCCGCAGCTCTTCCAGGTACACCAATTTCTTGCGGACCACACAACCGGCGCTGTAGCCTGCGAAAGGAGCTAGCATCAGCATGTACCAGGGACGCCATTTGCTCAGCCGCTCCTCTCTTGTGTACTTTCACCCAGCCATGGAGCTGACCCACTCTAGGTGGTTCCAGTCGCTGCAGGTGGATGATGTCACCCTTGTGGAAGGATAACAGCTCAGGGTCTTCAGACAGGAAGTTCCTCACTGCCACCACGTAGTCCGAATCCTGGAAAACACCAGGAACAGAGTGAGTGCTTTGTACTGCCTCCATTCCAGGGGCTTCCCCCTGCTGGTCGTTCCAATCTCCCAAGTCATCAGAGTAGGCACATTCCGTAGGCGGCAGGAGGAAGTGTTCCCTAGATGGGCAGAGGGTAAGCCATTGGACAGAATGGAAGCCTGAATTTGTTGAGCACACTCTTGTGCCTTAGCCACTGATCCCTCCCAAAACCATCCTCTAGATCCCCCCCCAGGCTGAGTGCTGGGCCTGGGATAGATCCTGCCAAAGTGCAGGGGTAACAGAGGAGGAGGTTTGGAGGACAAGGAATGCAGTTTTTCAGAGATAGGCGGTGCATCCCACATTGCTGAGGGCAGGTGTGAAGAAGATGCTGGGGAGGCAAGAGAGAAGAGGCATGGCGAGGGGAAGACACAGCTCATTGGTAGAGAGGTCTGTGGATGTGTCCTGTGGCATGCACATGTATATAGTGTATTGGCACTCTCTGGGTGGAAGGGCTGGAGCGGAGTGGCGGGCCACATCTGTGGAGCAATCCTAACCTTCTTCAGCTCCAGAATGAAGTTGTCTACCAGGGTCTTGACCTGACGAGCTCGGGCTGAGAAGAGGATGATCTTCTCATTGGTCAGGTTGAACTCTAGCATGTTCTGTGATGGCATGGTCACAAATAGGATGTCTGCAAAGCTGGAGAGAGCAGGTTGTGTGAGGGGGAATCTTGTGGCCAAAGAGATGCCCTCCTTCTGGCCTTTTTGTTCCTGTTTCCCCTCTCTGACCCATCTGTGTGTTTTGTGTATTTTAAAGCCCGTTGTGCCATAGTCCAGCCCCTCAGTTCAACCACAAAGCTACACTTGGCCCACACAGTATCTTTGTCTCATCAGCTGGCCCAGTTTTTCCCACCCAGCCAGTGATCAGAGCTCTCTCTTGACCTCATGTTAAAACCAACAAAAGGACTCCAGTGGGGAGTCTGGCCACTCAGCCGGGTCTAGGGGCCAGAGCCATGTTCTCTCCCAGATGTCCGGGGACTAGGCTGATCTTACCAGTTACCCCCTCTGTAGAGTGAGCTCTGGAGACAGGGCTGGCAGAACAGGGTAGCGGGCTCCCAGCCCAACCACTTCCTGCGTGTGTGAACCAGAGACCATCAGCTTCTCTCTCTGTGCCTCGCTTTGCAAATCTTTAACAAAGACTTAAGTAAAAGATTCAGCAGAGTCAGCACATCATAGGTGGCTGGTTGGTTGTTTAATTTCATGTGCATTGGTGTTTTGCCTGCATGTATGTCTGTGTGAGGGTGTCAGATCTCCTGGAACTGGAGTTACAGACAGCAGTGAGCTGCCATATGTGTGCTGAGGATTGAACCTGGGTCCTCTGGAAGAGTAGCCAGTACTCTTAACCACTGAGCCATCTCCTTAGCCCCACATCACAGGTGCTTAAGAACAGTTCTGAGGAGCACGGTGAGGAGATGTTGATGCCAGTCTGTGCCTGTGCCCAGACAGCCCACTCCCACCTGCTTGCCAATCACCTGTAGGCACACAGGACCCGAAGCTGTCTGCTGGCCTCTCTGCTGCCTTTGTCCATCCTCAGGAGCTTGATGCCCGTGTGGGACACAGCTAGGATCTGCACGCCAGTGCCCACGCTGCCCTAGGTAGGGTGAGCCTGGTGAGGCCTTCCATCATTATCCCTGGCTGCTCTGGGCAGGCAGGCAGGGGTGAGAAGGGACTCTTACCATTGCTGGGAAGAGGCGGGAGAAGTAGACTTCCCAGCTGTCTCGGGCCATGCTGATCGCAGCCCGCTTCACGCTTTCTGTTACTAGAGGTCGCTGTGTGTCCAGCTGGTTCTGGGCTAAGGGAGGCCAGTTCTGGTCAAGACCCTCTTCCCCTCCTTCCAGCTCACATCTCAGGGAGTTGGGTGTGAGAGGCTGGTACCAGCAATAAGCTGTCCGACCAATGTCTGTATGAGGGACTAGAAGCCACAGATAGATGAAAGGGCCATATTGTGCGTTACATGCAGCCTGGTGAGGCTGAATAAGAATGGACATGTGGGGGGGGGGCAAGAAGGCGGGGCGTGTCCTTAGATTGTTTCCAGGCAAGGGCTGTCCCCAGATCTGGTTGACTGCCCATCAGCAACCTCCCCTTCCCCAAGGTACCAAACAGGGCCTTCATCTGCAGCCGTTCATCCTCAGAGATGCGCAGGCAGGCCTCAGAGAAGGTATCATGAAGGATCTGCCGAAACAAGTGTGCCCCCGCTGGAAGCTGAGGTCTATGGCCTAGGTTTGCAGGAAGGGGTTCCTTTCTGCAGCACTGGGCTCATCTGTAAACTGGGTCACTTTTGTTATCTGATCCTTCACATGGTCGCCTTCTTAATCCTTTCTGCTTTCCTTAGGCCTTGGTTTTCATATGTATCCAGAGAGACTGAGATTTGGCCTCTAGGCCCTGTGAACTTAGAGTGACTGTTTTGTTTGTCTGTTTTGTTTGGTTTTTGTACAGGGCCTTGTATCAAAACTTCTGATCCTCCTTCCTCCACCTTCTGGGTGCTGGGGTTACAGGCATGCACATAGGCCCAGAACTGTGACTCATCTGATGCATGTGTAGCCCTGCAAACCTTGTGTATGGGAGTGGAGGAAATCGGTAAAGCAGTTCTCAAACCCATGGACCCCAGAAGCAAAGACCCTGCAGGTGGGAGGAAAGGAGAAGACTCACCTGCCGGAACAGGAGGTCCAGCTGCACAGGGTGGCTGTAGCTGTCCTTAGGGTAAAACACCTGTGTGGGTAGGGCCTTAGTTACCCACGGCTTACCCTCTTTTCTGGGCTGGACCCCAGTCCCAAAGGCAGCCACTGGCCGATCCCTACCCTAGCTCTAACCTCATTCCCATTTTTTTACGGTTCCCCTAACCTAGCTCCCTGGATAACCCTGCCCATATTTAGCCCATCCTCTGGCCTGCTCCTGGGACCTCTTTGCGCAGGAAGATCCGCCAGGGGGTGTCCTGGTAGCCGTAGAAGTTGGGGTTGCCTAGGCGGTGCAGCTGTGTCTGCACAGGATCCTCTGGAGGCTCCAGTGACCTCGAAGGCTGTACTGTGGAGGGCAGGGGCAGAGAGTAGAAGGGGGGCTTCTTGGGGTCCAGCAGGACCAGGAAGGGCTTGCTTATGGTGACAGGAAGTGTCATGAAAGCACAGCAGGGTGATTCAGGATGATTGGGCAAACCTCTCTGACATGACATTTGAGTCGACACCTGATTGATGGGCAAGAAGGAGCCAGGCACCCAAAGCCTGTGAGGGAGAGCATTCCTCTCGGAGGAGACAGCAAGGGCAAAGGTCTTGAGGTGGGAGCAGGCTTGATGTCTTAGCTACAAGAACCAAATGTGTCAAGAGAAAGGTGGGGAGAGGGAAGGCTGTGGGTCTGGGCCAACAGCTAGATCGTACAGGCTGGTCAAGATCACAGTGAAGAGTTTGGTGTTCATGATAGGAGCTTTCATCAGAGATGCGTTGTGAGCTGACTCATATTGTATGCATGGTTAGGGCTTCCCTTTTGGGGCAAGAGGGCTGGATTTATAGCTCTGGTTGAATATTTTCAAGCTGTGTGGCCTTGGGTAGCAGCTTAACATCTCTGTGGTTCTGTTTCCCCGTCTTTAACAGGTAGGAACAAATAGCATTGTTTGATGAGCTTCCGTAGGATTCAGTGAAGCCAAGGTGGGGCTGGCCGGAAACCAGCGATTTAAGGGGTGATGTTATAATGGCACCAATATCCACACAGTATGTACGTGTTGACTTAGGGACAGACATAGCTCCCCCAAACACCCCTGTGCTCACAGGCTTGCTCACTCACTTGAACACTTACACATCTCTCCCTTGAGGCCCTCACCTGGAGTGGGCCCCATGCATGGCCTTGGGGTACTGGTCACTGGCTTCACCAGGGCCACAGCTTCTCTGGACACCTGTCCCACCACAAACAGAGTGCTCAGGGGGCAGTAAGCAAACCATGGAGGGGAGGCATAGGGCCATGCTGAGAGGGCAACTGACTTCTGAGGCTTCAATCCCTCTGGGGTACCCAATCCTACTCCTCACCTGAGTGCTAGGCGCTACTGCCAGGTGAGCCTTCTGTCCCTTCAGGATCATTAGGGCTTCCTCATGTGGGTCAGGTGGCCTCCTGAACACCTTCCCACCATCCGTTCTGGCAGGTGACCCATGGCAGGTTACACACTAGGTATCCCCTTTCCCATAATCCCCAAGAAAAGGGGCCCTCCCTCCCCCACATCATTACAAACAAACACCAGAGAGGAGCCAAGGCTGTCCAGCATAGTGGAGGCCATGGCAGCCTGAGCCTCCCTCCCATTGCCCAGGAGCCCATCTTGAACGGTGGTGAGCCCGGTATAGGGAAGGTAAGCTGAGGGCTGGTGTCTGGACCCACCTGCGGGCCTCAGGACGTGCTGCCCAGGGCGGCTGCTTGCACTGCTTGATGATGCTTTTGATCTGCTGTGTGGGTTGTGGGAAGTGCTCTGAGTTGAGCGTGGAGTACCGAACCAGTTCCGGCGAGGCTGAAACCGTGAGGGCGGGTGGCCAGGTGAGACCGTGGGGCCCGGTGGCCCTGGCCTATCTGGGCAGCCTCAGGACTTGGATAGACACTCACTGGATTCTGGAGCAGTCCAATCCTGAGCTAAGATGGGGGCAGCCACAGGCTTGCTAGGGATCTTCGGGGCCTTTGACACAGAGCATGGGGCCAGCGACTGTGGAGTGGGGCGCACGAGCACAGGCTTGGCTGGGGGGCCGGTGCCTACAGTCTTCGGCCGTGCCTCTGGAGCTAGTGGTCTCTGTGGAGAGCGGGTCATGAAGAAGCCGCTCAGGACATACCTGGGAGCTTACTCCCAGGCACCCCATCTCTGCCCAAAGTGGACTATAGGACTCCTGGCCTCAGACATGAACAGAAAGCCTGGGGTAACACAATATTTCTGTTTACCCTGGGCAGCTCGACTCACCTCTGGAGGCTGGGGTTTTGAGGCTGCACTCAGGGGCTGCTGCTGGAGTGCCAAAGCCTGTAGGGTCATCTCCCGGGCCTGGGAAGAAGTGGCCAGGTGACCTGTGTATGCATGCATGCACGCGTGCGCGCACACACACACACACACACACACACACACACACACACACACACTTCGTGCCCTGCCCCCACTCACCAGTAATACAGCCTGCCTGTGGATGAAGGCTTGCTGCAGAGCCAGTGTAGAGGCATCCAGGCCTGGTACTGGAGAACCGGGCAGAGGGCACAGGTGGGCACAGGTGTTGGGGAAGCAGAAGCTCCCCTATGCACCACCGGCCCCTAATCTGAAAGTATATTTAGGAAGTACTGACTGGGCTTGACTTTGGGGTCTGGAGGTCTCCGGGGGGTATCTTCAGAAGCACCACTGCCACTTCCACCCGGCTGGCCCCCACCTTTCATGCGGTAGGCGACGGCTGTCGGCTTCTCCAGGTCCTGGGACAGCAGTGGCCGCCTCACTGCTGTGATCCCCAGGATCCATGGCAACAGGCACCTGACACCAGCCCGAGCTCCCAACCTACCCCCTCCACAGGGAATGAATTGTGGGAGCCGGTTTCTGTACAAGGAAGTCTTGTGAGATTTGGAAACAGGTGACCCAGCGATCCATTCTATGAGGGTGCCTTCTGTCAGATGTGACAGCTGGGGTTCTGACATTTAGCTGTGGGTCCTGTCAGGGCAGCCAAGGGCATCTCCAGCTGCCAGGTAACCTCAAGATTTCCCTGCTCCCAGCGCAGACCCAGACTGGACCCCCTGCCCCAGGGCCCTCATGTAAGGTTCAGATATCACCCTAAGATGTGGGCTATGTCTCTGGTACACACACTGAGCCCGCCACCTGCATCCCTCTGCATCCCTACCGCATCCCCACAGGCCAGCACAGGATCGAAGAGGCTGTCCAGGTAGCCATCCAGCTCCCTGGGGGGCACAGTGGTCTCTCTGGTGCTGTCCACAGCTGGCGAGGGAACAAAAGGAGCAAGTTTACTTCTCCTCTGGGTCTCCACACCCTCTGAGTTTTTCCCCCTTTAATGCAATGGCCATTGCTGGTTGACCTTGGCGGGTTGCTGTCCATCGCTGGGCCTCAGTTTCCCCATTTGGACCATCCTCATTGTGGCTACAGTACCCATCGAAGTCAGGCATTTTGGGAATGTGGTCCTGGGGTTGGGACCTTGTGGGCGTGTCCTCATCTGAATCCCAGCAGTTCCCAAACACCCTGTGGATGAAAGGGGAGGCACAGGACAGCTGACCCACAAAGAGATTCCCTGGACCGCCTGTGTGTCCTGGGTCAGGTGGTTTCCCCAGTTGAGGAGTAGAATTACTAGGCATGGCAGTACACACCTGCAACTTCAGGCTCCCGAAAATAAGGTAGGAGGATGGCTTGAACCCAGGAGCTTGAGGTTAGCTTAGTTCAAATGATCAAACATTATAACAACCCCACCCCCAGAGCTCAGCCTTTCCCTACAGCAGGTGGGTAGTTGCCCAGGGGAGGTGGTCTGAGCAAGTAGCTACATACCCTTTGGCATCTCCTCTGCCAGCCAAAGGCCCTTCTGCACCCACAATGAAGTAGGATTTCTGTCGAGGAAAGTCCCTGAGCAGTTCCAGGTCTGACACCAGATCCAGCACATAGTCATGTCCAGCTAGTTCTGCCCACTGGACTCCATTCTTCATGGCCACTGTCCAGCCCCTCCAACCGTCAGCCAGCCCCCTGGTCAGTGTGCAGAGGAATGAAAGTAGGGAAGCTATCATGCATTGCCTGGAGACCCCAGGGTATGACTCAGACCCCAGGCATGGCCAGAGTAGCCTTCTGGATTCCCCCAGGGATGGTGCCTTCTGCCCCTCCCTTTCTCCCAAATCATGGGGTGCCAGATGGGGCATTCTAGGAGCCAACCTGTGCTTTAGAATGTCTCCAGCAACTGCTTCCCCCGTACTCCAAGCATGTACCGGACAGGAGAACTGGTCACCTGGCATAGCCAGTTGCTGTACTCAGTCTGGGGTATCTCCAGGCCAGCCTCACTGGCTCCCATGTCCCTATCCCATATCTCAACCCCCCACTTCCCTGCACTGCCACATAGGCATGAGCCCCTCCCTGGCTTCAGAACCTTTAGAGACCGCTGCTCACTCCAGCTACTTTTCCTTAAGGAAGAGCAGAGAAGCAGCCTGGGGGATGAGCCTACATACCATTGAAGCAGCTCACATCTAGAGCCATACTGGCCTTCTCCTGAATGGCAGTCCACTCAAGCTGTGTGGGGGGAAAGGTGCGAGCAGTCCCCGAGCCCATGGCCTGCAGGAGGCGATGCTGGCACACAGCCTGGAAGCCATTCTGCCCATAATCAGACACAAACCTGGAGGAGGAATAGCGAGTTGGAGCCTGCTGTAGGCTCAGGCTAGCCCTTAGCTCTAAGGTGAAGTGGAAAGGCCTCAGGTTAACTCACAAATAGGATAGAGGTTGGCGAGCCCACTAACAGGCTCCCATAGCCTAGAGTGCTAAGGCTGGCCTAAAAAACAAATCCCAGGTTAGCCCAGAGTATACAGTCTAGCAGAGAAGTCTGAGGATGGAGTAGCATGTCATTGTTCAGATGGGGTGCATGACTCAATGCGGAGCAGAATCCGAACTCTGGAGGGCTTTGTCCCACCCCTTCACTCAGTAGTCTGGGTGACCACGCACTCTTAACCTGGCCTCCTCGTTTTCATCTGTGTAAGAAATGGCTGTGAGTGTCCAGCTCAACTCAGAGTCAGTGAGCTGTTCCCACCAGCAGGACCTTCTCATGTCCCTACCCATTCTGCCCCGAGAGGAACCAGGGTTGTGCTATCAGGAAGGCTCCACACAGACAGCCAGTGACCCTACTCTGCTAGAGCCACCATAGCCACAGTACTGACTGAGGAATGGCTGCCTTCTGCATGCCGGCCAGGTGAGGTTTCACACAATCTGGTGCTCATTGCTATCCTGCTGGGTGGATTCTGTTTCCACTTATGGCAGAGAAAAGAGGGGTACTAGCCCTGGGTCATGCAGTAGGATTGTGCACTATCCCCCACAGGCCCAGCACCTCACCAGCATACATTGTCAACGTGGTCATGCCCACATGGCACTGGTACATACCTGTCTCTGTTCTGCATACGTAACATATACTATAGAGTAGTTGCTATCATCGCCCCCATTTTATAGGGGACAAACCCAAGACCTGGAGAGGTTCAATGACTTGCCCAAAATAACAGAGTTGGTTTGGGATTTCAATCCAGTTGTCTGAACCCAGCTGTGCTCTTAACCCCTGTCCATCACACAACCTAAGAGATTTAAGAGCTAAGAACTCTTTTCCCAATTCTCCCACACCCCCGTTTTGCCCCACCATGGGTTTTGTTATCTTCATCCATTGTGACCCAATTCCTCCCCTTTGTAGTAAAGCAAAGCCTGTCTTTCTTCTGGGTCTGGACTCAGCAATGTGATTGCAGCTCTGGCTGCTATTCATGCTGGTCTTTCACTGGCCTGACCTCAGAGCTTCTGCCTCCAGTCACCTATTGCCTCCAGTTGTACTCACTTGAGGAGGAACTTGTCAAGGTGTGAGGAAGGGGCGAAGCCACTGAGGCAGGCAGCCAGCAGCAGCCAGCCACGCTTGGCGTTGTAGGCATTGTGATTCCGCCACACCTGGTTGGCCAGCTGCGCTAGGATCTCATCCCGCAGATCTGGCTCCACCAGCCCCTGGTGCACTATGTAGTTCCCCAAGATCATCTCCTGGGTGCCATGCAGGTGGGGGTCTCCCATGAAACGCAGGATCTAGGGCACAGACAGACTCCCGTGGGCTTCTGCTCACATTCTTCTCACAGTCTCCCGCCCATAAAATGTCCCTCGTATTTTAATATTACCCTACTATTCAATGTCAAACAACTAGCAGGAAAGTTAGGGTCTGGAGTACACACTGACTTCCTCTCCTGCTCACCAGCCTCCTGAGGCTCCCATTCATTGCCAGCATCCTTTAGTACCCTTGGCCTCCAGCTGGCTCTACTTGATCTGGAGGGTTCTCTAGCATTCCAACCTGACCACATCACTCCCAGGATACACTTTTCAGAGCCCCAGCTCTCTGGTGAAATGGGACCTGGGGGCCTACAATCGAAGCCTCACTGGCCACTCTCCCTTTTCTTGCTGTCTCTCCTGTCCTGTTCCCAAAAGTTCCTCCTTCCCTTAATAGGTAAACTCTTCTCATCTCCAAAGCCACCTCCTCCAGGCTGCCTCCTGTGTCTTGCCTGGCTGGACCTGGGGTCTCATTTGTGTTCCTAGCCTCTGAACCTCCCTCTGGACATGTTGGTAGTCCTGGGTCAGAACAGGGACCCGCCCCCCTCTGCCTGGGGAGTCCTTAGGCAGGACCAGAGAGACTCTGAGGCAACATTGGCAGGGGAATGACTGGGAGAGACTCTCAGAAAAAGGCCCAGATCTTTACACTGACATACAGCTTCAAGAAGAGGTGTGGGACTCATAAACTGGGCTTGAAGGCCAAGAAGGATGTTCAGGGAATAAAGGGGAAACTTGTAACCTCTCTCAGGTAAGGGGGCAAGGGCGCTTGTGGCTTGGTGTTGTGTTGTAGGCTATGCACTTGAAGTTGGACTGGGGCAGATCCCATACTAGCTTAAAGACACTTATGGCTTCTGCATGGTGCTCCACAGGTAGCCGTGTGAGAGGCATCTTCAGGGGCACTGTCAGCATCCCAAAGGAGGGTTCCTGGGGACACATGAAGGGCATGGGAGGTAACACTAGGACAACAGACGTATCCGTGTCTACCCCACCTCATGTTGGGCAAGAGCCCATGGGGTGGGCTCCCCACTCCATAGCCTAGATGAAGAAGCTGAGGCCTGCTGAGGGCAGACTATGACCCACAAAGAACAAGTGGGGGAGGCAGAGCAATGCCGCTGGGCCCTCTTGGAGAAGAGGACACCTCCTAGTCAGGTTCTGATTATTATCCCAGGCTGGTTGGTGAGCTATACAGCCGGAGTCTGAAAGGGTCTCACTTCTGTTAGGGCCCTGGGGCTCCCAATGGGCTCAGGTCCATACCTCAGAAGCCTTCAGGGAGGCTGTGTTAGCTCTGAGTTTCAGTGCCAGGGGTCAGGCTGCCCAGCACTTACCTTGAAGTGGCATCGAATGAACTTGGCCATGGGGTAGTTGTTGATGTCAAGGGGAAGAGTGACACAGGGCTCAGCCTGGAGCCGAGGAGTCCGGACGATGGCTACTCGGGGTACACTGGACAGCTTGGGGCCTGCAGACGGTGGAAGCATGTAGTGACTGCACCCCTTTCCCCAACCCTTCCCTGCTGCTGTTAGAGCCAACACACCTGCTGCTGCTGCTTGCAGGAGCCCAGCCACCTCGGCTGGCACCTCCAGGTGCCTCACTGGCACCACTTCCCGCTTGCCGAGCTCCTGGAGGGATGGGCGAGGGGTGAGGGGACCACCACCACACTTCACCTGCTGGTCTCCCTCCCTGTCCCCCTGCTGTGGCTCGGATCCTGCACCCACCTCCTGCTCACGCAGCCATGCCTCCTGTGCCCGGCGCCTCCGCTCTGCCCTCAGCTGCAGGAGAGCAAATGGTCAGGGCACAGGTGGCAGAGACCACGGCCAGGTAGCCTGGGCAGGCGCGAGCAGTAGGGAAGGGCCTGAGGCCTGGAGGCTCCCAGTGGCACTGATGGGACCTCTGGCAAGGGAGGCAAAGGTATAGCCAAAGATGGGAGGGGATACATTGGCAGGACTCCAGGAAGCCTTGTTTCACGGAAGGCCTTGCACGCCTCCCGAGCTTTGGGAATGGAATGACATTTATCACTGGCAGTTGGTTTATGTGACAGAGGACAAGACTGGCAGTGAGCTAAGTACCAGATCACACTAAGGAGATTCAAGTCACCCAGTGCCAATCAGTCATGCCTGCAGCTCTCTATGAGCCCAGTGCTGGCTACATCTTTCCATATAGCATTTCTTTCCACCCTGCTCCATGCCCAAGGGACATGCCAGGAAACGGGCCTCAGAGGAGCCACAGCCACCTGGTTCAGGAGGAGGGGATGGCAGAGACTTGCACTGGGGATGGGCTCCTCTTAGACTAAGTGCCCCCCCCCCCAAACGCAGGCAAGCCTCTACCTTGAGGTAGCGGCGGCGGTTCACGTAGGTATGCACCAGGGAACGGAATTTCACCAGACTCTGCCTCATCTGCTGGTAGCGTTGTCTGAGGAGTCAAAGATGAGGCCACGGGGTGACAAAGGGTCAGAGATACCTCTACCACTGCCCACACTTCACTCTGGGATCCTTTGTCTCAAAAGAAAATGAGTTCAATGTGGGACAAAGACAGCCAAACCCACACAGCAAATCTAGTGGCAGGGCCCAGATTGATCCCCACAGTGGTCATGTACTACCCCACCATGTGTTAGTCCCAGAGCCCCTGATGCGCAGGTAACAGGGAAACCTCTCAGCTGGTTCCACAGTCCGAGAACAGTGACTTGGAGAATCGGGCCATTCTTCCGGCAGAAGCCTCCCTCAGCTTGCATGCCTCCAGAGACAGGAAGCTGACTGAGCTTAGGCTCCTCTGAGACTGGAGGACCCGAGAGACTTCCCCTTCTGTGGGCCTCACCTGGCCAGGAAGCCACGGGCCCTGCTCTGCAATAGGATGATCTTCCGCCGCAGGGAGCGGAAGTGCCGCTGGATGAAGAAGCCTCGCAGGTAGCGCTGCAGGGTGAGGGCAGCGCGATGCTGGACTCGCTCCCGCATGCTCTCCAGTAGCTGGTGCAGGTGCTCCTTGAGGAAGAGCTGGGAGTGGGAGGTAGCAATAGATACCCCTATTGAAGAGCCCACAAAAGGGGAGAAGACAGGGTTGCCTCCCGCAGCTTGGCTGGGAGTTTAGAGCCGCAAAAGCTAGGGTTCTGGGGCACCAGACATCGGAATGGAGCTGAGGCGGATAAACATCCCAAGTTTCGGCATGAGTCTGAGGTACCACTTGGAGATCACCGAATGTGGGGCTCTCCAGAGCTCACCTTGCTAACGCCAACACGGTACATGTCTGGAGTGACTGTGCATAGCCGGCTCAGCAACGACACACACATGTCCCCATCCGCTGGCACATTGAGCTTGAGGGTGACCAGGCAGCGGTACCTGGGGGGAACAAACTCAACATGAGGGCCCGATGTTACCCCATCTCCGTGTCTGGTGGGGGTATGGTCCAATAGGGGGCTTGCTCATAGCAGTGTCCCTAAAACTAGCTCAAGGTGTCAGAACTAATACACTATTTCAGCAGAACAAAATGCTTTACTGACACCTGCTGGGAGCTTGTCCTAAAGGCGACTAAAATCACCCAAGATGGGTTCAACATGTAAGGAAACTATGAAAACAAAGGTTTCTGTCCCCAAGCCTGAGAGTCTGAGTTAGTCTCTGGGGAATTCATCTCTTCCACATGATGAAAGAGAGTACTGACTCCTGAAAACTGTCCTGTAACCTCCACACACACAGGGATTCATTTGAGCCACCACCCAGTAAGTGAATACACACACACACACACACCACACACACACACAACTCAACAAATATATTTCCCATGTCGAATGTAACATGTTTTGTGCAGTGAACAGTCTGAACAACAATGCAGGAGGAGAGGAGTCTGTGTGGCTAGGAACTACCCAATGGAAGTACCTGTCGATGAACACCTGGAAGGGTAGTCGCACCGGAAAGCCTTCCTTGCGGATCCGCACAGTCTCCAGAACCCCAGAATAGCGTAACTGCGCCATCATCACGTCTGGCTCAAAGAGACCCGGTTCCTAGAAGGACGCCCAGAAAGCACATCTGCATTTCATCCACTCAGGTACAAAGGTGGGGGTGCGTAGTCCCGCAGTGGACAGGGGCCAAGCTACTTGCCCAGGGTCACACTTCACAGGGAGGAGGACTTGACTTCCCCAGGGGCCTCACCTTCTTATGGTTGGGTTTCAGGCAACGCACGAACAAGGGGTTACACCTGGGCAGAGGTGGGAGAGGTGGTGTGAGACCACTGAGAGTACTGGGGTGAAGGTGGGGCTGTGTGCTCTGCCCTGCCACCCAACACACCTCTCCATTTTTTCCACCAGATCCAGGAGTGATTGCTGAAACTTGGCGGCCACAGTGTGAGCCTTGTAGAGTCGGGTAATGGAGCTGCTCTTGCCCAGGCGCGGAGGGCCAGTTTGTGCAGCATGGCTGGAGAAGAGGTGTGCCACCACCTGGAGGGGCCGAGGTATTGGACGGGGGCCAACAGACAGATGCAGCGGGTTGAGGGCGGGACAGGGACAGAACATAGTAGTCAGGTCCCTGGACTGAAAGGGTTTGGAAAACAACTTGACTCCAGCTGTCCCTGCCATCCTAACTTGCATATGGGCTCAGCATGTCCCGAGGGACCCAGCCCACAGCATGGCTGATTTTCCCTTTCATTTTGGGGAGTGCACAGCACTGGCTGTGAATCTGGCCCTGGTTAGGAGCTTTGGCTGGTTTGACAGAAGAGGAAAAGGAGAGCTCATGGGGGGAGAGGGTGCAACCAGTCCTTCTGTCATTGGTCCACCTGCTGATGAGCAGGGGGCTGGCCTTCCCAGGAACCCAAATTTGGCCCCTATGCATCCCTCAGAATGTCAGACTTCAAATATAAGTGAAGAATCCAGAACTTAGTCTCGGTGGTAAACTGGTTATCCCTGAACCAGGTCGGAAGGGTCCTTGTAGGGACTAAGGTGGGGACCATGGCAGGTGACTGAGGCAGGGATGAGTTAAGGAGCAAGACTAGGTCAAGGGGCTCCCCTTTCCTGGACTGGGGAGAGCCTAGGGTAGAGTTAGTGGAGGCTGGATCAGGTGCTATCAAGAATGTGGGCAGGGCCACTGGGGAGGGGCAGGCGAGAGGCCAGGCCAGCTTACCCTCGTGCGGCTGCGCACAAACAAGTCCAGCACATCTTGGCGCACTTGGTCGTGGTTTTTGTCCAGGAACTTGTGCACCTAAAAAAGGGAATTGATGGGTCTGTGTCTGGTCTCACTCACCCCTCCTGCATGCAGCCAGGATGCATCAAAGGCTTGTTCCCAGTCCTCCGCATTCCTTCATCTTCTACCAGACTCCCGTCTCTCCTAGGAGGGAATGGACCCCCCCTCTGTCTCCTCATCTGCTCCATCCTGTTCTCGCTTTCAGGGGGTGGTGTAAACCCAGACTGGGCCATACCTTCTTCTACCCATTCTGTAGATGAAGACAATAAGGTCCACATGGAGACAGAAGAGTGAAAATCCGTTGTGCCTTGGATTATAATGACCACATGACACCATTACCAGTAACAGGCACTCTTAGGGTCAAATCTACCCTAAGTCTCATCTCTGCCTCAGAAAACTGGCATTCTTAGCCCCATTTTTCAGGTGAGGAAACAGACTCAGAGAACTCAAGCAATTTTCCAAGGCCACACAGCTGCAGTGTCAGAACTAGAATCGTGGCGAGGCCCACACTGTGGTTCTGTCTCCAGCCTGCAGGATGGAATACCTGAGGCCATGCTGGCTGTCTCCACTCTCACCTGATAGGTGACCTTGCCTGCATAGTGCTTGATGGTGAACTCTGGCAGTGGCATCTTGGGCTTAGAGTAGAGTGGGTTGGCGCCATGGTGGTAGTGGCACTTCTGCAGGAATGTGTGGTCTGTGGCCTGCAAGGGAGGGGGGGGGGTAAGGAGTGGGGGCTGGGCACCTGCTCCTGGCCCTGAGTACTCTGCTCCCCAGGGTGCTGGAGAAGAATGGCTCATGGTCCTGGGAGGCTGACTGAGTCCGGGCAGCAAGGCCCACAACTGTGGCTGAATCCGCTAATTTCCAGTTGCCTACATGCTCTCACGGCCATCAAATCCTGAGTTTCAGTCAGAGTCTGTGGCCCAAACCCAGGTCGCCTCACTTTGGAACTTCCAACCTTAGTCAATCCAAGTGACTATAGATCAGCAGTTCTCAACCTGTGGGTCTCGACCTTTTGGGGGGGGGGTCGAGTGACCCAAAAACGCAGCTTATTTACATTATGTTTCATGGCAGTAGCAAAATTACAGTTGTGAAGTAGCAACAAAAATAATTGTATGGTTGAGGGTCAGCACAGCCTGAGGAACTGTATTAAAGAGTCTCAGGGTTGGAAAGGTTGCAAACCACTGCTGTAGGTGATGTCCTAGCACCACATTTCCCGCCCCAGGCCTGAGCGCAGAAGGGTGGCCTCAGGCCTCAGCCCCCGTCCATCAGTCTGGGATTCCATGCACAGGAGCACCTGAGGTTTACCTGCGGGAAGCAGCACTGATCATCCAGGATGCGCAGGATGCCATAGGGCTTCAGGGAGATGAGGTTGATGCAGGGCTGGTTGTCAGCAAAGGAGATCTCTCGCCAGTCCATCTGCTCCCGAATGTACTCCTCCTGTGAATAGCGTGGATTCCACCATCTCCGCCTAGCTAACCTATCTCTGCGTCCTGCCTTCTGAAACATGGAGCTAGAATCCTAGCACAGACCCTCAGGGCCTCCCTTTCCCTCTTCCTGGGTCAGAAGAGCCTGAGAAAGGTCCCGAGAGAACTCCTCTTTAGACTCGGTAATCCAGGACCTTTCCCTCCAAAGCACAGGCCTTGTGTATGCCGCTCCTGCTTATAATGCCTGGCTCCCCATGTTGCCCGACACTCTTTGTGTCTTCAGGAAGGCCCTTGACCAACAAGGCTGGACAAGCGGGAGTGTGGGGGCTGCACACCTGTTCCTCCTGGAAGACGATCTTGTTGAACAGGTACTGAAGGTTCTCGTTGGCATAGTTGATGCATAGTTGTTCAAAGCTGTTGAAGCTCAGGTCCTGCCAGGCAGGTGGGAGGCTAGGTCTGCTTCTTCCTTGGTCAGCATCCCATCTGTTCCCATCACGGACCCTGTGTACCTTCTCCAGGTCCAAGCCCAGGCTAATCCCTACTTTTCATGGCTGTAGTTGCAAAATGTTGGACCCTGACCACAGACCCTGTAGGGCCCTCTGCATGCCAGATAGGGCCCATCGAAGAGCCAAAAGCTCAGGGCACTAGGCCTTCTGCCTGGGTTCCAGTCCTGGCTCTGCCATTTTCTGGTTGTTTGTAAAATGGGGATTTTGGCAATACCTGCCTTACATGGCTTTTAGATGGAGTGGCTTTGCAAACAGTGCCTGGGCACACAACCGTGCCTTGTGAGTGTCTGTGTGGCTTTTGCCTTTGAAGTTTTACTCAGCTTTTCCCCATCATCCTCACTAAGTATGACAGTCTCCCCCACAGCAATACTGGCTCCCCAGACAAGCTACCCCATGCTCCTGACCTCTACAGATAGTATTCCTTCACCTAGGGATGTTGCTTTCTTTCAGAAAGTTACCTGTGACCCCTGACTAGCTGAGGCAAAGGCTTAAGGGCTCCCCAGTGCTATTACATGTCAGAGGTGTGGTCACATAACCCTGTTACACACTGTCCCCAGTCAGCCTCGCTGAGTAGCTTCCTAAGAGCGAGGTCCCTCTTAGTGCTACCTCAAAGCCATAGATGTCCAGGATGGCGATGGACAATGTATCATGTTTTGGAGACACCAGAGCGTTGACTCTGGTGATGAGCCAGCCAAACAGCAACGCATATAAGACCTTGGCAATGGCATCCCTAAAACAAAGGAGGTGAGTGGGCTCAGGGCAGAGGCACTGGGGGGTCTGGGATTCAGGCAAGAAGGGGTACAGTCTCACCTGGCATCTACGGCACTCTCCACAGTTAGGGGTGTGAAGATCTTCTCTCGAATTGTCTCCTGGGAAGAACATGATCTTTGATTGACTGCTGACTGCCCAGTACCTCAGAAAGCCCCTGGAGGGCTGGGGGTCTAAGAGCATGGGAAAGGCACACTGGAGATTTGGGATAATTGGTCTCAAACTCATTGCTGGCAAAAAACAGGCCAAAATGCTTTCTCTAAACCTGGCTGTTCAAGCAGGGAGGGGGCTGCTGGTGTAATGGGGAGACAGGCCTAAGAAGATATCAGTCGTGGGATCAGCCTGGAAAAGGAAGGACTGATGGATGCCTTAGAGGAAGCTCTGACCCAGCCAGAACTGGAGAAGGCCTGCTGGAGGTAAGCATGCCATATGTGCCCATATCCACCCTCCATTCCAGCCACACTGGCAGGACTGAAAGAATAAGAGAATTAAGGCTGGGAAAAACCCATGTGGAGGCCTGAAGTGAGGCTCCACCTCTCCAGATTTGACTCAGAGGTGACAGGGAGAGGGAGAGGAATAGGCCCTTGTCAGGATGCAGGGTCCTCAGACTCACGGTCACTTTGAAGGTAATGGCCTTCTGCAGGCCCTCGGGGGAGACCTGAAGCAGCTCAGCCACAGCCTGGATCTCCCGGGCACTCACCACAGAGGCCACCTCCTGGGCATCAGTCTATGGAAAACACCATGACAGTAAGCCTGAGCTAAACAGGTTGGGCTGAGTTTAGAGTTCTTATAAAAACAAGCCAGGTGGTGGTGGTGTACACCTTTAATCCCAGCACTTGGGAAGCTGAGGCAGGCAGATCTCTGTGAGTTCGAGGCCAGCCTGGTCTATAAGAGCGAGTTCCAGGACAGGTTCCAAAGCTACAAAGAAGTCCTGTCTCAGAAAAACAAAACAAAACAAAACAACAGAAACAAGCCAGAATGCCAAAGAAAGTCTGGGAAAAAAAGAGGAGGAAGCTTTCCAAGATAGGAGAAACAGACTGCAGACATTCATACAGGCTGGCGTGGGGGTGTGGCTCAGGAGCAGAGTATGCCTAGCATGTGTGGGGTCTTAGGTTCCATCCTCAACACCAAAATATGCAAAGCAACACAGATGGGCCGAAAGTACAGTGTGCACAGATAGACAGTGCACATGAGAAGATCTGGAACTGGGGAGGTGGCTCAGTGGATGGAGCACTTGCTGCACGCGTGTGAGGACCTGAGTTCAGATCCCAGCAGCGAGTAAAGGCCAGGCGTAGTGCTGTTTATCTGTGACCCCAGCACTGAAGGGACAGATCAGTTCCAGGGCTCAGTGACCAGTCACAAGCTACAGGTTCAGTGACATGGGTATGTGAGGGGAGGGGCACACACATGTGCAGGTGCACACACACACAGATACAGGGTAGGGGAGAGGATGGAGAGATGCTCAGCAGTTACGAGAACTTGCTGCTCTTCCAGAGGACCTGAGTTTGGCTGCCAGCAGCACATCATGCAGCTCCCAACCGTCCGTAACTGCCTCAGAGAGAGTCACTACCCTCTTCTGGCCTCTTTGAGAGCTTGCACACATATGGCACACACACACACACACACACACACACACACAGACAGTTTAAAAGACAGACTTCTTGGCACCTGCCTACAGTACCAGAACTTGGAAGGCTGAGGCAAGAAGAATTACATAGCAAGACCTTGTTTCAGACAAAACAAAACAAAAGTCCAAACCTAACAACAACAAAATGCTAAAGTCTAGAATCAGACATATCTGGCAATTGTATATGCAATAAGTACCTGATTTTCAAATCAGGATAAGGACAATTGCAAAACCATCTGGAAATTAAATAAACTGGATTCCGATCTCATACTTTACTAAAATGGATTATTGTTTTAAGATTTATTTTTATTTTTTAATTATGTGTGTGTGGTGTGTGCACACACACGTGCATACATGTTGGTGCAGATACCTACAGAGACCAGAACAAAGGTATCATATCCCAGGGAGATGAAGTTACAAATTAGTGTGACCTGCCTGACATGGGTGCTGGGTACCAAACTCAGGTCCTTTACAAGAGCACTAAATGTTCTTAACCATTTGAGCCGTTTTTAAAATTCTTTTGAACACAGTTTTAAAAAGTTTTTCAGCCCTGTGTGGTGGTGTATGCCCTTAATCTCAGCCCCCACGAAGTAGAGGTGGGCAGATCTCCGAATTTGAGGCCAGTCTGACCTACAAAGTGAGTTCCAGGACAGCCAGAGCTACACAGAGAAACCCTATCTCTAAAACAACAACAAACCTGAAACATTTATTTCTCTGTTGTGTTTTTATGTGTAGGTGTGCATACTCTGGCATGCACAGAGGTCAGAGGACAATTCAGAGACTAGTTCCCTCCTACCACAATGTGAGCCCCAAAGTGCTTTAACCCATGGAGCCACATTGTCATCTTTTTTTTTTTTTGAGACCGAGTCTCATGAAGCCCAAGCTACCCTCAAGCTCAATGTGTAGCTTGAGGGTGAACCTGAACTCTGGTCTACCTTCCTCCCTCCACCTACCGGTGTGCAGCACCCCCCAGATTTTATGGGAGGACATGAATCAAGTTCAGGACTTCTTGCCTACTACACAGCACTGCATCAATCAAGCTACATCCCCAGCCTAGAGAGAGAGGTCATTCTCAAAATGACCAAAAAAATCTACAAAACCTACAACATATAAGGAATGATTGATAAACTGCCTAAAAGTAATTTTAAAATGATCTACATGGCAATACCCCCAAAGAAAAATACCAAACTTATACTAAACAAAATCATAACAGGAAGGATACTTTTCAGTCATCTAAAGATAATTATCTGGCTTTTCTAACATATATAAAGAATTCTCACATATCACGAGAAAAGAATATGCCCACTCAGGGGAAAAGGAAATTGTGTGACTTGTGTAACCGGAGAGGTAACTCGCAGGCCTGGGTGTGGCCTTGCAGGTTGAGCATCTCTTACCTCATGCTTCTCAAAATAGACATTGCCCAGGTGTAAGATGGAGGCCAGGATGCGGAAGATACTGTCCTGGTCCTCACTGGTGAAGCCGAGCACTTCCATGGCAGCCAGCAGGCGGCGGAAATCATCTGCGTCGCTTTTACCAGTGATCTCACAGTTTCCTCCCTGGTTTGGGGCAGGGGACAGTCAGTGTCCAGTGCTCAAGCTGAGGACCCATCAGGTCCTGCTTCCCAGGAGGTTCTGAGGGGACCCAGGAGAGCTCCACAGATCTTGTGAGGAGGCAGAGTTTGCCCCCGACCACAGCCAGCATTAATGGAGGATGGACTATAGGCCAGCACCAAGTCAAGCATTCCTCACCCACACCTCTCTAGAGTGGTGCTTTATTGCTCCCATTTCCCAGAAGAGGAAACTGAGTCCCAGAGAGGGGGCATGTAGTGCCTGTTTTAGGCTCTGAAGAAATGAAAGATCAGGTGGGTTCCTCTCTCTACTGAGGCCCAAGGTTCCTGTCCTCACTGCCAGGAGCTGTGGGGTTTTGGATAGCTGGGTAGCCCTTTGTGCATGCTCACCTGGTTCAGATAGTAGTAGGTCTCAGCCTCCTGCAGGCTGAAGGCCTGTCGCAGTTGGGCTGGGAGGCCGGCCAGCAGCTCATAGAAAATGTGATAATTTCTCTCATTTTTGGCCTGCAGGGGAGGCAAGGTGGGCGCATAAAAGAGTGGTTCCCTCAGTCACTCAGCCAGGCTCAGCTGTGCACATATAAACACGTCCATACACAGGGACCTGCAGGTTGGCTGGCATCTCTGGGGTGAGATCTGAGAGCATATTGGTGTGATGGGGTACTGGCCTTATTTTGTTTGGAGAGATAGCCCACACATTTTTCTCTTATGTAAAACCAGCCCTGCACACCTGGAGACATGCATCTCTATGACCCAGGCTTTCAGATGGTGCTCTTGGCCCATTTGGCTGAGGTCTTCTTAAGCCCCAATCCCATGGGACACCATGAAGACAGATCTCATAGAATCCATCTACTATCTTGAGACATAGTTCCTTAAAAGGTAATATGTTTCAGGGCTAGAGAGACAGCTCAGTGGTTAAGAGAACTGGCTGCTCTTCCAGAGGTCCTGAGTTCAATTCCCAACAACTACATGACAGCTCACAACCATCTGTAATAAGATCTGCTGCCCTCTTCTGGTCTGCAGGCATACATGCAGACAGAACACTGAATACATACTAAGTAAATCTTTTTTTTTTTTTTTAAGGTAATGTGTCTCACAGATGAGAAGTGAAGCATTTAAGGGTGGGGATGTGAAAGGGTACAAGGAAATGCTCAGAATAAGGTGGCTTTCTTGAGTAAGGGACATGGCAGCCTGACTCGGAGGAAGCATGCCTTGGAGGGGGAAAAGTGTTGAGCCGCGCATGTACCCGTGTATCTGCAGACTGCTGTTGGGGTAGAAGAAGGGAGGTACACACACACACACACACACACACACACACACAGGATCAAGGGACTGCATAGAATAAGGTGGCTTCCTTGAGCAAGGGACATGGCAGCAAGACTTGCAAAGTGTTGGGTCAAACATGCATCCTTGTGTTCCTGGGGTAGAAAACAGTCTGTTGATCTTTTGGGTAGGGATGAGTCAACTAGGCTGTTGGGGTTGAAGAAGGGAGGTGACAGATCTCAAACACACACACACACACACACATCTCCACATGTATATACATATTTGCTCATAATCCACTAACCCCAGCCCGAGTTGGACTCTGGGTGTGGCCTGCCTACCTGGAACACGATCCTTGACTTCTCCAGCAGGTACTGAGAGGTTATGGCACCAGAGATCACACCCCTAGGGAAGCACAGTCAACTCTTGGGGACTGAGGTGGCCCACTTAGCCTCAGGTGCTGCTGTGGGTCACGAAGGGTTCCACAAGGCCTCTGAGCATCTGCCACAGTCCTACTCACCCTTCTAGAAAGATTTCCACAAACTTCCCAAAGCGGCTAGAATTGTCATTCCTGACGGTTTTGGCATTACCAAAGGCCTCCAGGAGAGGTGTTGCCTCCAGGATCTGGACCAGGAAGGAAAGGTTGTGGGAGAGATGGGCACTGGGGTCAGGGCATAACCCAAACATACCCAAACAGAGGCCTTCCCAGGGAACCCTCCCTTTGGAGGGGTGACCTGAAGCAGTCTCCTTATGGAACCCTAGAGTCTCCTCTCTGTCCCTGGAAGCTTCGCCCCCATGCTTGACTCTACACCCCGTGTTCCCACTGTAGCACCCATGATCCATACACACAGCCTGCATACCTTTATCTTCAGGGGTGTTGGTGAAGCCGAAGCAAAAATGAAATGAGAGACAACAAGAGAGGTTCATTAACAAGACCAGCCACCTCTCCCTCCAGGAGGCTAGCAGCCTTAGTCTGTGGAAACACTGGTGGTCTCTTTTAGGTCCCTGTTGCAAGTCCCATAAGCCTCCATGACCCTAGGTCAAGGGACTGAACCATGGCCTCAGGATATGGCATGCAGCCAGTGTGTCTGCAGTAAGGCTCAGGGAAGCCCCATCTTTTTGCCCACACCCACTTCTGCCATCCATCTTCCAGGCTCCTCTCTGACATTCCCTGGCTCTTACCTTTTGGGTTAGACTCAGCACAGTTATCAGGGTGTTCTTTGGGGCTCATCCCCTGCTACAGCACCCACCTTATCACAGTCCTGCTCTGACCTCCAAGTCCAGCCCTTGTCTCATAGCGTCCTGCCTCCCCTCCTTCCATCTGTCCCTTCCGCTTCTCCAGGCCCCCTCCATCCAGACCCATTCCTGCCTCCGGACATCTGCACACGCTGATCCTCATTCCTGGAAGAACTCTTCTGCTTCTCCCTCCTCCTTCATGGAGCCTCCCCAGACTTCTGTCCCTCAAGGTGCTCAGTGCCTCAACAAATGTGTTTTCCTGGGTATTATCTGTGTCCCTACAGAAAGTCAGCCCCGTGGATGAGAAGGTATCTGTCTCCTTGCACCCTCGAGTTCCAGTCTCTGTATAGAGCTAATGGATGCAAAGAAGGCTCTCAAAAATTCTCTCAATGGATAAAAACAAGGAGTTTAGCGAATCATGAGCAGAGTTACCCAGGGTGATCAAAGCCAACTGTGGCACCCACCTACAAGTACAGACTGTGTGCCAGACATTTTGTCTTGACAATTATTTTGCCTTTTTTTTCAGTTCTAGGTATGGAATGCAAGACCTCACACATGCCAGGGAAATACTTTACTGCTGAAACATACCCCCAGCCTTTCATTTGTTTTTTTATTTTGAAACAAGATCTCACTATTTAGCCCTGAAAGGTCTTGGGTTCATGAGTCAGCTCTCTCAGCCTCCTCAGTACCTGGGACAGTGGGTCTGTAACACCACACCCTAAGTTTTGTTCATGTAAGAATCTGCTTCATAGGTGCTAATATCACTGCTGTCTCGCAGACTCAGAAACTGGGATGCAGAGAGGAGCTACAGCATGCCTAGGGCTCTGAATCCACAAGAGTGGGTCCCTAGAAGTGCCTGGTGAACTTACACTAAGTAGGCACAGGGCACCGTCTCTGCTTAAGCCATGTCCTCAGGAGGAAGTTTTGAGAAGAAGAAGGGGGCCTAGTTCTCCCAGACATGGCACCTGTAACATCAGGGTGGTGGCAATGCTCCTCTGCCCACATCTACATTCAGCCTGGTGCCTGCCAAGCTCCCGATAAGAGCAGCAAAGGGTGGGATTGCCGGCGACTGCTCAGTAATCAAATTCAGTAGGGCATTGTTCTATACTGTTCCTCAGTTTGGGAGTCCCTGGAAAATTCCAGAGGGTGTGTGGTCCCTTCTCTGCTCCTGGTACCCAGCACAAGACAGGAAATGAAGTTAGAAAACTGGGGGGGGGGTCTCCTCATGGGCTACGGTGCATAAACATTTGAGGGAGGGGCTGGAGAGATGGCTCAGAGGTTAAGAGCATTGCCTGCTCTTCCAAAGGTCCTGAGTTCAATTCCCAGCAACCACATGGTGGCTCACAACCATCTGTAATGGGGTCTGGCGCCCTCTTCTGACCTGCGGGCATACACACAGAAAGAATATTGTATACATAATAAATTAATAAATATTTAAAAAAAAAACATTTGAGGGAGAAGGGCCCTGCTGTGTGATTGGTTCTGGTGAGGATACATGACCAAAGCTATTGAACGAGACAGATTCCTCTGTAATGAAGGAGTTACCACATCATCATCTTGCTGACCAGAGTGTATGGTGGTGGGTCAAGGCATGCCCATTGGGCTAAGACCCTGGATTCAGCCATACCTTAAACTGACCCTAGACCTGACCTGCCCAATGTCCTCACGGTGTGTGCCTGACTCAGAATCTCTCAGACCCCGTATGTCATATATCCATCCTCACTTGTCTCCTGCACGCCTCTCGCCATAGAATGTAAATTTATGCCCTGTCACCTCGGTCACTTCTCTTCCTAGGCATCAGGTTCTCAATCTGCAAGCAATCACAGACCCCTTTTCCGGGAGTGGGGGAGCATGAGACTCTCTGAGGGCATTTGGAAGACACCTGGCCCAAGAAGGAACTCGTGGAGCCCACGTCTCTGCCCGCCCACCTCATGGGCTCTCCCAGGCACGTAGAAGAAACTGAAAAACTTCTAGAGCAGAGAGGGCATGAGTCAACCACCTAGAGGCCCTGCCAAGATGGCCATTAGTTGCAGCATTATTGCCATTTGTCCGCTGGGAATTCTGAGAGCCCATTGTTCTGGACACTGAGCCTTATCTTCCCTGAGCCCTGGATTCCCATCATCCTTGAGTCGACACCTGACCGTTACCTCTTCTCAGCTGTTCCTCTACATCAGTGCTGTCCGTGGTCACTCTTGGTTTAGCCCTCTTCACACTGTGACTGGACCCTTCAGCCAAGTCCCTGGCTGGCTTTGCCCTGCACCTAAATGCATCCTTGTACACCGAGTGCCACAGTCACAGGCACCTGGATCCTCTGATCCAGACTCCACATGACCATTCTGATGTCCCATGGGCACCCTAAATCGGCTTACACCTTTGCACAAGATCTTTCCTTGGCCTCCTCACTCTTCTGAGACCTGCCCTGGGGCCCCATTGTGTTTATAATGATGTTCTCCAGCTCTCTCTTTCTTCCCTTGCCCCTCCTTTTTTTTCCTCTTCCACAAAAACTAATACCTACTCTTTCCAGTATACATAATTTACTTAACAGTTATTTATATTTTCCTCTTCTCTACCTCCTGCCCTGGAATGTAACTCCTGCACAGTTGTAAACATTGTCTTGAGATTTTCTGTTCTTTGTTGAGCCCAGAAGACAGTAAGGCCTCAGGAAAGTTTTACTGAGGGAATGGATGAGCTTCCAAGACTGGTGTCGGGTTGCAGGATTTAGTGCTCTCGTGTCTGCTCAGCAAGCCTGAAGTCTGCCTCATGCTATAGCCACACTTGAACCTGTTCAGCATCAGGGTATGAGACTATGGTGGTCCTGGGCCATAACCAGAAAGACACGGTCCGGCTGGAGACACTAGACAGTAAGAATGACTTCCCTGCCTATTCCCTGGAGCTTCCCTGGGGAAGATGGAAGACAGAGAAACCCTGCATTGAGCCACCCCTGCTGGCCTATTTGGGGTTCAGTCTCCCTCCATCAAGGGCACATTCAAGAGCCTGGTATTGCTGGGCTGGGAATACGAAGCAGACGGCAGCAGATAGGGAGCCACGTGATAGCTTGGTAATCGTTCTCACCTGCTGCATGACGTCCCGTCTCTGGTTCATGGCAGCCAGGCAGCGCAGAATCAGCTTCGTGGCCTCAGTCTTTCCGGAGCCACTCTCCCCACTGACCGAACACAGGGCCAGAGCGTCAGCTCTCCTTTGCCTCTCCACGTCCACTTCAACCCATGAGCCATGTAGTGGCCCAGAGGTACCCAGTGCCCTTCCTGTGGCTCACAGTGGCTCTCATCTCATTATCTATATGTCTGGATGCAAACCTGCTACCCAAGGTGCCTTGATCTGTCCCCCCCCACACACACACCTGAGCACAGCTTGGCTCACCTGATGATGACACACTGGTTTTGTTTGGCATCAAGCATTTTGGCGAAAGCGAGATTAGCAATTGCAAAGAGGTGCCTGGTGAGACAGGGCACAAGATATCACTGTCTCCAACAATCAGTTTCAACAGTCCCAAGACTACCAGGGGTTAGGGGATAGGTATCTCTGTTCAACCAAGCAGCCAGTGCTGCCCACCTCTCACCCCCAAGTGAGAGCTATAGTGGTGGCCTCTAGAGGAGCCCATGCCCTGCCTGGGGAGAGATTGCACTGAGTTGTGGGTTGCCGACTCCCCCTCACCCCAACTCATGGCTGGAAGGCATCCAGGGGTTCCCCAAGCTCAGAGGTGGACCTAGAACACCTCAGGGCAACCCCTCTACACCCCACAGATACTCACGGGGGATTCTCTCCTAGGGCACGCCCGCTGTACTGCTGCACCTGCTCTGGCCCGTAAATCGAGAACATTTGGTATGGGTTCACTGACACCAGAATGCTGCCAATATAGGTCTGTTGGTAAACGGGGACCTTAGCACCAAGGTTGCCATGGCCATTTGTGGCTCCCTCTTCCTGCTTCGGAGCAAGGAGTCCCTTTCTGATGGGCCATACGTTTGACTGCCGGGCCTCATCCTATCATCTAGCCCTCCACGGTCCAAGAGGACCCGTGCTCTAGCGGAGTCTTAGGCTCCGCACAGGCTGAGGTTGTGACTGTGAAGTGAACCAGGCTCCGTGGCCTTAGTCAGGCCAAGATGGCATGTGATCTCTGCCCACCTTACTCATTCACGGTCAGGCCCAGGCTGCAGGCAGTTCTGCCCCATGACAAGGTCAGCCTCCACTGTCTAGAGCAGAGAAGCAGGGAGCACATGTACCCTGAAGTCAACAAAACCGTTACAGGTATACATGACTTTCAGAAGTGGCTCCAGGCCTCAGGCCCTTTGTCCCACAACTCTGGGGTCTCAGGTTCCCTTCCACCCTTCTAGCCACCTCAAGTTAGAATCCAAGCATGTCCTCGGGCTGGTCAGCCCCAGACTTACATAGATGAGGTTTCGTTCAAATCTGGTCTTTAGGTTGGACAGCACAGTAGTCTCTTGGAGGTCTCTGGAAGAACATGAGTTTCTGTGAGGGTCCCAGTGCTGGCACAGGCTCTACCATACTTGGCATGGTGTCCTTATCAGGTATGTTTGAGATTAAGCCCCTTTCTGCCACTGACCAGCTACGAGACTTGGGCAAGATAGTTCATCTTGTTATGCCTCAGTTTCTTCATCTGTCCAATGGGGTGGCAAATATTATACCCACTTGGTGGGACCCTGGCTGAATTGTTCTGGTTGGAGAGCTTTAGGGATTGACAACATCTGCCAGAATTTTCCCAGCAGCTGCCCATACCTATCTTGTGGAAGAGAAACTGAGGCACACAGTGGGGAGATGATGGGTCCGTGGCTGCCCAGCTGGCAAATGGTATGGCTGGGATCTGAACCAAGGACCATCTAATTCACAGAGTTCTGACTTGCACACTTTTGACTACTTCATGACAGACACTATTTGCAAGCGGGGAAACTGAGGCTCTGGAGGTGTCCATAGGGGTAGACATCCCAGCACTGAGGCCGAGAGCTAGGAATCCGACTAGGACTCCTCCCTCACCCCAGCCACTTACTCCAGCTGTGTCATGTCCTCCACGCCATCTTCCCTGTGCTGCTCACGGGACCGCACAGAAGGCAGGTTGCGTATGGAGTGCATCTATGAGAGACGGGGACAAGCTGGAGGCCTGGGCGGAGCCTGGCTTAGATATACCAGGCACCTGCTCCCATGGCCTGAGAGGAACTCAGGCTGAGATCCTGGGGGTCTTCCAGACTCTTTGTCTCAGAGTGCAGTGGCCCCTAAAGACTGTGTACAACCCTTACACACAGGGACGTGAGTCTGCGTGTAAAGTATTGGGGGGAGCATGCCTATGCGGCACAGGTGTCCTGCTCAGGGAGTAACCACACACAGATACATCCACAACCACAAGCACAAGTGTCTGTCCTACCCTGCTCCCCACTGATACCGTGTTGACTTGCGTGACAGCTTGAGGGACACCTGTGTCATGACACACAAGTCTTCGGGAAAGACAGAGATCGAGGTTGTCCCAGGATGGAACTGTCTCCTGCCCAGGGTAAGTGTGAAAATACTGCATGTGGACCTTCTGAAGTGGCGCTGCGGTTCTTGCAGCTCCTGTGCATGTCTGTGGTCTTCCAGTATGCTGTGCTATGCACAGGCCCATGTGTCTGATTGAGGCACACTCTCATAGAGGTATTCTCAGCATCCACTTGGAATGCACCTGTGGGCAGCAGCTAGGGGTCCTCGACCTTGAGGATCTTGAGAGTGGGAGTCCTGATGTCAGCTTGGGGCTGAAGAATCTCCACAGTGCCCATTCATATGTACACACGTATGCACACACTCAAAGGGTGGGCTGAGAGCCCACATTTCCACGGATGCCATGTCTGCTCAGACTTGGCACACACCACCTCTCCTTGCTTGTCCCTGGCATTCCACTCATCCACATTCAGGCACGTGGACCTGCAAGGTTCTGTGTCACTGCGAGTATACACATATGCAACCTTGACCTTTCCCATCCCAGCTGCACCCTCCCTAGGCAAGGAAAGAGGATACGGGAGGGCCTGCATGCTGCTGGCCCTCACTCTGCTGTTAAGTAGGGCGCTGCAAGTATCAACCCTCCCGCCCTGGCCTCCAGCCCACCCATCTGCTCACGTGCTTGCCAGCGGCCACAGACCCTGAATAATTCAGCCACTCACGTATTCCAGAGTGAGGAGGGCCCAGGCATCCTTGCCCCTCACCCCTGGGCACCCTGTGCCCCGCTCCCGCAATGCTGCAGCCCACACAGCACGGGGCACCCGTCGTCGGGGCCAGGGTCCCCCTAGCAGCCAGGCTGCCCCGGTGGCCATGGCTAGGCCAGCTTGCTGCCTGCCTGTGGGCACGGTCTGCAGGGGTGAAGAAGGACCGCCTATCACTTCTTGCCCCACCCTTCCTGGGTGTCCCCAGGGAGGCTTGAGTGATCACCTACCTCCTCCAAGGGCCACCTAGCATCCATATCACCTTCCACCATGTATGTGGCAGCCAGTCATGAACTGGGGCTCCCTGAGACAGGTTGCCTGCCTATACCCCACAGACTCCTGGTTTCTGGGACACAGTTTCCCTACTCTGCAATGAGACAATCAGAAAGTAGGATCTTGTGCCTCTACCCTCATCTAGTCCTTTCATCCAGGACCTGCCTATGCTGGGCACTCCTTTGTCCAAACCCCAGATGCCCTGCAAGGTCCAGGCAGTTCTCCCCACCTTCAGAAGGGAGACACAGGCCCATGTAGACAGCCACTTGCCAGCGCTGCCCTTAACTCCTCAGCCTACCTCCCATCCTGGTTCCTAGCCAGAACTCCCAATCTCACCCTCTGACTTGTGCCTCCATACCTTGTTCTGCCAGTTTTGGGGGCCAGTCTTTTTCCAGGGGCCACTGTGGGACAGGAAGTCACCTCTATGGCCCAGAAGGTGGGATTGAAAAGAGTGGGTTTGAACTCGTGGCCAGGGACAGTGAGCATCTGTTGGTGACCAGAGGCGGGACCAGCGTAGACTACAGGCTTTGGGTGCTGGGTCATGCTCTGGGTCCTGGTCTGGATGCTCTGGAGGTTGCAGGGGAGCAGGCCCTTTTCGCTGGAAGGAGTTCAGCCCTCGCACTTGAGGCATGACGACGGCGAACCGCCCAGGATCAGCCTGGGGCTTCTCACCTGCCTTGAGCAAGGGCCCTGGGGCTCTGGTGGGGGCCAATGGAGCAGGGGTTCTGGACAACGTCTTCCAGCGGCGCCATAATGGCCACGTAGCCCTTGCCTGCTTATGTGTGGCCAGTGGGTATGAGAGGCTAAGGTGTAAATCCTTCCTCTCTGAGCAAACATTTTTGATGGAAGGTGTTGGATTCAGGGTCTCAGGCTGAGCTGGTGGCTGAGGATCCCCTGGGGTGACAGTTTCTTCAGGATTCTCTAAGTTTGGGCTGGCTGACTCCGTGAGTTGCCCAGGCCCTGGATCATGGTGTTGGCCCACGAAGATATCAGTTAAATTGGAGGCTTGGTTCTCAGGCTGTGGTTCACATGCAGGGTTCATGTGCTCATGCAAGGTTTCCGGCACAGGAGAAGCTCTGGAGAAGCCTCTAAGACTACCTACACCTTCTGGCCATGGAGAAGGTGGGCGCTGTGTAGAAGATATATCTACATCCCAGCTGGGGGCCAACGGGGGCACTGTCCAGGGTGTCTCTGCGTCGTCTGGTTCATGCTGGTTCTCTTGGTGCTCCAAAGACCCTGTGGCCCAGGGTACAGCACTGGGTGGCGGGTGGTAGGGTCTATGTACCCATGGCTTCACAGCTCGGGTAGGTGGCTCGCTGAGGCGCCGCCATGTCCGCGGAAGGCGTGAGGGCAGGTTGAGGGATCGGTGCCTGGGGCCGTGGTTCATGAGTGGGGGAGGTGAGGGTGGTCGGGGAGAACCTAGGGCTGGTGAGCGGGGTGGGCGGAGACGCCCAGAAGCTCGGTGCAGGGAGAAGTTCTCCCGAAGTGACTGTGGCCTTCGTGGAGGGGGTGGGAAGGGTGGCCGGAAGGGGCCCCTTCGGAGGGATAACTGAGGAGACAAGGGCCCCAAAGGTGAGTGGTAGCCCTGGCCTGGCAGGCTCCTCAAAGAGGGTTGGGGTGAGGGCAAATTGGGCCTTCTCCTTGACCCTATAAGGGAAGACCTGGGGAAGCCAAAAGCTGCCCCTCGACTACGGGAAGCTCGGAAAGAGGGCCGGGGTACAGGAAAAGCCAGGTCAGGGGCACCCTCTGGATTTAAAGGAGGGGGCTCAGCAAAGCCCCACCAGTTTGCCTGGGGTGTAAAGGGCACATGAGCTGGGGCAGCCCAGGGTGGTGGATGCTGGCGGAGGGAGCCATAGGGTGAGCTATAAGGGGAAGCTAGCCTTGGAGGCCTAGAAAGGCTTGGAGAGAAGGGTGGAGCAGGTGGTGGACCAGGGCTGGGAGATGGCCCAGGCACTGGAGGGGAGATGAGGGCACTCCAATGGGTGAGGTTCCGTGGTGTGGGCCTGGGTGAGGGTGGGCCGTGGGAGTTGTTGTTGTTTCGAGCTTGTGGCTGACTCCGTCTCAGTACAATGGGTGTGTTGGGCCGATCTGGGTCCATGCCTGCCAGCTTGTAGCCGAAGCGTTTGTAGGCTGCCTCTCTGACTGCGGGCCGCCCTGCTCGGGCCTTCTGGCTGCCCCTGAGCCGTGGGATGGGCTTCTTTTCTGACAGTGTCTTTTTGAGGAACCGTGCCAGTGAGGTGGCTGGGCGTGGTGTTGGATGGCCAAACTCGGGGGCAAAGCCTAGGCCTTGGCGAGCACGGAAGGCTGACAGGGCACGCTGCAGATTTCGCTGGCGGGGCGTGAGGAAGCTCCAGTAAGGGTGGGTGTAGGGCATCGTGGGTACTGAAGGCATCTCCTCCTCGTCTTCCTCCCCCTCTGCATCCCCGAAAGGCAAAGGGATGTCTAGAGAGGGTGGCAGGGGCACCTCTAGCTTTTCCTTCCCAAACAGCTTCACTTGAGGGCGGGGGAAGAGGCGGAACTTCCGGATGAGAGACAGCTTGGATCTGGCTGGCTTATCCATTCCTTGCTGCTCAAAGAACGCAGCGCTGGGAAGGCGGAAGGAGGTGCTCTGCCGTTCTCCACCCACTTCTTCAGGCTCCTCTAGCTCTGCAATGTCATCCATGGGGTGGGCATATGGGTTGTGGGGCGACAATATGGGTGGTGGCACCCAGGGGTACATAAAAGCTGGCTCTTCTGGATATACATAGGGCACCCCAGGGGGGTAGATGGCCTCAGTCCCACCACCATAGACGCCTTCAGCATAGGGAACCCCATAGGGATCAAAGTAGGGTATGTCATAAGGAGTGTCGTATGGAAAGTCATAGGGTGGATACATCATGTGGGGAGGCGCATAGGGATCCAGGTAGTAGCTGTACGGGTAACCGCCATCTTCAAAGCTGTCATGGTAGCTGTAAGGAGATGAATACCCTGATGGGGGCGCATATGGGGGCTCAAAATCATCGTAGCCATAGCCATATCCATAGCCGGGGTAGAGGGTGTCACCATAGTAGTCAGGATGATAGTAGTTGTACTGATCTCCGGGTGGGTACCCGTAGTCGTCATAGGGTGGCCAGGCTGGGCTATACGCACCGAACCCAGACAAATAGGGCTCCTGTTCCTCGTAGTGGTATAGGGACTGCTGGTCGTAGTAGTCGTCGCCCTCACGGTGGTAGTCATAATATTCACCCAGGTCCTGGAAGCCCTCGAGCCCATACAATGACTTGCGGGAACCTGCATGCCGGAATGGGGCTTCGTCCTCAAAGGGCAGGAAGCCCACAGGCTCCCCGGAGGAGTAGATGCTGTGGCTGCGGGGGAACCTGCGGAGCCGGCCTCCATGCCGCAGGATCTCAGCACCGGACGGGAAGGGCAGCTTACGCGAGCCCACTCGAGAGCTTGAGCGCTGGAGCCAGGCGTCCAGTGTGGCCTGCTCACTGCCTGACTCCTCGGCCTTCTTGAGGAGGAACTTCTTGGTCAGCCAGTTAATAGCTGTGGATGCCTTGCTGAGCGACTGAGCACGAGGCTTCAGACGGCCATAGCCGCGCCGTCCGGGGAAGCGGATCACCATGAACGAGGGTTTCTTTCCCTTCATCGCCCGCTTCTTCTTGCCCACACGCATCTGTGTCATGAGCTTGGATGTGGACTTGAGTACAGTACGGGCCTTCTTCTTGCGTTTGGTCTTTTGCGGGCCAGTGTGGAGGCCCCAGAAGAAGGCCGATGCACTCCGGAACTGACCCTTTTTGGAGATCTTGGGTGTGCGATCTCGGAAGCCCATGAACAGCCGAGATGTGCCCTTCAGGCTCCGTTTGGGTTTCTCCGGCTCCGGGGCCTTCTTGCCCTTCTTTCCTTTCTTAGCTTTCTTCTCTTCATCTTCCTCTTTCGCCATGATGGTTGCTGTGTCTGATGGGCTTGTGTCACAAGTTCAGGAACTTGGAGGCACTGCTTGGAGACCAGCTAGGTCTTCTTGCTTGTGACTAGACCTGAGTCTCCTCAGCGTCTGAGCAGCTGGGACTGGCTGGGTGGCATGGAGAGGGAGGATCCATAATTCATCCTCTAGACCAGCCTTGGGTTTCACCTTTGAAAGGTGGTGGAAAGTGCTTGGGTGTTGTTTTCTAGTGGGAGTAGACTGGGAGGCCTGTGCTGGGGCCTGGCTTTACAGTCACCATGGCAACAACTTGCTGACTCTGTCCAAGCCCTCGTGTGTCCCTGCTGGCTAAGCTCCAAAGAGAATGGTCGTTTAACAGAGGGGGACATTAATCTCCAGAGGGAACATCATTTGCCCTAGAGCCCCTGCATGGGCTCAAAGTGGAGAGAGGTCTCCTGAGGTCAGGATAGGATACTCACAACCCACCACATCACCTTGGAGGGGAACTGGAAGTGAGAGGCAGGTGTCCAGGGCTGTGGCCAGTGTAATGGGAGCTGGCCAACTCTGGGGAGCTGAATAATGCATCACGGAGGGAGGGCCTGGCTGCAGCCTCATAAAGCAGAGCGTGGGGAGCATCTCTGCAGGTCATGGGGAGGGGCAGGGCACTGAAGAACAAAAATGAAGCATGGCCCAGCTCTCCAACACTGCCATTGACTATGTAGCCTCAGGAAAACCCTTTTCCCTCTCTGGTGTGACCTCCTTTTCTGTAGAATGTGAGGTTATGCCCTGCTTCTGTCACCAGGAAGAAGTAAAGACCTAACTTTACTTCTGGGTGGTACTGCTGGGTGGTTTAAGAGGCAGGAGGGGCCTCTTGGTGGTTCCTTAACACCTGAGGTCCTTGCTATCGGTGATGTGGATCAGGAGGCTCATTCCTGCCCTGGATCTGATCCACAGGGATTCACAAAGTCTGGAGGAGGAGGAAGGAGAGGACAAGGAGGACATGGAGGGTGAATGTCAGGTAGCTAGTTAGACTCAGCAGGCTTGGGGACCGTGAGAATGAAATCCCTCACACACCAGTTTTGAACCCTATGTCCTATTTACCTGAGTCATTTTTAGAAGGTACAATATCACAATTGATCTTGTTAGAACTTAAAATGCTGTGTAAATGGAGGAGGGGGGAGGCATCACAACTCCCCTTCTTAGGAGTTAAAGTACTGTATGAAAGAGAGACAGGTAAGATAGTCAGCCTTTGTTGAGGCCCATTGAGGGAAAGCTATTTCTCCCTGATAAAACATGACTAGTGCCGGGCATGTGGGTCCCTCTATGTAATTCTAGCTATCCTGGAACTCTTCTGTAGACCAGACTGGCCTTGAACTCACTGCAATCCTCCTGCCTCTGGCTGCTGAGTGCTGGGATGAAATATTTACTTACTTTTGAGACAAACCTAGCCTAGACTTTGAATTTCCTATGCAACCCTGAACTTCTGATTCTTTTGTATCCACTTCCATCTGAGTTACATTTCCAGTGCCTACCTAGATTTAAAATAATTAGCTATTTATTTATTTATTTATTTGTTTGTTTGTTTAGTTTTTTTGAGGCAAGGCCTCTCTATGTAGACAAGGGTAGCCTCAAACACAAAGATCCACCCACCTCTGCCTCCTGAATGCTGTAATTCAAAGTGTGTGCCAGCATGCCCTGCCCAAAATTTTAATTCTTTTTAAAAATTTGATTGTTAGGAAGTTGGAGAGATGGCTCAGAAATTAAGAACATTTGTTACTCTTGCAGAGAACCCCAGGTTCTCAGCACCCACAGGGCCACTCACAGTCATCCTTAGCTGCAGTTTTAGGGGATTCAACCCCTCTCCTGACCACAGTGGGCACCAGGGACTCACGTGGTATACACATATATGCAGGCAAAATAGCCACCCACATAAAATAAAATAGCATTATTTATGGTCAAAAGTGTTATATCTGTGGCCTGGGTACAGTCTGGTTCCTTGAGTGACTGTCATTTTGTGTAAAGTCCTGAGCTGTGGCCCCATCACTGCATAGAATCAGGGATGGTGCATGGGTAGTCTCAGTGAGATGTAGCAGGAGCGCAGAGAGGAGGGGAAACCTAGCATATTAAAGAAACCATGCCAAAGAAGCGGCTCAGCTCATCAGAGGAGCTGAGTTCTTTGTACACAAGTCGGGCAACTCACAGCAGCTTGTAACTCAAGTTCTAAGGAGCCAGATGACCAATTCTGGCCCCTTTAGACACTCCTATACATGCATGCTTACACACAGACACATAAAGAAAAATTAAATTTTATTTTGAGTCAGAGTCTCACTATGTAGTCCTGGTTAGCCTGAACATGCTATGTAGACCAGGCTGGCCTCGAACTACAGTAATCCACCTGCCTCTGCAACAGCAACAGAAAATAAACCTTAGCAACAGTAACAAACCAGGCTGAAAATTCCTTACTGTCAAGATTGCGCATGCACGGAAACAGTCATGCACCACACAAAGGCTTTAGGGGCAGTCTGCCGTTGAGTTTTTAACCTTCGTGGTCTTGGCCCACTTCCTCTCTTGGGAGTGCTTTCTTTCCTAATAAACTGTCTCTTCACCCATTATTATCCATGTGTCCCGGTCCAATCTGTTAATTTTTTATATGTCTGTGTGATGTGGTGGGGTGGGGAATGGGGGATGAAGAGATGGTGGCTAAGGACTTACTACTGCCCTATCAGAACACCATAGTTCAGATCCCAGAATACACATCAGGCGGCTCACAAACACCTGTAACCCCAGCTGCAAGGGAGCTGCTGACGCTCCTCCCTCCTTTCTGGCCTTCATGGGCTCTACTGACTATGAGACAAAGTTTAAAACATTGTTGAGTGTTGTGTGAATGCCTTTAATCTCAACACTTGGGAGGCAGAGGCAGGAGGATCTCTGTGAGTTTGAGGTCAGGATGGTCTACAGAGAGAGTCCCAGAACAGCCAGGACCCTGTTTCAAAATAAATTGTGTATGTGTGGACACGTCATGGCATGTGTGTGGAAGCTGAGAGTAGCTGTGGAGCTGATTCCCTCCTTCCACTTTTGTGTGGGTTCCAGGTCACTGGGCTCGGGTGGGAAGGACTTCTACTTGCTGAGTCATTTTGATGGCCGCTCTCTGTCACGTTTCTTATCCCAGGACACAAGAGCCTGGACTATCAGTGGATGCCCACTGGGCCCTGGCACTCACCTATGGCAGTTGGTGAGGCACCAGCCAGAAGGTAAGATTTATCTTTCTTTCCACCTCCCTTCTTTTTCCCCTCCCATGGTTTTTCTTTCTGATATGGGGTCTCATGTAGCCCAGGCTGGCCTCGAATTATATAACCGAGGATGACTTTGAACTTCCGATCCTCTTCTACCTCTCAGGCAATAGGAGCACAAGCAAATGTGGCCCCGCACCCAGCTCTTGTGCAGTGCTGGGGATCGAACTCGACGTCAGTGGAGTCATGTCCCCCACTCAAGGCTTATGGTGTTAGCTCTACTTTTAAAGATTTACTTATTTACTTTAATTTTACATGAGTGTGTGTGTGTGTGTGTTGCCTGCATGTGGGTGTCTGGTGTCTACTGTAGAGGCCAGAAGAGGGCATTATATCCCCTGGAACTAGAATTACAGACAGTTGTGAGCTGCCATGTAGATTCAGAGAATTGAACCCAGGTCCTCTGAAAGAGCATCCAGTGTTCTTTACTGCAAAACCATTTATTCATCCTGTTCCTAATTTTTAAAAACTTGCGTACTGGGGTGACTGAGGAGGGAGTCACATCCCACCCGACACATGATGAGGTGTGGCTGGAGCTGTGGCAGGAGCATTAGTGGCACTGAATCCAAACCGTTTCTCTTCTCCTCTCCTCGGCATCTTTCTTTTTCTTTTTAAAGATTCTTTTTATATGTATGAATGTTTTGCCAACAGGTATGTCAACATACCACAGTCATGCCAGGGAGGCCAGAAGAGGGCATAAGATCCTCTGGAATTAGAGTTACAGATGGTTGTGAGCCACCATGGGGGTTCTGGGAATTGAACCTGGGTCCTGTGTAAAAATAAGTATTCTGCACTCCCGAGTCATCTTTCCAGTCCCCTACTCCGTGTCATATCATGTGCCACAGTGTGTGTATCATCTTGGCAAACTTGCTTTGTATTCCATTCCTTGCTGGGGGACATCTACAAGGATCAGAATACGTTGCTTCTAAAGAAAAACGGGCTAACTAAGGTCAAAACAAATAAAGAAAACCAAGGTCAGGCACGGTGACACTTGCTTTTAATTCCACCATTTGGCACTTGGGAAGAAGAGGCAGGGCAATCTCCATGAGTTGGAGGTCAGTCTGGTCTATATAGCTAATTCCAGGACAGCCAAGGCCACACAGACAAACCAAACCAAACCAAAGAAAAACCCAAATGAATGCTGTCTGGGCTGTACCCTCTCCTGCTGCTTCTCTCCAAGTGCTGAACAAGCATCCGCTTTTGATTTGCTTTCACTAAAGTTTCTGGTGTTTCCTTTGAAATACAGCTATAGTGTTAAGAAAATATTTTCTTCTAAAGATAAGACAAAAAGAGATCATTAAATAACTGCGGAAGAGGAAGCAGAAAGATTCTAAGAAAACAGTGTCTTCCAGTAGTGTCTTCCGTAGATAGCAGGAGTGATGTACATTTGACCTCACAGAGACAGGGGTAGCATGCACAGTTCCAAGCCAGATGGGGTCCCAGCACTAGGACGGAAAGTGGACACAACCTCCTATCTCTAACCAAGCAGCTATTTGCAATTGACAACCACTTGCAAAGGAAACATTGGTTTTCTCCAGTGGAGTCTCACTGGGCAGATGAAGCATACTTAGGGCAGGACCCATGCCTAGAGGTAGATGGGACACAAAATGAACTCAATAGTGCTTTTGGAGAGTTTTTGTCTCATTTTGCTCTGTCTGGGTGTGTTTTTTGTTTTTTAAGTCGTACTGGTATTTTGCTTGTATATTATGGTTTCCGACCATGCATTTTTTTGTGTGTGTTTCCTGTGCTCTTATTTTTAATTCTTTTGTTTTCTGAAGAGGAAGAAGGGATAGAGCTGGGTGAGTGGAGAGGTGGGAGGAGATGGGAAGGGAACCTGACCAGATATAGTCTATGAAAAAATAATCTTCAATAACAAGAAGGAAAAAAGGAAACTATTAAATAAATAAAAAGACATAAAAATATTGCCTATCTTTAATCCCAGCACTTGAGAAGCAGAGGCAGGGGGATCTGTGAGTTTGATGCCAATCTAATCTACATAATGAGTTCCAGGACAGCCTATGTACAGAGACCCTGTCTCAAATATATATATATAGTTATTGCCAAGCCAAGCATGGTAGCATAGACCATTAACTCCAGCAATCAGGAGGCAGAGGTAGGCAGATCTCTGTTTGTTTGAGGCTAGTCTGGTCTACACAGCTAGCTCCAGGCCATCCAGGGCAATATACTGAGATCTTGTCTAAAAGAAAAACAAAGTTATTGGCACAAAATATGGCTTTGGGTTTTTTTTTTGTTTTTTTTTTAAACAGGTGTACACCACACCTGACTTTTTTTTGAATATTTATTTATTTATTATGTATACAATATTCTTTATGCATGTATGCCTGCAGGCCAGAAGAGGGCACCAGACCTCATTACAGATGGTTGTGAGCCACCATATGGTTGCTGGGAATTGAACTCAGGACCTTTGGAAGAGCAGGCAATGCTCTTAACCACTGAGCCATCTCTCCAGCCCCCCAAAATATGGCTTTGGTAAAGAAGGTTAAGGGAAATCTTTTAAGATGCAAAAGGGTTTTAAATGTCAGTCTTATTTTCCAATATCATTCTAAAATGGAAGTACACCGGGCTATAGAGATGGCTCAGAGGTTAAGAGCACTGACTGCTCTTCCAGAGGACCTGGGTTTGATTCCCTGCACCCATATAGCAGTTCAAACTATCTGTAACTCCAGTCCAGTAATCTGACACCCTCTTCTGGCCCCCACAGGCACCAGGCACACACGTGGTGCACAGACATACATGCAGGCAGATGCCCATACACATAAAATGGAAATATAAAAAGGGAAAACATGTTGTAAAAGGTAGAAAAAGTCACGAGATGTATGGGACAAAACTTAGACAGTACACATATGATTATGTTGCGATATTAAATGCTTTCTAAGGTCAGATATTCCTAGATGCTTCATTCTCCAGCCAATCTGTCCCAGACAGTGGGAAGAACTGCAAAAGGAGGCATCAGGACCCTAGACACTGCAAGTTCACTTTTTAATTTTTTTTGGGGGGGGGGTTGTTGCCATATAGAGGTCCAAAGGCCTCAAGGGAATGACTTGTAACTCCAAGAACAAGTCCAACCAATCATATGCTGAGCCCTGGGAAAGGATGCATTTCCCAGGCAGTTAATAACCCACAACCTCAGAGAAACTCCAGGCCAGAGAAAGGATTCTAAAGGGTTAAGTTCTTGCCACAGTTGTGAGAAACTAGGACACTGAAAATCAGCTGCCCTCAGAGGGACAGAGTTCCTCTCCTGCAAAGGGATGGTTACTGTCAGCAATGGATGTCCCACTCTATAGGGAGGGGAGGCCTTCCACTCCAGTGATGGCTGCCCTTAAAAACTGATACTGTCCAATGTTTCCTACTAAAAGCCCCACTCAAGCAACTGAGGCCATCAGGCAGCTGGGGTAACTTGTGACATGACAGGTCCGCTTTGGGCATGGTTTCATGTACTATAAGTGCAGACAGACGAAAAGCGTGCACATCTCCTCTTTCTGCTGGATTCGGTTCCAGTTCCCAGAGGAAGCAGAGGACTGTGGATCACTACCCTTACTGTGAGCTTAACCCCAAATAAAGAAACCTTTGTTATACTCCATCCCGGGCTATTGTGGAACTCTTTAATACTACTACAGGCTGTAATGTTGCACTTTTATGTCCAGCATTCAGGAGACAGAGGCAGAAGGATCTTTGTGGGTTCCAGGATAGCCTGGTCTACATAGCAAGCTCCCGGACAGTCAGATGACAGAGAAAGCCTTTTCTCAAGACTAACTAAAACTCCCCAGAATGTAAATTTTGTTTCTAATATCGAGGCTCCACTCTCTGCCTAATTAGTGACCCAGGGTCCTTTACTAAATGAACTTGTGTAGTAACTAGTGTTAGTGAGAATGCTAGTTAGCCAAAGGAGTTGTCTCTGCCTTGAGAACTGCCCTACCCATAGCCTAGACACAAGGCATAACATTGGGAGTCCTCACCTAAGTCAGAGAACATTGCTAGACCCATAGCTTCCTTCTCCAGGCATCGTGTGCAGCTGTCTAGGATACTAGAAGCTACACTGGCTATGGTGATGATGGTGAACAGCTGGGTTTTACTCAAATGCTTCATTGTCAAAAGATCTTCTGATGTTTGCCAACAGCTTCTTGAGGTTAAACAGAGGCAATTCCACCCAAAGTAAGAACTGTCTGCATCTCCACAGCTTCAAGGACATCTTATGAACAAGGCCACTCACACCTGTGAACTGACAAGACTTAACTGTTCTCTTTAAACAAAGAACTGTTTGTTTAAAAAGGATGTCTGAGCTTCTTAAAAAGATAAGTCCGATTCATAAACCCCCAGAAGCTATAACTTTATATGTTGGCTTTCATCATTTTTCTTTAGGTATTGCTCAATGACTATGTCACCATACTATTTTGCTTTTAATATATTAATTTATTGAATTATTTTTTAAATAGTCCTTGGGACTGAAGAGATGGCTCAGCCATTAAGAACACTGGCTGCTCTTCCAGTGAACCTGGGTTCAATTCCTAGCATCCTCATGGTAGCTCACAGCCTTCTGTAACTCCAGTTCTTGGGGATCTGATGCCCTCTTCTTACCTCTGGGTGTCAGGCATATAAACAGTGCACAGACACGTAATCAGATAGACTACCCAATACAGATAAAATAATAGGAAGTCCAAAGGATCTCACTGTCAGGGGCAAGTTACACAATGACAGCACTGACCTGGGGGAGTCATGGTCCTTGCTTTCCTGGGCTCTTGTCTTTTCTGGGGTCACTTGTTGGCAGAATTTTGTTATTTGTGTTTAGACCTAGTTTTTTTTTCTTCTCTCTCTCTCTCTCTCTCTCTCTCTCTCTCTCTCTCTCTCTCTCTCTCTACTTTTTGGAGCTGTCCTGGAACTCACTCTGTGGACCAGGCTGGTCTTGAACTCACAGAGATCCACCTGCCTCTGCCTCCCTAGTACTGGGATTAAAGGTGTGCATGTACCACTGTCCAGTTAGACTAGTTTTCTTAACCTTCTTGTAGAATTTGTGTTATCTAGTATACAAGTTCCAGACTAAACTCCTTGTGATACAGGGATTCCAGCCAATTTCTACTATAGGGACCCAAAACTTCCCTACAGCTGGATGTCTCAGGGTCCTTCAGGCAGGGACTGTACCCCTCACTCATCAACACGCAGGACCTATAGAAAACAGGCTGGGGAGACAACTCAGCAGCACTTGTTCTACCAGAGAACCTGGATTTACTTCGTAGCACCTACGTGGGTGCTCCAGTTCCAGGCACTCTGACAGCCTCTGCAGGCACCAGGAATGCACATACGTATACACAGGCAAAACATTCATGTACATAAAACTCATATATACATACACACACGTGTGCACACGCGCACACACACACCATTATCCTTCAGCACTGCTCAAAAGACTTCTAGGACCATGGCTCCCAGGGGATGGTTATGGCAGGAAAATAGGGCAAAGAGTGAAGTAAAAGAAAAAATCCACATTAAGACATCAGGCTGGAAACACTCCCTGTCAGGCCAACCTGTATCACAAGTGCAGTGAGCATACCTTACAAAGGACCTATAGGTCCCAGCCTGTAGGGTGCTGACTCCACCCACTCTAACCCACTTCTTCCCTGGCAAGTGCTTTACTGATGAACCTATTTCTTCTTCTACCACTATCCTCATGTCCCCATCCAGATTGTTACAGGACACGAGAACCTGGAAACCCCAGCAGGCACCCAGTGGACCTCAGTATTCGCCTATAACAGGGAGGTGGCCGCAGGAGGACCAGATGTTTAAGGTCGTTCTTAAGGCCGTATGAGACCCTTCTCCCTCTGCCTTCCCTTCAAAACACCCACAGCAGTCTATACTGCTCTCCAAACCTACTGTTTTTTTTATTTATTTATTTTTTATTATGTATACAATATTCTGTCTGTACGCCTGCAGGCCAGAAGGGGGCACCAGACCCCATTACAGATGGTTGTGAGCCACCATGTGGTTGCTGGGAATTGAACTCAGGACCTTTGGAAGAGCAGGCAATGCTCTTAACCTCTGAGCCATCTCTCCAGCCCCTCCAAACCTATTGTTGATCCCTCTCTTAAGAGTCAATCCAGCCGGGCAATGGTGGCACACATTTTTAGTTCCAGCTCTCAGAAGGCAGATCTCTGTGAGTTCAAGGCCAGCCTGGTCTGTAGAGCTAGTTCCAGGACAGGCTCCTAAGCTACAGAGAAACCCTGTCTCAAAAACAAAACAAAACAAACAAACAAAGAGTCAATTCAAAGGAGACTGTCAATCATTAGACAGGAAACCATCCCTCAGGAAAGGAGATCTTCCTGCAGACGTGTCAAAGAAATGGGGATAATGATTATCTGTTAGTGCATAGATAGCCCAGAAGCCCTTCTGTGATGGGATTGGTGACAGAATTGTTTCAAACTTTTATTTTTTATTTATTGTGTGTGTGTGTGTGTAGGTCAGAAGACAGCTTCAACTAAAGTTGGTTTTCTCCTTCCACCGTGTGGGACCCGAGGATAGAACATAGGCTATCAGGTTTGGAAACAGACGCTACACCAGCTGAGCCATCTTGCTGGCCCCAGATCCTTACTACTAAGGCTGCCTGATCAACTTAGGGCTGGAGAGATGGCTCAGTGGTTAAAAGTGCATACTGCTCTCGAAGAGGACCCAGGATCCCAGCACCCACATGACAGTTCACAAGCTGCCTGTAACTCAAGCACCAGGAGGAATGTGACACCTCTGGCTTCTGTGGGCACCTTCACTCATGCACACAAAATTAAAAATACATTTTTTTTGTTTTTTTTTTTTGAGACAAGGTTTATCTGTGTAGCCTTGGCTGTTCTAGAACTTACTCTAGACCAGGCTGTCCGTTAACTGGGATACAGCTGCTTTTGTCTCCCCGGTGCTGTGGTGCTGGGATTAAAGACCTGGGCCACCACTGCCTGGCTAAGTATTTTTGTTTGTTTTTTTAATGTTTAACTTTTGGGGTTGGGGAGATGGCTCAGGGGATAAACGGTTGCTGTGTAAGCATGAGGACCTAAGTTGGGGATCATCAGCACCCACATAAAGGCAGGGCACAGTGGCATATGTCTTTAAACCAAGTTGTAGGGTTGGGGAAGCAGAAACAGGTGAGTCACTCCTGCAGCTTGCTGCCCAGTCATTCTAAATGAAACAGTGAGCTCCAGGTTGTTCAGGAAAGGGCGCTGTCTCAAGAAATAAGGTGGAGATGGAAGACTCCAATCAGCCTCTGTGATCCACATGCATGGGTGCAAACAAATGCAAAAATACTGTGCACACACAGACGCAAAAGTGTAGCTTTTTCTTTTATCTGTTTGGGTACCAGCCAAACTCCTAAGCCTGCTCAATCATCCATTCATGCAGCTGCTCGCAGACTTCTGCCATGCAGCACACCAGCTTTACTTATAACTCAAACCGTGATTTTGTTTTACCTCTCCTAGCACTTCAGGGTCCCAGCTGCATGCTATCAATCTCTAGTCAAATGATCCTCAACTTTCTCCCAAGTCTTTTTTCTTTTTGAGACAGGGTTTCTCTGTGTAGCCCTGGCTGTCCTGGAATTTGCTCTGTAGATCAGACTGACCTTGAACTCACAGAGATCTGCCAGAGTGCTGGGATTAAAGGCCTGTGCCACCACCACCTGACCTATTTTATTTTATTTTATTTTTTTAAATATTTATTTATTTATTATGTATACAATATTCTTGTCTGTGTGTCTGCCTGCAGGCCAGAAGAGGGCATCAGATCTCATTTCAGATGGTTGTGAGCCACCATGTGGTTGCTGGGAATTGAACTCAGGACCTTTGGAAGAGCAGGCAATGCTCTTAACCACTGAGCCATCTCTCCAGCCCCCCACCTGACCTATTTTAAATTAATTTTATTTGTGAGACTGCATACCTGATTCCCTGAGAACAGTGAGGGAGAAAAGACAGGAGAGGAGAAAGAGGCTGCAGCCAGCTGTGTGGAGCCTGGGGAGATCAAGAAAGCATGAATTGAATGCATGATTTTTTCAGAACATATGGCACCAGAAGCTATTTGGTGGAGACACTGATGGGTGAGGGAACTGTGCCTGGGAAAGAAAGTCACACAAGGAAACAGAGCTTGGGCACTTAACCTTCAGGGTGAAGGGACACAGGGTAAAGGACACTTGGGAACACAGCAAACAGGAGCCCTTGGGAGCTAGGAAAGGCCCAAGCAACGCAGCCCCACTTACTCTGACCTGGGCCTTGGGTCTCTAGGATTTTGAGAGAACTTTCACAGTAGCATTTTGTCATAGTAACCCTAGCTAAGATATTAGCAAATCGACTGTATAGACCCAGGAGTTATCTATCTATCTATCTATCTATCTATCTATCTATCTATCTATCTATCTATCTATCTATCTATCTATCCATCTATCTATCCATTAATCCATCCATCCATCCATCCATCCATCCATCCATCCATCCATCCACCCACCCACCCACCCATCATTTGTGAGTCCTGATCACAGGCTCCCCTACTCTGGTGGGGGTGCAAGTGGATGTGGGGTATCAGAGAGGTATTTTCATTGGGACTGCAAGGCAAGAAAGACAAAGAGGGAGGCACCAGGGTAGTGAGGGGATAGGTCATTCCCTAGGAGACCAGACGAGCCTGGGCTTTCTGTTGAAGGATGGCTGAATGACAGCTAGAGGGTAGTCGACATTCCCTGATGACATAGGTCAGTAACCTTGGGGACGCTTTGGAGGGGGGGGGTCCTGTTCAAAAGGCTGTCATGTCACCCTATTCTAGGTGTACATAAGTGGATACTTCTTTCACTTCAAGAATGGCTAGAGCCACCCGGCCCAGAACAGGACAGATGGGACACCTGACATATAAACATATAGCTGGTCCAGGAATCAAGCCAGAATCAAGTCAGAACTGTCCCGACCCAGCTTCCTATCTTTCCCACCCACCCTGGAAAGAGAGAGCAGGCCTGGACTTGGTTGCTGCCCAGCGAGCTCAAGGCCTGAGCATCTTCTCCATGACTGAGGCTTTCCCACAGTTCGGTAGGGAACACCTCTGCCCTGATGGACTCCTTCCCTTGAACCCTTAGGGGAAGGAGCCGGAGCAAACAGCCACATCTTTACCTGTCCTGGTGTGCTGCTGTTGCCAAGGAGTCACACGGGCACCATGCCCAACTCACCGAAGACAGTGAAGCTCAGAAGGGTACCCAGTGAGTCAAGGCCAAGGCAGCCCTTCTGCCACCCCTTCTCGACGATGTTAGGGGCTAGTGGCAGAACCCCAAGGACCCAGAGTCCCTTACCTGGGTCCAGTGATTGGCTCCCAACCTGCATGCTGTTTATTGGGGGTCCTATGTCTGCCTCCACAGAGCTGGACAGAGGCTCAGGCTGCCACATTGACTGCCTGGGGCCCAATGTATATTTAATGATGTCTATTATTCCTGTTTTGTCTCTGGAAAGCAAGAGCAGCTGACATGGGAGCAAGAAACAGCCTGGAGAACAGCAGGCTGGGCTGCAGCTGGCTCCACATGATAGTCTGGCTCCAGCCGTCGAGCTTCCTGGACACTGCACAGAAACTGTGCAGTGCACCCTAAAGCCCCACTTCTCAGGCAGCCAAGAGCACTGTACACCGTCCATGAAGAGGCACAGGACCTAGCCAGCACCAGTGGACCCTCCATCCTGGCGTGAGTATCAGCCACCCCACACTCGGAGAAGCCTTTTTGCAATTCCAAGAGTCTCAAGAGCTTCCTAAGGATGCTATCTATCTACTCTGACGGCTGAGCATGGCCTCTAGAGGAGCCATGGGGGGCACCCACCCACAGTCTCTGAGCAGTCTTCCTGGGCTGGGGAGTCTACCTTCTCCTGGTCTCCCAGGCCCAGGTCAGTTCTTTACAGACCCAAGCTACACCCACTTCCCACTCATGGTCAGGTTCACTGCTGCCCCACCCACACTGGGCCAAGTGACAGAAATACAAGTTGCCCTGGTCTGGGTAGGAATCACATCCCATTCTTTTATTTCAGAAAGGAGGGCAGAGATAGGAGCTCAGAAGGAAAAAGAGCCAGACTCACAGGTCCCATCCAGGCAGGCAGGGCTGCTCTGGGAGGGGTTCCCAGGGGGAGGCACTTTAGGACACTTTGGCTGGGCCCTGGCTTCCACGAGGGACAGCCCTGTGTTGAGAGGACCTGTGGGAGGTTTCAGCCTGAGCCTGCTAAGTGCTAGAGCTGCTGTCACAAGTCTCAGCCCCAGGCACCCAGGAGAGCCTACCCTGAGCCTGGGGCCACTTGAGGTCTGGCTGGGAGGATGTAGGCAACAGCTCCTGAGTGCCCAGATGGACACAGGCTGTAGGCTCCCTAGGAAGCCTAGCACAAGAACAGGCTTATAGAAAATGTCCTCAGCAAAGCCCTGGTCCCCAGCCTTGCCTGTCCAATACTGCTTACTGAAGAAGCTTATGAAACAGCTGACTCAAGAGTCCCTTCCTGGGGAGTACCAGGGGCTCCGAGTCCCCAGGAGCCAAGCCAGCAGGCTGGTGGAGTGACTACTTCTTCACAATCTGGATGACGTCCTCATGCTCCATGGTGTGAGTCAGGCCTACCCGCTGCGGGCTGTACTTGGTGCTCGTACCCTGATGGAAGGGTGCAAAGGGCATATGTCAGTCTCGGGATGGCCAATGAAGCAGGAAGACAGCAGGGGGTGGGGGGTGGAGGTGAAAGCCAGAGAAAGTAGGGGCTCCTGCAGCTCAGACTCAGTGGGTCTGAACAGTGAAGTATCCCACGTAGTCTTGGAGGTGGAGAGACCGACTTCCAACTCAGGTTATTCATGGCATAGGACAGTCAGACATGAGAGTCCCCATGCAGAAGGGCAGGGAGGTTGACAAGGATGTTGTGTTGAACCTAACCCTGGGACTGTTAGGTCTACCCTCCCACCCAGCTGCTGCCCAGACTCACCCACACCAAGGCATACTTGAACTGGCTGGCCAGTGACCGATGGATGCGGTGGCACTAGGAGACAGAAAAGTCAGGGAGATGAGGCCCTGCAACTGGGCCAGAGCTTGGCTGTACATAAAAGCTGAGGCCTGTGGTGAGCAACCATCCCTGGTGAGGTGCTTTGACAGCCCAGGCCATGAGTAAAGGCAGACCACAGACTCCACAAGCACGAGCCCTTTCTCCACCCCACCACCCATGCCCAGCTCTAAGTGGGTTTGAAATGGCACTCAGGAACATTTCTGCAGGTAGTAGTCTCTGCCTGTCTTTCCTGGACAACTAGATAAATGTTCCCTTAGAAAAGGTCATGCAGGCTTTCAGAACACCCACCGACGCTTTGAGTCCTAACTGCTTGGTCACTGGCTTTCAAGCCTCCTGACTCCAGCTGGCCTACAGCATCTTGTATTCCGTGTCCGTTCCTCAGAGCCCAGCCTAATCCCTCATTGCTCCTGGGTGGGATGAAGGCCACAGGAAGACCCTGAGGGGCAGCTGGCAAGGGCCCCGATTATAGACCCCCGGTTGCCATGGCGAGGCCACGGTGGAGCACAGGGGAGACGACTCTGGACTATGCAGTGTCATTCCCCTCCCGTGCGCTCAGACATCTTACAGGCCCGGCCTCAAGAACAGATATGGTAAGTCAACTGACTGAATGGTGACTGTTAGTAACAGACAAACAACCAATCCCTAATTCCCTATCTCAAGGACAGAGATGAACACTGTGGCCTAGAGGTCAGCTCTGGCCTACAAATGCATTTTTTAAGCTCAGCTTGGTCAGATCATTAAAAAAAAAAAAAAAAAGCCACCAGCAGACCAGCAGTCTGAAAGTGCAGCCCCATCTCTCCTCATATGACAGAAAACCCTGACAGCCAGTGTTCCCCGTTTGACAGAAAGGACACTTGCAGCAGGCCTGTTTACCAGAGGTTCACCAGAGGCCTTTTTCACAAGAGGGGCACTTTCCTATAATCCTTTAAGAAAATGAATAGCCAAGTCTTTAATCCCAGCACTCAGGAGGCAGAGGCAGGAGGGCCTCTGAGTTTGCCGGCAGCCTGGTCTACAGAGGGAGTTCCAGGACAGCCAGGGCTATACAGAGAAACCAGAGAAACCCTGTCTGAAACCCCCCTCCCACCCAAAGAGCAAATGTATCAGAGAAGGAAAGGGCATTCCTCAGAGTCTTCCGCTCCAGGGCTCCTTGCCTCACACACACAAGGCCACCAGTGCTCACCCCAGGGCCAGAGCAGGTGTATCACAAAGGCCCTAGGGGTCTGTCATCCCCAGAAGAGGGACTGAGGTACACAGGATGAAGAATTGGAAGTGTCTGCAGGTTTGGCTGGCTCTTCTGGTCTCAGCCAGCACCCAGGCTGTAATCCATGCCTCAGGGTAGGAGCAGGTTTCTTTCTCACAGGGAAGATTTCCCTAGAACAAAGTCCAGGCTCTGTGCAAAGGTCAAAGGTCTCTCCCACCCACTGGCCTTTTTCTCCTCACCTTTGCTCCTGCCTCTGGCCCTTTACATTTGACACACCACGCCCTTCTCTTGCTGGCCTGTTCTTCCTACCATATATGGTAACATCTGATCTACTCTAGACAACCAGCTGGATCCAAAGCGGAAGGGCCAGGACCTGTGTCTAGAGCTCGCCACCCTCACAGCAGGGGGCACTACAGCCACAGCTCAGAAGAGCCTGGGGTAAATGCTCTCAACTCTCCTTAGCCTGTGACTGTGGGCCCAGAAGAGGTGACTAGCCTGACGGCGTGTCTAAGTGACACGAGGCTGGTACCCTGTCAGCTCCGGAAGACTGTATGAGACTGAATACGTTCTGAGGGAATGCAGGAATAGCTGCTTCCCTGCCTTCAGAGACAAGGTCCTGAGAAATAACAGGGCTGGAGAGAAACAAAACCTAAGAAAAGAACTCAGGAACATGACTGTGTGGCTGAAGCTATGTAGGGTGGGTGTGTCAGGCAGCAATTCCAACAGGGCAAGGCACCTAAACCCAGAATCCTCTGCCTAGGATGCTCCTTCAAGTCTGTGTTCAGACTCCAGGGCATCTCAGTTCATGCCCTCCAAACTTCTTCCTGAACTACAGGTGAGCATTCCACAGCCCATGACCCACACCCAGCTGCTGAGCTCTGGGGCCAGAGTCTGACATCTACTAAGCTAATGGCTACCACCTTTGGTGCTAATGTTCAATGAGTCCATGCTAGGATAGGGAGCAGTCAGTCACCCCGGGCTCGGGCAGTTGAGGAACAAGGCAGAATAGCTAGGTCCCAGGAGTCCTTGGGGACATACAATGGCCACAGGTAGTGGCAACTCTGAGCAATGGCTCTCCTACCAAATGGGAGGAAAAGACTGGTTGAAGGGCCTTCTCCAGGCTTAGCTCCATATGCACGGGAGAAACTGGACTATAACTGCACGGGTAAAGGGTGACAGCTCTCCACGACAACCAAAACACCCTGGAGCATTGGACGCAGAGACAATGGCACCTTCTTAGTGCTAGGTGGCTAGCTGAGCCTTATTCAATGTTATCTAAGCCACCCTGCAGTTGTTACCCTACATACAGGACAGGAAATGAGACCCCCCCCACCTCCACAGCTCATCTCACTGGAGGAACCTATCTCAGTGTTCAATAACCAGGTAAGGCAAGGCTAGTCTGCCTTACCTCATCTCCCCCTACCCTGGCTGGAAGAAACAGCTCGGAGAGCTCATTATTCTGTCCATTCAAGTAGGCTTCAACTTACCACGTGTTCAACAGAGGCCCCTTTCCGGAGAATGATGGCATCTGTGAAGTCTGGTCTCTCTGTAGGGAGATGGAGGCATGTCAACCAGTCTTTGCCTGTGCTGGATTGGGCTTCCTTTCCAATGGGGCACTGGCTACAGAGATCTTCTCCTAGCTTTGCTGCTTGGTATCTGGCATACACTCAGCATGGAACCTTGTGCTATGTCACTCTATCCCTCACCAGAACCCAGAGAGGAGTTGCTGGATAGGCGGAATGGGTGAACGGGCAGGGAGTGGGTGGATGCTGACGCCTAGGTGGGAAGCTATAGCTCTTCCCAGCTTACAAGGGCAGGGTTACCACAAACTGCTCAAGGTAACCTGGGCTATGTGAACACACGGGATGAAGACAGAGGAAGGGACCTAACAATGGGCCTGCTACTGGAGGGAAAGCAAGAGAACAAGAATGCCGTGGCCAGTGGCGCCCTGGTGCAGCTTCTGGATCAGCTAACCCACAGCTAGCATCTCTGCCACATGGGCTTAGGCCAAGCTCCTCTGCTCTAACAAACTGGCACGAGGACCTCTGGGTGGCACAGCAGGCTGATAGCCCTGGGAAAGCTGGGGGAGGTTCAGCCATTTCTGAGCTGTTGTTCTCAACTTACGCCCTCTCTTCTTGGTGTAAATGCAGGTGAGGGCCAGGTACTCCCAAAGCATCTCCAGCAGGTAGTCCAGGTTCAACTTCATACCGCAGCTGCAGGGAAGGTAGTGTCAGGCAGGTAGGGCCCTGAGGCTCAGAGGCTACAGTCTCTACTGTTGGTGAGTACTACCAAGGCCAGTGTGGCCCTGCCATCATCACTAGACACAAGCAGAATGTTATGATGGCAGCTGTGCCTCTGGTTACCCAGCATCATGACGAACAGAACTTAGCATCCCCCTGTGGCTCAGCCTGGTTATGTGTTATAGGGAATCTATGGAATCTGTTATAGGGACAGAGGCCTGTTGTATTGGGACTGTGGGCATGCTCACTTTTCCCTAAAGAGGACAGATAGGCTGCTTAAGGCCCAGGGCTACCCATAGGTATTTCAGAATACAGAAGGGAGAATCCAGGTTTTGGGACAGCCAGCCCTAGGTGACCCTGAGTGCTGTGCTAAGTACAAGCAGGGAGAGGTGTCCATCTCCCATACCGAGGATGAGTATGTCCTAGGCAGGAAGCAGAGGAGGGATGCTCCCCTTTGCAGGAGCTGCAGAGTCTAGGAGGCAACCCTCAGCTGTCACCTACTCGTCAGAACACTTGGTTTGATCGAAGAAGGCAAAGAAGCAGAGGACTTAATGTAAATCCCCTGAGAAGGAGCTCCCAGCAGGGTGGCACTGGGAAAGGAGCCAGTGACTGCTAGCCAGAGTCACCCTTCCTGCAACTCCTAGGCTTCAAACTTTCCTTTGGGAGGAGATGCTAGGTTATGTGAACTCACACGAGCTAGAGGTCTAGCTCTTTTCCGAGCTGAGGTGGCCAGCCAGCAGGCCTATCTCCAGTGGTGAGAACTCTCAGAAAGAAGGGACATGGTGGCACATGCCTGTAATCCCTGTACTAGGGAGGCAGAGGCAGGAAGATCTCTGAGAGTCTAAGGTCAGTCTGGTCTACACAACGAGCCCCAGGACAGCCAGGGCTATACAGAGAGACTGTTTCAAGATAGACAAACAAGCAATCAACACTCAGCAAGAAGAACATGGGGCAGGAAGCCACACTCTTACCTGATAACGACACTGTTGGGCTTTCGGGCTAGACGATCTACTTCTTCCATGGAGATCTGGTCGATTTTGTTGTACACCTGAGATTGGATAGTTGGAGTCAGGCCAGGAACATGGCCTCAAATGTTACACCTGCCCATGGGCCTACTCCCTTCAATGCTTCTGGCTAGAGGAGACCCCCTAAAAGGAAGGGCTAGGTGGGCTGGAACCCTGGTTCCAAACTCTTCATGCCTCTAAGACTCCAGCAGGTCACTGAGGCAGCGGAGGTGGGCTAGGGAGAACTCCAGCCCTCAGTTCCTCTCAGCAGACTACTGAGATGGGTGGGAATAGCGGGAGGCAGTTATCTGGGTCACTGCAATGCAAGAGATGCACTCAGAGGAAAAGTCACGTGGCTTGGGTCAGGGTGCCCCTTCCTCACAGGCAGCCTGGGCCGCCACACCACTTACATAAAGGCAGGGCATATACACTCGGTTGCCCACGATCACATCAATGAATTCATCTGGAGAGCAGTCTTCTCGGAAGAGTACTTCAGCATTGAAGATCTCTGAGTAGCTCAGATTAAGGACAAGCTGTGTATTGGAGTCCCCATGTATCTTTTAGTGAGGAACCAAGCAATAAAATGTAGTGACCATAGAGAATTGGTCACAATCTGCTTTTGTTCAAAGCTCTCATTTCTATTCTCAAAACCACAAAATATGAAAAACAAATTAAAAGATGACTTCAGCTTTGGCTGTCAGGCAGTGGAATTGCTCCTGAAGCCCAGGCTACTGTCCTGGAGCACCAAGGGGAAGATGGTGGTGCCATCCGGCACCGGCTTGGTCTGACTTCCTGGTATCTCTTGCCTCTGGAACCTTGGCCCATGCTCTGGCACCCGCTAACAGGTACATGCAGAGCTCCTGCTCCTTCTCCAACCCAGAGAGCCCCAGTTCTCAGGACAGTTTCCCAGAACGTCTTGTCTTCCTTCAGATGCCACCTGGCCATCTGGCCATCCACGAAGAGCCAGGAAAGCAGCTGCCAAGGATACTGTACTCATGCAGGATGAGCTGCACCAGCTTCTCCGAGCACTGTGTCAGCGTGACCGTGGAGTTAAATGAGATGCCGCCACCTTTCTTGGGCTGAACAAGAGAGGGGCAGGGAAAGCTGCTGATGAAGGGGCAGCAGCACCAGCCGCCATCCCTTGCTGAGGGCCCTGGCTAGTATGGGCATACCTTGAAGTAGATGTTAGGCTTGTGCTTGTTCAGACGAATACCCACAGACTCCAGCTCCTTCTCCAGCAGGGACCTAGGCAAAGTTCGAGCTTTCAAAGGCTGTTCCCAAGAAAGCCATATGGCTTCCCCACGGCCCAGGCAGCACTGCTTGCACAGAATGAAGCCAGCTCCCTCCCCTAGCCCCTTTCCTAGCAACCCAACAGCCCAAAGTTATAGTGAAGCTTCTAAAGCAGAGGCTAGACCATGCCTTCGTGGGAGCATGGAAGAGGGTGAGGAGCTCTCAGGGGCCTACTGCTAGGGGTAGGCTGGTGTGCCTCTGACAGTAGGGTGGGCAATAACCAAGGTTAGGCTGTGTCCCTTGTATCCGAGCCTAAGATCTCCAATCCTAGCTGGACAACACCTAGAGGAGAGGACACCTAGGTCTGGTGGTGCTAGGTTAGATACAGATCCCCTGAGCCAGAGACACATGGGACCATCACTGGCCCTGTGGGTTCCCCTGCCCTGTTGCACAGACCTCTGTACATCTCCCTTGGTGGCATCCAGCATCATGACGACAACATCGGCTGTGCGTGCTACAGCAATCACCTGCCGGCCACGGCCTCGCCCTGGACAGATAGAGGGAAGGATGTGCTTCAGTAAGAGGTGAGGCATTGTGACTGTGCAGCCTGAAATACCTTAGACTCCAGTTCCTCAAATACCCTCATCGTTCCTGTTAGAGTCCACCCTGTGCTATGATTTTCCTGGCACTTGGGGAGAATCTATGAGCTGTTAACTCATGGAGACTGGCTTTATTTATTCATATTCTTTGAGACAGGGTTCACTTACATAGCCTAAGCTGGTCTTGAACTCATGATCTTTCTGCCTCAGCCTCCTGAGTTCTAGGAATACAGGTATGTACCACCTTAGCCCAGCTAAGATTGGTTCTAGAAGTTACCACCTTAAGTGGAATGACAGGGTGATAATGACCTTTCTCCCCTTCCTGCCCAGCCAGGTTTCATGAACACTATTGCATTTGCTCCTTCACATAGCTGTGAATCCCGTACCTCTATGACCATTTTAAAGATTAGGAGACCATGGCGTAGCTTACATATATTCAACCACTGGACCAAGACCATAAAGTGAATATGGCACCAGCATCTGAACTGCAGTCTGTCCTGTCTGGAAAGTAAGGGTCCCAGGACTAGAGATCCAAATGTGATCTCCATGACACCCCCTCCATTTCAACACTCAGTGACAAAGCTCCAATCGCTCCAACCCGCCCCCCACCTGCCTGCCCTGCTCCCACCTTGTGCTGCTCCTTCAATGATTCCAGGAAGGTCCAAGAGCTGGATGTTGGCACCTTTGTACTAGGAAGCAGAAGAGAAGGGTGAGGCAGGGCTGGGCCACTGCGGTCAGGAGCCTGCCTGGGCCTAGGCACCTACAATAGGCCCAGGCTGGTACCAACTGGGGAAAAGTTTGGGTCTCATCACCTCAGCCTGGTGTAGACCACCACCTAAGAGCTGCAGCTGCCTGGAAAGGCCCACTGAGCACATTGCTGAGTAATTGATAAATCATGTGGAGCCACAGGCTCCAATACCTGCTACCCAGGCAAGCACGGCCTGAAGGCTGAAACTTTACAGGGGTGTAAAGAACCACAAAGTCAGCAATCAGGGATCCGAACCGGATGTGTAGGGGGCAGAGAACAGAAGGGCACCAGATAGAGCTGCCATAGATGGGCCAGATCTACTGGGACAAGCTGGAGCTCTAGGCCAGCCAGGCACTTCTCAGGTCCCAAGAGGGGCCAGTACTGCAGGGCGTCCCCACATGGGGCACCTCTCTCAGGCGCTCACACAGTGAGCACGTCACAAGTGTAAACACAGCACACCTCTTTTGGGTGGGGTCCAGCACACTCCACTTACTTCGATGACTCCAGGGATGCACGTCAGGGTGGTGAACTCGTACGATGCAGCTTCGCTGGCTGTAGAAGTCATCAGACTCAAGAAGGTGGACTAGGAGAGAGAGAAGGCTACTGCCCTAATGAATTTTGACTCAGACTCCTAGGCAAGTTCCTATGGAGCAAGGGGCTGCCTGGGCAGACAGAGAAAGCCTCCTTGACCTTAGCCTGGGGCCCTGAGTGCAGAGAGTGCCTGTCAGAGGAGGGCGTGGTCTCTAGACTACAAAAGTGGACTGGCACAGGAATCCACGCTCTTTGGAAGCCTCACACCTGTCTCAGGTGAGGGGCCTGGTTCCTAAGATTTCCCCTCCTGTACCAGCAGCCTTTCTCTGGTCCTACTGCCCTACTGAAGCCAGGATTCTGAGCTTGCTGCTGCTCTGGCCGTGTGATGGGAGTTTCATGTGGGCAGAGAAGCTGGTTCTGACAGTAGTGGCTGCCGCCATACCCAACAATGATGCTAGAGGCTAACTTTGGGTACATTCCTGGGTCCTAGATCAGATGGGTCACCCTGCAAAGCAGGTGGTATCTGCCACAGGACTCACTAGAGACATGGCTTTCTTTCATAGGCACACTAATTACAGAGGGGGAAAACAAAACAAATCATGCCATAGCAAGCGCTGAAGTGGCTGTTGCTTAGCCCCTTCCTTGGTGGACTGCTTTGTGATGGATTCGGGAGCTGCCCCAGCCCCTGGTGCAGACCCGGACTGAGCTTGCAGGCCTGGTTCTGAGCAGCCTCCTGCGTCCATCTTTGCTTGGCTCTATCATCTGTATACCTGTAGTCCTGCTAAAAGGTAAGTCAGCACCTTGGTCTTGGTTTCTGCAAAACAATTCTCCCAAAAAAGGAAGAAGGCGTCCTTGGAGAAATGGCAGCTCCTAGGCTAGGGTGGGAAGTTGATCAGAGCAGACAGGCCCCAGAGCCAGTCTGGGCTGGAGGAACACAACTGTGGGAGCATGCTGAAGCAGGCAAATAGTCTAAAAGCTAGGACTTCATACAAAACACCTAAGCAGCACTTCACCCAAATGTCAAGAACATCAAATTGGGCTGAGGCTATGGCTCAGTGGCAGGTGGCTGCTATCTCCAGCACTGAAGGGGATTTAAAAAAAAAAAAAAGGACCAGGGAATTAGCTGAATCAGTATAGCAAGGCAAACCTGAATACGATCCCCAGCAACCATGTAAAGAAGCCAGGTGTGGTCTTATAATCTCGGCACTAGTGGCTGGGTAGGGGATGGAGGTGAGGGAATCCCTGGGGTTGGGTCAGGAAGCCTAGCAAACCTGGCAAGATCCAGGCTAGTGAAAGATTCTGTCTTAAAAAACATGGTGGAAAACCCAAGAAATGACACCTGATGTTGTCCTAACCTCCACAGGTACACACATATATATGTGCACAAACACCCTCATGCACATGTACCTATGCACACATCAACATGTATAAGACAAAACTAAAAATCAGGACCAGATACAGTAGGCACAACTTTAATTCCAGCACTCAGGCAGCAAAGGCAAGCGGATCTCCGTGAGCTGGAGGCCAGCCTGGTCTACAAGAGCTAGTTCCAGGTCAGGCAGAGCTACATAGTAAGACCCTGTCTCAAAACAACATGGAAACAAAGAGTCAAAATCAAAGCATGCTGAAGCTGCCTAGAGTTAGGGAGATATGACAAGTGAATGAGATGGGGGAATCCAGGTTGGTAGGGAGAAATCAGCAGCTCTGAATCAAAGTCTGCACACAATGACAGCAGCTTGACATCAATACATGAGTTGTAACAAGGGTGCTGTCCTTATGTAACAAAGTTACCAATAAAGAAAACTGCTGTATAGACTGTGGGAACTCTTTGTAACAAAAAGTCCAAGATCATTCTAGTATTAAAAACATATTGGCTGGTGAAACAGGGCAACAGATTAAAGAGTATCTGCCACCAAGCCTGACAGTTCTACCCTAAGGACCCTGTCTCCTGACCTCCAAGGTGGCACGTGCCCTCTCCCACCTCCAATAAATCTTAAAATGTATTAAAACCTTATTTACTCCAGCAATGGTGCTTATTTCATCTTACTCCCACATAAAATGTAAGTCAATATGGACACTACATTAAATTAAACCACTTTCCAGAAGGAACTTTCTAGAAAACCCCACAGTGACTCCATCACTGTCATTTATGTCATTGGCTGAGTTGGAAGGTCACCTATTCCTGCTAAGGAGCAAGAAGAGGGGCCTGTAAGTCAGGGTGACAGTGAGGGGAGGGGAGGATGGCCATGTAGGTAGGTGACCTCTACTGTTCTCCCCAAGGTCCATGTGGACCATCACTGACCTTACCCACAGAGGGAAAGCCAATCAGTGCCACTCGGGCGTCACCTGACTTCATGACATCAAAGCCCTCTCCTTTAGATGAGGCTGATTTGGATGGTTCCAGGAGCTGGGCCCGATACTTGGCCAGTTTTGCTTTCAGCAGGCCCAGGTGGTACTCGGTGGCTGGAGGATGTAAAGCAGGACAGAAGTAAGAGTCAGGGTCACCGTCTGACGGGTCGGATGTGGACCCACACGGGGCCACGTGCTAACTGAGAATATCAAGACCAGACAACAGTCACCTGAAGGAGATCAGATGAGCCACCCTCTGCTTCAAAGGCCCCTTTTGCACCTTAATCTCTCACTGGGACCTGAGCACTCATGACAGTGGGTAAAGATGGGGGGGGGGCAGCACTAACGGTACCTGGGGCAAAAAAGAGATGATGAGGCTGTTTTCTGCTCACTCTGATGCTTTAGTCTTTACTGGCAGCTGCCCTAAAGCATATGAGCCAATTGTGAATAGTCAGGAAGTTCCTGGGTCCTTCATGACTGGTCACACATCCCAAAGATGTCCAGAGACAACCTCGGTGAGGACTGAAGGCCTCAGACCTGCCCTGCTTACCTAGGGACACAAGGCGTTGTCTGTGGTGCTAGAATTCCATGGATGCACCACTGTGTGCAGGAAGGGGACACTGTGGCACACACAAATTCACCATGCTGAGCTGCACTTCTGAGAGAATCCAGGAAACCATACAGCTTTCCTGTATTAGAGTGTCCTTCTCTGGACACCGAAGCAAAGGTATGGGTATCCTGTGCTTTGTTCTGACTTCCTGCACCCTGACAGCATTCACGAAGGGAAAAACATATTTTTTTCACTATAAATGGCTTGCCTTTTCTTCCTCCTTTAGAGTATTAGGAGTACCAAACTGTTTTCAAATTCTGGGGGGAAATGGGTCACATTATTGAGAAGGAATTCTATTTCAGGGGCTACAAAACCCTCAGGATAAAGGGGATATGGCTGAGGCTGAGAATCAAGATCTCACCTGTCCTTCCCGCCCTCTTCCACCCTTCTATGACCATCTATTGCTCTCAATATATTACAGAATTGAACAAACTGACCTTGTCCTTGCCTCGGGACCTATGAACCTGGTGTTGCCTCAGTCTCAATTCCACTCTGCCATTACTGGCTAGAAAAGTCACTTAGCCTTGTGCATCAGTTTATTATCGGCAAAATAGGAATGATAGCATCACTAACTCCTTTACCATATGTCTGCAAGACTCAGAAAAGCACCCGAGAACACTGCCTGGCAATCCCACCTCCTCTCTTTACTGACCTCCAACCCTCCCAGTTTGAGGTTCAGATTTGATGCTTCCTTAATGCTGTATATTTGGGAAGGTTTACTTTAAATAGTAAGGGCTCACTCTGAGGCAAGGGTTTTGCACATGTGAATTACAAGAGAGCAGGAGTTATTCCCATCTACAGATGAGGACATCGGGTCTCCAAAAGATGACATGACTTTACAAGGTTTCATAGCAAGTACGTAGTGGACAAACTCTCTGGTCCCTATTTCCTCCACACTGCGTTGGGGCCGCCTGTAGGTCTACCGGGGCAAGCTGCTTTGTGAGAGGTCTTCTTGCCCTTCTCAGCAGGAAGGCCCAGCAGCTAGAAGCCTAGGGCAAAATTCCCGGCATTGCCTTTCTGGGTCACAGGCTTAGTGTGTGCGCTGAGATATCCCTACTTGATCACCGAGTCCAGCACTGATCAGAACTGTCAAGAACCTAAAACCATACCGCGGCATGGGCCCGCTTGCACGCTTGGGCACTTTTCTGGCGATTCTCCGGCCTCCGAAGCAGCTCCAGCTGCTCTCTCATTTTACAGACAAGAAAAACGAGGAGGGTAGAAAGAGAGACCCTTCTGATCCAGCCCTCACCCTTGTTCTTCTGCGTCCGAGCGATCTCCTTCTCGATCTCCGAGATTTTCTCCAAGATCCCCATAGTTGCTGCTTCGGCAGAGATCCACGCTACCTACAGCTTACAGCGCTGGGAACTCAGGTCTGACGCCGGAGGCAAAGCAGCCAGAACTAGGAAGTGCACCGAGAACGGAGTCCTCCTGAGGGCCTGGTGCTGCGAGATTCGGAGTCCGGGCAGACCACGTGGAGAGCAGATACTATTCGTTCCTCCCTCGCTGAAGTTCGATGTGGCAGGACCTACAAGAACGAGTGTGCAAAGCAGAGAGGGACGTGAAGTGGGACCCTTTTTACTCTTTGATAGTGAAAGAAAAGAAGCTGGGCAGAAAGTCTTTATGGCTCCCATTTTGTAAAGGCGTTGAAAGAGGGTTGGGCCGTCTAGCCTTCTGGAGAAGCCTGTACTCCAAACACTCAGGGCAGGAAGATTGCTGTTAGTTTGAGGCCAGCTGGGTTGCATAGCTAGTAACAGTCTCGGAGAGTAAAAAAAGCAAGCAAACAAAAAATAAAAATGGGGCTAGAGAGATGGTTCAGCTATTAAGCGCATTTATTACCAGTCTTGTTTTGGAGTAGTGTGTATGTGTGTGTGTGTGTGTGTTAGTTTTATTTAATATGTGTTTTGCCTGCATGTATGTATGTACACCATGTGTATGCTTGATGCCAGTGGAAGATGGACCAGCAGATCCCCTGGAACTATAGTTACAGATGACGGCGAGCAACCATGTGGGTTCTGGAAAGGACCGGTCCTTCAAGAGCAAAGTGCATGGGCTCACTATTCTCACTTGCATTGCATTTTTCAAATCAAATCGCAAATTATGCAAAGTTTTCAACTCAAGGTGCACAGGCTATTGAGTGACAGTGCCAAGACCAGATGAAACGCTGGCTGTAAACTTCGAGTCTGTTGACCCTCAGGGTAATGTAGTCGATGTGTGTGATGCGTCTGCCATAGATTTAAGTATGTACCATACTCAAGGACCATAAATTTGTATGATGTTTTGGGTGGTATCAAAAGGTGATGGAGCATTTTGAAAGCTGGGTTGGTTGGTTGGTTCATGCAGATGAGGAAACCTGAAGAGCCCAGGCCCAAGTCTTCAAGTCCCTTCTGCCTCAAATTTCCTTTTTTAAAAAATTAGCATACAAAAAACAGGTTACATTATAAGATTTTAAAAGATTTATTTTCTGTGTTAGAGTGTTTTGCCTGCAAGTACATGTGTACCATATGCATGCCTGATGCCTGCAGAGGTTGGAAGAGGGCATCAGATTGCGTGGACCTGGGGGGATGGTTGTGAGCCACCATGTGGGTCCTGAGTCCAACCTGGGTCCCCTGCAAGTGCAAGCACTCTTAGCCACTGAGTCATTGCTCCAGCCCCCCTAACATTTCCACTCCTATAGCTGTGTCTTCCTCCTCTTTTCTTCCCTTCCTTCTACTACTTCCAACTACTTCCTGATACGGCTGCTAGAATCTCTTACCACCACCTTGTGCCCACAGAAGTAAACATTCTTTGACCTTACAGTTGGGGAAAATGGCTCGTCCAAGAGTACTACCATCTTCTCTGCTGTCTGCTTTCATGATGATCCCATGGCCCCTTAGATTTTTGTTTCATTTTGTTTTGGCTGTTTTGCCTGTTTGCTGGCTGGGCCTACCTCAAGGTCAAAGGAGAGGCAGATAGCCTTCCTTTTGAAGATCTGCGTCCTTCAAAGCCCAGCCTAGGAAGCCAGCTGTGATTCCTGCTGTTCCTGTAGCTTGTGGATCTGTAAAGATGGGGTTGGTTTGCATAGGGAGAGGCCACTACTACTCTATGTAGATGTTTGTCTTGTCCATCAAAAGGTACTGTCAGCAAGGTGAAAAGCTCTGGAGAACATTGCAGAGCTGATAGAGTTAACAACATAACAACCCATCAAAAGCTGGACAAAGGAGAGACACAGGTGCTGGGAACCGAAGCCAACACTGGTGCGGATGTTATCAACCAAGTCACAGCTCAGTCTCACGTAAAATATATTTCTGTAACATCTCAGCAAAAGCCTCTTACATGTGATTTTTCAGAAGCAATCCCCACCTCCAAATGAAAAACAAACCAAGGGCCCACTTCTGGGTTACCTTCAGCACAGGGACACCTGCTTCATGTTTGTCCCCTATGTGACAGAGCCACACACTGCCTGTCATCAGAGGCACACTGACTGCTCTTTGCTATTACCCTTCTGTTGCTCTAACAGGGTCAGAAGCAGTCAGTGGTCTTTGATTTCCTAGAATCAGCTTCTGCCTGCCCCTCCCCCATCTGCTTCCCAGGTCACTTTTACCGATTCTTCCTCCCAATCCACAAGTTTCTAATGCCAGGGAGTCTTGGAGCTTAATTCCCAGTCACCCGCGATTCCTTAGTGATCTTGTCCTGTCTCAGAGGTTTCAGTGTCCCATATGGGTACCGACAGACACCACAATTTGCTCCCATCCAGGTATTTCTTTTCTGGTGAGTTTCTCTGCACTGCATGTATCTGCCAACACCTGAAAGTCTGGTGTTTCCCTATATCCACAGAGGAACACCTGTTCTTGACTGCAGGCCTGCTCCAGCCATGATTTTGTATGTGTATGTATGCTGAGGCCGGAGAACAACCTCAGATGTTCCTCAGGCAGCATCCACCTTGTGTGAGACAAGAGTCTGAATGGATTGGAGCTTGTCAAGTAGGTTAGGCTGGCTGACCAGCGAGCTCCAGAGATCTGCTCATCTCTCCTCCCCAGCACTGGGACTATATAAGTATGTGCCACCATATCTTCATTATGTAGACCCCAGGCTGGCCTCAAACTTAGAGATCTGCCTGTCTTTGCCTTCAGGGTACCAGTACCATGATTAAAGAAGGCATGTGTCACAATATCTATAATTTCTTTGTTTGTTTGTTAACATGAGCTCTAGAGGTGAGACTGATGCTTTCAAAGCAAGTTACTTTTGTTTTCTTTTATTTCTCGGGTAAGAGGGTTGGTTCCAAGACAGGGTTTCTCCGTTTAGCCCTAGCCATCCTGGAACTCACTCTGTAAACCAGGCTGGCCTCAAACTCACAGAGACCCAGCTGCTTCTGTTTCCAGAGTGCTAGAATTGTGTGTGTGGCACCATTGTCCTGCATGCTACTTCTTCAACTGAGCCATCTCCTCAGCCCCTAGCTAAGACTTTTGCTCCCCAGAGATTATTTCCATTTTCTGTCATGCCCCCAGCTAATCCCTTTCCCAGCCCCTTTGTAGTTAATGGGGTTGAACTGCCAGAAACAATGTCACCTCCTCCTTACTGGGCCACCTGATCCTGTGCCTGCCCAGGAATGTGAAGACTGAATATGGCTGCAGATATCTGCCCAGTCCTTGCTGGGTGATGAGGACTTATAAATAAACTGGTTAGGTGGAGCCACTAAGAGTCAAGGGTCTATCTACCCCATAGCAGATAACTATTGTTAGAAGACAAGAAACTTCTCTATGGGGGCTGGAGAGATGGCTCCAAGGGTAGGAGCACTGGCTGCTCTTCTAGAGAACCTGGATCCAGCCGGGCGATGATGGCACATGCCTATAATCCCAGCACTCGGGAGGCAGAGGCAGGCAGATCTCTGTGAGTTTGAGGCCAGCCTGGTCTACAAGAGTTAGTTCCAGGACAGGCCCCAAAGCTACAGAGAAACCTTGTCTCAAAAAACCTAAAAAAGAAAAGAGAGAGAGAGAGAGAGAGAGAGAGAGAGAGAGAGAACCTGGATTCAGTTCTCAGCACCCATATGGTGGCTTGCATCCATGTATAACTTCAATCTTAGGGGCTCTGATCCCTTCTTCTGGTTTCTGTGGGCACCAGACATGCATGTGGTACACACACATATGTGCAGATAAATCACCTATAACATGAAATAATTAAGCTTTCTTTTCTTTAAGATTTATTTATCTATCATGTATACAGTGTTCTGCCTGCACGTGTGCATGAAGACCAGAAGAGGGCATCAGATCTCATTACAGATGGATGTGAGCCACCATGTGGGTGCTGGGAATTGAACTCAGGTCCTCTGGTAGAGCAGTCAGTGCTCTTAACAGCTGAGCCATCGCTCCAGCCCCCATGAAACAATTTTTTAAAACAACCTTCTCTATGTCATTGACTTGCTTATGCTGTCACTGTCACCCTCACAAGCTAAAATCTCATGAGGCTACCACAGTAACAACTGTCTCCTCCCTGTTTCCAGGCCACGAACCTTGGGCTCACCTTTGGCTGCTTCTGCTGCTATGCTGTACTCAGTTGGGCCAGCAAACCCTTTCAGCTCTGTCTTCAAAGCATACTGATACGCACAGGGCCACTCACCATCTTACTGTTCCCTCTAGCACATCTCCCTGGGGCTTCGGCAGCCTCCTGGTGGGTCTCTGCTTGTCCTCTGGCCTTCCTATAGTCTGTCTCCCACTGAGCAACCAGCAGGGTCCCTTGCCCAAAGCCTGCTCTAATGTCTCCTCCCATCATCCAGTAGAAGCCAAGTCAGTCCTATTGGGTATAAGTTAACTCGATTCGGGAAATAACCAGGCCAGCTTAAAGAATAGTTTTACTTGTTATAAGGGGAAACTCACGTCACAAGAATGGGAAGTCCAAGTTCTGCTGTGTCCCGCGGGAATCGCCTAGAGAGCGAGCACCTGGTCCGTCCCAGTTTTTCTTCCTGGGCTCCAGGTAGCCACGTGTCAACTAGGTTCCACTTCTTAAAGATGATTGGTTAACAAAGCTTCCCCCCCCCCTCATCACTATTGTAGCCACAGGCAAGATCCTTGGGACCTGACACTTATAAATGTAAACACCTACACTTTGCACAGACTCACCTCTGTCCTTACCTCTACTGCTTCCGTCCCCTGGCTTCTGTCTCAGGACCTTTGCTCTGACTCTTATTCCTCCACCCCCATCCCCAGACAGGGTTTCTCTGTAGCTTTTGGAGCCTGTCCTGGAACTAGCTCTTGCAGACCAGGCTGGCCTCAAACTCACAGAGATCCACCTGCCTCTGCCTTCTGATTAAAGGCGTGTGCCACCACCGCCTGGCACCTGACCATTACTCTCCTGCTTCATGACCTCTGTGTGGATAGTTTCCTCTAGAATGCTCATGCCATACGTCAGCCTGGCTTGATCTCTTTGTTCTAGGTTTTTATTCAAAGATCATTCAGACATCACGGGCTTAATAAGGCTTGGACTGACCATATCCTTAAAAAATGCATCCACACCCTGCTCCCGCTGGTACCACCTATGTTCTCTGCCCTGCCTTTTCCTGTCCTCTACTATTTCTCACTTACTTCCCTCATGTGATAGAACTCCCTTATTATGGCGTCTGTTCTGTATGTGTTCTGCAGACCAGAAGCATTCATGGAGTCCCCATTCTGCTGAGTCACTGATGCAGCCCGAACACAATACAGTGTTCATGTGTTCAGTGCTCCGAAGAACCAGCCAAAGGCAAGAGAGCCTTAGGACAGGAGCCGGAATGGAAAGAAGCGTCTGCTAGAGCTTCCACTTCTGATGAGTGGATGCTTTCTAGGACTCTAGTCACACCCAGGACAAAGACCCCAGTGCTATCCTTCCATCCTTTCTTCTTTTTTCTTACTTTTTTTAAAAAAAGATTTATCTATTTATTTTGTATACAGTGTTTTCTGCCTCTATGTGTGCTTGCACACCAGAAAAGGGCACCAGATCTCTTTATAGATGATTGTGAATCACAATGTGGTTGTTGGGAATTGAACTCAGGACCTCTGGAAGAGCAGTTCTCTTAACTGCTGAGTCATCTCTCCAGACCCCAGTGCTATTTTTTTTTCTGTGCTAGGGATGAATGTGTCTACATATGAGTGTGTGTGTGTGTAAAGGATAAAATTTTTTGGTTATCTTTTATTTTGTGGTGGAGTGTGATGTGTAGAGGTCAAAGAACAACTTTGGGAGTCAGTTCTCCCCTTTTATCATGGTCAGGCTTGGCACAAGCACCTTTACTCACTTATTAATCTCTTTGGCTCTCCACCTTATCTTTTGAGAAAATGTCTCATTGAAACTGGAGCTTGCTGTGCTAGGCAGTGGTGGTACATGCCTTTACTACCAGCATGGGAAGGCAGAGGTAGGTGGATCTCTGAGTTTGAGGTCAGCCCAGTCTACAGAGTGAGTGAGTTTCAGGAGAGCCAGGGCTAAACAGAGAAACCCTGTCTCAAGAAAACAAAGAAAGAGGAGAAAGAGGAGGAGGATGAAGAGGAGAAGGAGGAGGAAGAAGATGACAACGACTGGCTGGTTGGCAAGCCCCAGGGATCCTCATGTCTCCTTCTACGCAGTGCTGGGATTATAGGGTCATGATGGTTTTATGTGGATGCTGGGGATCTGAACTCAGGTCATCATCACACTCCTGTGCCAAGCACTTTCCTGACAGAACCATCTATCTCCCTTGTCCCCTGTGTCTCTGTACTATGCTGAGGTTTCACTGCCAAAAGCTTGTATGCCTTCCACTCACAAGTCTGCATTTAATACTCTTTTTAACACCCTATGCCCTAGAGCAGTGGTTCTCAACATGGTTCTTCACAAGTTGGTGACCCAAACCATAAAATTATTTTCATTGCTATTTTATAACTATAATTTTGCTAGTTATGAGTCCTAATGTAAATATGATATGCAGGGTATCTGATATGTGATCCCAGTGAAAGGGTCACTTAACTCCCAGAGGCCAAGACCCACAGGTTGAGAACCATTGCCCTGGTGCCTTTATGTTCAATGGGACTCGCACCATCATTTGAAAACTTGGTTGCACGCCAGAGTTATGGTGGGAGCTTCAGGAAGATCAACGGGTTGCATTCAGCCCAACACAGGGCTGTTGGACTAGAGATTTAAAGTCGAGAAGACAAGGTCTCACTATGATGACTGAACTGGTTTGGAACCTGTGGGCTCATGATCCTTCTGCCTTAGCACCCCAACAGCTAGTGTTATGGGTACACACTACTGCACACAGTTTGACATAAGGATTTAAAATGAACTCCAGGGTGGAATGCAGCCAGGTTTGAGCAGCGTTGCTTCATCATGCCAGCTCGAGCAGCTGTGGAGAGATGAAGCCAGCCGAGACAGCAGAAGGGAAAATGGCAACAATAAACTTTAATTTATTTAGCAGATACTTTTCTACAAATGAGAAGCTTCTTATGTTTTCCTGTTATGAACAAATAAGGGAGTTTCAACCTTGAGATGTTTTTGAAGAAAATGTGGACAGAGAGCTGCACAAGAGCACTCAGTTCCAGACTCTCTGCTTCTAGCATCAAGACCAGTTGCCTTTTGAATTTTTTGTTTTGCTTTTAACTATATTATTTTATGTGCTATTCTGCCTGCATGTATTTTTCGTGCACCACATGTGTGCCTGGTACCTGCAGAAGAGGGTGTTGGATCTGGAACTGGAGTCACAGACAGTTGTGAGCATCATGTGGGTGCTGGGACTCAAAGCGAGGGTCTCTGGAAGAAAAGCCTGTACTCTTAATTGCTGAGACATCTTTCCAGCTCATTTCATTTTGGTTTGGAGGCACCAGAGGTAGACTTCTGCCATGGTCACCCGCTTCATGCCTGAGCAACACCTATGCCTTCCTTCTCAGGTGTGCTTGGGTCAGTGCAGACAGAGCTCATGCTTGTAATTTTCCTTTGTCTTTGCAAGCATTTGGATTTACACTTATAACAGAATTCTCACATTCTGTTTTTCTTACAGAGGCCTCAAACCAGGACAGACAAAATGTTAAAATTTTGGTATTTAAGAATTGAAGCCAGGCAGTGGTGGTGCAAGCCTTTAATCCTAGCACTTGGGAGGCAGAAGCAGGAGGATCTCTTGAGTTTGGGGTCAACTGATCTATAGAATGAGTTCCAGGACAGCCAGCACTACACGGAGAAACCCTGTCTCAAAAAACAAAACAACAACAACAAAAAGAATAGAGATATGTAGGGCAGGAAAGATAACTCAGTGGTTAAGAGCACTCTTGCAAACAACAACAACAACAACAAAAAACAATTAAAAAAAAAGTTAGGTGGTGCTGGCACATACTTTTAATCCCAGCAGGGGGATCTCTGTGAGACCAGCCTGGTCTAGAGTGAGTTCCAGGACAGCTGGATCTACATAGAGAAAACCTATCTTGAAGAACCAAAACAAATAAACAGCAAAAATCTAAAACAACACAAAAAACAAAACCAACCTGAAATAAGAGCGCTCCTGCTCTTGCAGAGCACCTGGGTTTCGTTCCCAGCACCCACAAGGTGGTTCACAACCACCTGTAGCTCAAGTTTCAGGGGATCTGATGCCCTCTTTTGATCTCCTTTGCTGTGGGATAACACTTTTGTACAAGATAAGTATTTGTCACTGGTATTGATTTAGTAAAATGCTGATGGCCAGTAGCCAGGCAGAAAGTATAGGCAGGGCAACCAGACTAGGAGAATTCTGGGAAGAGGAAGTAAGAGGAAAATGCCTCACTGAGAAAAAGTACTAAGCCACATGGTTAAACATAGATAAAAATTATGGGTTAATTTAAGTTGTAAGAACTAATTAATAATAAGCCTGAGCTAATACACCAAACAGTTTATAATTAATAAAAACCTCTGTATGTTTATTTGGGACTGAATGGCTGTGGGACCAGGCAGGGCAGGAACTATATTACAACACCGTTTGGGCGATGGCTCAGGCATATTTCCAGCTAGCTCTTACATCTTAAATTAACTTATTTCTTTACATAGGCACTTGGTGCTATGAACTATCATATTAGCATTGCTTTTAAAGTGTTCCTAGTGCTTGAACAAGTGTCTTTAAGCACATTCTCTTTGTAGGGATACCATATTCAGCCTAGATATTGGGGGGAGGGCCTTGGTCTTGCCTCAAAGTGATGTGTCAGACTTTGTTGACACCCCATGGGAAGCCTTACCCTTTCTGAGGAGTAGATGGGGGAAGAAGGGTGGGGCAGGAGGAGGGGAGGGAGTGGGAATGGGGATAGCTATGTAAAATGAGAAGATTGTACTAAAAAAAATCTTAATAAAAAAAGAGGAAAAAAATTAACCCATTTCTACTAATCTGTGTATTGCCACGAGGCTGTGGTTTAGTTCTGGTGTCTTTCTCCTTCAGCAGCTACATAGCATCTGCCTGGTTACACCTTATTTCTCCCGAAATTCAGTTTAGTTTTCCTGCCTACCTATATTCTGCCCTGCCACAGGCCAAAGCAGCTTATTTATTAACTGATGGAAAAGAACATATTCACAACATACAGAGAGAATTCCACATCACTCTATATGACAGGCATGTATATAGTATACATACATAAAAATATTTTTTTTAAAACAAATTGAGATATACGTTGGAGAGACATAGGCTCAATGATTAAAAGTCCTTGCTGTCCTTCTAGACGACCTGAGTTTGGTTCCTAGTGCCCACAATGGGAGCTCACAACTGCCTGCAATGCCAGTGCCAGGGGCACTAATGCCCTGTTCTGGCCTCCATGGGCACCCATATGCATGAACATACACATAAAAATAATTTTTTAAATTGAGATACTAGAAAGGTGCTGTGGAGCATATCTGTAATCTAAGCACTTGGGATGAGGACAGCTTGTCTACACCACAGCGAAATCCTGTCCCCCACCCTCCTACTCCCAAAACTGAGACACTTAGTGGCACAGCAGTGCACACATCTATAGTCCCCGCTACTCAGGAGGCTGAACCCAAGAGTTTCGAGACCAGCCTGGGCAACTGGAGAGAACCTTGCAAAACCAAACAATTGCACTATCAGAGGATTCTGCTAGCTGTCCCCCACTGTTGATCCTTTCCTTCAGGGAAGGGGGCCTGCTGCATTCCGTGCCACCTTCATATCAGCATGGTGCACTTTACATAGCAACTGTGGGGAAATATTTCCTAACTGTAAAGGTGTGTGTGTGTGTGTGTGTGTGTGTGTGTGTGTGTGTGTGTATTTTTTTTGAGGGTTTCTCTGTGTAGCTTGACTGTCCTGGAACTCACTCTGTAGACCAGGCCGGCTTCAGACTTAGAGATCCGTCTGCCTCTGCCTCTGGAGTACTGGGATTAAAGGTGTGCACACTGCCTGGTTTAAGATGGGAATCTTGCTTTGTGGCCCACAGTGACCATCAATGTAAATTTCCTTGGCATTCCAGTTTAAAATTTAGATCTGAACATTTGAGATTGTTTCCTAGAAACGTGAATGTTCTGGCCACAGCCTAATGAGGTAATACTGAGTGTCCTGAGTTATGGACTCAGACATGGTATAGAAATAGAAATCGAGGAGCAGAGCCTGCTGCCAACACCCAGCTTTAGCACACTGGTGCATGTCTTCCAGCAGCTTTAAGACTGTGTACTTCCCTCAGCAACATGGGCAGCCTGAAGGCAACAATTGACTAACTCTATTAGTGATCCTAACACCAATAGCATCAGATTGGCTCATCTGCATGCTGTCTCAGTACTGACATGCCAAGAAAAGGCTTCCAGATTTTTTTTTTTCCGAGACAGGGTTTCATTGTAATATTAGAGCCTGTCCTGGAACTAGCTCTTGTAGACCAGGCTAGCCTCCAACTCACAGAGATCCGCCTGCCTCTGCCTCCCAAGTGCTGGGATTAAAGGCATATGCCACCACCACCTAGCGGCTTCCAGATTTCTAAGGTAGTGCAGAGACTAACAAAATGGAGAGAAGACATAAGGCTAGAGTGGCTGGCTGAAAACTGTCAGGATCTCAGTCTACTCTACTGTATAAAAGTATTTTTTTAATTTTTTTTGCAAGCTGGGAAAAGCCTTGGAAGATCTACCTACCTACCTACCTACCTACCTACCTACCTACCTACCTACCTACCTACGGTTTTTTGAGACAAGGTTTCCCAGTAGCTAAGGAGACAGTCCTGGAACGCATCTCTAGACTGATGTGGTATGTCCTTCTGTATATATGTTGCTTTTACTGGTTGATGAATAAAGCTGTTTGGGCCAATGGCTTAGCAGAGTAAAGCCAACCTGGAAGTCAGAACGGAGCTATATATAGAGAGAAGGCAGAGTAAAAGAGATGCCACGTAGCTGCCGAAAGACACAGACGCCCAGAGCCTTTACCAGTAAGCCACAGTCTTGTGACAAGACACGGATTAATAGAAAGGGGCTAATTTAAGATGTAAGAGGTAGCTAGGAATACGCCTAAGCTATCAACCAAGCAGTGTTGTAATTAATATAGTTTCTGTGTGATTATTCAGGTCTGGGCAGCCAGGAACGAAAGAGCAGTCTTCTATAGTAGACCAGGCTGGCCTCCCGAGTGCTTGGATTAAAGGCATGCACCACCACCTGGCAAAGACTCAAACAAGCAGCTTTTGACTCTGCCGTGAGGGAGGACTGCACCATCTAAGTGGACTCCCAAACAGCAACACCTATCAGGCATCACCCATTCAGCACAGGTTAATAGGTGAGTTATTCCTGGAAATAAGAAGGGAGCCACCCTATACATTTATCAGGGAGAATTCAAATGGCAGGGGCATTTGAAAATCGTATGGGGGGTTTGAAGAGATAGCCCAGCAGTTAAAAGCATTTGTCTTAAGCCAGGCGTGATGGTGCACACCTTTAGTCCCAGCACTCTGGAGGCAGAGGCAGGTGGAGCTCCGAGAATTTGAAGCCAGCTTGGTGTATAAATTGAGTTCCAGGACAGCCAAGGCTGTTATACAGAGAAACCCTGTCTCAAAACAAAAACAAAACAAACAAAAACAAAACAAAAACACTAAAAACCAAAACCCCTAAACAACCAAACACCCCCCAAAACTTGTTTTTGCAGAGGACCTAGGTTTCATTGTTAGCCACATGGCCTCTCACAACCACTTGTAACTCCAGTTTGAGGGGAATCCAACACCTCTTCTGGTGTCTGTAAGCAGTAGGCACCTATGGTATACATACATGCATACAGACAAAACACATACATATCAACAAATCTGAATTAAAATCTTATTAGAGAAACTAAGGCAAGAATTTATAGGACACACCAGATTGATGAAAGGGTGTCATCTCTCACCTGAACCCCAGTGAAGGTCACCTGTGACCCGTACCAATGCACAAGAACTGAGACTCCCCAACCTGACTCAGTATGCCTGCTGCTCATCCAGTATACTGTCTGCCCATCCACTTGAGCTGACCTGCTGTCTCCTGCTCTGAATGTGGTTCAGCCTCTCACCTCACAGAACTCAGTGGCAGCTCCTCTGGGTACTGATCTGTTACCTTATCAGTATGCTCTTTCTGCCTACTTCTGCAGCAGCTCAAGTTCTCTTCATTCTGCAGCCCATGTATACACACATAGATATATCCACTATGGGATGTGAGCTTAGTACTTAAGAGTGAAATAAAGAACCTGCATTTGCCTGGGTCAGCAACCGAGGTAGGATTTATGACAAATTACTGTCATGAAAACCACTAAATCTTGTGAATTTATTGTCATCCAGTGAATCCTGACACTGTGAAGATACATGCATTCATCTATGTGCATGGCATAGCACACTCATGACAGTGGTGTGCCTCTGTAGCTACAGGGCCACAACAGAACTGGTTTCTCCTAATGGAACCGTTTGACTTAGAAATTGGACACACACTGCTTAAATACCTTTATTATTTTTTTTAAAAATTATTTAGACATTGATAGCTCTGCAAAATACTTCTCCCATTGCAAATCTTCTAACCCTTTCCACAGGTCTTCCATAAAGAAACAAAATATTCATACTTTGCGCCCATTCAAATCTAATTTTTAAAAAACATTTAAGATTCAAAATCAAGTATTTTTCCTCCCCAGAACTTGTTAGTAATTTTAAACCACAATGTAACATACTTAATGGCATTTCTTTTTAAAAATTAGCTTATCAGTGACTATTTTATGAGGAAAAAAGATCCATTCAAGGCCTTAGAGAGAATATAAATCCCCTGCTTCTGAAAGCAGACGACACTGAGAAACAAATTGGCGTCCAACTTCACACTGCTAACAGAGCCAGCACACGACTGACTTCCTACTTAACGTCAGGAATGGTCTCCTTCCTTCTGGACTGCAGCTGAAATGCTGGACAATCTTCAAACGGATGATGGCTAGAGGATAAAGCAGGGCACGGAGGGCAATGGCTGGCCACAGCAGTGGAGCCTTCTGAGTGGAGGGTGAGACCAGCCAGACCGCTAGTCCCTGCCTGGGGCTGGCTTGCTGGAGTAGACGACAGTAGGAAATTTGCAGTCTGCACTTATTTCTCAGTGTTAGATACAAGTGTCAGTCAAAGATATTGCACAGTACCAGAGGCATGTAAACCACCAAGATAGCTTGGGAAAGTTACAGATGGAGACAAGTGCCCAGAGGTCCTTAAGGAACAGAAAAGGAAAAATCTTTGTCCATCAGGTAGGAGTTACTAAATGAAACATGCTTATTCCTGCCCAATGCTCAGGGGCAGACTTCTAAGCAGCAAGTCTTCAGTAGGGTTTGAAGGCTGCCAAAGGCATCCTTCCTTCATTTTCTAAGTACAACTGGAACACTTCCCTAGCTAAAAGAGAGAAAGGAGCAGGGTGTAGTGGCTCACACCTTAACTCTAGTACTCCAAGCAGTCAGGTGGATCTCTGTGAGTTCAAGGCCAGCCAGAGTTACAATGAGAACCTGACTCCAAAGAGAACAAAAGAAAAAAGGATATGTATGTGTGTGTGTGTGTGTGTCCCTAAGCTACAATCTGGCCTGCCCAGCTTACAAGAGAAACTGTTCATTGATGCACTACTTGAGCTGTACACAAGCCCCAGGTTCAGGCTGACTCCACCTACTGCTGAATGATACTTGCATGGTACACACAGGGTTGGCTGTCATGGTAGAAAGGACAGGCAGAGGAGTTGAGTGCTGCAGGGATAGAGTCAGCATTCAATCGTTAGTGTTGGCCCTCAGCGCAACTGCAGCGATGGTGCCCCTTGGGTATAAGCCAGGTTTTTCTCAAGAGAGTCAGTCACTGAATGCTCAGCTGAATTTTGAGGTCTTTTGTTTGGAGATGAAATCTAGGCTCACTTGAGACTGACCCTAACTCCTGGGCTCAGGCTTTTGCGTAGCTGGCCTATAGATGCATTACTGAGCCCAGCTTGCTGCTTTTCAAGGATAAGGAACGATGTGATTCAGTATTAGCAATGGACTTCTACCTAAGTCTTGGGATTTATTTTTATGGTTTCTAGGCCCTGATTTTACTGAATGGGTAAGTTGTACACTGTTTGCAGTCTTAAGACTACAGATATCACAAGTACCTGCTAGTTCCTTTCCTCACTTCTGCTCTTTTAAGGCTCCCTGAACAGTCAGTATTAGTAACACACAGCACAGAATAAGGATAGTCAACCTGCTCCCCTTGGTGCTCCTCTTCCCAGTCTTGGGAATGGAAGCTAGGTCCTCATATATGACAAGTCAGTGCTCTATCGGCTGCACTCCCGGCCCTGATGCTGTATTTATTTTAAAGCTTTTTCCTCTTGTGTTTGAACCTGTAAACCACCAGAATTCCCCCAAACCCTGACCATATCTGTGAACTACAACTGATGCCAACCTATAAGCTTTTTAAACATTTAGAAAAACCAAACCAAACCAAACCAAACCAAAACGCTCCCCTCCCCCACACTTTGGCACATGAGCCTCGAGTTATTTGAGCGCATTTATCTTTCCTGCCCACCCCATCTCGACATTTCCGTCATCCTTTCCGGAAAATGGAGACCCTTCTGCCTCTGGAAAAGGTTGTCATGACACACTGATGTTTTAAGTAGCAAAAGGAGGAGGCACAAATGCTCAACTGGCCCCGGAAACAGTTCTTGTGTTTAGCACTGTAATTTATGCAATGCTGAGAAACTTTTGTACCAGATGACTTGTTTTAAAACTGCTGGTTGATTAAATATACATATAGACATAGATATAAAAATCACTAAGTCAACATTTGCTGTTTTCAATGTGAAAACGATAAAATGTAATTCGGAATAATTGTGCATTTGCCATAGGGTCCTTGTTAAAGGTACCATAAAAATAATAATTTTGTAATAAAAAACTCTTTTATTTTAGTATTGCCCTCCAGTTCAGAAGTTTGGAGCAAATTTACTAAGAAAACAGTTTGGGAATCTACTCCCACCAGGGATCTGGAAGCCTTAAATTTAGTGATCCCCGACAGCAGGCCCAGGAAACCCAACAGCCATGTGCAAGTCTTGTACTGTTAGCAGTACAGGGCTCAGCAGAGCCCCCAGGCCCACAAAACATCCCAACTGGACTCAAACACTGATGGGGCCCCACCAGGGTCCCCTCCTCATCTCATTGGTGATAGATGCTGGGCCCAGTCAACTCCTCACATAGAGTTTTGGGGCACAAGGTGCTGGGCTCTGCCTTTCCTTGGGTTACCAAACAAGCAACTGGGGAAGGAGTAGGGCCTGGGTGGGGACCACTGAGCACCAAGGCTGAGGTGACCCAGGAGCTGACCTTCCACTCAGCTAGAGGCAGGCCGAGGACAGATGGTGATGAAGAAGTTAGCTGTGCAGGAAGGAAGTGCATTTAAGGTTGCTCAGAAACAGATGGTGAACACAATGCCACGGAGAGGAAGGAGGGTAGGAGGTGGACAGCTCCCTCTGCCTGCCTGCAGGTCGGCCATGTGCCTTGGGTCCTGTAGGTTAGCATTCATGCTTTCTGATGAAGTCTGCTCGTGAAGAAGCAGGAACACACCTTTCCTGGTTCTGGCAGGTACATAATTCCCTTGGCAAAGCTCTTTGTTGCCAAGCTCAGTTTTATTTGGACAGTGTTCTGAACCACTGTCACCGGAACTCATAGATGGGTGCACTGTGTTCAGGAACATGGGTCAGGTTGAGGGACTGATACCTGTAATAGGGGAGAGACAGGAGAGAAGCGTTTTCGTGGGTATCCTGAACAGAGAAGGCTGCAGAATTCCACTCAGAGCCCCTGACAATTATACTCAGACTGAGGTGCTAAACCATTTTTAGTTATGTATATAAATGTAGGGTCTCACTGAGCAGTGGTGGCGCAAGCCTTTAATCCCAGCACTCAGGAGGCAGAGGCAGAAGGATCTCTGTTTTAGGCCACCCTGGCCTACAAAGAGAGTTTCTGGACAGTCTGGGCTATTACACAAAGAAACCTTGTTTCAAAACCTCCCCAGGAAAAAAAAAGTAAGGTCTCACTATTTAGCTTTAGTTGGTCTGGAACTCCCCATGTAGATCAGGCTGACTCACAGTGATTCATCTCCTTCTGCCTTATGAGTGCTGGGATTAAACACATTAAACACGTCTCATTTTGTTATATATTTTGTGTGTGTGTGTGTGTGTGTGTGTGTGTGTGTGTGTGTGTGCGCGTGTGTGTGTGTGTGCCTGGTGCCTGCAGAGAAGAGAAGATGGCATAAGATCCCCTGGAACCGGAATTAAAGATGGTTATGAGCCACCAAGTGGTGCTGGGAATCGAACCAAAATCATCTGGAAGAGCAACAAGTTCTCTTAACTGTTGGGCCATCTCTCTAGGCCTCCATTTTGTTATATTTTTAAAATGAGGTCTCACTATTCAACTCAGCAATCCACCTGCCTCAGCCTCCAAGTAGTTAGGAATGCAGGTGTACACCACTATGTCTGCTGTGTTAATTCATCTTATACAAGTCGAGTTGCACCTATCTAGTTTGTTCCCTTTGTGCTATTCCACCAGTACCACGCAAAAGAACTGTTTTTAAGTAATTTGTTCTAATCATGAAACAACTGTAACACAGCTCACAAAAATAGGACCCTCAGGTAGGCGTGGTGACACAAGCCTTTCATCCCAGCATGATAGAGCAAAAGCAGGTAGATCTCTATGAGTTCCTACCCAGCCAGGGACACAGAGTGAGAACCTGTCTGAGATAACAACAGAACCCTGAGTCAGGCCTGGAGGTGCACGTCTGTAATCCTAGCTACCAGGGAGCCTGAGGCTGGAGAATCACAAGCTCCTGGTCACCTCAATTCATGACCACCACAGTAAATTATGTCTACAAACAAACACACACATACACAAACAACAAATGTAGCTCAGGTCCTAGGTTCACAAAACGGAAGGCAAAAACTAAAGAACAAGAACCAGGACCCAAATAAGCTCTAAGGAGAGATGGAGCTCACCACTACTTCTCTCTGACTTGTAATTCTGTATTTGTGTTTAAAGAATACCAATATGTGATATCATCGGACATACTTCATGCATAACAACTAATATTCCAATTTTCATAGTACTCAAAAAGACACTGGAGAGAAGAACCTCACAGCTTGTCATGAGTATCTCCCCACTCTCCATTGCTTCTTATTTCCTGAATCGCGGCTATAAGGTGGGATTGCCACAGGGCCTGGAGGTGTCTGATTCTTCCATCAGTAGGAATCTCAGAGGATCAGGAAAGAGGTAGACAGTCCCCATGTAGGGACAACTCCCGGGTCCATTTTAATTAATGTCTGAAGCTTAGCTCTCCCTCACTTGCTTCTCATAACAACAAAGAACGGTGAGAAGGCAGCTTATTTTTAATATATATTTTAAAATATGGGCTGAGGATGTAGCTTAGTAGTGGAGAGTTGGCCTAGCATGCATGGGGCCCAGGGTTACACCCAAGCACTAGAAGAAAAGAGAAAAGAAAATCAAGCAAGGACTATGAGGCCAGTGAGATGGCTCTGTGGTAATGGTGCTTGCCAAGTAGGCATGAGCAGTGAGTGTGAACCCACACAGAGGTGAAAAGAGAGAACCAAGTCCACAAAGCTGTCCTCTGTCCTCCATGTGAGCACCATGATACATGTACCCACATAAATATCATATACATACACATCATGTGCACACACACAAAAATAAAAAAAAATTTTTTCAGAAAGGCTGACAAGGACTTGAAAAATGGTCCAGCAGATAAGAGCATTGGGGTTTGGTTCCTAGTACCCACAAGACAGCTCACAACCAGTTCCAGGAGACCCAATGCTCTTTTCTTGCTTCCATGGACACCAGACATGCAAGTAATGTACATATACACATGCAGGCAAAACATTAGGCACACAAAATAAAAAAATTTAATTAAAAAAAAGAAGAAAGATGGCTCACTGTATGAACCCGAGTTTGGAAGCCATGTTACGGAAGGAAAAAGCCATCACCTTCTGTTGTGGCATACATGCTACCGCACAATGCGTACACCTACCACCCCACACCACACAATAAATAAATAAATGAGGTGCTGGAAAGGTGGCTCAGTGGTTCCAAACATATATTGCTATTCCAGAGGACCTAAGTTCTACTTCCAGCATCCATGTTGGGCTGCTGTCAACAGCCTATAAGTCTGGTTCTAGGGGATCCAACCTTTTGGCCTTTTGCAGGGCATCTTCACTCATATTCAAAGATGCACAAACAATAAAAAATTAAAAACAAATCTTTAAAGAAATGACACACCCCAAAGGCCTACGTACTAGTTCTTAGGAATATGCAGCATTAAGTGGCAGAGCTAACATGTGCTGGGGGAGCGACATGGACAAACTGAAGCTCTCAAGTCTTGCTGGTAAGAATGTCAAATGGCACCGCCTCTGTAGGAAGTTGGCAGTTCCTAAGAATGGTAAACAGAGACTTAGCATCCAATCAGCACTTTTACTTGTATGTATATGCCCAAAGTAGAAGAAAACAGGAACTCAGAAACTCACACACCTACATTCATAGCACTACAACTTTGATCAGCCAAAGATGAAAGCAACCCAAGAGTCCCTTCACTGACAGAAGGATGGACATTTGTTTAAATGATGCATAGATATGCAACGTAGAATTTAGTAACAAATAAAAGCTCTAGCCTAATAATAGTGGTTGTGCTGGATGATTCTATGTCAGCTTGGCACAAACTAGACTCATCTGAGAGGAAAGAATATCAACTGAAAAAGGTCTCTACGCGATCTGGCTGAAGGCAAGCCTATTGGGGGTGAATTTTCATGGCCTCTTGCTCATCAGACCAAGATCAAGTGCATGATAGGCAGTATCAGCTGGTAATTGCAAAGGTCACACTGTCTATAAGAGATGACATTAGAATTACTGCTAAATTTGTGAGGAATAAATATAAAACAATAAGGATTACTTTAAGTGTTCCTGAAAATGCAAGACTGCCTGAAAGTATAGACTGGGTGCTACTTAGTGTTAGAACATTTACCTAGCAGGTACAAGGTCCTAGGTTCCAACCCACATAAGATTACATCTCTAGAGTCTGTCTGTCTGTCTGTCTCTCGAATATACACACATTTAGAAATAAGACTAGAGAGATGGCTTAGTGATTAAGAAAACTTGTCGGTCTTACAGAAGATTCAGGTTTGGTTCTGAGCACCTGCAGTGGCTTACAACCATCCCTAACTCCAGTTCTTGAGGATTCAATGCCTTCTTCTGACCTCTGTAGGCACCAGGTACACATGTGGTATACATATGTATGCAGGAAATACATTCATACACATTAAATAAAAAGCTTAACTTTTTCACAGTATTTAGAAATGTTATTATTATTATTTTACACAATATCCACTTTCATTTCACTACTTCACGCAATAGATCAGAAAGAGGCCTTCTTCTATGTGAGATCATCTTAATGGCCTCGGTACAAAGAATACACAGAATATGGAATTTGGACAGAGGGAGACAGAGAATCTCTTTTAGATATTATGGCTGGAGTTGAAGGTAACTTTTGCTGTATTGTAAGTCTCAGGGTCCTTACCATTCTGAACTCCGATGGTAGTAGTAGCCCTCTATGGAGGCTGCTGACTTCTGAAAGCAGATGTAATAGAAGCCAGCAAAGGAAGCACCGCTGATGTCTTTGATTGTGTGGTCCGGGACAAGGAACTGCTCCTGCACATAGATATGGGAGCAGTCAATACCTTCCCTTTCAGTAAGACAGCAGAGGATAATGACTGCTAGAATAAAGGTCTGCCTGGTTTTTGGGTGGTGCTCATATGTTACTACAGTGTCCTACCTACCTCACTGTGCCCACAGGATCAGCCATGCCGAGGATGGATCATCACTGGAGATCAAACAGACTAATTAAAACTACTTTTCTGCCTACTTGTCTGACTACCTACCTCTTGGAGACCACTTGACAGAATAACCTGGAAATACATTTCAACCTGGTTTCTAGGAACTGCCCTGGGTTCTGATTGCCTCTAATAATGAGTCACATCTACTGAAGTCTGTGCTCACTCTGAGGCGAGAGTCCCTATGGCACCTCACCAAAGCTCTGCCCTGGTCAAAGTCACAAGAACAGCACCATCTGTGCCAGACACACCACAAAGACAGGCCATCTGCCATCTGTGAAAGGCTCATATTCCCTGGGAGATGGGGTCAGAAGACCCAGGGTTTTAGGTAAACCAAAATTCAACCGGAGTGACTCTAAGAGAAATTGTTTGGAGAAAACTAACTGTTTTAATTTACTTTCCAGTGCTAGGATGAAACCCAGGACTTTGAGTACACTAGACAAATGTTCTACCACAAACTGCACTCCCAAGCCTTTTCCAGGTTTTTTAAAAATGGATATTCTTTTCTGCCTTATTCAACCTTCAAAGTATCATTTTAAATTTTAATTTAGGGCTGAAGTCTAGCTCAGTTGTAGAACACTTGCCTGTTATCTGCAAAGTCTGAGTTACTCTGAGGGAAAAAATTAATTTAAACATCAATCCTAGTGCTTTAAAGGGTCAGTTGGCATGTTTCCAACTGTATAGCAGGCTGGGGATGGTGGCTTAGTATGTGCTAGTGTGGGTAGAGAGAGAAGTTCAGTATGTGCTGGATAACAGAATAGGCTGGATGGATCAACAGACATTGGGTGGCAGAAGGGGCTAGAAAGGGAAGTTCACTGTGTGCTTGCCTGTGATTGTCTAGTGAGGAAATGCTATCCCACTTTCCAAAGGATCAGCCACATAAGGCACAGACAGCAAGCGACCACTTTAGATGTCTGGTCTTTATGAAATCTACGTGTCCTATTCAAGTAGCTTTATTATATGCATTGGTGTTTTGCCTGCCTGTATGTCTGTGCGAGGGTGTCGGATCCCCTGGAACTACAGTTGCAGACAGCTATGAGCTGCCATATGGGTGCTGGGAATTGAACTCTTCTAGGCCTCTGGAAGGGCAGCCACTGCTCTTAACTGCTGAGCCATCTCTCCAGCCCCCTCAAGTAGCTTTCTTTCTCCTCACAGACCAGGCAATGGGGACTTGGGGTGGACAGGTGTTCCCAAAGTTCTTTTAAAACAAGTTTCATGGCTTTGCATTACTGTGGCTGTAGACAGCATACCGCCCTAGCTGAGAAGTATAGGACTCTCAAGCAAAAGGCCAATCCACTGAAGGACGAGAGGGAGCCAAGGGCCAGGGAGGGAAGAACTTGTGCTTCATTCCTGGCTTCTCATTTCCCAAGCACTGGGTAGAGGATGTGGCTGGAGAGCAAGTCACTCTGATGGCATTTAGCTCATGGTAGGACAGGATGCAGTGATGACTAAGTTTGAGGAAAGTTGCCCTGACTCCCCAGAACACGAGGATGACTCATCCCGGAGGCTCAGAGGATTCTTGTGTAGAATGAAAGGAAGAGGACATTGGGTCAGGGGTGTCTATGGGAATGAATATGCCCACTGCCCACTTAGGTGTGCTCTGTAGCCACCACAGCACTGCTGGCTACAAGGGTGTAGGGGACCTCGCCATGAAGACACATGTGATAAGGGAAGGCATAATCTGCAAGAGGAATATGTGTGGGTGTTCTAGGACCTGGCATGTGGGAGTTTGAGGAGATAGCCTGGGCAGAACCTTACCTTCCACCTCATGAAGACATAATCACCATTTTTCAGTTCTTCATAATCAAAGTCATCTGAATTAAATGATTTTGCATACTGATAAAAAGCCAGAAACTTGCCCTAAAAACAAAACAAAAGAGTCTCAGTGATCCATTAACACGAGGAAAGGTGGGTGCCTGAGGACATGACACCTGAAAAGGACAGATAAGTGGACAAGGCACTACTACACTGTGTCCAGTGAGCACAGCAAGAAGGAAAAGTCAAAGGTGGGAATGGGCACAGTTCTAGAACACCCTACTATCAGATGGGTTAGCGAGATTTCAGCAAAGCAATAGAGTAGCGCTGGGCATAGTTACCTTAATCCCCAAACTCAGGAAACAGGCAGATATCTGTGAATTTGAGGCCTGCCTGGTCTACATAGTGAGTTCCAGGACAGCCAGGGCTACATAATGAGACTCTGTCTCAAAAACAAAAACAAAAGACAAAGAAAGAAAATACAGAAGGGCAAGGAGAGTCATGGTGAGTTCCAGCAATGAGGAGGTTGAAGAATCAAGAATTCCAGGTTATTTTCAGCTATACAGGAAGGTTAAATCCCATCTAGACTACATAAGACTATGCTAAAAAACAAAACCAGTGCTGGACATGGGTGTGCACTTTTAATCCCAGGACTGGGGAGGCAGTGTAGAGGATCTCTGAGTCTGAAGTCAGCCTGATCTACATAGCAAGTTCCAGACCAGTCAGGGCTGTATACAGAGATCATGTCTCACCCAAACAAAAGACAAACACACAAAAACAGGCCTGAGGAGATGGCTCAGTTAGTAAAGGCCAGGGATGGTGGTGTGCACCCAGAATGCTAGAGCTGCTCTCAGCTTAGTGAAACTCTGCCTCCAAACTGTGCAGAACTACAGAGGAAGACATCTGGTGTTGACTTCTGGCAGTGTGTGCATGCACACCCTCCAACACACATACTCAGACACTGGCTTGTTTTTTTTTTTTTTTTTTAGTGTGTACATCATAAGAAATAAACTGAAAAACAAAGAACAGGACTGGAGAGTTTGCTCAGTGGTTAAGTGCACTTGTTCCTGGTTACCAGTACTCACACACATACATGTAGGCAAAATATTCATACACATAAAATAATAAATCTAAAAACAAAACAAAAACCAAAGAGTCATTCTGAGCCACATCAGAGGAGTGGGTATAGGAAAGCCAGTGCTTGTGTTATAACATTGGGTTTGTGCCAGCTACTCAGGTAGCAACCGAGAAGGAGCAATATATGTATATGTTGTCATCTCTTGGTACCTGCAGAGGATGGATTCCAGAATCCTGTACAGATACCCAAATCCCAGACACTCAAGTCCCTTAGATAACATGCCTTGATCTGTATGCAGCCTGTATACATTATCCTTCTATACACTTTCAATTGTCTCTAGGAAGCTGGGATGCAGTGGGGATGCTTGTAGACAGTTGGACTGTACTGTGCAGAAAAAAAGTGAAAATAAAACACCTTGTGTGTGCTGAGTAGAGACACACTTTTTCTTTTCTTAGTTTTTTGAGGCAGGGTCTCTCTGTGTAGCCCTGGTTGTCCTGAAACTCACTCTGTAGACCAGGCTGGCCTCCACTTACAGAAATCTCCAACTGCTTCTGCCTCCCAAGTACTGGGATTAAAGGTATGCGCCACTACCAATTTTTTTTTTTTAAACGGTTTTTAAGGTATAACCCTGTCTGGTCTGGAACTCGCTACATAAACCAGGCTAGCCTCAAACTCACATTAGTCTGCCTTCTTCTGCCTCCAGAGTGTTGAAATTAAAGGCATACACCACCATGCCTGGCAATATATATATATTTAATTTTTATTTTATGTGCATGGGTGTTTTACTTATATATGTAAGCATGTGCACCACATGTGTGCCAAGGAGGTCAGAAGAGGGTAGGCAGGCCCTAGAACTGGAGTTACAGACAGTTGCAAGCTGTCACATGAGTGCTGGGAACAAAACCTGAATTTTTTGGAAGAATAGTATGTGCTCTTAACTACTAAGCCATCTCCTCAGTTTGAGGCAGAGTATTTCTTACTATCATTTTCTTGTACTATGCGGGAGAATTAATGAGTTACCGTCCACAAACAGTTTCAATCTACAATCATTTGAATACACAAAGTGCAAACTCATGGATATAGAAGGACCCAAAAGTACCTGTCTTAGTGCTATTCATTGCTATTACAGATTTTTTTCTTCTAGCTTGTTTTTTCAAAGCACTATAATATAGCTTGATATGCTAAGTCATAAATGTTGTCATGAAGAGGTGAAACGTATGGAATCCTGACCGCAACGCCAGCTATAAGTGTTGCCAACAGGTAAACCTGAGGAGGCAACAGCATGGCTAACTCTGGACTGCAGCAGGGAAGTGGTAGCACAGGCAGTTTATGCACACTGTGAACTCAAGGTAAACAAAGCAAAACCGTAGCTCAAAAACAAAACCAGCTGGGCATGGTGACATACACCAGTTATTGCAGCTCTGGGAAGGCTGAGCAAGAGGATCACCTAGATTTTCAAGCCAGTCTGGGTTACAGAGGAAGATACTACCTCAAAACAAACACCCCTCTCCACATTAGTTGACTAAGCCAAAGGCTAGCGTGATAAGATGAAAAACCAATTTTTGAAGATATAAAACGGGTAAAGACCCAAACATATACCAGGGAAAAGACCCCAGGGCAGTCACTCTAAGCTGTTCTGACATGCCACCATTGGGAAATAAAGGCATTGCGCACGTGACTGCTAAGGACAGGGAATGAATTTCTCAAGAGAGTCTGAATGGTATGTAGGTTAGGTCTATTAGGATGAGAATTCATTCCCTGTCCTTAGCAGTCACATGTGCAATGCCCTAATTCCCCAATGGTGAGCATGTCAGAACAGCAATGCACTCTGCCCTTGCTGGGCCTCGTGAACAACATCCCCATGGCAGGCCATCCAGAACATGAGAGGCAACTGCTACCTATTTCATAGGGTTTCATCAAACAGTGACTAGAAAGGAACAGTAGATAAAAGATAACAGAACAGGGACACGGCCCAGGTTCTAACAGTCACACAGAGCAGTGCACAGACCTGAAGGACTGTTCTCATCACCTGGTATTTATGAGAAGGATTGGCAGACCTGGGGTAACTGTGGCTTGGATTCTAATTAACTCCTGCTGGGCCCCAGGTCTAGGCCTGCCACTCTCTAGATGTCTTCTGTTGCCCAGGGCAGAGCACAGCCTTACTCACCCAGTGTTTCCGATCAACATCTTCATCTGCATCCCATTTACGAGTTAAGAAAGGGTGTTTTTTGCTTATTATTTCTCCTTCAAAGAAGGTCGTAAGGGTCGGATATTCCTACAGCAAAAGTAAATATCCAAGTAAGACATTAAATGTGAATTTCTGGTTGTTTTTGTTTGTAGTATGCGGGTATCTAAACCCAGGGGTCCCTGCACTCCCACTAAGCTACACAACCAGACCCTGGATGAGCATATACTTTGGTCCTACTGATGGGACCTAAGACCTCAGGCCACCCGACATGTGCTCTCATTTCCTGCCTATCTCACCTTTCAGAGATAACCAATCTTACTACAATTTTTTTCTTTCTCTCTCTCTCTCTCTTTCTTTCTTTCTCTCTTTCTTTCTTTCTCTTTTTCAAGACAGGGTTTCTCTGTGTAGCTCGGACTGTCCTGGAAATCAATCTGTAGATCAGGCTGGTCTCAAACTCAAGAGATTCACCTGCCTCCTGAGTGCTGGGATTAGCCACCACAGCCTGGCTCCCATTCCATTTCTTAACAGTGAGCTTTAAAATACACAAATCTAACATCCTTCAAAGCCTCAAACTCCTATACTAACAGTACTGAGCTGGGTTTCTCATACAGACATGGATGTACACAAACTGAAGAATAAGATGGGAGAGTTTCCTAGATGAAAATCCAATCCATGTTAAAAACTACACCAGTCCATCTTTGGGAAGGAGTATAGAAGCCAGGAAGTCCAAAGGATATTTTGTTTCAAAGGGAATAATTCTATGTTGAGTTCTTAAACACTTTAGGCAGCATGTGAAGGTAACTATAATACCCCCCCAAATATAGTAAATGACAATGAATTGGATCTATCATAGTCAGAAGTTACCAAAAAGAATCATTATTTTATATAGCTGACATTTTATTATTTTATTTTTGAGACAGTATCTGTGTAGCCTGGCTGTCCTAGAACTTGCAATGGAGATCAGGCTGGCCTGGAACTCAAGAGATTCACCTGCTTCTGCCTCCCAGATATATTTGATATTTTAACAGTTATGAGAAAGCATAAAGAACAATAATACAGGAACAAAACTCTATCAGTTTGTTCTCTGCACCACTCTAATTATGGTTTCAATATACTAGGATCATAAATTGATAAGGTATCAGTTGCACAACTCTGTGACTATACCAAAAGCTCATCATGAATTACACACTTTTTCCAGGTGTGCTGCTGCACACCTGTTACCCTAGTGCTCAGGAGTCTAAGGCAGAACGATCATGAGTTAGAGGCTAATCTGAGCTATAATAACGAGACCTAAATACAATAGGACTATGGTGTAATGTCTGCTTCAAATACCAGAAATTTGCATTTTAAAAGGATGAAATGTGAGCCAGGTGTAGTGGTGGCGCACGCCTTTAATCCCAGCACACAGGAGGCAGAGGCAGGTGGATCTTTATGAGTTCAAGAACAATCTGATCTACATAGTGAGTTCAAGGACAGCCAGAGCTGCATAGTGAGACCTGTCAAAATAAAACAAAACAGAGATGAAACACATGATGTGTTAAGTCTGTTTATAAAGCTATAATGTGGAACTAGAGAATACAAAGCATCCTGTGGCCTGCTGAGGCCTCAAGCACCATATGCCACCTTTTACTAAATGCCCACACAAGAATGGCACAGCTCCGTGCTGTACCTGGACGGACTACTTTGGAAGGACACGGGCCCAGTAAGGCCTTTCTGCCTACAGATCTGAGCTGTGCCAGGAAAGATAAATCCCTGTGAGCTGACCCAAGTGTAAGGTCATGCCAGTACCCTCCCTCAGAAAAGAGCTTCCCTTAGTAGGGAAACTTGCTCTGGGAAGAACTCTTAGCTGTCAGCGCTTTTGTGTACTGTTCCCAGATTTCTACTTCAATTTCTGAGCAGTTTCCTACAACCCAACTAATTGGCTTTGAGGGTCTTTGTTAAAATATCCTACAATATTACATATTTTGTTAGTTTTTTACGTTAAAGAGATATGCTCTGTACTCCGTGAATCAATGCACTGGCTACCTTGTTAATTAAGCATATCCTGTTTCAGCACGTTTTTTCCTAGGCCAAATCAGAGGGTTTTTTTGGTGGGGAGGAGCTTTGTTTTGCTATCACTCTGTCCTTCTCTGATGGGATATGTTTCTAGAGATAGGGAAGAAACCTTCTGTTTGAATAATGATCTTCCCAGGGACTCCTCATCCCAGCTTCTAGCACAGACAAGCAGAAGACGAGGCTCTGTGGGACACCACAGCAGCACTCCATCCACATCTGGGCCACAATGCCATCTGCAACTTACTTTAACATGTCCCCACTTGGATGAGTTATCTGACAGAGCAGAGCAGTAGCTTTTTACTCTCCTTTAAGCCAAAGCTGAAAGGAAGAGACTTGAGAAATTAAAGGTCACAAATTCAGAAAAGGGCTGAGTGAGGCTTGCAGGCTCTGTTCAGCCCTGCCCCATCCTGTTAGTCAATCAGAACTATATGAAGCAATAAAAGCCATGAGCAATGGGGTTAGGCCTATACTTCTGGCAGGGAACTAACTCAGTGGCCAGTTAGGCATCCTTCTTCTTCCCATTTCGCTACGAATGGAAAAGATCTATCTTCTAAATCTCAGGAGTCTAGAGGACAGAAAGAATGCTCTACTTTTACTTACCAGGCTGAAAACTAGACTCTTGTTTTTCACTGTGCCAATGAACCACCAGATTCATGCATGCATCCATCTACTTTTCTGAAATAGGGTTTCTCCATGTAACCCTGGCTGTCCTGGAACTCATTCTGTAGACTAGACTTGGTGCGGGAGAATTATCTGTATTCTGTCAATCATATTTTAATAAAACGCTGATTGGCCAGGCAGGCAGTATAGGCGGGAAAGCCAGACAGGAAGTAGGGGTGGAGCAAAGAGACTGGGAGTATTCTGGAAGCAGAAGCTCTCTCTCAGCCACTCCTGTGCAGGCCACCGAAGAGGCAGCATGTAACTTGCCCAGCTGAGAAAGGTACGGAGCCATTATGGCTAACATAGATGAGAATAATGGGTTAACATAAGTTATAAGAGCTAATAAGTAGCCTGACCTAATGGGCCAATCAGTTTATAATCTTATGGAGTCTTGTGTGTGATTTTCTTTGTTGCTTGCCGGCTGTTGGGGTACTGGGAGGGACAGAAACCCCAACAAGCCAGCCTTCATACTACATAGACTGGTCTCAAATAGAGAGAGATCTGTCTGCCTCTCCCTCCCAGTGCTGGGATTAAGCTGGGATTAAAGGTATACACCGCAACTGGCTGAACCACAGGACTTAAATAACTTCAAAAACTTTACTTTTGTATAATTAATTAATGACAACCTCAAAGACTGTTAAAGTTATGATCAGGGTGGATGCTGTATTAATATTTTTCTTTATGCACATGTATGCGCACAATGCACATGTGTGCAATTGTCTATGGGGTTCAGAAAAGGGTGTTGTGAGTCCCTGGAACTGGAGATAACAGTGTGTGAGCTATCTGATGTGGGTCCTGGGAAGCATGCCTCGTTATCTGCAAGAGCAGTAAATACTCTTAACTGCTGAACCATCTCTCTGGCTCTCTTTCCTTATTTTTCCATGACTTCTGTGTCTGTGAGAGTGTGTACACACATTTATATAGGTTTGTGTGTTTATAGGCTAAAAGAGGATATCAGCCATCATTTTCTACCACTTTGTACATAGTCCTTTGATGCAGAATCTCTTCCTGAACCTGGAGTTGAAGTTTTCTTGGCTAGGCTGGAAACAAGCAAGCTCTAGTGATGATTCAGTCTCTGCCTAAGTTAGAGATGGGTTTATAAAAGAATACTGGAAGACTGGGGACATGGCTCAGTGGTTAAGTAACTCAGACTGCTCTTCCAGAGGGTCTAAGTTCAATTCCCTCCACCCACAGGGTGGCTCACAATCATCTATAATTGTGTGTATAACTGTAATTCTATGGGACCTGATACCTGTACATGGTGTGTAGATGTACATGTACAAAACACCCATATATGTAAAATAAATACACCTTTAAAAAAGTGCCTTGGATACAGCTTATTATATGGGTGTTGTGATCTGAAATCTGGTTAGCAAGTACTTTTGGCTGCTGAGCCATCTCTCCAATCCATATAAATTTTCTTAAAAAGGATTAAGACTGCTAGGCATGGTGGTGCATAGCTGTAATCTTAGCACTCCAGGGGCTGAAACAGTGTAACTCAAGTTTGAGGGCAACCTGGGCTATTCTGTCTCAAAAAACAATCATAAAATATGACTAATCAAGCTGGACTTGGATGATGGTGGTGCACATTGTTAATCCCAGCACTAGGGAGGCAGAGAGCAGGTGGATCTCTCTGCGTTCAAGGCCAGCCTGGTCTATAGAGCAAGTTCTAGGACAAGCACCAAAGCTACAGAAAAATGCTGTCTCGGAAAACAAACAAACAAAAGACTAATCAATCATGCTATGATCAGTAAAGGGTCTGGGTGCAGCTCAGCTGAGTGTATGCTAAGCCCTTTCATTTCATCCGAGTTCCATACCCAGGACCAAAGTGGAAAACTGTGACTGTGTACATTTGCAAATGAACAGACAAAACTACAGTATTATGGTCCTCATGGTCAAAGCATTTCAATGTGGGACTGCTGCTCTGAACTCTGTAAGCTATGAAACAAGCCACTACTTTCCTGCTCTAGATCTAACAATAAGCACTTACCTCTGTAAGGCCTTTAATCTTCAGGTACCCACAAAGGTAAGAGTTACCTGTGTCCACGTGCTGTAAAAAAGGGATACAGTGTTATAAACGAACTGAACTGTTATAAATGAAAGCACCCTGGGGTGCTTCAGAAATCCTTCAAGGCCAGAGCAAGGAAGCCTAATGGTCATCTTGTGCCTGGCACAATTCAAGCCTCAGGTGTCTTTGGTACCTTCAATTCTGACTGATAATAAAAATTATCTCAGGGGCTAGAGAAATGGCTCAGTTGTTAAGAGCACTTGCTGTTCTTCCAGAGGATCCAAGCTGAGTTGCCAGCATCCACATCAGGTGGCTCACAACCATCAGGACTTCCAGTTCTAGGGCAGCCATCACCTTTAAGCCTCCACTGGCACCTGCATTCATGTGTACATACCCTTATGCAGAATACATAAGCAATATTAAAAATAAATCTTAAAAATATTATCCCAAGTTCCTCTCACTTTGGCCAAATATTTCAAGAGTGATGTGCTTTCGGGAACAGCCAGCCCGCTCACTCACTTCCTGTACACTCCTCACTCACCTGCATTCTTTGTGCACTGGGAGACACAAGGGCCCTCTCCACCTTCATACCCAGTCATCTCTAGCCCTAATCTACTTCTCTGGTTTGGGAGACCTATTCCTGCTGTTATTGACCCTAATCATCATCTTGAATTATTTCCTTATAAAATGAGCAAGCAGTACATTTGAGAATACCATCTTAGGAAGAGTTAGAAGGAATAAATTTTAATTATGAACCAAAATGCCACCCAACATATTGCGAATGCCAGTTTGGCCTATTTCATAAACAGAATTGTTTGTTTGTTTTTTAAATACAGGGTTTCTCTGTGTAACAGCTCTAGCTGAACTGGAACTCACTCTGTAGATCAGGCTGGCCTCAGAGTCCACCTACCTCTGCCTACAGAGTGCTGGGACTAAAGGCTTGACTTTCTTTCCTTTTTAAAGACAGGGTATCATCATATAGTCCTGGGTGGCTGCCTTCAAATTCACAGAAACTCACCTGCCTCTGCCTCCCAAGTGCTGGAATTAAAGGTGTGTGACTTGGACTTTTATTTCTTTTTATGTGTGTGAGTGTTTTGCCCACATGTATGTTTCTATACCATATGCATGTCTGATGCCTGTGGAGGCCAGAAAAAGCTGTTGCATTCCCTGGAACTGGAGTTACAGACAGTTGTGAGCTGCCATGTGGGTGTTGGGACTCAAACCTGGGTTGTCTAGAGGAGCAACAATGCTTTTAACTGCTGAGCCATCTCTGTAGTTCCTGGACTTGTGTTTCTTAATACAGTCAGGAGACCAAGACAACAAGAAGGGGCACAGGAGATTTTAAGGCTTATCAGCCATAGGCCATTGGTTGCCCAGACTTTGCCAGATGCCTACTCAACAACCGTTTTTTTTTTTTTTTTTTAAATCACGCTAGCAGGGATGGCACCTACCTTGTTCATAAGACCTGGCCATTATTAGTGGATCGCATGAATGGACCCCATCACCTGTGAGGTACTGGTGTATGGATGAGTGACTCAGTTCTGGCCAATAAAAACAGAAGTCTTCTGGGTGCTTAGGAAGGAGTATTAGCATTTGAATGGTCATATGAGGAACAAGTGTCTCTTCCTTTCCCTCATGCTGGGAACAATGACAAGTAGTGGTTGGTCTAAGGACAGCTACCAAGAGACCAGAAAGAGAAATAGACCAGGAAATGCTAAGGATGGAAGCCCAGAAAGAGATGGAACCAACCCAGCACAGGCTCTGGAGTCAAGTAGTAACATCAGACAGTAGGTGAGATGGGGTCTCACAAAGCTCAGGCTGGCCTCAAACTCTATGCAGTAGAGGAAGACATGCATTTCTGATCTTCCTGAATGCTGGATTACATGTGTGCACCATCATGCTTGGTTGGTGTGGTGCTTGTCATCAAGCAGGGCTTTCTGCATATTAGCCAAGCATTTTATCAGCTGAGATGCATCCCCAGCACTGTGCATACTATTTAGAAATGCAATCTAGATGCTTGGAGCTGGAAGCATACCAACTTGTAAATCTCAACCCAATTCACACACAATTGTCCCAAATGGGCAGAGTTTCAGAGTTCATGACTTAAAGTGACTCTAATTATGATAAACTCTGAAATTGCCTATTAACTTCTGAATTAAAGCAAAACAAAGCACAGAGGTACTGGGGGTACACAGAGAATTTTATGTTAAGTAAGGTCTCACTTTAAAAAAAAACTTTAAGTTTTGTGACAGTTATTATATTTTAAGAAAATATTTATTTTTAATTATATCTATGTGTCTATGTGTGTGTGTGTGTGCACACGAGAAAGGCCAGAGGCGTCACAGCCTCCTGCAGCTGTAGCTACAAGAAGTTGTGAGTTGCAGGACAGAAGTATTGGGAATTGAACTCGGGTCTTCTACAAGAGCAGGATGAGCTCTTTACTGAGCCATCTTTTTTTAGCCCCACCTATCAGCTTTGGGGATTTACTTCCATCTCTAACACAAATCAAATATTAAGGCAGTCCTTAAGAACTGTAATGAACCTAGTCAGCCAGACGATGTCAGCACCAAAGCAATGAGGTACCAATGAAGCCGAATGGGCTGTCATATCTTGGTACTGACATCAAAAGTAATCCATGAAAAACTGCCAAAGTATTTCAGCATCTTCACTTGCTGGATTTAGCACTGGAATTAGATAGCACACCTGATTCACACTCACATGGTTCAGCAAAAGAGAAAAGAAAAAAAAAGCAAAGATTTTATTAATGAAACGAATACTCTGAGCCTCAGGCCTTAAATCTCACTTTTGTGGTTCTTATAGAACTCAACAGTTTGTGGTTTTCAGCGCTAAAGGCTCTCAAATGGAAGAAATACTTGCTAGTAAGATTAAAAATTGAAGTGTAAATTGCTTCACATCCGCAAGCTCAAAAATCAAAATTTCTATTTGGCCTCTACTCAACCACATCTTTCCATTCTGCCCAAACTGATTTTAATGATGATGGGTGAACTAAAATTACCTGACTGGCACACATTCTCACCAACCTAGGGACCAGCATTTCAGTGTGAAAGATAACAGGGCAAATGTTTAGCAAAGAGGCCTCTCAGTACAACTATGTCCAACAGCTGCTCTTTTTAAGTACTCCTTTCACAGAGACCTGGGCTTCACACTACTGGTGCCTTACAGGATGGCACAGAGGGAAACAGTTACAGTAAGAGCTGGGGGAAAGATCGTGTTAGAATCCTGCATATATTTTCAGGAACTGCTATACTGGAGTTTCTTTTATTTCAAAATAAAAGATGTTCTAGGGCAGCAGTTTTTACCTGTAGGGCACAACCCCACAGTAGTCGCACACCAGATATCCTACATATTAGACATTTATATTATGATTCATAACAGTAGTAAAATTACAAAGTAGCAACAAAAATAATTTTGTGGTTGGGGTCACAACACAGGAACTGTATTAAAGGGTAACAGTATTAGGAAGGTTGAGAACCACTGCCCCAGGGGTTGTCGATACAGCTCAGTTGGCTATGCAAGTATGAGAATCTGAAGTTGGATTCCTACTATATATTAAGAGCCAGGTGAGGTGGGGCACAGCTGTAATCCCAGTGCTGGGGAGGCCGAGGCAAGACAATCCCTGGAATTCCCTGGCAGTTAGTCTAGCCAATCAGTGAGTTCAGATTCAGTGAGAGTTCCTGTCCCAAAAAATAAGGTGGAAAGCAATAGAGGAAGGCACCTGATATAGACCTCTGATGTTCAGGTACATAAGCACACACGCATACATGTACTCACAGAACATGTGTACATACCTCACTGTGCTGAAAGGACAGTAAAAGATATACATCTTTTGGAACATTTATAGTAAGACTGTGAGATATCATTCCATATCCACTGGGACAACTATCATCAAAGGAATTGGTAAAGATGTGAAGTTGGAACCCACATATGCTGCCAGTGGAAATGTAAAACAGTATAACCACTTTAAAAGCCACTGGTTGTCTGCTAAAATATTAACCCCAGAGATACTCTAAACCCAGCAATTCTATCTCTAGGTATCTATATCTACTCAAGGAAAATGAAAAGACATGTGCACATAAAAACTTCTACACAGCTGGCTTGGTGGTACATACTTAGATAGTCTCAGTATTTGGGACAGCTAAAATGGGAAGGTCACTTGAAGTTACTTGAAGCTTTGAAGGGGTTCAAAGTTAACCTAGGCAATATAGAGATCCACACCTCAAAAACAAACAAGAAACCTGTATATGAATGCTCACAAGAGGATTAGTTATAATAGCCCCAAAGTAGAAAGAATCTAAAAGTCTATCAACTGACCAATGACTAAACAAAACACAATGTTTTAAAATGGGCAGCAATGGAAAGTACTGAAGTACTGACATGTGCTGAGATATAGATGAGCCCTGAATATGTTGTTAAAGACGCCAGTCATGAAAGGTAAAACAACTGTGGGACTATATTTATACATGTTCATAATAGGTAAAAGGTGAATCAAAGTTTTTATCTGTTTCTGAGAAAGGGTCTCATTCTGTAGATGAGGCTAATAGCATCCTCTGGACTCAGATTCTAAGTTTAAGAATTATAGGTGAATACTTTCAAACCTGATCTCAGAGGTAAATCTGAAGAAGAAAGAAAAAGATTAGCCCAGGATTGTTGGGTGTTTGTGTGTGTGCACACACATGTGTTTTGTGATGGCTAGGAGGTATGAAGTTTCTTTTGGGGACAATAAAATATGTTCTAAAATCAGGTGATAGTTGCAAAACTGCAAATATCCTAAAAGCCATTAAATGTACACCTTGAATAGGTAAACAGTATGGTATGTGGATTACATCTCAAGAAAAGTACTTAAGAAGAACAAGCAGGTGTATTTTTCACTGATCTGACTTCAGAGTCCATGCCTTTAACTACCACATTATTCTGCTTCCTAAAAATATTTTAAACTAAACTAAACAAACAAGAAAAGCAGGAAAGAGGTTGAATTAAGAAAACAACTGTTCTCAGAAGGCTGAGACTAAGAAACTAGCCTTGGCAGGGAGATTAGGTAATAGAACAATCCCCATGCCTCCACCTGACCATCATGACAAACAAGCTCACTGATCTAGATATGGGAGCATTCCCTGGCATGACCACCAGCCGCCCCCACCAGTAGCCATTCGACCTCAGGATTTGGGCTACCTGACGCCGTCCCAAACTCAATCACTATTTCTATTGGTTCACAGGGTCCTGGCAACTACAAGGTAGGAAACAACACACACATAACAGGAACAGACATTCCTTTGACACATAGTTGCTCTGCCCCAGCTGTTACCTATTATATCAGAAACCAGCAAGTGGGCATAAATTCAGGACCATTCCAAACATGAGTCATGAAGGGATCTCAGTTCCAGAATTTTATGATTAGTTGACTGAATTAAAAACAAAAAGTCTGACTTTTCCATACTATATTATCACATTTTAAAGAGGAAAAAATTATTATCACAGTAGGTAATGAGGATTGAAATAGCTCAGCCAGTTTTCCAATTACAATAAATATACTTCATGACAGAACTCTATGGGACAAATTGCATTTAATAAGAGGCCACTTTTCCCAGTCAAAAACGTGAGAAAACTATTCCCACAAGGGGTAGGAAGGAAAGGGCTTATGGGTGTGCTACAGTTAGAAAAGGAGACACTCTCATGCCTTTGGAGTGGGAAGTCAACTTGCTCAAAAGAAACCAAGACAAGGAAATGAGAGTAAAGGGTGGAGGAGTGTGCACACATACACTGCACATCTCCCTGGGACCCCGAGGCAGCATGCACCTCTGAACCTCTGCAAGGGCTTTCAAGGAACACGATTTGGGGAACAGCCTAGGAGGTGGCATTAAGAAAATACACACAAGATGGGAGGGGGGAATGGGTCTTCAGACAGTTTAATACCCAGAAAGAACACAGTTGTGGGGAGAGGAGATAAAAGAAAATATCCACTTCCACCAGTCTCCTTTGACTGGAAAAAGCTTCAGGGGAGAGGGAAGGAGGATTTGGGCTAGGAAGGAAAGGCCCAGAGTAGATGAAGCTGAAGTTTCAAAGTTGTTCAGGGACTGGCAGTCGACAGTCAGTACTCTGATATCCAGGTCAAATAGGGGGAGGCAAGTGGACACAAAACAAAACTGGGTTAGATTTCCCAGTACTTGGGCATCTGAGGCAGGGAGGAAACTCTGGAGCTGTGTAGATAAAAATCAGCCACACTGAAGCCAGCAACAGCAACCAGCTAGACCAAGGTGCGAGGTCTGGGGAGAGGCCAGGGGGACTGCCAGGGTAAGGGAAATGGCCACAGAGCAGGGTAGGGTGAGAGTCCGGGACAGGAAGCCTAGCATGGGGGCGGTTGACTGATTAGGCTATGAACTGATTGAAGCAGGGTTTTGGTACTGGAAGGCCTCAGGAGACACGGTCCTAACTCTAAGTGGTGCAGCTGGAGATACCTGGTTGTGAGTATCTGGTCTTCGGGGAGCCAAGGGCCCAGGAATGCCGTGGGGTGTCTCAGCCAATGAAGGGAGGTTGTCCACCCCGCCCCCGCCTCCCCGAGGGCGGTGGGCTGGTTGAATTCTCCAAAGGAACAAGGTCCCTGGCTCAGAGGATGGAGTGGTGGGTCGGGGGACAACCTTCATTTTGGGAGAATCTGCCACTGGTCGCCACCGGGAGGGTACTGAGTTTGGGAAGGATCCGACAGGGACTGGTGGGAGGGCCGGCTTGGTGTAGGGAAGACAGGACTTGAGAAGAACCGACCCAGGTTAAAGGACAGCTAGTCATAGGGGTGCTTCCGGATCCCAAGCGGGCGGGTCAAAGGCTCCCAAGAGTGAGACAGTCTTCGGGGTCTGTCGGAAGCTGGCCGCTACAGGCTTGGGTCTAGGGGTGGGTTAGGGCTAGGGTTCGAGAGTGTGACATCAGCTGAGTAGGTCCCGGTGGGAGGCGCCGGGTGCAGGAGGCCCCGGTAGCGAGGGCCTGGTTCGCGGCTGAGGGCTCGAGGAGCCCAGGGCAGGCCCGGCCCGTGAGCGCCGCGAGGAGGCCCTCGGGCCCGGCTTGGCCGCCCGGCGCTCACCTGCAGCACCACCTCTACGTCGTACGAGTTCCCCTTGCTCTTCTGGTGGCCGCGGAACTTGGAGCCGCTGTAGAGCAGGCTGGTGGCCACGCCGGGCTGCTGGGTGTTGATGGGCGGCGGCGGGATGAGTGAGGCCGCGGATGTGGCTGAGGCACCCGCCGGCGGGGGACACTCGGTGCGGACCGGCATCGCGGGGTCCCCCGGAGCCAGGGCTGGGGGAGGGGGAAGGAACCGCCGCTGCCGCGCGGGAGTCGAGGCTGCGGGGAGGGCGGACCCGGGCGCGCACGCGCGGGGGAGGGGCTCGGGGAACCACCCGCCCGCTGCCGGCCGACCGAGGGCTCGTGTCGCCACCCGGACCCGGGACCTGCTAGCAGAGCCTCCCTGTCCGGAGCTGCGCCCCCTTCACACTTGCCCTTGCGTGCACACACACGCGCGCGCGCACACACACTCACACACGCACACACACACTCACACATACAAACACTCACACACATACACACACACACATACACACGCACACACACACACACACAAACACACACACACACTGCTGCTTCCAATTGGCGCGGGCGCGCCGGAGAGGCGGGAGCAAACTCAAGCGGCGCTTCCGCTTATTGGCGGGCAAAGAGAGCACGTGGCGCGGTTCACGAACGACCCTCTGGGACTTGTAGTTTTTTTTCCCCCGCAGCGCGGCATGGAGGGGCGGGGCGAGCACGCTTGTGATGCTGATTGACGGGGGCGGGGAGGGGAGCGCAGTGGGCGTGGGGTGGCGACGGCGCGCTGTTGGTGTCATGAGGAAGATGGCGGCGTGCAGAGGAGGCTGAGGGCTTTGAGCCGGTGGTGAGAGGTTTCCGTACAGTTGCAGTGAAGGGTTTGGGGATCCCTTCACCCTATTCTTGTTCTCTGTCTTAACGTATGCGTCCACCCAGGCCCCTGGGCATGATGTGGCGGATCTACCCCCGGCTGAGGGACCGGGGACGTGGTCTCTTGAGCCGGTCTTCTAGTGAACCCACCGCCTCAATGTGGCCAAGGCCAGCTCCGCGGCCTCCGGCCAGGGCCTACGTACCACCAACAGGTGAGGCCCGGACGTGCGTTACCTTTTGGTCAGGTGCCAAATGTGGCTCACGAGGTGGAGGTTTTCTGTCGTGCAGTGCGGGCTGACTGAGGCAGGGTTCGAGCCCATGAGGATATTTAGAGCAATGGAGTTGTTTCAGGTTGGAAAATGACATCCAGACCAGTGCAGGGATGACCTTAGAGGACAGCGAGATCTTGGGCTTTTGTGGTTTTCTCAGTTTTATTTTTGTTTGTTTTTCGAGACAAGGTTTCTCTGTGTAGTCCAAGTCTTGGAACTCTCTCTGTAGACCACACTGGCCTCGAACTCAGAGATCCGCCTGCCTCTGCCTCTGTGCTGGGATTGAAGGCGTGCGGGTGTCTTCTTTGATTTCCAAGGTCACAGAGCAGACTGGTGGAGGTCTGTGGAAGGCAAAGCCCGGCCTGACTGCATTGGTCCCCAGCACCCAGCATAAGACTTGGCACAGAACAGGCGGGCCTTGAGTCCTCCACCCCACACACGTTCCTTAAGGGTTCACAGGCCCTCTGCCCTAGTGCTGTGCTACAAACCCTGCATTCTTTGAAGCCTCCTTTCTCGAAGGGCGAGTTCAGGCCGTACGTCTTTCCCCTACTGAGGACCGTAATAAACCTGAAAGAAGGTTATTTCATTGCTTCTGGGGAGAGATTTTTATGAGTGAGCTTCACTTCAGTGGATGAAAAGTAGTGACGGTCTGTTTTCCTCCGCTTAGTTGTTTTGTGTTGAGGGCATGTGGTCTCACCTGACGGACAGGCACCGATACAGTATGCAGGGTACAGTATGCTTACTAAACAATAGTTTTAGTGCACATGATACGGGCAGTACAGAGGCTCTGAGGAAACGCAAAGAATTCCCTTGTGTCTTGAACATGTTCCAGGTCTTGGTCGAAAGGGGAGTTAAATTGGGACCTGGCAGATGAGTGACGGGTTCAGTGAAAAAAAGAAATAGAGGAACATGTCCAGAGGTGACAGCAGGGTGTTAAGAGATCTTGCTGCAACACTGCCCACATTAAGAAACAGAATCCCATAGTTTGGCACTGGGTTTCGAGTATAAACCTGGGGTCGGTTGCTAGACTTCTGAGGTACTGTGGTCTGAGACATGTGTGATGTTGCTTTTTTTAGTGATCAGAGGCTTAAGATTGCTTTTAAGGATTCCTTAGGCCGCAAATCCCATAGTTTTTCATTTCACACACTTGCCATGCAGAAGACAGCCAGCAGAACTGGTTTCCTCCATGTGGGTTTCAGGGATTGAACTGGGGTGGCTGAGTTTACTGGCAAGCACCTTTACATGGTGAGCCATTTCAGTGGTCCAAAGTCCATAATTTTATATAAATGGGGAAGGAGATTGGATGCAACGGGGAGCCGAGTTTTTACTTACCAAGCCCCAAAACAATGGCCTGGAAGTATACCAGGAAAGGACAGTAAAGAGGAAGGAGGAAGTCGAGTGTGGTGTCGCGTACGTGGACTAACTGCTTGGGAGACTGAGCTAGGAGGATCACTTGAGTCCAAGAGTTTGAGGTCAGCCTGGGCTACAATGGCAAGACCTCATCGGGCATAGCGGGGAGGAAGACGAGGAGAACAAGGCTTGACTTATATATATACATCTCTCTCACTGTGCCTCATCCACTCATTTGTTCAGACATTCTTATTTTCTTTCACATCTGACTACCTACTCTGTACTAGATAATTCTAAGAGCCTACTCCTAAGTCTGTAACACGAAAGAAAAGATGACCTCCATAATGGAAAGCAAACCCCTTTGCCTATCTAGTGAGCCCCTGAGTGTGTTCCTTCTCTCATGCGGTGCCTCCCTAGGACAGATATGTTCTGCTCTCCTCGTCCTCACTAACGTGAGATTTTTGTGTAGCTTTGAAGTAGTGTAAATTATACCCCATTGGGTCCTTGCTAGTGAAGACTTCAGATACCAAGCCGACTGGACTCTTAGGAACAGCCACCCCCTGGAAGGTTGTCCGGAGAGGAGGGGCTTTTGAAGGACTAACTGAGGGCTTGGAGGAGGAGGTGGTGTCCTGCAGAGATGTTTGTTGCCACCCTCCTGCTCTGTTAACTGCCCTACGGGAAGGTGTTTTGGAGAAGCAGCATATGAGTCTGAACGCAAATTGCTAGAGAAACCAAAGCTAGAAGTTCTGCCTCTAAGACCATTTACAAATTACTGTCCGTAGACAGCTCCTCCAGGTCTCTGCCACTTCAGAGTATCAATTGAAGGGACCAGTCTGCCACCTGTGTTTGAAGTACAGTTTTATTGGAACACAGTCACATATTCATCCGTATTGTCTATGGCTGCTTTCATTATAATAGTCAGAACAACCTAGAGTACTGACTGTAAGCGGAGACTGCTCATTCATTCTCGGCTGCCCAGACTCAAATAATCACACAGGCAGACGATATATATATATATGTCAAGCAGTATTGTAATTAATATAGCATATTTCTGGCTAACTCTTATATCTTAAATGAACTCATTTCTATTAATCTGTGTTGGCATGAGGCTGTGGCTTACTGGTAAGGACCCAGTGGGTACCTTTCTCCTTCGGCTGCTACTTGGTGTCTCTTTGATTCCGCCTACTCTCTCTCTGTATCTCTGTTTGGATTTCCTGCCTGACTTTGCTCTGCTAAACCATTGGCTGAAGCAGCTTCTTTATTACCCAATGGTAATAAAACATATTCATAGCATACAGAAGGAAATCTCGCATCAGTTGACTTTTGCTCCAGATGAAGAGCAATTTGAAAAATAGTACATTTATTTACTTGTCTGTAAGAATTTGTTATTACATTTACTTATTTGTGTATGTATGTATTTGGGCACACGTGTGTCACTATGTCCACGTGGAGGTTAAGAAAACAGCTTTTGAGAGATGTTTCTCTTCTTCAACCTTTACATGGGTTTGAGGATTGAACTCAGTCAGACTTGCATATAAATATCTTTGTCTGAGCCGTCTCTCTGACCCTGCAGAATTTTTAATTCCAGCACTTGGGAGGCAGAGGCAGGTTGATCTCTGTGAGTTCTAGGACAGCCTGGTCTACAGAGTGAGTTTCAGGACTACCAGGACTACACAGAGAAACCCTGTCTCTCAAAACAAAACAAAACATAAGCCAAAAAGATACAATCAATCCATTTAGGGCTTAGAAATATGGTTCAGAGATTAAGAGCATGTGTCACTCTTGCAGAGGGCCTGGGTTCAGTTCCCAGTACCCACATGGTGGCTCACAACCATCTATAACTCTAGCACCTACATGGCAGCTCACAACCATCTGAAACTCCTGTCCAGGGGATCAAATGGGCACCTTGGGCACCAAGCATGCACATTGTGGACAGATATATATGCAAGCAGGCAAAATACCTAAACACATTTTTTTAAAAAGGCGGTCAGTACCCTTTAGTGCCTTGCCACCTCTCCAGCCCTAGGCAACCACTACTTCCTTCCTTTAAAGATTGCCCTGTTTTGGACATTGCATACAAATAGAGTGTGGGATTTAGGGCTGGCCTCTGTTCTTAAGTGTTATCTATGTTGTATTATATTCCCATATTCCAGTCTTTTTATACACCATGTTTTCCTTGTCAATTTATAGACATGTAAGTTGTTTATGTCCTGGTTGTTATGAATAATGCTGATACAGACATGTGCAAGTTTGTGTGTGGAACTTTGGCTTTATTTTTTTCCTGGATATATTTCCTAAGCTTAATATTGCTGGGTCAAATGGAAACTTTTTGTTTGTTTGTTTTTTGAGACAGGGTTTCTCTATAGCTTTGGTGCCTGTCCCAGAACTAGCTCTTGTAGACCAGGCTGGCCTCGAACTCACAGAGATCCGCCTGCTTCTGCCTCCCGAGTGCTGGGATTAAAGGCGTGCGCCACCACCGCCCGGCTGTGATGTGATATTTCATTGTGGATTTGTTGTTGTTATATTAATTATTGAGATGGTCTTTCTGTGTAGTCCTGGATGACCTAGATCTTTATGTAGATCAGGTTAACCTCAAATTATCTGCCTTTGCCTTCTGAATGCTGGGATTAAAGGCATGCAGCACCACGCCCAGCCTTATTTTGGAGGCTTTTCTTTATGTTTATTTATAAATTTTGAAATCTGAAAAGCATTGGTTAGAGCTGCCTCTGGATTACAGGGGGTTACCTATTTTGAATTTAGCTTTAAGGTTCAAGATCCACCAGATGGCGCTGCTTTAAAAGGTAAAGGTATTGTGATTGTATGACTAGTACCGTTTCTTGGTGTGCCCTGGGAATTGTAGTCCTGTGGCTTTCAGTTTTCTAGGAAAAAAAAAAAGGCCAGCTCCAAAATTGTGACTGATAGAATAACCACACACTAGGCAGGAGGGATTTTAAAAGGCTGTGGCTCTGAAAACCACTTGTTTCTTTATATGGGTTTAAGCGACTTCACAGGAGAGAGATCTTTTAGTAGGTTCCTAATTTCCTGTTCAGTACTCTTCCTCCTATGAGCATTTTTTCCTATCCAGAACTGTTTCTATGAGCATTTTTAAATTTATTTTTATTTTATGTGCATGGGTGTCAGATCCCTAGAACTGGAGTTGCAGACAGTTGTAAACTGCCATATGGGAACCGAACCCAGTTCCTCTGGAAGAACAGTCAGTGTTCTTAACCACTGAGCCATCTCTCCAGCCCACTATGAGACGTTTTTCACAGTTGTTCTCTGCTGTTTTCTCCTGTTTTCTTATGGCTGCCTCTTTGGATGGTTGTTGTTGTTGTTGTTGCTTTTTTTTTCAGTTTGTTTGTATGTGTATGTACATGTGTAGATGTATATGCTATGCATACATGTGGAAGACAAATAACATCTTGTGGAGTCAATTTTCTCCTTCAACCTTTATGTGGGTTCTGGGCATTGAATTTTGGCCATTGGGTTTACATAAGCAACTCTGCCTGCTGAGCCATCTTGCTGACCCTCTCCTTGATTTTTTGACATAGGATTGCTGAGTAAGTTAGGCTGAATGGCCAGCAAGCTGCAGGGATCCTCCTGTCTCCACTTCTGCAGCACTGGGATTACAAGCATGCACCATATTCCCTGGCCTTTTCTGTGGGTACTGGGGATTCATCTTGGGTCCTCATGCAGCAAGTCTCTATCAACTGGACTTCATATGAGCCATTTCTAACCCTGAAAATTACTTCTATACATCCCTTCCCAAACAAATCAGTTCATGAGATTTAGTAGCTGCTGCTTCTGTGGCTCACATATGAACTAACTGCTCAGAAGTCCTTTTGCAGCCCATGACAAGATGGGGATTCCTTGATCTGGCCTCCCATTGTCCCACATGGTCTTACTATCACTAAAGTCACATGGTCATTTTACTCTCACTAGACAGAACCTTGAAGGCACATCTCATCCCCATAGCTGGTGGCTGGATGTGAGCAGTATTCCCTGCAGTAGAAAGACTGATGTTTGCCCTGTGCCAGACTGTAGGGAAAGAGTCCTGTCTAAAGCCCACACCACCTTTGAATCTGAGGCCATTGTCTCTTGGGTTCTTTTTGCCTTCTGCGTGTCTTTATCCTATTTTGATCAATTTTGACTTGATGCTCTCTCTAATCATCCTACTATCCAGACTTTTTAAATTTTTGTTCAGATATAGAGGTAGCCCTGGCCAGCAGAGTGTGCCAGATTGGGGTTACAGGAAACACAGCTGCCCTGGTAGCTTTGGAGGAGTCAGTCCTTGACAGTCGGTGTCTGTCCTTTCTCAGGCCTGTGTCAGGCAGTGTGCTCATGACTTCTGTCTGGCCAGGCTTTTACGTGTTGTCCAGTCTAGGCACCAGAAAGCACAATGGATGGAGTATAAAACTTCTATCAGAAATAGGAAAAGAGGCCTGTGACCAACTCACCAGGGTAGCAGGGAAAATAGGGGAATTTCAGAGCTCTACTGTGGCAGAAGCTTACCTATTTTGGTGTAGAATATGTACTAGAATTACTGTTATGGTTTCACATGATATGGTCAATTGTGTCATAACATCTCAGTGGCCAGATCTGATCATTTTTAAATTTATTTATTCTTTCAAAATTTTGTACATACATACAAATAGATATTGTCTTAGTGTTCTATTGCTATGAAGAGACATTGTGACCAAAGCAGCTCTTAAAAAAGAAAGTATTTATTTGGTGGCATGCTTACAGTTTTAGAGGGTTAGCCCATTATCATCATGGGGGGGAACAGGGTGGCAAGCATGGTGCTGGAGAAGTAGCTGAGAGCTACATCTTGATCCATAGGCAGCAGCAGAAAGAGAGAGTCACTGAGCCTGGCATGAGCTTTTTAAACCTCAAAACTCACTCCCAGTGACATATCTCCTCCAACAAGGCCACACCTCCTAATGCTTCCAAACAGTCCCATTCTCCAGATGGGAACCAAGCATACAAATACATGAGCTTTTGGGGAGCAGCTTCATTCAAACCATCACATGAGTACGTGTGTGTGTGTGTGTGTGTGTGTGTGTGTGTACTTTGATCATACCCTCTATTATCCTGTCATTCCCTCCCGCCTGGATCCCCTTTTCCCCCCAAGTCTCCCTTTTACTTTCAGACTTCTCTTTTGTGGCTCACTGCATTTAATTGGGAGAGCTGATCACTCTATAAACAGTTTAAAGTGTGTGAAGACAAAGATTTTTATGGCTTATTCATTATTGTATCCCAGGTGCCCAGAGCAGGATGTGTCCCATAGTTTGCACACAGATAGTTTAAAAACAATTTGAACTTCAGTTTCCTAAGTGTACCCATAGAATTGCAATTTGGGGATCCTGTCTTTACAGTAAATGAAATTTATGTAAATAGCATAATATGGAGACAGGAGTGCTCTTTCTCTGCCTGTGTTTGGAGCACCCTCCCCATCGCCCTCCCTCTGCCTTGCACACATAAGAAGTTTTTCTGAGTTCCCATAGTCTAACAAAAATATACAACATAGATTGTCCCCCTCTTGAAGGAAGTATTTGGAGTTCCTGTTCAATACACAAGCAAGCTAGTTAACTAGGTAAATGAGTTAGAGAGGATAGGAAATGTTCACAGTAGCTTTCTTTTCTTTTCTTTTTTCATTTCTCAAGACAGGATTTCAGTGTTTAGCTCCGGCTATCCTGGAACTCGCTCTGTAAACCAGAATGACCTTGAATTTATAGAGATCTGGCCGCCTCTGCCCCCGAGTGCTGGAATTAAAGGCATGCACCACCATGCCTGGCTTAAAACTGTATTTTCTACTGTACATCACATGTGTACACATGTGTACATACGTGCACACATTGGCTTCCTTCTGCAGAGGATCTACCTGAAAGCAGTCTCTGGTTTTAGTCCAATTCACACACCAACTTTACATTCAGGTACATCACGCTGGCCTGGGGACAGCGTGGGTAGGCATGCTTTGCTGCTAAAGCAGGTGTCTGAAGTTCTCAGGTCACAATCTGAGGTTCCATAGGCCCTTGATCAGTTGTCTCCTAGCCTGGATACTGGAACAGGCGTGAGCAGCGAGTCCTGCTTTCCCCTTGTCCCTGGAGACTGGTTGTTCCCCCATTCCAGGCTTTAATCAGAAACTTTATTATACTGTACACTAGGGCAGACCTTGAATGATGATATGAAAATCAAGCCAATCAATCAGCATTAACAATAATGGTATTGCCTCTGAATCCCTCTTGATGCTATTTTAAATTGTCTCTGAAAATCTGTCTTACAGAAAGGAAAAGGTTTTATCAGAATGTCAGCATCTCACAGGGTGAAGGTGAGTGTCTAAAAATTGGATGGCCTTCCTTTTGTGACTGGCTGGGTACATTTTGTCTCCAGCCAGTTCAGTGGTGGCAGCTTTGTCTGATGTTGTCTTTGTGTACACCAGTTTGGTTGCTAAAATAAAGGAATGGGGCATTTGAATCCAGTCCCTGAGAATTTTTTATTTGCTCTTTTAAGGTGGCTTTGAGATCAACCTGGACCACAGAAAGCTGAAAACTCCCCAAGCCAAGCTATTTACCGTCCCCAGTGAGGCTCTGGCCATTGCTGTGGCCACTGAATGGGACTCCCAGCAGGATACCATCAAGTTCTACACCATGCACCTGGTATCAAACAAACTTGTAGCAAGAAGACTTTTATCATACTGACTTCTACTTGATGCTCACCAAGACTTCCTGGCAAAACTGTAGATGTCCTTCCATATTATGATGAGGCTCTGGGGTAGGCTTTTGTCTGCCTGGCTGCAGTTACACTCAGCCAGTAACACTGGCTGCAGTTACACTCTGTCACTGAACAGACCCAGCTCTTTTCCTGCCTGGCCTGGCCACCGACTCCCAGTGTCACTCCATCCCTGTTTGCATTTTTGTTGTTTGGTTGGTTTTGGTTTTTTGAGACTGGGTCCTGTCTTAGGTAGGTCTTAAACTTGATTTGTAGCTGCAAATGACCTTGAATTTCTGCCTGTACTGCCTGAGTGCTGAGATTACAGCCATGTTGTCTACATGCCTTGTGTATGCAGTGTGGGGATTGAACCCAGGGTTTTATGCATGCTAGGTCAATATGCAATGTCTCAGCCACATTACTTACCGTTATTTTTTTCAATTTTTGAGACAGGGTCTTTTTATGTAGCCCTGGCTGTCCTGGAACCTGTTATGTAGACCAGTCTGGCCTCCAACTCACAGAAATCTTCCTGCCTCTGCCTCCCAACTGCTGGGATTAAAGATGTGTGCTGCTGTAACAAAGCCCAACCTTTTTTATTTTTATTTTTTTTAGCAGCTAGTTGTTTGTTTTATCACCACTTAGTTTATAATGGCCCATTTTGTTTTTACATGCTTATTGCCTGTGTCTTTCATAGCTTGGTGAGTGACAGAAGAACAGTGGCCATGTCTTTGTTACTCAGTGGTTCCAGCAGGAAGTATAGATGGAGCTCAGTAAACAGTGGTAGGGTGTGGGAGCCAGATGAGTGAGGAAAGGAGGATGCTCCACAGACTCAGCTCTTCAGTGGTTGGGTGTGACTGAGGCTCCTGAAATCCTTCCTCTGCAGTCTACTTGGCCTTACATGGTGGCCACCCTTTTTCAGCCCCATGACGCCCACCTGTACTACCCACCCGTGGAGCCATGGTTGACCGGATGATACTGTGCATGGAGCCCTCAGGTGGTTCCAGGGAAGGCACCAGCCGGGTCTGGGGTTAGATGTTCTCATCCTGGTCACTTCTGTGTTCCACTTTGACGTACAGACCCAGGTGGGCCTGTCAGCAGTGTCGTCTACTTCTTCACTATCTAGTGTGATCAGGTTGATGAGGCCACACACTAATATGTAGAGCAGTCTTGGAAGCCTCTTATTGATGAGGTAACACTAGGAAAATATCTTGATCCCAGTTCGATTTGCTGCCTTGTCCTCTGATGTGTCAAATAAGCTGGTAAAGCTTCTCAGTCAGCTTGCATTTCATGCCTTTGTTTTTGTATTTGAGTTATGTATTTCACCTCTGTGGGTCTCAGTTTCCACCTCTCTGAAATGGGTAGAATAGTGGCATCTGCCCCCCCCAAAGTATTGTGCAGATTAACCTGGTAGTCACAAGCATGAAAATATATAAATGAAGCCCCTGAAACTTTGAAGAAGTACACTGTGACCACTGTGAGAGTCCAGTGAATCCCATGAGCACAGTGGAGTTTGAAGATGGAGCCTGGCTTTTGGATCCATTCAGCAGATAGGCTGCTGTTGTGGCTGTGATGGTGGCTCGGGTGGTGACTCTGGTGTACTGTCTGCTGTATGTCAGAACCCACATGTGGGTGACAGCATTTTCTGCCTTTTCATTCAGACCACATTGTGCAACACATCTTTGGACAACCCAACCCAGCGAAACAAGGATCAACTGATCCGGGCAGCTGTAAAGTTCCTGGACACTGATACCATCTGGTAAGTGTCATTAGATGAACACTCCTCTTGGGTGGTGTGAGCCTCTTCGTCTGTTTTGCCTCGTTTGCCCAGAGCATATCAGTGGAAGAAAAGACAAGGCGTTTGCCATTGCAGGCAGGTAGCCCACTTGACAAGCCTGAACCCCGGGAGGAGGATTCTCAGTCTGCCCTAGCACATTGCATTGCATTGAGCTGAGTTGGCATGGAAACTATGCCATTCTCACAGGCTCCAGACAGAATCCATTGGCCAACTCCCCGCAGGACATCTGGCCCTGATGTCTGTCCCTCAGTATGTTCATGTATTAGCATCCCTGTCATTACAGGTGACAGTAGTCGGGGGCTGGTCTCTCCCAGTTCTGAATTCTCCCCTTGTGTCTATATTCTTTTCTTGTTGGTCAGTGGTGTTGAAGGAACATTGGAGAAACAGCAGAATGGCTAAGCATTACTGTGCCTGCTGGCCCCATTACTCAGAAGCTATGAATCACCCCAGGGATTACTTGGAGTGTTAGCATAGATGCTCTGGAAGTAGGTGGGCTTTCGGATCACTGAGAGCTTGCAGTGGGAAAACCTACTCTGTTTTTGCTAGAACACAGTGGCTTGCAGGAGACAGAGCTCGTTCAGCTTCCCTTTGGCAAAGGTGGCTTTCTGAAAACTATGCAGGGTTCTAACAAGCAAGCACAGGCAGTTGGAACTCTCCAGGTACTAAGTTCTACCTGCCTCCTCTCTTCAGGTCCAGGATTGGATAGGAGAGGCCTCCTACTCTGCTCTCAGAAAAGCAGTCCAGCTTTTCCGCATACCCATGCCCTCTCTGCTCCCCTCTGCTTACATGAAAGCTTTCTTTGCTGCCCTAGGGTTCCCATCCGTGAAGTTTTGTAGCTCAGCTCCCATCAACTGACCCTTCTGTGTCTTTATCAAAATGAGTTGTACCATCTGGCTCTGTAGTAATCCACTTGGGTAGAGAATCTATTCTAGGAAGTGGCTAGGCTCCCAAAGCGTCAGCTGGCATCTGGTCCTTGGCCGGGAGCAGGGGTCTTGGTGGAGCGGTCACTGAACTTCTAGCATAGCACTTGTGTCCAGTAGCTATGTATCCATTATTACTGCAGATCTGTCTTTGAGTAGCACTAACATGGTTGCAAATTTGGACCTGTCAAGTATTTGGGAGCCAGAGGATAGTGGATTGTAACTCGGGCTACACCAGAATTCCCCAGAGGGCATGTGGAAACATATGGCCAGGCCCCACCCGAGGTTTTGCTTGTCATCAGTGTCCTGGTAATGAGCTTTCCAAGTGCAGCTAGAGCTGATGCTGCTGGCCTCAAGGCTGCACTCTGAGAACCACTGCTCTATGGAACAAGGTTTGGGGTGTGGGGTCAGTGGCAGAAAGATTTTGCTGTTGCCCTTTGAATTTTCTTTTCTGTCCCTCAATGAAGGAATTGTACTTTTTTATTAATGAAGGTGGTTTTTACAATGAATTAGCTACAGGGTGGAAGAGCCGGAGACATTAGTGGAACTTCAAAAGAATGAATGGGATCCAGTCATAGAATGGGCTGAAAAAAGGTAAGATGTACAGCCCCTCATGGAGGATTGAGTGGGCCTGGTATTGTGTTGGGTGCTGGGGGCAGGGCCACACAGCACACCTGAAATCTGTTTTCCAGAGTTAGAACTTTCTTGAGCTTGAGCTCCCTCAGGTGTTGAGAGGTAGGGATTACCTTGGAAAACGTTCCTCAAATTCATTTTGGCCATCATACCCTGAATACCTGCTACTGTAGTGTACCATGACAAATGTAGGGACAGCTTTGTGTCCCCAAGAAATACCAAAGGCCCCAGGCTTCTATCCCCAAGCAAGTCTCTGAGTGTTGGTTTTCTTGATTTGAAATGAGCTAATCCTGCCTGCCTGCCAGTCAGGCTGGTGGGAAGAATTAGCCAGCAAAGTGCTTAGCATTTTATTTGGCAGAGGTAACAACTCATTTTTTTTTTTAAATCTTCATTATTACTGCACTGGTAAGTAAAACTCACAGTGTACAAGATACACATGTGCACGAGCAAAAGTCAGGAGCGTCCTGCAGTGCTGTGAGGACTGCCTTGTGGGTGTGTGGCTTCTAGGGATTGGGGATACACAACAGTTTCCTTAACAGAAGACTTTTGTGAGTATAGAGCTAAGCAGATATTGATAAGGTAGCAAAATAAATTCAGTGTCAGTTCCTTCCAGTGACTGTGAAAGGGATGGCTCCCGTGGCTCTGTCTTGTCTGCAGGGTTCGCAACAAACGCCTGGCTGGCTTTTCTTCTGTCATAACAATTTTCACATAAATTATCACTTGCTACACATCTCCTGAGTACTCAGTGACCCATCCTGAGGGGACTATTTTATTTATTATTTGGTTTTATTCTTTGAGATAGGATCTTATGTAGTCCAGCCTAGCCTCAAACCCACTCTTGTAGGCACCACTGGCCTTCTCCTCCTGATCCTCCTGCCTCTGCTTTCTGTGTGTAGTGATTACAGGTGTGCACCTCCATGCACCACCATCCTGGGACTTTAAAGGAAAAGCACTATACCATATCTAGGGTTTTTTTTTATTCTATTTTATTTTTATTTTTTTGCTTCTAGTCAAAAGCTGGACTGCTCTTGAGAGGCAAAGTGCAATAGACATGCTGATGCCTTTTCCCTTTAGATACGGCATGGAGATCGGCTCCTCCACCAGCATAATGGGACCCAGCATTCCTACCCAGACCCGAGAGGCGCTGACCAGCCACTTGTCCTCTTACAACATGTGGGCCCTACAAGGTACAAGTCGGGCTTCTGTGGGCCTTGAGGGTTGGGTACAGTTTGGCACATCCCTGCTGAGTGCTCTGAACATGGAGGCTGGGCAGCTCTGATGCCCAGCCCTTTTACTTAGTACTCCAAGGTTACACACCCTATAGGAAAATTCTCAACTTTGTTTAGTTTATCATTAGTTTGGACCCATATACCCATCTATAAACCAATCGCTGAGTATGGCCTGGGTCATACTCTAATTGACCAGCTTCAGGTCATATGTCTGTCCAGGAAAAGACAAGTGCATCACCCCAAGAAAAGGAATAGTATTCTGGCAGAAAAGTGTGCCAAACCTCAGGTGGATCCTAGGATAGTGCACCCTCCCCCCATTCCACGAGGGCACAGAAACCGACAGGCAGTGGGTTATAGGTACTAACTTGGCTTGTGTCTCCCACCCCTCAGGGATTGAGTTTATAGTGGCCCAGCTCAAGTCCATGTTGCTGACCTTGGGCCTGATTGACCGGCACCTGACTGTGGAGCAGGCTGTGCTTCTGTCACGCCTGGAGGAGGAGTACCAGGTAAGGTTTTGATCTCAGGTCCCACCTCACCCTTGTGACTCAGACTCTCTGAGCTTTGTTACTTTGTACATATAAAAAATCAAACCAAGGAACAATAAAGGTTTAAGTTGCTGGGGATAAGTGGTGTGGCTCAGTGGTAGAGCACTAGCCTAGTATGCTCTGGGCCCTAGGTCCCATCAACAGCACCACACACCTATGCCTGTGCATTGGAAAGGGTCAGAATTGCTTAGCACTCTCCTTGCCCCCAGGTCCTCTTCAGCAGCTTGATTGGGTAGGAGTTGTTTTTACCTTCATCTTACATAAGAATAAATTGGGGTACTAGATTGTACTTCTGGAGAATTCCACCAGGGTCTGCATCCATGTCTTGGTGACTAGAGCTAAGGCCTTCTCAGGCTCATGGGCATAAAAGGTATTTGACCCTCATCTGCCCTGCATTTGTGCTCCTAAGTCAGTAGGAATTCACATCCTGATGTTTCTCCTGGCTGTCAGAGGAGCAGAGGAGTAGCTGCCGCCACATATGCATTTAATTTGGAGGGCAGAAAAACTAAGGTTTTTCTATGTTGTTGTTTACATTTCTGTTTTGAGTTTCAGTTTTTGCTTTGTTTGTTGAGAGGGGGTCTTATGTAGTCCAGACTAGCCTTGAGCTCCTTGTGTATCTGAGCCTTACTGTGAACTTCTGATCCTCCTGCCTGTCTCCCAAGTACTGCTTCACAATGGCTGGCTTGCTTGCTACTTCTTCTTTTTCTTTTTTATTTTTTGGCTTTTTCAGACAGGTCTTGCTATACAGTCTTGACTGGTCTGAAACTAACTATGTAGACTAGCCTGCCCTGGGACATATGACCATATGACATATGAAGATGCATGAAGATGCTCTTTTCTTGCTTCCTGAGTGCTGAGATCACAGATGTGTGCCATTGTGCCTCGATTTTGTTTGCATTATTTTAATTCTCTCTCTCTCTCTCTCTCTCTCTCTCTCTCTCTCCCTCCCTCTCTCTCCCTCCCTCCCTCTCTCTCTCAATTCTTCTCTACCTTAATGTTGAGGCAGGGTCTCTTGCTCGAACCCAGGGTTCACCAATTTGGCTATTGTAGTTAGCTAGTTGCTTTAGAGAATCCCTGTCTCTGCCTTTGGAGAGTTAGGATTATAGGTGGGTTGCCACACCCACTTGCCTTGGCTTTTATGTGGGTGCTGGGATTTGAACTCAGATTTTCATCCTTGTGCAGCAAGTGCTGAGCCATCTCCCCAGCCCCTTGTTTGCATCTTTAACACCGAGAACTTAGTGTTCCTTGTGGTCCTGTGGATGCTGCTATTACTCCAACCTCAGAAGGTTAATGTTATTAGGAGTTGGTTCCTACATGATTAAAAACCTTTTTTGGAATATTTAATCTTCTGCTTGTAAAGATGCCAAGGGCAACTATTTCTATACAGCAGAAGAGAGCCATCCATTGATGTCATCTGTTCCATGGGAAGGGCTGATGTCAGCTGTTTGGATCATAGGGATGGTACAAGACCAGGAGATCTGGCTGCAGGCTTGGACTCTGCTTTTGGCTATGGGACCCAAGCCAGGCTACCTTCTGAACTTTGGATTTGATCCCATATAAAATGAGGGATGACCTGAAGTGAAGGTGAAAATCATCTCAGGTGATATATTTCAGTTGTGCAAACCAAGACCAGGCAGCCAGTAATGCTTGTGTGACCTGAAAGATTTTGTATTCCTTGGTGATCTGGCCAGGCCTGCTGGACTCCTGCAGGAAGAGGCCAGCAGAATGAGTTTGGAGACACTCTTGTCTGGACAGCCACAGTGTGCCTAGAGCTCCTCCCTCTTGTTTAGAGTTCTGCGAGGGTCTACAGCTGGCTTCCAGTGTCTGCACAGTCACTGCTATTCTGCTGCCCTTAGGGGTCTGAGCCCAATGGCCTGTGCCTGGCTTCATTTATTTACTGCACTCCTGTGGTAGTGCTTACAGCCCTGAAGGACAGTGAGACACAACTCAGAGAGGATGGCAGTTTGCAGACTGCTTCATGCTGTCTTCCTCATCTTATGTGGGAGATAAAAGGTCACATGGGTAAGGCTCCATTAGAGGGGACACAGTGGGATTCCAGTCCCACTTAGCAGTGGGTAGCCCCTATCTGGTCTACACTCCTCCCAGACTAAGCCCCAGACCTCAAAGGAGCCTCCTCCACCTTCCTGGATGTTATTACCAGATGACCCACATGGATCTTAATGTGTTTGGTAGGAACACGGCTCATGGCTCACGATCCTTAGGCCAGTGGTGGGAATGGAATGTGATTCAGGTCACTGGTCAAGGCTACTCACCAAGAAGTTTGCTTTTCCTTCCTTAGATCCAGAAGTGGGGCAACATTGAGTGGGCCCACGACTACGAACTCCAGGAGCTGCGGGCTCGCACTGCTGCTGGTACCCTTTTTGTCCACCTCTGCTCAGAAAGCTCTACGGTCAAACACAAGCTCCTACAGGAGTGAGGCCTACAGGAGTTGCAAATGCTGGCTGAAAGGAACTGCATAGACACAGATTCTCTGATCTGCGCTTCCTGATGTTGGACCTCTGAACCCAGTGAAGCTCTGTTGGCCTGTACCTTTGGGGCAATCTCAGCGTATACCTGTGGCGTACCCAGTGTGTGCCTGGGTCTTCCTTGGCCTTTGTGGTTTGGCCTTATCCAGAAGCACTCTGTGATGCCCTGGAGACACAGTATGCTTATCTTGAGGTCAGACAGCTTCCCAACCAGGAGCCATTGGCCTGGCCTGTAGTGAGGGAGGCATAGAGACTTTCTTTTGACCCTGATTTTATTAAATATTTTTTCATCCTGGAAATATATCAAGTTTCATCTTCATCTGAGTCTCCTCATTCTTGTTTTAACTAAGCTTTGTAACCATTTTTATATCTGCTACCAATGGCTGGGGACTGCATGGTGTGGGGACTGCATGGTGGGCAGGGAGAGGGAGGGAAGGAAACAAGCACATCACCACACAGCCCTTTTTCATCATCAGCCTCAGCCTGAAGGACTTTTTCCCCTGGCTTTTCATTGGATGATCTTTTGAAGGTAAGTCTTTGGTCTAAGCTATTGGTTACTGTTTGTTCTGTTCTTTAAAAAAATGATTTACTGTTAAAAATGTAAATTCTTTCTGGGATGAAAGCAAAGGTGGCCCTGTCCTGGTTACTTACATGCAGTGCTATGATCTGGATCTGGGGTGCCCTCCTGTTGTGGAATTATGTCCCCTGGGCATGTCATGGCCATTGGTTTCTTAAAATCAGGGCAGCTGTAATACCCACACAGGATTGGGCTCATTAATATCCCTCATGGATGATGGGAGAGTTCATCTACTAAATAGTTAATGGTTGCTGGAGCATGAGGGCAACTCTGCTGCAAGTAACCCTTGTATTCTCATTGGTTCTCCAGGCTAGACCCGGTAGAATTGCTTCTTTGGTTTGTCATCTGGAGTGAGGAGCAAACTCCTCAGAAAGTTATATATACTTGGTGCCCGAATAAAGACATGACAAATATGAGCCTGGAAGGAGCATTTGCAGCTAAGGCTGAAGCATCTGAGGGTGGAGATCAGTTCATATGTGGCAGCCCTCCCCTATAGATGGTTTATGGTAATTCTTGCTATCGTCGCAGTTTGTGGCCCCTGCTCTGAGGCTGAGACATCTGGAGGTGGAGGCTCCTTGTGGTGGGGTGATTCCAGAATGGCCAGGGGATAACAGTGGCATGCCTCCTCCATGAATGGGGTCTGAGGGTAAAGGGAACTGGGGATGCCCTCGAATTTCTGATGGACTCAAGAACATATTGCAGTCGCTGAAAGTAGTACCTATATGAAGGACTCCTAAGCAGGCTGTGATAGCAGCCACATTTTTACTGGGAGCTGACAGCCCCAAAAGAACTTGTGCGTACATAAGGAAGAACTTAGAGTGGGAAATGCCAGCCAATACTGTCTTCCGCATCGGCTTCAGAAAAGTAGAAAAGGGAAGGCTGAGAATGAAGCAGAAATGATAGAAGATACCTTCAGATTCAATCCATATAAAGGAGTGGGGAAAATCCATGATTTAACATGTTGATGGGGCCTTCATAGTCCAGTGCAGGGGACTATTAGTGTCAGGGAATACTCTGACTGTTTTTAGCCAGAAAAGTATACCTGGACTGGAGCAGATATTATAAGTATACTGCAAACAGTGAAAGCAGTGAGCTATCCAAAGGTTAGATTCTGAGGACTTTGGAGACAGAGAGAGAGAGAGAGAGAGAGAGAGAGAGAGAGAGAATACACCAAATTTTTATTGGATTTAAACTCAAATAATGAAAACTAATAAAAGGTGAAGGCATCAAGTTCAAAACAGAAATTAAACTTGATGGAAATGGTTAAATGTGTAGAAATGCACAAAAGCATAATACCCTGACACGTTCAGAAGCATTCCTAATCAGGAGAAGAGATACTTCTGGAAGTAAATTTTAACAGTAATTCCTAACAGAACATAACAAGGAATTTAAATTTTCTTATAAACTGTTGGGTTTTGTGCTTTGTGGTTGTTTTTTTTGTTGTTTATTTTTGTTTGCTTGTTTTTTTTCTTTTTCTTTGAGACATGGTTTCTCTGTGTAGCCCTGGCTATCCTAGAACTTACTCCATAGATCAGGCTGGCCTTAAACTCACAGAGATCCTCTTGCCTCTGCCTCCTGAGTGCTAAGATTAAAGGGGGGTGTCACCACTGTCCGGCTGTTTGTTTTTTAAGATAATGTCTCACTTTATAGCCCAGGCTAGTCTGGAACTATGTAGCTCAGGCTGGCCTCAAAGCTTTATCATATATGTAAATGTGTGTGCATGTATGTTTGTATGTGTGTGTGTGGATAGATAGATAGGTAGATAGATAGATGATAGATAGATAGATCGATAGATAGATAGATATAGTGTTGGGATTACACGTATGTGTCACCATACCTAGCAGTACTGTCTTTGAACTGCTTGAATTGGGGGAAATTATTTTAATTTAATTTTATATGTATGTATATTTGCTTGCATGTATATCTGTGCACCATGTGCATGCAGTGCATGTGGAGGCCAGAAGAGGGCATTGGATCCCCTGGAACTGGAGTTAGAGACAGTTGTGAGCTTCTATATTGGTGTTGGGAATTGAACCATGCTCCTCTGAAAGAGCAGTCAGTGCTCTTAACCACTGAGCCATCTCTCTAGTTCTGGAAAAAACTTTGAAACAACAAAGAGTCTTACAGCCTGGCTTATGAGGCTGTGAGGTGGGACACATGAGCTTCGGAAACAAAAACTGAATAATAGAACTGCTCATCCCTCCCTTAGATCAAGGTTGCTTAACCTAAGGCAACACAAGGGAATCAGTCCCCATGAGAATCAGGAGCTGGAGGACAACAGAGGAAGGACAGACAGCTGCTGCTGAGGAGGCTAGGTGTGAGAGAGGTGGGTTGACAGTCCCTCATATCCGAGGGCCATGTGTGCAGGACTTAAAGGAGCAGTTAATTCAGCCAGGGTCTCTGGTGTGGGTTTTGGCTCTATTGGCCCCTATAGTGGGACATGAGGTAGGAGGGTGTCTGGCAGAGGTATGTGATTTGGACTGGGATATAAATCAGGCATTGAGGGGAGAGAGAAAGAAAAGCAAAGGGGCCTGTCTCACTCAGTCAGAAGCAAATATGGCAAGTGTGACGGCTGTTCCTGGTTGTCAACTTAACTATAGCACATCTGCGTTTTTTTGTTTTTTCATTTTTTTCTTTTTTGTGGGGTGGTGTATTGAGGCAGGGATTCTCTGTGTAGCCTTTGCTGTCCTGGAACTCACTCCATTGACCAGGCTGGCCTCAAAGTCACAGAGATCTACCTGCCTCTGCATCCCGAGTGCTGAGATTAAAGGCATGTGCTACCACTGACCAGCGAGGGATTTTTTTCTTAATTAAATCATTTGTGACTCACTTCTGATCCTGATCTTTGAGATGAAAAGATCCAGCTTTAGTCTGGGCCACGCCTTCTGCTGGTAGCCTATATAAAGGACATGGAAGAAGGAAGCTCTGTCTGTACTGTAATTAGAGCCGCCTTCTTCACAATTCCAGCAAACACTGAAGACCAGGTGAGACATCAGCCTCATGTATTGAACAACTACTGGATTCTTTGGCCTTTCAAATGGACCTATCTGCCCTGCATTTGTGTCCTAAGTCAGTAGATGTTTCTCCTGGCTGGCAGAGGAGCAGAGGAGTAGCTGCTGCCACATAGACATTTAATTTAGAGGGCAGAAAAACTAAGGTTTTCCTATGTTGTTTGCATTTTTGTTTTTGGTTTCAGTTTTTGCTTTGTTTGTTGAGGGGGAGGTCTCATGTAGTCCAGATGGTAGGCAGCCATTGTTTGGTTAGCTGGAACACAACGTGTAAACCATTCTAATAAACCCCCTTTCTCTCTCTTTCTCTCTTACATATCTAGAGAGCTCTGAATAATACAGCAAGCTTCCTGTTAAGGTAGCGCTTTAAGTTCTGCCAAGTCAGAACCCACGCGCCTCTAAAAGACATTAAAGCTTGAGGAACAGCTCTCAGGAGACCTGGCCAAGCAGCATAGACATCAAAGGTTAAGCTTGTTCCCTCTCCCACCTCCCAGAGAAAGCTGTATACATTCCTTACCTATAAGAAAGTATATTGGGTATGGAGATAATTTGCCCTGGCCTTGAGTGTATGGCTTGAGGTGTGGCTAAGGGGCGGGAGAAGCCACCAGTGTGCTTGCTAAAAGCATGTTGCCTGGACAGCTGAATTAAAAAGCTGGCATTATAGAGGAGCATGGCCCCGCTCCCACCTGGCCCTCTGAGCTCACTAGTATGGAGAGATGTATTGGGCCCAGGATGAGGAGACATGAAGGCTTAGGAGAATATCTAGATGGCAGAAGCTACCTAACCCGGTACCTCCTACCACACCGCTTTATAACCTTGCTCCTTTGAGGACACCGCGTAAGCAGCAGGACCCTTTCATGCTCTAGTGTCTGTGGTTGCTGAATCCCTAGTCAGGTTGGCACTTGTTTGGAAAAGATGCTGGTGGGCCTTCAGAGAACCTGCCTACTCTATGAAAAGGATCCATCATGTAATATTAATTTCTGAACGATTTTCAGACTTAGAAATGTATCTGAAGTATATGCACATGTACTCAGAGGAGCAAGGATAGGAAATCAACCCATACAAGGGCCTGGCAACAGCTGTGAACATCTTCGCGAATTTTGTGATTAGATAAGACACAGGTGCCACCTGACAAGGTGATTTAGACATTCTTATAACAGCCTGTGTCTAAAAAAACCAGGAGTGTCACCAGACATGGCACATGCATTTAATCCCAGCACCTGGGAGACAGAGGCAAGCAGATCTCTGAGGCTAGCCTGGTCTAAAGAGTGAGTTCCAGGACAGCCAGAGCTACTACATAGTGAGATGTCTCAAAAAAAAAAAAAAAGAAAAAAAGAAAAGAAGAAACAAACAAAACCATGAATGTCAACTCAGAAGGCACCTGCATGAGTAGTAAAAGGCACACCCAGAAGACATAATAAGGTTATGAAAGTTCCAGTGCCAGGGTGGGCTTCCTCCCCGAGTTGCTGGTGGGGGAGCTTCCTTGGGTACACACGCAATACTCACAGTTCTGACAGCTGTTGGCTGCAGGCCAGAACCAAAACTGGCTGTGATGGTAGGTTGGAGAGCACTGTGCAGGCTGCCAGGGGAGAGTTCTTACCAATGATCCTGCTCAGCTGTGCACCTCATGTGTTACACTATCAGCATGCTGTGCACAATTCAGCCACTACTGCAATAGTGGCATGATATATGGGTATGAAAAAAACTATGTCCCAAGATCCGTGGCAAAGGAGGTCAGGTTTTAGTGGAGAAGCTATTGCTGTCTTGTTAAATGAATATGCTTTACTGTCAGATTGTGTGTGTGCCCCCTCTACCTTGCTCTTGCTTTCTACCCACCTGGCCTCCCCCCTCCCTCCCCCCTTTTTTTTGAGACAGCATCTCTACCCCGGGCTTGTCTTAAACTCACTATGTGGCTGAATGTGACCTGGGATTACAGGTGTGTACCCCAGTCTGATTTTCAGATTGGATTCTAGTATCTGTGCTTCTGTGGTTGGCCTTCATTAACAATGCTTTTCGTATTAAAGAGTGGTGGTTGTTGATCAAACTACTGGGAACAGGTGGGTATTAAGGTGTAGCAGCCAATATGCAGCCCTGAGTGGAAGAAAATGACCATCCATCTTTAGCAGTCATGCTCACCAGAGTACAGGGAGCACTGCAGAAGAGGCAATGGAAAGAATGCCAGAGCCAAGGGAATGGGCAGAGTATGTGAAAATCTGCCCGTTGGGTGTGGCATGACCATTGCCATCTGGAAATCAGAGCAGCTGTATTACCCGCATGAGGCCATCACAAGATTGGCCCGATAAGACTCGTGTCCTCCCCAGGAATATGTAAGTATCTACCATTTCTAGGGGGAGGGCAAGACTGCCTGCAAATTGCCTGTGTTCCTGTAAGTCATCCTAATTAAGCCATTGGTTGTTATGCTGGACTTGGATGGAATTGTTTCTTTGGTCTGTTGTTCTTACCTAAGGTAAGCAGAAATGACCTCCCCAAAAGAAGTCGCTACTATCCCTAAAAGCCCCTGGGTCTTGTGATTAGGTGGCAGAGCCTAATGGAGGTCTTTAGGTCATTAAGGATGTGCTATCAAAGGGGATTCTTTTTTTTTTAATTTACTTTTTTTTATTATGTATATAGTATTCTGTCTACATGTATGCCTGCAGGCCAGAAGAGGGCACCAGACCTCATTACAGATGGTTGTGAGCCACCATGTGGTTGCCAGAATTGAACTCAGGACCTTTGGAAGGGCAGGCAATGTTCTTAACCGCTGAGCCATCTCTCCAGGCTCAAAGGGGATTCTTGAGACCCCCCGTCCTTCTTCTTCTTTTCTCTCTTTGGCCATGAGTGGGTGGTTTCATACTGTGTGCCTGCCATGATGATGCCAACTGATCATGAACTGAACTGTGCAACTAAGATCCAAAATAATGCTTTTCTCTCTACAAGTTGTCTGTGTATGGTGTTTGTTACAGTGGTGGGAAGCTAACACATACATCTTTCCTTTCATCTTCCAATGGGAGTCCTGAGCGTCCTCTCCACACAGTCACCTCCACAGTCTTAGCAGCAGGCTCTGCTTCCTGTTGCCGTGCCTAGTGGGAGGGCGATGTGCCTGGAGAACCAGGCTGAGCCCCTGACTTAGGTTCATGCAGCCACGTTCTGAGCTGAAGGGAGCTGTGGCCTCTGCCTTCAGGAGCAGCCCAGGCTGTTGTAGCTCCGTGCTGCAGTAGGAGCGTCAGCCTCTCACTTCTCTGGTCCTCAGCACCCGGAGTAGGGAAAGATGCTGCCTGCAGCCTTCCCTGGCTATGCCAAGTGAAGAGCACTAGCGTGCATGGGTGGGGTTAGCACTCTGCCATCACCACACTTCCATTCGACTGCCGGCCACCTGTGTAGGTGGTGTGGGTGGTTCTGGATCTGCTCATACATGATCACTGTCGCGGTCTCCTGCTAAGAGAATACTAACACCAGACCTTTTTTTTAAAATTGAGAATTATTACCAAGGGTGTTGGAGGAGGTATGAACCAAGGAATTCCCATAACTCTCGGGGGCTGGGTCCATCAGGGGATCTCTGGCTGACACCTAGTCTATAATGTCACCACATTCCAGGTTGTCCAGCTCGCTCTGCATGTGGTCGATGTATTGATTGATCTCCTTCACTCGCTTGCGGTTCCTCATGATCTCATCTTTGTGAATCTGGGGAATGGAAAGAAAGCAAGGTGCTCTGTCTATGACAGCTGACATCATTTACTGCGGCCCAAGAGAGGGAAGGAAGATGTTCACTTCAGAGCCCCACCCACAACGTGCACTGCTTCTCTCTCTCTCTGTCTCTCTCTCTCTCTCTCAAGCAGGAGTTACAGACACAATGAAGTATATGGGTTCAAGAGTGTGACTGGGCCACACTGTCCTTATTGCAGAATTCTACAATCCTTAATTCTTTTCTGTACTTTGTTTCTGATGGAAAATAGCACACTCTCGTAGCTAGAAAACTCGAGCCAGCATGCTGGGTGGCTTGGCATTCATTACTCACCTTGTCTAATAGTTGTGCACACCAAGAGTTGATTCCAGTCACCAGCTCATCTTCTCGGTTGTCAATCTTCAGGAGATGAATGTCATGCGATGCCCCAACAGCATTAACAATTGTGTCTTTGTCAACAAAGAGCTGGAAAGTGAGAAGGTCTAAATGAGATCGTGTGTGTCATTATGCCCTGAGCACAAAGTGAGGGAGCTGCATAGAAAAGAGGTCCCTGGGAGTCCCCAGGCTGTGTGGCCACATCTAATGGGGAGCCCATATTGTATCAGTCACTTTGTGCCAGCTCATCCCTGGGCAACAGCCTGCTCCTCAACCTGAGCCATGACAGGTGTCATGCTGCGGTCCCCATCAAAAGCATGTTTTCTCCAGGGAGATGGCAGGTGGCTAGCATATCGGTTCTCACAAAGCCTCTTTCTGGGTAGTCCTAAACCTCTGATAGTCAGGTCTGGCTGGGTCTCCAGGCTGTTCCAACCGTGGGCCCTGTAAGCTGATAAGTGTCCACCTCCTGTTTGTCTCCGCTATTCTCATGTCAACAGAATTGAGCTTTGCATTCCATTGGGGTCTGCTTTGCCTTGGCCTGTTCCTGGCATTGTGTGGTCCTTACAGAAAGCTGGTATAACTACTTACCGTCTAGCGAGGCTGGCTGACTCAGATGCAGATTCGGGCTGGAATGGGGAATGCATCCCAGTCATTCAAGGGACAGGGGAAGCTTGCTGAAGCTCTGAGGAAGCACTGCCCCACTCTGAGCCCAAGATACTAGTAAACAAAAGAATAGCAAAGGCCCTGGTGTCCTCTGTTGAGAAACTGCAGGTAGCACATATACAGGGGAACATGGCTTATCTGAGGTGCATGGGGATTTAGGTTTTGCAGGGTTTGGCTTTGGAATATCTGCATAGTCTTTATAACACCCCTGCAACCAGAAAATCTGAAATCCCAGATGCACCAAAATTTGTTTGGATTTTTGGGTCAGAGATACACAACAGTGTTTTGCTTCATTTGCTAGAGTATCAGCCTAATATGCTCAATATGTATGTATGATCTTGACATTTTAATGTTTCTGCAAAAGAAAGTATTCTTTGATCAAATACTCGTGGGATCCAACACCTCTTGGCTCCCAAAGGAAGATTCAGGACTCTCAGAGTGTCCTGAATGCTGTACAAAGTTGTGTGGAAAACAGCCTACTTGGTTTTCTCCCTCCTGCCTTCTCTCTCTTCAGCTTACTGTGCACACACTCCATTTCAGAACAGCGTCTGTGGGGACGCTGGCTCACCACAGAATCCCATGTGAGGAAAGCCAGCTTAGCTGATGTGGGACAATGGATCAGCATTGTCACACACAGGAATGACGGGAAGTCATTCAGTTCCTTCCCTACTCAGGCTGTAGGCCAGGCTCTGAGCAGATCAAAAGATGAACACCTGTCCTCACTGAGGGCTCAGGAGTAAGGAATCTAGTAATAGCCTTCTTTTGTTTTTGTACCTTTATCTTAAAAGTATATTTAAACAAGAACAAAGATATAAAATTTCCCGTAAAATTTTGTTTTTTTTTTCCCCTCCAAGACAGGGTTTCTCTGTAGCTTTGGAGCCTGTCCTGGAACTTGCTCTGTAGACCAGGCTGGCCTCAAACTCATGGAGATTCACCTGTCTCTTCCTCCTGAGTGAAACTTTGCTCTATTATTACAGTGTTACATTATACATAACATTCCATTATACACAAATTAAGACTTTACACAACTGAACATTATTTAAGCTTCATATAGTTCATGAAAGAAAAACCCTTATCAAGACTATCACTTTAGAAGGTTCTGACCTTAAGCCCCGGCTAGAAAGTTTCACTGAAACCATTCTTTGTTAAAGGAAGAACACCATGTGTGAGGGATGAGAACACATCCACGTAGATTAATGAATAAAACACTGTTACTAAATGGACCACAATCAAGGTCAAGTCATTTAAACGAGCAGATTCATTCTGTCCACATTGTGTCAACCACAGCTGGACCCTCAATGAAATGAAAGTTTCCTACAACTTTAGGTTTCACTTGCAAACAGTTCAAAACACATTTTGTAAAGATGACTTGTTTGTTCTAGGTTCTAGGTTACACCTGAGGTCATAGCCCATCAGGGAGAAGCAAGCACAGACACTGCACATTTGTACACACGCACACATGCTCCAGCTTGCCTTAAAAGACTTGAGTGTCAACCGGCGCTAAGAACAGCAGCACTTACGTCCCAGTTAGTGCCCCAGGTTGCAATAGGAATTAAAGAACAAGGAAGATAAAACCACCCAGTTTCAGGTCCTGAAATGTCTCTCAGACACTTTATATTCAGCTTGGAGGTCAGTTCACTGGGTTCTCTGAGCAGCAAACCCCATCTTCAATTGTTGACTGTCTTGCCACAGCCCTAGGGAGTCTTGAAATGTGAGTCTTGGCTTTCCTGTCCTGGGCTGACATATATCCTTCATGGTGTGGCTCCACAGAAATTCCACTAGGAGTTTGTGCAGGACTGGAGAACTGTCACTTCATGGTGCACTCACACCCAACCTTCACTTTTGAGGGACAGTGAACTGACAAACTTGTTTTGCATATTCTCCAGTGCAGCTCAGTAGAGCATCTTCAGCTTGTAAAGCTATGAACATTCTCCAGCCAATGCAATGCACACAAGGTGCTCGCCACTCCTGAGGTACTCACACTTGTGGAGTAGGGGTCATGAGATCCAGTATTTTCAATTTAGCAGCCACATCCAGAAGGAGCAACCAGCCCATCTCTCCCTGGATGTATCAAGGCCAAGTCTCCTTTGGAGACAAAAGCAGCAACATTCCCTTTGTGAGCCACAACCACAGCACCTACTGTGTCCCAAATATCCAAATCATTTTTCCTTCCTTCCTTCCTTCCTTCCTTCCTTCTGTCCCTCCCTTTCTCCCTCCCTCTTTTCTTCCTTCCTTCCTTTCTTTTTTCATTTCTCTTCTCTTTTCTTTCTTCTTCTTTTTTCCCTTTGAGATAGTTTCTCTGTGTAGCCCTGATTGTCCTGGAACTCAATCTGTAGACCAGGCTGGCTTCGAACTCACAGTGCCTCTGTCTCCTGAGTGCTGTGTTAAAGGCATCTCCATCACTGCCCAGCTACCTCTTGGCCCCCCAAGTGCAGCTAAATTGAATCTGTGGTCATGGTGTTAGGAGGGCAAGAGACTATCCCATGATCCACTGCCCATCCATAGGCTCCTTCTCTAACTAAAAAGCAGGGAGGAGTTCTGCCTGCAGAGAGCTTACCCTTCTGCCCTTCACACAAGAGTCTGTTTGCAACCGAGTCCGAATTCCTGAATCCATTCAGTGCTCGAACTGCTCCAAAATATCAGGATTTTTCACCCATTATGCAAGCGCCACACTAACTTCTTCACAGAGTTTAAAATTAGACCCCCATCCCTGCATTTCTACCAGAGCACTGTCACTGTACCTGTGGCTTGGCAATGGCCTCTGATGAGCTCATTTGCATTCATGTCTATATCCTTTGACTTCAGATTGAGATTGAGAACGATGACCTGGACCTGCATGCGCAGGCACAAAGTCCCTTCCTCCGCGAAGCTTTGCTTCTAACTCCTTGACTGTTACTTTATCAGTAGACGCCTGAGATGATCTGGAAGGGGTCCCGCAGAACCCATCCCTTTTTCACGGTCATCCTCCATTATTATCTATCCGGAAAGGAGTATCCTTCCATCCAAAAGAAACTGAGGAAGCATGCACTGCCCTGGACTTCAGAAAGAGGTACGGCCACAGCATCAACTCTAGTGTTTCTTCAAGCAGCTTTTGGGAATGTGCAGCTCCTCCCATGGACCAGACCTGAGCACTGACCCAGCTTCTGCAGCTGTACTTCTGCATGGATGTAAAGAGTTCCTAAGAGTGCAGGTGACATCCCTCCTTTCTGTTGATGCTGAATGGATCAACATTCATTTGGATGGAGTCTTGAATTTTCTGCCCAGGTTGGGGGACACAAATGCAGGAAAGCTGGGTCAGGAGAGTGGCATGGCCAGTAGCATTTGGCTTCAGAGGGGTGCTTTGAAAACATCCTAAACTTTGGGGTGCTTTGGAAACACCCTAAGCCGTGTGGCTTTGTAATCATGATCTGTGCAATGACCTCAGGGTAGCAGAAGCCAGATTGCTTTCATCCTCAGCCCTCTTCCTCTTCTGGACCATTCTTGCTGTAGGCCCAGGAAACATTCTGTCCAGTCAAGCTGCCTGGGTCCAAATCACGGCTCCACTGCTGTAATCTCTGGGCTTCACTTTCCCCATCCACATGGAAACACAGCGGTGCCTACTTTCCATGTCTACCTGGAGATTGAAGGGGGCGGTTTGTGCCCAGCTCTTGACAGGCTGGCTCTCAGAGACTGCAGCATGCGCCAGCTATTAGTGTGCTCAGACTTTCTCATAGCCAATGTTTTTCTCTGCAGAAAGCAGGCCATTTTATTGCTTCTGCAAAAGGCAGCTGGGTTTCTGGGGATTTCTTGTCTCTGACTGTAAATAAGTAAGAAGGAGGAACTTTCACTGGCTCTCCCCCAGGTTTTTTTGTTTTGTTTTGTTTTTGGAGTCAGGGTATTTCTGTGTGGCCTTCGCAGCCCTGGAACTCAGAGATCCACCTGCCTCTGCTCCTGAGTACTGGAATTAAAGGTGTGCACCACCACTGCCCAGCTTACCAGGAGGCTCTGAAGGCAGTAATCTATTTCAGTCTTGCTAGTGAGTCTAAGAATCCCTTTAGTAAAGAGACAGAGCCCCGTAGCCTGCTACCATGGGCACCCCCCAAATGCCTGTCAGCTGTGGTGAGTAGGGATGGGTGCAGCGACAACTACGGTTACAGGCTCAGCACTGTCTGTCAGACTAGAGTCAAAATTCAGACCCTTGCCTTCACTGCTTGTGCCATTCTCACCAGGCATCTAGGAGCCTGCCTTGCTCACAACCTCGGGTGATAATGGTGCTCCTTTTGGTGAGGAAATGAGGTCACGTGAGGTCAACAGGTTGGGTGGTGGTAATCCTCTAATGAAACTTGGTTGCCAGACACTACCATGCTCTGACAGGGCCACCTGGGTGAGAGGGCACGCTGATCTGCCTCTCTGCCTCTGGGGCCCATATTTTACTGTGTGCTAGAGTCACTAGGGAGTGAGCATGGTTCAGTGATGATGTTCACTGGTGTCACAGGTCTAGGAACTCTACCCGCCCCATGAGTACTGTCAGAGACTTCCAGAACCTCTCAGAGGAGACGTGCTTCTCAGTTAGGGCAGAGTAGCGTTTTCCTGTCTGGTCAACAATGAGCTCTGTAAGTGGCGTGTGGAGAGGCGGTTAGTGTGACTGTGGCCCTGCACCCTGCTGCTGTGTTGGGTGTCTGTCCTAGCCTCAGAACAGAGGCTATGGGGCCAAGGCTGCTGGCCTTCTGTCTGCACAGCTAAGCCCAGCTCCTGATAAGGCCAAGATTTAGTGAATACATGTTTTCATCCACCCAGCTCCAAAGTCATTCCCGTTGCCATGCTGGATGCTCCTGCTAGCACAGGCAGTCCATGGTGACAGGACGATCATCTCTGGTCTCCTTCGCAAGCTTAGGAGAAGCATGAAGAGTTGTAGGAACAAATCAACATGAACCTAAGTTTAAAACTGTGACCTGACAGATGAGGTGTGGAAAAGGAACAGTAGTGTAAGAGGTACCCGGGGAAAGCCTCTCAGGAGAGTTAGGACTTGAGCTGAGATCTGAATGGCAAGGACAAGAAAAACACATAGAGACTGAGGCGTGAGCATGTCTGCCAGATAGAATGTGTACTGGCTGGGTTTATGTCAACTTGATACAAGCTAGAGTTATCAGAGAGGAAGACTCCTCACTTGAGAAAAGGTCTCCATACGATTTAGCTGTAATGCATTTTCTTAATTAGTGATCAATGTGGAAGGGCCCAGCCCATTGTGAGTGGTGCCACCTCTGGACTGGTGGTCCTGGCTTCTATAAGGAAGGAGACTGAGCAAGCTATGAGGAGGAAGCCAGTAAGCAGCACTTCTCCATGGCCTCTGCATCAATTACTGCTTCCAGGTTCCTGCCCTGCTTGAGTCCCTGCCTTGACTTCACTTAGTACTAGGTTATAACCTGCGGGTTGTATGATGAAATAAAATCTTTCCTCCCCAAGTTGCTTTGGTCATGGGGTTTCATCACAGCAGTAGAAATCCTAATAAGACAGAATGTCAGCTGAAAGGAGCAAGCCTGACGGATGGGAGTACCCCAGAGGCTGATCACTGAGCATCAGAACCTGGGGTGGGACTCCAAGGGAAGCAGGCCTAGCCTGGAGTATCTGAGACCTATGGGAATGAACTCTAAGATCTTGGCAACCCGGGAGGGGTGAGGACTGTGTAGTCTGGGTTTCCAGTGGATCTACCTGCCTGCAGATGGAGAATAGCTTATAAGAGGCAGGCAGGGCAACTGGAACATGGCCTGGCAATAGCATAGTGCTGAAGAGCAGCTGAGGAACTCAGCAGTGTAGGGACAAAAGCAGGCCCCTGAGGGGAAGGATTTGGACCGGTGCCTATTCATCCTTGCCTGGAGCCCTTTCCTAAGCCATCTACATGCTGCTGCAGGAGCTCGGAGTGGACTCAGAGGTGTAATCCCAATGATGAATCCCCAGTATTCATCACCTGCCCTGGTAGGAACCCGGGCAGTGTGGTGCTGAACCAGACATGAGGCTTGGGGGTGTACCAGTGTTGTAGTTACTGTCTCCTTCAGGTGAAGACACAGAGATCTCCGAGAGCTTGTCACACTTAGGCGAGTCACTTCTGGCCCCTGGCCTGGCTGCTGTGCCCCAGTCCTTCCATCCTTACTCACCGCCCGCACATCATCTGGCAAGTCCTCATCCATCTCGCCCTTGAGGATCTTCTCCAGGGTGTTGATGGCAATCTCCAGGAGCTTCTCGTGGTGATGGTTCTCCAAGTCGCGGCACTGAGCCATCCTGCAGTCGTGAGTTAAAGCCAGGAGCAGAGCAGGCCAGATGTCTCCCACCGGTGGCTGGGCCTCTGCTAAACAAGGCCATGCCATCTCCACTAGAGAGACCAGTTTCTAGGGCAGTGGTTCTCAACCTTCCTAATGCTGCGGGCCTTTACTACAGTTCCTCATGCTGTGGTGACCCCCACCCATAAGATTATTTTGTTGTTACAACATAACTGTAGTTTTGCTACTGTTGTGAGTCATAAATATGCAGGTTATCTGATATGTTGGCGCTGCTCTAAGGGTTCAGGATCTGCTTTGAGGCACTGAGAGGCATCCTGGCCTTAAAGCTGTCACCCACAGGCATCAAAGCCCAGGGCCATCCTCAGGCCCTCGGTGGCGCTCACCTCAGGGCCCTCATCTCATCACCGTCTCCACCCCCATGGCCTCCCAGCACTGCAGCAGGCCTCACTGGTCTCCCATGCCCTCTTACCCCTTCTCCAACAGCAACTGGAATAAGAGGAAGGGTTTAAGTGGCCAGTTCCTAGCTTAGAGCTCCCCGGAACGTCCATTCTCTGACATGGCCGGAAGCCCTCGGCTGGAAACTTGTTTTCTCAGATTTCTCCTCAGGGTCTTGGAACACACTGCTTCTGCTGACTGGAATTTATCTCCTTACACCTGGTTCCTGTGGCCACCTGCAGGTTTTTGTTTTTTTTTTCTTTTTTTTTTTTAGTGTTTGTGGAGACTGATGACCTGTACCCTGCATACCACTTGGTACCTCAATGGCTGCGTGCTAGACTTTGAGCCCCAGGATGACAGAACCTGAGTTCACTCTGGGGTGAACTTAGCACTTTGCCCCTATAAAGGGCTGATAATGTTTCATATGTTGGTTTCTAACCTTAATAAGTAGCCTGCCAAGCTCCCCTATAATTTGTCTTGTCTTCAGAGTGGGTTATGCCTTATCCCAGAGTGGTTTTCTGCAATAAAAAGTCAGTCAGGAATTCTGGGGTGTCAGTGTCCCCATGAGCATCACCCACTTAGGAACTTTTGCAAGACCATTGCGCAGAAGTCCCTCTGTCATCCAAACCGGCACTCTAGCAAGGCCACCACTGCTGAGTGTTGGGAGGCACTTCAGGTGCTATGGAAAACGCTCTGTGGTCAACAAATCTGCATCCTATGCTAGGAAGAACCTCTTTCCTGGTGAGAATTGGTACATTTTACATTCTTCTACTTTCAAAAATGGAGAGCCGTGAACTAGGGCCCTGTAGGGGTATAAACACCTTTTTGGAATGAGGACTTAGGTCTTTCTGCAGATCTATGGGTTAAGTATTTTGGGTAAGGACTGAAGTATGATCTAAAGCGTTCACTTTACTCTGTACCCACCATTTATTCACATACTGTTAATCTCTATTTTCCTTCTCTTTTTTTCAGTGCTGGGCATTGAACCCAGAGCCTCATTCCTGTTAAGCAAATTCTCCACCAAGCTATTCCTTGATCTCCTCTTACTTTCTGAAGCGGCTTCATCCACCTTTGCTTTTTGTTAAGAACCTAGACCCTTCTGCCCTAGTTGCTCTAGAGATCAAGACAAACCCAGGAGCCCATGGTGCCTTCCCATGGGGTGAGGTAGGGCTCGTCACAGAAAGGATATAGACTTTGGACATTTTCAATAAACAGTCCCACCAAGTCAGTGATGTTTCTTTCAAATATGTTTATAGTCTCCTGGAAATGATACAGAAGACAGTCACCATGTGTATCGACATCCTTTACCCCACCTCAAATCACAGACCCTGCGTGGCAAAGCCCACCCCTCTTTGACCTCCTAGGGCAGCCAATGGCTAAGGATCCACCCCTCCTTCCCAGAGCTCTGCTACTCTCCAGTGTCAGCTCACTACACTGAATGCTTCTGCTGTCCATGTTTTAAAAGATTTACTTATTGTATGTACATGAGTGCTCTATCTACATGTATGTCTGTACACTGTGTACACACCTGGTACCTGCAGAAGTCAGGATGAGGCATTGTGTCCCCTAGACCTGGGGTTACAAACAGTTAAGAGCTGCCTTGTGGGGTCTGATCCTAATCCAGGTCCTCTGCACAAACAACAAGTGCTTTTAACCAGTAACTCATCAGCTACTGCCTCTGGGATTTACATTTTTTAAAGATTTATTTAATGTACACTGGTGTTTTGCCTGTATATATTCTATGTGAGGGTGTCAGACCCCCTGGAACTGGAATTAAGAGACAGTTGTGAGCTGATATGTAAGTGCTGGGAATTGAACCCAGGTTCTCTGGAGGAGTAACCAGTGCTCTTAATCACTGAGTCATCTCTCCAGTTCCAGGATTTAATATTTTTATATTACGTGTGTGTGTGTGTGTGTGTGTGTGTGTGTGTGTGTGAAAGAGAGAGAGAGAGAGAGAGAGAGAGAGAGAGAGAGAGAGAGAGAACACATCTGGAGATCAGAGGACAGTTTGTAGGAGTCAGTTCTTCCCTTCCACCATGTGGGTCTCAGGGATCAAACTGAGGTCACCAGGCTTGGCGGTAAGCACCTTTACCCACTAAGCAAGATCATCCTGCAGCTCTGGCACTAGGCCTTTTTCCTATGTAGCTGCCTCTTCCAGGAGCACATATACTGACTCCTCTCCTCCCTGAATGGACTCCTTCCTTTCAGGCCTCTCAGCAGGATCTGTCCATCATCTCCACAAAAGCAGTAGAGGGCGATCTCAAGAGCCAGCTCTACTCCAGGGACATCATTTAATCTTTCTGGGCCTCTTCATATGTGAGACAGGGTTTCTGTGTAGTATCATGGCAGTTAATGGTTAATGTAGTTAAATTAGCTACATCACCCAAATGACTTACCAACTATCTGCCAGAGCCAGGATGCCAGGACCCTGGATAGATGCTGGCTGCTACCCTAGACGTCCAACAGTTAGCTACTGTTCCCAGTACTTAGCAGAGCGCTTGTGGCCTAAGCAGATCTCAGTGTTGTTGAGAAAGTGACAGACAAATGTGATTACGAAACCTGTTCCCCTGAAAGACCCTTTCCATTGTCTCCCACAGACCTCTGGCACCGCAAGGGCATTCACAGGAGCCCAAGGCCAGTCTGCAGGCTGAGAAAATGAGCCCATTATCACATGCGTGTGAGCACCATTTTGGTGAATAAAAGGTCATTAGAAAGCACAAACAAGTGTCTTCCGGCCTTAGGTGGCTGGTGACATGGGCAGGATGAGAGCATGGACCTGGGAGATGTTTGCATCCTGAAAACAGTCTCCCTGCTTGAGAGGACTGGGAGCCAGCAGCCCTCCCCTGCGGCGCTGCCTCAGCAGTGCTGGAGCCGAGCAATTCCCGGTGGGAAATGAGCGGCTGCTGTGCTGGGCAACAGCGAATCTATCCTGTGTAGGAAGTGTCACTTGACGTGTGAGGAATTGATTAGGCACTGTCTCTTGGCCCAGCCGTGGCAACATCTGATGAGGTCCAATTCATCACACCACTTCCAATCCCAGCCTGACTGCCTGCAAACACACAAGTCACCCTGGCTACAAATGCATCTGAGACAGCCGTGCTTTTCATTTCCCATCGCCAGTGCCAAGTGACAGGCTCCTTGCGTTGCCGACCTCCAAGACAGCAAGCATAGCCTGCAACACTGATGAGCCTTTGTTTGGCTCCTGAGTGGAGGTCCACCTTGTTTCATGCGCCCCCGAACTTCCCCTTGGGCCTAATAAGCAATCTGCACACTATTGGGCTCTTCTAGGATGGGGGAGAGGAGATTTTCAGAGAAACAAGTTCACCTCTCATTCTCCAAAAGAGTCCTTTCCTAGGCAGCTAGCAGTGTGTGCCTCTCTTTTCTTTTCTTTTCTTTTCTTTTTTTTCTTTTCTTGATTTGGTGATTGCTGAGGATGGAACCTAGAACCTTGTCTGTGCTAAGCAAGCAAGCAAGCAAGCAAGCAAGCAAGCAAGCAAACAAGCAAGCACTGAGCTACACTTTTAGCCCCTGCCTGTAATGTATTTTAATAGTTTTGGAAGAAAGTGATGTGTGTGTGTGTGTGTGTGTGTGTGTGTGTGTGTGTGTGTGCACATTCATATGAGACATGCACACGCTCATTTTTATATGTGGTGATGTGCATGTGTATGGGGTGTGAACGTTGGGTAGAGGCAAAGGACAGCCTCAAGCACCATTTGCCTGTTTTCCTATCAGTGGCCTGAAACTCATGTTTGCTACACTATTGGCCAGGGAGCTCTAGAGACCCACCTGTCTCCACCTGCCCAGTCTTCTCCTGTGTGTCCACTGGGTTACACTGGACATGCAGGGGAAGAGCCTGTGAAGGCATGCTTGTGAGGCTTTGCAGCTGCATGCTGAGGCCCTGCGTCTATGCCAGTCTGGCTCTACCTCCAGTTGCTCCACCAGCTGCATCTCCAGCGTCATGAGCATGTTGAACAGCTCCGTGATGTCATCACTGCATTCTATCAGCTTCTTCTCGATATTGGGCAGTTCACTCTCTTCTCGGATGGCATTCAAATTCTACAAACAAAAACCCTGTGTTTCGGGATTCAGTAGGTAAACATGTTACTTAGTAGTAAGTGACAGTTTGATTTTATAGGTAAAAACTTGGAGTCTGAAGTTGAAGTGCCCAAGTTCAATCATTAGCTCCCAATTTGCTAGCTCTGTGACCTTGGGGAAGCTACCTGATGCTCTTAATGCATGTGAAGGTACCTGAAAATGCAGGTGCCAAAAGAGCATTCAGGCCTACCCCATCTTCTCAAAAGTAGAAGATGAAATTCTTTGTCTGTGCCAGGAGGAGGGGAAGACATTCTTATCAACAGAGATGGGAGCCAGGGCTGAAGAAAATCTGTGCAAATAAAGCTTTTAAAACTAACCCATGCTGGGCATGGTGATACACGCCTTTAATCCCAGCACTTGGGAGTCAGAGTCAGGCAGATCTCTGTGAATTCGAGGCCAGCCTAGTCTACAAAGTGAGTTCCAGGATGGCCAGGGCTATACTAGGAACCTTGTCTCAAAAAACCAATAATAATAATAATAATAATAACAACAACAACACACAGACATACATGTATGTAAAACACCCAAACACATAAAACAGAAGTAAATGATAAGAGAAATGAACTCATCCTAGGCATAGTGGCACCTGTGTGCAATTCCAGCATTTGGGAGGCAGAGACAGCAGATGTGGGAGGACCAGGAGTTGAAGGCCAGCCTAAGATTCACAGTTTGGAGCTGGAATGAGACCATATGTCAAAAATCCAGAACCAAAGCCCAAAAATCAAAGACAAGAAAACAAACAGAAGACTTAGCAAGAAACAAAACACTCAGGCATGGTGGCACGTGCCTTTAATATCAGCACTCAGGAGGCAGAGACAGGAGGATCTCTGTGAGTTCAAGGCCAGCCTGGTCTACAGAGGAGTTCCAGGGCAGTCAGGCCTACACAGAGAAACCTGTCTCAAAAACAAAACAAAGGGGCTGGAGAGATGGCCCAGCGGTTAAGAGCATTGCCTGCTCTTCCAAAGGTCCTGAGTTCAATTCCCAGCAACCACATGGTGGCTCACAACCATCTGTAATGAGATCTGGTGCCCTCTTCTGGCCTGCAGGCATACATGTAAACAGAATATTGTATACATAATAAATAAATATAAAAAAGCAAAACAAAAACAAAAAGTACAGAAAGAAACAAACTAAACTAAACCTTACCAGCTGATCACATCTGCTCCCCCAACCTCAGCCTTGTCCTCACAGCTTCAAACGCATTGTTCAGTCTAGTCTGGTCATGTGCCACGTGATAACGTCTCAGTTAGGGACATACTGCAAGTGTGACAGTGGCTCCGAAGCCAATGAAGCTAAAAAGTTTCAATAACCTAGTAACAGCTTGGTGTTCCCACAGGGACAGTCGCATAATGACATATTTCCCAGAACTTATCACCATCATAAAGTGATATGTAAAATTTTAGTCTTGTTTTCTGTTGTTTTTATTTTAGTCTTGCTTTCTGTTGTTTTTTTTTTTTCTTTTGCGCTAGGGTCTCATGCATTCAAGGCTGGCCTTGAGTTTGCTATGTAGTTGAAGATGATCTTCAACTCTGATCCTCTTGCCTCTACCTCCCAAGTGCTAGGATCACACGTGTGCACCACTACACCTGCTTTGTGGATCTCTGTGAGTTTGAGGCCAGCCAGGACAGGTTCCAAAGCTACAGAGAAACCTTGTCTCGAAAAACCAAACAGCAACAACAACAACAAACCCCAAGACTGGCTAGCCCCATCTGGGCTCTCTCGAGGATATTTTAGCTGCATCACAACATGATGGGTGACATTACCCTGGAGGGCATGCTCTAGTATCTGGTTACAGGTGCCCAGAGGGTCATGTGGGAAGAGAGAATGCACAGGAGAGGGCTGGCAATGCAGAATTTGCTTCATTAGCACCCATCTCTAAGAGGTCAGCAACCCAGTCCCACACAGGGAGAAGCATCAGTCTTTCCTAAAACCGATTCATTTCTTTTAAAATAATAAAAAACTAATTAAAAAAATTTAAAATAATAAAATAATTTTAAAAATAATAAAAAAATAATAATTGGGTGTGTATGCATGTGGAATTCAGAGGACAGCTTTGTGGCGCTGGTCCTCTCTTTTCACTTTTACATGGCTTATAGGAATTGAACTGAAGTCTCCAGCCTTGCACAGCAAATGCCTTTACCTCCTGAGCCATCCTTCACCCCACTCCTCTTCTTAAAGGTGCCACTTCTCAATATTGCCACATTAGGGATGAAACTATATCCACACTATAGCAAAAATAGTTCCAGTCTTTGAGCAAACCAGACAGACCCCCTTAGAGCCACAGGAAGCAAGTAGAAATCCATGGAAAATAGACTGAACATTTTGAATGAGACAGTCTCGTGGGCTGATGAGCAACCGTTCATCAGCAGAGGTCCCAGTACCATGACCAGTACCCATGCAATCTTATTTTGTGACTAACAGTATGAGCCCTGAAGCAGGAAGAGGTTGCGACATCGATTAGTGTAGCTAAGGACAGGAGGGATACTTTCCCACCTGAGAAAGACCCAGCCCGTGCTCACCACAACCCATACCTGAAGACAAGTGGAGGCTCCAATGCAAAACTAACTGTAAAAATGCAAGAAGAAAATAAGGGGATCGTGTAGCTCTGACTGGCCTTAAGACTCGCTAGGTCGCTGAAGCTAATTTCCCTGCCTCTACCTTCCAGGTGCTGGAATTGCAGGAGTGTGTCCCCAAACTTGAATTTATGTGAGACTGCAGATCAAAACCCAAGGTTTTATGAATGCTAGGCTAGCATTGCACCAACTAAACCACATCCTCAGTCCAAGAAGAAAGGTTTTTAATGGAAACTCACAGAATAGAGAAATACTTTGAAAGAACAACCAGAAGAAAGACTTTCTTTTGTTAAAATTTATGCCAGTGGTGGTGCACGCCTCCAATCCCAGCACTCAGGAGGCAGAGGCAAGTGGAGCTCTGTGAGTTCAAGGCTAGGCATAAATTCAAAGCCAGTTCAAAGGTTTCATCTATAGAGTGAGTTCCAGGACAGGCAAAAGCTCCACAGAGAACAACCCAAAAGACCTATATATATATATATGTGTGTGTGTGTGTGTGTGTGTGTGTGTGTGATATTATATGCTGGAGGTACATTATGCTCAGTAGACTGCCTGACTACACAGACAAACACTCTACACGACAAAAGCACCAATGACAAATGTCAAGCTACACAGCAAACCAAGAAAAAAACCCTCAAGGTCCTTCAAGGCTTCAGGGCTACTAGCTCAATCTATAAAGAGTCATAATAAAGTAATACTTTACCACAGAGGGGAGGGAAGGGAAAAGGGCAGAATGGCTGTAAACTAGACAAGAAAAATCAAGATGAGCTAAAATGAGAGGTTTGTGAGAAACAGGCAGGCTCTGGATGAGCGAACTTAGAGGGTGCAGAGGGGCAGGCAGGCTGTGGATAAATGGACTTCGTGGGTGCAGAGGGGGCAGGCAGACTGTGGATGAACAGAGGGGCACACTCTGTTAAAATCCCAAGGCACCCCAACCTGATCCCTGCCTGTGCTGCTGGCAGAGGGGCCCCAACTCCTTCTCTGGAAGTGAGCCTTTCCAGAGCTCTATGACAGCCCTGACCACTCAGTCACTCAGGTAAGAAAGGCTTTAGCCCAGGGCTCAATGCCTTACAAGGTGGGAACTGCCAAGTACAGGGACCATGTGTATCAGAACCCTAGCATGCCAGACCTAGGCAGAGTGAGGCTTGGAAAATAAAAGCCTACTGAATGAATGAATGAATGAATGAACGAACGAACGAATGAACGAATAGAAGAAAGCATGGGTGTTACCACCGTCATCAACAGAAGAGTGGTACAGATAACACTAATCTGTAACCACGGCTAACACTAATGATAATGATTTCAGGGTGACCTTGAATTCTTGGGGTATCTGATGTGAGGGAGGCCCCTGTGCTGGTTCAGTGAAGCTGTGTGTGGTGCCCTTTGGTGACACTGTGATCCCTGGCACATGGACAGAGACTAGGGGCCTCCGGGACCGCTAGAGGGCATGGACATTGCAGCTCCTCCACAGTGAGGTGAGTCCTGGCACCTTGGCACAGGAGAAGGGGACTTACCAGCAGATGCTTTTCCTCAAACTTGGCAACCTTAAGCTTGCCCTGGCCCTGGTTCTCCTGGATGGCCTCCTGTATGCACTCGTTGAAAGTGTCTAACTCTGCCTTTCTCTTCTCCTGCTGCGTCAGGCCATACTCGAAAATGTTCAGGCAGATGATGACAAATTTGTCCTTGTAGGTAAGTGGCTGTTAAGGAAGCTTGGGGCTCAAGAGCAGGCTACTAGGGTTGTGACAAAAATGTTGACAGTTCCTTGCAGAGCATGAAATGCTGAACACTATGGAGGCCACAGGTCGTCCTTTTGACAGAAGGGGAAACAGAGGAGCCAACGATCTGGGGCTTGCAATCTGTAGCAGAATGTGATGGTTGTGGCATCTCTACCTGCACCTAAGGAACTCAGGAACAGGCCTAAAGGCCTTAGAAGAGACTTCCAGAGGATTGGGGGGGTCCAGCAAGAGCTAGAAGTCTGGCCAGGAGATGAGGTGGAGTCCCTTTTTTCTTTTTCTTTCTTTTTAAAAAATCTCTGGTTAAATTAATTTTTTTAAAAAAAAATCTTCTGAGAAGGGCCTGTCCCGTGGCTCATCTGAGCTGCGAGGAACCAGGTGGTCCAGGTGCAAACCATAGCTCTAATGGTGCTTCTGGGACCCATCCTAGCAAGTTACCTCTCTGGGCCTCAGTGTCCTTCCCTCACCCAAGCTAAGGGCATGGAGGAAGCCACCACAAAGAGTCCTTTGGAGGCTGGGCATGGTAGCACACACTTTTAATCCTAGGATTTGGTAGGGGGGTAGGGCTAAGACACCTAGGGCTACAATAGTGAGACCTTGTCACAAAACAAAACAAAACAAAGCAAAACAAAATAAACAAACCAAAAAAGTCCTTGGCAGAGTCCTGGGGCTCAGGCAGGCAACCTCATAGGGTCTTGGGGATGCTGTGTTCAGGAGATGGGATGCCTTTGCACAAACCTCACAGCCTCATGGTGCTTAAGCATAAGTCCCTGAGGAAGAGGGGTGGCCAACATGGTTGAAGCACTATCTTCCCCAACTTACTCTCTGTGGGTTCTGGGTAGACCCACTGAGAAAGGTGTCAGATTCAATGTAGCCACCGATGTCTAGACTCTGCCTTTAGGATCTCACCAAAGCTGGCCAGAGGAGCTGGGAGGGCCACAGATGGAGGCTCTCACACAGGAGCCATCACAGGGTCAGCCAGCCAGGTACTTGCCCACGTCCAAGCCAGGAAAAGGCCAGCTGCAGGCACCGTGACATGGGACAGTGCCGTTGCTTCTCATTCCTGGGGAAACCTGACCACTCCCAAATCGCAATTCTAGTGCATTATTCCCAAATGGCACTTCATTTATTAGAGATTCATTCCTGTAAGTTTTCTGGAGGTTGACATCAGTGTTGGTGGCCCACAGACCTATCTGGGACTTGCTGTCTCATTTCAGAGCCCTCTGCTTTAGAATGCCCCATGTCTTAGAGGTGCCCTCCATCTCCCTCTTACCACTGAAGCCCATGGTTTGGCTCTCAGGACCACTGCCACTATGTATGACAAGTGACATCCTCGGGTTCTGACCAGCTAGGGGACAAATGCAAGCTCTTAGGCCGCACAGATGAACGATCCTGTACAAACTGCTTACCCTCTGGGGCTACTAACGGCAGTCACCTAGAGATGTGCTTAAGGGGATGTAGCTCAAGAGCAGTAACGTAGCCAGTGGAGACTGTTGGCATAGAACACTCCCTACTCCTGCCTCAGAAAACTCAGCTTCCCAGGCATGGCAGACCCGGCCAGTAGCTGTCACACAATGTGCCTGCAGAAATCTGGACAGTACTGCCCCACAAAACTCAACTGGTGTAGCTGGAATGGCCTTTTGCATACAGCAGAGATTTAACGACCAGGGTCTCACATGAATGATGGGGAAAATGAGGTACAGGGTCAAATGAACTTGCCCAAGGCAAGCTGGCGGTACTTGGACCAGGCCTGCACCCGAAGAGGCAGCAATGACCCAGAAAGGATATGTCTCAAGGAGCTCACCAACACCAGGCAGGTAGGACAGCTTGTTGCCTTCCACATCCTCGGAATACATGCTGTCAAACAGGAAGGAGCCATCCAAGTGCTCGATGAATGCCATCTGTGGATTCAAATACCCAGACATGGTGACCCAGAGTCAGGCTCCTGGAAGGGTGGAGGCAGCCAAGGATTCCTGCGGGGGACATGGCACCTGAGCTGCAGCCCTCCCTCCCAGGAAGACGAGTGTGCGGCGGTGTTCCAGACATAGGGAGGAGGTGCATAGAGGTGCAGCAGATATAGCCGCAGGCTGTTTCCAAGAAGTGGCCTACCGCTCTACTGAGGTTCATAGTGGGCTGGGGCTGGTCGTAGGGGAGCCAACAAGGCACAGCCACAAAATCAGAGCCCCAGCACTGAAAACCAAACTGTGACTGCATGGGATGAGAAACAGCTTGATGGCCTTCAGTAAAGGAGTCACTGAAACCAAGTGTTTTTAGGACAGTCTCTTTGGGCTAGGGAGTGGGGGATGGGGACTGGGCTGAGCTGGCCTGGACATGGTGATAGGGGCCCTGCAAGGCAGGAAGTATGTGTTGGGTCCTGTGGCTGCAGTATGCCTTACAAGTTTTGGGATTCTGGGGATCCCTGTGGATCTTTGCTTAATGTGGCCAGCACTCTCATGGTCCTTCTGTGTCCAGGGCAGCGCAGCTGTCTGTGTGGTACCTTGTGCTCCGCCAGCTTTTCCCGCTCGGCCTTCTCAGCCTCCAGCCGGGCCTGCCTCTGTGCCTCCCGGTGCTTCAGCTCATCAATGCTATACTGATGCTTTATCTTCGCTATCTCCTTCTGACCCAGGAACAGAAAAGGCACTGTTACCAAAGGATATCTGGTTCCTCCAGCCACACATCCTCGGGCCTCGTGAGCATGGCCAGGGTGTTGGAGGGTATCTTTCATAAAAGCTGGGAAAGGCATGGGGCCTTGGAGATGAGAATGCCTAATTCTTTCCAGGCAACCTAAGATTAGGGGAATCACAGAACTGGGGGTGCTCCAAGAGCCTGCCCTGAAGCAGTCTGCCGTGCCCCTGGCCCCTTCCTCAGTTCTATGGTACCAGCGTGAGATCAGGCATCAGGGTTAGAGGGGAGTTCCATTGCCTGCTTGATAGAGTTCTGCTCTTATGAACTTTTACTCATCATTTATTTTTGAATCATGGCAGGCCACGCAGGCCATGTGTGTTTCTGCCCTTGTGGGGAACTTCTAAGTATCCAGGAGACAATGCCTGCACACAGACCTTGTTATTGCAGATGTAGGGCTGCCCTGCAATCTTTTTCCAGTGCTGGGAATATAATGCCAGACATCACACATGCTAGGGTGAGTGCTAGATTTTGGAACTACATCATGATGTGTTTCAAATTAGCACCTAAATCTTGGTTTCTTAAGCTAAGGGTTACTATCCCAATATAGTAACCGAATGTGGAGGTCACACACACACACACACACACACACACACACACACACACACACACGATTGGCAACAATCAAAGTTTTATGAACTTAAAATGACCAAAATTTAATTTAAAATCAAGCGTATAACAGGCCCCAGATGCTTCTGGTCTTGTTAAACCATGCTGCATAAGATGACCTCACTATAGTTTCACTTCTGAGTAGAAAACACGGCCACCCTGTGCACATATGGCTGTCGTTTGCCATGCTACCTGACCCCCAACCTGCACCCTGGACTTGAGACAGGGTTTTCTGTACAAGGCCTCCTGTTATAAAAACATAACTGTTTAACCGTCGAAAAGAATGACTTTTCATATTTTCCTACCATCATTCTTTTGGCTGTAGGTACCATCATCATCATTATTATTTTCAATTGTATTATGTGATGCTGTTTGGTTTTAAAAATGCTGTTTGAGTTGCTAACAAGTTTCATTAAATGAATTTTGACTTGGGATTAGGACGGAGTTCCCAAAATTTTCTTTTAAGATTTTATTATTATTATGTGTGTATGATGTGGGTGTGGGGGAGGATGTGCCAAGGGGCAAATGTGGATCAGGGGACAATCTTTGGAGTTACTTCTCTTTCCACACTTACGTAGGTTCTGGGGCTTGAGCTCAAGTTCTAGGCTTACAGAGCAAGCCCCTTTAACCCACTGAACCATCTGCTGGCCCCTCAACAATTTCTGAAATGGCCATAAACGTAATTCTGCTATTTTGTTCTATGCATTTATCCAGAGCAGTTCTTATCATTGAGAATTAGAAAATCAAAATATTAATCAACTCTTAAAACCATTGAAGAGTCTGCATCTTGCAGTTTATATAGCTAGTCAAGATTTAAAGTTTGTTTAAGACAGGGTCTCTCTGTGTAGCTATGGCTGGCTTAGTACATACTAGACAGGACCAGGCTGGCCTCAAACTCACAGAAATCCACTTGCCTCTGCCTCCTGAGTGCTGGGATTAAAGGTGTGCGCTACCACATCTGACCTTCATTTTTTTTAGATTTCATTTATTTGTGTGTATGAATATTCTGCCTGCATGCACGGAGGAGCACCATATGTACACCTAGTGCCTGTGGAGGTCAGAAGAGGATGTCTGATCCCCTGGTTCTGGAAGGGATTCAGTTATAAATGGCTATGCACCTCCATCTGGATGCTGGGAACTGAATCCAGGGCCTCTGCAAGAGCTGCAAGTGCTCTTAACCACTGAGCCATTTCTCCACTTGTTTAATTTTTTTGAGATTTATTCATTTTTATTTATGTGCACAGATGTTTTGTCAACATGTATGTCTGTGAACCATATGCATGCAGTGGTGTGAAGGTCAGAAAAGGATGTTGGAGCCCCTGAATTGGAGTTACAGAGGGTTATCAGTCACTGTATAGGGGCTTGGAAACAAACCTGGGTTCTCTAGAAGAGCAGTCAGTGCTCTTAACTGCTGAGCAATCTCTCTAGATTCACCAAGATTTAATTTTTATGTAAAAATAAGCAACCACCTTCATCTCATTATTATGCAAATGTGCTTTTGTCTAGTGTGTGTGCGTTGCAGGATGGGTGCACACATGAGCATATGTGTGTGTATGGGGCCAGAGGGAAACACCGAGTTTTTGTTACTCAGGAGCCATCCGTCTTGTCTTTGAGACAGGGCCTCTCCCTGCTATGCAGCTTGCCTAGTGGGCTAGACTGGCTGAGCTCTAGCATACTCCTGTCTCTGCTTCCCCAGCACTGGGAGTTTCAATTTTTTCCTTTTTTTGGAGGGGGGCAGATTTCGAGACAGGATTTTACTATATAGCCCTGGCTATCATGGAACTCACTCTGTAGACCAGGCGGGCTTCAAACTCATAGACATTCTCCTGCCCCTGCCTTCCAGTGCTGGGATTAAAGGCATGTACCACCACTGCCCAGTGATTTAATTTATTTTTATTTTATGTGTATGAGTGTTTTTGCCTCAATGATGTCAGTACAACACTGTACCACATGCATGCAGTGCACACAGAGGCCAGAAGAGGGCGTTGGATTCCCCTAGGACTGGAGTTACAGGTGATTGTGAAGCACTAGGTGAGTCTTGGGTATTGAACCCGGGTCCTCTAGAAAAGCAGTCGGTGCTCTTTACCACTGAGTCATCTCTCTAGCCCCTCACACTTGGTTTTTAATATGGTTTTTGGAGATCAAACGTGTGGTAAGCACTTTGCTAACCAAGCTATCACCTTTAATAAGTGGTAACATTCTATATGTACCAAAGAATTATTTTAAAATAAACTTGTTTATGATTTATTATCAATAAATGTTTGATTTGCATATGTATTTACCTACATATGTTAAGTTTTTTCAGACAAAAAGAGTCTACAAGAAGAAAACTTTAGGAACCCCACAATGAGATGAGACCAAGGCTTAAAGGGGGTGCTTGCTTGGTTTTCAGTTTTTTGAGACAGAATAGCTGAGGATGAGCCCAAACTATTGATTCTCCTGCCTCAATTTCTCAAGTCCTGGGGTTAGAAGAGTGTGCCATCTTGTCCATTGAATTTAAGAATCTCAGAATTGACTGGGCAGTGGTGGTGCACACCTTTAATCCCAGCACTTGGGAGGCAAAGGCAGGCAGATCTCTGTGAGTTTGAGGCCAGCCTGCTACACAGAGCAAGTTCCAGGACAGCCAGAGTTACACAGATAAACCCTGTCTTGAAACACCCCCACAGACACACTCTCAGAATGGAGCTGGAGAGAGATGGCTTAGTGGTTAAGAGCCCTGGCTTCAAAGGATCCACGTTCAATTCCCAGCACCCACACCACAGCTCAGGCCTGTCTGTAACTCTCCAGCACCAAGGCTTCTGACACCCTCACACAGACATACATGCAGGTAATACACCAATGCACATAAAATTAAAAATAACTTTAAAAAAATCTCTGAAATAAAAATCTCAGAGTCAGCCATTGTATCCCTGTTATCTCAGGGAAACTTGGGAAACTGAGACACAAGGGTCAGGAGCTCAAGGTTATTCTTGGCTATACAGTGAATTCAAGGTCAGCCTGGACTGTATGAGACTGTGGTCTCAAAAATACAAACAAAACCAAAGAACAAGATAAATCCTCAGGTTCATATTGTCACAGAGAGTCAGTGGGGGTGGGGAAGAAGCTCTCTGACTCCTCTTATTTCTGTGAACAGCACAAGACTTGACTTTGATGCCAGCTTGTCCCTCAGAGTTGGGCTCTCTATATAGGCTGTAGAGGATCAGGGTAGACATTGGGGCTAGCCCTCCCGTTTGTCCAGATAGCCTTTCCTGGGTACCCCCTGAATTCAGCATGGCAAATACAGGTTCCTCTTTCTCAGCAGAGGCGCACAACTTCCTGTGGGAAGAACCGGGCAGGTCAGCAGCCTTTGGGTTCCCAGGCACCTCATACAGAGAGACTTCGTAGTCTTGCTTCGTAGCCTCACACATTGAACCATATGCACAGAGGGAGCAGCAGGAGAAACACTCATTTATGTCAAGGGAGTGGGGACAGAGGCAGGCAGCAGAGAGAGGGAAATATCTCTCTCTCTCTCTCTCTCTCTCTCTCTCTCTCTCTTACACACACACACACACACACACACACACACACACACACATACACACACTATACCTGGCCCAGCATGGGGCTGAAAGACTAACTTCTTGGAGCCAACTCCTCCACTGACCCTAACTAACTGGGAGACTGTGGGTGAACTATTCCACCTTCCTTTACTGTCCTTTAGGTCTTCACCTGGAAAACAGACCACAGCTGCCTGGTAGCCCTGGGGTGAAATGTAAAAGGCCTGGGCCTGCAGGAAGTCACTGGGGAGACTTGAGAAGCCACTGCTAGAATAGATGTGCACAGGTGGGGAGAGGACTCAGCCAGGAACCATCCTCTCTTAACGACAGATGGGGAGATGTCCCCACTGTCTCTCTAAAGACTAGAGCAGAACTGGGAACAGAGCTGGGACACTTGCCGCCTGCTCATCAATGTGCCGGAAGTCCAGGTACACGAGGTCAGGAAGATAGGCATAGATGAACATCTTGTACTCCTCTGCCTCAGCAATGGGGTTCCCAGCGAGGCTGAGTGTCCGCAGGCATTTGAACTGGCGCAGGTAGATGACCTGAGGAGTGGGGAGCAGAGGTCTGTCACAGAACTGGAGTAACACACAACAGCTCCTCCCTCTACACCCTTCCTGAGTCTACAGCCTGCCCAGGACCCCTTCCACACAGATGGGTGATGGCTCATGGCTACTGAGTCAGACTTTAGTCTGAGACCAGCCACAAGCTTTCAGAATCGAACAATGACAGCTCTAATCCTACCTGAGCAACTTTTGGCAAATGATCCATCTAGTGTGTGAGCCTTGAGTCCCTCCTCTACACAATGGACAGAATGACACAGTGTGCTCACAGAAGGCAAATGACATGAGCCATGAGAAGCAGTCAACAAGGTGCACAACAGCCACTGAATGAGTTACCACTTACCAAAGGGTAATGTTTTCAACAGTAAAACCACATGGAGGTCCTAAGTCTCCTATGCTAAATGGAGCTGGATTTTTGGCTCACCTTTCATTCACTAGACAACAGCAAGAAGAGCATTCCACTAGGTGCTGCTTATTCTTCCTCTGCTTTGATTTTAGTAAAATGGGGAGATCGACCATTTGGCTTGTGCTTGCATGACAGCAACATTGAAACACTGTGCACCAGGCAGGTAAGCGTTCTCATGGCATCTGCATCAGCTCCTGCCTCCAGACTCCTGCCTTGTTCCTGCCCTGACTTCCTTCGGTGACAGACTGCGATGTGGATGTGTGAACAAATAAACCCTTTTCTCCCCAAGTTGTTTTGGTCATGGTTTTTTAACACAGCAATAGAAACCCTAAGATCCAGCCATGGAAGAGCAGGGGGAGCACCTTGAGAGAAGCCAAAGGCCCTGAGGCAGCAGAGAGTTTGGCAATAGCCACCAACAGGACTTAGCTGAGGTGGCTACAGAGTAGTGGGGAGGGGACAGGTAGGACATAAGATTCATGGGGAGACATTATCAGAGGTTGTTTCCTGGAAGACCACGTAGGCTTTCGGCAAGAATTTAGATGGGTTCTAAGAACTACGGAAGCCATTGGAGTCTTGTTTATGGAAGAAGGCAGTATCTGGTTTAATTGCTAAAAGATTTTTCAAGTTAAGAGCCCTTTTACATCTTTTAGCCAAAGAGAAAAAAAGCTGCTGACAAGTGTGTAGTAGTAGGTAAGGGTGAGCAGGCAGCACCTTCTGGCAGGGAAGGGGGGCGGCTGTAAACAGCTCTGGTTGGCGTGAGCAGGCAGCCCCTTAAAAGGGGGGGGGAGCTGTAAACAGTTCTGCTTCACTAGAGACGTTTGGCAAAAACTCACGATGCCTCTGATCCAGCAGCCCGAGTCCAGGAGTTTACCTTACAGACAGACCAGTGCAGATATAGAGGACCCTGTTCTGCTACATCACAGACACACACTATGTCCTGCATGCAGTGGCACCAGTTGGAAACAACCTTGACTGCTACCCTAGAGAACCAGGGCGGCAGGATGAGTGATGCAGCAGACGGGTGGATCCACCTGCGATGTTGGCAGTCATGCTGAGTATTGACTGGAGGAGAGAGCGGTCAGTTTTTAGGAGGTCTCTGGAGGACAGCTGGACAAATGTGACAGCCACACATATTCCTGAACACGGGATGCCCAGAGGTTTACTCATGGAACTCAAAAGAAGCTCAGGTGTGGGGAAGAGGAAGTAGAACTGAGGCTTCTGTGCTGAGTTAGGATTACTTATCTGTGTTTTTTAACGCAATCAGCAGGTACTAAAAATAAGCTCAACAAATAAATAAATCACAAAACAGTGTGTAGTTAGCTGTCGAATGAATAGGAAAGACCCAAGACAAAGAAGCTAGTGCCTAAGGGGTATCAGTCAGGCTTCCCCAGGTCAAGCCACAGAAAGGAACATTGCCTGGGTAGGTGAAGGAGGTGCCAGGTCTCTAAGGCCTTTAGGCCAGAGGACACCTGGCCTAGATAGCTTAGGTACCTTGCATGTTCTTTTCCAGGGTGAAATGTTTTTCTCTTCCTTTGGTAAGCTAAAAGTACATTTAGAATATTGACAAAAAGCTTGGTACCCAGCACCCCACTGGAGAGAGCAAGGAGGCTTCACCCTGCCCAGCTGCTGCAGGGGAGCACGGAACACTAAAGTCTCTAGCTGAGAGTGGGGCATTCTGTTTTGTTTTGTTTTTTATTTTTTTGAGACAGGGTTTCTCTGTAGCTTTGGAGCCTATGCTGTAACTAGCTCTTGTAGACCAGGCTGGCCTCCAACTCCCAGAGATCTGCCTGCCTCTGCCTCTGCCTCCCGAGTGCTGGGATTAAAGGCGTGTGCCACCACCGCCTGGTGAGTGGGGCATTCCGATGCAGCCTCCATAACCTCTCCATCTTCTTTTGTCCAGGTCTGGGGAAAGCCTTAGCTCCATTAAAGTTTCCAGTGTCCAAAGATGATGATTCACACTGAGATCCCAGGTGCAAGATACACTAAGGCAGAGATTGAAGCTAAATGTTCAATACCAAGGATTGAGGCTTGGAAGTCTTGGGTCAGTGGTATCGCATGGGCCTTGCATGTACAAGTCCCTGGATTAAAGCCCTAGCAGTGCTAAAACACAAATAATTTTTTAAAAAGAAAGAAAGAAAGAAAGAAAGAAAGAAAGAAAGAAAGAAAGAAAGAAAGAAAACAAACGGGCTATTTGGGATTAATCCAGAACCTGAAAATTCCTGGGTGCCTATCATTTTCTGTGTACATACTATGTGCTAGGTCCTGCATTAGGAATATAGTACCGCAACCGACTCAGTCCTCACAATAACCCTGTGGTCTACTATTAGTCACATTTTATAGATGTGTGCACAGACACAGAGACAGCTGGTAAGTGGCAGCTAACACTGGCTGACTCTGCTAGCCACACCTTCCAGGCCTTACTTGGTCACCCTGCTGGACAGGGCTAGGGCTCCCCATCTCACAGAGAAGGGAGAGAACTGGGAAACTGGGGCTCGAGTTTGGGAAGGGATCTGGTGAGTTTAATTGCTCTGACTTGTTGTACCCAGCAAACCTCTGAGACTACACATCCTCAGGGGTTTGGCCCTTACCAGACAGACTTCAATACTAATGACAAATCAACGCTTGATTTTCTCCACTGTTCACTTAAGCCACCCAGCTGGCTATGCTCACACATGACATGGTCTGAGGGTAGGTAGAGATAGCCAAGCAGACTGAAGAAACACTGACAGTTGAGAAGAGACTTCTCCCTCTCTGCCCTGTCATACACAAACAAGGAGTCCATAAGGACAAGCAGCCAGAAAAAAAAAAAATGGCAAGGATGGCCGAGCCCAAGTACTGTTGATAAGTCCTTTTTCCGCTCTGCCACTAACCACGCACCAAGTGCCCCTGTTTGTGGCAGATATTTAGTTTACTTCTGACTTCAGCTGGGACAGACTTCTCCCGGCAGCACTCCCCTTTGCTGGCTTCTGTGTCCGCAAGGACTCCATGGCCCCAGAGGCCCACCTGCAGGCTGGGAAGGAGCTAATCTCCATGGACTGACCCTAGCTGCTTAAGGACAAAATTGAAGACCAGTCCTCAGACAGGCTCCAGCAATTAAGGAGTCCTGTTGGGAAGGCGTTCTAGATATTCCTGAAGCCCACTAGAATCAAGTCCCTATCACCCATAGCAGGAATCTCTGCAACACCCAATGCTGACTTGCCCTTTCCCCACCAGTCCACTCTAGCTTCCAGAAGTCTCCTCCCAGGCAAACCACATGCACTCAAGTCCCTGCCCGAGTTTTGCTTCCAGTCAGCTGGAGCCCAGCTTTTCTTTCAGGTGCTACCATTTTAGGTGGTACTATGCTCGATTAACCATTCACATGACCCCCTCAAGTCTACCCAGGCAGTGGTTGATGTACTTCCCGTACATAAGCCCTGCCCTGGACATGCCTCATGCTGACACTCCTCTACATGCTGCTGTCTGCAACAAGACCTCAGTTCCCAGGTTGACTCCCATGCAGGCTTTCCCAGGTGTCTCGCTAGCTGCTGCACACTCACCTTTTCCTCCGCTGGCTAGATGGAAGGTTCTCTCTCTCTCTCTCTCTCTCCCTCTCTCTCTCTGGAGACAGGAGATAGGGTTTCACTATCTAATCCTGGCTGTCCTGGAACTCACTACATAGACCAAGCTGGCCTCAAATTCACAGAGATCTGTTTGTCTCTGCCTTAGAGTGCTAGGATCTAGGGCATGCACCACCACACCCTGACACCCTGGTTCTCATATCTTTTAAGGAACTGGAATCAGGTTGACTCTTCATCTCTGACCTTCTCTTGACAAAGAGATCAACCACAACAGGCCTCTATGTGTTAAGAACCTGTTCCAAAACCGAGTACTCACTTGTAATCCAGCATTCGGATGGCAGAGGCTGGAGGACATGACTTTAAGGTTTACAGTGGGGTACACAGACAAGAGAGGAGGGGGAGGGGAGGAGGAGGAAGAGGAAGAGAGAACAACCTCTCCTAGCACCTACTACTTTTGCTTATCGCCTCACCTAGAGCTTAGGCTGGTGGGCTACTGTCACCTCTATTTGACAGGTAAGGAAACTGAGCTGTGGAAGGCTTGCACCTCATGGGGGCTTAGATCTTCATGCCTGACATGCAAAGTAAAGATTATGCTGCCTCTACGGTTTGGCTTTGATGAACAGCCAAGGCACCAAGTTAAGTATGGGCAATAACTTGTTGCCTTGGCTCAATCTCTCTGTTCATGTGTATGGTTGGGACTGAAGTCAGGCCAGCTGATTGATATATGTGGAAATGGAGTGTTGAAAGGTATCAGACAGCCAGGCGGTGGTGGCACACGGCTTTAATCCCAGCATTCAGGAGGCAGAGGCGGGTGGATCTCTGTGAGTTCCAGGCCAGCCTGGTCTACAGGAGCTAGTTCCAGGACAGGCTCCAAAGCTACAGAGAAACCCTCTCAAAAAAAAAAAACCCGAGAGAGAGAGAGAGAGAGAGAGAGAGAGAGAGAGAGAGAGAGAGAGAGGTATTGGACAGTCCTGGACTGAAGTCTAAGCTGGAGAAGCATTGGGGTCACCTCTGACATAGCACTTGGTAGTTGTTACCAGAGTCTTGGCTGTATCTCCCTACTGGGAGCCCACTGTGATGTGTCCTGGGGGCAGCCTACCTCCCAACAGTGTCAGCTATCATACAGACACATCTGAGTACCTAGATTGCCCTCCTACCATCCACAGGGATGGCTTCACTGTTATCTGAGACACTAACTTCCTGTCACTTCTGTCTAGATTAAATGGGTACAATTGGTTAGCCCCAAAAGGACCATACATTGCCACCTCCGTCTCCCTAAGCACAGAACCAATGCCCCACATCCAGTATGTACTTCACATCAGTAAAGGTTTGTCACCTAAGGATGAGACTCAGCAGAATAGGACCAAAGCTGAGGCCACACAACCTGGTACCCAGAGAAGGTTTTGTCAGGTTAAGCATGGTCTTTCCATGTTTTCAAATCCCTTGTGGAATAATTTGGATGTTTCATCTTTTTAGGAAAAGGGCATACTGTATCTACCACCACACACCTTTGCTCTGGCGCAGCCCAAGACCCTGTGGCACTTGTGGCATGGGTCCCCGGCCTGGTACTCACATTCATTATGTTGCTAATCTGGTTGTTGCCCAGTGACAACACTTGCAGCTTCACCAGGGCATCTAGAGAGTCCATCTTGGAGATCCGGTTGTTGGACAAGCTGAGGTCCTCCAGGTTGACCAGGGTATCCAGGCCCTCAATGGCCTCGATGTTGTTGAAGGACAAATCTGGAAAGGAGGAGGACTCTGAGGGTTAGAGGAGGGATGGTCCTGAAGCAAAACCACCAGGCTGCTTAGAGCTCTTGGGAGTAACACAGAGCTGAGGCGCCAGCTCTCCTCAGGGATTCCAGGGGTGTCAGCTGCAGCCTTCTGCCTATCATCTCCCCAGTTCTGCCAGCTCCCCTCTGACTGGGAAGACTTCTCAGCCCTGTCAGTCCTGGAATGAGAACACCCAGTAGTGGGTCTAAAGCGGTGTAGTTGGGGGCAGAGCTGGGAGATGGCCTTTCCTTTGTATTTGTGAACATTCTAGCAAGACTGCTTCTCATGTGCTTAGTATTTCCATCTACCCCATGTTCACATGCATGTCCTCTGACACCTGCAGGTGGGGGTTTGGAATCTTTCTCTTTGATCAGTCAGGAAGTAGAAGCTTTAGGTCAGGAGGGTAGTGTGGTTAGTATACAAATCTCCCTCTGGGTAAATGGGCAAGCAGGTGCTCTTGTAGGAGCCATGGCTTTACTCCAAGAGGCAGGTAGGCCCACTGGCTCCTGGTATCAGGTATTGCCCAGAACCTGGGCTGGCATGGGCACCTGTCCCACTGTTGAGGTACTGATTTCACCTCCTATAGAGATGGGTGACTCCTAGCCATGCAGATGGACCCCAGAGACCAGGAATCAGAGCTAATGAGAACAAGGGTAGAACAAAGGGTGCCTGAGCAGGAGACTTAGGCCCCACAGTTGGAAGACTCACTTCTGTCTGCTTCTGCCACCTGCAGCACACAACTCTGTCTGGCTAGTCAGCCTCTTGGAGCCGCAGGGGCTGCATCTGTGAAGTGGCCCCTTAAGCCCACTAGTGGGGTTACTGTGACTTCCAGTGTCAGCACAAAGACAGCTGAGAGTGTTTTGCAGGCTGAGAGCTGTATTCATCGCCCCTGGAAGCCTGACAAGATGGAGGAACATGTGCCTTGGGATGAGACAGGCAGGAGTGGGGTTAGCCTAGTGCTCCTCCGCTTGCCCATGCTCTTCTGAGCCCTACCTCCCTTGCCATTGGATTGGATAATAACAGCCATTAAGCACCTCCCAGGACCACTGTGGGGGCTAAGTAAGATGTTTCTAAGGGGCTTTCAGCTTGTCCTCTCTTGTCCTTTAGAAGCTCTCCTGCCTCTCACTAGATAGGGAGGCACATAAGAGCTCAAGCCCCAGTGACCTTGACAGTGAAGCCAAAAGTTCTAGAACCAAATAGAAATTTACAAGGGAGCCTGTGACCCTCATTTAACTTGTTGTCACCTTGGTGTATTAATTGTAATGATGGGGATGGTGCATGGATCAAGTCATATGAAGCGTTAAGCAGGTCACAATCAGCATATGGCTAAGTTCCATGCTCATTATAATGGCCAGCTGTTCACCTGTACCAATGTGAATGCCAGTTTAGGGCTGCCCCTATGCCCACCAACCTGAGAGGATGGCAGGTGGGATGGAGTAATCTGCCCGGTATGCAGCAGTCTTTGCCAGGCTTTGCCCAGCATAAGCCCCAGGCTTTGAACAGACTGTCACTTTCTTGCTCCTAACAGACAGGGCATTTCTGCTGCACCTGGGCTAACAACAGGCTGGCAGCTGAGTGTCACTGCGATTGTTCTGCGGGGAGGCGATGGATGTCCTTGGCAGTGGGCCGCCTTTAACAAAGGCAGACGCAGAGCCAGGCCTTACCCAGCCAGACCAGGTGCGTGAGGTTTTCCAGGCCCTCGATTCTCTCGATGATGTTGTTGTTCAGCTGCAGCTTCTGCAGGTTCTCAAACTGCCAGAGGTTATCTATGCGGAGGATGTCTGAAACAGCAGAGAGCCCAGATCTGACTAAGGCTGGGGCTTCCTGCCGGGGCCCTGGCAGACTGAAATGTACTCAGACGGTGTCCACAGATGTCCCCAGCTCTCTGCCTTCCGTAGAGCTCCCCTAGGGAGGAGAGCATGTGAATGTAGGACCAGCACTGTCCCCAGGGCCACTGAGGATCAGAGAGGTCTGATGTGAGAGGGAGAGCTAGGCAGGTGTCTGTGTGGAGATGAGCTGGGCCCGCTCAGGGCAGGAGACTCACACTGCCCCAAGGACTGGGCTGGGGCTCCTGAGGAAACATATCTACCTTAGAACACAAGTTACAAGCAAGGGCTGGCACGGTGGGAGGGTCACTCAACTGGTTTTACTTTTGAAAGGCTATTTTGTAAAATTTTTGGAATATTTACCATCTGTGCCCTTTGACCTGCAATTTCCTTCTTCCCTTCCCTTCCATTCTTCCCTTCCCTTCCCTCCCTCCCTCTCTCCCTCCTCCTTTCCTTCCTTTCTTCCTTCTTTTTTCTTGGGTCAGGGTCTCACTATATAATCCCAACTGTCCTGGAATTCACTATGTAGAATAGGTTGGCTTCAGCCTTCACAGAGATCTGCCTGCCTCTGCCTCCCAAGGGCTGGGATTAAAGGCTTGCATCACCATGCTAGCTAGATCAGCAAATTAAAAAAAATCCATCTCCAAACACATCATAGAAATATCTATAGGTGTGAGAGCATAAAACAGCAGCTGCTGGGATCATCACTCATATACCAGAAAGCAGGGCCCAGACAGCTTGGCAGCAAAGAGACCCTGCAGTTAGAGGACTCAGCCTGGCCATGTAGCCATTCTTTCCCTGGGCATGTCACAATGGCCAAAGCTTGACTTTTGTCACTGGAAGCAAGAAGCATTCTGAATAGTATAAAGAAGCCCATATTGAGTACGTAAAGCTTGGATGTCAGCGGAACAAATTCAGCGCCTCCCAGCTTTCCTCGTAAGCCACACGTAGTCGCTGCTGTGTGCAAATACAACTTAAAGAACTCTACTTGTTTTTATGCTTTCTCCAAAGCTGAAAAAAACAATCCTGCTTTTATTTTTATTTTAAATGTATACGTGTTTTGCCTGCATGTATGTGTGTATACTTTGTGTATGCTATGTGCAATACCCTGTAAAGGTCAGAGAGGGCGTCAGATCCCCTGGAACAGGAGTTACAGACAGTTGTGAGCCACAGTGGAAAAAGAAGGTCTAAGAATCAAATAGTTGTTCAGTTCATAAGTCTGGGTGCCTCAGTTGGTCTTCAGTATATGCTGGAATCCTGAAGAAGTGGGTTCTAATGCCAGTGAAGGAATAGACTTGCCAGCAGAGTAAGGGCAAGCAGACCAAAAAAAAAAAAAAAAAAAAAAAGAGCTTCCTTGTCCTTATATAGACTACCAGAAGATGGTGTGACCCAGACTAAAGGTAGATCTTCCCACCTCAAAAATCTGGATTAAAAATTAATCTGCCAGGTGATGGTGGCACATGCCTTTAATCCCAGCATTCAGGAGGCAGAGGCAGGCAGATCTCTGTGAGTTCAGGGCCAGCCTGGTCTACAGAGTGAGTTCCAGATCAACCAGGGCTACACTGAGAAACCCTGTCTCCAAAACAAAACAAAACAAAACAAAAACAACCAAACAAACAAGCAAATAAAAACAGAAAAAGTTGGTCTTCCCATTTGAAATGATTTAATTAAGAAAAAATTCCCTCACAGGTGTGCCCAGGCATTTGGGTTCTAGTTAATTCCAGAGGTTGTAAAGTTGACCACCAAGAATAGCCATCACACCCCGTTATTCCAAAACTTTAGTCTTAGACTATACTCATTTAAAGACATGAAATGATCTAGGTGTGAAGGCAGTCTTCAAAGGACTATTAAGAGCCTGGCATGGGGGTGCACACCTGTATCAGGAGGCTGAAGCAGGAGGACTGTGAGTCTAGCCTGGGGTATGCAGTAAGAACCAGCTGGGACTAGTGCTAGAGGTTTATAATCCTAACTACTCAGGAGGCTAAGCCAGGAGGCTAACAAGTTTAATGCCAGTCAGCTCAGTGAGAGTCTGTTTCAAAATGAAAAAAAAAAAGAGAACTTGGGGCAGGTGTGGTGGTGGGGAGACAACTTGGTGGTTAAGAGCCCTTGTTTGGTCTTGCAGAGGACCCAGATTTGGTTCCTGGTCCTGACATGTGGTTAATAGTCAGTCATCTGTAACTCCAGTTCCAGGGGATTCAACACCACCTTCTGACCTCTGCAAGCACCAGGCAAAAGGTGGTACAAGCCTGAAGACATAACTCAGTGGTAGAATACCTGTGTAGCATGCCCAAGGCCCCAGCTTCAATCCCCAATACAAAACAAAATTTTAGTGACAGCTCACATTTTTCCAAGAGATGGGGTCTGTTGGTGAGGCTCTGAGATTTGGTGTGTGTGGCTATTCTGACCCCTTCACGGGTCTTGGGGGGGACACAGGATCCTCTGATCTATCCATTGCTTTCCCCTTGGGGCTGGAATGGTACCTTCTATTTCCTCCATGTCCTCAGGGACAGGTGGTACAAGAATCTGTTGTTTAGGTCTCTGTTTGCTACCAGATTTCCCAAACTAATTCTGTTTCTGTCTCTACATATTTCTGGAAGTTCAGCCCAAGGCTCTTAGCCACCTCCTATTTCTGGTCTGGATTTTCCTGGCACCTACTGTGGCCCTGCTGTCTGACAGGCGGAAACTCAGCCCTGACTCACCCTTTGCTATGGTGGCTTCCAGCTAGGACACTTTTGGTAGGTGGCTATGACACACCTGTACCTGACTTGCCCTTAGGCAACAACAGGTGACATGGAAAGGCCCAGATACCCCAATGAACAAGGGTATATCTGACCGCTCCAGATGAACTTCCCACCCAGAAGCTGGGTTAATCTTCCACACAGTCACCAGTTCCACTCCTGTGACCACCATCTTGGCAAGGCCATCATCACCACAGTAGTAACCATTTTGCTAGATTCCCGTTTTCCCCCACCCCTGCATGTAGCCAGCAGGGGTTTATGAGAACTCAAGTCCCACTCTATCCTGTTTCTACCCAATATACTTGGCAGTCCCAACTCACTATAAAAGCCAAATACATTTCATTGTCCAAGGCAAGCACCTGCTGACGATATGACCACACACTGGCTTCCTCAGCAGGCCTTCTCAGGCTGGCTCTGGCCTACCTCTTGGCCTTTCACTGGTTGCTACCCCCTCCCCCCCCAACATGCCGTCAGATCTCCATATGGTTCCTTTCCTCATCTCCTTAAGTATTTATTCAACTCTCACCTTGGCAAGGCTCTGGCCACTGCAGAAAACACTGCACCCAACTCTGATTTCCCTTTTCTCCTTTCTTTGCTTTCTTTTTCCCCACAACACATACTGCCTGTAACGATCTAATTTCCTTGTCTTCTTTGTCTCCCTCACACCATCTCCACAAAGGTAAGGTTGTCTTTTGGACTGTGCTAAATCTGGGTGCCTGGAACAGCATCTGGCATCTCTTAGGCACTTGTTCAGCACTGGCAGAATGCCCATTAGAAGGGGAGGGGAAGGCGGGGAGGAAGTAGCTCCTCATTCACTCCTCCCAGAGAAGCTGCTGCTCTGGGACTTCCTTGGAGGCCACACCCAGGGGTCCTGTGGACTTACTTAAGGCCAGGTCTGCTTGCTGTTCCAGGGTTTGGCATGGGACCCTGCATCTTTGATGTTGACCAAATACCTAGACAGCTGCGGCCTAAGACATCAGGTCACTTTCTGGGTCCTCACCTACTCAGAAACAGAGGGCTCAGGATCCTTGACCACCTCCTCCTTTCTCCTGCTCCTCTTTTTGGCAGTATTGGGATTGAGTTTCATGCATCATAAGCCTCCTACCACTGAACAATTTTCTCACTTAAAATATATATATATATATATATATATATATATATATATATATATATATTTCTTTAATTTTATTTTATATACATGGGGTTTGGCCTGTACATATGTCTGTGTACTACATGTATATAATGCCTGTGGAGGCCAGAAGAGGGCACTGGATCCTTGGGAGTTACAGATGACTGAGATGCCATGTGGGTGCTAGGAATTGAACCTGGATCCTCTGGAAGAGCAACCAGTGCTCTTAACCACTGAACCAGCCACCCCCTGCTCAGTCCTTATATTTTTGAGATAGGGTCCCACTGTGTCTTGAACTGGAGGTCTTACTGCCTCCGCCTCCCGAGTACTGAGATGTGTACCAAGCTAAGCTCCCTCCTCCCTCTCACTCCTTCTGTCCTGGCTCACTGGGTCATACTCATGACCCAGGTACTGTGTACATGTTGTCTCACTTAGCTTCCCAGCCAGAACTTGAGACAAGGAGCTACTTCCTGTTTCACAGATAGGGACACTGAGACAGTAAGTCTCTGCCTGTCCTGAGCCATAGCTTCCACTGGGCTGCCCTGTCACTCTCAAGGTGACTCCCTGCTTCAGGGCTCTCTACTTCCTTTCTCTCTGGACACCCTACCCAGCCCCCCAAGCACTCCCTCCAGTGCTGACTCCAGAAATGTGGGGTCTCCTTGGTTCTGTCCATAAGTGATCCCTCCATTCCAAGGACTTCATTGCATATGAAGGACTCCATTCCAAGTCAGTGCAGGGTCAGACAATAGAGAAAACATGGTCCCTGAAGCTCACTTAATTTGGAGCAGGCTAATCCTATCTTATTTTTTTTCTGTTCTTATTCAGAATCAGGAGTATTGTGGACAAATTATGGAGCTTCTGGATGAATTTGATGCACATGCATACCCTCATCCCTGTGCCTGGTGGGGTCCAATACCCCATGCAATGATCCCTGACTCTGTGAAATCTGGGGATCTGAAACAGGGCAGAGAAAGTCAGGGAGGCCCTGCTGCCCCAGGCCACACTCCTGGCACCCAGGACACTTACTTTGGAAGTCCAGCTGCAGGGATAGGACGTCTTTGAAGAGGATGCCCTCCTGCTTGGCTAGCTGCCCAGCCTCCTCCTGGGGGCCTTGCTCCCCAACAGCTGCCTTGAGCATATCATCGTCCATCACCTTCGGGTCCATCGAGTCATACGGCCGGCTCATCCTTCCTAAGAAATTGGGCTCCTCTTTCACAGACTTTTCCTTTGCTCTGAGAACAAAATTGGGCAGTGTATGTCTGTGGTGTTATGACTTGCTAGGAGGCCACAAGCTGCCTGCTCCTGTCCCTTGCCTGCTGTACCTTGGGACAAACACATTGCTGGAAGGCTGCCCTAAGCCTTCCCAGCAGCCACCTGCAGGGGTTCACTTCTTGACTTCACAACCACAGTGGGGTCTCTACCCGGGCTCACAGGGCTGGTGCCCACATGGGTCTCCTTAGCCTGTGGTTCTCAGGTTTCCTGTGGCTAATCTCTGACCTTCTGTCTTTAACCTAGTCTCTTGGTACAAGTCGCTGACAATGATCATCGGAAGTGCCAGTCTGCAGTGGCCTTTCTGGGAGTACCTCAACCCCAGGCAGACAGTCATGCATGGAGGAGTCACTGACTCAAGGTGGCCATTCATGTTCTTCCGTGAGAAATGGGAACTTTGGGGTCTCAGGATGAGGGTGATCAATGAGCTGACTGCGCATGTAGGGAGGAACTACGTAGCTAGCGCTCGCCAGGCACATGGGTAGGAGGACAGCAGGAAGAGAAGGATAGGCATACACACAGCAGGTGTTTACTTGTTGGTTCCCTAAGTCCAGACCCTGTACATGTTAGTGGATTTCTCACATTAATGTCTCTGTTTCTTAAGCTAGATCAGGCTCAGTTGCTAATGGCCCAAAGGGACCTTCAGAGGCACGGGGGTGGTGAAGGCAGAGTACTTGACTGCTCTGCTTGGCAGGGTAGAATCACAGCCCTGGAGGGCTAGCTGCTCAGACCCCACTGTGATTATTTCCAGCCCCAGAAAAGTGGGGCCGTATGCTCCTGTCTGTCTACTGCAATTCTGCCTTCTGAACACTCTGGGAGTCGCTCCTGCGACTGCTCCACCAGGAACCCTGACCACCTGTCTTCCTTCTAAGATCACCTCTCTCCTTCTCTGTTGTCATCCATGTGAATGCAGTATATATATATAAGTTTTCACTTTCTAGTCTTTCACTATCCCAGATCAAAGATTCTGATGTCAGTAACTCTAGTGTGCCTGGCCCTTCCATTCCCCGACCTCATGTTGTGAAGTCTGAATTAAAACATTCCTCCCTGGAGGGAGAGTGACTCACAAGACTCAGGAGGCTCACAAAGTTACAAGCCGCTACTTAAGAGTTTATATAAGGCCATGCATGGTGGTGCATGCCTTAGGCAGGAGGATCTCTGTAAGTTTGAGGCCAGTCTTTGAGTTCCAGGACAGCCAAGGCTATGTAGAAGGACTCTGTTTCAAAACAAAACAAAACAACACCCCAAACCAACAAACAACAACAGAGTGCATATATAAGTTCTGAGGAAGAAAAGACAGTCTTTGATAGAGGGGTTTGTAATTTAGGCTTATAGCTCCAGGATGCAACTGTCCTGATTTGTCACCCACGCTGGGATTGGCTTTTTAGCGATGCAGCTGCCTTTGAATCACTCCTACAAGCAATTGCGACAAGCTGGCTCACCAAGCTATGCTTGATGGGATGGTTTCTTTGGTCTGCCATTGGTATCCTATCTGGAGTGAATAGATCTGGGTATTTCCCAGGGTCCTTGCTTGTTCTCCATCTGTGTCCCCAACCCTTCAAAACCTCAGCCTTGTTTCCTTACTCTCTCCATCTGACTCTTCCTCCTCAGGTGACTGACTGACTGTCCTCCCGGGACAATTCTTGTGCTCATTAGCTTCCTAATCTTCCTAAATAATTTTCCTCAAAGTTTCTCATAATTTATCACCAATCTCCAAATTTACTTCTGGGGAAATTTTAATGTGTTTCACTTGCCAGATGTTATCTGAAAAGTATTTGGAGCTTTTAAAAAAAAAAAGGTGTTGTAGGGCTGGAGAGATGGCTCAGTGGTTAAGAGCACTGGCTGCTCTTCCAGAGGTCCTGAGTTCAATTCCCAGCAACCACGTGGTGGCTCACAACCATCTGTAATGAGATCTGGCGCCCTCTTCTGGCAGGCGGGCATACATGGAGGCAGAATGTTGTTTACACAATAAATAAATAAATAAATAAATAAATAAATAAATAAATGCATCTTTAAAAAAAAAAAGGTGTTGTACTTTGGGAAATGACTCAATTCTGGTGTCAAAACGTTGACCTCCATTTCATCAAAGTCCATTAGGTGTGACCAGCCGAGCTAGCTTCCAGTCAAGCTCTGCAGGTTCTAGGCAGTGTAGGACTGGTGTTTCCATGCTCACCGTTCACACCCAGGGCAGGGCAGGTTCTGACCGTGTGTCTTTCGGAAAATAACTCCACCAGCTCCTGCCTTTGTCTTTTTCCAGTTAGGCAGGTAATCCCTTCTTCCTCCATTTTTGTAAGAGCTTGTGTCTGGTCTGCACATCCATACTGAACTACTACAAGCTATGAATAGCTCAGACAGATCTTCTGTTTCAGACATGAATGAAATAGTCATACCAATATTTACTTACAAACAATGACAAGTTAGGGCGGGCAGTGGTGGCGCGCACCTTTAATCCCAGCACTTGGGATGCAGAGGCAGGGGGATCTCTGTGAGTTTGAGGCCAACCTAGTCTACAGAGTGGGTTTCAGGACAGTCTCCAAAGCAAGAGAAACCTATCTTGAAAAATCAAAAAAAGAAAAAAAATGACAAGTCAGTAGGTGTGGGGAACTATGGAAGCACTCAGTAGGGACACTTGGCTTGGCCAGGCACAGCTTGAAGGGTAAAAAGAAAAGACCCCCCCCCAGCAAGAAAGCAGAAGTGATGCAGGCCTGCATTGCATTTCTATCCTATGACGCTGGGAAGCTCCTACAGCTTATAAGGCAGAGATGGATCAGATTTTATTTTTAGAAAGCTCATTACTAATGGGTTTTCTGCCCCTCCCCCATAATAAGTTTCTCTGCCAATGCAGTAAACCAGATTAAGCTGAATTGAAAAAGTATAACAACAGGTATATTGGGCAAAGCAACGCCTCCTGGGCAGGTTCTTGGATTCCAGGAATGGAGACCAGAGAAGTCGCACACCCAAGACAGGTGGGAAAGTTTTATAGGCTGTAGGCAAGGAGTGATGATGTTTCTACCACAAGATGGGATTTCGCCCAAGTATGGTCAAAAGCTGAGTGGTTAGGTGGGGATTTGGTCAACAGGCAACTTCAGGGAAGGAAGTTGCAGTAGCCATTAAGAATGAGGAAACTGGGCTTTTTGGCGTCTTTCCTTTCTTCAGAGACTGAGTGGCAGAGTTTGGATAGAGAGGTGGGGAGGGAATGGGGATTCCAGGACAATGCAGGGGTGAGCCAGAGGCTCCAACCAAACAATTATAACTGCTGTGCCAAGAATTACCAAGGGAAGTGAGTCTAGCTAGGACTCATACCTTTAAACTCAGCACTTGGGAGGCAGATGTAGGTGGATCTCTGAGTTTGGGCCAGCCTGGTCTACATAGTGTGTTCCAGGTCAGCTAGAGTTATCACAGAGAGACCCTGTCTCAAAAAAGAAAGAAAGAAAGAAAGAGAGAAAGAAAGAAAGAAAGAAAGAAGGTAGGGAGGGAGGGAGGAAAGGAAGGAAGGAAGGAAGGGAGGGAGGGAGGAATTATGGGGTCTGTGACATCTCTAGGAACTTAGTTTATATGTGGGACTAATCACTCCCAGTTTGAGACAGAATCTAGTTTGGTAGGTTGTGCCCAAGCTAAGTGATTGATAGACCCAATAATAGTGTTAGAGAGTGGGGTGGGGGAGAGTTTAATAGAAAAAGAAGCTCAAATAAATTGTCCTTCAGAACTTTGCTAGGAGAGTTAAAGGGTCATGCCCCCAGACAGTCATGAGGAGCCCTGGAGTGGGAGAGCACTAGAGGAGATGACATCATGGTCTAGGCAGCCAGAAGGAACCCTGAAGGGAAAGACAAACCTTTCCTTTCCATTAGCTTCCTCAGACCCAGAGAACAAAGGACGTTTCTGACTCATACTGTTCTTTTTTTGGGTGTGGTGTGTGTGTGTGTGTGTGTGTGTGTGTGTGTGTGTGTGTGTGTGTGTTAGTTCTGTACCATGCAATCTTGCCTGACCTAGTCTGGAAAGCCTAGACAAGAAAGCACAGTTCCAACTGAAGTCTGTCTCAGCCCAGGTATGGGGGAGCTGGGCTTGCTCCCAGCTGATGTGTGTGTGTGTGTGGGAGAGATCTTTGTGAGAACTAAAGATCACAGCAGCTCTCTATAACCAACCTTGAGAAAGGATACTGAAGGGGTGTGACCTGATTTCCGGGGGTGACAGCAACAGCTATGAATAACTCAGATAGAGAGGTCCTTCTGTTTCAGACTTGAATTAAATAAATCGTCCCAATATTTACTTACAAACAACGATGAGCAAGTGGGTTTGCAGGACTATGAAAGCACATAGCAGGGATCTTTGTAACATCAAGGCTTTTCTAGATTGACAGCATGCAGACTTATCAAAAGGCATGATTTTTAGTCTATAGTAAAGCCCATTTTCCTTATCATGACTCTATTGTAACCAGCAAACTAGGAACAACCATGATCACAGCTCATTTTTCTAACAATTTTTCTTAGGACAAGGCCCAAAGAATCCTCTCCTATGGGGATTATATCAATAATTTATCCAAACAGGGGTCTGGTTGTCTTGCCTGATGACAGTGTCCTTGTTGAAGACCAGAGGTAGGATGTGAAGAAGCAGCAGAAAACTACTTTGCAAATCAACCAGGTAGCCTCTTCACGGGGGCAAAAGTTCAGGTTTTCCTGGGAAACAACAACCTGGGTCAGCGGGGCCTGAAACACCATATAGATCCTATTGGCCATAAAATAACCAGAATAACAGCAACGGACTGAGTGCTATTTCACTCTCAGCGCACACAACTTATATAATTGCATGTCAGCACTGGGAACTCCTGAAAAGGGAGACTTAGTGTAATATAGCGGGAGAACACTTACTTCCCAGAGAGGAAAACTGAGGTCTTGGGGAAATTATTGTGAATTACTGACAGAGACTGCTATGGAACCCCAGGTTCTATATTCTCCTTCTAAGCCCTTCATACAGCACCAAATGAAGTAATTTACTTCAGATCAAGAGGACCGGGTACCTTTTTGTCTATGAAACTGATCAGGCCAGGAAATTGGCAGATGGATCCTCTTTCTTCCAGCTTTTGCGGGCTTTAGGAGCTATACGTGATTTTCTTCTACTAAGGACTGATAAGTCTCAGTACAAGTGTAAAATGATGTGTGTGCTCACTTTACAAATGAGAAAGGCCAGGTCGGCGTCCTCACAGAACAGTTAAAAGAGAGAATTGAATCACGCAACCTCTGCTCTCAGAATCATTCTGGATCCTAGCCTTTGGCTTCTTACCTTTCTAAGGACTCTCCTTGAAGTGAACGCGTCGCTTGGTTGCTGGGTAACCAAGCACCTCCACTCAGTTGCTAAGGGGAAGTCAGGTAATAAATATCCTGGGTGAAAGTTGACCTATCACGTGACTACATTTCTGGGTGGCGAAACGCTTCTAACACCAACCAGCCTTGAAGAAAACAAACGTCTCTCCAATCAGCACCGTCAATGCACCGCAACTTCTAGTTACGCTTCGGTATGTGGATAATTGGCACGCCTTTTATCCAATCATAGTAAGGATTTTCTAGACTGACAAACAGGCTAACGAATCAAAAGGAAGGAACCCCGTTTGGAGGCGGGTCCAGAGGGTTGAGCCGCTACGGCTGACGGGGACACCAGTGACTTAGCTTGCTTCGTGCCCAATCGGACGCTGCGGGGTGGGTGGGACTTCACCGAGAGCGGCGTGCCGTCCAATCGGAGGCGGTCTGGGGAAACGCTGCCCAATAGGGATGCACCCAGAGGGCGAGGTCAGGCCGGCGCTCGGCGTTCCCGAGGGTGGGGCGGGGGCAAGTGTCAGTCAGGGCAGTGCGCGGCGCGGGTAGTGGAGACCCGCCGCAGACAGGCATCCGGGCCGGAACGAGGCCTGCAGAGATGGAGTTCCTGCTGGGGAATCCGTTCAGCACTCCTGTAGGGCAGTGTCTTGGTAAGGCCGCGCGTGGGGTAGGCGTCGAGTGAGCCACAGAGCGGCTAGCTGGGCTGGTGAGGTCCGGGGCCTCCTCCCCGCACAGATACCACTTCACGTGCGGCTTGGGCCTCTGACAATAAGCGGTGTCATCTCAAAGGTGGACCGGGCATCCTTGTCACGAGGCCTCTGCCTGACGCTGGTGCCACCTCACCCTGCCAGGAGGCTCCCCTGAGGTGTAACTTGGACTCTGAAAGGCCCCCTGCATCCCTACCCATCAGGGCCCAGCCTTTCCAGTCTCTCCCTAGAAGTAGTGCTGATGCTGGTCTGCTTACCCTTGCGTATTGGGGATGTCACTGCGAGCAGTCTTCTCCAAGCATCTCGCTGCATCTCCTCCCAGGGCCTCTTTCTGCCAGAACCTTTGTGGAATGTCACTTCTTTCTTTCCTTCTTGTCCCTACTCATGGGTACCAGTGGCTTTGAGGCTGGGCACCTTCCCAGAAAATGTCCAAAACTGCACGACTTCTAATTTGAGCTGCAACTCCGCCAGGCTGTAGGAAGGACTGGAGTGGGGGAGGCGCTCCAGGAAGGTGACTCTCTTGGCAGGGGGATGGCACGGCCCCAAAGCCTCCTAGGAAAGAAGGGAGACACTGCTTGTTGATAAACACTTCCCTGGAACCCGGAAACTTGGACTTCAGTAGTGACTTTGCCAGGGACTCTCCTCTTGACCTTAATTCTCTTGTCTTTCACACGAGGTGTTTGGGCGGAAGATGTGGTGGGACTTTCCAAGTTCTCAAGTTTTTAACTTTCTTTGTTGCTATGCAGTATCTTCTAACATTGACTCTTGTTTTTCTCGCTATATTAAATCGACAAGACCGAAATCTTGCTGGTAGTATAGTTCATAGTATTCCGATCACCCGTCAATACAATAAGGAGCCAGAGAAGGGCAGCATGCTCTATAAGGAAAAGCACAGCCGAAGTGGCCACTGCCAAGTTTCCTTACGGAAAAATCCACGTGCAGACTGGGGCATAGTTCAGTGGTTGAGCTAGCTAAGCACACACAAAATCCTAGGTTTGATCTCTAGCATTGAAAGTAGTAAGTAATAAACAAGCAATTTGGCTTTTCACCCTAGGCAGGAACTTATGCCAAGGGATCAGTCAAAAATGCTGATTAGTGTCTTTTTTTTAAAATATTTATTTATTATGTATACAATATTCTGTCTGTGTGTATGTCTGCAGGCCAGAAGAGGATGCCAAACCTCATTACAGATGGTTGTGAGCCACCATGTGGTTGCTGGGAATTGAACTCAGGACCTTTGGAAGAACAGGCAATGCTCTTAACCACTGAGCCATCTCTTCAGTCCATGATTAGTGTCTTTTAAAACTGTTTTGGGGCTGAAGTGCTGGCTCACTGGTTAAGAGCACTGGCTGCTGATTCAAGTTCAATTCTCAGCAACTGTCTAGTGGCACACAACTGGCTGTAATTTCAGTTCCAGGGGATTGGTTGCCCTCTTCTGGCCCCTTTTATATACATGGTATGTAAATGGTGCACAGACGTACAGGTGAACAAGACACCCTCACATAAAATGCTTAAAAATTAAACATTAAAGCTGGGTTAACAGGTTGGTTAAAAATACCTTGTATGAACAGGGATTTGTATTGCCCTATGGGTCTGACTAGTTCAGGCAGTAGAGGTTTGCTTATTTTCCTCTTTGCATATGAATTTACAGCCTACTTTTCAGTCTTTAGAGGGGCCTATGAACTTACTGAGGCTTCTTTTGTTGGTTAACTGGTATTTTAGGGACATTTTGTTCTTTTTGGTTCATTGTCTTTCATAAGTAATCGTGGATCCTGGGACCTGAAAGTCTTTTTCTACTTCTGTGACACTTTGTTCTCTGGTGTTCACTCGAGTATCTCTCTATTTTTTTTCAATTTTATGAGTTTGTTTTGCCTTCATGTATGTCTATACACGTGTGTGCCTTGTGTACCCAGAGGCCAGAAGAGGGCGTCGGATCCCTTGGAACCGGAGTTTGAGACAGTGGTGAGCTTCCATGTGAGTGCTGGCACTAAAACCTGGGTCCTCTGGAAGAGCAGCCAGTGCTCTTAACCACTGAGTCATCTCTCCAGACTCCCCTCTCTTTTTGAAAAGATTTTGTTTTATTTAGATATGCGTGTGCATGTGTCTGTGTGAGTGAATACATACATGTTTGTGTACGTGGAGGATATGCCTGTGGAGGATGACATTGGTCCCTTCGCGCAAAGTTGCAGGCATCTGTGATCTGGCGGGTGAGGGTGCTGGGATTCTGTTTTGCCCCCATCTTCAAGTGTTCTTTCACTGTGGTCCATGCTCATTTCTCAATCCAGTGTTGAGTTCAAGCCGGTAAACTTGAGGGGTTTGTAGGACTGGGGAGGGAAGCTGGTAGGTATAAAGGACAGAATGACAAAAGGGGAAATAAGGGACATAGGGGTATTTGAATGGCCGTAAAAAAATAAATGTGCTAGATGTGACCTGAGTTGAATGACCTTGGCTGTAGAACCTCAGAAGATTGTGTAAACCTTCAGAACCTGAGAGTGACTGGCGGGGCGAAAAGCAGGGAAGGGTGGGGAGACTTGTGTTTAGAGTGCTGTGGTTTGGAGGGGTGATGTCTACCAGCAACTGGTATCTTATCTGGAACACTGTAGAGACTCAGTGAACTGGGCCATCTTTCTGTTCTCCACAGAATAATTAAGTCAGACTTGCATTTTCTATCAGAAGAGGCCATGTGATGTGACTGGTTTATGACTTGTGAAGGAAAAATACCCTCCCAGGTCGTAGTCCGCTTTTTCCTGTTGAAAGACACTTGAAGGGCTGGATAGGTGGTTCCTGTTAAGAGCATGCGTTGCTCCTGCAGAAGACACAAGTTCAGTTTCCAGTGTTCACATGGCAGCTCATGACCGTCTGTAACTGGAGTTCCAGGGAATCTGACACCCGTTTTTTGGCCTCTGTGGTGTGCACATGCTACAGATACATATATACAGGTAAACACACAATACTCATAATAAATAAATAGAGCTTAAGAAAAATAAATTTGATCATGAGTATGATGAAGGGTCCCTGTTGTTAGGCAGCCGATAGTCAGCAGCTAGGACTTAGTCATTTTAGTTTGGAAAAAATGATATATTGACACATTGAAGTTTTAGTGGATATTCTGTAGTATTGTGGTAAAGAGTAAACGTGATTTTCAGTATTGTGATTTTTTTTAAAAGTATGTACATATGTTGGGAATGGTGGTATATGTTAGTAATCCCAGGCAGAGGTAGAGCCAGGGAATCAGGAGTTCAAGGCCAGTTTCAGCTTCATAGAGAGCTTGAGGTTGTTGTGGGACCCTATCTCAAGACACCATCAGCAGCAGCAACAAAAACTATGTTCTGGGGATAAGGAAAGGGTATGCAAAAGTAGCAGCATGGGCTAATGCTTTAAACAGCAGCTGGGACTGGAGAGATGGTTCAGCAATTAAGCATTGGCTGCTCTTCCAGAGGACCCAGGTTTGATTACCAGCACCCACATGGCAGCTCACAACTGTCCGCAACTGTCTCAAGGACTCTGAGACTCTGCTGGTACTGTGGACACCAAGTATGCCTGCGATGTGATGCACAGATATATGTGTATACACATACAAATAACAAATAGATAAATCTCTAAAAAAAATGTCAGAGCAGCTACTGTTCTTGCAGAGGACTGAGGATTGGATGCCAGTACCCCATGGTGGCTCACAGTAGCCTGTAACTTTAATTTCAGGGGAACCAATACCCTATTCTGGTCTCCATGGACTCAAGCATGCTTGTGGTGCACATTCATGCACTCTGGCACACATGCACATAAAATAAAAATAAAATTTTAAGACAGTACCTAAAAGCAGTTTTGCAAGGATCATTTTTTTCCTCCCAGCTGTTCTGTCGTAAGTTGTCCTTCCCATTTTGCAGATGAAGAAACTGAGGCTTAGACTAGGAGTGAAATGACTACTTAGCTGGGAGGTGAGAGAGCCAGGATCTCTGGTCCTGGGGTTTAGGACTTTGGGAGAAAACACAGCTGCCTGGATTGCTGGTGAGATGTAGGAGTTTAGAAGATGTCAGAAGATGGTGGAGGGCAGGCGTGAGTGTGTCCTCTGAGTCTGAGGTACTCTTCAGGGCAAGAGAAGTGTCTGGTGAGCCTTGAATGGGCAGGGAGAACGGAGAGGACATGGGCTTGTCTGACCACCAGATAAGAGAGGTGGCTGTGGGGAATGTGGTAGGTAGGGTTGAATGACAAGATGAGGCTCTGCTCTGGGTGGGCAGTTGTCAAAGATGACTTTTTTTTTTCTGTGCTAGGATTTTAAGCCAATTCTGTGACTTTCATTGATTAACTTCAACTTTTAGTTCCTAGACTTCATTTTCCCACCCATAACGTCCTTATTAGCTATGCATGCCTCATACCTAAGTATCTTGGTCATTTCTGAGTACTTGTAAGGTCCCAGGTCTTGGGAATTCTGGTGTTTGTGGGGTTATGCTTGGATCAGGGCCTTATGAGTGCTAAGCAAGGGTGGGTATGCAGATATTTAAAAGCTACTATTAAGGAGCCTTTAGGAGAGAAAACTTCCTCACTAGACTATACCAAGAACACAGTTAGACATAGCTATTCGTGCATTTCATGTCTGGGTCCTGGCCTTTATTCTGTAAGGTGCTCGTTAGTGGAACATGTAGTTTGGAGCTGAGAAGTGGGGGAAAGTTAAAAAAGTTCAGGGTATGGCTGCGTAATCTCAACCTTCTACTTAGAGGTGGATGAAGTTGAATGCCACGTATCAGAAATTCCCATCAGTCCCGTGGTGTCCTGCAGTTGCCTGCCATTTTCTTTGTGTTGGCTAGAATGTTTTCAGGTGTTCAATTCAAAGATCATCTCTTTTCTTTAAAATACTTCAGCCACAGACAGCCACAGCGTTTGTGCTTGAAGGCTGGGCAGTGTTGGACATGAAGTACTTCCCAGTGACCTGTGAATGGGAGATAATGAACTCCAGCCTGGCTATTTATACTAAGAATAATTAGTAGTCCCTCTGAGTGTCGTGTAACAGTTGGTAACTGTGCAAAGCCCTTTGACTTTATCATTTTCTTTAGTCTTTACACTGTAAGATACACAGGAGGACGCTGGAAGGAATGAACACTATCTCACTAAGCACCAAAAATATGCACAGACTCTGTGCACAGAATATCATTCAGTGCTCAGAACTCTGAATTATTTGAATCTTATCACTTCTGTTTCAATTAAAGAAACCCAGGCTCAGGGCTGAAGAGATGGCTCAGTGGTTAAGAGCACTGACTGCTTTTCCAGAGGACCTGGGTTCAATTCCCAGCACCCACATGGCAGTTCACAGCTCTATAATTCCAGTTCCAGGGAATCCAACACCCTTACATAGACACACATGTAGGCAAACACCAATGCAAATAAATAAATCATAAAAAAAAGAAGAAGAAACCCAGGCTCTGGGAAACTAAGAGACATGTGTAGGCCAGCAGCAGAGTAAAGCTTGGAAGTCACTCCAGGCCAGTGCTCACTTGGCACTTCTTGGATTCAGAATGCATAATTCATCAGCATCAGAACCCAGAAGGCCTGCTCAGCTGGAATGCTGTGCCCCACTCCTAGAGTTCCTGGGACAGGGCTAGAACTTTGTATTTCTGATCAGCTCCCTAGCCCCACTGCTGCTCTCACTGGCACACTTTGAGAACTGTTGCTATAGAAGGAATGTTTGGCTTCTTTTCATGCTTTCTTTATCTTTCTTCAAAAACACTAAATATGGACTCTGGGGAACTATCTTTAAAGGGTGATTATTTCAAATTCATTTATTTAGACATTTAATGGCTTTTTGTTACCCACCTGTACATTCCTAGCTAAGCATTCACCAGAATGCTCAATCAACAAAGAACCTGGACAGGTATCTAGATCATGTGAGACAGAAAGTGACTGGATAAGATGGAACTGGTTAATCAAGTAAGAGAATAGAGGAGAGGACGAATATTAATAAAAGTAGCTAAGTGTTTTTTAGTTTTAGGTTCAATATTAAATTCTTATGTGCTAGAGGCCAAAATGGCTCCTTGCCTCTTACAATCATTTAATCTTCACAGCAGTGCTGTACAGGGATATTGTTATTATCTCTGATTTGCAGATGGGAACCATCAAGGCAGCACAAAGATGTGTTAACCTACTTAGGGTCCCATGGCTAGCAGTGAGGGAGTTGGAGTCTAAACCTAGCACTCTGCCTCTGGGAGTTGCTCTGGGCTGCCTGGACAGCTACAGAAAGATCATTCTCCTCTCTCAGCATCAAAGCCCCACCTGTGCAGAATGAAAAGGTGGGCTGTACTAGAAAATTAGCTGTAGACAGTGACATTTGCTCCAAGGTCAGGGATAGGGACCTGGGACAAGGTCTGGGGTTATGAGAACATTTGTCCTTCATTGTCTGGACAGGTTATAAAACACCAGACTGGAAAGACATGAGGGGTCAGCTGCTCTTTCTCTTCTGCTGTTTAACACGTGCAAGCATGGCCTCTGGGAGTGCACCACCAAGGGTACCATTTAGTATAGTTCACATTTATATGTAACTGCTCTGAAAAAAAAAATCAGTGATGGCCACAGAAAAGTGCAAAGGAGAATAAAATTTCCATCATAATCTTGCTTACAAATTCCTCAAGATTTTTCTTATTCTTGTCTGTTTTCATTCCTTGGAAAGCAGCATCCTCTAACCCCTCAGCATGTTTCTGTGTTATCTCCCTGTACTTGGTTATGTACTTTCTGACCTTAAATTTGGGTTATCAGTGAGAGGGAGGGATAAACACAGTGCTTTGAGGGAGTAGCCTATGAGGGATGCTACTCTTGGCTTGGCAGATAAATCAGCCAGAATGTTTTGACTGACCCAGTAGTTTGAAAGAATATAATAACATTCAAGTTTGGGGGCGCTGGACCATCTCTATTTTTCCTTTTAAAATTTTATTATTTTTAAGAATGAGTGAGGGGGTGGTTTCCCCACATATGTGTCTGTGCACCACGTGCATGCAGTGCTTAGGGAGTCCAGAAAGGATCATCATATCCCTGTGACTGAATTGCAGATGGTTGTGAGCTGCCATGTGGGTGCTGGGAACCAAACCTAGGTTCTCTGGAAGACTAGTAAACAATCCTAACTGCTGAGTCTTCTCTCTAGCCCCCCAGTTTGGCTTAAACATTTTTATTTGTCATATGTATGTGTGTATGAGTGTGGTTGACTGCATGCCACAGTGCTCAGGTGGAGGTTGGAGGACAGTTTGGGAGTCAGTTCTCTTTGGTCATCTTCTGCGATCCAGGAATTGAACTCAGCCACCAAGCCTGTGTGCAAGTGCTTTTATACACTGAGCCATCTCTCTGGCCCTTACTGTGGTTAGAAAAGAGGGTTTATTCAAACTAGTTTCAGAGTTGGCTCCTATTTAGTGTTCCTTTCTCCTGATAAAAGATTCTCTTTGATTTTCTCCATCTGAGCATCAAGCCTGCTGCCCGCTCCCTTTCTTCAAGCCGTCTTCTGAGAGCTTCCTTCTGTTGATGGCGTGATTCTGCCTTGCAGCTCACAGTGATGTTATTACCAGTAGAAAAGCAAAGTATGTTACTGTAACCCAGTTTTTTTCATGTACTGTTTGGACTGACTGTTTTATGAAGGCCCCTGTGTCCAGTCATTTTCTCTCTATAACATTTTGGTAAAGTCGGGTGGTGCATGCTTTTAATTCTAGCACCTGGGAGGCAGAGGCAAGCAAACCTTTGAGTTTGAGGCCAGCCTGGTCTACAGAGTTTGTTCTAGGCCAACCAGGGCTACACAGGGAAACCCTGTCTTGAAAAACCAAAAACTAAAACAAAACAAAACAGTAAAATGCATATAACAAACACAGTTTATCATTTTGATCATTTTTATGTCTGTGTTTGTGTCTGGAGACCAAAGGACTAAATACCTTGCAAACGTAATTTTTTTAAATTCTCACTAAATTCCAAGTTGATAATATTGTTCATATGTGTGTGTGAATATATATTATATATTCATATTATATATGTGTGTGTAGTTTGTTTGTTTAAGAGACATGGACTTGCTGGACAGTGGTGGCGCACACTTTTAATCCCAGCACTCAGGAAGCAGAGGCAGAGGCAGGTCGATGTGAGTTCGAGGTCAGCCTAGTGTACAGAGAGAGTTTCAGGACAGGCACCAAAATTACACAGAGAAACCCTGTCCCAGAAGAGAGGGGGGGGTACTCTTGATATGTTACTCAGGGTGACCTCCAACTCCTGGGCTCAAGTGATCCTCTCAACCCAGCCACCTAAGTAGCAGACTATAGTGTGCCTAGTGTGACTCATGTTTTATTCCTAGGCTAGGAACTCTAGAACTGAAGGACTGTCCTCAAGGTTCATGGTTTGTAAATGTCAGAGTTGGGAATTGACTCCTAAACTGCATGGCTCAGTGATTATTTGCATAACTGAGTGGATGGATATTTGAATGATTTCAAGGGCTGAACATTTAGGAATAGTTGCCTTAAACCCAGATTAGTCCTTGCACCATTAATGGCTCGCCCAGCTCTTCCTAGTAGAATTCTGTGAGCAAGCATGCTCTCCAACAGGTTTTCTGATGATTGACTTGAAAATGTGCTTCTTCAACCTCCCTGATGCCTTCCTCCCAGAAGGGCTGTGAAGTCCATTCTGAGTTTGTTGAGGAATTGCAGTTGCGGATAGATAAAGAGAAGGAACTTAAGCAGACATTGGATTGTAAAACACTGAAGTTTTACACTCTTAAAGGTGTCGGTCGCTGTTTTAACCATTAGTGAAGGGCAAGCTTGGTAGTCTTTTTTTTTTTTTTTCTGAGACAGGGTTTCTCTGTAACTTTGGATCCTGTCCCGGAATTAGCTCTTGTAGACCAGGCTGGCCTCGAACTCACAAAGATCCGTCTACCTCTGCCTCCCAAGTGCTGGGATTAAAGGTGTGTGCCACCACCACCTGGCAAGCTTGGTAGTCTTACAGGCATATCAAAAATTCTCTTTGGAATTTTATTTTTAAATTAAGTGCAATAGAGAACAACTCACTCTAGCCTAGACTAGTCTTGAACTCAGTGTAGCCCAGGCTGGCCTTCAACTAACTCAGTGATTTCTTTGCCTAAGACTCCTGAGTATTGAAATTGTAAGTGTGAGCCATCACATCCATCTTGAGAGATTTCATCTCAGAAAATGGGACTGTGAATCTTTGAGAGCTGGTGGCAAGAATAGGGACCCATAATAGGAATGCTGTTAAGGCTTTTTTCTTCCCCTGCTTCTCCAGGGAGAAATCATACAGTTCTGGAAGATCACTAGCCATAATAAGGAAATGTGGCCTGTGAAATTGTGCTGCTGGGGAGTTTGAAAGCTAGTGCCTTTCAGAGAGAGACTTAGTTTCTTAGATTAACTTCTGAAATTTTTCTTTCGTAGATTTATGTGTGTGTGTGTGTTTTGCCTGTGTATTTGTATATGTGTACACTACAGGCATGCCTGGAGCCTGCAGAGGTCAGATAAAAGTCCTGTCTTCTGGACCTGAAGTTACAGGTAGTTGAGCCACCATGTGGGTTCTGTGAGACCAAGTGATCATAACCATTACGTCACACTGCCAACTCCAACTTTTGAAATTCCTAAACCAGCAACTCAAAGAATTAAAGGGTTCTAGATAAAAGAACCCTACCTTCCTTTGGCCTAACCCTCTCATTTGGCCAAATGAGAATAGGGGAAACAGGCCCAGAGTGGGTAGGCCTATGCTGTTTTTTACGCTCACAAACACGTCCAACACCAAAGCATGGAATCCCTCCCCCCATACCAACTTGCAATCCTATAATTCTGTTCAGTCCTATATTTCTGACTGCGTGGAGTGAATTCAGACCCCATTGGGTAGGGATTGATTCCTTTATAACCATCTCCACTTCATACACCAGTGAGCCTTAGTTACTACCCCGGTGCTTCTGAGTAGCCAGCTCCTAGTTAAGAACTCTTATGACATCTTCCTCCTTCTTGATAGTTTGCCACAATAGCTTGCAGAACTCAACACACTCTGCTCCCACAGATGTGAAGGATTTATTCCATGAACATCCATGAAGTGGAACAGGTGCATAGGACAAAAAAAAGGAGGGAGAGCATGAGACTACTTTACCTTACTGTGTCCACCATCTCCCAGGACCTCTGCATGCTCCAGTCTGGGCTCTCACAGCCCATTGCTTAGGGGTCTATGGAGGTGGCAGTAGGGTAGCCATAGTTGATTACATATCATTGTCCATAGCTTGCTTGGCTTCAGTGCCATGCCCTTTTAGTGAGATGGCGTAGTTATGGACTGAAAGTTTCAACCTTCTGAACCTGCCTTGGTCTTTGGGGCAACTAGCTCTCCTGCTGAAGCTATCTCGGGGTTCCCAACTCCTAGCATCCCATCCATGCTGGGCATGGTGGCACATGCCTTTAATCCCAGCTTGTAAAGAAGAGGCAGTCAGATTTCTTTTCTTTTTTTTTTTTAAACTTCTTTATTGAATCTTGGGAGATTTTACATCATGCACCCCAATTCTGTTCACCTCCAAGTCCTCCCATATCCCCCTTATCCCTGCTACACCCCTCCTTCCGTCATGAAAGAAAACAAGTAAGCAAGCCAACAAAAGAAAGCAGAACAGAACCACACCAGGAACAGAAAAATATCTGCTTCTCCTTCTCTCCTGCCTGTCCATTACTTCTTCATCTACCCCTTATCCCATCGCTTGACTGGCAAATATTCGTTGCAATGAGTCACTGGTCTGGTTCAAGGCCTCTGGTTTTTGGTACATCATCCTTACTGGGTCTTCACCAGAGCTCCTCTGGGGTAGTCTGTGGCCACCCAGAGTCTTGAAGGTCTTGTAGTTATCATTCCACAGGACCAATCCCTTCACGAGCTCCAGCAGGTCCCAGATGGGGTAGGTGCTAGGGTGGGTCAACCCAAGGCCCAGTTGTGGTCCTGGGTGTTAGCCAAGCAGGTCAGTAAGCCACTGGGGCCATTTGACTTAGGTGTGTGGGCGGAATCAGGCCCTCTACATACATGTCCTCAGAGTAGGTTCATCCTTGCCTGTGGTGAGGGGTGGGGGCCCTCCCCCACCCCTCCCTCCTGAGTGCAGGGGCTAGTGAGGGACAAAGCCAGCTTTCCCAGGGCTCAGCATAGCCCTCTGATTTCTGCATGGTTCCTAAGGCCTCCTAAGGTGACACTGGCCACAGACATCAACATAGACCCCAGCTGTGGCTGCACCACAGACTCAGACATGGTCCTTGGCAGCAACCTAGGCCGGGCTGACATCCTAGTTCTTGGTGGAAGGAATGGCCACTCAGGTGGGAATGGTTCTGACAGCCATGTGGCTGCCTCAGGTTGCAGCCCCAACCCTGGGCCTCTATGTGACCATTGATGTCAATGCGGGACTTGGACTTCAGCTCAGATCCCAGACTCCGTAGGACCATGGACCCCAACATGGTCCTTGGCAGCAGCTGGGTCTGGTTGTCACCATTGCCCCCAGTGGCCGTATGGCCCTGAAACACTAACTTGGCCCTTAATCTTGGGTGTCTGCATGGCCTCGATGGTAACAGGAACATTGGACATCAGCACCGACCCTGGCTGCAGTAGGGCCATGGGCAGTCGGTTTCTATGAGTTCAGGGGCTAGCCTGGTCTACATAGTGAGTTCCAGACAGCCAGTGCTACCCTGTTTCTGAAAACAAAACAAAACACAACACCCTTCTGCAAAGAGAATGCAAAACAAAACAAAAGACATGACTCCAGATTGTGTCAGGAATCTGAACAAAGGCAATACATGTTTTCTGCTGTTGTAGGAACCCTCCCAAGGTCCCATACTGAGTCAGTTTTATGACATCCATGGGGCTTTTATTTGCACACAATTTCTTACCAGTCATTTGGCTGTTTGTTAAGGTAGAGAGGCTCAGTGAGGCAGTATCAAGATGGCATTTAGTGGAAGGGCACTTGACTCACCCTTATGGAGCCAAACACTTTTTATTGTTTGAAAGTTAATCTCCTGATTTAGACTACTTGGTTGGAAAAACAGCCTACCTTCAGGTTTGATGGCTTAAATGAAACTGGTCACCTTTGGCTTCTGTTTTATTGGCTTTTTCTGGCACTCATTTTAAACAGAGAAATGTCTGAAGCGAGGGCCTGGGATGTCCGGGATGGGTTAGTTAGTGCTCTGCTGCTGCCTTGCTGTGTGACTTTGGGTAGGTCCTGTCCTACTTGTTTACGTATTTGAACAACAGGTTCTTCAGGTTCATTCCCATCCTGCAACTTAAGGAGCAAATTTCATAAGATGAAAGGTGGCCTTTAGTTTGTCTTAAGACTTTTACTCCTCTGTAGGAGTAGTCTTAAGAATCCAGTTTATAGTTTATATATGGTACATTTCATACTCTTATTTATACCTGTGTATATGATAAATTTGTGTATTTTATAATAAATATTGTAATATTGTATATTTGCTTTCTGATTTTTTTTCACTGAGATACAGTTTTCCTTTTTTGTTTTTTGGGGACAGGGTCTTACCTATAGTTTTCTTATGGGAAATACAATGTTCAAATCTTAGTTGTTATGTTTTTGACAGGTGCATGCATTTTGTAGTCTACACCTTGCCAAGACACATTCTATCAATCTCTTTCAAGAAAGGTTCCTTCCCACACAGGCTTCCTGTCAGCATACCTGCTGAGGCAGTCACTGATCTTGTCTATCTCTGTAGGTGAGTGTTGCCTGTCTGGAAGGGTAGTTAAATGTAGTCACATGGTGTGCGCTGTTTTGTGCTTAATCCTTGTGATATGCTGACAGGTTTTCTGCTGTCTTCTGGCTCTGAGAAATCCTATACCTGTACATGCTATTTTCACCGCCTGCTACCCTGAAAGGTCATAAAGCTTGGCTTCCTTCCAGCCTTCTGAGCTGCTACGATTGAGAAGCCAGGGCCCTCTGCCAGGGGCCCACCATATTGTCTGCTGAATGTGCTGGAAGAGATGGAAAGAACAGTTTGATTTCCAGATTCTAGGTTGAGTTTGTTTCTATAATTGTTAGTGTTGCCGGCGTCTCACTTGTCAGCTGGGCGCACATTCGATCCACCAGCAGACAAGACTAACTCTGAAACCCGAAAATGTCACTTGTGACGGCACATTTCTAAAAAGATGTCCATGGGTGCATTCATTTCAGTTTCATATACACATGAGACAGATTGCTCCAGGGGTGAGCAATGTCAAAAGAAGTGAAATGAGGAGGCCGGAGAATCATTCTGAACCTCCAGGCTCTGTGGATCACGTGTCTGCAGGCTGTGCAGCTGTTTGGTTGTTTGGATGTCCTTAGCATTGTTTCACCTTGGTTTCTGTCTTCGCTGACTTAGTCTGCCCTGTTCTTCCTGACCAGCTGCTCTTAGCTGGCGTCCTTCCTTTGTTCTCCTTCCCTTTCTACATTGTGTGCCCCGTATGTGGGACACACCTGTTAGAAACCTCCTGGGCTGCCCATCTCCTGAATCACTCATGAACTGGGCGAGGTATAGGAGGCCCTCACCCACTGGGCTCCTTCCTGTCTCTTCCCTTGCAGGCCCCTGCAAGCACTCTGCCGTTTTGTGCTCTCCCTGACTGTGTGCAGCAACATTCATAGTAACATGCTATGGCCCCTATGTAGCGGTCTCACTTGCTTGTGGTTAGATCTGTAATTCCTTTGGGGACTAGTTTGGGGCCTTCTGCTGCCAACAATTCCTAATCTGCAGTGGTGTATCATTTTATATGTATTTGGTAAATATCTGACTATTTAAGTGTGGTTATTAGCCTTTGGTTCTGGAACAGGGTCTGAGAGTGCCCTCTGTAGCTGTCGGCATGCTTCTAGTCTCCCTGTCGTCTATGTGAAAATATGTCTGAGGACTAGGGATTTACCCTGAGAATGTACTGGTGGGAGGAAGAGAGGGCTTATATTTATTCTTCTGGATGCTGAAGTGTTGGAGGAAGTTGCCTTTCCTCATTGTGGTGCTCAGTGGGTTGTAGACTCCAGTGAACAGCATACAGGTTTGGAACCAAGTCTGTTTCTTGTTTTTCAGCTTTCTCAATGAAAGTTTTAAGATGTGGTCCTAAAAGTGAGCTGTGTAATTTTACCTCTCGTGACTTTCTTAGAATAAAACACCCCAATAGGACTGAATTCCAGTGAAGTCCACAGCACAGCCTGCTGGTGTCACCCGTCTCTCCTGGCTTTGTGTGGAGTTGTGCATGGGGCAGACCAGTGAGTTCAGGTGTGAACGGTTCTGCCCCATCCATATGCATGCTGCCTAGCACAGGTCAGGACTCAGGTAAAGCTGAGGACTTCCTCCAAGAAAGTGGTCAGCTGTTTTATGGGGACTGTGGTTCTCTGTTCTGTCAGGGCTGAGAAAGTGACATGGGACACGTTTGTCTCCGACACCTTTTGGGAAGAGTGTTAAAAATCACCTGCATCTTCCTGATTAAGTCACACTCCAGTGCACAGAGCAACTCTCCAGATGTGTGACTTTATTTCGGCAAAATATACATGCAAATAATGTAATATTTGTCATTGTAACTATCTCAAATGCAGACGTTCACATTTAATGTCCTTGCACTGCCATCACAACCATTCATTTCCAGAAGCTTTTTTAAAACCTTCCTAACAGAAATTGTATGTTCATTAAACACCAGCTCTCCATTCCCTCATGCTCACAAGCAACAGCCATCTACAATCTGTCTATAAATCTGACCATTCAAGAGCCTCATGAAACTATATAGCATTTGTCTTTTAAAAGCCGACTTAACTCACTTGCTATATCTTCAGGGCTCATTCATGCTAAAGTACATGTCAGATTTTCTTTTTGAGACAGGGTATCACTGTGTATCCTTGACTAGCTTGGAACTCTTTGTAGATCAGACTAAGCACAAACTCACAGAGATCCTCTGTCTCTGAATGCTGGGATTAAAAGCATGTGCCACCACACCCAGCTTTTTTTCTTTTTAAATGCTGAATAATATTTCATTTTGTGGACAGTTTATATCCTACATTTGTCTACTGATAGACACTTAGGCTAATTCTGCCTTTTGACTGTTTTGAATAATGCCATTATGAATAGGGGTGTCCTAGTTAGGGTTTCTATTGCTGTGATGAAACACCACGACCAAAAGCAAGTTGAGGAGAAAGGGTTTATTTGGCTTATGCTTCAACACTGCTGCTCATCACTGAAGGAAGTCAAGGTAGGAACCTGGAGGCAGGAGCTGATACAGAAGCCATGGAGGGGAGCTGCTTACTGGAGTGCTTCCTCTAGTTTGCTTGGCTTGTTTTCTTCTAGAACCCAGGACTAGTTCAGGAATGGTACCACCCACAATGGGCTGGGCCCTCTCCCATTAATCCCTAATTAAGAAAATGCCCTACATGCTTGCCTACAGCACAATCTTAGGGAGGCATTTTCTTAATTGAGGTTCCCTCCTCTCAGATAACTTTAGCTTATGTCAAGTTGACATAAAACTATCCAGCACACATCTGTTTGAATTCTTGCTTAATGCATTTGGGCACATAGCCAGAAATAGAATTGCTGGGTAATATGGTAAACCAACTTTTAATTTCTTTCTCCAACTTTTAATCTCTTTTTAATTTTTAAAAAATTTGTGTGTTTGTGTGTGCATTTGTAATTTATTTTTTAACAAAGAAATTAGCATTTTATTTTTTTCCCCAAGGAATTATCAACATCTTAGACACAAACCACATTTGGCAAATAGGATAAACTGCCCTCATATTATCATGAGCTGATAATATCTCAGTGACTTATGACAACGAATACAAAAGAGACAGCAGGTCTCTAGAAAAGCAGCAGAGAGCTTAACAGAACTTATTTTTAAGTGCATGAGAGTAAAACCAACTCTGAGAAATATTAATACCTTTGCTGGTTGGAGAACATGGCTGAATGCCTCAGCATTGAGCACTTGGGTTTCTAGTTAACATGTAAGAACAGGACATTTTAGTCGTGGAGTGAAGAGCAGCTTCTGTAGTACCTCCCAACACACCACAGGCTTTGCGTGAATGTTGCTGGTTACTAGCTTTGCTCATAAATAGTCAAGATCTGTGGAAATGTCACATCTCCAGTAAACCTCAAAGTATTTCCATCTGAAAATTTATGCAGATTCTTATTCCTTCAATTGTAACTGTGTTTCCTTCCAGGTTCTACATTTTACAATTTTTGTTTTAAGATTTGTGCATTTGGAATTAGAATAGACTTTTCAGATATTAAACATCACAAGCCATTTCATACATCAAACCCTAGCCAGACAACTTTTTAAAAAAAATTTTTTTTTGAGACAGGGTCTCTCTCTTTCTCCATAACCCTGTCTGTCCTTGAATTCACTGTGATCTGTGCCAGACTGGTCTCAAACTCACAGAGATCCTCCTGCCTCTGCCTCCCAAGTGCTGGGATTAAAGGTGTGTGCCACTGCACCCAGCTTGCTAGCCTACTTTTAATTTCTTGGGGCATCTATATACTGTCTTCCAGAACAGTCGTTCTGTTCTCCATTTGTACCTAAAGTGCACAAGGGATCATAGTTCTCCATGTTTTCCCTGACATCGTTTTTCCTGGTTTTGTTGATAGTGGCCATGTTAATGAGCATGAAAGCTGTTTACTTACTTTTAGCGGGTATATTATGAAGCACCTACAGGGGACCAAAAGTAAGAATGTGTTTCTAGAGGAGGGCAGAGCATCGAAACCACTCTGTTTTGCAGCATTTTGTAATTCCTGGGATGACACTCTATGGTGGTTCCGACAAAAAAACTGTTTCATTGAAATAAATGCTAGACAGCTGGTGCTGTAGGTTTATTTGATTTACAGAAGCTTTTCAATTTCAGGAGGTTTATTTATTAACCTGTTTATTTATTAAACAATTTATTAATTGTTTCTCTGAGTATCTGTGCTGCTGGGGTTCTGTTTAGGAAGTGGTTCCCTGTGCCAATGCGTTCAAGTGTATTTCCCATTTTCCTCTTCTTTTTTTTTTTAAATTTTTATTTATTTATTATGTATATAGTGCTCTGCCTGCATGTATCCCTGCAGGCCAGAAGAGGGCGCCAAATCTCATTACAGATGGTTGTGAGCCACCATGTGGTTGTTGGGAATTGAACTCAGGATCTTTGGAAGAGCATGCAGTGCTCTTAACCACTGGCCATCTCTCCAGCCCCACTTTCTCTTCTTTAAGGTTCAGTGTTGTTGGCTTTATGTTGAGGTCTTTAATCCATTTGAACTTGAGTTTTGTGCATGGTGATATGGCATTTTTTTAACTTGGAAAAATTTACTTATAAAGGGCTTTTATCTTCTTCACTTGCCATTAATCTGAAGTAACTGACATTAAAATAATAAAAAGGCTCAGAGGTGCTCACTGCACAAGCCCATGACCTGAGTTCAATCCCAGGATCCCACAGTAGGAGAACAGATTCCCTAGAGTTCTCTGATCTTCACAAGCATGCTATGGCACATGTGTGCTGACAAACACACAAGCACATGCCCATGCATACACTTGCCTGTGCATGTACACACACATTAATAGTAATAAATATTAGTTTATAAAAATTTAAAAGGGTAGAGATAGGTATTGATAAGTGTTATAGTGTTTACCTGTTAAGTTCAACACCCTAGGTTTGGTTTGTCACCACTCAAGCAAAATAATACTAAATGAAAGTAGTAAAATCAAATAAGGGTGATTTTTGCTGGAGCCTGTTGCTACCTGAGGTCCCAGTTGAAGCTCATTCCCGACTAGAACAAAGAGTCTGCTGCATGATGGAAAGGTGGTGACCCATTTGGTGTTCCAGCACTATGTTGTGACAGGAGAACACAGACAAAATCACCCTGACCCACCCAACTTTACCTGCTGAAGATCTGTGGCCATTGTGTGAGAACCCTCTTTTAGTCTCTGATGACGGTAGACTGCATCATTTAGGGGCATACCACCATCCTCTGGGTCTTTGCTTCCTTCCTACCTCTCTTTCTGTCTGATGTTCATGTGAGGAGATTCTGCTCTTCCCATGAGGCACGGCCCAGCTGCTGCTCTTCCGGAGAATGTCATTTGATCATAGAGTCACTGGCCCCGCTACCTCCCTGTCACAGTTTCTCCCTGTGCCCTTTTTTCATAGCCTATCTTAGCACAGATCAGATTAGAGTGGGAGGGGGTGGGGTGTTTTGGGGAGAGTGGGCTTCTAGAAGGGCCACTTTGTTATGTTTCTTCCCTGACCCAGATGAGAGGGTTTGGGGGCTGGGACAGTCTCTTGTCAGGTGAAGTCTCAGGATATGCACTTCCTGTCCTGGTGTTCAGTTCTGCTGGATGCTCAGGAGTGCTATGGTCAGAGTGACCCGAGGGTCACTGGGAAACTGGTTTCCTGACAAGGGCTTCATAGCTCTCTACTCTTGAAGCCCTGGGAAGAAGGAAGATGGGCACCCTAAACAAAAGCAACTGTCTGGGACAGAATGTAACGTGTGTATAAAACAGTGGCGGTTTATGAGAACACGAAGCAAAGTGTCCTTCAGAGCCTCTGGTGTTCCTTGGCTTTTTGACTTGCGTTGGCTGCTAAGCTTCTGTTCCCATTTGCATGCTCTGTTCCTCCTGTGGCCTCCCCTGGCTTTTTGGCTCCTGCTCTGTCCTCCATTTTTTTTTTTTTTTTTTTTTTTTTTTTTTTTTTTGTCTACTGTCTACTGTGCACTGTGAATAGGCTTGGTTGGTCCTGTACCTTGACTGTGTAGAATCAGCATGACCACAAAACATGGATTGCTTGTTCCATAGAGGTAGAGGGAGTTAAAGTGTGCTGGAGAGTGGGGCAAAGGGTAAGAAAAAGTAAATTCTCCATGCCTTTTTTCTGGGTATTGTCTCTTAGTGCCAGAGGTGTGAGATAAAGACAGAGCAAAGGACTGTGTAGCATAGCAGGCTGTGCCCTGGCATTACTTCTACTCTGAGATGGGGGCACCTTTTCTGGTTTGCATAGAAGCTCCACATAAGCCCATAGTGGGCATTAGAGAACCATTGGCTGAGCTCTGTACTTATCCTAAGTAAGGAACCAAAGCACATTTGCTTGGGTGTGGAGAATACCAAAAAGTTCAGATCTCAGTGAAAGATTGATGAATGGGATTTAGTTCAGTTGTCTTTTGAAAGTGAGATGCTTAGACAGGGGTACGTAATGAAAAATGAATAGAGTGTCATTAGTGTTACTTAATGTCTTGGAGTTTCATTTTCCTCGGTGATGACTACTACGCATCTCAGGATTATTTAAAGTTCAATTTGGACAATGCGTGTAAAAACCTGACTCATTGCTTGTTTTTTTTTCTTACATCAAAAGTGTTTTTGAAATTAATGAGTTCTAAATTTAGACTGAACCAGGTATATTCTAGAATATACTGTTGGTCTTTAAATTTAAAGCAAAGTTGAGGTGTATTTGTGCGGGAACACAGTGTATGTGAGTTCACATTGCATATAAAGGCCAAAGGTCAACATGAAGTGCTGTCTTAGGATTTCTGCTGCTGTGATACATACCATGACCTAAAGCAACTTGGGGAGGAAGGGATTTATTTCAGATTGTAGTCCATCATTCAAGAAAGTCAGCAGGAACTCAAGGTAGGAACAGTGGAGGCAGGAACTGAAGCAGAGGCCATATACTCCCCAGGGCTTGCTCCCCAGGGCTTGCTCAGCCTGCTTTCTTATATACCCAGGACCACAAGCCTGGGAGTTGTACTGCCCACAGTAGGCTGCCCCCCCCCACTTTAGTCATTAAGAAAATTTCCCACAGACTTGCCCATGGGCCAGTCTGGTAGGGGCATATTCTCAACTGAGGTTTCTCTTCTCAAATGATTCTAGCTTGTGTCCAGTTGAAATAAAAAAAAAAAAAAACAACAATCCAATAAATGAAGCTAACCAGGTGTCTCCCTCAGTTGCTCCATACCTTATTTTTTGAGACAGGGTCTTCACTGAACCTGTAGCTCACTGACTTAGCTAGATTGGCTGACCAGCGAGCCCCAGGGACTTTTTGATTCTGCATCTTCAGTACTGTAGTTATAGGGATGCGCTATCATGCTTGGCTTCTTGCGTGGATACTGTACATCTGAGTTTTGACCCTCATGTTTGCCTGGCAGGCACTTTATCAAGTGAACCATCCCCTCAATCTCAGTTTTATTGCTTGTTTGCTTGTTTTAAGCAATTAAGAGCACTGACTGCTCTTCCACAGGACTTGGGTTCAGTTTCCAGTACCCACATGGTGACTCTCAGCCATCTGGAACTCCAGTTTCAAGGCTTCTGATGCCCTCTTCTGGTCTGTGTGGGCACCAGGCATACACATGATGCACAGGCATACATGCAGGCGGAATACTGATACATATAGAATAATTTTTTAAAAAATTTAAAAGGAAAGGTAAATTACAAGACATTGTGTCTTCTAGAAAGAAGAAAAGCTTTGGAATTACAGTACTATTTTCCTTCAGTGTATCCTAGGCCAGTCCTTTGCCATTGAGCTACTATTCCCAACCCAGACAAATGCTCTTTGAGTCCTAACTCTGCTAATCTGTTTGAACCTAAGAGTCCTCATCTGTAAAATGGGGTTCTACTTCAGGACCAGGAATGTGGCGCGTTGGTAGAGGTTTGCCCTTGCACTAACCCCTAGCCCCTTGCTTCTATCCCCTATTGGAAAACCTGCAGTGTACAATCCTTATTTCTGTCAATTAGGAGGTAAAGGTAGAAGGATCAAAGTTTTTTTTTAAATTTTATTGATTTTTATTGAGCTCTACATTTTTCTCTGCTCCCCTCCCTGCCTCTCCCCTCCCCTTCAACCCTCTTCCAAGGTCCCCATGATCCCAATTTACTCAAGAGATCTGGTGTTTTTATACTTCCCATGTAGATTAGATCTATGTATGTCTCTTTTAGAGTCTTCATTGCTGTCTAGGTCCTCTGGGATTGTGATTTGTAGGCTGGTTTTCTTTGCTTTATGTTTAAAAACCACTTATGAGTGAGTATATAATGAGAATTTTTTTCTAGGTCTGGGTTACCTCACTCAAAATGATGTTTTCTAGCTCCATCCATTTGCCTGCAAAATTCAGACTGTTGTTATTTTTTTCTGCTGTGTAGTACTCCATTGTGTAAATGTACCACATTTTGAAGGATCAAAGTTTAAGGCTATCCTCTGGCTAGTTTACAAGTTCAAGATCATCCTGGGATCCATGAGATTCTGTCTCACAAAAGAAAATAAAATTTTACTTTTAAAAGTAGTGTCAAGAGACTGGAGAGATGGGTCAGTGGTTAAGAGCACTTGCTGCTCTTTCAGAGGACTGGAATTCAGTTCCTGGTCTCATCAGGTGGCTCAAAACTACCCATAACTCAGCTACAGGGGATCTGATGTCCTCTTCTGGCTTCCACAGGAACCCGCACTTGCTTGTGCGGAACCACAGACAGACACACAAACACACATACAAAACAAAAGTACATCTTTTAAAGTTGTATAAAATGAGCTGTTTGCCAATGGTGCAGTAGTGAAGTACCACACTTTCGGTGGCTTTGACAAAATTTATTTTCCCACGACTCTGGATGCTCAAAGTCCAAAGCCAAGGTACAGGCAGAGCTGACTGCCTCTGAGACCTCTCTCCCTGGCTTTTGCAGAGGCTACCCCTCTTCTTGCTCTGTTCCCACACAGCGGTTCCTCCAGGCCTGAGATTTGGTTCGGATTGCTCTGACAGCTCTTTTAAACCCAGCTTACAAATGGGAGGGACACAACTGACTGTTCACATTGGCTAGGTAGAGAGCGCTGTGGATGGAAGGCACTTCTTCCTATCTAGGTCTGTGTTGAGTTCTTTCTGTTCCTTGCTGAAGATTGTATTTAATGTTTGCGGTTATGTGGAGGGGAAGTAGTATTTATTATTAAGCACCTTCCTAACTTCTAAGCACTTTCTGTTAAAATTAGACCAGCATGGGAGGGTGACATTCAGAGAGTAAAACCAGCCTGCTGCTGCCTCTGGTCCTACAATTCTAGTTTAGGGTCAATAATTCATCAGCAGCAAAGGCCAGACTTGGCTTGACAGTTTTTTGCAAAGGATTGTGCTTCTTTTCTGTTTCCCCCACTTTGGTACTGTGTTGAGCATGCTAAGCACATGCTAAGCACACACTTTACCACTGAGCTATGTCCTTAGCCCCAAAATTATATTTTAAATTTGTAAAGATCAATATAGGATGGAAACCAGACAAAAGAGTTGATTTAAAATTAAACAGCTGTGCATGGTTGTGCATACCTTTAATCCTGGCACTCGAGAAACAGAGGCAGGTGGATAAGTTCCAGGACAGTCAGAGCTACATAGTGAGACCTTGTCTCAAAAAACAAAACTAAACTAAAAAAAAAATTCCACAGGTGAGAGAAGCCAGACACAAAAGGCCATGTGTTGTCTGATTGCATTTGTATAAAATGTTCAGAATAGGTAAGTCTATATACAGAAGAAGTGGATTAAGTTGTGTGAGCCTGAAAAGAGATAGGGACTGCAAAGTGACTACTGCTGGGGTAGCTTCTTTCTGGGATGATGAAAGATTCCAGAGTTTGAGATGGGGTGTCTCTCAGTCTGTAGTGCTCTTACAGTCCTGGTAGAGCATGCTTGGAATCTGAGGTGCCATCTAGAGATGCACTGCAGAACAAAACAGAAACATCCTGGAGTTAATAGGAGAGCTGCTTGTACAAGTATATAAATACACTAGATATCACAGATTTGTGTCTTTCAAAGAGTGAATTTTAGCCAGGCAGTGGTGGTACACACCCTTAATCCCAGCACTCAGGAGGCAGAGGCAGGAGAATCTTTGTAAGTTCGACGCCATCCTGATCTACAAGAGCAAGTTCCAGGACAGGCACCAACACTACAGAAAAACCCTGGCTCAGGAAAAAAAAGAAAAAAAAAAGGAACAAAGTTCAAAAAAGTTATCACATGGTTCTATTTTTATAACTGCTTTGTTGAAATATAATTCATACACTATAAAATTGGGTTTTCTTTTTTTAAATTTATTTTCATTTTTAAACGTTTTAGATACTGTATTACTATATAATCCAGGGTGGCCTAGTATTCTAGGTGGTCTAGGTTAGCCTCAAGCTCAAGATCTTTTTGTGTTCCTCAGATTTTCAGTAATTATTTTAACGGATAAAAGCCAGAGTCCTACATTTCACTAAGATTACTTAGGGTACAGTTTTGTATGCAAAGAAACTGTCCTTGAAATAACAAGGAAGGGGTCATTCTTGCACTTAAAATTAACTTCACTGAAAGAAATGACTGAAGTGTACAAGTTGTCATAGGAAATGAGTATGCACCTGCTGCTAGCAATCAGGCTGGCTCCATGTACCCTGCTCCTCTAAAAGGCCTGTCTCCTTGTGTGCGGCAGGCCTGTCTCTGCAGTGGTGCAGCTTTGTTATTCGAGGGAGTCCACAGACAACAAAGGCCTTGCCTTGAAATCCAGGTGAGCTCGTTTTCAGAGTCGCTGGCTCCATGTGTGACTTGTTTTCAGGCCAAAGCCAGGAGATTTCTGGGCCATATATATTTTTAATGTATGCTAAATAATTCATTAAGGTTGTCCGTGCTTACCTCACTTCCAGCTTGCCTGTTTCTACCTCATTTTAACCTCGTGGAGCCTTCCAGCAATCTGTTTCCTGGCTAATGTGTAACCTCGCGGAGCCTATAGCAATCTGTTTCCTGGCTAATGACCACATAAAGTCATCTCCGAAAGGAAAGCTAAGACTTTCATGTTACCTTTGCCAGTTTGCGCTTTCAGTCCACCCTTTGGTATTTGCAAAGGTCAGATGAGCTATTTCGGTGTCCATGGCCCTGATTAATGGGAAATCCTGCATTCTCATTGGTCCCCAAGGATGAAGGATTGGTGTGGTGGTGGCAGGCAGCATCTGCTGGAATGTCAGAGCACAGTGTTGGGAATTGGATGAGCAGCAGGCATAAGGAGGCGGTGCTCCTCTGATGCTAGCCCATGAGTTTTCCTCTTCTGCAGCCATACAGACATCTCTAAGAGCGTTTGTTCTCCTCCATTAAGCTGGGATTTAATGTGGAAAGTACAAGTTGCCCTTTCCCTAAGAGAACTGTGGACTGTTTGTCAGCTTCCAGCTTCCTTAAGTCTTTCTAAGCTCCCTGTGAGTTGGCATGCTTGTATTTAGCTTCTCACCCTTCTTTGTAGATGTTTTTTTTTTCTAACTTAAATAAAAATTGCTGTGTTGGCATGGAGATTTTAACCAGAGAACAGGCGTTTTGTGCACTGGGGAGAATAACTCTGAATAACATGGGACTCGCTTCCCATCCAATAGCAGATGGTTCACATTCATTTATCTAGTGACCTTTCTTTGCTTCTCAGACACCAAATCTCTGATCCCAGGGATCATAAATATTCTTTAGGTTTGCAGCCATAGAGACGAGGAGAGCAGCAAGCTGTGGGTATCAGTCCCCACTTGTTAGAGCATTTTCCAGCACTAAATCAGAATCGTGTAGCAATGGAGTTTATGGATACCTGAAGGACACCACAGCATGGCTGCCTTGGCCAAGGTCAAGAAGGAGCCCTCTGCTCAGCTCTGCAGCCTCACCTGTCCGGTTACCTGGCAGCTTTCCCAGCAGCTGCTTCTAGACACCATGATGATGGGCACAGACCCTTTTTGTCTGCCCAGGGGGTCTCATTATTAATGTCTTCAATAGTGATAAGGCCACCTGGTGTTAGTCACCTTGCCTGCTGCCTCTTCATTCCCTAGCACCAGCTTTCTCATCAGGAGGCAGACCTTCAAGGACAGCATGGGGTGCTCTGAGAACAGGCACACACTGAGATAGATGGAGGATGCCTACACAGAGGTGATCTGAGCTGGTACCTGAAGGAGGCTACCAGGAACCGGTGTGTGCATATACTAGTAAGAGAGTGTATTAAAAAAGTCCCACATGCGGATTATCTGTGTAAAAGTAAGGTCAGGTGGAGACAATCATCCTGAAGATCAGGAGGGTAAAATGTATTTGGAGTTAAGTGGAAAGCTCTGGAAGGTTTTGTTTGTTTTTTGTCCTTTTTTCCTTTTGAGACAGGTCTCACTATGTAGTGCTGATTGTCCTGGAACTCACTATGAAGACCAGGCTGGTCTCGAATTCATAGATATCTGCCTGCCTCACCATTCCAAGTGCTAGGTTTTAAGGAAGGAATGAGCTACTATGCCCAACTGCTGTGGAAGGCTTTTAATTTTTTTTTTTAATGTGTATGGATGTTCTGCCTGAATGTGTGTCTATTGTACATGTGTGCCAGGTACTCATATAGACCAAAAGAGGGTGTCAGATTCCCTGGAACTGGAGTTACAGATGGTTGTGAGTCACCATGTGGATGCTGGAAACTGAACCCAGGTTCTCTGGAATAGTAGCCAATGCTCTTAACTGCTGAGCTATCTCTCCAGCTTCTCTGGGAGATTCTTTTGGTTTGTTTTGGTTTTGATATTTTAGCCCTTTCTTACCCCCTCCTTTGTTTTCTCTTTGAGAATGGCCTTTCAGGAGCAATGTAGAAAGTAGTCCAGGAGGAGAGAGAGGGGCTGAAGTGATGCCACCTGCCCCCACCTGTGGCAGTGATGATGGGAGGCCTGGAGGCACATTCCTGCTCCTTCCCCATTTCTTCTCAGCCCCACAGTCTCCCTAGATCCCCACATCCTTCCCACTCTCAAGTCTTGTTACCTTCCTGAGGCCTCCTCTGGTCCTCCAGTCAGCAGGGCTCAGCCTCCCCCGCACTCTACTACAGTTCTGCTACTGTTTGGCTCCCGGTGGAGACTGCCTAGTGCTCCTAACTCCCTAGCTCAGATTAGCCGCACTTCGGATTCTACATTAAGGCAAGAAAGAAGGAAGAGTACCTTAAAGGGACTCTCAAAGTGATTTAGAGGTGTAGGTGAATCTCTGTGAGTTCGAGGCCAACCTGGTCTACAGAGGGAGTTCCAGGACAGGCTCCAAAGCAACAGAAAAACCCTGTCTCAGGGGAAAAAAAAATTAAATGTTTTTTTTTGTTTGTTTGTTTCTGCTCTTTACATTCTTATTATAGACAGTTTCAGACATCATTGTGGTAGGGGAGACAGGCTCCGGCATGACCGTGCACTCTGATCCAGCAGGTCTCACATCATCAGCAACCCAGTTGTGCTTATTCACTCATCCTCCCTCCCACCCTACATTTTTTTGAGGCAAATTTCAGACATTATGCAATTTTACCCACAAATGCTTACATATATGCCGGAAAGTATGGGCTTTTTGTCTGAGGTCTCTCTGTCAGAGCCCCAGTTTCTAACCTGTGATGGCGAACCCTGTCACCTTAACCGAATTTGGAATTGCCCAGGAGACACCTCTGTGCTTGTCTTTGAGATAATTTTCAGAGAGGGTTAATTGAGGGGGACAGCGTACCCTGAATGTGGGCAGCACCATCCTGTGGGCTGGGATCTCAGACTTAGGAAGGAGGTTGGAATCGGAGGGTAAATGACATCTCTGTTTTCTGATTGTGGATGCAACAGGACTGGTGGCCTCACATGGCTGCTGCCACAGGAGAGCTGTGCTCCTACCTAGCCACTGTGACAGGGTATTCTTAAACTGTGAGTCAGAATCAACCTTTCTTCTCCCAAGTGCTCTGCTCAGGTATCTTGTCACAGCAACAAGGCAGAAACTAGCCCAGCACCATATTCCAGTGCTGTGAGTCAAGCAAGCTGGCACCGCCTTTGCTGGGATGCTAATGGCTAGCTTGTTGCTTCAGTTTGCAGCACGTCCCTTGGATCTGTGGGTATGCCCCTGTGAAAGAGAGTGTGCCTAGTGTATGTAAGACTCCGGGCTCATTTCCAGTCTCCAAACCAAACCAAACCTACAGCCTTCAGAGCAGATGAAACCAAGTCCCATTTTCAACCCCAACACTTACCAATTCTCTGTGTCTTTTGGAACATGTCACCAGTCTGTAAACTGGCAAATAATCACTCCCTCACAGTGTTATGGTAAGATTTCAATGAACAGTGTATGGGTTGGCATATGATAAGCTCTGAGTACCTGTATGTCATTTCCGAGTCTCATAGCAGTCCTGCACAGTCACTGCTACCCATATTTTACACATGAAATGACTGAGGCTTAAAACCAAGGTGAACAAGCATTCCTGAGGTCTTGACTAATAAATTGTGAAGTAGGCATTTGAGCCTAGATCTAACTGATCAGAAAGCCCAAGGCTTTTATCACAGCTGCTATTGATTGAACCTTGGTCTTGTGAGAAAGAACATGGAGCTCTTGGGTCAGACAAGCAGGGCATCTGACCCTGGGCCTGGATCTGCAGTTTTAAGCCTATGCTGATTTTTACAAGCTTAGGATCCCAGGGACAAAGACTCCTTCCACATCTCCTGCCTTCATTCCATCTCTCATTTTAGGAGCTTGTTGTACTCATTAGCACCTGAAATGGAGAGAAGTAAAGAGAGCAGAGTGAGGAAGAAGAGCCAAGTGTAAAAACTTACCATCAGCTGCCTTTGAGGAAAAGAGGCCAGAACTCTTGTTACTGATGGAGTTTGTTTTCTATTCAGTCCAGGTTGTGAGGGATCACCAGCGATCATCTGTTGCCACTGTAAAACTGCTAGGGGTGGAAAATGTGCAGATAATGCAGCAGAAGCCGAGGTTCCGCCCACTGTGCTGGATTTCTTGTTCTGCAGCACTGCCTCTTGTAGTGGGCAGGTTAGAGACCCACAGCTATGACCTGCTGCATCCGAGACCTGAAAGATCTGAGATTTTTTTTTTTATCTTTTTGGTTTTTTTTTTTTTTTTTTTTTTTTTTTTAAACCGGGTTTCTCCATGTAACAGCCTTTGCTGTCCTAGACCAGACTGGCCTTAAATTCACAGAGATCCACCTGCCTCTGGCACTCTAGTGCTGGGATTAAAAGCATGCACCACCACCACCTGGCAAAAGATCTAGTTTACTGTGGACCATTTTGCTGACTTTTCTTGATATGCTTCATTCTTATAGAGCTGTGGGGTTCCTAGTTTTGTAAACAAGGATGCTAAGCAGTTAGAGATTTGTAGCCAGTTCTCTTCTGTGTCCTACAGAAGCTTCTGGAACTTGCTGATCAGTGACATCCTGTCCATCATGTAAAGAACAGAATTGCCAAGTTGGAATGGGGCTGGGACTTTCCTCAGGGTTCCCCGGCACAGGAAGCCTTGCTTTTGAAATGTCTTTTATCTGTTTACTGTGGAGATGGCCTCCTCTGTGGATGTGGAATATCTTGGATGTCATCCTGGACAGCCACCTTCAGTGTTATAACTTTCCCCAATAAGGCAGGGGAACAGATTTAAGCCAAATACCGCGAATCCCAGTGGTACATCTCTTACAAGCGTGACTTACAAATTCCATGGCAGAGCCTCCCTTTTGGGTAGAAACACAAAACCCAAGATGACAGCCTGACTTTCTTGGGATCCAGCCAAGTAAACAATCTGAGCTGACCCTCGCACTTAACTAGCTAACACTTTGGGCTGTAGTCCAAAATCATTATGGAACACAGTTAAAATTGTTCCCTCCGAAACCCTCTGGCTATTTATTTGAATTAGTGAGGTTATGCCAATGACAGCCATGGAGACCAGTCTGTAATTAGGAGAAGTTGCCTTGAACTTCACAAGAATAGTGTTCCTCTGTGTCTTGGGTGCCTTTCTATTGCTGAACCTTATTCTTGCTTCTTGTTCAGAGTCACAGCTCATTCCTCTTCATGAAGCCCCTTCCCCGTTCTGCAGTCAGAGTTCTGGGCCCTGAGTGTGGGAACTGGTCTGAAATCCAAGGTCTTGTGTTTCCTGAATCTTGTCTCCTCATTTACAAACTGGGTCTGCTATTTACTGAGTGGAGTCATAAAGCTTCTGTTTGTTGAAAACCTTTACAGTGTGCCAGTTACTCTGTCTGTTTAACATGTATAAGCTCATCTAAGTAATAACTGCCCCAAATGAAATTCCTTAGTTTAAAAAATTATTTTTAATTTTTTTATTTTTATGTGTATGAGTGTTTTTCCTGAATGTATGTGTGTGTACCATATGCATTCTTGATGCCCTTGGAGATCAAGAGAATGTATTGGATCCCCTAGAACTGTATTGTGAGCCACCAGGTAGATGCTGGGAATTGAACCCCAGCCCTCTGTGAGAGGAGTAAGTGCTCTTAACTGCTGAACCTTCTCTCCAGCCAGAAAGTCTTTGTTTTTTATAGTATATTTTCCTTTTTATCTCCAGCTGGTCTCAAATTCACTGCCCTCCTTCCTTAGCCCTCTGAATGTTGGCTCATTTCCAGCTCTATGTATTATAAGATTTTCTTAAACTTTTTTGAGAGTCTTAGCACACACTTTAAAATCCCAGCACTCAGGAGGCAGAGGCAGGAGGATCTCTGAGTTTGAGACTACCCCGGTCCACAGAGCAAGTTCTAGAATAGCCAGAGGTATGTAAAGAGACCCTGTCTTGAAAAATAAACAAGGAAAACATTAAAAATTTGAAGAATTTTTCTTATATTGTTTATTCAGTTAGGTTCAGAATTCTAGTTGCTGTATAATGTGATATTTTGTTTGTTTGACTGGGATGTACTAAGGCACCATATTAGTTTATTAGTTTAAGGCTATTTTGATGTATGGACTCTTTATCCAAGTGTTTTTCATTGTAGTTTATGTGCTAAAGAAACTAGGACATTTTTCTGTAGTGTTTCCAACAGTCTAGATTTTTATTTTATTTTATTATTTCTCTCTGTCTCTCTCGGTGGGGTTGGTGTTGCACATATATGGAGGTCACAGAATAGGTTTGTGGAATTTACCTCTCCTTCCCTTTACTTGGGCTCTGGGGTCAAACTCGAACTGTCAGGCTGGGTGGCAAGTGCTTTACCCTTTACGGCTGAGTCAACTCACCAGGCTTGTTTTTTTTTGTTGTTGTTGTTGTTGTTATTGTTTTTGTTTTTTACTTAACTGAGCCATAGTCTGGACTTCGGTGACCGTATCTCCATGGTGTCATTTAGCATGTTCCCATTTCCCTCTGCCCTGCATATTTTGTGTAAGTTGGAAGTTGAATGTAGAGATTGGTCAGATTTAGGTTCAGGTGTTTTGTTTTGTTGGAAATGGGGTCTCATGTAACCCACACTGTCTTGAATCAAGGGTGGCCTTGAACTCCCCATCCTCTTGCCTCAGCTTTCTAAGTACTAGAATTACAGGTACAGGTGTGTTGTGATCTAGCTGCCCTCATTCCCCCTGACCAACAACTGAACTTCCTTGTGGTCTGTAATTGACAAGGATGTTTGTGTTCTTTCTGGCCGGTGGTTTTCCACAGAAGCAATAAAGGTATGAAAGGCTTTAGCTCAGGGCAAAATAAACGTTGCAGTTCTTCCACCTAAAAAGAAGCCTCCATGTCTCAATCCTGGCACCCCCTCCCCCGCAAGTCTCGGCATCCAAGCTGCCCTGGCGTGGCACAGGTGTAAACTGTCAAACCTTGTTTGGGGTCCATTTTTGACAGACTTATTGCAGAGATTGAATAGTTTTCTTTCAGGCAGCTCTTAATATTGGGTAGTCTTTCTGTTTGAAGTGTTAGCAGCTAGCCATGGGTGGTCAGTGCCTACATACACTCATTTGATAGGGATTGTAAAGTGGTTTCTGTCTTATTTACTGTTCTGTTGCAGTGAAGAGATACCATGACTAAAGTAACTTATGAGAAAAAGCATTTAGTTAGGGACTTACTTACAGTTTCAGAGTTAGTCCTTTATCATCGTGGCAGGGAACATGGTGGCAGGCTGGCATGGTGCTGAAGTAGCAGCTCAGAGCTTTTACATCCTGATCCACAGGCAGCAGGCAGAGAAAAAGAGACACTGGGTGGGCCTGGAGAGGACTTCGGAAACCTCAAAGCCCATTCCCAGTGATACACCTCCTTCAACATAGCCCTGTCTCCTAATCCTTCCCAGACAGTTCACCAACCAAACATTCAAACATATGAGCCCATGGGGGCCATTCTCATCCAAACAATCAGAGTTTCTAAGTTAAACTTAATTATTTTGAGGGCCTGTTTGTTATGATACCTGTCACAGGCTAGGCACCAGAAAGTCTCAGTAAGTACTAGTGATAATGAATAATTGGACTGGGAATACATCTTAGAGGGAGAGTACTGTCTAGCATGCCAGGCCCCAGATTCCATCCCATAGAGCACAAAATAATAATAATAATAATAATAATAATAATAATAATACAGCAAAGGGCAAGAGCGACAAGTCCCAAACAATAACTAGAAAATGCTTGTCCTTCACTAGACTTGTTCACTGATTAGATACTACGAAATGGTTCTCCCTGGAAGAGGAATGAAGTCATGCCTTAAGCTCTGTGCCCTTTCTGTTATCCAGAAGTCCAAGCTTTGTTGTAGTTTTTGTCGCTGAGTTGTTACCTGATATGAAGAGCAGTGAGGGGTGTCAGGCAGCCTGGGTGCAGACTGTAGCTACCACTGTGCAGGGAAGTGATGGAGGAGGCCTCAAACTTGAGCATTCTTTTCAGCTGTACAAGCAAACTACCAGCTTTTTGTCTGGAGTCAGTCTCTGCACCCATAGTAAGCATTGCTAAGAGAGGGACCTTGAGAGAAAGTCCTGGGGAAGGGGTAGTTCAGGTGGAAGATGTGTTAGAAGCTGCATACATACCAAGGCCTTCATGTGACTGCTTTCAGCCTATACTGAAAGCATATACACACTGAGCAGCTGTGTTATAGTTAGTGAAGGGCTCTGGCCAGGAAGTCAGGTAGATAAGGATACATGCTCATGCACACATGTGTGTGCACGCATGTGCATGCACATCATATCATTTCTCTGGGTCTCATCTTCCCAGTGAGACAAAAGTGACACTAAAAAATTCCCATCTTAGTCTTAGGGTAAAGACTACATAAGTAAGAGGTGAAACATCTTGTTATTTTAAGAATTCAGTCAAGGAGGCTCAGCCGTTACTTCTGGCTGGACAGATTTGTGAGCTATACACATACAATATATATAAATAAAAATAAAGTTTTTTGTCGGGCTGTGGTGGTGCACTTTAATTCCAGCACTTGGGAGAAAGAAGCAGGTGGATCTCTGTGAGTTCGGGGCCACCCTGGTCTATAGAGCAAGTTCTGAAACAGCCAGGACTGTTTTACAGAGAAATTCTACCTCAAATAAAATAAAATAAAAAGGATTTATTAAAAAGAACCCAGTCAGGATTCGTTGATAGTGACTTATACTTCTGAAATTCGCCCCTGTGGGTTTACGTGTGGGGGCTGGAAGTGGAGTCTGGAGAGAGCTGCAGTGTCTTGAGTCTCATGGTCTCTTCTTGAGAGCCCTGTCACAGTTTGAATGCCTGTCTTAACCTTCTGTGTTGCCTCTCCTGTTAGCCATTTATTGCATAGAATGTGCTAGTCAGGTTGTTGTCAGTCTAATGAGGAATGCAGCTTTGGACTGCTGCAGTGAAATCAAAGACCCCAGTGTCTCAGAGGTAGAAGTGCCGTGGGTTGCCAAGGGCAGCATCATCCCTTCCAGGGCACTCTGCCAGGTGGCTTCCAGCCCAGCTTTGTGTATTTCAGGGATGAGAAGCTCCTCACTGCCCACAGCACATCCACTACTGCTCTCTTCTCAAGAGAGAGGTCTTTCTTAATGTTATTTGAAGCCTGTCTCCTTCTCATTTCACCCTGCCAGTCGTTGGCGCTCTTTCTTTCCATTGTACCGTAGAGCATGAAGGACAACAGAGGGGAGTGCTCTTGACAGTGTACGTGGAGCAAGCCTCCCAGAGCTGACTTGCAGGGTGGTGAAACCTAGCCAACCATGTGGCACTGCCTTTGTGTGAAGACAGCAGCAGGGACAATTTTTAACATGACAGAAATTATCTATTAAGCAGTGTCAGATTCAGGTGGACTGGTGTGACATGTGGGAAGCCATTGCAGGAGCTCTGCAACCTTTCTATGTGCCCCTCATCATATAGCTCTTTCTAATGTCCTTTGTTAGGCCCCTGCATGTGAACACTGCATTATTTAGTGCCATTTAGCCTAGCGCTTTCTCATTCCTACAGTCTGCAGGAAGAGACTGTAACATATGGGCCGTGTGTCAATGCTGGGCAGTTTGTCAGCCTTAGATAGCTGTTAGGGAGCTGAGAGCTGGTAATGTCAGCGGGTAGTTCAGAGTCTTAAGACAGAGTTCTTAATCACCAGGAAAGACTCTCCCCAGTAATGACACAGACAAGCAGGAAAGAGCCTTGGCTTCATCTGGCTGGATGAACTTGCACCCATCCATTTTCATTGGATTCCCCTGAACCGAGCACAGGGTGGCCAGATGTGAAGCACCCAGTGCAGCAGTGTATTCATTAGCGTGGGTATTGACATATGGGCTTCCATTTCTATCTCTTAGCAAAGACACAAGTAAAACTGCCCATGTTCCCTGCGTGGAATTCTAGTAGAGTGCTTGGTATGGGAAATGGATTTGCTCTGGGAGGACAGGGCATGTTGAATGGCTTGTGCTGGGGTAGCCAGGTTACTCTGGAAATATGTACCTCTGTATTCAGCTCTCTTCTTTATTCTTTAATCTCTAGGGACAGAGTCTCCACCTTCCTTTCTGTCCCCTGGCTTTTGTTACAAATGACATAGGCTAGGGAGCTGAGTGGACATCATGAGAAGTCGGGGTAGTTCTGACTCCTCATATTAGGAGGCAACTTTAGACAAGATGGAAGAACTGAGAGTTGAGCCCCTACCTGACTCTCATTTATTTTTTTGTTTGTTTATGGTTTTTCAAGACTGAGTTTTCCTGTGTAGCCCTGACTGTCCTGGAACTTGCTTTATAGACCAGGCTGACCTCAAACTCAGAGATCTGCCTTGAATTAAAGATGTGCACCCTCCCCCCCCACCAAACTCCCTTTTTTTGAGACAAGGTTTTACTATGTGGCCTTATGCCTTATAGTCATCTCTGGCTATATAGACAGGCTGGCCTATTTTAGATTCACAAGTACTAGGATTAAAGATCTACCACACCTAGCTTGTGTGTGTGTGTGTGTGTGTGTGTATATATATATAATGGTACTGGTTATCAAATCTAGGATTTTATATATACTAGGTAAGTACTGTAACACTGAGCTGTACCCCAGTGTATGAACCTAGACACATACTCTCTCTTGTGTGTGTGTGTGTGTGAATCTTTGTAATCTTTGAATATGTTTTATTCTTTGAGAATTTCATAGATGCATATAATATATTCTGCTCATATTAACTTCTAATCCCAGATCCACTGCCATCCTCACTAACCCTTTTTCAACTTTATCCTTTATATATATATATATATATATATATATATATCCTACTGAGCACAGCTTGTTCTGTCCGTATAGTCACGGTGTGGAGCCATCCACTGGAACAATGAGGGGCCATACCCTGAGAAAAACTGACTCTCCCTCACTACCCTTCTCTGTCAATAATTCTTAAGCCCTGGGTGGGGGCTTGTGAGCATCCTCCCCATGGTAAAATGTTGTGCAGGTCTTATGCAAGTAACTGTAACTACTGTGATTTCATGGATGCAGCTGCCATCATGACCAGAAGACACTGTTTTGCCCCAGCCTTTCCCAACCTCTGGCTGGTATAGTCTTTTTGCCTGAGTCAGAGCTCTTAACCCTCAAAACTTGAAAGCATGAAGAAAATGGAGAAGTAGAGAAAATATCATTCTCTGACTACCTGTAGACTTTCTGTAAATGTGTTGGCCTGTGTATTTCCTTCTTGTATTATTACTGCATTTTTAGTTATAGAGATGATGCTATAGATAGGTTTGTGCCCTATTTATTCCCCATTTAACATGTGATGAGCATTTTATGATGAAAAGTGCTTATAAACGCTTTTTTGCTTTCTCGTTTTGCCTTTCCTGGGATAGAACACAGAACTTTGCACGTGCTAGGCTAGCCCCTATTCTTGAGATATATCCCTTGTCCTCAATATCATTTAACGTGGCTATATAATGTGCAGTCGTTACTGTTACTTTGATGTTAGATGTCTGGATTGTTTTGTTTCTCTTTTTCCACATTGCTGTGTCAACTGATGCAGTAATCTGAATCTCAATTCTTAAATCTCTATCTGGTTTTTAGATTATTTACTTATAATAAATTCTTTCAAATGGAATTATCAAGTTGAGAAACATAGCATTTATTTACTTATTTGCTACTTATTTATAGACAGGGTCTCTCTATGTAACTCAGTCTAGTCTCAAACTCAAAATTCTCTGGCCTTAACCTCCTGAGTACTGGAATTACAAGTGTGCGCCACCACTCTCAGCTAAATATATCCATTTTTATTAGAACTTGATTTTTTAACATTTGGAAACAGGATGCTGCTCTTTTGGAAACAGGATGTCAACATGTAATTTAGGCAGCCTTTGAACTTGCAGTCTTCCTGTCTCAGCCTCCCAAGTGTCCAGGTTTGCCACCTGCACCACTGTGTGCATATCCTAACTCTCTGGGGGAAAAAATCAAGTTGTTTTAATATTTGCTCAGCCTTTACTGGCCACCAGCCTAATCTGCCCTAGGCTGGAGTGGGGTACTAGTTTATAGAGAAGGCTGAAAAGACTTTCCACAGTTTTTAGGACATATTCCAAAGATGTTAAATGTTAACTGGGCTGTAAGCAGGTGAGGACTGTTCAGAATACACAGACAGAGGAAGGGCAGCAGGGAGCTGACAGGCCTGTGGATAGAACACAGGCTCACACTAATAGCAGTGGGAAATCATATAGAGGCTCCGCACAGGCCAGGAACGTGATGGGATTTGTATTCTGGAAAGGTCACTCTAGCAGTCAAGTAGAAGGTGAATTTGGCAAGGCAGGAAGGATGACTCCCTTCAGCTACGACTCTTGCACAAGACAGGCTGCACTGGTAGTGAATCTAGTGCTTCAGGTTCGCTTCATTGTTAGGGGAAAGTACATTTCATTTAAATTTCTACTTCTTGAGTTCCTGCTGAGATCGGATTCTCTTATGTCAATTTGCCATATTGTTCGCTTGTGTGGGACTTGCCTCCTATGACCTAAAAGTTATTCATACAGAAGGACTCTGTCATCACGGGCTGCAGAAATGGTGGTGTCCTATGTACAATTCAGTTGTATGTCAGAGCTCATAGACTTACAGGAAGGGCAACTGGTTGGTCCTGAGCCCTTGGGACCAGTTTGAGGCTTTCAGGTGTATCACCCTCTGTCCTCTCTGGCCCTTTAAGCTACCTCCTAAAGCAGGCACCAGGACCAAGGCCTTGGAAATCACAGCTCAACAGGCTTGGTCTTGCTAACTGGAAAGAGCTGTTAAAGGGGATATAGAGAAGGCTACATTTGGGTTTTGAGGAAGGGGCTCAGGGTGTGCCAAACTCAATTAACTTGGGGAGGGGGACCTTTCTGACAAGGAGCAGTTTTGTTACAGACAGAGATCAGTTAAGGCTGTACCTGTCTGCAGGTTACAAGCATTTGTACAGTGGGAGGATATGTGTACCCTCCCATGCCTGACTCCCCGCTCAGCTGCCACTCCAAAGTTAACAGCATCTATTTGCGGACCTTGCCTATCAATATATTTAGTAGTTTGCTAAATAGCTTCCATGGCTTCCTCAGGTATTTTCAGACAGGAACTTGCTGAGACTGTACTAAATAGAAAATCTTTTCTTTCTCTTTGTTTATATTTATTTATTTTTATTTTATGAATATGGGTGTTTTGTCTGTGCACTGCATGTGTGTAGTACCTGCAGGAGCCAGAGAGGGCATTGGCTCCTCTGTAACTGGAGTTACAGATGGAGTTACAGTTAGCTGCCATATTGACATTGAGAACTGAAACCCAGCCCTTTGCAAGAGCAGCCAGTGCTCTTAACTGTTGAGCCATCCCTCTCACCACTGGAAAACTGTTCTTAACTATTGTCTGCTTGCCATGCTGTGGGGGTTTGTGCAGTTTGGTTTCTCTCAGAAGGCTTTATATGCAGTGCATATAGTGTACTGAATTCCACCCTGATTGCTGTGTGGAGGGTAGATTGGCAGCTGAGTGCAGCACTGTGGCCGAGTAATCCACTGGTCCTTTACAGCATGTCCATCAGGAAACCACGGGGACCTTGAGCCTGTGTTTCATTCTGGATGGTTTCTCCTTGTTAAGTCACAATCGTTTCAGATGTCAGCAGCTTTGCATGGTGGCCTATATACATAGTCATGTACTTGTTTGGTTGCAACCTTTTTTGCTATTTCATTTTACACAAAGGCCAGACATGAGCTATGACATAGAATTGAATGAATTGACCCACCAAAAGCCTTTTAAAAACTATTCTGTTACTCCTGATGACTATATAAGTTGGCAATTAAAAAAAATCATAGATATGGGGGCTGAAGAGTTGACTCCAAGAGGTCCATGGTTTGATTCCCAGAATTCACAGAGCAGTTCACAATTCCCTGTAACTCCAGTTCCAGGGGGTTCAAAATCCTCTTCTGGCCACTTTGGGCACTGCCTGCACAGACATACATGTAGGCTAAATAAATAAATGTAAAAAAAATCATGAATATATCTTGAAAATATACCTTTTTTTTTTTCTCTTTGGGGATGAAGTTTTATTACCTCTCCTCACTGGTTTCTAGTTTCTGGCTCAACTGATCAACCTACCTCAGATCCCAATAGCTGGGCTTACAGATGCATGCCCGTGTGCCAAGTTAAGAAGTACCCTTTTGTTAAACATTATCTGCACCACATGAATGCACACACACACACACACACACACACACACACACACAAAACCAAACAGGCGGCTGCAGGGATGGTTCAGTGTTAAGAGGACTTGTTGCTCTTGCAGAGGACCTGGGTTCTGTTCTCAGTACTCACATGTCGGCTTACAACCATCTGTAACTCCAGTTCCAGGGGAACTGATACCCTTTTCTGGCCTCCACGGGTACCAGGCATACATATGGTACATATACATACAGAAGACAAACACTCATACACATAAAAATAAAATAAGTAAATCTTGTTTTAAGTTAAAAAAAAAAAGCAGAATCAAAAAAAGTGCTTATACCACTAGGATTTTAGTACATTTAGGGGTTGCCTTCCAGGCTTTCCTCTTTGCACCGATATACATTTCATGTACTAAACTCTGTGAACTATTTTTTATTTTCATGCACACTTGTCTATTCTCGCTTCCCCACCCCCCAGCTCAGTAGTCACATATGTCTAGAATGACATAGCACTCTAGGCAGAGTCACCTTGTGGGGTGACGCTGGTGACTCCATCAGAGTCTCATGCTTTAGTCATGTTCCTTAAGTACTCTCAAGGGTGGCGGCTCATCACTCTTTGAGAGATGGATTTGATTTCTAAAATGAACCGATGATTTTCCACATCCCATTGTTGTCTCCCAGTTGCAGCCCAACTTGAGATATGACTGTAACAGCAGATTAGGTTTTCTAGGGAAAGGAAAGAAGATGAGAGTAAATATTCATGAGTTACTTACTGTGAGTTACAGCTACACTAAGCTGAACTCTAGGGCTTCGTAGAAACCTCTGTGTAAGTATGGCAGTAGTTCTCAAAATGGTGCTTAAGTGGGCATCAGAATCTCCTGAGGAGTTTCTTTAAGATGTACATGAAGCCAGGATTGATGGAGAGGGAGCACCATAGAGAATGTAGTCTTTCTCTGTAATTGAAGTGAAATTGCTCAGTAGGTACCCAGTTACGGTTCCTCATTTATTCCGTACTGCCCTAGTTTGCTTTCTGTTGCAGGAACCACAGAGGAAGGCTATTTACTGGTTTGCTTGTTCTGGCTTGCTCAGCTACCTTCTTATATATAGCCCAGACCCACCTGCCCAGGATAGCACTGCCCAAGTGCGGTGGGCCCTCTCATATCAATTAGCAATCAAGAAATGTTCCAGAGACGTGCCCCCACAGAATGCCCACAGGCTAATCTGATGGAAAAATTCCTCAATTAAGGTCCCTTCTACCTAGGTGACTCTAGTGTGTGTCAGCCACTAGCCAGTACACTTACTGATAGAACCTTGACTTTGTTTGGAGTAGCTATCGCCTAAGTATTCCCTTTTCTGGGTTCCCTTGTAGCTAGGAGTGGCTACCTATAAGCCCTGGTCTGTAAGCTCTGAAGGGAACATTCCTTCACAAATGGACATTCCTCTGGCCTTTGTATCTTCTCTCTACCTGCTCCATGGGCTTTCAGGTAGCAGCAGCTGTCTTGCAGCCTCAGGCCAGTGGCAGTAGTCACATAGTTCTCAAGATGCTATGGCTTCATGGTACCTGCTTCAAGATTTCTTCTTCCGTGAGAAAAATAAACCTCCATCTGCTTAAGCAAATGTTAGTTTTTAATTGCTTGCAGCTGAATGCAATCATAACTGATAAGGTAATGTTTTAATATTTTACAAGGGAGAAATATATTTACATATTGTGTAATTAAAAATGAAAAATAATTTAAATCCCCACAGATTTCTGTGCCCCACATCAGATGCACTGAAATAGACTCTTTGGGCTCAAGATGCGCATATCTACATTTTAAACAAACTCTCTAGGCAATTCTAGTACACAAGGAAATGGGAGGATCATTTTTATACTCAATAGCATGAGTCCCATTTTACAGATGAAAGCTTTGAATCATGCTGATAAAAGCTCCATGTCTATATATATGTCGGTACACACATACAGGTTGTGTGTGTGTGTGTGTGTGTGTGTGTGTGTGTGTTTGGAGGACGGATGAAACCCAGGGTCCTGGGCATGCTAGGCTTTGGTGCTGTCACTGAGCTACCCTCCCTGCAATCAGTACCTCAGTCATTTTAAGTGCGGTTTGAGGTTCAAGGAGACCTGACTTTCTGCTCAGCACAGCCAAACAACTTCCAAAAGAATCCTCCAAAATAGAAGGTCCTCTATCTGTGCAAGTTTGACACCACTGTACAAGGACAACATCACCCAGGGGATGAACAGGACAGGACAGCGGCGCCGTCGTCTTGCCTGGGGATGAACAGGACAGCGTCACCAAGGGATGAACAGGACAGCGGCACTGCCATCTCACCCGGGATGAACGTGTGTTCTCTTAAATTCTTGATTTCCTTTTCTACTCTCAAAACAAAATTCACTGAAATTTTGTTTTCTTTGTAGGCTTTCTAGGATTTAGTCCCTTAAAAATTACTATAGTGTCTTACCCATGAAAGATAATCACAGTCTTTTAGCCATCATTCATCAAGATAATGGTCAGTGATACAGTCATAATAACACACCAATATTTTTGTTATTTTTGTTATTTTTATAGAGGCTCTTGGAGCTGGAATTCAGGTGCCTGTGAGCTACCTGATAGGGTGCTGGGGAGTGAACTCAAGTCCTCTGGAAGATCAGAATATAAGACTTGACAGCTAAGCCATCTCTCAATTTTTTTTCTTCTTCCTTTGTTTTTTTTTTTTTTTTGTTTGTTTGTTTTTTTTTTGAGACAGGGTCTCTCTTTTTAGTCCTGGCTGTCCTCGAACCCACTATATAGTCTATGCTGTCCTGAAACTCTCAGAGATCCCGCTACCTCTGCCTCCCCAGTGCTGAGGTTAAAGGTGTGCACCATCATACCCCAACACTAATGCTTTTGAAAGGGCTCTTGGGGGTAAGGTAGCTGCCTCAGGTTATAATAATTTGATGTATGTGAGTTTGGGAGATCTGTATGACAAAAACAGACTTCTTTTTTAAATACATTTTTATTGATATTTATTGAACTCTACATTTTTCTCTGCTCCCCCCTGCCTCTCCCCTCCCCCTTCAACCCTCCCCCAAGGTCCCCATGCTCCCAATTTACTCAGAAGATCTTGTCTTTTTCTACTTTCTACTTCCCATGTAGATTAGATCTATGTAAGTGTCTCTTAGTGTCCGCATTATTGTTTAAGTTCTCTGGGATTGTGGTTTGTAGCCTGGCTTTCTTTGCTTTATGTTTAAAAACCACCTATGAGTGAGTACATGTGATAATTGTCTTTCTGTGTCTGTGTTACCTCACTCAAAATAATGTTCTCTAGCTCCGTCCATTTTCCTGCAAAATTCAAGCTGTCGTTATTTTCTTCTGCTGTGTAGTACTCCATTGTGTAAATGTACCACATTTTCCTTATCCATTCTTCGGTCGAGGGGCATTTAGGTTGTTTCCAGGTTCCGGATATGACAAAGAGTGCAGCTGTGAACATAGTTGAGCACATGTCCTTGTGGCACGATTGAGCATCCTTTGTATATATACCTAAAAGTGGTATTACTGGGTCTTGAGGAAGGTTGTTTCCTAATTTTCTGAGAAATCACCACACTGACATCCAAAGGGGTGGTACCAGCTTGCATTCTCACCAGCAATGCAGAAGTGTTCCCTTTCCCCCACAACCTCTCCAGCATAAGTTGTCATCAGTGTTTTTGATGTTGGCCATTTTTACAGGTGTAAGATGGAATCTCAGAGTTGTTTTGATTTGCATTTCTCTAATAACTAAGGATGTTGAACACATCTTTAAGTGTCTTTCAGCCATTTTAGATTCCTCTGTTGAGAGTTCTCTGTTTAGGTCTATACTCCATTTTTTTTATTGGATTATGTGATCTTTTGGTGTCCAATTTCTTGAGTTCTTTGAATATTTTTGAGATCAGACCTCTGTCTGATGTGGGATTAGTGAAGATCTTTTCCCATTCTGTAGGCTGTTGTTTTGTCTTGTTGACTGTGTCCTTTGATTTACAGAAGCTTTTCAATTTCTTGAGGTCCCATTTATTAATTGTTTCTCTCAGTGTCTGTGCTTCTAGGGTTATATTTAGGAAGTGGTTCAAGTGTACTTCCCAGTTTCTCTTCTATAAGGTTTAGTGTGGCTGACTTTATTTTGAGGTCTTTGATCCATTTGGACTTGAGTTTTGTGCATGGTGATAGATATGGGTCTATTTTCATTCTTCTACATGTTGATATCCAGTCATGCCAGCACCACTTGTTACATATGTTTTCTTTTTTCCATTTGATATTTTTTGCTTTGTTATCAAAGATCAGGTGTTCGAAGATGTGTGGATTGATATGCGGGTCTTCTATTTGGTTCCATTGCCCTCCTGTCTGTTCTTATGCCAATACCAGGCTGTTTTCAATACTGTAACTCTGTAGTAGAGTTTGAAGTCAGGGATTGTGATGCCTCCAGAAGTTCTTTTATTGTACAGGATTGTTTTGGCTATCCTAGGTTTTTTGCTTTTCCAAATGAAATTGAGTACCGTTCTTTCGAGATCTTTGAAGAATTTTGCTGGGCCTTGCGTTAAATCTGTCAAAAACAGTCTTCTAACAGGAAGGAGGAACTTTGATTCTCTGAAATAGGAGATAGTGGAGGCCCTTGAGGGGCTGGTGATAGGTGGGTAGAGTGTAGTCCTGGAGTTAGGAACTTGGTATTCCATAGCTGAATGTGGTGTGAGTCCACCATGCTTCAGGATCTATGGTGTCCTTCCACATTCAGACAACTCTGAAGCTCCATTATTGAGGTCCCCTTATGCGTTCAGTCTTCAGGAAGTTCTTTATTATGTTGCCTTTTAAGTAGGTCATTTGTGGGCAGGGAGAGAAGGTAGATTCCTGTCTCCAGTAGTAGCTTTTGTCATGTACAAGGGGCTCCCACTTTTAAGGCTCCATGACAGGCCTCTATTTTATTTGTTTTGTTGCCTCAAACTTGGAATCCTTCTTCCTCTCTGTGCTTGAGATTACAACTATGCGTCAACTATGCCAGATTAATTCATTTACTTCTTATAATAGCTTTGTAGGTGTGTTATTGTTCCTGTTCTATAGCTGCGGAAATTAAGGCTCAGAGAAATTTAGTTGTTTGTCACACAGCATAATCAAGTTGGAACTCAGACCTGTCTGACGCCAAAGCTTCTGCCCCAGTCCTTTGTGACTGCTTCAGCTGCACCCAGCTTCTGTGTGTGGCAGTGCAAGTGGAGCATGATGGAGGAGGTGCCTGAAATTTGTAATCCTTCTTCTTCAGTCTCCTAAGTGCTGAGATTAGATGCAAGTAACTATGGCCAGCTAGGAGGCCTTGTTTGATTGAGAGACTTGGTAGAAGTCTCTGTAGAAGAAACAGCATTTAAAGAAGTTAGGGTAAAGCTGAATGTGGTGGGGCAAATGTAGATGAATAAGGAGAAGGTCAAATGCATGCTGGGAGCAAGGAATGTGCTTCGATTGACTGTGTAGCTCTTTGTGGGGATGGGGTAGGAAAAGAGACCATGAAAGTAACTGGGATAGATTGTGAAAAGCAGAGACTACCTGGTCACGCTGAACCTTTTATTTATTGTGCTGTTCACTTATTATTCCTTGATAGACAAATGGCTGAAAACCAGACATTGTTATGCACACCTCTAATCTCAGCACTTGGGAGGCAGAGGCAGGTAGATCTCTATGAGTTTGAGGCTAACCTGGTCTACAATAGTGAGTTCCAGGGCAGCCAGAGTTACATAGTGAAACCCTGTCAAAAACAAAACAGAATAACTGTAATTATTCCAGTCCTCAGGAGGCTGAAGGAAGAGGATCTTTAGTTCCACACTACCTTGGACTACACATCTTACTTCAAAAGATAAAATTATTTGTATGTATGTGAATGATGACAGGAAATTGCAGTTTTAGGAAAAGGAACTTCCTGAGTATTAATTAGAAAGTAAGGGTTGTGAAACTCATTGTCTTTCCCATTAGGCTACCAGGAACCCAGGAAGCCTAATTTAAACCAACTGTAGTAAATGTCCTGTTTGATGGGTTTTTTTTTTTTTTTTTTTGGTTTTTCAAGACAGGGTTTCTCTGTATCTTAGGAGCCTGTTCTAGAACTAGCTCTTATAGACCAGGCTGGCCTTGAACTCACAAAGATCTGCCTGCCTCTGCCTCCTGAATGTTGGGATTAAAGACATGCACCACCACCACCCGGCTTACTCTTGAGAAGTTTCTTCTTTTGTTTCACATGGTTTAAAGTCCTTTTTATTTATTTGCACTAGAAATAAATGATTATTAAAAGCAACCCTAAGTTCTTCTGTGGCAGTAAGAAACACCGTGTACTATCTCAGAGAGAGGCAGGATGGAAACAGAGCAGTGACGCAGCAGCGCTTGCTTCAGCATATTTTCCTACACGTTGAGGAGCTCCTTGCAAGAGAATATTGAGAAAGGTGTGCTATCTTGGACCAGTGATAGGATCAGTTGAGCCTTTGAGTATTGTAAAGGGCATGATGAATATATGTTGGCAGGAGGGGGTGATCCTTGAGGTCATGTCACTATATATATACCTGGACTCCCCTTTTGATCTCTTTGGTGAGTCTTTCATCTGGTGGTTCCCTAGCACCACCTCAGCCAATCTGGGGAGGGGACTTGTTAGGCAAATAATCTAAATAAAGCTTGTATGTCCGCAGATTGGTGCATTGAAGGCAGCTCATCAGAATGACTGCATAATGGGCAGAATGGTAGCAGTTTTGTCTGACAGGGCCTTGAGGATGCGTAGGCTCATAACAGAGCCTCTAAGTGAGATCCACTCTCCTGCCTCCCTGGGTGTACAGGCATGGACTCTGTGCTGGAGGTCTTCACATGCACAGACCAAGCTTACCCTAGCAAGCTGCTGCACATCAAGGTAAAAACTTTACCTCATGCTGGGCTACTGTCTTGCTGTTTGTGGACTTCCATATTGTTTTTAATATTCATTTTAGTAGCTTCAGCGATTAGGGTTGGGTGAAGAACCTGTTGAGAAAATGTATGGAATTGCATGAGAGAGTTTTTCTGAAAAAGTCTTGCCAGATTCTCAGACATCTTATTTAAGAAGAGTTAAGCACTACTGCTCTGAAAAAGACTGTTTATGAGTTTCTTCCTAAACATCCATTTAGGAACATGCCATTCTTCCTGGCATCCTAAAGTTCCTCTCAGCCCTCTCCCCAAGCCTGTTACTCAAAGCATCCATAAGCAGAAGGGGTGGAGAGACATTTGGATAGGGCAGCTAAGAGTAGGGGACTAAGGTCCCAGACTGTTCAACTGTTGGCCACAGTCCATAAGCCCCTCAGGCTCCAGTGCAGTCTAGCGTCCTCCCTGACTAGAGATAGTCAGTGGCCAGTGGCCTGGCTCCCTCTTGCCCCCGCTTTTCACCACTGTGTCAGCTGAGGAAAGGCCTGGTCCCCATTGTACTTGAGGAACAAGTATTAGGAGTCAAGGCAGTGAGATTTGTTTGCTTACAAAATGAGATTTTATTTTTCCTCCATGGCTCAGATGGGGTCTGACAGGAAGTCTGCCTGATTTTGTTTCATCTTACTGCCTTCACAAACCCACATTAGCAGCCGCACTTTGTGACTCAGAATTGGGAACATTGTTCTCTGGTTACCACCAAAGAATGCCTTTCCCAAGTGGTTCCTGTGGGTGTGAGTAGCTCTGCAGGAACAATGTCCTGAGACAGAGACAGTAGCTATCTATGGTCTATTCTGGTCAGACATCATTAACTGCCTACTGCGTACAGGTTGAACTCACTGTCATCAGGGAAGGCAGGTCTATGTGAAGACATTCCGTAAACTGTAGAAAGTAAGCAAGCCCATCAATGGGATCCCAGAGGGGCACAATTAATTCAACAAGTGGACCTGTGGGGGTGGCCCTCACTAGTAAAAGGCCACTGAGCTGGATGTTAAAGGGAGAATGTGGCTTCTGCAGTCTCTTCTGACCCTTTTCCATTATGGCAGCATGCATTTTTACCTTGTTATTAGTATGCACACAATATTTCATGCTGCTGCCTTTCTGTTTAGCATTCCTCTGCTGATTCCCACTTAGCAACTAGGCCAAAGTATTTATCATTTTTAAAAGCGGCACAGCATTTCTGCCTTATTGATGCACCCTCATTGCATAGCTGTTCTCTCATTTGTTGGGAAAAGAAGAGCTTTTCTCAATTACAAATCCTTGCAGTTGGCTCTTCCTTTCCCTCTTTCTTTTCTTCCTTTGTTCCTTAGGAATCCATGGCTGGGTTAAAGTTATGAATGACTTTTTGCTTTCTCCTTGATATTTTTTTCATTATGGAAAATTCCAAATATACACAAAAGGAAAATGACAAGTATAATGATCCCCACATATTAGTCATGAAGCCTCAAAATAATCAGTTCATGGTTATTATCACGCCAAAAATAAATTAGTCCTAATGTTTCATTTTTTTATGGTCTTCATCCACACTGAGCTTCCCCCACTAAGCTTTATCTCCAGTCTATCATAATTGATTCTTAATAGAAAATACCTAGTCATCCAGATGAAAGCTGACAGGTTCCCAGTGTTTCTTTGGTCGCTCTCATGAGGCCAAATTGCTTTTTGTTCCAGGGTGTTTGCCAGGGAAGTTTTGCTTGACCTATCGGTTAATGGTTGGATTTTTTTTTTTTTTTTTTTAAGTCAAGAAAGGATCTGCCTGCCTGCAGGACCTGGCCTCCAAAGGAATGGAGGGGAGGAGAAGAGAGGTGCTGCACTTTACTCCCATGGGAAACTTGGCTGTACCACCCTTTGCACATTCCAGCTTGAACTAACAATATGTGTGTGTTGGGGGGGGGGTAAAGCAGTGTCTGGCTTCTCCCCTTGAGCCCACCCCATTAAAGCAAGCACCCTTCGTGCTGCCATCTTCAGCACTGAGAAAAGCTACATAGGTATTACATTTCTCTTTCTACAGTAAAAATTTCAGAAAGCTAGGAAAATGTCTACTCCCTACTGTATTTGGTCATTCTGTTTTCATTTTTCTCTTGGCAAGCTTTGTTCTGCATTGTTCAAGGTGACCCAGTTAGAATTAGTGTTTAAAGTCATGCTGGCCTCAGTAAGTTACACAACCTGGATGGGATTAGTCTACTAGCTCTGTATACATTACACAGAAATGCATGCTTGCAGGGAGTCTTTTAATATTTAAATGTGGTTGCATTTAAGTACAGTCTCTCCTGTTTGTTCTGTGTTGGTATTTCTGATTTTTCAGTGGTGATGAATAGAAACAGTTTCCTAAATGATTCAGAACCCTGTGTATTTGCCATCTCAGACTGATTCTCAGTTTGCACCTCCTGGATTAACTAATAGTTAACAGCGTCCTGAGTGACCTCCTCTGGGACAAGGAGTGTTAGGAGGGAGGCTGGTTAGGATGAAGTGCCTTTGAGAGAGAACTGTGGGCCGCAGCTTTATCCTTAAGAGAATCAATACATTCAATAACAAGTTTGCTTGTTCTCAGGCCAGCCTAGGGACTTGCTTCATTTTCTTTTCTTTCTTTCGAGAACTTTATTTGCAATACATAAAAATAAATAAAACCGTTCAACTTCTAGGAGCATCACAAATATAAGAAGGTTCTGCTATAACTATTCTAAATAATTGGTATGAATTAGTTTTTTTTAATTTTATTGATTTTTATTGAGCTCTACATTTTTCTCTGCTCTCCTCCCTGCCTTTTCCTCCCCTTCCCTTCAACCCTCTCCCAAGGTCCCCATGCTCCCAATTTACTCAGGAGATCTTGTCTTTTTCTACTTCTATGTAGATTAGATCTATGTATGTTTCTCCTAGGGTTGTCATTGTTGTCTAGGTTCTCTGGGATTGTGATTCATAGGCTTTTTTTCCCCTCTTTTTTTGCTTTATGTTTAAAAACCACTTATGAGTGAGTACATGTGATAATTGTCTTTCTGGGTCTGGGTCTGGATCTGGGTTACCTTACTCAGGATGATGTTTTCTAGCCCCACCCATTTGTCTGCAAAAATGAATTAGTTTTTTTGGCCTTCATCGGCCTTGCTATTTTTGATGGAAAAATTAAATGATTGTTTTTTTTCACAGGAGGACCTATGTATGATCCCTACCAAATGCATATGTCCTGCATGCCCCGCCTCAGTACAAGCTTTTCCTTCCCATATAAGTTTTGCCATTTTATTTCTTATTCTTTTGCTTGTTTTGTTTTTCGAGACAGGGTTTCTCTGTTTATCCCTGACTGTTCTGGAACTCACTCTATAGACCAGGTTGGCCTTGAATTTAGAGATTTGCCTCCCTGTCTCTGGAGTGCAGGGATTAAAGGTGTGGGCCACCATGCTGAGCTAAGATATAATTCTTATTCACTAAGTATAGGATTCGGTGAGTACAATTATTACTACAGTCATTGAGAACATTTCCATCATTGATGGCCGTTAGCACCCACTCCCCACTTTCCCCAACTTTCACAATCCTAGGCAATTGGTGACTTGCTTTCTGCCTCTGTGGATCTACCTGTGATTACAAATTTAAAACTGAAGCCAGGTGTAATGACAACATGCCTTTAATCCCAGCACTCAAAATAAAGTACTCATGGAGGGCAGAAAAGGAACTGGAATTAGAGTCTCCTGAAACTGAAGTTATAGGGGGCTGTGAGCCATCCGTTGTGGGGGCTGAGAGATGAATCTGAGTCCTCTGCAAGAGCGAAAGTGATCTTAACTGCCGAGTCATCTCTCAACTCCCTTTAGCATTTTTAAGCGTATGTACCATTTATATTCTTGTGCAACCGCAGCCATACGTCTTCGTAACTCATCTTTCTGAACTTACAGTCTCCTCCATTTTCTCCTGAGTTCCTGGTAACCAGCATTCTCCTTTCCTGCTGTGCATCTGACAACCCTAGCCACTCCTTATAATTGCATCCATACAGTATGTGTCCTTTTGCGACTGGCTCATTTAGCAAAATGTCTTCAAGGTTCAACCATGGTATAGCACAAATCACAATGAGATCTTTTGGGGGGCAGGGTCTCACTGTGTAGCTCAGTATGGTCTGAAGCTTGTGGTCTTCCTGAGCTAACATTCTGAGTGCTCGGATTACAGGTGTGCACCACCACACCTGGCTCCTATGTCTTTTTAGTGCTTAATGAGGTTATTTTGTATAGATGCACCATATTTGTTTCTGTTCTGCCCATGCAGTGGACATCTGGGTTTATACTTTCTGGCAGTTGTGACAGATACCGCTGTCTTAGCGTTGTTATTGCTGGGATGAAACACCATGACCAAAAGCAAGATGGGGAGGAAATGATTTATTTGGCTTATGCCTCCACATTACAGTTCATCATCAAAGGATATCAGGGCAGGAACTCAAACAAGGCAAAAACCTGGAGGCAAAAGCTGATGCAGAAGCCATGGAGGCGTGCTGCTTACTGACTTGTTCCCCATGGCTTCCTCAGCCTGCTTTCTTATAAAACCCAGGATCACCTGCCAAGGGATGGCATCACCCACAATGGATAGCATCACCCACAATGGACTGGGCCCTCCCCCATCAATTACTAATTAAGAAAATGCCGTACAAGCTTTCCTACAGCCTGATCTTATGAAGGCATTGCCTCAATTGGAGTTCCCTTCTCTCAGATGACTCTAGTCTATGTCAAATTGACATAAAACTAGCCAGCACAGCCACCATGAACACTGATGAGCTAGTTTGTGTATAGAAAACGCCTTCATTTCCCTTGCATCATTAAGAGTAGGATTGCAGAACTATGCTTGGCCTTTTTTCTTTAGTGTATTTATTTCTATTTTGAGTAGTAAAGAGATTATTAGGTCTATCAATAAGAGCCTTTTATGGCCTCAAAGATTTTTGTGTATTAATTTTTTAAAAAACAAGACCCACCTCCTTTTCTGGCATACTCTTGGTACCTGTTGCCCAGATTGTCTTTCAGAGTTGTGAAATTCATATCACCTTAATAAAGCATAATATGGTTCACTGTGACCTTCCCAGACGTGGGCAGTATTCTGGTGAAGATACATGCTAATTTCAATATAAGTGTTTAATTTCACTGTTTTGACTTGGATTTTTTGTTTTTGTTGTTGTTGCTGCTGACTGATTTTCCTCTGTAGATGAATAACATTTGAGCTAATATCTGTTTCTTCCCTGGATGATGGCACAGGTACCTTGAAGTGTTGCTGATGTGCTGACAGTGTCACCCAGTTCTGAAGAGCAGCTCTTTGTAGGAGTTAAAGCACTCTGGCTCTGGTGAGCACAGCAGGCATGAGCCCCTGGTAACTTCTGGAAGGCTTCCTCCTGCCTTGGAATTTCATAATGGCTCTATGAGGCAGAAAGTAAACTTTCCTTTTCAGTTTTGTTCATGGCAATGTTTGTGGCCCCTGGCTGTCTCATAGTGTTGGTTGGTCCCTGACCAGCAGAGTTAAGACTTCTCTGCCCACTCCCTAGGTGGAAGTCAGGGCAGCTACTCTGTTCTTTTACTTGGAGGCTGCACAGAAAGCCTTGGAGACATCAAGGCCTTTTTCTCTTGAATTCCATTTTTCCTCAAATCCAGTCCCTAAATACACATAAAATGTGGTTCATAGGAGCTGAGTGTTTAGCTCAGTTGCAGGGTACTTGTCTAAGACACTCAGTACTTTGGCTTTAATCCCCAGTGATTAAAGCCACACACACACACACACACACACACACACACACATCAATCTGTGTTCAAAACATCTGTAATAGTTAAAAAGCTGATATGTCTCCATATGATGGAATATTTGGGACTAAGGCTCAGTGGTAGTGTGCTTGACTGGCTTGTATTGATCGCCACACTCACTCTCACACACACACACACACATATTCACACACACAAATTGTGATTCATGGGCTGGAGAGATGGCTCAATCATTAAAGGCTAGGCTCACAACCAAAAAATGTGGTTCATATTTATCGCATCCTACTATACTGTTTCATGTTTGTATCACTAGTTTGCTTAGTGTTCCCTGAGGAGGTGTTCCCATTATTCCCACTTTTCAATGACTAAACTGATTTGGCGAGCGTGTGAAATGTGCCCTGCGTCACAGTGAGTCCAACGACGTCTGAGTCTATCAGATTAGAAAGCATGCCCTCGACAAGTGTGCTGTTCTGGCCCCTTCCTTCACTAAGCAGTCACAGTGACCTGTCCTTGCTTCTGTACTTGTCCTGAAAGGAACAAAAGTATTCTCAAGAGACATTTGTACCTCTCCCTTTGGCTATCAGGAATAGCAAGTTGGAGAAAGAAAAGGCTTGCTTGTGTAGCTGGGGGAAGAACTGGGCACATTTCTGATAACGTGTCAGACCACTTCGCAGAAAAGAAGCCAAGACACAATGACCAGATCACCCTTGATAAGGACTGCTTACCTGGATATGCCTTCTGCTCTCTTTAAATCCAAACTCACATTAGGACTGTGCAGCTGGACCTCTTTATTGGTCCCTCTTCCCAATGCGGCCACACTGAATAAATAAATCTCCCTTCTCTGCTTTTCACTGTTATTTATCTTTATTACTGACCTATCGAGGATCACTAGATGAGCCTGGCTTGATAGGGCTGCGGGGTCCCCACTCTGACCCTCACTCCAGCAACACTTCCTGCTTACAGTCTGTATGGTACAGCCACCAAGCTGTTCCCAGAGTGGCTTGTCACCGGCACTCCTATTGAAAACCCCAGAGTGCAGAAAGTGAAAAAAGTCCCTGGCTGCTCTGCTCCCCGATACCCGTCCTCTAAATTCCTGCTCTCCCATTTTTATGTGCACCTCCTCTCCCTGTGTTGTCACTGCTGACCATCCTCTGTTGTACTCCCCTGAGGGCAAAGGCTCCATCTTTCTATTCCCATCACAGCTTAACAGTGTCTGGCAGGGAGAGGCCTCTTGGTTTTATATGTTTTGTTAGTTTGTTGTGTGGTGCTGGGCTGAACCTAGGTCGTCTGTATGTCAGGCAAGCATTTTACCCCTGGGCTCTACACTAGCCCTTCAGCTCACGTTTTGGATGTAAACTAGAAGTACCTAGGTGGCCTTTCATATTTTCCTTCCCTAAGGAATAGTACTCCTGATTCCCCTGAATGGAGACTGTGATTAGGATATCTGGTGTCTTCCCTTAAAGAGCTGTACCCACTGGAGGCACGTGGGTGAGGTATCTAGGCCTGAGAGACTCTCTGAAGAAAAAATTGGTAGCCAGACAGCCTGTAGGGGAAAGAGAAGCAGAAAAGATATCTGGGATGTCTCCCATTTCCACACCAAGCCAGAGCTCATTGTTGCTAAACTGTAAGAAAAGTACAGGGTTCCAGAGGACTTTTATTTCTCAGTCCAGAGGAGAGAGCAGCCTATTTGGCTGGGACAAACCATCAGCCTTCTTCCAGCGGCCCCTTCTCCTTGTGGTAGCTGGTGGCAGTGGTGGTGGCCACAACACGTTTCCATCCCAGCCCTCCCCAGCTCCCTTCTGTTCTCATTTACTCCACACATAGCAGATTCCATTAAGTACAAAGAAGGGAACACATCAAACTAGTGACTGCACCTGGAGAACATGCCCCACATGCATTTAAATCTGTGGATTCTCCTTAAGGGAGTTCCAGTAAAAAAGAACTTGGGTCAGCAGCCTTGGGCCTGTGTGGCTAACAAGCTCCTATTTTCTCTGTTGTTGGGCTGGCCTGAAGGGCCTCTTTGTTTGGGGTAGGGGTGGATGTGATGCCCTAATGAGGCCCTGTGGAATCCTGGCTCTCACACAGTAGCCTGCGGGATAGAACTCTCCAGGCAGGAAAGCAAGTTGGTGAGTTTGTGGGTTTGTCAGGCTTTAAAGAACACAGAACAGTGTTAAAAGGGTGAAAACTAACTGGAGTATTGTATTCTGGGTTGGATTCAGCATAGAAAGGACACAGAGCAAAGGCTGAAGATATCTGGGTAGTGTCTGGAGTTTAGCTAATAGTACTACACTGTGTTCCCTTGGGAGTTCTGACAGATGCACAGTGATTATATAACATGCCAACGTGGGAGGAAACTGAGATGGGAATTCAGGGCTGTTGGTACAACTTTTCAATAAGTCAGATATTTCTTCAAAGTAGAAAGGTTATTTATTACTTAAAAAAAAGAAAGAAAGAAAGGACAGGGCAGTCCAGCATGCCCTCTGCACTTCTTATATGTGATCTTGAGCCCTCACCTGCAGAATTAGGAAGGCTGCTGTAGGCCAAGGGTCCAGGCAGTACTGCTTTTTTGTCCCTGCCCTTCTTTGTTTGGGGACAGGATGCATTACAAGGCCAGGCCCACCAGAAGGATGTGGATCCTGTGGTTACCAGAAGCTCCTACCTCCTGCTGTGCACCATGGGACTGGTGACTTCTTAGGCTTCCTTTTCTTCACTTGTTAGAGGTTGCAAACCTGACTGGGAAGGAAGGGAGAGTAAACACCTAATGGATATGGAACAGCTGATGAGAGATCTGAGGATGAGCTCAGTAGTCACACAGCTGCTCAGCATGGGTCATGTACCAGGTGACATCCCAGTGTCCCAGACTGAAGCGTGTGCTTGATAAGCAGCAGTTTTCATCCTCTCTCCTGTTTCTCTGTGTGAAGGAATGAGTATGCGTTCCTTGAAGATTTAGATCAGTAGCTTTGAGGGCGAGAGGCTTCCTGGGACAGGGATGGGGGAGGCGGGGGCTGTCCATCTGTGGGAACTAGCAGCAACACTGTACCTCCTCTCCCACCTCCTGCCCACTTCCAAGGCTTGTGAGACAGCTCTTTTTACTAGCAGGTTCTAAATGCTTTAGGGCTTTAAATATTTAGATTCATTTTCAATATTGTGCTGTGGTTGCTCCTTCACCTTAAAGATGAAACAAACCAAGTTTTGAGGCTTCTTGCTAAGGAGCCCTTTATATGTTTTGCATCATGAGCCCTTCCTGCTCAGAAAACCTGAAATATGAAAGGGCTAAAGACATTTATTTGGGAGCTTCGAGGTGCTTGAATCTGGTGAACTGTTTACCTGTAGGTGGCAGTGGTGACACATGAGTGCTGAAGGAGGTATCGAGGGACTGATGCTTTCAGAAAAGTAACCATAATAACAGGCCCATGGTATGCCTGTGGAGGACGGGTTCTGGCTGGGGGGGGGGGGCGGGGGTGTCTGACAGGTGTTTTCTCTATAGTATTTCGTTTCCCTTCAGGCAACCCTGTGAAAGAAATCTGTTGTTACTGCATTTTACAGATGCAGGAAAGGTCTTGTGACTGACTACCCTGGGGTATCCCTGTCATGGGAAGGACCAAGACTGCAGAGTCTGAGTTCACTACTATCCAAGGCTGATACTGTGATGCACAGATGAGTGCATTTCTTCTACCCTGCACTACCTAGTGCCTACTGGCCACCCAGGACCTGCCACCGGGGGCCTCTGCAGAAGTTGCAGTAAACACTTCACTTTCAAGGGGCTGGTAGAATAAGACTAGCCTCTTTTTTTATGCAGGAGAAGGGGTGGGATGGGAATTGTGGACAAGCTGTCTATGTAGCCTAAGCTGATCTTGAACTTGTGATCTGCCTCCCAGTGTTGGTATTAGAGGTGTGTGCCACCATGTGCAGCAATGTCAGCCACTTAAAGACACAAAGAAACCCTCCTTCCACTCAACTTCAAGTCTAGGTAGGGGCAGAGAATGTACTCATGAGCCAGTAAGAAAAGGAGAACTTCTCACAACACAGAATTGCTTGGAAAGCGCCATGGCTGTCCCTCGAGGTGCTGTGGTCCATCAGAAGGCTCTAGGGAGGTGGGGGCTCTGTAGTGACGAGGCTGGAGCAAGGAGCCTAGGTCAAAGGTGAACCTGGATCCTCATGTCATTGCTGCCTTCACCTCCAGCAGACACTCTGCTTTTCTGTGGACTGGAGTCCAGCTGAGCCTGATTTGTGGGCTCTTATGGTGTGGTTGTGTTTATTGAAGTCTGTAGGCAAAAGATGCTCATTCTTTCAATTTCTATTCAAGAATTGGAAATGCTGTCCAGGATAGGTAAGGACCAAAAAGAAACAGAAGCCATCCAAATGGGAAGGAAAGAAATAAATGGTAGGTTCACAGATACTGGAAGATTCAGGACCCCTGCCATGGTAGCCATCAATACATGAAAGATGAAATCTGTTCTCCAAGGGTCTTTCTGTGATGAAGGCATCAATGAGTTTCTGAGGGAACATCAGAGTGGTCCATAGCCCCCATGGGACACAGGACCTTTGCTGTCATCTCTGCCAGAGAGCCCAAGGATGGCAGGGATAGTAAAATTGCTGTGGAGGTTGACAGCTGGAGGAAGGTGAATTGTGAAGAGCCACAGCCTAGCCTTCACATTTCTTTTCTTGGGAGAGAGCAGAATTTTCCCAGCAGTGGCAGTTCTTTACAATTAGATGAGTCTACAAGCAGGCTTTTAACCAAGTAGTGCTTGACTTGTCATTGGAAAACACCTCAGCAGTGAACTTTCACATCTCAAGACAATACTGACATTTTTTGAACTGTCGAAGCTAGTAAATTGGATTTTATTCTGTCACATATTTTTAAATTTTATTTTTATTATGTTGGTTTATTTGTGTTTGGTGGCAGAGGATAGCATGTAGGAGTCTGTTCTGTCTACCATGTGGGTCCCAGGGATCAATTAGATCTTCAAGCTTGGTAGCAAGCACCTTTACTTAGTGAGCCATATCACCAGCCCTCTGCCACATATATTAAAGGAAAGTACACTGCCAAACATTTTCCCTCCCTCTGACAGCTGCTTCAATATCCTTGGGGGCTATTTTTATATAAATGGAGTTTTTGAAATGTGTGTGTGTGTACGCACACTCTGTGTGTGTGAACATGGGAATGTGTGTGCCACACGGTGCATGTAGAGGTCAGAGGACCATTTTCAGGAGCTGGTTTTCTTCTTCCATTTTGTTGAGGCAGTCTCCCGTGCTTCTGTCATGCTGACTACTCCAGACCAGCTGACCTGCAAGCCTCTGCATTTCTGCCCGCTCCTCTGTGTCTGCCCTCCATCCTGTTGTAGGAGTGTTAACCTCAAAATGAGACTTTGCAGGGGTGTGGGGATTTGTATGCTGTGAACTACAACATATTGCTGCAAGAAGCCAGGCATGGTTATGTACACAAATACTCAAGAGGCTATGGGAGAATTGCTTGAACCAAAATGAAGGTTGTGTGCTTGGTAAGAAATAATTTTCATTCTCTTCTGTTTTTCTACTTAAAGAGATGAGTGTGTGTTCCCTGAAGATTTGAGATCAGTAGCTTTGGGGGCAAGAGGCTGCTGTGGGGACTAACAATAGCACCGTGCCACCTCTCCCACCTCTTGTCCACTTCCAAGGGCCAAGAGGTACAGCTGCTTTTACTAGCGGTCCTAAATTATGTAGAGCGGTCCTGCAGCCCTTTAATGCAGTTTTTCATGTTGTAGTGACCCAACTATAAAATGATTTTCATTGCTACTTCATAATTGTTATTTTGCTACTGTTATGAATTGTAATATAAATATCTGATATGCAGGATAGCTGATATGTGACTCCTGTGTAAGGGTCATCTGTCTCCCCTAAAGGGCTTGCGACCCACAGGTTCAGAACCACTGCTCTAGGGGTTTAACTATTTAAATTCATAAAAAAAATGTGCTATTGTTGCTCCTTTACTCTAAGGAGAACCAAGCCAAGTTTAGGGACTTCTTCCTGTTAAGGGAGCTCTTTAAGGAGTACCCTGGATATGCCTGGGCAGCATATCATGACTGTCTCAGAATGTCCAGACTACACATACATAGACATACACTGTTGAAAGATATTAAAGACAAAAATAAATGGACAGATAATTTTTATTAAACGGAGGGGAAAACAATATAAAGATATTAATGAGTCTGGTGGTGATGGCACAGGCCTTTCATCCCAGTACTCAGGAGGCAGAGGCCAGCAGATCTGAGTTCAAGGCCAGACTGGTCTACAGAGCAAGTTCCAGTATATCCAGGGCTATACAGAGTATTCATGCTGCCCAAAAAGGTCTATATAGGTGGTGAAATCTCTATTAAATGCTACTCACATTTTCTGTAAAAGTAGAAAAAAAAATCTAACCTACCTAAAATTCCCACGAACTCTGAAGGAACCAGCAAATAGCCAAAACAACCTGGGAAAGAACCAAGTTGGAAGATACACATTTTGTGATTCCAAAATTACTAAAAACTAAGATAATCAAAATAGCATAGGTACAAAATAGCATAGACAAATGGCTATGTAAAGCCCAGAAACAATTCCTCTCATAATATAGTTAATGTATTTTCAGCAAAGGTACCAAAATCATTTAGTGGGGGAAAAAATCATGTTTTTTAATGGTATTGGGGAAAAAATGGATACATACATAATAATAAAATTGGCTTTTATCTTATGCCATATACAGAAATTAGCTCCAGATAGATCAAACTCCTAAACAAATGAATATATAAATTGAGCCAGGCGGTGATGGCGCATGCCTTTAATCCCAGCACTCAGGAGACAGAGGTAGACAGTCTCTGAGTTTGAGGCCAGCCTGGTCTACAGAACTTGTTCCAAGACAGCCAGAGAGCTACACAGTGAGACCCTGCTTGAAAAAAAAAATTTTATAAAGAAATAAAGGAAAAATAAAAACAAACAAAACCAAGTACCCCCCATCCAAAAAAGAGTATAAATTGTAAGTCTTAGAAGAATACAGGAGAAAAATCATATTGATTTAACAAGTATTTCTTGGGCAAGACACCAAGAATTCAAGCAACAAAAGAAAAAAGGTGAATAAATGTGACTTGATCAAAATGAAAATTTTGTTGATTATGAGTGGTGGTGTACAATTATAATCCTAGCACTCAGAGGTAAGGGTAAGGGGATCCCAAGTTCTAGGCCAGCCTATGCTATACAGTGAGATCTTGTCTCAAAAAACAAAAACAAAACCTTTTATGTGTTAAAGAACATTTTCAAAAGAATGAAAAGACAGCCTTCAAAATTGGAGGCAATATTTGGATGGAATATATCTGATAATGAATTAATATTTAGAATATGTAGAGAAACTCCAAAACTGAACCACAGGAAAACACCAAACTACACAATTAAAAGAAATGGGCAAAGAACTTTAATAGACATCTCTTCAAAGAAGATGCACAAATGGCTGGTAACTGTGTTTACATGAACAGATGTTCAACATCACAAATTGCCGGGGAAATGCAAATCTAAACTCAGGAATCTACTTCACATTTGCTAGAATTGCAGGACTGATCTCAGTTCTGCTTCAAAGGCCTGGTATTGACTCTGTGTTGTCCATCTGCTAACAAAACCCAGGTTTGGATGTGGTGTTCATCTTAGACGACTACCTCAGTTTCCACCTTTTAAACAAAACTTTCCTTTAATCCACTCCTACTGTGCTAGTTTCTTGGTCATTTTGATACAAATAGAGTCATTGGAGGAGAGGGAACCCTCAGATCAGGCATTTCTTTAATTAATGATTGATGAGGGAGGGCCCAGTTCTCTGTGGGTGGTACCACACCTGGGCAGGTGGGCCTGGGTTTAAGAAAGCAGGCTGAGCAAGCCATGAGGAGCAAACCAGTAATCAGTGTTCTGTGACTTCTGCTTCAGCTCCTGCCTCTAGGTTCCTGCCTCAAGTTCCTGTCCCGACTTCCCTCAGTGGTGGAGTGTGACCTGAAAGATATAAACTAAAATAAACCTTTTTTCCCCAAGTTAGTGTTGGTCACTGTTTTATCACAGCAATAGAAATCAAACTAAGATGTGTACTGGTACTCAAATGATAGATAAGTGGCCCCTGTGTAAATAGGAAGTGGCCTTGTTTTTTATATAGTGTTAGAAATCTCACGTCCAAGTCAAAGGTGCACTTACTAGCAGTGAAAGCACATTTGCACGGATATAGAGCCTGTTCTTAAAACATTTGCACAGCTGTATTCACTGGGCTACAAAGAGTAATTGTTTTGTGAAGCTGCAAAACAATCCCACACCAGTTAAGAATTATGGATAATAAAAAGGGTTATTTATTTAAGGGGAAAAACTTACAGATCACCACCCCAAACAACAGTCCTCTCGTAGCAGTCAGGAAGCAGAGAGTCTAGCTAGCAGCCAGAACGAGAGCCAGAAGCAAGAGAGAGAGCACAGGTGCCTGGTTCCCGCTGCTTTTTAAGGTATAAGAGACCACGCCCCAGTGGGCTGGTATCTTAAAGGCTATAGGCTGAAAGAGCAGAATGTGCTCCCGCAGCCGTTTTGGTTATTACTAATTTTTTTCCAAAAAGAGTCTCTCTACTGGGTAGTGGTGACTCACTCCTTCAATCCCAGCATTCAGGAGACAGAGGCAGGTGGATCTCTGTGCGTTTGAGGCCAGCCTGATCCGCAGAGCGAGTTTTAGGACAGCCGGGGCAACAGAGAGAAACTGTCTAGAAACACCCCCCCAAAACAAACAAAAAACAAACAAAAAAGAATATCTCCATCTTTTCATGATGCAGGGTACCAATAGACCCTTCACCACCAGACAAAGCTCAGCCACTCACAGGTAGTAAGAGCCCTCCCTTCTATGAGGACAGAACCACGTAGGTGCTTGGGGCAGTCTTAACCAGGGTCCACAGACTGCACGAGTGTGGCAGGCAGTGTGGGAGCTTTGTATATAAGATGAGGAATGGATGAAAAAGTACTTTAGCATCAGTAAGATTAAGAGCCTTGTGGTGCCCTGCCTGCCCTGCTCTACCTATATCATATGTGTAGGAAAGACAGTTCAAGGCCCAGAAGCAGTCAAGGGTGCCTGGCAAGGAAATCAGAGCCCTGTAGGAAGGAGCTGGTAAAGACAGGTAGACTGGCACCAGAAAGAGTAGCCCTTTTGAGCTAAAGAAGACAGTGAGGGCAGAGGCTTTGGAGAGAGAGAGACCTCAGTTCCTATGTAGTTCTGGGACAACAGGATACTACAGCCCAGGGCTTCTCAGAGGCAGGGCAATGCCAATTCGTAAAGCCTCACCATGAAATGATGTGAACGTCCAGTCCCTGATTTTCCCGAGGTGTCCCAGCACCTCACTCTGGGGTCACACACAGAAGAGGCGTGTCTGTGGCTTCACCCTCGCAGCTGCCTCAGCAGGGACCTGACTGTGAGACTGTGCTTTTCACCTTTCCAAGCCAGCTGGCCAGGAGGGCGGCTACCCTGGTGATGCCATTTCAGCGCTTCACAGAGCTTGGGCTATACACACTAGGGTTGCCCTTTGGTAAAGCCACAAGGGACATAGAGTGGGAGGCATTATAAAGGAAATACTAAATCAATGAAACATCATTTCTAAGTTTGGTTTAGTGGCAGAATCCATTAACCTTATCTCACCCTCTTCCTTCCTCTAATAATACCAGCAAGGAGTTCAAAGGCATGACAACTTATTCTCAGGGTCAGCACGTTTATTTCAATTACTGGCATTTTGAATTTTCCAGCGAAATGATACTTTGATTATAAGGAACCAACCCAAAATTATACTTCTTTATTCTTGCTTCTCCGGAAAGCCACACCTGCTGAAGCCACGAGGGAATCAAGGCAGACAAAGCAGCTCAATCAATTCTTATTTTTCTTTTCATGAAAGAATTTCCATCACATGGGAACAAAGTTGTATCTGATTGATTCTGGGACTGAGGCCACTCAATGGGGCCTCCCTTATTTAATCTGGTCTCCAAGCCAGAGGGAAGCAAAGTTCATTTCTTTTGACACATAAATTGTCAAATCCTAAAAATAAAACTTGATACTGTGGTAGAAACCCTGTGCTCTGGGGAGCAATGGGCAAATCTTCTTGCCAGCCGTGAGCTAGGATGGATAGAGACTCATACAACAGTGACTGCGGTTGCAAAATGTTGAATTTCCCAGTGCTGTGCTAATGGCCAGGAGCTGGAATGAGCAAAATAAGGCAATCAGATACACATTCCACCGTATCATCCTAATATTGTTGCCGTAGCATTTGCTTCATTTAGAAAAGACTACCTTCAGCCAGGAAGGACCTGGGCCAGAATTCCCTCAAGCCCCGCCCCTGACAGCAGTGTTCCTACTCTCTGGAGCATGGTTTTCTTGCCTACCCACCCCTCCCATACATCCAGTCCTAAGGCAGCCAGCCCTGCTGAGGCACTCACAGTGGGTTGGTTTCTTGGCTGCCATATCTACACTTGGATGCTATATATACAGACTGCAGAGGCGCCAACACTAGAAGGCAAAGGAGTACTGGTTTAGCATTTTGCATTCAGTGACATTCTTTTGGTGAGTCTGGGGAAGAAAACAGCCAAATTATCTCTCCAGTCAGCAAGTGTGGGCAGTAGCCCAGAGTGATCAGAACAAAGAAATAGCATTCGGGGCACTCCAGGCCAGCTTGGAGAAAGAAGAAAATGGAGTGTCGATGGGTAGGAAGTGCACTGGGTAATAGGTCCAGTAATATGCAATGAACCTTCTGGATTATTGTTACTATCAGTGAGGTAGGAGTAGCCTCTGTAAAGCAGGTGTTCCTGCTTCAGCTTCCTGACATTCTTTGTGAATGTTAACTGTAGGAGTTCCATTTCCACTGAAGAGACAAAAGAACAAACTTAACTTTTTAGTTCTGCCTTATGGGTTATGCTTTTCTACAGCCTCTGTCTGTACCCTTCCCTTAAAAGGAAGGCAGCAACCAAGCGAGGTGGTACACACCTTTAGTCCCAGTACTTGGGATGGGAAGGTAGGTGGATTTCTGAGTTGGAGGCCAACATAGTCTACAAAGTGAGTTCCAGGACAGCTAGGGCTACACAGAGAAACCCTGTTTTGAAAAACCAACAAAGCAAAAACAAAGACTAAAGGAAGGCAGCAGAACCAGCAGAAGGTTCAGAAAGTACCCTCTGGCCAGGCTGCACACAGTCCTTTCTACACTTGAAGGCAAAGTAAAGCCACATGGCCCAAATGCCATTTTCTCAAGATTAGCAAGGGCCTGAAGTGTGCCACACACCGTTTTGGAAGCTAAGGAGAAGGAAATGGTTAAGACACCTATGTTGACAGTCTGGGTGCCAACAGAGGGTGGCCACTCACTCTGGGTGGTTTGATACCTGTACCCTAGGGCCAAGGAGCTTTTGAGGAGGATGCAAATGTCCCGCACCACACAGTGACAGTCTCTGCATACAGGGTATGGAGTCTGCACTCTTAGAGGAAAGTGCCAGATCTGCCTCTAACTGCCCCTCTAGAGAGCACTAGTGGAGGGTGCCGTCCACAACAGGGTTTCTTAGCCTTCACCATGAGGCTTTCTGGAATGGTGGCTGGGTACCTCCACCAGTCAGACCAGACCTGTGGGTATTTGTGTTCTAGACACTCCCAGAGAGGTCTCATGTGTAAACATTGCTGAGGACTACTAACTTGGAGAAGGGAGCGTGACTCTAGGCCTTCATCAGACATAAATGTGTTGCGTAGCTCCCAAATGCTAGACTCTGGTGATGCGGTAATTTTACAGTCTAGGCGTCTTGATCAGGTTTGTTTTCTCTGCCAGCTAAAGAATTCAATGGCAGGGCTGGAGAGATGGCTCAGTGGTTAAGAGCATTGCCTGCTCTTCCAAAGGTCCTGAGTTCAATTCCCAGCAACCACATGGTGGCTCACAACCATCTGTAATGAGGTCTGGTGCCCTCTTCTGGCCTGCAGGCAGAATATTGTATGCATCATGAATGAATGAATAAATAAATAAATGATGAGCTTGCTAGCACTGGGACTGCTCGGAAAAAAAAAAAAAAGAATTAAATGGCAGGAAAGATCCCAGGTATCAGTAGAGAAATCTCAAGCACTGCGAGCAGAACCAGCATTTAAAGGAAGCATTTATTGTGCGTGAGGAAACACACGTGTAGCCGACATACACTACAGAGAGTGAAAGACCTGCCAAGCGCAGGGGGACTTGAAAAGCCAAAAATTCGGTCTCTTTTTAAGGGCTGAGCTATTTTTTTCCCCCAAGAAAGGGTTTCTCTGTATAGCCCTGACTGTCCTGGAACTCATAGACCAGGCTGGCCTCGAACTCACCTAGACTGTCCTGAGTGCTACCTCCTGAGTGCTGGGATTAAAGGGGTGAGCCACCACCTCCTGAAGGCTGTATCAGCAGGGGGCCTGCTGGTGAGAGACAAAAGCTGCCAGGTTTTTGTCCTAAGTCAGGAGGTTGAGGTAGGAGCTCTTGGAAATTCTCTACCTTTATTACCTAGCCATGACCCCTCTCCCTATCTGCCTACCAGGGAGTCTGTCTAACTAAGGTGAAAGAGTATTCCTTGCCATCATGGGGCTCACAGCCCAGAGGGAAAAAGGCAGGGTCTAGTTCTCTTCCTCAGCTCGAGTCTTCGAGTCTTATGTTCCCTTTTAACAGACCCCAGGGATCTTTACTTTCTATTCTCTCCAATCAGAGACTTCTCTATTTTCTCCAACCAGAGAGTCTATTGATCTTTACTTTCTTCCTTTCTGGGTGTTTTAAAATGAGTGTGTGTGTGTGTCGGGGGGAGGGGGGGTGGTTATGAATATGTGCATCTGAGTGCCAGTGTCCATGGAGGACAGAAGAGAGCATTGGATTCTCTGAAGTGGGAGTTGTGAGCTACCTGACCTGGGTATTGAGAACCAAACTTGGGTCCTCTGGAAGAGCAGCAAATGTTCTATTGCTGTGAAGAGACAGCATGACCAAGGCATCTCTTGGCAAAGAAAGCATCTAACTGTGCCCTTGCTTACAATTTCGGAGGTATAGTCCATTATCATGGTGGGGAGCGTAGTGGCACACATGTTTTTGGAATAGTAGCAGAGAGCCACCTTCTGATTCACAGACCTACAGAAGGATCCTGTCCCTGGTGGGGCTTGTGAGACCTCAAAGCCACCCCCAGTGACACACTTCCTCCAACAAGGTCACACCTCCTAATTCTCCTGAAATACTGCCACCCCCATGACTAAACATTCTTACTCAAACCACCACATGCTCTTAACCACTGAGCCCTTTCTACAGCCCCTGGATGATTTCTTTTTTTCCTGGGTTTTCAGCACAGGGTCCCTCTGTGTCCCTGACTGTCCTGGAACTCTCTCTATAGAATAGGCAGGCCTCAAACTTGGAGATCCACCTCCCCCTGCCTCTTGAGTGCTGAGATAAAGGTGTGTGCCCCCAGTGCCCAGCTTGAATGACTTTTTAAAAATTGTTTTACGTATGTGTGTAACAAAATGTACCATTTCAACTATTTTGAGCATACAGTTCTATGGCATTAAGTGCATGCCATTGTGCAACCACCACCACCAGCCATCTCAAAACTCTTTCATCTTCCCCAGCAGAAACTCTGTACTTACTGAATACAATTCCCCGTCCTTCCTCAGTCCCTAGCAGGCTCACTCTGTTTTCTGACTGTGATGATGACTACTCTAGATCCCTCACAGGAGTGGAATCTTACATTATTTGTCCTTTGAACCTGACTTCTTTCACTTAGAACAAGGGCTTCGAGGCTCACTGATGTTGTAGCACCAGAGTTTCCTTCCTCTGTGAGGTTGATGAGTCCATTGTGTGTGTATTTTGTTTATTCATTAGCATGTGGGTGGGCACCTAGTGAGCTTTCACCTTTAGAACGTTGAGGTAATTCTGCTGTGAACATGAGTATACACATGCCTCTGTGAAAGGGAGTACCCAAAACAAAATTTATAGGTTTTTATACTTAGTTTTTTTGAGGATTCACAATACTGTTTCTATAATATCTGTTCTATTTATTTATTTATTTATTTATTTATTATATACACAATATTCTGTCTGTGTGTATGCCTGCAGGCCAGAAGAGGGCACCAGACCTCATTACAGATGGTTGTGAGCCACCATGTGGTTGCTGGGAATTGAACTCAGGACCTTTGGAAGAGCAGGCAATGCTCTAAACCGCTGAGCCATCTCTCCAGCCCCTATCTGTACTATTTCACATTCTTAAAAGAGAAGGGCTCCAATTTCTCCACATCTTTACCAATACTTATTATTTTATATTTTTAAAATATTAGTCAGGATGAAGAGATGACCTAGTGGCTGTTAAGAACACAGACTGCACCTCCAGAGGACCAGGGCTCAATTCCCAGCACCCATATGGTAACTAACAACCGTCTGTAACTCTAGTTGGTTATCTGATGCTCAGGCACTGCATGCATATGGTACAAAGACATTCATGTAGGCAAAGTACTAAAAATCAAAACAAAACAAAAAGATAAAATCTAGAAAAAAATTGTTCCCTGCCCTGTGGGAAGTCCAAGGCCTTCCTCACTCCATCCAGGTCTAGGAAGGTGTACAAACAAACAGACTAGGCTCCCAAAAAGCCAGTACATGCAGTAGAATCAAAACCCAGTACCCTTGTCCTTGGCTTCTCAGTCAGCCCCCATTCTCAGCCACATTCAGAGAGTCCGGTTTGATCACATGCCTATTCAGTCCCAGTCCAGCTGGCCTTGGTGAGCTCTCATTAGATCAGTCACACCTGACTTCTCTTAGGACTGGAGAGGGAGGGGGAGGGAGGGGGAAGTGGGAGGGAAATGGGAGGAGGGGAGGAGGTGGAAATTTTTAATAAATAATAAAAAATACAGCAAAACAGTAAAAAAATGTTCCCCTATGAGTATGAAATGATATCTCATTGTAGAGGTTTTTGTTGTAGCAGTCTTTAGGGACTAGACCCAAAGCCGCACAAAACACTAGGCAAGCTTTTTATCATGAACTGTGTCTCTAGTCCAGTGATAGACAGCTGAGGACAGTCGCTAACTCATAATCTTGTGGCCTCATCTTCATCAGTATTTGCCATAGCTGACTTATTGCAGTTTTGATCTGTATTTCCCTAATATAAATATATTTCTTCAGAGAAGTGCCAATTTGGATTCTTTTCTCCATTTTTGTTGTTCTTGTTGTTATTTGTTTAAGATTCTATATCCCAAGCTGGCTTCAAACTCATGATCCTCCTGCCTCAGCCTCGGTAGGATAGCAGGCATACTCTGATGTCTGGCACTTTTCTCTGAATTTATGTAGTAATGTTATTGAGTTATAGGCCCCCGTATGTTCTGAGCATCTGTATTTTATTATATGTATGATTTTTCAAAGACTTTCTCCCAGTCTGTAGGTTGCCTTTTCACTCTGTTGTTTGTCTTTAATGCATGGGGTGGCAGGGTTTGCTGTGCTGAGATCAAAGCCAGGGCCTATGGAAGGCGGTGCCTGCCACTGAGCTCTGCTACAGCTGCAGCTCCAGCCCCAGAAGTTTTTAATAGCTATTAGTCTACTTTCTTTATTTTTCCTTTTGTTGCCTGTGCCATTAGTGCTAGATCCATGAAATCATTGTCAAATTATGTGTCATGGAACTTTCCCCTACTTTCTTTAAGAGCTGTACAGTTTTCAACACTTATGTTCACATCTTTATTAAGTTTAGAGTTAGTGTAGTAGAAGAAAAGTATGGGGACTGGAGAGATGACTCAGTGATTAAGAGCACTGGCTGCTCTTCTAGCCGTCCTGAGCCCTGTTCCCAGCAACCATGAAGTGGCTCACAACCATCTCTTGTGTGATCTGCTGCCCTCTTCTGGCATACAGGCATGCAAATAGGGCACTCACACAGAAAATAAATAAATAATTTTTTTAAAAGAGAAAGAAAGAAAAGTATCTTTTTGCATATGGAAAGCCATTTTTAAAACAATTACTTTACTGTGTTTTGCCTGCATGTGTGTCTGTGTGCCATGTGCATGCCTCATGCCCAGGTAGGTCAGAGGAAACCATCTGATCTCCTGGAACTGGAGTTGCAGATATTCGTGATGTGCCATGAGGATGTTGGGAATGGAACCGGGTTCTCTGGAAGAGCAGCCGGTGCATTTAACCACCATCCCTTCAGCCCCAAGAGCCATTCTTTCAATACCAGGATCGTTCTTTCTCCATTAAATAATCAGAAGGTTGTCACATGTCACATGTCGAGGACTCCACACCATGTGTTTCAGTTAGTGAGCTTTGCATCATTGTAACAAATGGTGTCAGTTCAAGGTCAATTGGCTTTGTTGGTGGGAGATACGTGGGTGAGCAAAACTGCTCACTATGGCATCCAGGAAGCTAAGAGTTCCCAAATCCTCTCCAAGAGCATGTTCCTAATGACCTAACTACCTTTTATACAGCTCAGCCTCCTACAGGCTCTACCACCTCCCAGTGGCTCCAGAGACTGGCAACTAAGCTCTTAGCCTCAGGTTTTTTTGGATGGAGGGAGGGGGAATTAAGATCCAAACTATGATGTCATACCCATAGCAGCTTGCTGAATTCTCCCTTCTTCCTTCTTCTCTTCTGAGATGCAGTTTTAACCACTGCAGTTGATTTTTCATAATTATAATAGCGGATATCTATAGAGAACCGGCTGTGTACCAAGCTGTATTCTAAGGGTTTACACATATTAAGCCATTCTGATAGGCTGTATGCTAAAGTTTTAACTAGGTTCGGCACATTCAGGTTAATTAACTTGCCTCGAGTTACATAACTAGTCAGTGATGGAGCCCGTATTCTCGCTCAGAGGTTTGACTGTGGAATCTATGGACTCTGGTGGCTCAGACCTCCTAGATATGGGATCTGGAGACTAGACAACTTGGTGCTTAGGCTCAGAGTGCTCCTGGATGTTCTCTTGTGAAAGCAGCAGCTCTAGAAGCGATGCTTCTAGTCTCTTTGCTTTTCCTTCGAGGGCTCCCTATTCTAGGAGAAATACAAAGCAGTGTCTTTCTAATTTCACAGAAAAGGCCACGGATGGCTCCCTGCAGAGCGAGGACTGGACCCTGAACATGGAGATCTGTGACATCATCAATGAAACAGAAGAAGGGTATGTTTTCCTGGAGAACTTCTCAGTTTGGGCAGGATGTCATACACAGCTTGCCAGGGTTCAGTGTGGTGGGTTCAACTCTGGTAGGTCTGTTTGTTTTGTTTTAATTATTACTATTATTTTCAATATGTTTAAGTTGACCTTAATAAACTGAAATTCAGTAATTTGCCTTTTCCCTTCCCACTCAACCCTCTCTTGTGTCCCCAGTGGCAGTGTTCCACTTAGAGAAGTGACATCTTTCTATCATCTGCTTCAGATCATGGGTAGAAATGGAGCTGCTTGGCTACCTGTATTAATCATTACCTCTCCCACTCCTCCTAAGACTCTGCTTCTGTGTTGCAGACACGAGGACTGTCCATGCCCTGAGTTGCATTCTAGGGCCTCATGGAAGAAAGCCCAGAGTGTAATCAGACAAAGCAGTGGCAGAGGGGCACCCATGGCCCAGAGTAGCTGAGCATGTCTAGCGTGGGTAGACTTGACCTGCAGCTTGCCCTCTTACCTTTCTGCACTGATGTGTTGGGTCTTGGTATTATTGTGTACAGTATCTTCCTTCTCTGTAGCTCCACTCTGTTTGTACTTCTTATAGGCTCGTCTGATTTAGGGTTTTGACCTCACCATTTGCTCTTTTTGTGCTCTTTTCATCTCCAGAGTGTCAGGGATTCAGGCAGCCTAGGCTGTGTGTTGGTGCTGTCATCCACTCTCTAGTCCTCTCTAGCCAGTCCAGCGTTCATTCGGCAGACCCTCACAGAGTGCCTGCCTTTTGCAGACACAGTTGTAAGTAAGGAGGGCACAACAGTGAGCAAGACACAATTCCTCCCGTCGGGGAGCTGCCAGACTGGGGTGGGGAGGCAAACTGTGAATAAGACAAACTGTGAATAAGCTCAGGTGGGCTGAGCACTGTGGGGAGGATCTGAGCAGAGGCGTGGCATGGTCTGGCATTAATTTTGGTCATCCCGTGTTCAGAGTGTGCTCACTAGGGCAGGCCAGAGACAGAGCAGATCAGCCAGTAGGGGTTTCTTACAGTCACCCTGTTGTGGATTGATGGTAAGTACTGGAATGGTGGAAAAGATGAGGGAGGCGTCATTAGATCCTGGTGAGATTCAGAATTAAAGCTAATAGAATTTGCTGACGTGGGATGTGAGCAAAATGTTAAGGATAACACCAAGGTTTGGGCCCTATAATCAGAAGGGTGGAGCTGAGGTGGAACAGGAAGAGAACAGATCTAGATCTGAGCTTGGACGAACATGTGACCCACCCACTAGGGCTCATCTAGGGTTGCTGAGGCTACGACCGGCCTGTGCCCAGTATGGCCGTCTCTGAGGAAGAAGTGCTGCGGATGCCTTCTAGAGGGTCAGTTTTGAGCTCAGCTTCTGGACTGACTTGAACTCAGGCTAGCATGAGAAGGGATCCCGGTGGCCTGGGTCACAGGGTGCAGAGGGAGTGTAGGAAACAGGCTTGAAGAATGGCTCAGGCTGACTTCTCTTCTGCACTGTTCCTGCAAAATGCATTTGCTTCTTCCTTCTACCTCCCATGCAGTCCCTGACACAGGTTTTAGCAAGTGACTTGCTCGTTAGCAAGCCTTCCAGAGCATTCTTAAATTTTTAGCATAAAACCCTTAATCACACACTTTTGCAGCTCTTCTTCAGGCCCTTCAGCCTTGTTAATTTTTCTTTTAGCTCCTTGAATTCTCACATTTCTGTCCCCAGTCAAATATCTGATATTCACTGAGGGCAGAAAGTCCAAGAACCCTGGGGTCTTCTTCCTTCCAAAAAACTAAAGTCCCATTCACAGGATGAGAGAACGGGAACCTGCTTTCTCAGTCACAGCTCACAGAAAACCAGGTTGCATGTTTCCGTGGTCTAACCTCTTGTTCACGTGTGTTGGAATGGCAGTCTGGTAATTCTTAAAGAGTTTCTGTGCTTGCCTCTATTGTAATGTGTCTGCTGAAATCTCCCACCTGGGAAAAGAGAAAACAAAACACGCATGTTCTCTCTCTCTCTCTCTCTCTCTCTCTCTCTCTCTCTCTCCTTCCTGTTCCTGGTTGAGGGCTTCTCAATATTGCTCCTTATGTTTCTTCAGCCAGTCTCCCTGTTGCTAAGTGATTCCCATCAGTTACTGGGTCTCAACATAACTTTCCCTCCTCTGACCCCTTTCTTCTTGACTTGTCATATTATGTGGCATTATATTTTGTGATGTCTTTTCGTGTCTGTCTTGCCCCACAACCTACTAGTCTGTACACTTCATGAGGACAGAAATTCCTTCTGTTACACTCACTATTTTATCTCTCCTACAACACAGCTTATACATAATCTCTCTCTCCCTCTCTCCCCTCCCATCCTCCCTCCCATTCTCCCTGTCTCTCTGTCTGTCTTTGTGTGTGTGTGTGTGTGTGTGTGGTCTCATGTATCTGAGGCTGACCTCAAGCTTGCTATGCAGACCTTTAATTTCTGATCCTCCTGCATTACCTCCTGAGTATTGGGATTACAAGTGTGCACCATCACACCTGGTTTATGCAGTGGTGGGGATTAAACCCAGGCTTCATGCATGCTAGGTAAGCACTCTACCAATTGAGCCACATCTCAGCTCCATAATCAGCTCTTAATAAATATTTTAAGGTGTGTTAAAGAATTAATGAAGTCCCCAAGGCAGTCTGATGAGGAATGCAAGTATGTAAATATAATCATAACACAGCATGACAAGGACTGAGACAGAGACAGAAACAGCAAGAGAAACTGCATATAGCTACAGAGACAGACTTGTGCGGTGACTCCCAGCCAGCCTGGGGGCTGTCTGAAGCAAAGCCTTTTTGAAGAAGGTGACACTTCAATAGATTCTTACAGTCTATGTGGATTTTAGCAAGACGAGGCAGGTGGATGGCAGGAAGAAAGGTGGAACCTCTGGGCTGGAAAACAGCATGTGTATCAGGTGCACAGGAAGCATGGCAGTGTGGATTAAGGGCTGTGGAGCCTAGTGCCTTCTACCTGGGCTAGAAGCTTCTGTCACCACTCACTTATACAGCCCTGAGTGTGTTCCATCTCATTGTACCTCAGTTTCGTCACATGTAAAAATGATTTGCCAATAGTGCCCATCTCATAAAGTTATAGTAAAGATTAGAGAAATTAATAATTCATATAAAGCAGATGTAGTGAAGAGCAATCAGTAGGCAGACTCTGATGAGGATCCAGTGATCTGATCATTGCACAACTCCTTTTGACCGTTCCTGGCTCACTGAGTCCTTATGCTGCATCCTCTAAGCTAGAGAAACATGGGCGATCGAGTAAATGCAGTGGATAGAAATGGTTGCTGAGGGTGTGTGTTTGGGAGAACAGCTGTAGCTGGAGACAAAATTTCCAGCTGTTTGAGAACCACTGAAGAGCTCCCCACTGTTGAAAAGAAGGGCTCGCAGGAGTCTGCTCTGGGTGTGGGTGGCCAGAGACTGCCCTTGGGGCCCCACCTTTCTACTGAGAGCTCCTGGGGCTGGGTACTTCTTACACCCATGTTTCCCTTGATCCTGCCTCCCTGATTGTGGCCCTTGACTCAGTAGTTGTTCAGCCTTTGGTGGTTCCTTTAAATTTTGTGGTTCCTCCAACCTGACAGTGATTCTTTACTCTGATGCTTCTCCCTCAGATCAGCAGAACACAACGCTTCTCTTTTGTTCTCAGGTAGCACTTCATGAAGCATAGCTCTTGGGAAGGGATTTTCAGTTTAACCAGAGCCTGCCTACTATCTGATTGCCCTCCACCCATAATCTGGGAATGCTGTAACATTCTATCAGGCAGAAATACACCATCCTCCAGGGCAGTGCCTGTTTTTCTCATCATGGAAATCCAAGACAAGATCAAAGAGAGCACGTCGAGAGAAGGTACAGCTTGTCTGCCTGGGATGACAAAGAGCAGACCCTGCAGAGAGGCAATCAGTCTTGTCTAGCCATTAAGTTGCCTACTTTCTTCAGCCCAGCCTATCCAAGCAGATAGCTGCTCAAATGCTGTATTTATAAAGTTTGCATCCCTGTTGGAAATTGCACATATTATATGTCTTAGTTAGGGTTTCTAATGCTGCAACAAAATGCCATGACCAAAGACCAAGTTGGGGAGGAGAGTTTATTTGGCTTACACTTCCACATTGCTGCTTATCACTGAAGGAAACCAGGACAGGAACTCAAACAAAGCAGGACCCTGGAGGCAGGAGCTGATGTAGAGGCAATGGAGAAATGCTGCTTATTGGCTTACTCAGCCTGCTTTGTTATTGAACCAAGGACTACCAGTCCAGGCACGGTCCCACCCACCACGGCTTTGACCACTACATCACTCCCACATTGATCACTAATTGAGAAAATGCCTTATAGCTAGATCTTATGGAAGCATTTCTTCAACTGGGGCTTCTTTCTCTCTGATGACTCTAGCTTGTGTCAAGTTGACACACAAAACCAGCAGCCAATTTACTGTATAACCCCTGATTTTGGGTCCATTCCTGTCTCCTCAGTCCTTTGACTCTGGAGCCAAGAATTCAGGTAGAGCAACTGTGTTTCGAGTTAGAGAAAGGAAATAAGAGGTTTGAGTCTTTAAGTTTTTTTTTCCATTATGTGTATGTATATATATATCTCTGTGTGGTCACTGGATAAAAGTGTGGGGAGTCCAGAAGAGCTGGATCATCTGGAGCTAGAGTTGCAAGTGGTTGTTAGCTGCTTACTGAGTACCCACCAGATGTAGGTACTGGTAACTCTACCCTGGTCCTCCGCAAGAACAGTGGAGCCTCACTTTAACTCCAGCCCGCGTCATTTCTTCACAGTTCTCCTCCAGAAGTCTGTGCTTCATTTCTAGATGAGGCTGATTAGCAGAGTGGCCATCCTCTGCCTTGACTTCTTCATGCGTGTTTGACAGGATGTTTTCATGTGTGAGACTTGTTAGAACCACAGGAATGAGAACCCCTGACTTCCAAACATTTGCCTAAGGGAAGCCCAAGACCAGCAACATGCCTTTTGGTGGCTGGAGCCCACTGTGATGGCAAAGGGCTGAGTCATGTGGACGTTCTAGTTTCTGATAGTGAGGAACTACTGATCCATGTAGACTAATTTACATTCCTACCAACAGCATGTAAGGGCTCCCGCCCCTTCCCAACCTTTGTAGCATTTTTGTTTCTTTTTATTTTAAATTTTATTAGTATTGTGTGTGATGCACACACACATTCCACAGTGAGCCTGTGGAAGTTAAAGCACAACTTGTGGAGTGTGTTCTCTCCCTGCTCCTTTATGTGGGTCCCAGGAATTGAACTTAATTAGTCAGTGTGCACAAGTGCCTTTACACATGGAGCCATCTCATTGGCCCTCTTTATTTTCTCAACAATAGTCATTGTGACTCAGGTAAGATGGAATCTCAATGGAGTTTTAATTTGTTTCTCTCGCAGTTAAATATGTTAAACATTTATTCATATGATTATTGGTTGCTTAAAGTTTTTCTTTAAGAACTGTCCATTCAGGTCATTTGGGTGTCCCTTTGTTGTTTGTTTGTTTGTTTATTTATATATTCTAGATTAATTAATTCCCTATAAGGTGTATATAGTTGGCAACGATTTTCTCCCATTCTGGGGGCTGTCTCTTTGCTCTGGTTATTGTTTAATTTGATGTGCAGAAATGTTTTAAATTTCATGCAATCTCATTTGTAAATACTTGCCTGTGACTGTCTCTTGAAGTATGCCTGCTAAGCTATTCACTAGCAGTTTCTTTGTTTCAGGTCTCTGATCTGCTTTGAACTGATTTTTGTGCAGGGTGAAAGATAAAGATTGAGTTTCATTCTTCTACATGTGGATAGCCAGTTTCCCCAGCCTGTTTATTGAAAGTGCTGGTTTGCTGGGTGGTGGAGGCGCACACCTTTAATCCCAGCTCTCGGGAGGCAGAGGCAGGCAGATCTCTGAATTTGAGGCCAGTCTGGTCCACACAGCAAGTTCGAGGACAGCCAGGTCTACACAGAGTGACCCTGTCTTGAGAGAAAATAAAAAGACTCAGGTGCTGTATTTGGTGGGGTTGTTTCGGTGTTCCGTCAGTGTGTGGGGCCAGTACAGTGCTGCTCTGACAGAGCTCTGCTCAGGCACTACAGTGTCGTCAGGAGTTAGGGATGCTGGTACCTCTAGCACTGTCTGGCTTTCCTTCCCTCAGGATTGCTTTGACTACCCAAGGCTTATTAAGGTCATTTTTTCTGTTTCTGCGGAGAATATTACTGGAATTTTGATCAGGATTACATTGAATTTATAGATTATATTAGACAATATAAACTTTTCCACAATTTTAATTCTGACAATAATTGAACATGGGAGTTCTTTCCATCTTTTATTGTCGTCTTTAATTTTTTCCCTTCAGTATTTTTATTATAGAGATCTTGTGCATTTTTTAGAACTATTTCTGTTACTGGGAGTAGAATTGTCCTATTTCTTTTAAGCATTTTCATCATTGCTTTATCACAATTTTTTAAATGTTAATTTTGTAGCTGATGCTTTACTAAAAGTGTTATCAGATCTAAGAGTTTTCTGGCAGTCTTCAGGGTTCTTTTAGTTTTTGAGACAAGGTCTCACTATGTATCCCAGGCTGGCTTAGAACTATGCAAACCAGGAGAGCCTCCAACTGACAGAGATCCACCTGCCTCTGCTTTCCAGTTGCTAGGATTAAAGGTGTGTTCCACCACACCTGGCCCAGGATTTTATATATAAGATCATATCATCTACAAAGAAGATAATCTGACTTACTCCTTTCCTGTTTGTATCTAGTTTGTTTCTTTTTGAGACTCCAGGTACTATACTGAATGAGTCCAGAGAATGTAGACATCTTTGTCTCAATGCTGATTTTAGAAGAAATACTTTCTGGTTTTCCCTGTTCAGTATGATGTTGTGTATAGATTTATTACATATACAGCCTTTATTTTGTTGAGATATGATCCCTCTATTCCTGTTTCTTCAGAGCTTTTTCCACACAAAGATGCTAAATTTCTGTCAAAGACTTTTTTTCATTCATTGAGACAATCATGTGATTTTTGTCCTTGATTCTGTTTATTCTTATGCATATGTCTTTTGAGTTTGGTCCATAAAAATATACAAGAAGTTTCTTTATTCCTTTTTGCAGCTGCATAAAAGCCATGATGTAATTAGCCCTGTTTCCTTTTGTAGACACTTGTTTTTCTACAGTCTTTTCCGTTTACAAACATGCTGCCGTGAACAGCCCTGCTACCTCTGCTGGTTTGTACTGCACTAGTGCCCCATGGGCTTGTGGAACATAGTATATCTGTCCTTTTCACCAGGCCAAAGGATGCCATTCGAGCACTAAAGAAGCGGCTCAGTGGGAACCGGAACTACAGAGAAGTGATGTTGGCCCTGACAGTGAGTATTGTCTCTGGGAGGGAAGCTTAGGACATGTACACACAGGCTTCACTCTTCCTAGGACCCCCTTCTGCCCACTCAGACGGACTTCCAGCATGTAGCCCGTGCTGTCAGGTTCAGCAACATCTCCCAAGGGACCCCTGGGATCCCCTGCCCACCTCTGATGCAGGAGGCAAGTGTAAACAGGCCGATGTATACCAGGAGAAGACAATAAGGTGTGGATAGCATGGCTGTACCCAGCAACAGTGAATAGAAGACCAGGGCAGGCCTCGTTCCTGCTGTCAGCCTGTTTGAGATGCTAGGAGTTAGTTTCCCCTTTATACAGATGTTCACTCTTATCTGTTCACCAACTGCCCAGGATGGAGCTTTTAGAACATTGATGAGATGTTTGCAGCCCCCTTCTAAAGTGGGTTCTTTACTCTCACAGTGGAGGAGACTGGGCTCTGAAAGGTCTTTGAGTTTTACCTTCACAGCTGTGGTGTGCCATCCTAGAATGGTCTTTTGTTTGGGATAAAAATGAAAATAATACAAAGGGTCTTGAAAAAGTCAGCCAAGTGACTTCTTTCAGGGCAAATAGATAAGAACTGTGCCCCTCCTTAAGATACAGAGAACTAAAAAGGGTATTTCAGGTGCTATTTCTGTCTTGAAAGCTCACAGTTTCTCAGATGCCTTAAAATCTGGGCCACAGTGACTTTTGATTAGAAACTGTAACAAGTCACCATGTCAGCTCCTGTGGGGAAAATGGGTTATTTACCCCCAAATAACATGTTTAGTTGTGAAGCAGAAGAGCTGTTGTGATCCTCGCCTGCCCCAAAATAAAGTCCAACACTTAATGGGAAACACTTTCTCCACCAGGACTGGGGCTTAGGAATTTACATAGCAGAGAAAAAAATGTCAGTTCAGAAATAGGTGAAAGCTTTTTTTTTTAACCTCAACATTGATGGAGCCCAGAATGTGTCACTGGGGAGCCAGCTCTGGCATTTGTCCCTCTTCGTGCCAGTTTCATGGTAACCATGAGAAGCTTCTTTTTTCTTTTTCTTTTTTCTTTTTTTTTTGTTTTTCTTTTTGTTTTTGTTTTTCAAGACAGAGTTTCTCAGGTTTCAAGACAGCTCTTATTGTCCTAGATCTCACTTTGTAGACCAGGCTGACCTCAAACTCACAGCTGTTCTCCTGTCACCGCCCCCTAAGTGCACGACCTCTGCCTGGTTGGTGGGGAGCTTTTTAGATTGATAACGTTTCCTTGCTTCCTTATGCATTGCTTGGCAGCCATCATTTGATCTTCCTGATGGCCAGGTCTTTTCTACAAACCCCTGGAAGGCCTGTGAACATGCAGAGCTGTTGTCCTTGTACCTAGGTCCCTGCCTGGCACACTGGCATGATTTTATGTTTGTCATGATGGCTTCACTTGTTAGTTGCTGTCAACCCTGCTCCTTCCTAGTGGCCCTTTCGCAGCTGCACATCTGTCCCTGCCTAGGCTGCTAGTATTTATCCAATGGAGTTAGAGATCTCAAGGCCCCCTCTGCTTGAGCCTTCACATGTGTGTTCCTAACATCTGCTTCTCATTGCTTGGAGACTCCTTTTGCTTATTCCATGGGTTTTGGCTATATCTCAGAAAGTTGTCACTGTGTTTCATTCCCCAAAATCCACAAAGTCAGTTTTGCCAAGAGCCTTTTTGGAAGGGTAGCCTGAAGTGGCCTTGGCAGAGAGGAATTGCTGTGCCTCCTACACAGCTTTTGGCATTTTCGGAGGCTGGGACAGAACACCCTGACCTTAAGGTCTGCTATATGGGAGAACTGAAAGAGAGACGAGTGTTCTGTCCATGGTCTCCCTGGAAACAGAAATAGAGCCCAGGGTTGACTTCAGCCTGCTCCTCTGTTTCTGGTTACTTTCACCCAGGCCAGCTTCCTGAGCCTCCGACTCTGCTGGTCCTCACCTGCCCCTCAGGAAAGAGGGGTTCAGCAACCCAGCAGCCATTGCCAGAGTCCAGAAAGTGAGTAGAGAACCCTAGAGAAGAAGGTCCCCTGCAACATGCCTGGGGACAGAAAGAACCCGTTAATTCCTCTTACTAGTCCCCTGGGTCCTGAGCGTGAGAGCTTTCACCTTGTGGTCACCCAGAATCAGACACAGTCAGAAATTAAGAAAGGGAAATTCCCTTTAGCTGAATATAATTTGTAGATGTGGGGCTGGAGAGATTGCTCAGCAGTTAAGAGTACCAACTGCTTTTAGGGAAGACCTGAATTTGGTCCCCAGCATCCTCACAATGGCTCACAACCATCTGTAACTCCAACTTCAGAGAATCCAGTGTCTTCTTCTGGCCCCCACGAGCACTGCACACACTCGGTGCACAGACATACATGCAGGCAAAACACCCACACACATGAGATAAAAATAAATAGCAGCGTGCAGAAGCCCCAAAGATTATGAGTTTAAAACAGTTGCTGGGTACAGAAAGTAGAGCATGGAGCCTCCAGAAGAAGAGCAAGAAAAAGAAGGAAAGGGTAACTTGGGGATGGCAGAGCTGCTGGGTCTTCTATAGTTCCACCGTATTGCAGAGCTTCGGCTCTGACATCTCAAAATGGCTTGATGCCTTCTTCCAGAGTTACAAGGAACAAGAGAAGGACAAATAATTCAGAATACAGTTCTTGTGCCTGAGGGCCTCACAGCTGATGTGACTGCTTGGAAGAGAGCTCAAAGGAGGGGTGACTTGGTGTCCTCAGGTGGGTCAGGAGATCAGGGCTCCTAAGAAGGTGAATCAGAGTTCCTGTCCTGGGCCAGGGCGTAACTTAGTGGTAGAGTGCTTGCCTACCATGCACAAGACCATGGGTTCAATCTCTTGCATTGCAAAAGAAGGAAAAGAGTTCCCATCCTGCCTCTGGACTACTTCTTCCTTCCTAAGCCTCTTAGCTTTGAAAAATAAGGCTGCAAAGTGTACTTGAAAGGACCATAGTAGTTGTGAGAGTAGAATGAAATTACATAGAGTATGCAGGGATCTCACTGTACTTGGTATGTAGCTGGCACGAAGTCTATGTCATTAATTGTGAACCTTTTTGTCTGCACATTTTCAAGGCAAAAGCCTATGGTAGGAACCACTTAGGGAGCTAATTCATGGTCACATGGGAACAATGAGGTGGTTAGAAGTATCCCCAGTTGCTGCCACTATCCTTGTAGGAGGCATTCATTAGCAGACTCTGGAGGAGGTGCCTTGGGAAGGGTCAGGTGATCCTGTGGGCTGTTTTGGGGAGGGACCAAGTAAGAGACCTGTGTTGGATGTTGGAGAGGCTCTCCTAGTACTCCCAGTACTCTCCTGGGGACATGTAAGAAGCTATGGGTGCAGCAACCTGCTGAAGTAGCATCCTAGTGGTTACTTACCCTGTGCAAGATGCCAAAGTGGTTGGCATATGTCCTCCCTAATCTTACCTGCAAGGAAGAGCTCGTTGCTCCCACTTTCTAGATGAGGACTCAGAGACTGAGTGAAACTTGTCCTGGACCATCAGGGAGGAAGTAGCAAAGCTAAGTCTAATTCCCACTGCCACCTGATCAGAACCTGTCAGCCTTTCAAAGCAACTGACCTCCCCAGATGTGAGATGAGTGAGCAGGGTTCTCCCTGAAAAAGGATGGCAGCTGAGGCCCACATTTATCAAGGGTTGCAGTCTATTGTCATTGCTGATTTATATGTAGAGTAGGAGTTTGTTAGGGATGTGTGCTTGCTTCCTCACATTTACCAGTCAATTTGAGCTCTCCCAGCAACTTCCTCTTATGACAGAACCTATGTCTTGTTATCTAAGATCTCATATCCAGGCCTAGAGAGAATAATTAAAATGTTAATTTTCAGGAACCTCTCAGTCATTTTGATACCATTAGAAGACCAATATCCTTCTCATGCAAAACCCATGAATTAGTTACCAAGTAATTACCTGAATACTGTGCAGGGACAGGAGCTTTTAGTCAGCACAGCACTGTCGTTCTCAAGGAACGGGGATCCAACTGAATTAGTGTGGAGATGTGTGAGGGTTGGCTTAGAGGGATGTAACAGGAAGCTGATCTGGAAGCATGACTGACAGGGGGGAACTCAGCTACCCTCCCCCTGTTCCCAGTGTGGTGACCTCTCACCTCAACCCCACAACTTCAGGTGCTGGAGACTTGTGTGAAGAACTGTGGCCACCGCTTTCACCTCCTTGTAGCCAACCGAGACTTCATCGACAGCGTTCTGGTCAAAATTATCTCTCCCAAGAATAACCCTCCCACCATCGTCCAGGACAAAGTGCTTGCTCTAATTCAGGTGAGCTGGCTTCCCTCGCCCATTTTGTTGTCTGTGTAAGACAGGGACTGTGATCATGTTCATGTGTTCCCACTATTTTGGAGGAAAAGGCACAGATTGGAGGTTTAAATATTTGTTACAGAATGCTTACTTTCTTTATTATTATCTTACTGGAAATCCTGAGCAATGGTTCTCTTGATGTTTAACAGAGTCTCCAGGAAGCTTCTGAGTACCCAGCCTTCTGTTGCCCAGACAAGTGGACGTAGAGAGGGCTTCAACAGGCCTCTGAGGTCATGGGGTATAGTGGAGATAAGTAGAGTAGGGCCATGTTAGAGTCGTGTGCCAGGTTAGTCAGGTCACAGAGCAAGAACCTGCTCTGGAGTAGAAATGATGTTAAGGGATGTTTCACCGAAGAGGTGATCCTGAAAAGCGGGGAGGAGTTTGCTGGAAAGGCCAGAGTGTAGGAAGCATCTCAGGAAGGAAATATCTGTGCCAAATTCCGGAAGCATCAGACATCAGTTATCTATAGCATGAATTCTAATTGCTCTTGGAGTTCGATATGGGGATTAATGCTGAGAGATCAGAGAAGCAGAGCGACTAGCCACTAGAGTTCTTACCTCTACCAATGCTCAGACCAAAGCGGCGATTCTGCCTCTACAAATCGTCAGACTGCATCTGAGCTCCTGTCTCCTCCTGCCCAGCCTGTCCCCACCTCCCAAGTACTGGGATTAAGGGTGTGAGCCACCACCACCTGGCCTCTGTGGCTAACTAGTGGCTAAGCTCTGCACTCTGATCTTCAGGCAAGCTTTTATTTGTTAGATTTTAAACAAAAATATCATTATAGTTATCCATACTTGAGATATACCAAAATATTTGATATTATAGACTTCGTACAAATCAGCCAAAGTCTAACATCTTACAACAAGAATGGTACCTTTTCCCTGGTTTCTGTAGAGCAGGCACTCAGGTACAGTCTGATTGGGAGATTATAAATGTACCCTTTGAAGGCACTACTGGGCTGAGTACTCCATTGCCAAGGTGGTGCCCTAACATGGCTGCTGGGAGGAAGATTTGGTTCCTCAATAATATGACAAGAGACCTATGTTTCTCAGCACATAGAAGTCACACATCACCTTTTCTGTCATTCTGTTTGTTTGAAAGGAGTCACCAGGTTAAGCTGCAAGAATTGGCGAATTAGGGGATGAGGTGAATATGTGAGCATATTTTGAATATTGTGTGTTTGGAAAACAGGGTGTAGTTTAGAATATCCAGGGCTGTGCTTAAGGGGAACAGATAGGCAAGAAATGAAGCCAAAAGATGGATAAGGCTTGTAGGTTGTGTGTGCTGAGGGCATTGGATTTGGTCCTTAGAGGTAATGGGGGAACCTTTGAAAGTTTCTGTTCTGGGTCATACACAGAACAAAGCACCCCACTGGCATGACATCTGAATCCATAAGTACATCCAGTATGGATGACTAATGTATGTCTGCAAGAGCCAAGAAGAGAGGGACACCAAGTCAGAATAGGACATGACTCCAACAGGGGCAGTGGCTCATAGCCTGGCTTAAAGGTCTGGCAGACAAGCAGAGTAGGCAGGGAATGGGCCCGGGAGCTGTAGGGTCATTGTATATGAGACTGGAGTGGAGCTTTTTGCTCTGTCTAGAGAGTTTCCCCAGCTCCTAGAGCACTTACTCCTCCTAGCTGTTCAGAATTGCCCCAGAGACTCCTAGCACCTATCCTGAAACACATATGTCAGCTGTCTTGTTCACATCCCTTGGGACCTCAAGTGCAGCTGGGCTATTTTTTCCTCTTCAACTCAGTTGGTTCCTTGAGAGCCCTGGAATGCTGTGTCCCAAGGATCTAGACCAGATGATTGTCAGTATTGAATAATATTTTTTTTCGATTAGTGGATAAATGTAGCTCACTGAGGCTGAGGGAACGAGCAAGAGTCTGGGTAACAGAGTCCTCTCTCATGCTTCCTTGATTTCGCACCCCCCCAGACCTGCAGTCTACATCCCCTCCCTGTGCACCCATTCTACACCCACCCAGACCTGCAGTATACATTCCCTACCTGTGCACCCATTCTGCACCCACCCAGACCTACAGTCTATATCCCCTCCCTGTGCACCCATTCTACACCCACCCAGACCTGCAGTCTACATCCCTGTGTGCCCATTCTGCACCCACCCCAGACCTCAGTATACATCCCCTCCTGTGTACCCATTCTGTACCCACCCAGACCTGCAGTCTACATCCCCTCCTGTATACCCATTCTGCACCCACCCTAGACCTGCAGTATACATCCCCTCCCTGTGTACCCATTCTGCACCTGCCTCTAGACCTGCAGTTCCACATCAACTCCCATAGCCTCTCCTGGGACTAGAGACTTCCAGGGAAATGAATGGTAGCTTTTCTTACAAAAGGTAGGATACCGCAGCTAAAACTCTTTTTCTGGGGTCTGGTCTCTACAAGGTCTCCACTGGTTACAGAACTGGAAGGAGACATCTTTAGTGAGAGAGCTTGCTCACCCTGAGGCCTGGCCAGGCTCCAGGGTAAACACAGCTTGCTTGGTATGATCTGCTGAGGGCAGACAGAACCCTCTTCACTGGCTGGGTCCCACAGTTCTCTGTCCAGAGATGCCTGTTTCTTCATGCCTGCCCTGACCTGATAGCTTTCCCCTCAGCTCACTACTTCCCTAACTCTAGTTCCCCCAGGTCCTACTACACTATTTCTAACCTTGGGCTGGTGCAGTAACCTCTGGGCATCTACCCCACCTATAAAATGAGAGCTTGGTTTCTGCCTTCACAGCCTCACCAACATGCCACTTTCTGTCATTGCAACCTGTCTGATGAGCTTGGGGAGGTGCTTTACCACGTCATCTTTAACCATCTTATTTGCATGTTGACAATATAGATGACCCGCAGTGTTCTTGGGTTAACTGTGATCTCAGCCAACCTTCATCAGAAACTATATGGAAGAAAACAGAGCTTCTGTACTAAGCATGCACAGATCTTCCTGTGCCATTGCTCTTTAAGCTGTTCCTATAACATTGATACTTTATTGGCAGTATGAATAAACCCCTAATTTAAATGTCTAGAGATTACTTAAAACATGCAAAAGTATATGCATATGCTGTGTACAGACACTGAGCGAGCTCATATAGGGACTAGCATATCCACAGACTTTGATATCCTGATGGATCCTGGAACCAATCCCTTGTCGATACTAGGAACAACTTTTAAAAAGTGAACAGTATAACCAGGTATGGTGGGAACAGAAAGTGTGTGCTGGAGGCATGAGCAGAAGAGGACAGAGCCTCCTTTTGCCCAGAGGTATCCCAGGATCCATGGTTCAAATCAGTGCTTATATGTCTTGCTCTGAAAGTTGCTACTCAAAACCTTGGACAGAATGTAGTCATGTGTCTACAGTTAGACACACAAAGTTAAAGCACAAATTGACCTTTTTCTTCCTATGGGTCCCACCCTTGGGTCTTTCAGCCTGCAAATTCTGAAGCCACAGACAGGGAAAGGGAATTACATAGAGAGCTTGGCTTCTAGTGGAGTGGCCACCATGCCATTGACTAAACAGCACTGGTGACAGAGAACATGAGAGAATGCCAGAACTACATCTTCCAGGAGCCTTCTTCCTGATAAGGCAGTCACATGGGAATCATCCTGCTTCTACCCTCTCCTCTACTGATTGTGGGCCTCAGCTTAGGGGTTCAGAGTAACCAGGATCTCCCAAAACTAGCCTCAGCTCCCCAAGGAGGATTTTTCGGTTCTGCCTGCAGCAGGGGCCCTACTTTATCATGGGCATGTTAGTCTTCTGACAGCCTGCATGACCATCTTCCCTCTGTTCTCTAAAGTAGGAAAATAAGGACGGTTAGTGACTGTGAGAACTCAATTAAGTTTAGCCTGACATCTATTGACTGACGGCCTTGTCTGTACAAGGGCAAGAGACCTGTGTGTGCATTTAAAGATGTCTGACCTGGTCAGGGGGACGAGAGCAGTTATTCAGGCGTGTCCCT